>NC_092807.1:83485107-84877607 GCF_040954645.1 Diabrotica undecimpunctata
AAGATCAATATGATTCTCGATGTAAGAGTGAAAGCTATGAAGTAGGCGATCTTGTTTGGCTTTATAATCCACAACGTCGTCGAGGCTTGTCTCCCAAACTGCAAAGACAATGGGAAGGTCCATATGAAATTAAAAAGAAAATAAATGACGTAATATACCGAATTAAGAAGTTGCCGAAAGGTAAACCAAAAGTAGTTCACATAAATCGTCTTGCACCATATGCTGGCTCAAATGAAACAGAAGAAGCACGAACCCTTCAACATGAGATCAAAGATGACCGGCGACCAAGCTTTAATGAATTCATGTCAAATTACGCAGAGAGAAAGAGTGCTAGATTCGGCGTGACCACAGAAGTTCAGCAGGATCTTTTTAGTGTTCCGCATAACGTCTCTCTAGCCCACTGTGTTGCCCAAGATCTTGAGATGACTAAAGGAATCTCATCCGTATTTTATAAGAAATTCGGTCGTTTGGACGAGTTAAAAAACCAGCAGCCTAAAGTTGGAAGAGTACTGAGATTAGAAGATGGTTCCCGATCTTTGCTGTATATGGTGACCAGGAAGTCTTATACAGACAGGGCAAGCTACGAGGATATATGGCGTGCTCTAACTAATTTGAAGAAAATTGTGTGCAATTACGACATCAAGAATTTGGCCTTACCCAAGATAGGCCATGCACTAGATAATCTGGACTGGAAGATTGTCAGAAGCATGCTTGAAGTGATCTTCCGAGACACCGGCGTACGAATTACTGTGTGTTGCATTAACCCGATGGGATCGTATCCTTCAAAGTCAGTAGACTGTTATTTCTTTCTAAAGGGTTCATGCAGAGCTGGAGAGTCCTGTAAATTCCGCCATGCTGTGCCTACCGGAGTTGCTGATCGGGACGATCAGATTTAAGAGGGGAGCAGTGTTACGAACATACTTTTGGCATGGCCCAGGTAACGGTTGCATTGCATCTCTAATACTCTCGAAAGTTCGCGGCGTATCGAGTGCGAGAGAGAATAACCGGTCACGTAGGTGAATTAGAGGTGGGACAACGCCAGAATATTCTCGATACAGTAACTGTAGTATATATAGGTAACAATGTTAGAAGTAGAGTTAGTCGATAAGAGAGTACCGAACTGTAAAGTTATAAATAAATATATGTATATAAATTCGAACCGCTCGTTTTATTTAATCACGCTACAATATATATATATAACGATGTTATGAGAGGAGTCTCATAACAGGAGAAGGAGGAGATGTTATGTCTAGAACTAAAAAAAATGATAATAAATTTGAAAACATTTCCAAAAGATTCGATGAAACGTCTCAAATTATTAAGGCAGAAGCTAGACAAAACGACGAGAAACTCGAAAAGGTTTCTAGAAGATTCGACGAAGTATGTATTCAGAACAATGAGAAATTTGAAGAAATCTCTAAAACATTCGATCAGGTACAGAAAAATGTAAACAACGTAAAAGAGAAAATCAAACAGTTAGAGACCATGATAACTAACACGAAAGTGCTACCACCAATTAATACGGTAGCTTTAGATCCGGTAGTAAAAGAAGAAATACCGAGAGACGAAACGACACATCATATGAGATTCAAATTACCACCATTTAATGGAAAGTCCTCTTAGTCGATATACCTTAGACAATTTGAAGCTATTGCGACAGCCAATCATTGAACAAGAAAATGCTGTTTCCTTGACTGCTGTTTTACGAGGTGATGCTGCGGATATCCTAAGATTAATTCCTAAGGGCCAAGAAAAATGTTACCAGACCTTGTTTACTCCACTAGATAAACGTTACGGAGATGCTTATCTACAACAAGTCTACAAAGTACAAATAAGAAGTAGAATCAAACGAGCAAGTGAGAATTTGCAAAAATTTGAAGCAGATATTGCTCGTATAGTGCTGTTGGCCTATCCAGAGGCACCAGACAACATTTTGGAAGAAATTTCTGTAGATGCCTTCGTCAATGGGTTAAGAGACAGTGAACTACAGAAAGCTTTACGACTAGCAAGACCAAAAGTTTTAGATGAAGCGCTCGCTATTGCCTTGGAACATGAAACAGCTAGTCAAGCTTCACGGAGCTATCGAGTACGAACCTCTGAAGAGAGCGACGTACAAAACGATAAACGTCTGGAGGAAATCGTATGGAAAGTAGTTCGTTACATGATACCGAAAAGACGTGAACCCAGATCTTGATATAGTAACGACGTAGGTCACATTCGTCGGAAATTGCATGAAAATAATATAACAGTCAGAAAGCTAGAACAGATCGAACACTGGGCTGGAAAAAGTCATTCAAATGTTGAGGCTCAGTCAAGACGGCCATACAGTGCAAATCGTAATCATTGTCTTGAATTAAAAGAACGACTTTGCCCCGTAAGAGGAACCACCGTCATTAATGATCAATGGCAGCCTCAACAGTTACAGGACGCTCAAGCAGATGATCCATGTATAAAAAGAGTATTGGATTGGATGTGTAGAAGTGAAAAACCTTCTTGACAAGACATTAGTGCATGTAGTCCAGAAGTCAAGTGTCACTGGAGCCAATGGAATTGCCTAGTGCTGAAAGATGATCTTCTGTATAGAACCCTTGAGAACGATGATGGTACAGAAACTAAGCTTCAGTTGATTGTACCTAAAAGTAAAGTGTCAGAAATATTGCGTCAGTTGCATGACGGTGCATCAGGTGGACACTTTGGTATTACGAAGACTCTGCAAAAGGTTCGAGAACGGTTCTATTAGGTGAACTGTAAAGATGATGTAAGAAGATGGTGCCGGAAATGTGAACTGTGTTCAACCAGTAATGGTTCAGTTGGTAAAAAGAGAGCACCCATGAAACAGTACAATCTTGGTAGTCCTATGGAAAGAGTACCAATCGACATTGCAGGTCTACTTCCAGAGACGAATGATGGAAATAAATATATCCTGGTAGCTATGGATTATTTTACGAAATGGACTCTACCGTTGCAGAGGTACTTGTTAAAGAATTCTTCAGCCGATTTGGTGTTCCTTTGGAGATCCACCCCTACCAAGGGCGAAACTTCGAGTCAACCCTTTTCCAAAACGTTTGTAAATTGATTGGTATCAATAAGACTAGAACGACACTCCTACATTCCTAATCAGATGGAATGGTCAAGAGGATGAACCGAACGATGGGTAAACACCTGTCCAAAGTTGTATCAGAACATCAAAGAGATTGGGACCAGCACATTCATTTATTCCTAATGGCCTACCGTTCGGCCGTGAATGAAACTACAGGCTAGACTCCAACCTGCCTGATGTAAGGTCGTGAAGTTCGTTTGCCCTGCGACCTAGAGTTTGGCTGCAGACCTTCCGAAGAATATGTTGCAAGCAAAGATTATGTCGACCGCCTGAAGTTAAGAATGAACAACATTCATGAACTTGCCCGACGACACATCCAGTTAGCCAATGACAGAATGAAAGATCAATATGATTCTAGATGCAAGAATGAAAGCTATGAAGTAGGTGATCTTGTTTGGCTTTATAATTCACAACGTCGTCGTGGCTTATCTCCTAAACTACAAAGCCAATGGGAGGGTCCGTATGAAATTAAACAGAGAATAAATGACGTAATATACCGAATTAAGAAGTTACCGAAAGGTAAACCAAAAGTAGTTCACATAAATCGTCTTACACCTTATGCTGGCTCAAATGAAACTGAAGAAGCCTAAACCCTTCAACATGAGATCAAAGATTGGACCGGCGACCAAGCTTTATTGAGTTTATGTCAAATTACGCAAAGAGAAAGAGTGCTAGATTCGGCGTGACGACAGAAGTTCAGCAGGATCTTTTTAGTGTTCCGCATAACGTCTCTCTAGCCCACTGTGTTGCCCAAGATCTTGAGATGACTAAAGGAATCTCATCTGTATTTTATAAGAAGTTCGGTCGTTTAGATGAGTTACAAAATCAGCAGCCTAAAGTTGGAAGAGTACTGAGATTAGAAGATGACCCTCGATCTTTGCTGTATATGGTGACCAGGAAGTCGTATACAGACAGGGCAAGCTACGAGAATATATGGCGTGCTCTAACTAATTTAAAGAAAATCGTGTGCAATTATGACATCATGAATTTGGCTTTCCTTACCCAAGACAGGCCATTAGATAATCTGGATTGGAAGATTGTCAGAAGCATACTTGAAGTGATCTTCCGAGAAACCGGCGTAAGAATTACTGTGTGTTGCATTAATCCGAAGAGATCCTGTCCTTCAAAGACAGTAGACTGTTATTTCTTTCTGAAGAGTTTATGCAGAGCTGGAGAGTCCTGTAGATTCCGCCATCCTGGGCCTACATATAGAGTTGCTGATCGGGACGCTCAGATCTAAGAGAGGAGCAGTGTTACGAACATGCTTTCGGCATGGCCCATGTAACGGTTGCATCTCGAAAAGACATCGAGAACCTTCGCGAGAACAAGAGAGAACAACCCATCACGTTGGCGAATTAGAGGTGGGCTATTAGGAATCTTCTAGAACATAGTAACTTTGGTATATATATATGTAACGATGTTATGAGAGGAGTTGGTTGATAAGATAGTTTTGTGCTGTAAACTTATAAATAAATATACTTATATAAATTCGAACCGCTCGTTTTATTTAATCTCGTTACAATATACTAAGGTGAGTATTAATCTTGGGAATTGGTATTAACCAAGGTGGAGAAGTTAGGAAATTTGTTGGGAGAATTTCAGAAAATTCAAGATGTAAAATGGTGGATCTAGTCTTGTTGTCGAGAAAGTGTCTTGAAATCTACCTGTGAACGTATTGGTATAAGTAGGGTGTTCTTTATTACTAGCTAGTTTAGAAGCATATGAGAGAGAAAAGTATTTGCATCGTAAACTTAGTGGTGGTTCTCCTGTTAAGCATTGTAAACTTTCAACTGGTGTCGTTCGAAACTCGATTCGTTCGAGATTCGTAGAGCTGTGTTTTAAACAGGTTCTAATGTTTTTAATACTGATACTTTGCTTGATGAATAAACTATCGCACCATAGTCGAGTTTGGATCTAACTAAAGATTTATATACATATAATAGTGTATTGTGATCTGCTCCCAAATTTTGCTGGAAATAGTTTTCATAAAATTTAGTCCTGCTTGGCATGATTTTTTAAGTTCTTCTGTATGTTTTTTCCAGGAAAGCTTTTGGACGAAGACCATACGTAAAAATCTGATATTATTTGCGAAACTAAGGGTTTGATTATATAGCTTCAGATGTGGAATTAGAGTATTATGTTTTTGTGTGAATAAAATACATTGGGTTTTTGTCAGTGAAAATTGTAATCCGATAGTCCTAGACCATGATTCTAACTGATTGATTGTTTGTTGTAAATGTTTTTGAATAGATGTAGAGTTTTTTCCTTTGGCAAATAAAACTAAGTCATCAGCGTATAATCTTCCCTTAACAATCGGCAAGCATTGTTGAAGTATGTCGTTTATGGCTATTAGAAAAAGGGTTGAGCTTATAACTGATCATTGTGGTACTTCGTTCTCTTGAACTTTTTTATCTGAGTTAACGATGTCTGATCGCACTATGAAGCTGAGAGATTGAAGAAAATTGGAAATAAATTTTAATATATTGCCTCTGATATTCCAATTCAAATTCGCCAGACAGTATCATAAGCTTTATTAATATCAAAAAAAACTGCGATACAATCTTGCTTATTTGCAATGATTCAGATATTCCTGACTCTAAGTCTATTAGGTTATCTATAGTGGATCTATTTTGCCTAAATCCGCTTTATTGTGGAATAAGGAATTTTTGTTGTTCTAAATACCATCTCAGCCTTTTACTCACCATTTTCTCTAATACTTCACATATAATATTAATTAAAGATATTGGTTGATATGACTCAGGTGATGTCCGGCATTTCTCAGGTTTAAGAAGTGGTTGTATTCTTGCTTCGGACCAAGTTGATGGGAAAACCTGGTTACTTCAGATAAAATTATAAAGGTCTAGTAATAAATTTTTCCATTGTCTAGTAGATGTAGTAGAAATACTAAGGGGATACCGTCTGGTCCTGGGCCTGAATATTTGAAAGAAATAAGGCTTCAGCAAGTTCTATGAAGGAAAAAGGAACGTTAAGGTTGTGAATCTCATGTCCGTCGAATCCCAATATGTTTTTTCTACGTTGTTTTTATGTATTTTAAAATTATCAGTGTAATTTTCATCACTGGAATTTAATTCGTATTGGTCTGCTAACATAATATCTACGATTTATTTTCTATTACTAATTATTTTGTTATTTTTTGCTAGAAAAGGAATCTTATATGGTTGGCTTTTGTCAGGGATTTTTCTTAAGTTTCTCCAAACTGTAGTTATGCTTGAAGAGGTATTTAGAGATGAGATGAATTTTCTCCAGGATTCTTTTTTATTCTTTTTTAGAATGTATCTTGCCTCAGCTCTTCGTTTTTTGTAGTCCGTTATGTTTTCGCCTGTTTTATGATGCTTTAGTCTATTGAAAGATTTCTTATACGCTCTTGTAGCTTGGCTGCATTCAGGTGTCCACCACGGAAGAGGTTTATGTTTCTTTAAAATTTTTGTTTTTCTTACATACGTCTCTGCGGCTGCTGTGATGGTTTGTAAAAATGTACTTAAAAACTTGTCAATGTCGTTTGATGATGTAAAGTTGGTTTGGTTAATGTCCTGTTCGATCTGTTTATTAAAATTAGTCCAATCAGCATTTTTAATATTCCACTTTGAGATAGGCGATTCAATATTTGTGGTTTTCTGATGCGTTAAAGAAATTATAATGGGAGAGTGGTCACTACCATATAAGTAGGGTAGAACGTCCCATGTTAACGTAGTGGACAGAACTGGGTCACACAGAGAAATATCAACTGCCGATGATGTGCCATTATATATGTTGAATCTGGTTGGTCTTTTGTCGTTAAGTAGATTCAGATTTTGGGATGTTATAATATCTTCTATAATTCGCCCTTTCGGGTTGAGTTTTATAAAACCCCACATCGGATTTTGGCAGTTAGGATCTCCAACGATAATTCTAGGTGAAGAAATTTGTTCCAAAATAGCTGTTTAATCTTCTTGGGATATAGTTTGATTTGGTGGGATACACATATTACATATATATAAATATACATTTTGAGGTATATTTATTGCAATAGTTATTAATTCAATATTATTTGAAGTCACTGGTAACTGTGTGATCATGAATTTTTCATCCACGTAAATTGCTACTCTTCCACTGGCAATGTTTTGGTTTAATCTGTTATTATAAAAACATGAATAATTTCCAAAGTTTTTGAATTTTTGAAATTTGTTTCTTGTAGACAGATAATAGATGGGTGTGTTTCAGAGATAATATGTTTTAGTTTTTCAAAATGGGTCTAAAACCCATTTAAGTTCCATTGAAGCAGAGAAGTGAATGTAATTATTCTTTAGAGGAATTATTTACCGATGAATCGGAATCTTCTTCCGACAATAAAGTTTTCACTGCAGGGAGAAAACCTATATGTTTGCCAAGTTTTCGTATTAATTTGGTGCTTTTGGTTTTCAATCTTTTGTCGATGTAGTATGGATGCAATTCTGATAGAAACTTTATAAGTGAATTAGAGTCTTCTGAGTACAATTTTGTTACGCTGATTATGTCTTTTGATCCTTGTATATTTTCGAATAGATCCACTAGTTGGTCGAAGTTAACAATTGCTTTTCCCTTTCTACATATTCTCTAACTGGTTCTAGTAATGTTTGGAGATTTGGTATCTCACCTCTTAAGTTTTTATCATCAGTTTTGGTTTTTTTCTTTAATTAAAGCTTAAGTTTTTCAAAGTTTTCTTCGGCGGGTGGCGTGATTGCACCTTCTAGGGTTCTTTTTCTGGTTGCTTTGTTCGAAGTTATCTGGGGTTCGTGAGAATTTATATGTGTATTTTTATTTGGAGGTAAGTGTTGACTTGTTTCGGGTAAGGTCGATTTATGTTTTTGGGTATTTAGAGGATGACTCGGACGATGTAGGCGTTGCAATTGTAGTGTTAACTGAATAAGTGTTCAAATGTATAGATTTATATTGTAGTGAGCACTGTTGGGTTTGGTTTATTGATAAATTTGGGATTGCTACTGTTTGTAATGTGGTTTTAGAAGACGTAGTAAATGTGGAGGAAGTGGTATTTGAGATTGTGGGAGTATTTTGAAGATTATCTTGTTGAGTATGATTTATTGATGAATTTTGTCTCATTTCTGTTTGCATTGCACTATCATTATGAGGATAGTTAAAAGGTGAAATATTTGAACAATTAGCTGCCTGGTGTCCAGTTAATTTGCATTTAAAACATGTTTCGTTTTGGGCTATAAATATGTGGTGTGATGTTTGTTCCAACTCGATAATAAAAGATTCAGGTAGTACAAAGTTGTCTGGAAAAGGTGAAACGAAAATTTGTCTTCGAGAGCTTAGAATATGACTGAAGGCAGGATTGGTTGCTCCTATCCGTAGGTATGATATGTCTGAGAGAGTATTTAAACCTAGTTTTATTAATTCGTCCATTATTAAGTTAGAAGGTATGCTTGGACATGCATTGGTAACAATTAAGCGGAGTTATTAATCTTCTCGCTTGCAGTATATTTCCATTTACTATTATCTTATTTGTTTCTGCTATGAATTTATCTACTTGGTTTTTGGATGATAGATATATGCATATTCTACCGTTTGATATACGGGATGCTTTAATTATATTTTTTGGTTCTATATCCTGACTCAATCCTTCAAGATGGTCTTTAATTGTACAATTCTGTAGAGTGTTAAATAGAATAGCTTGATCTTTCTTTGGAATTAATATACTACGTGGTTAACTAACTGCTTTTAAGTATGATGCATTTTGTGGTAGCTGACTGGAAGATGACATCTTTTAAATGGATTTAAAATCCGACTAAAACCGGTGCTGTTTTACAGCTTTCGTTGTAATACCAGTTTATGAAAATTGGATAATACTTATAGTTAATTGCAGTGATTTACTTAAATATATAAATCCAAATAGATAAAAAAAGTATATTTTATCTACTCACCATTCCAATATTCAGTATACAAATCACTTTTACTTTTATACTTAATTCCTTAATTAAGCTTGTTCGATATACGAATTGAATTATATCTCTTGAAAGACCGCACTTGAATACTAATTAATTGTAATATAACTATTAAATACTATTTAATATACACACAAGTATTAAAAACTAATAGGAGAACTTTTAATTATCAAGTTTAACTTTGACAGTTACTTGACAATCTCCCGAACCCTTTGTTGTTTCCGCAGTATTTCAAAGTACAAAAAAGGACTTTTGTGCAGAAATACCCATTTTTTTTTAATTTAATCAGGAAGGTAAGATTAAGTTCCATCTTTTTGATTTTCATAGAAGTTTCGATGGTCTTTTAGGACTAGATAACATAAAATATCTTAATGCTAAGTTAGATTTCAAAAATTCCCAATTAACTACTCCATATTCTAGTATACCTATCTCTCTCTCTCTTGTCGTTTCCTCATTGCTGAGGATCGTGATTTCCTACAATGCGGGCTGTCAATTCTCTCCATCTCTTGCGATTTTGGGCTGCTCTCATGGACTCGGAAAACGTCTCTTCAGTGGCTTTCTGTACTTGATCTGACCATCGGATAGGTGAGCGTCCTCTGCCTCTACGTCCTTCTACGTTTCCGCACACAATTAGTCTTTCTAAGGTGTCATTGTCTCTTCTCGCAATGTGGCCAAAAAACTTTAAAACATTTGCAAGACACTGAGAGGAGAGTCTGGTCTGAATGTTTAGCTCTTCGAGAATCGACTGATTGGATTTGTGCTCCGTCCACAAGACGCGTAGCATTCGTCTCCAGCACCACATTTCGAATGCGTCAATCCTTTTTTTATCCTCTGATTTTATTGTCCATGTTTCGGCACCGTAACTGAAGATTGAAAAAATGAGTGTCCGTACCAGTCTCATTTTGAGTTTTTTGGATAAAGAGCGGTCCTTCCATATTTTTGACAGTCGACTCATCGCGTTCTTGGCCATCCCTATTCTTCTGCGAATTTCCGTATGGGAGGAGGCTGCATTGCTTAAGGAAGATCCTAGTTACGTGAACTCGTCTACTTTCTCGAATTGATTTAGGGCGCCTGTTGTTTGGAGGATATTCGCGTGGTCCACAATCATGATTTTTGTTTTCTGATTATTAATCTTGAGCCCACACTTGTTGCTTTCGGTTTCTACTCTCTTTATCAGTCTCGACATCTCCTCTTCAGATGTTGCTATCAGTGTTGTATCGTCTACGAATTTTAAGTTTGAGATCTTTTTTCCTGCAATGGAGATGCCGCCTCTCCATCCATCGAGTGCGTTCCTCATTATGTATTCTCCATATAAATATAGTATACCTCTCCAGTATACCTATAACATACTATAAATTTGATCTAAAAATAATCTTTAACCAAAAATTGGACCCCTTATCTTGTAGTGTAGCCAAAATTCCAGTTTCTCAAAAATCAGGATGTATATTTATCCCTGACCAAACTATTCAAATATGTGAAATCCCTGCATGTCTTTCGAATGCAATAGACGGTTTTGCTCTAACCGAAATGTATAACCGAACTCAAGATGAAATTTTTGTCACCTTAGATGCTCCAATTGATACTATTCCTTTTGACGAAAATTGTCATGAATTATTCCATGCAGACATAGTGCCTGCTGACGAAATCGAAAAATTTAATATTGAAAATTTAATCCGTACATCTCATATGAACTCTAAAGAAAAACAAAATATTCTAAAAATTTGTAATAAATATTCTAATCTTTTTAATAGCGAGAATAAACCTCTTACATTTACAAATAGAGTTAAGCATTTTATAAAAACTAAGGATGAACTACCTATTTATAGTAAATTGTATAGATATCCCTTTGCTCATAAACCATAAGCAAATAGTCAAATAAACAAAATGTTAGAACAAGGAATTATTAGACCAAGCAACTCACCTTGGTCCTCGCCTATCTGAATAGTACCCAAAAAGCAGATGCGCCAGGAAAAAAGAAATGGAGAATTGTCGTAGATTATAGGAAACTGAACAAGAAAACAATTCCAGAGGAGTTATTAATTGAATTTTACTCATTACCAAATATTATCGATATACTTGATAAACTAGTTGCAGATGCAACTATTTTAGTACACTTGATCTAGCTAGTGGTTTTCATCAGATTGAGTGAGATATTGAGACGATATTCCCAAGACAGCTTTCAATGTTGAGAATTGACATTATGAATATGTTCGTATGCCATTTGGACTCAAGAATGCTCCTGCAACTTTTCAGAGAGTTATGGACGATATTCTGCGAGGTCTTCAAGATGACATCTGTCTTGTTTACTTAGATCTCACATTTTAAATTTAGAGAAAGTTTTTAAACGTTTACAAGCCAGCAATTTTAAAATACAACTAGATAAGTGTGAATTTCTAAGAAAAGAAGTAGCCTATCTTGGTCATGTTGTAACTACAGAAGGTGTAAAACCAAACCCAGATAAAATTAATGGAATTGTCATATATCCAATTGCTAAAAGAGCACACGAAATAAAAGGATTTTTAGGATTGTTAGGATATTACAGGAGATTTATAAAAGATTTTGCCAGATTGACTAAATCGTTAACGAAATATTTAAAAAAGGATGCTAAGATAGAACACACTCCAGAATTTGTAAAATGTTTCGCAGATTGCAAAAATCTATTAATTAATGAACCTATACTTCAGTATCCAGATTTTGATAAAGATTTTATATTATTTACTGATGCAAGTAATGTAGCAGTAGGAGCCGTATTATCTCAACTGGTAAATGGTCAAGATAAACCAATAGCTTATGCCTCGAGAACATTAAACGAGTCCGAACAAAACTACAGTGTTATAGAAAAAGAACTTCTTGCGATAGTATGGGCAACTGAGTATTTTAGACCTTATCTATTTGAAAGCCAATTTAAAATTATGACAGACCATAAACCTTTACAGTGGCTTATGTCTCTAAAAGAACCAAATTCACGATTAGTGAGATGGCGTTTAAAATTAGAGTAATTTGATTACATAATCGAATACAAGAAAGGAAGTTGCAATGCAAATGCAAGAATAGACTCCCTATCTAGAATAGAGATTCATTGTAATGAATTTTTAAAATACATGAAAGAACACAATAAGACTCAGACAAGGAACGATGATGATAGCGTTTCGATGGCTGTAAATATCGACGACGACATTAACCCTTAATATCCTAGCGTGACATATAAGTTACGCAATATTGTGTAATTTAAACTGCGTCCTGTAAGGAAACTTGTGATAGGATCGCATAGATTGTATAAGTATTGTGCAATTTGACAGTACCTCTAATGCATGTTTACTAGTTTGCAGACATAGTGTGCGAAAATGTTGTGCCTGTAAACATTTAAAATAAGCTGTCGATAAATATTTAGAAAAAATGGACATGAATCTAGAGTAAGTACATTTATTTTTTTATCTTGCAATTTTTTAGCTCAAAAAGTAAGTTAAGCTTTACATAAAGGTACATAACGTACATCTTTCAATTTTTATTTAAATATTTTACTTCCACTTAAGACCCGTTTACACGGGTAGAGTAATGATGCAAGTACTTGGTAGAGTAGAGTAACTCTACTCGTAAAAACGCTCAGCGCAGTAGAGTAGCAAGTAGAGTGCATAGTACTTGGTAGAGTAGAGTGACCAGCAACATGTGGCAAAGTAACTCTACTCTACTACCACCACCACCGCCAAAATATCCACTCGCCTGCGCACTCTACTCATGGAACGCGGTCAATTCTGGTAGAGTAGAGTAGGTAGGAGAGTGCATAGGGACGCTGTCATTCCGTCTGGTGTTGTGTTTTGTGTAAATAGTGAAAATTAGGTTCACCGAAGATGAACTTCATTTCACTTTCCCTTTAAAACTTGTAGAGATGTATGGCAAATACCAGTGTTTAGGAATTTAGGTAGTGTACACTACAGAAATAAAAGTATGAGGCAAGCTGCGGAGGATAAAATCGTCGAAAGAATGGCAAAAGGGGGCTTTGGAGTAAACGAGCTCAAGCAAAAAATTAAGAATATAAGGTGCACTTATAATCAAGAGTGTTTAAAAATACAAAAATCAAAAAAATGGGGTTCAGGTTTAGCCGATGTATACGTTCCGAACGTGAAATGGTTCACTCCTATGGAAGCAATCATGAAAGGTGCAAAAAGAAACAAGGAAACTGAAGGCTCACGGACAAGTTACAGGCTTTTATTACTTGTTAATAAAAAATACAATAAGAAATACAAAATGTATTCTTATCAAGGTAAAAGAGCTGAGGCCCCGTGTGTATTCCTTCTTTTAAGCCACTCTCTCATCCACTCTTTTCTTTGTTACAAAGCGACCTCAATTACAAATGCATTTGCAACAGTAGCTAAACAATTTTGAATCAATTTTCTTTTTCTTGAATTCATTTTGTACTAAACAAACACCTACTCCACAGTATACTAGCATAAGTACTATACTTGTAACTCTCCTCGTGTGAACGGTATCAAGCCATTTTTGGTAGAGTAGTGAGTAGAGTCGACTCTACTCTCCTCACAACTCTACTCGTGTAAACAAGTCTTTAGTTCTGGGTAGCCCCAAAGTTCGGTATTACATATATGCAACGCTAGGATAATGTTATACCGTATTTCGGCAAAAATAAACATAAGACGTGATTTCATTCCCAGTGAATTATTTACTAAGATTTATAAATCATTGTTAACTGCCAGTTGGATAGCGATGATCATTGAAAAGATATCATGTATCAGGTATCAATTTCATGGTCACTGTGTCATCACATATGATAAATATTATGATATTCTCGTCGATTTGAGGAACAACGATTATTGCCATCTAGGGATTTACCAACAGAGAATTTTAAGAAACTATTTTGTTTTTATGTAATACATAAACGTCTTTATGGGAATGTATTTCTTATTTGGCATTTATGGGTTTTTTTTTTCATTTTAGGCACGGTTTTACCCTTGAAGAAGCACTTCAAATAGCTTACAATAATAGATTTAGATGCCATCTACACAGAACCTCCAGAAGTAAACGTCCTCACAGACGAAGAATCTGGAGATGAAATTGATGATGGAGATCTTCACCATTTGCCAGGGAGACAACTTCGTACCTAAGCCGAGATAAAACTTTTAAATAATAATAGAATTGGCGCCACTGAAGCCAGCGCACCTAGAGATGAGCCATCAAAATGTTCATATTCTTGGTTAAAAGGAGGTGATTTTCAAAATCGTCTGCATACTTTTTCAACACCAAATTTTTCTGATTATGAGAATTTAACACTTGTTGAATCGTTCGAGTTATTATGGGATGGCCCGTTATTCCAGTACTTAGAGTATATGTTCTTTTCAAAAATGCTGCAGACCCATATATCTCATTAAACAATTGAAATGCTTTATTGGCATTTTGATTTTTAGTGGATACGATCCAAAACCAAAAAAGAGCTTTTACTGGGATTCAAAACCGGACATGGAGCATCGTTTTGTTAAAAATGCAATGAGGCGTAATCGATTCGAGCACATTATGCAATTTGTACATTGGGCAGACAATAATAGCATAAACCCCAAGAATAAAGCATGGAAAGTGGAAAGATATTCCAAACAAGAAAAGACGATGATGCGCATTTGAAAATTGCACTTCTGTTGTTAGAACCACGTTAGAACCATGTGTAGAAAGTGTGATTTGTGGTTGTGCATTGATTGTAATGCGCAGTTTCATACAAAATAATTCTCTATACATACCTATGTAAAACATATTTTTTGTTTAAATATATAATTTAATAAAGCTTTTGCGTTTTTTCTTATTTTGCTCCCTGTATGTCCTAGAGTGACATATATGTCACAGCTAATAACTTTTTTTTGTTAACTTTTTTTTTTGAAAATAAGCTTAGAAACTTAACTAGAGGACTAATACGAACAATAAATTAACATAAAATATATCATTTTTTAAAAATATAATAATTCAGGATATTAAGGGTTAACGAAGAAAATCTACAACAAGGAAATGACGAAGATAATGACATTGAAGATAATGATGATGATGGAGAGACTATACATACTAGTATAGAGGATCCAATACTAGAAAAGCTCATTTCTGATAAACATCTCAATGTTTTTGATCACCAAATTGTAATTGATTTTGTTTTACATTCAGCTGCTAAACCAAAATGGAAAACATATTTCCCTTAGAGAAATACTTTATATCCAAATTTCCAAAAATAATATCGTAGAAAAAACTATTAATATATTCAAAAATTACATTGACCCAAAATACAAATATGCTGTGTACTTCAAAGAGGACATCTTTATACCTGAAATATTAGAAACGTTAAAAAATACATTTAAAAATTCTGTTTACAAGTTAATAAAATGTAACAGCATCTTAAAAGATTTAGTAGACAAAGATGAACAGCATGGAAAAATAAGGTTATTTTATGAAGGAAAAACTAATCACCGAGGCATTCTAGAAACAGAAACTAGAATCAAACGTACCTACTATTGACCAGGAATAAAACAAGATGTAACAGATTTTATAAATAATTCTAATATTTGCCAAGCAAATAAATATGATCGATGAAATAAAATCAAAAATTAATGATTACACCCACAGCTACAAAACCGTTTGAAATAATATTTTCAGACATTTTTCAAAGTCAAGGCCAAAAGTTTCTTAGTATAATAGACACATTTTCTAAAGACGGTCAAGCATACCCACTTTCAGCTTTGACAAGTACTGAAATTGTAAGAGCTTTTTTAACCTTCATGACACATCATGGAATTCCTGATCTAGTATCTATGGACTGAGGCACAGAATTAAAAAACTCTGTTGTACAAGAATTCTTCGACATACATAAAGTAAAAACTAAAAAATTAATAGTACCCAATCTAAAGGATCTATAGAGAGATTTCATTCTACTCTAATAGAACATCTACGAATAATAAGAAGCAAATCAGATGGAAAAATTGATATCTTAAATCAAATGCCTTATGCTATTTTAGGATATACTAACTCAATACATTCCGTAACTCAACAAAAGCCTATAGATATTATAAATGGACACGTTAACACTAAAAAAATATTTGTTATGAACATAGACCAAAAACTGATTAATAATTATATGCAAAAACATAGAGATATGACCAAAGAGATCTATAAAGAACTTCATAAAAGATTGATCGAACAAAAAGGAAAAGGTATTGAATTTAACAATAAGGATCAACACGAACCACTCGCATACGAAGAAGACAGTGATGTTTACAGGAAAAACACTACACTTGTACGAAATAAACTTAACCCTAAATTTATGAAAGATAAAGTTGTTAAAGATACAAAAATTAAAGTTACTACTTAAAAAAGACTTTTACACAAACAAAACTTGAAACGACCAAAAACTAACCGTAAAAACTCTTGCAGGTTCCTAATAACAACGATGATAGTCCTGGGCCTTCAACAAGCCGAGACTAAAGAAATCACTTTTACAAATCTTAAAGACAATCCTGGAATACTCTTTTATAAATTAGGTACTGCAAAAATTAAATCCAGTACTTATTCATTTATTCATTGTGTCAATTTAGAACCAATTCAAAAAGAAATTAAGACCCTAACTGTCTTACTAATAAAACACTCGTATTTTAAGGTTATTCCGTATTTATATCTAGAATGGTTATCCTAAGTATAAGGTAAATATAATACTAAAATATTTTGTTACAAATAAACTCGGTATATGTTAGTTATAAGTATTCCCACTTTATTCCGAAATAATAGTTTGGAAATGTTGCAATCTTTTGCACAAATACATAGAACCACGCCATATTGAGTGAAATATGTCAATTTTGATTTTTCTTTGAAACTGACAACTGACACCAAATATATCTTTTTCTTTATTTGTTATCTTATATGTTGAGTTTGAGTATTTTAAAATTGCAAAAAAGTTGCAAAACGTTGCAAAAAATTGCAAAAATTGCCAGTGTCTTTTGAAAATGGATTTATTGAAAGTTTTTCTTTTTCGTGTATTTTCCATCATGTTAATTAAATTATCAACTTCCCCGACAACCGCAACACTTCTTAAACACATTTTTTTATTATATACATAGCTACTCACAAAACAATACAAAAAATAATATATTCTTGTCACTGATGACTTTGACATTCATAAAATAGGTTATAACACGGTTATCCCAGACTTAAACAAGGGTGTGGGTCGGTATAATCTTGGAATAAATTCTTATACCAAGTATAACTTATATCTAAGTTATTCCATGTTTATTGTTAGTGATTTTGCCTATACCTGATTTATTCTGAGTATAAGTTTTATACTTGGTTTATTAGTTATGATGTAAAACTTTCCTACCAAAATATAACAGCTGCAATTAAAGACGGCCTTAGTAGTCCTTATTATTCCGAATTAGAAAATTTTGATCGTGTCCTTTTCTTCCAGCTACAACTAGCTGAACAAAAACTCCAATCACTCTTACCTAACCACAGAGCAAAAAGAGGTCTTATAGACGGACTAGGCTCAATTATTAAATGTATTACAGGAAACTTAGATACAGAAGACGCAAAACATTATTATAGAGCACTAGAAGAACTAAAAAGTAACCAAACAAAAATTGTAACTAAACTTAATAAACAAATTTCATTATCGACAGAGATTGTAGAGAATTTTATTAATATTATTTCTCTCATAAAGAGTAATCAAGAAGTAATTTTCTCTGGTTTAGAATCTATTTGTTCAAACCTTAATAAATTTATTTTTAATTTCGAAGATTTCCTTATAACAAGAAATATTTTAGATCAATTACGTATAAGTATGAATATTATAGTACAGTTGCTAACAGACATAGAAAACTCTATAACATTTGCGAGACTAGGTATTTTAAATAGTAGCATAGTGAAGATTAATAAACTAAAGTCAATATTAACTTAAATTATGAAATACCATTCAAGAAACGAACTAATTTATCCGAATATCACATCAGACATAAATAAATATTATATCTTAGAAACTGAAGCGTACTACTCTAACTTGACAATTGTTTTCATTGTCTATGTTCCAATAGCTTATCCCGACGAATACTCCTACTATCATTTATACTCGATTCCTACTGTAAATCGAACTATCATAGTGCCCCCTAACACCTAACTGATAATGAATGAAAATTTTTACCAATACACATCTGTACCATGCTCAAATCTGAAGCGCAAATTCTTCTGACCCGAGACTCATCTGAAAAGTAAAAACGAAGAAGAGTGTCTATTTCAACTTCTTCAACTGAAATCTAATCCTACGAGATGCCAAAGAATAGAAGTTCACATTTCGAAAAAATATGATCTAACAAGTAGATTAGTCCCACTACATCGCTGTTTTGGTAACCAAAACCAAAATCCAAATGAACTGTACTAACACAGAAATTATTTTATTATTAAAATGACATTTAGATTTGTTCTAAGCTTTTAAGGTCGAACAGAAGAAATTGCCGTTGCCAAAAACATGAAGGCTTTAGAGCACTATGGCATGGAAGATTCTATTGCCTGTTGACAGTAGGTGTGTGTAGGAGTAGAAATATGAGTAGAGGTGGATTTTAAGGTGGTTTTAGGGATTTTTGGATTTTGGATTTAGAGTTGATTAGGTTGATTACGGGTTTGATGACATTTGACATTTGACATTTTTTTTTAATTTTGGGTACGATATTCAAATACTTTTCCCCGCTTTGTAAACCTGAGCTGAGATTAGTGTTCCATTTAGGGTTTTATGACGTTGTAGTTGGAGAGTTTGTTGCATTTTAACATCCTGTATTCTATCTAAGAATGGATGTATACTAATTTGTTTCAGAAACTCTTTAGGTATCGGAGGGTATGCCAATTGTGACCAATGTGGGTGGTTTTAAAATTTTGCTTGTTCTAATTGTGCCTGGTTTAACTATGGAAGATGATAAGGCTGTTTGTTAAGATTCGACATTATTTACTAAAACAATATTAGATAAAGAATCTTGCGTACTATTTTTTCTTAATTCAGCGTTGTGTCGTATTACATTAGATTGTAAATGTTTTGTTGTAGTACTATTTTATTTTCTAAATCGGTTTTCATAATGTTATGTTTTCTGTTGTTCTTTTAATTGGTCTATTCTACTATTAATTTGACTTACCTCTAACTAAATTTTTTTGTGAATTTGAGATCTACTACCGTTTTTCTCTTTTCCTCTTGTCTACGCTTTTATTTCAGTTCTTTCTCTTCTTTTCCAACATTTCTATTCCAGCTCTTTCTCTTTTTGTCCACGCTTCTCTTTCACCACCATAGGATTTTCCTTTTCCTCTTCCATTTTAAAAACAATGCAGGGGGTCCAGACGTATACATTTCTACAACAAATTCAGTAGATCTTGTATTAACCATTACCAACTATTTAATATCTCTTTTATCCCACCGCTCCCACTAATGTTACACTTTTTTCGTATCACTTTTATTAAAACACAAACAATATTAGAATACTTAAAAACAACTTTAACCAAATGGCAGAGCTATTCAAAAATTCAATTACTACTACTACTTAGAATGTCAACTTTCTGTGTTTATATGTATTTTTTGACGTTCCAGACCTTACGAGACATTTCGGAATTTTTCGATGACATTTCAAACATTCTAGATTTTTAATATTTTTTTTTGTCAAGGTACTTTTTCTATATGGAATAAATCTTGCAGAACTATCGTAACAAACTATTACTACCACATATTTTTTATTATATGTTTTTACATTTACGATACCTGAAACAAATATAACACTAAATTTCTCCACACTCATTAATTTTTCTCAGATATCTAAAGTTCTTAGATTTGTTCTTGAGTTTTGAGATTTTCTTACTTTTTGTGTTGTTTTTCTTTCGGCCTTCTTGGTATAAATCTTCTTATTGGTGTGGAAAGTTAAATTTAATCTGTTTTAATGTAAGTGTTGCATTGCATGTATTAGATATAACGGGATTTTCTTGGATATTACTAAACTTTTCACTCCTTCTGATATCATGCAGAGCCAAATACATGTTATGCATATGGTTTGTTTTAAGTGAATATCAAAATATCATTATTGTTATTTTTAATTATATATTACAGGTGTAAAAACTACTTCAAAAGTTTGTTCTACCTTATTTGCCTAAATCAGAGGAACATTTCTGTATAGATTATATCTTTTTTGACTAATCAGAACAGATAATACATGAACATAAAATCATATTGCTAATATCGAATTAACTACCCCAATTCTCATCGATAATTTAGTGCTGTAAGTCTTGATGAATTATAGAAACGTTGGACATTTTGACAGTTCGTTTCTCTAAATTAAGGAAAATGATATGTTAAGATTACAGAGTGAAGGAATTCTTTACTTAATTAAGTACAAAAGTTTAGTTAAATTGAGCTCCTAGAAATAAAACTTGGACTTTAAACTTTAGAGGAAAGAGAAGATAATCAAATATTAAAGTGATAAACGACGTTTAAACAAAAAATGCGATCTATAATAATTACTAAGTATTAGCAATTCTTAATGTAAAATATGAATTTTTAAAATCATTTATTTTGTAGGTACTACTTGCTTGCAATTTTTAGTTTGTAGTTTGTAAGTTTTAAAGTATGAACTGAATACTTTTAATCTATATAACAAATCTTTTTATTTCAGAACATTCATGAAAGAAGACCAAACGTCAAATCGTTTTAAAATGTATACTGCACTTTCGATTATAGTTCCAGTAAGTATGTTACTGATTTCTATAATTCCTACAGGGATTCCAGATGTTCCTCGACTTTTTACAAAAAACTTGGGAATGTGTACATTTAAAGGTATGTTAAATTGTGTTTTTAGGTTCCTAATTTCAAAATGTATTTTTTGTTTTATTTTGTTTATTTATTTATAATTTACATTATTAATGATAATGAAACTTTTAGATATAGCCTAAAGAAACGTAAATATAAATTAAAGACAAAAAATGTGTAAAGACTGGTTTTTATAAATTAAAATCCTTCATGTTGAATTCTTGTCTTAAATAATAGTAACTAAATTATTAGCAAACACGTGATAGAAATAAATTTTATCAGTACACAATTAATAAATAAAAATGTATGTAGTATAATGATATACATATGAACGAATTTAAAACGGAACATACAATTTAATATAATGTCTGTTTGAACTGCATTTGAAATAGTGGACCAATATAAAACTTGTACAAAAATAAATCCATACCCTGTGATAGACATTGTATAAAATATCGTTCAACTATCTGTCTCCTCTAAAGGAAAGAGGAGCTTGCCTAATAGTCGGAGAGATAGAGCCGAAATTTTGAACTGATCAGTAATAAGACAATTCTCTATTGGAATATATTCATTATAACTGGGTTAAGACTTTGCCTTACAGGCGGACGCCCCTCGTGGTACAGGGGGTGGCTATACAGGGATGAAGTTGTAATTTTTTTTCGGAAAAATTAACGATCGATAATATGGCTGAAAATTTGCCCAGAGTAAGATCTTGGTATAACTAGACGAAATCCCAAAGGGCGGACGAGAGAGTGGATACATAAGGGGTGGCGGACAGGGGTGAAGTTGCAATTTTTTGGGGAAAAATTAACGATAAGTAATATGTCCGCCATTTTCATGGCTCATTATTTAGCCCCTAAAAACTCTAAATCGAAAAGAGCGGACAGCTGGGTTGGTACAGAGAGCCATAAAACGGGATCAAATGTACCACTTGTGTCCAATATCAAATCTTCAGAATTCATATCCGAAATTGGACAGTATAATTTTATCACCCAGTAGACCGAATGAATCTATTTGTTATTAAATACACACACGTAGTTAATTAGGTTACATACACATTTGGTCAATTATAAATAATAATTTGGACATCAGTCAAAAGTACTGACAAAGTTAAACAATTTACATAAATTAAATACACATATCACGCTAGGTACGCGAAAAATATTGACCCAAATAGAATTTATATAAAACTAATATCTCTTGACTAGAGAAATATTCAATCAATATTCACTCAACGAACATATAGTCTTCAACGATCAACTTCATCAGTCTCTACTCAAAGTAATCCCGGGTCTACACCCATAGTGTACGTCTCAACAATAAACTCTGCTACTATTATTTGGTGTTTCCATTACAACAGAACGAACATCTTCACTGAGCCAACGAGGGGAATTTGTTCATGGTCCTATCGAGAAACAGAATACTTCAAGGAAGTTTGAGAGAGCCTATACAGTCCACGCCAGCAACACCCTCAGTAGCAGAGAGAGACCACTAGACCCGGGAGAACGAGAGCAGTACCAAAGCCGAGAGCCATACTAGAGCCGAGAGCGGTACCAAAGCCGAGAGCCATACTAGAGCCGAGAGCAGTACCAAAGCCGAGAGCCATACTAGAGCCGAGAGCGGTACTAGAGCCGAGAGCGGTACCAAAGCCGAGAGCCATACTAGAGCCGAGAGCGGTACCAAAGCCGAGAGCCATACTAGAGCCGAGAGCGGTACCAGAGCCGAGAGCAGTACCAAAGCCGAGAGCCATACTAGAGCCGAGAGCAGTACCAAAGCCGAGAGCCATATTAGAGCCGAGAGCAGTACCAAAGCCGAGAGCCAAACTAGAGCCGCAGAGCAGCCAAAGGACAGGACCGATTGCAGAACCCACCAGAAGCGAGGGATACTTAACGTCTAAGAACACAAAAAACCGTAAGTTTTTAAATAATTACAAAATCTTCCAACTTTTACAATCTTACAATTTAACAAGTTTTTTTTTTTATTACAATTTAACAATTTAGAACAACAATCTCCACTCTATCAATCGTATAATAATGTACTTTAGAATGCATACCATTTAAATAATACAGAGAATTGATAAAACAAAAATAAACGTCATTCACAACTATAATTAACTAAACAGTAATTTTGTATGACAATTTGAAAAAAGAAACGTTCATACATATAGCTTGCTTTTAATTACAATTAAATATTTTATTTCGAAAAATTAAAATAATTACGTAGCAAATAATTTCATTTATTTTGATAACAATATATATATATATATATATATATATATATATATATATATATATATATATATATATATATATGTATATATATCATTATAAGAGTGTGTGGATTACATCTTGACCTACCTCAATGCAAAGAATAGCACAGCAGGCAAGGTCAAACTCATATTTAGCTAAATTGCACATTCCGATAGAAAAGAAAGTGTTATAATACAGGTATACTTATTTAATACATAACGTACATTTAGTATTGTCTAATATATTTACCGCTGAATGTAAAAATTTTTAAAATAATCATGGAGAGTCTATACGTTAAGCAAGCGGAAATAGGAACAGAAATAGTGAAACTCGTTTCAAATACAAAAAAGGATTCCCAATCTCGGAAAAATCAACAATACATCCGGGATAGACAGGAAAAATTAGAAGAATATTGGGCAAAATTTTTAAATAACCACGAAAAGCTGCTAGAAGGGGGTATAACGAAAGAAAAATATTTTGAAACAAAATACTATGATCAGGTATTTAAGACATACATTGAGGGGAAAACCCTGTTGGAAGAATATGGAAGGGTGCTGGAAAGAGGAAAAGCACCGAAAGTAAAGGAGATACAGATAAGAAAACAAAGAATCGAGGAATTATTACGGCCAGAAAATGAACAAGACTTGCAGGAGGATGAAGAATTGCAGTCAGAGTTAAGAGAATACATGGAAAAGGTGAATACACTAATGATTGAAGCAGCAGTAAATGAGGAACTGGACGCTACAGATATTGGAGAAGTAGAGAGAATAAACCATCTAAAGAGGAAAGTCAGGGAAGTTTTAAAGAAAATAAGGCCAGGAATGCAACGGCCAGAAAGCACACAGAGGAGGGACGGTGTGACATTGCCGCAGGTAAAAATCCCTGTGTATGAAGGCAGATATGAAACGTGGAGAACTTTCCACGATCTGTTTACTAAAGTAATACATGAAAACGACCAGTTATCAAACGCAGAAAAAATGCAGTACCTAAAAACTCAAGTAAGAGGGGAAGCCAACAGAATGATATAACACTTAAACATATCCGAGGCCAACTACGAAGTGGCCTGGAACATGCTAAAAGATAGGTATAAGAACCCAAGGATGATATTGTTTAAATTAATAGACAGGATGCTACTAGCGCAGGAAGTAAAGGAATCTTCTGCTAGAGCATTGAAATCACTACATGACACCTTCCACGAAAGTCTGGAAGCCATAGGAGGGTTAGGAACAGACACGGAAGCGTGGAGCCCATTGATAGCCCGAATTATCATAACGAAATGGGACAATGAAACTAGGAGG
Organism: Diabrotica undecimpunctata; assembly: GCF_040954645.1. Lineage (NCBI taxonomy): Eukaryota > Metazoa > Arthropoda > Insecta > Coleoptera > Chrysomelidae > Diabrotica > Diabrotica undecimpunctata. The sequence goes on from NC_092807.1 coordinate 83,509,494, forward strand.
CTGTACGAAAACCACATTGGAGACAGTAGAGAGATACCGACGTACAAATCGACACAAACATTCTTACAGCGAAGATTTCAGACACTGGAACTGCTGGAGTCAGAAAAAAGACAAGAGAAGCAAGGAGGATCTCGTAGGAAACCAAGAACACATTGCGTGATATGCAACGGAGATCACGGAGTACCGAACTGCAGAGAATTTCAGGAACTCAATGTAAGAGACCGGAACAGGATGATAAAAGAAAAAGGATTGTGTACAAACTGCCTAGCACATAAAAAAGAAAAACAATGTTATTCACAATATAGGTGCAGACACTGTGGCGGAGACCACCACCATATGTTGCATTATGAAAAAGGAAACACAAGCAACAAAAGAAACTCCAATGAAACGAAACGAGAACAAACACAAGAAAGAAATGGAAGAGATTCAAACAATAGAAGAAACGGGTACCAAGCTGATAGGTACAGAGGAGGAAATAATAATCCATACAACGCCAGAGAACAAAATAACGGAAGGCGAGAAAATACACAAGATACCAATGGGCCTAGGAATAGCAACGACCAGCAAAGAGGGCAGAATTGAGTAAAATGTGCAAGCCATAAGGAAGGTGAAGCATTACTAGCGACAGCTGTGGTACGCATAAGAGATGTGAAAGGAGATTCACACATAATGAGAGCACTAATCGACCAAGGGTCACAATGCGCATTTATAACGGAACAAGCTGCGACGACGCTAGGAACAACAAGGAAGCCCATACAGGCGACCATATCCGGGATAGGCTCGTCAGGAGAAAAAACAGCCAACTGGAGTATGAAACTTTTAATCGAAACTCATTACGAAAGTGACTTCGAGATGGAAATAGAAGCACTAGTACTACCGAAGATAACAAGGAATTTACCGGAAAAGGATATAATTCTACCGGACTATAACGAGAAAAATACAATACTGGCAGATCCAAGATATTACAAGGTAGGGAAGATAGACTTACTACTAGGAGTAAAAGAATACAGTTACATATTGACAGAAGGGATGCACAGAATAAGTAATGGACTCCTGAGTCAAAACACCAAACTAGGATGGATAGTTTCGGGAATAGCACGAGAAAGGGAGAATATAAAAGCAGAAGTATGCTGTATGATATCAAGACAAGAAATGGACGTACAAATAAAGAACTTCTGGGAATTAGAAGAAGTAAATCAGGATACAAGTTTCTCAGTGGAAGAACAAGAATGTGAAGAACTGTATCGACAGACTGTAAAAAGGAATGAAGAAGGGAGATACGAAGTAAAAATTCCGTTTAGGGAAGACGTCGCAAAGTTAGGAGAATCTAAACATCAAGCATTCGCCAGATTGATGCAACTAGAAAGGAAGTTTGCAAAAGACAAACAGTTAGAAGCGAATTACAGACAATTCATGGAAGATTATGAAAACCAAGGTCATATGGTAATAGCAGAAAACCAGGGAGATGGGTACTACTTACCTCATCATCCAGTGAGAAAAGAGGACAGTACTACAACGAAAATAAGAGCCGTGTTTGATGCATCAAGCAAAAGCTCATCGGCAGTAAGCCTGAATGATATTATGCACACAGGGCCGAAATTACAACAAGACTTGACAAATATACTATTACGATGGAGATCCAATAAGGTAGCATACTCAGCGGATCTGGAAAAAATGTTTAGACAAATCAGAATGGCAGAAGAAGACCAAAAATATCAAAAAATTTTGTGGAGAAAGGACACAAAGGACCACATACAAGAGTATAACTTAACGACGGTGACATACGGCACGGCCGCAGCACCCTTTTTAGCGTTAAGAACAATACAACAATTACAAGAAGACGAAGGAGCGAGGTTCCCGTTGGCATCGAAAATTGTAAAAGAAAACATGTATGTAGACGATATACTAGGAGGAGCTGAGACAGTGCAGGAAGCAGAAACAGCCCAAAAGGAATTAATACAACTGTTCAGAAAAGAAGGTTTCACTCTTAGAAAATGGTTGAGCAACGAAGAAAAAATAATGGAGAACGTACCGGAGGATATGAGGAACGTAGACTCGAAGGCATTCAAACAAGAAGAAGTACGGAAAACGTTAGGAATACACTGGTCACCTAAAGAGGATATAATCACATTCAAAATAGGGATAACGACGGCAAAGAAAATAACGAAAAGACACGTACTGTCAGAAGTAGCAAAACTATACGACCCACTGGGATGGATAGCACCTGTAGTAATTCAGGCGAAAATGTTCATACAGGAATTATGGGAGCAAAAGACCAGTTGGGATAAAGAATTAACTAGCAACCAACAAAGCAGGTGGAATACATACCAGGCGCAATTAGTAAATCTGGAGAAAATAACATTGCCCAGGTGGAACAACTTAAGCAAGTTAAACAGAGTAGAACTGCATGGATTTGCAGATGCGTCTATGAAAGGATATGGAGCGGTAATCTACTCAAGGGTATTAGGCCCAGAAATTAAAACGAATCTAATGATAGCAAAATCGAAAGTCGCACCATTGAAAGGGAAAACGACGTTACCGAGGCTCGAGCTGTGTGCCGCGGTACTACTAGCAAATTTAATGAAGAAAACCCTACAAGCATTGAACAGGGAAAACATTGAGGTATATGCATGGTCGGACTCAACGATAACCCTGGCTTGGATAAGGGGATCATCAAAAAGGTGGAAAATGTTCGTCGTCAACAGAGTAGAGGAAATAAGACGCGTTATAGGACCGAAAAATTGGCATAAGGTAGATACAAAGGAAAATCCAGCGGACATCCTCTCACGTGGAAGTACCGCATCAGAATTATTAGAAGCAGAGCTATGGTGGAAGGGACCAACTTGGCTGACTAGTAACAAAACTTTAACTCAGGAATCAGAAAAAATACCAGAGACAAATGAGGAGGAAGTCAAAACGAAAATAACGGTGCACACGACAACGATAAAGGAGGACATATGCGAGAGATTCTCAAATTTAGAAAGAATGAGAAGAGTACTTTCATATTGTAGGAGATTTGCAGACAAATGCAGAAAAAAGAAGGACAATGGACAAAGTCAGCTTACAGTCCAAGAATTAGAGGAAACGCTATTAAAGGTGATAAAGCACACACAGCACGCCTACTTCAAACAAGAAATAAATAAGCTGGAGAAGAAACAGCAATTAGACAAGAAAAATAAATTAGCGTCATTGGTACCATTCCTGGATAGACAAGGAATTCTAAGAGTCACCGGAAGACTGAGACACACGAATCTAAAGTACGGAGAAAAACATCCGATAATTTTGCCAAAGGATAGTGCATTAACAAAGTTACTTATAACAGATAGTCACGCAAGAAATCTACATAGCGGATTACAACAAACACTACAGTACATAAAAAGGAAATACTGGATAATCAACGGCAGAAGAACCGTGAAAGATTATCTAGCAAAATGTTTAAGGTGCAGGAGGTATAAAAGCCAAGCAGCACAACAATTAATGGGAGATCTACCGAAAGACAGAGTGAACCCGAGTCATCCCTTTACTAACACAGGGATAGATTATGCCGGGCCAATAAAAATAAGTACCACGAGAGGCAGAGGACAGAGGAGCTATAAGGGCTACATCTCAGTATTTGTGTGTCTGTCAACGAAGGCAGTACACCTTGAGGTAGTAAGCGATATGTCTACGGATGCTTTCATCGCAGCGTTCAAGAGATTTACGGCACGCAGAGGACAGTGCAACAACGTATACAGCGATAACGGAACCACATTCGTAGGAACAGCAAATTTGTTGAAAAAAGAAAATCAAAAAATAGATGACGAGATAAAACAAGGATTACTGGCACTAGGTACCCAGTGGCATGTCATACCTGCATATGCACCAGATTTCGGAGGATTATGGGAGAGCGCAGTGCGAATAATGAAATATCACTTGAAAAGAATCATCGGGGAAACAGTTCTAACATATGAAGAATTGAGTACGGTGCTGGCACAAATAGAAGCATGTATGAACTCGAGACCATTATATGGGTCATCAGAAGACCCTGAAGGGAAAATAGCCCTGACACCAGCTCACTTCCTTATAGGGAGAGAAATTATATCACCAAATCGGGAAGAAGAGCTTACGACTTATTTGAAGATGCCGACGAGGTGGAGATTAGTGGAGAAAATAAAAAGAGACTTCTGGAAAATTTGGAAACAGGAATACCTGCACCAATTACAACAGAGAAATAGATGGCATAAGGCGCACCCTAACATAAAAGAAGAAGAAATAGTTATAATTAAAGAAGAGGATACACCTCCAGGCAGATGGCCATTAGCGAGGGTAACAGAAACACACCCTGGAGCGGAGGGATTAACCAGAGTAGTAACAGTGAGAAAGGCAAACGGGAAACTGACTAAAAGACCCATACATAAGCTAATACGACTGGAAGAAGAGAAACAGGAAAAGCCGAAAAAGGCAGCAGCACTAAGATGGAAGAAAATACTAGTAGCTATAATGTTTTTAACGATGTTAAAACCCATAAAGGCAGAACCGTATAAAATATATAATCCGGTACCAGGATTTTTCACAGAAGACCTTGGAGAGGTCGTCATAGACCGGGGAACATTTCGAATAAAGGTGTTACTCGAAAAAGGAAGAATTCGAACAGAGCACCAACTAATAGGAAATATGATACAAGGCGTACGAGAACTGTGTCATGAGATAAAAATCGTGAATTGTAAGGATATAATAGAGAAGTTAGAGGAAGGACAAAGAAAGGCGGAGTCAGTAAGCGAGGGGTTGACAGTAGAAATAAAAGGAAGGGAAAGAAGAGGAATATTAGGAACAATATTAACCTCAGTATTTGGAGTCAATGACGAAGCCTACAGTAACATTGAAGCATTAGATAATAACCAAAAGGAGCTAATAAAGGGATCACAGCACCAGGCGAAGATAATGTTAGAAACAATAACATCAATCAATCACACAGAGAACAGGATAAACGAGCAAATGAACAAGTTTAACAAAGCACTAATCACAGGTCTACAAGAAATATCTAAAGGACTTAACGAAGTAGAAGACAAAGCACAAAAACTAGAAACCGAATATAGCACGTTACGAATACAAACGATAGCATTACAAGTTATGGACTTCATAAACGAATATACTCAATTTTACGAGGGAATATTAAACCTTCACTATAACCACGGACACTTCATTGATATAGTGAAACCGGGTAAAATAACCAAATTAATAGGGAAAGCAGGGCAGATACTGCCTCAAGGGGTCGAAATACGACGACAACCCATTATAGAAACAGAAGTCAGTCATGACGACAGATATATAACAGTCATCGGCTACTTCATAGTGACAGGGAAAAATAAGTACAGCATGCTCAAAGTCACGGCCATACCACTTAACGTTGAGGGGTCGGTGTTGCGCACATTTGTCGCCCCAAGGAATCTACTGGTCGTAGATTATAACACACTGCACTACTTCGAATTGACCACGGAAGATAGAGAAAGGTGCTTACTGTTGACAAAGGCGCAGATAGCGTGCTCACCAACGGCTATAAGAAACATGGATACCCAACCAAACTGCATACTAGAAGAAATTTATGAGCGATCTAAGAATAGCACATGTCCAGTGGTAGCCAGGACAATACAGACAGCTCAATGGAGTAAGATGGGTACTCCCAACCTCTGGCTAGTTATCACGCCAGTCACGATACACATATCCATTATTTGCGATGGAAATCGGAGCGAAAGAGTACTGGAACGAGTCACATTCCTGAAGCTTTCACCCAAATGTATCGCCCAAACGAAAAATATTACATTACTCCCCACTAGCAGTGGGGTGGACAGAGCAGTGACGAGTTACCTGAAGTCGCCAATCACTCCCGTGGCCCAACTGGTGGCGAGGACACCCCGCAAGTTTAACACGCCTCTAAACACCTACCTTGACATACCAGGAGGAGAGCTACGTCATGTGTTACTTGAGGAGGAGAGTCTGGAACAAGAAATGACGCATACGCAGTGGCGATCGATTCACGAATCTAATTGGCATTATTTTGTGGCCACCGGGATCATTACTATAATGGTAATAATTGGGATACTCACGTTATGGAAGTACCGTCCTGTTGCACGACTATGTCGTTCAGGGAATCCACAAACTCAGACTAACGAACAGGAAGTACCTGTATTAGTTAGTAATCGGCACAACAATGTACGGTCGACTTCCCAAGTTGACATCCCACTTTCCACATTTTCATCCAATTGCCCTAATTTTAATCTAGAGATAGAGTCGGACATTGATAGCTAGGGTACGGTTGGAAGATTATTGATTATTCTTAAACTATTTATAATTTATCATGTTTGAATTTTACTATGTTATGTAATACTTATATGTAAACTTTGAGTATTGACACTTGGGCCAGATTGCCCGATTCCGCAGTATGTCCAATATCAAATCTTCAGAATTCATATCTGAAATTGGACAGTATAATTTTATCACCCAGTAGACCGAATGAATCTATTTGTTATTAAATACACACACGTAGTTAATTAGGTTACATACACATTTGGTCAATTATAAATAATAATTTGGACATCAGTCAAAAGTACTGACAAAGTTAAACAATTTACATAAATTAAATACACATATCACGCTAGGTACGCGAAAAATATTGACCCAAATAGAATTTATATAAAACTAATATCTCTTGACTAGAGAAATATTCAATCAATATTCACTCAACGAACATATAGTCTTCAACGATCAACTTCATCAGTATCTACTCAAAGTAATCCCGGGTCTACACCCATAGTGTACGTCTCAACAATAAACTCTGCTACTATTATTTGGTGTTTCCATTACAACAGAACGAACATCTTCACTGAGCCAACGAAGGGAATTTGTTCAACTTGCCTGCGCATTTTAGGTCTCGGTAACAATTTTCAAACTGATTTTATTAGGGGAAAAGCGTGTACCTTGGGACAAAATTTTCTTTTAAATTTTTATGTTTTTTTCTTTCATCTGAAACTGAAATGTATTTGATTCATGTAAAAGAATGAAGATTTAGGCACTGGACTGATATTAAAAATATCGATAATAACCAACGAGTAAATCAGTAATTACCATATAAGTGTACAGTGATATTAGTCCCAAGGTTCAACCTGTGGTTTACCCTTGGGACAGTGTTGTTTGTACATTGGGACATGAACTGACTGTATTTATATAAATAAAACAAATATTGAAATAACTTTTTTAATGATGAAAAAACCAATAAAAGTATTTTATTGTATTTATATATTATTTAAAAGAAATATTTTGTGGAAAGGCAATGTTGAATGAATGAAATCCTCGCCGTATTTTGGGCACAGGCAACACTTTCACTATGCTTGAATGCTTCACGACGGCAATATCTTCAACATTTGGGAAGACAAAATAAACTTTCCGTTTTCGGAGAAACTTCACAGTAACTTCTTGGTTTATGCTTTCTTGAACCAAACCAGCATAGTAAACATCAGTGGATGTAGCTTTTCCAGTGACTTCAAATTTTACCACAACCCAGCTGCCAATGGTAAAATTGAGTGCAACTTTGTCTGATGGAAAGAAATCAGGAACATCTTCATCTTCGGAACTTGAGTCAAATCTGCTTCCATCAGAGATGTCTTTAAGCTCGAGCTCGTCTTCATCTTCAGACGAAGAAGAAGATACAACTAGTGCTCTTTTGACTGCCTCTTTTTTCCTCGGGACTGGCTTACATATTTTAATTTTCTGCTCCTTGATTTTCTGCAACTCCGGTGAGTCTGTGACAATCATACATCTTCCCGGTCTCCTTCCCCTTCCACCAGTCTTACGCGGTGGAACCTTCGGAAATGGGCGAATTTGTTCAGGGGTCATTCCAGTAGTGGAACATGGCGCACTGCTTGTTGATGGTATGGCTTCATCAACTTCCATAAGTTCTGTCTCTTCAATATCAGTTTGTTTTGGTTCATATGGCCTGTTGGTCACCTCAGCTGGTAAGAACTCATGGTCTCCGAACACGTTTGCATTAAATGGCCATATACCTGCTACTTTGAAACCTGACGAAATGTTATTTGGGGTAAACGCCAATGGGAATGCTTTTCCTATCAGCTCTGACATGTCGTAAATAGATATAGGCTTTCCCGGATGGTTCAGCATCCATTCTTTGCTAGCATTATTGAAATAATTTTTAAATGGCCCAAACACAGACCTATCCAACGGCTGAAGTTTGTGACTGGTATGCGGAGGAAAGGTTAAAATTACTATTCCATTATCCCTAGCTATGTGTATAGCAGCCAATGAGAGGTGGCTTTCGTGGTTGTCGAGGATAAGCAACACTTTATTTTCAGGAGATGGCTTCACAACTGAAATGAAATGTTGAAGATATTCAACGAATTCAAAAAATTTAGAAAAACTTTTCTAAAACATTTGATAAAACTCTACGTCATCGTCTGAATCTTTTATAGAATATTTTGTAGATTTAAAATGATATTATGATAATGTTTTTTTTTCAAACTTAAGTCATATTTACTTTACAAATCACATTTTTTTCTTAAATATACCTCTGGGCAAATTTTCAGCCATATTATCGATCGTTAATTTTTCCGAAAAAAATGACAACTACATCCCTGTATAGCCACCCCCTGTACCACGAGGGGCGTCCGCCTGTAAGGCAAAGTCTTAACCCAGTTACAATGAATATATTCCAATAGAGAAATGTCATATTACTGATCAGTTCAAAATTTCGGCTCTATCTCTTGGACTATAAGGAAGCGATAAGTGGTTTGACAGCATAATAACTGCTTGTGTAGTCTTGTTTTTTCAGTGATTCTAGGCAACCTATTTGGGTGGAGTTTTGACTTGTTCTTGAAAGAATTCAGAATCCAGCAGCCCGCTGAAGTATTGGATTTTTATAATATAATTATTTGACAAGCTTTTGTTGGCCAACCACCTGGAGCGGAGTTGAGCCGAAATACATTGATTTCGTATGTTCCGTTTTAAATTCGTTCAATCTGTATGTTGAGTATGTATACAAGATTTTATATATTCCGGTAGTTACATTACCGTATGAAGGGTACAGGAAAAAAGGAGGTATGTCAAATGACGGGCGAAAATGAGATAATTAGACCATATAGTGGCACAAACTGGATACTATTTCATGTAAAAAATTCACATTGATGAAAGAGGTTAGTCACAAAGTTACACATATTTTTATATTTGTTATACAGAGTAAAAAAGGAGGCATGTCTAAGCGCTACAGGGAAAAAGGAAGGATGTCAATGTGACCGACGCCGACGAAGCGGTTAATACATTTAGTTTTTATGTGGTTCAGAGGTGTTTAGAGTCCATGTAATGGGACCGGATTGTAAGTGCGTTAGATTTAAGTGTTTTCTACAAATACCGCAACAAGCAAGAATTCAAATTATTAGAAAGTTCAACTTTATGGAGTCGACAGATGCCCAAAATATATACTTATGAGGATTATTACTGTACAAACTGTACAACAACGAAGACACGAATCAGGTCTTCATAATGCCGTCTTTAGTTATAAAATCCGTTATAATGTAAATGACGAAACACAAGAAGTTCCAGTATATCAGAAGGCCTTTTTGGCATTCCATAGAATCGGGAAAAAATCTTAGAAGTTCTACAAGTCACTAAAATTGACAGGTAACGCCCCAAAAGATACTAGAGGAAAACATGGAAACCATCATCATCAAGTTTCTATGGAAACAAAAAAAATGTATAATGTAGCATATAGGGTCTTTCAGGAGCGGAAAAAGTCATTATAGTCTAAAAGACTCGTCATAATTATACTTATCTGAGGATTTAAATATTAACAAAATGTACACAATGTACGTAGAAAAATTTACAGACATGCGAAGTTCATACGAAACATACAGAAGTATTTTTTTAACTAAATTTAATATTTCCTTTGGTTTTCCAAGGACCGATACGTGTAGTTCTTGTGATGCATATTTAGCAAAAATTAAAAGTATTGAGAAGCACTGTATATTAGCGAAATCTTTCTTCTTCTTCATGTACCATGTCCTTTCAGAACGTTGGTTACCATCACAGCTATCTCAATTTCATTCACTGCCACTCTAAATAGCATGCTTGTATCAACAACATACCAATCTCGCAAGTTCTTCAACCATGAGGATCTTCTTTGCCTTGGACTTCGTTTGTCTGCTATTTTTCCTTGCATGATATTTTGTAGCCACCTATATTTGGGACCTCTCATTACATGTCCGAAATACTCCAGTTTTCTCTGCCTGATGTTTTTTATGATCTCAGTAGTCTTGCTGAGACGTTCTAGTATTGTGGAGTTTCAAAAATTCTCCACCCAGGAAACTTTTAAAATTCTTCTATAGCACCACATTTCGAAAGCCTCAAGGAAATTTAGATCGATTTTATTCACAGTCCAGGACTCGAAACCATAAAGTAAGACCGAGAACACGTAGCAGCGAAGTAGGCGGATCCTCAATGCCAATTTTAGGTCTCTGTTACATAACACCTTGAACATCCTTCTAAAAGCCGCTCTAGCCTGCTCTATCCTAGATCTAATTTCCCGTGACTTTCTGCGTTACAATTTAATTGCTGTCCAAGGTAAACGATTTTGACTTGCTCAAGTTTTATACTATTTACATATAGATGGTTTTATATGCTGTTGTTTACTTATTACGAGTATTTTGGTTTTCCGTATGTTCAGATCCAGACCTGCCTCCCTACAACTCTCAACGATACTATTAAGTGGTGTTTGCAGATCTTCTTGACTAGAAGCTAGGAGTACTGTATCGTCCGCATATCGCAAATTATTGATGACTTCACCGTTCACAAGTATTTCTTCTTGTTTTTCAGAAAGTGCTGTTCTGAAAATTCTTTCGGAGTAAACGTTGAAAATCAGGGGTGACAAGAGGCATCCCTGCCGTACTTTTCTTTTAATATTAAGAGCCTGTGATTCCACACCATCTAATAAAACTGATGTTGTTTGATTCCAATATAAATTTGCAATTATTCGAACATATCTGCCGTCCAAGCCAATGTCTTTTAGAGCTTCGATCAATATAGAGTGCTTAACACGATCAAATGCCTTTTGGAAGTCAATAAAACAACAGTATATGTCTACAGATATATCTCGACATCTTTGAGCAAGTACGTTCATTCCAAACAGTGCCTCTCTCGTTCCAAACCCGTTACGGAAACCAAACTGTGTGTCATCCAGGTATTCCTCGCATTTATTGTAGATACGACCATGTATTACCTTCAGAAAAAGTTTTAATAAGTGGTTTAACAAACTGATGGTTCTATAATCAGCACAGGTTTTTGCTGTTGTTTTCTTAGGTAGAGCTTTAAACAGTGAATGAGACCAACCATTAGGTAATTTTTCGCTGGTATAAATGGTATTGAAAAACGAAGTTATAGCCTCTAAAACATTGCCATCTTTTATAAGCTTGTATATTTCAAAAAATTTTATTAAAAATCCTTTATAAGAGGTATATAATTTAAAAACCCAATCGGGCTATATCACAAAACGTTTTCGGAATCCATATTCCATCATCAGTGCACCTAAAAAGTATATAACCACTTTAAAAAGAATGTGAGATTTAAATTTTGACCAAGGTTAATACAAAATGTGGTTAATACTTACTAGGTGGGTATACATGTATTAAGCCACTAAATACGTGGGTTAAAACCCGTTAAAATTTTTTTTGTAAATTTGGTTTACATTATATGGTGATAAATTCTATGATGTTAAAGTTATGAGTGCATTTGGTAACATGGCGACGTATAACTCCACGTGAAGTTGCTGGTCCTGAGACGATGTGTCTACGAGGACCTGATAAAAGCAACTGATTGAAATGACAATCTTGACAAGTTAGGATGGAAGTCCGAACAAAGCAGTCAGTGTAACTTTATGTGTTAGTCCAATTAAGACAGAAGCCAAGGTTATTTAAAAATTGAAAAAGTTAAAATTAAAATAATGTAACAATAGCAACCATCAATGTTGTTGTTTTAAGTTGTTAATTTGTCCTGAATTTATTTTTAAGAACATGGTTGGAATTGTTTTATTAATTAATGTATGTGGTAAGAAAATTTTGTGGGTATTGTTAGGCAACCAACTGTACACACGTCTTAAAGTAGTGTGAATTAGAGATTCTAATATAAGGCCCCTTATGGTTTCTCAACATTTGGTACCATGGAAAATATACACATGTGGAAAGTTGGATTCTTGAAAATTTATTGTTGATGGGTGAAATAGGAATTGAAAATTGAAAATTCAATTGAAAAAGATAGCGATGATGTTTGTTTACTGCTTCATCACTATATCTACAGCTATCTTGATCGAAAAGTACAAAACTTGAATATTTTCTGCGACTCGTGCGGAGGACAGAATAAAAACTACACTGTTCTTCGGTTTATTCATAACATAGTCTATCATGAGAAGAGACTGGACTCTTTGCAAATAACTTTTCCTGCTAGAGGACATTATTACCTAGAATGTGACAAAGATTTTGGAGTTGTCAATCAAAAATCAAAAGCCGAACTTTTTCAAGACTTGACAGAAGTGTATAAAACTGCTAGATGAAAACCATCACCGTTTCATGTTGAAGAGTATCCTCAAGAGTATTTCCGAAAGTGGACTGAATATTTACGCAATCATTAGGAAAATAAATGCTCTTTCCAACTCAACCCACCCGCGAGCTAAAAGCTGTTAGGGATCATCCTCGTCTTTTTTACTACAGAACAACATCCAATGGAACTTGGGAGATAACACAGCAGAGATTGACTACTCCCAAATTGCCAGAAATGGAATTTGAGCTACCTCCATATGCTTATACAGGTAAAACCCCCCCAATTAATTAGTTTTATAAAGCTTACTTTTGTTATTTTTTAGCACTTCTGCCGATCAACCAAGCCAAATATGCAGACCTGCAGCATCTAAAAAGATTTTGTGGTTCAGATGCCCAAAGTTATTTTGATGAACTTTCGCATTAATAATTTAGAGACCCATTATACCCAAATCTAGTGTAGACGCTATAAAATTGTTCGAAAAAAACTATTTTTAAGTTCTTTTACATAAACATTATTTTTATAATAATCGTTGTTGGTTTTCGGAAATAAAATGCATTTTTGTATCAACGTTGTTACTACTTTTTTTGAAATGCCTTCTTTTTTACTTTAATATTTTTAATTAATGTGTAAAATTTCTAAATTTTTGGCAAAATAAAGAAAGTAGAAAAATTTATGTTTTTGCAATTCAACTGAAACCTTATATTTAACCTCTGATAATACCTTAATCAATGTAAATGACAAGACTATAATCTTTGTGCCGTTTTAAAGTATTAAAATCGCCTTATTTCAGAATGTGTTATTTCTGACATACCTCCTTTTTTCCCTGTACCCTTCATATATTATGAAGTTTAAATTTCTATTAATGCTAAAAAGAAAATGCAGATAATTTGGATACTTATGTAGAAAAACAACGTTTTAATTAAATCAAAAATGACGACAAATTTGACCGAAATGACAGAAAAAAATTATTGAGGGCATATCAATACAAAGACGTTAATAGGGCGTTCAGAAAAATGGTTAGTGATGATAGCGGATATTTTAAAATTAATAAAAAAATTTAAAATAAGGTATATATATACAGAACAGAAAAAAAATTCCAGCAGACAAAAATTATGTGTATGTGTTTTCGACATTCGTTTTAACAACCACCTCGCTCGCTAGTCAAAGGAAAAAAATGATTTTAGAGAGTAAATATAGAAAAGCGAAATTCTGCAGGTATACATTTGATCCGAACACCCCTTTTTAATAGTAGATATATAAAAAAGAAGTTACAAAAATACATAATTCCATGATTGCACCTTATAAGTGACAAATATTTTATAACAAAGATTTTTAAACAAGAAAAGAAGTGTAAAGAAAAATAAACAATCTAAACCAACAGTACATTCTGGGTTGCCCTGACTTTACTAAAATATTAGTAATGTACCTACTATCTTTAACAAAAACGAACCAACAAATCCTATCTCCACGTCCTCGCTGTGACCACTGGATAGTACATCGAGTACAAAAGAAGATATATAAGATTAGATATCATAAATGAATACTGGAAGACAGCCAAAAAATTGATGCCAGCCACATATCTCCTATAATTATTGATTTTAACAAATCAGATACTGAATCAGATTGTGAATTCAGGAATGATATTGAGGAAATATCTTAAACTATTACCGATATGGATATTTATATGTATTATAACGGTTCTTTTTAGAACCACGACATTTTCTTGAAATGTAAGAAGATATAATTGATGTCAGCTACATATCCCCTGTAATCATTGATTTTAATTAATCAGATTCTGAATCGGATTGTGGATTGTTTGAAATATAATATTCGTTTTTGTTATTCATAAAAAAAGAAGGTAAACTTACAGTCGGTATCTTGTTTTTTAACTAAACTCCATTAATACTATTTAATAATCATAACTATTTAATGATAAATTTTCACCAAATTAAACTATTGGCTGCCACAGAAACTTATCAGAAAATTACTTATCCGAATATACTGATTTCAATCGATGTTATTTTATCACAGGAATGTTTGCTTTGATACCTTGCAATTGCCAGTAAATTTTTTTATCTCGCAGTCAACTCTTAAAAGATTCTATAAAAAAAGAAGGAGGAAGCGTTATTTTAAATAAACAAACATTCCAATTTCATAGTGTGTGTAGTAAATAATAATAAATCCATAAATAAATCTCAGCTAATTAAGCACTTTCCTTGGAATGTATAGACTAGGAATTATAGAATAGGAACTGCCGTTCCAATATAATGCGCAATAATAATTTTTATACAGGACGGGACCTCTAATATGTAAATTAAAAAAAAATTTAAATTGTTAAAGTTTTTACTCCACATTTAAAAAAAAATAACCTTTTCACATTTAGCCGATTACGATCCTGCAACTGTCAGATTTAACTAAAATGTCATGCAATCATTCTCGACATTCTTAAAATCCCATATGACGTCAAAATTAGTGACTCACTAAAAGAAGGGTTTGGGACAGACCGTAGTAACACAATTAATATCTGACATCACTGCCACCCGATGACGTAGGATGGTATGACCGGATGCTGTCAATTGATATTCAGCCATTAAATTGCAAGCTATGGAAATTGCAACGTTTTGTTGTAACCTATTTTTAAGAAGTTATTGTTCTTTTCGGTAATTATACCGCTTACAGTAATGCGCATTTTATTTATTTTAACCTATATTTGCTACTAATTGTATTTACAGTGTTAAAGTACCAGATACCAAGAAACAGAAATAATATCATCCTTGTCGTGTACCTTACACCCTATAACCTACCACCTCTTATAATTGGCATTATTTGTAAGTATGAAAGTGCTTTTTAATAACTAAACTTGGCTGTACGTATAATTTTAAATTATAACCCTAGATTCCAGGCCTTAATTTGCGTAGTTTATCCATATATCGATTTTACCTTGACACGCATCTATGAAATCGACTTCTCATTCTGATTTCCGATAATTTTTCGAATCCAATTCAAACCAGCTGCTCGCTTGTTATTCTATGCAGTGTTGCTTATGCCTAATATAATTTCGTAGTTCTTCAAACTTTTTTACGAAAGTATAATAATTATGTTTTCCCAATAAAATAACTTTTATTGCATATAGCTGTTATCCATTTAGTAATATTTGGTTATCTGTTATATTTTAAACAATGAGAAAAGCTAATTCAGAAAATCCTGCAACAAGCGCATGCTCTGCTTCCTCTTTAATAAAAATCTCCCAAAATCAGTTTGATTTTTTACTTTCGGTACTTACAAATTCTAGTAAAGAAGTATCTGAAAATCTCTTGGTGTATCTCTTGTAAATAAAACTTGTACACATATGTCAGGAGAAAATTTCATTAAATGTAGTGCTCGCTTTGATGGTATTAACGCTGATGTTAAAGTTTTTTTCGACAACATAATTACTTTTAAGGACTCTTCCCAAATAAGTGATAAGAATGATCTTTGTGGTTTATCTATGCTTCTTAATGGTTTTGCTGGTCCATGTTGGCAAGGTAATAAAAATACAATTCTCACGTGGGAAGATGCTGAGCAAGCCTTAAAAGATGCCTATTCGAAAAAAATTTCGCCTCCTATTTAGTATTTCGAGAAGTATTCTCGCGTGAACAAAATTCTAGTGAACCTACTAAATTATTTGTCTCTTATATTCGAGCTTTGCTTGAACAATTACCTTATGTCCTAACTAAAGAGTTGGATATTGTTTATGGATTAATGGTAAGTAAATTACGTTACAAAGAAATAAATTTCAAAATTTTAAGGAACTTTTAATGGAATCTCGAGAAATTGAAATATCCTTAAAAGGTTTAGTTCCTATCAACTCTAATCATCGACAAAAACTTCAATCAAATCAAGAAAAGGACTCTTGCAAAATAAAATTAAGACCAAAGTGTACGTTTTATAAACATTTTGGCGATATTCAGTTAGAATGTAGAAAATTTAATAATATTAGTCAAGAGACTAAGTAATCGATGACTTCTATTGCTAATGATTCAGTTAGCACGTATGTACCTCTTAGTCGTTTAAATACGAATCCTAGCACTTGAAATGTATTTTCTCGACGTTCTTCCAGTGTAGTTTGTTATGGTTGTAATACGCCTGGTTACGTTCGCTTACTGTAAAATTTTTGTAAATCCTATTACCACAGAAGCAGTGTCTTCTGTAGAGCTTCTTTGGACAGAACCTAACAATTTGAATATTCGTCCCCTCTTACCAATAAGTGTCTTAGGTTTGAGAGGTTGCGCATATGTTGATACTGGAGCTAAATTTGCTATAGCTGGAATTAAACTTTACAGTCATTTTTTAAACAAAGGTCTACACTATGGTTCCAAGGAAACGAGATTAGTGCTTGCTTTGCTGAAGTTGTAAGCCGCACGATAAAAGCTCATGTTTTTCATCTTCTCCTGTTAGATCGATCTATACCTACAACTTTTGTTACATTTCCTGAGCACACATCGGTTAGAAGTCTTTTTGACATAGACATCTTAAAAAATGCTGACATTATTATAAATATCCCTCAAATGAAATTTTTATTTGCTAATTCTCCTGATATTCAACATAAAATATTACGGGAACCTCCTGCAATACTTCAGTTAATCTTCTTAACTTTCGTTACAAAAGGAAGAATCTTCACAATTAAATACTTCTGAGCGTAGTACTTTACAATGCTTTATAAATCAGTACAGAGGAGTTTTTACGGAACATAATGAGCCTACAATATTTGCTGATAATTGTATTAATTTAACCAGCGGTATTCTTATCGCTCAGCCTTCTTATAGAACAACTCCTCAAAAAGCAGAAATACTAAAAAATTAAATCCATCATTTAATGGAAAAGGAAATCATTGAATGCGACTTAGCTTATGCTGCATCTACTGTGCTCGTTCCCAAAAAAGACGGATCTTTTCGCGTTGTTCGTGCGTTGATTACAGGCGCCTTAACAAAATAACTGTATTAGATGCGTATCTCCTACCGAGGATGGATAATCTATTGCATGCAATCGCACAGACACTATACTATATAAACTTCTTTTATTACTTCATTTGGTATTTTTAAATTCAATCGTATGGCTTTTGGTCTCCGACACGCTCCTGCTACCTTCCAAAGGCTTATTGATCGTTTTCGTAGCGGATAACCAAGTACTACTATTTTGGCATATTTGGATGATATTATTATTATATCTAGCTCATTTGAAAATCATATTAAAGATCTAGCTAATGTGTTTCAAAGGTTACAAGTATTCTGTGTAAATAGAGAAAAATGTACTTTTGTGTGAACCTTAAATGTGAGGACGCTCAGTTAGTAGTGCCTCAAAGTAAAATAATTAATATTTTAAAAGAGTGCCATGACATGCCCCTTGTAGGACATTATGGTGTCTAAAAGACGATCCAAAAAATTGCTCTTCGTTACTACTGGCCTACCATTAGGTGAAAGGTTGTAAAGCATATAAAGACATGCATTGACTGCCAAAGATATTAACCTTGAAATTTAAAACCGACAGGTCTGATTCAAACACCTGTGTTGGCATAACGCCTTGAATGCGTTGCAATTAATTTAGTGGGTCCAATAACTGTGACTGAAAAAGGAAGCAGATGGATTTTTGCATTGGAAGATACTTCTACGAAATGGATAGAACTATTTCCGTTAAAACAAGCTACTGCGGGGAAGTGTACAAAGGTAGTAAAACAAGCAAACTATGTTTACGATACGGAACACCTCGTGGAATATTAAGTGACAATGGACCCCAATTTGGTAGTAAAATATTGCAGTCTTTACATACTGCCTAGGTATTCAGCCTTCACTCATCCCTTTTTATCACCCTGTCTTAACTTAGAGGGACGTAAAAATAGAGATCTAAAGATTCAGATTTCCATATTAGTTTAAAAGGGCTGTACTAAATGAAATAAAGTGTTACCCAGTATTCGTTTTTTCATGAATACAGCACCAAGTTTAGCTATCGGCTATAACTAGGCACATTTAAACTTTGCGCGAGAGCTACGTACGCCCAGAGTGCGAGTTTTGTTGTTAAGATAATGCCTTACTTGCGCAGACATAGTGACGTGTTATTAAGTGCGCGAGAAAATAATGAGTTACGTCAAGACGCTTCGAAATTTCACGCAGATAAACATTTTAGCGAAACTGTTGTGTTTAATTAAGAAGAAAGTTTGAGTTAAGACGTGAATTTTATTTATTTTAACCTACAGTTGCTACTAGTTCTATTCACAGTGTAGTTAAAGTACCAGATACGAAGAAACACGGAGAAAACACACCACCATCCATGTGGTGTACCTTACACCCTATAACCTCTTACAAAGTTTTATTTCTTGTAAAATTTCTTAGTTCCGCTAATAATCTTCCTACTTAAAAGTAGATAGATTTAATAAATATATAACTTACATTTTCTATTTAGACTATGACTTATACGTCTAAGGTCAATGGAAAACACATTATACTACCAGTGTTTGTTGAGACTATCTTTTTTTGTCCACTACTTTTTTATTTCAATACTCTATAAAAACCTTTTTTAACTGAGAAAAGAACAATAGAGTAAATAAGAGCTTTGATTTTTGACGCCCACCCAGGTACTGCAATCAACTACAATTAAATTTGAGGATAAATTTGGGAAGAATTTTTTTTATTAGCTTTTGGTTGTCTTCCCCCATTTGGGAACTTTTCCCTTCAGAATTCAATATGAATTCAGACCATATGAGCATCTGTCTTTTTACATGTCCAGCTATTGCTCCAAGACGGTAAGCGGTTATGAGCACATAATTCTGTTTTCGCAAGACAATTTAATATACAATATGTTAGAACCTTTTAAGGTCTTTATTTTTTCTTACTATGTTACTTACTCAGTGGTATGGTTGTTATTAAATAATTATTGCACAGGGAGTACCCCGTCAAGGTTCTGCCCTATTTTACTTGAATCTTAATAAATAAACTACCTTAGGGAGTATTTGTTCAAAATATATCCCTACATTCACTTATAGGTATATATAGTAGAATTTCTTGAGCTTATGTTCGTAAAAAAGGTTGTCTATGATATTTTGTTATCTACTTTTTATTAATCTAATTTATTAACTTTATTTATTATAAAAAATGTTCTAACACTTAGTTTATTTAATTTATATAAAGTCTTACAATAATTTATTTACACTATTTACACGATTCTAATTTATATATATTTCCGCGTTCAATTCAAACTCGATACAACTATTCAGACTGTTTTCAAATAAAAAATTCCTCTAAATAAAATATATATATATATATATATATATATATATATATATAATATTAAATAGACGTTATTCCAGAGTTCCCTCGAACCGGATTGTGACCTTTGTTGAACTCCCTCGAACAGCATGGAAAGAAGACAGGTTTTATCGTAGGGGAAACTACTAGAAAAATACTTATTAGAAAAACATGTTTACGGTTTAGACATGAGTCATATTTGTCGTAACAATGAACTAACATACACAAAAAAAATAATAAAATTAAACTTTGACTTAACAAGCATGCAAAAGCCACAGTTGAAATAATGATAAAAATATAAGACAGACTCACTAAATCATTACATACATTGTATAAAATATATTTCAAATTTAATATGTTGTGTATTGATGTTTGGTGTATCATTTAAACAAGCAATTGTTTTTACATCATACGCGTTCTGAAATTATCTTTTTGTGTATTTTAAATTAAATTGAAATATATCTTGTTTAAATTTTTGATTTCCTTATCATTTATTGCATTATTATTTTTTTTTTAATTTCTATAGACTCCAGGAGCTCCCTGTTTTTTTGTCACGTTTCAAGGTCACTTTTAGGACCTTAATTTTGTCAAAATCAAAGGGTACTTATTTAAAAATAAAAAAATTAAAAAATAGCATTTTGAGAGTGAGGGCATTTTGCCTAACTTAAGGGGAGTGCCCTTGATGTTCTTTTTTTTTCGTTTTCATGTTTTATGTGAACTTTTTAGTTTTTTTTTTGCCATATTTGTAGAACGTATTCTAGAGTTGAGTAGCTGACTGATTTGTCCAATATATACCATCGCAATTTAAGCAGGTAATTTCATATACAATGCGATTTTTTTAATGGAGCGGGTTTTCTGTCTTTAGTTTTGCAAAATTCCTTGTCAAAAGATTGTACCTTTTACGAGCAACTGTATTGTTATGTTTAGACAGGAGGTTTGCAAGTTGGTCTGATGTTCTGATTGTTTTATATAGGGATGAGACATATAATCCTTCTTTTGTCCTTATATTTTTGTTGTTATTCCTGTTTTTATTGTAAAATGTATGTATTCATGACTTGTAGGTGTTTTCGGTGAGGTGATGAGTTAATTTACAACCAACTTTTGCATGCTTGGTAAATTTTTTTTTAATTTTTTTTAATAAAGTGTATTTTAGTCAATAATATTTCTTAAAAAATGCGTGGATATCCTGCCTAAATAGTGAACATTTTTTTTTAACCTAAACCCAACAGAAATTTAATTAAAAAAATTAAAAAATATATATTAAGGTTCAAGAACCAAACTCAAACAATGTTCGGAAATATACATGGGTTTTTAAAATACAGAAAAGAGGGCAATTAACAAAGTTTAGATTGTGACAGATAATAGATTTAAAATATTAGGTAGAATTGTTAAATGTTGTATGAATAGAAAGCGTTTTGTTTTAAAATTGAGGGAAAAGCTTTTTGAGATTGTTTTTTAACGAAGGGAATATAAAACAGCGGTTAACCGTATTCAGCTACTGTCTTGTTAAAAATGGGAAAATTTGGAATTTTAATTTATGCAGATGCTATTGTTGGGTGTATATCAAAAACAAGAAAATCATAATTTGATGGATTTCGTCAAAAATGGGAATTATATGAGTTTGTTAGAAATACTAAAAGATCATTGGTTAAAAATGGAGATGGAAAGGGCAGTTGTATGTTTGATGGGATTTTGAAAGCAGAGGAAAAGACAGTCTGTTCCTGGTAGCAAAAAATAACATCTAAAGAGAAAAAGAAATTGAATACCGGTGTATTTAAACGGTAGAAGAAAATTAAGTTGTGTGAATTAAAAAGAAATTTTATTTTTGAAAGTGTTTGAAAAAGTGGTAGCAGTTGGCGATTCCATGTATGCTGAATGGTAACAGTGCAGAAGTTAATGTTATCAGCATTAGTAAGTACCAATAAATTATCATTGCATCGGAAGAAGCTTAGAAGAGATTCGTTTTTGGGAGCAGATCTAAAGAGAGTTGACAAGAGAATACCCGGGTCAATTTTAGATTTAGAAAAAATTAAAAATCCAGCGGTTGAATACAATTTAAGAACAATAGTACAAAGATATAAAATTTTGAAACGGAACAGTAACTAATTAAATTTATAAATTTGTTTTTGTTTATAAGTTTTGTAAAGTAGTATGGGCGATTAAGTAAAGCGAGTCAATATTGACTTCGCAGTTTTCAATTGTTTAGATAGGGACGAAGCGATATTTATATTTGGTTTGTCTCATTATGTGCCATAACATTTCAAGCTGTTTTATTAATATACTTGTTTTTTTTTAACAATATACATTTCTTTTATTTCCTTTTGCTTCTGTTGTATATTTTTTACACTATTATGAGGAAAAGGTATTTCAGAACTCACAAAATAACCCTGATATTTAAATAATTCAAACAATTGATTTCAATTAAATTAATTATTTACTATGTCAAATTATTGAAAGTTATAAGATCAGTAGGTAACTGGATTTAAATTTAAATCAAATTTCAATATCATAATAACTGTCTCCCAAACGTGGACGGTTCTAAAGAAATATCGAGCATGATAATGGAAAATAAAACAGAAGTAGAAGCATTTATGTTTTATAATCTATTGACCAGCTTTCTTTTATACATTATGTGCGTTTTGGTTTAGTTTGAGTTTTCTTACAAGCTCTCTCTGATGACGGAAAGACCCAGAAACACGTGTCAGGGAGTGGTAAGAAGCTCGAATTAAATCGAAACGCAACCATTTTCGTATATTTATCGTTCTTACTCGACGCAATGAGTACAAGAAAGATAGTAATTTATATGGGTAAATTGTTGATGCATAGTGGAATATAAATATTCCCAGCATCGCTCTTAATGGCTTGATTAAGCGTGAGTATACAATTTACTTTAATTTCTATCGACACATTTAACTTCATCTTTCATCACTAGATGTCTCTAGTAGCATACTCTATTAATTATTTTTCTATAATTGCCAGAGTAGTCGGTGCGTTTTGGTTTAGTTTGAGTTTTCTTACAAGCTCTCTCTGATGACGGGAAGACCCAGAAACACGTGTCAGGGAGTGGTAAGAAGCTCGAATTAAATCGAAACGCAACCATTTTCGTATATTTATCGTTCTTACTCGACGCAATGAGTACAAGAAAGATAGTAATTTATATGAGTAAATTGTTGATGCAAAGTGGAATATAAATATTCCCAGCATCGCTCTTAATGGCTTGATTAAGCGTGAGTATACAATTTACTTTAATTTCTATCGACACATTTAACTTCATCTTTCATCACTAGATGTCTCTAGTAGCATACTCTGGTAATTATTTTTCTATAATTGCCAGAGTAGTCGGTGCGTTTTGGTTTAGTTTGAGTTTTCTTACAAGCTCTCTCTGATGACGGGAAGACCCAGAAACACGTGTCAGGGAGTGGTAAGAAGCTCGAATTAAATCGAAACGCAACCATTTTCGTATATTTATCGTTCTTACTCGACGCAATGAGTACAAGAAAGATAGTAATTTATATGGGTAAATTGTTGATGCATAGTGGAATATAAATATTCCCAGCATCGCTCTTAATGGCTTGATTAAGCGTGAGTATACAATTTACTTTAATTTCTATCGACACATTTAACTTCATCCTACATATATATATATATATATATATATATATATATATATATATATATATATATATATATATATATATATATACACACCTATATATATATATATATACATATATATATATATATATATACATATATATATATATATATATATATATACATATATATATATATATATATACATATATATATATATATATATATATATATATATATATATATATATATATATATATATATATATATCGACATCACACATACATTACAAATTAAATATGCTGATCAAAGAGAAGGATAGACTAGACACTCCGCCACAGTATAGAGTTCAATGTCAACTAGGTGTTGAAAAACCTTTCTTTTAAAAGCTCTATAGTGTGTTTCCTGTTGAATGTCAGACGGTAAACTATTATAAAATTTAACACACGCATACAAAGGACTTCTCTCTGTTTTAGACAATCTGTGAAGTGGCAAATTCAAATTAAGGCTTCTTGTATTATACTCATTATTAGGAAGCAGGTGATAAAACAAAGAACAATTTTTAAAAAGAAACATAATACATTCAAATATATAGATGGCTGAGAAAGTGAGTATACTGAGTGATATGAATCAGCCTCTACAGGATTCTCCCGCCTTTATTCCTAATATCACCCGGACTGCCTTTTTTGGACTATAAAGACAGTTGAGGTATCTACTGCAGCGCTCCAGAAGATTACTCCATATCGCATAACAGAATAAAAGTTTGCATAATATACTGATAGTAAAATTCCCTGGTCTAGATAGCGCTTTAACACTCTTAATGAGTAGCAGGCTCCATTCAATTTTTTTGTTGTATTTTGTATTTGTTCCCTCCAATTCAGATTCTGGTCAATATGAATGACAAAAAATTTAACTGATCTAGCAGGTTCCGTGTTTTGTGATAGAAAATTAATTGTATCTGGAATCTGTTCTCGTGACTGGCTGGTTCTAAAGTAGACAAAAACAATATTAAGCAACAACCGATTTCCACTGAACCATTGTCCAGCCTTGCTTAGAATTTGCTCTGCCACTGTTAGAAGTATTTCTAACGTTTTTTCCCAGAAAAGCACATTTGAGTCATCAGCGAAATCTATGAGGTTTGAGGAACTATTAACCACCGCATTTGGAACGTCGTTTATGTAGACCAAAAAGAGAAAAGGCCCCAGGGTACTTTCCTGTGGTATGCCTAATTTTAAATTGATCGGTTCAGAGTAAACCTTACATTCCCTTTTCTCCAGGCATACATTTTGCGACCTATCTGTGAGAAATGATTTTATCCATTTTAATGCCGGTCCCTGTATTCCATAAAGATGTAATTTTTGCAATAAAAGAACATGATATAGGCTATTAAAAGCCTTAGATAGGCCCAAAAAAGCAACTAGTGTTTTCATCTTGGCCTCCAGTTTTTTTTAAATTTTTGATGTAAAATCATAGGTAGCTGTCTCATCAGATCTCCCTGCGAGAAAACCATGCTGTGAACTACTAAATAAATTGTTTGTCGAAAAAAAGTTTCGTAGCCTGAAATATATTGCTTTTTCGAATATTTTTGGGAATAATGGAAGAAAGCTTATTGGTCTATAGTTCTCCATCTTAGCAACATCAAATTTACCACTTAGTAACATCACCTTTTTTATGTAGTGGCTTGACAAGTGCCAGTTTTAAACTTTGAGGAAATTTACCTAGCTGAAAGAAGCACTAACTATAAAAGAAAGAGGAAGAGAAATATCTGATGAAACATATTTAATTTGGTTGGTTGATATTTCGTCATATCAAGAGCTATGCCTGTTTTTTCAGTTATTTATTATGTGAGTTATTTCTTTTTCTGAAACGGGAGTTAAAAACATGCAATGATTAGTTTGTGCGATATTAATTTGAAAATTTTTTACATGCTTCTGGCGCTGCATTTGCCATAAATTGATTTATTTCGTTAGAAAGAACCTGAGGGTCACCCTCCAAACAGAAATTACCTTGATTTTTGGAATTACCCTTTACCAATTGCCAAGCCGTTTTAGTTTTATTTTTGCTATTTTCAATTCGTTCTTTATAACAATTTTTTCGAGATTGAGTTAGTAAAGAATTTTGTTTGCGTTTTTCTGTCCTGTAAATATCTTTATAATCAACATTATTGGTAGACAGTGTAAACAAAACATCAAGCCTAGATTTACAATGTTTTATATCATCATTTTTAAAGTACTTTTGTGATTTTTTTTTATTTGCTGTATTTATCTCTTTGAGTGGAAACTTTGAGTGGAAACACTGTATAAAAATTTTTTGAACTATACTCATAAAAGCATCTAACTGGATTATCCACTTCTAATGTCTCAAAAACAGATACCCAGTCTACATTACCTAACATGAATTTAAAAAAACGTTATTCGCCTTGCTAAATATTCGTTTTTTACTATATTTGACTCAAATTCATTTAATTCAAATTTTACCTTTTGAGCAGTATGATCAGATGTATGAGGATTGAATACAAAAGAATCAAATATGTCAAGATTTGTAAAAATATTATCTATACAGGATTTTTTGTTACCTTGTATGCGTGTATAGTCTTTGACGGAAGTTTTAATATCAAAGGAGCTCAAACACATTTTTAATGTGTCTGGCCACCTCGCACCCTCAACAGCATATCTAAGATAAAATCACCAGCCAGAAAAATTATGGAGTCCTTGTCAACTAAATCACAAAGTATTTGGTTTAATTTGTTTATTAAAACTTGTGGGTCTTCTTTTCGGTAGATGGATAGGATTACAATCTTCTTCTTATTAATCGCACCTCTGCAGCGGAACACTCAAATACCGTTCTTTCTGATAAACTAGAAATATCTTCCCGGGTTTTTGCAATAAACGTGTCTTTGATGTATACTACACTGCCACCATGCTCCTGTGAACTGCTTCTACAATATAAAGAGATCAGTTTAAAATTCCGCACATTGTAGTCCCGCAGTTGTTCTTCTATTTTCCAGTGCTCAGTTAAACAAAGAGCAAAGCATTCATCATGATCTAGGATAAAATTAATGGCATCAATACTTGTTTTAATTGATTGCGTATTTAAGTGGATTACTGATCATTTCTTTTGGTGTGTGCCGTAGACTGTCTTTTGACACTGTGGTGCCTCTGTACATTCTGAAAATGGTTAAAAATTACACCATTCGGCCATAATTCTTGCTGCATTAAATGAGGTATTTTTAGTTCTGGAACAGTAATTTTAAATAAACTTTTATACTTATCTGTCCTGGTTTTCATTTTTTCGCAGATAACGTTTTCATCTAGTTTTCTTTCTTTTAAATAATTAAGTATTTCCTGATCTTCCGTTTTTGGATCGAAACCTGACAGGAAAATCGCCATATGTTTTGTGGCCACACGCAGAATACTTCCAGCATTCTCATTGGTTCCCTGGAGTGGATTTGGTCGTTTAATAAGTGTAGGACGAGTTGTTTTGTAAAAACCTTCTTTTTTTGGGTGTCCCATTTATCATTTTCATCTTCAATCAGCGGACGGCCACGGGTGCAATTAAACTGCTTGGTATTCTTGGTTTAGGTGGCAGCTCAGACAAATCAACAGAACAAAGTGGCTGTTCTTTGACTGCGTCAACTGACATTGTAGTCTCTTTCAAATCATTTTTTTCTTTTAAAATTAATGGATTGTTATTGTTATTCTTAGTTTTTGCAGTATTTTTTACCTCCATGGAATTTTTTGTTAACTTTTTCTCTATGCTTTCTATTTTTTTCCCATAGCAGCTTATTATTTTGTTCTAGGATTTGATTTTTACTTCTTAACTCACAAATTAGTTCATTTAGCAGATGAATGATTGTATTTTTCATGATATCCCCACTATTTAAGGTTATGGTAGAATCACAACTAATCACACGCGTTTCATCTAAAATTTGAAGTTTTCTGGTCCAATCCCGTGCCGTGCATGATTTATGGAAGGCTTTTCCACACTTTACATAATATATTATTGTGCTTATTTTCTTAGTTCTCTTTCTTCTTCTTTTTGTACCGTCTCCCGATCGGAGGTTGGATATCATCATCACTATCTTTACTCTAGCTACTGCTGCTCTGAAGAGTTCTATAGAACTGCATTTAAACCAGTCTCCTAAGTTCTTCAACCATGACACTCTCCTTCTTCCTATACTCCTTCCTCCTCTTATCTTTCCCTGTATTATCAGCCTTAGCAGTTCATATTGCTGTCCCCTCATTACGTGTCCCAGATATTCTAAGTTTCTTATTTTTATTGTATTTTAGTTCTCCTAAACTCTATTAAACTCCTCCCGGGACACATACGATTGTGTTTTAAATATCTTATCATCTTTTTGATTTTATCCGTTGATATCTTTTCATTTTTTGATTCTCTTTTTCATTGTTTTCAATAAGCTCTTGCAGGTCTTGTTCTGGTAAGTAATTTATTCTGTCTTCCTTTACTAATTTTTGTAGATCTTTCCATGTGCACATCTTTAAAATTTCCAGATGCTCCATGCCCCTCCAAATAATGCGACTGTTTCTGATGGTTTTTTATGCTTCCTTAGACTTTGTTGAGCTCATATATCTACTTATTTCGTCACATTTTTTTTCTCATGTTTTATTCTTTTCAATAGTAGTTGCTCTCTTTACTTCTCTATAGGTCTTTATATAGCGTTTTCTATCCTTTGTGCTATTTGTTAAAGGCTCCATCTCGTAAAGTCCTTTCTTCTCTTTCGCTTATTTTTCTATTTTTGTTGTGCATTATCATTGGAACTTCTTATGCCTGTCGTTTGTCGCTATTCTGAGTGCTTCGTATGTGGCTTCTTTTATTTTGTCTATTATTTCGTGTTACATATTTTCTGTTCAATAGTGAACGTCCTTTAGCTCATTGCTTAATTTAAATTTCTAAAGAAATGGAGTTCAATCGTTATGAAGGCTTTAGGTATTGCACCTTATTTTTTCTGATTCTAGTTCCATGGCCGCTATTGATCGTTGGATATCATATTGGCTACTTGAACTCTAGGGGTAGTTTACCCCCTGCATAAGGTTGATTAACTCGAACTCACTGGATACTCATAATTACTTTATTGACACAATATTAGAAAGAGTACTCAGTTGACGGATGACAACACTAGCTTCGACTGTTAACTCTTAATTCTTAATGATCTACTCCCGTTATTTTTCAGGTATTTAACTCACGTGCGTTTGTTTATGCATTCATATTTTACTAATATAATTTGAACACAATATTAAATAAGCTTTTGATTATATTGCAAACTTCACTAGGTCAGCGTCTCGGTAAGCGTGTTTTAGTTACACCGATATTTTCAATGTCATAAACAAACAATTGCATTGAGCAATAAGCAATTATTATTATTATTAAAAGGATTTTAAATTTAAAATTAAACTGAATTGGGTTACTTAGATCTGATTTCTGGATACTTAAATAAATCCCATTACACTTTGAATATTCATTTGGGTATTCTCTTTACCATATTCGTCCATCTCACATTCGGCTTCGCTTATATACTCTCACATGTTCAAGTTGTATCTGTGTTTTTTATCTGGATATCACCTAGTATATAATGGACTTAATATTTCAGTTGTAACCAAGGATATTTCTGAATGGCTTTGTGTTCATAGAAACCATCTAATATTTTTAAAGAGATCTAATCAATAAGTATTTTGCCGTTATTCCTTACTTTGTTGTCTTCAAATATTCATATCACCTTATTGTTTACTCTTCTACATGTCCATCTATTGAAGTCTCCCAACATGACCGCTTTTTACTTTTTGCCGATTTGTTTAATAATTCCTGCCAACTGTTCAAACACAGACTCTTTTTCTTTATCCTTTACATCGTTGCATGTTCTATAAGCCCCTACAACCTCAATTTTATGTCCTTTCCAAGACATATCTTAATAAATCTTTTACTTACACATTCGCATCTAGTTATAAATTTTGCAAGTATCTTTCGTATCAGAATAAAGGCTTTATGGCAAATTATGGCGTCAATATAACAAATACTGTGTGTAAAGGCACCTTAATAGGTATCTATGTGACAAATAGGAATAAGAAAATTATGCTCGGCTAAATAAAACAAAAGGGCTTATTGCGTGAGAGTCACCACTAGAAGTCTCAACGATGGAGTCGGCTAATTTGCATGGCTGTAAAAGACAGTAAAGTAGTCAACAGGACAATAACAAACTTAATAAAATGAAAGTAACATACAAGGTATAAATAATCCTTACTAAAAGTAAAGATTTGCGTGCCAGGAAAGTAAATAGAATAGTCTTCGCCAAGTTGTGCAAAAGAAATCCTTTGTTTAGCTGTAAGAATAATAAAGGGTTTATAAATAAACTGTATTAAAATTGTTTCTTAAAAATCCTTCTACATTTTAAAATTTATTGACACTCATTCAGTTGCGCTGCTAAACTATATAGGGTAAACATCCCAGTTATTGGACAGTTAAAGTTTTTTTTTTCAATTTCAAGTCGCTGCCCCTCGCTGGTGTAATTTTTTAATTGTTTTTTGTAATTGTTTATTATTCTGCTATGCCAGATCATGTTATTGTTATTATTGAATTCATTTACCGCAGCTTTCATCGATTACAAATTATATTCATTTGCAATGATTGCAAACTAGACATATAAAAAAACTGTGTAAATGAATGCTTCAGTTATACAACACATTGTGAACCAGTTATTGGACAGGCGTATATTCTTAATATTCTTAAGTTGAATTAAAAATGGGAAAATTGCTTTATGAAATACAACAAGAATATTTGTTTTATATTTCTTATTAATATATAATTTTATTATTCTAGGGGAAGACACAAGGGTTGCGATCTTGTTTGGTCCAGTAATATGTTCAACAGTGATTTCAACGTTAACCGTCATCTACAGTTTTTGTTTAATAAGACAATTTGACAAAATATATAAATGTGATATTATATGGTTGGAAAAGAGGAATTTACTTCGATATATGTAAGAAATTTTGTATTTTTTATTTAATTGATACATTTTATATATTCATTATATCTAATTTCGTATTTTCCACTCTTACTGATGCTTAAGATATTTATGACTGTCTACTATGAAAAATAAAATTTGAAAATACAAGACTTCAGCCCTCTCGCCATCTCTTCATTTATTTCGGTTTCTATTGTTCTTGCACATTCGCCTATTATAAACAATATGAGGACAGTAACACACAAGCACACACCCACACCCACACACACACACACACACAGGCTCACACACACGCACACACACGCACTGTGTTTACCACTATACAGTGGGACCCTCATGCCAGAAGATCAAACCGGTCACACTTCGTAATGAATTGGTACCTATCTGACCCACCAAGCTATTTATCGACCCCTCCACAACGTGTGACTTACTATAGGGAGGCTTATGAACTGATCTTTACTTTGGGTGTTCTGGGTAATGAAACATCCTCTGTTTTCCTTGATTGTGGTTAGGCCGTCTAATTCTTGGGGTAGCACAAAATCGGCTTTTTTCCCTAATTACTTACTGTGTTTACTTTAATTTAAAACGCATAGAATATGTAATATTAACAAGAAAATGTGAAAGTTTACTAGTGAGTGACATCCTCTTTGTTTTTAATTACATCCAAAAATTTTTAAGGCAAAGTTTTTACAAAATTGTGGCAAAATTGTAATGTAAATGATTTCCATATTTCTAGAAAGTTTTGCTTCAATTCGTTGACGGAGCTGGCAGGATGTTTCCTCAATGCTTTTTTTTTATTTCGAGACACAAAGTTTCTATCGGGGACAAGTCAGGCATGTTAGAAATACATTTCAGAGGTCGTATACTATGGACTTAAATCCGGTTTAAACTCTTTTTTAATATATAGCAACCTTAGCCGTCCTGTTAGCAGACAAAATCTGTCGTCGATTTTAACTTATTTGAAATGACTTTGTTCTATAATCAAAAAAAGAGATTCTCTAAAAGCTGTAAATATTTGTCCTGATTTAAAGTCCCATCAATAACATACAACTTTTCCACACCTTTAGACATGCTGCCCGAGAGTATGATACTCTGGAAATTTGACTTTTCTTTTGAGATATTCAGGCTGAAAAGCTTCATTTTCCCTACGAATAAGACGACTGCTACTGTCTCCAAGACACACTTTAAATCTGGACCCAGCACTCCATATTACTGTAGTCCAATTTTAAAGCTCTTTTGGTCATTTTAAACTATTTTTAATTGTTGTAATGTTAAAAGTGAATTTTCCTTAACCTGAGATAAAATGAAATTTTTCAAAAACAATTCATACTGATTTATTGAACTACTTAACTTAGTATGTATGTATTAAATCCTAATTTGTGGGCCCGTCGATGTCGTTTTGATCTACAAACATGTTTTCTGACATCACTCCCCAAAATACCTACTAGTAACTCGATAAGTTGCACGTCGTTTTTCCCCTATAATTCGTTTTATTGCCCTTCGATCTGCTTAGGTTATTTTGCTTTTTCCCACATTTCTAGGTTTTGTGATGACCAAACCTGAGGTTTTGTGATGACCAAACCTGAGGTTTTGTGTCTTTTAACTATATTTCTTAGACTATACCGTGACAATTGAAAGATATTCGCGATTTTTGCACTGGATTTTTCAGAATTAAAAAATCTAATGATGATTGAACAAATGTTATCATCAATAACTTTATCTCCAACCATTTTAAAACTAACAAACGGCAGTAGGCTTTATAATACCACAAACTACATATAACCTTAATTGACAATAATTGTTTTGATGTCTTTTTTACAGCAAACTCTGGTTTTAATATAAGTATGAAAAATCAACGTATGTTGATGTAAGTGAATGAAAAACCACGATTTAGCGAATTTTGTTCTTCTTGTTGGAAATAAATAAAAAAACCATAAGGGTAATGTTTTTAATAAGTAATAATAAAAAATGCCGCAATAATTAATGTAGGAACTTATAAAAACATGTAGATTATGATTTGTTTATGATAATCGCCATAAACTGCAACTTTCAAAGGTGGGCCAACTGAAATGGTAAGAGGCTCGTAGATAAACCAGACCGCTGAGGCGTATGTAAGGTTTAGCGGAATTATAGCATTTGTGATTCTGATCTTAGTTTTGAATGTTAATTTGTTTTCTCCCATTTACAGAAACTTTAAAGGTCCTATGAGACAAAATTTTTTGTATAAAATGAAATATATTTCAGGTGATATTATGTTTGGAGAAGGACACGATTGTAGCGAGTGGATCTGTGTCGTTCAAAGCTAGATTGTTCTTTCGATATAATTTTGTATTTGTCAAGATACCATATAAGACGTTTATTGATAATTTTTTTTAAGTATTTTCACATGTTACAGGTAATAGATATAGGCCTATAAAAATCAGGGGCAGAGGCAGGTAGTTCATTTTTTTAATTGGTAATATTATTGACGTTC
The DNA here is from genome assembly GCF_040954645.1 of Diabrotica undecimpunctata. Classification (NCBI taxonomy): domain Eukaryota; kingdom Metazoa; phylum Arthropoda; class Insecta; order Coleoptera; family Chrysomelidae; genus Diabrotica; species Diabrotica undecimpunctata. The sequence continues at coordinate 83,542,384 of NC_092807.1, forward strand.
GATATCCATCTTGAAATTTGCGGAAAAGTCATATTTTATTATATATTTCAAGAAGTTTATAGTAAGAAGAATAGTACGAATAGCAAGAGACAAATCGCCAAATGGAAGAAGATCATTGGGACGACCGAGGAAAAGATGGTCAGACAACGTCAATTGCAAGACAACGGCTAAAAACCGAAGTAAAACAGGCATTTTGCCTATTTATAAAGTAGGAAGAACAAGAAGAAGAAGTTTATACAACCATGAAGGTGACAATTTCTATAAGAATTTGTAGGGAACGTCATCAGGGCCAGCAGCTGTGTTTTTACAGCATTTGAGTGCAGATTTTAGCCCGGAATAGGTTATAGGAGAGTTCATATAATTGGTATCTTGTAAAACTGTGGATGAATAGGAAAAGGGTAAAGGAAGAAAATAGAGAATCTTGGCTATTTCTTGATTGTCAATGATAACCTCTTGATTAAAAAAGAGATTGGAGATTTTAAGGTTATTTTTTACCCTGTATTTGTAGAATTTTTTCACGAACTAGTCAGTTACGAAAATAGTCAGTTTCACTAATATTCTTCTTTTGGTGCCTATTCGTTTCGAATATTGGCGATTATTCTGGCTATAATTATTTTATTAACTGATGATTTAAATAGATTAGTTGTTGTTGTGGAGAACTATTTATTCAGGTTTTTAACCATGATATTCTTCTTCTCCCAATTTCTCGCTTTCCGAATACTTTGCCTCGAAGGATTAGTAATCTGTCTTTAGTGCCGGTTCTCATTATGTGCTCGAGATATTCTAACTTTCTCATTTTAATCGTATACATCATTTATCTTTTTTCCCCATTCTTTGTAGTACAGTCTCGTTGGTTATCTTGTCCATCCATGATATCCTTAAGATTCTTCTGTATAGCCACATCTCGAAGGCTTCAAGTTTTTTCTCCATCGCTTTAGTGAGTGTCCAGGAGTCAACTCCGTAGTATAATATCGAGAAGATATAATATCGTAGGAGCCTTACTTTTATATCGAGATTAAGGTTGTGGCTTTTAAAGAGTGGCTTTCACTAATATAACTAGACCAATTACAATTTTTTCAGCGCCACAAACTTTTTGTCAGTATATGTGAATTTGTTGTATCTGAGTTAGTTATAAGGATTGGGAAATGATTCTTGTCGTGGGGATAATCAGATGTAAGCCATGTTATTGTAGGGGTTACTTTTGGTTCGTTAAACCTTAGATCAATATTGGAGAAGGAACTAATAGAAATATTAAAAATAAGACATATGATAATGACATATATCAGCGCAGTTAATAACATTTTCGACAATTTTACCTTCACCATATGTGTGACTGAAACCCCACAACACATTATGTGCATTGCATTCGAAGTCCTCCTTGTCAGGGATTATGAATGTTACCCTACAATAACTTATGATATGTGCAATATGTGCATATTGATCATCCGATCTTCCGCATCTTACAAAAGTAACAGGTGCTGCTAGCTGTAAGCCAATATCTTTTAGGCACTGTTCGATTAGTTAATGCGGGATGGAAGCATATACATTTCAAATAAGTATTCTTTTGACCGGAGAGATAAGCCTGCGGATAAAGACGATGGTAGAAATAATTATGACGTGCGGTGTATTTTAGTTGATAACGATGTCGGTAGATGTGAGAAAAATGCAGATTCGAATACTTAAAATGCGAGATGTAGCAAAATGTTTTGGATATTTGGATAACTATTTCACCAATTGCTTTAATATATTCAAATAAAACAGTCGAATGATGTGTGTAGTCGTGGTTACCAAAACCGTAATACAATATGTAAAAGGACCTAATAAACCGTCTCGCAAATTGGAAAGGAAGAAAAAAGGATCTCACCCGATTTCTCAGAATTTTAATCAGTTTTCTTTAATTATTACCAATATAGCCACAATTAAATAAGACTATTGAAATATTAAACCAAATTTGATACTCTTTTTCTTATTACATTGTACTTGCAGCACTTCGCTTCGTATTTTTAACTCGTCGATGAATGATTTTATCTGTTGAACACTGTTTAAATCTTTAAAATCCGTGAGGAACTTTAAAAAGCGTGTTTAAGCTTTGACAGTTATTTGACGTTTATATGTATTGATTTTAAAGACAACTAGATTGTAATAATACACCGTACGTTTAGTTAAAAATAAATATATCTTACTTTTTGTCAATCATTAGTTGTTTTTAAATTTACATTAAATCTGGCTGTACTCTATTCACATAAGTTAATTTTTTTATTGTTGGCGCCTGTATATTTTTTCTATAACACTCATATTTATATTTCTGTTTCATTTTATCTTCTCTACTTTTTATTTTCGTTTCTTTTAGTTTACTTAGGCATGTATTTCTTTTAAATTTTTAATTTTCACTGGAATTCAGTATTATTGGTACTGTATCTTGTGTATTTTAATTTCTTCACCCAAGTCAGTTTTGATTTTTGATCAGTTTGATTTTTCACAACATTATATTAATTACATAATGCGAAGATTTGTGGAATTTTATTTGCACATATCTCTTGTTCTGTTTGTTTTTATTTTCGCTAGTATATATTAATTGGGTTAGTTTAAGTGCTATACATTTGTATACCCTACTTGTGCTTACAAGATTTGTGTTCGCTTTTATGTTCTACATAAATTCGTCCATTCTGATAATTACCAATCATAGCCTCAAAATGTTATCCTGCTTAACATGCTTTTATTCTAAATTCCCCTAACATTATAACCGTATTTGTATTTTATTATTTAATGTCTTATATAAAGATTTAAACTAGTTGTCCTCGTTATTTTGAAGAACTTCGTTGTAAGAATATCTTTGCTTTCTATCAAAAATCATTCTTATACAACAAAAATACTATATAAGTAAGGTCAAAGGAAATTATTATTTTAATGGAAATAAGCCACAATTGAAGGTTAAAGTAAGTTTATTGACGTTTCAATTTCCACTTGGAAAATCGTTCTCAAAAAACAAACATTAATGTAATAAATAAATACAAAGTACAATATAAGTATAAACACAACAACCACAAATCTTTTCAGAGCAGCAGTTTGCAAAATACTGATTGCCGTGATGGTCGCCAACATCCGAAACGGATAGTCACTACAAGAAGAAGAAGATATAAATCTTATTTATTAAAATGCAAAGTTCCATTTTCCTTTAGATGCTTTTTTAATTTCTGTTATATTATCCTTATTACATACTATACTTAATACGTACCTGCAATTTAGTTTTAAAATTGATGGTTGTATGTGATCACTAGTTTATCAATGTGTTGTTTTACTAAAGTTTAAACCGATCTAATTCCTATTTATACCCTTGTTTTGAATGTACTTTTTCAGAGTAATAGGTACAATAAACGTAAACACCAAATGAAACAATATAATTAATTAACGAAGCCATATCCCTTTTAACATAAGAAATGTATTTTTAACTCATTACTATTATTTCAGGACTCACTCATGCTTCCTCATACTGATTACGTCAAGCTTTTGGATTGTCGACGCAGGATTAGAAATAGCTGAAAGTGAAATAAGTCTTCGACCAGCATATAGTGTTATAGAAGGTTTACAGGGGGTGTACGTGATGGTAATATTTGCTTTTGATAGAGAGACAAGGAAAGATATTTATAAAGTTTTATGTACAAAAAGATTTCAAATGGCAACACCTAAACGATTCAGTACGCTTCTAAAAAAATTCAAAAGCGAGAAAAGGGTTAAAAATTAGAAATAATATGACAAGTTGACGATATTACCAGATAAACTTTAAATATTTTCACAGGATATTTGTTTGTTGTTCATATTTTGTGAATCTTCTATCAAATCTATAATTATTTATTCAATACAAATGTAAACAAGTATAACTATAATGTTGCTGATTTGCTCTATAAAATTGTAAAGTATTCAATGTTATCCTTACCTCTTTGATGGAAACGCATGGAGCGTATGCCATCTTATTCATGTCTTCTATGTTATCTAAATCATTATTATCTATTTTATGAGCTACTGAATCAATAATTTCGTTATCAGGTAATCTATCAGCAGTCGTTAGTCCATCATCACACGTAACAAAGTCCTCAAAAGGATATTCTTGATTTAGACACCACTTTATTCCATTCAGCAGGAGGTAAAATAAAAAAATATTTGCTTTCAGCTTCTTCTAATGACAACACTGACGGTGCAAACCATAGTGTACATAACAGCTTGTTATTGTAGTCGCAGTTATATTTCCCCAAGTTTTATCAGCCATTCTTCTGGCTTGCAATACATCTAGAGTAGAATTCTTTTTTGTTTTCATATTATCCAACACGTTTCTTACAACTTCTTTTTGATATCATGATTTAAAGTTTTTAATGATACCTTGATACTTAGGCTGTAATTTTGATGTGGTGTCGGCGGGTAGATATTGGATTTTATTTTGGATTGGATTTGTGGATTTGGATTGTATTTTGACAATTTCATTTTATTTTTTGTGCTTACCTATTTGCTTCATATTGCAAAAGTAGTGATTGACATCTTGCAAACGACGAGGCTTTTTAGATTTACCGATCACTAATGGTGAGAGTTTTTCTGTGCTTGACATGTTTGCTACTATCAAAATAGACAAAAGTTCCTTGCTATGCTTTCCACCATGTCATTCGTCGTATCAGGAAGATATTTTAAAAAACAGTTTTGTTTCGTCAGCATTGAAAATATCAGGTTCTTAACAAATCTTGCAATTCACGCATCCAAGCCCAGAGATTCTGCAATTCGTCGTCTTTTACAGGACAAATTTTGACCATTTTAAATTCTTTTTCTGATATCTGATTCATTTTTTATTATCGTTAATAGAGTACTTATTGTTAGGCCAAATTGTTTAGCAACATCCTTCTTGTGTAGGATCATAGCAACATCCTTCCTTGGAAGTGGTCCTCATTAGAGCACTTCTAATTTTTCAGCAAGACTCTAAGTTTTCAGTTTACGTTTTACAGCACTCATGTTTTAACAATTTTATTTGCTAGCTGTCGTGCAAATTGATGTATATTACGAAAGAATCACACCACTTCTGACACATTTTTAATCGACAACAAACTAATTGCTTCAAGTTCAAATGAAATCTAATCCCCCTACCTATAAGAATCTATATCAAGGTTTAATAATTAATACATATACATATATATCTATATAAATATATATATATATATATATATATATATATATATATATATATATATGTATATACATATATATATATATATATATATATATATATATATATATATATATATATATATATATATATATATATGTATGTACATATATATATATATATATATATATATATATATATATATATCTATATATATGTAAATATATATATATATATATATATATGTATATACATATATATATATATATATATATATATATATATATATATATACATATATAGTATTAATTATTAAACGTTGATATAGGTAGGTATATTGCTGATATGTGTGTACTAGTTCTTAATAATGATTCTTAAATATGATTCATTTTTTATTATCGTTAATAGAGTACTTATTGTTAGGCCAAATTGTTTAGCAACATCCTTCTTGTGTAGGATCATAGCAACATCCTTCCTTGGAAGTGGTCCTCATTAGAGCACTTCTAATTTTTCAGCAAGACTCTAAGTTTTCAGTTTACGTTTTACAGCACTCATGTTTTAACAATTTTATTTGCTAGCTGTCGTGCAAATTGATGTATATTACGAAAGAATCACACCACTTCTGACACATTTTTAATCGACAACAAACTAATTGCTTCAAGTTCAAATGAAATCTAATCCCCCTACCTATAAGAATCTATATCAAGGTTTAATAATTAATACATATACATATATATCTATATAAATATATATATATATATATATATATATATATATATATATATATGTATATACATATATATATATATATATATATATATATATATATATATATATATATATATATATATATATATATGTATGTACATATATATATATATATATATATATATATATATATATATATATCTATATATATGTAAATATATATATATATATATATATGTATATACATATATATATATATATATATATATATATATATATACATATATAGTATTAATTATTAAACGTTGATATAGGTAGGTATATTGCTGATATGTGTGTACTAGTTCTTAATAATGATTCTTAAATATGTTTATTTTATTATAATTATTTTAATGACAAGCAAGCTTAAATTTGCCGATATTACCATATGTGTTAATTATTATATCAATTGTATGTATTTGAAAATAGCACTTTATTTTATAATTTGTTCATAAATATTTATAAAAAAATATCTTGTATAACTAATAGGTAAATATATTGTATCATAACATACTAAATAAATTATGACAGAATTATGCGTTTTTATCTATATTTAAAATTATTATTTTTGCCAGCGGCCAAAAAAAATCCTCGAAAGCATTTTGGATATTTGCCTTTTAGATTGAATATATATAGTAAATTATGTGATATAAACACATTAAGAACCGGAAACTAAAGGATTCTCTTGTGAATATCAGTTTTAAACATTAATTTGTAGTCATTGAAAATTTGTTACCATGTCTTATTCCATTGCGGAAAGAGTAGATATCGTTTCTTTGTATTTCGTGAACATCAAATGTGCCAAAATGACAGCTCAGCATTTTAATAAACTACATTAAGATAAATACGACAATAGAAAGTATGTTTTAAAGTTAGTAAAAAATTCTTAGAAGCTGGGAATGTAGTTATTAAAAAACAAGGAACTGATGGGGCTTTAGTTAATGTACCAAATGAAGTAGCAATATTACGGTAAATATCAGCTAAATTCCATGTTAAGTACGAGGCAAGTAGCAGCTGTATCTGGAATGAACTGAACTAGCATCCAAGCCATTTAGAAGAACTAATTCCATCCATATAAAATACTCTTAGTGCAGTGACTTAATGTAGGATTTCGAACGCCATGCTCTTAACAGTTTCGTGAAATAATCAGTAAGCCAGCAGTAAACGATTCACCGTTTCGCTTTTAATATTTTTTTCCTTGATGACGGCACTTTTTTACTAAATGGTCTGTAAATCGTCAAAATTGCCGTTATTGGTCTGATTAAAACCACAGGATTTTCCACGAGGTGCATATATTGCAACCGCAAATTTTACCGCCTTTTTTACCTATCTATTTGACTGGCAATATGTATTTTCAATTACTGAAAGACGTGATTTATCTTGCCATGACTGATATTATTGAAAATGATCAACAATAAAAAGATCATTTGATTTTAAAATTTTACATTTTGGGAAATGTCGAAAGAACTCAGAATACTCTTTACCTATGTATGGGAATCCTTAAAAAAGATATGGTGTCCCATCAGAAAAATTAAACTTTAGTACTCTACAATATATTTAAACACCCTCTATATTTTAAAATAATTTTAAAATGTAACTTTCATGTACTTCTTTGCGTAACGTGCTTGTTTTCAAACGTTGGCTATCTTTATATGTATTAACAAGCTGATGCAATGTTTTTTGGTCGGCAACTAGATGAAAAAATTCCTTCGCAGTTCGACCTGTCCATTGCATATTTGACCTTTTTTATTTTGATTATGTTGATAAGTTCTCGCTCTTTGTGCTTGGACTCGAACACATGTTCGTTTGATATGTATGCTGTACACGGAATTTTCAACCTGAGACGGTAACACCACAACTCAAACACTTCTAATTTGTTAAGATTTTTTATTTTTGTTGTCCAGGTTTCACATCCGTAGAACAAAGCGCGCCAGACGTAGCACTTCGATACTCTTAGACCTGTGGTCAATAACAGACTTCTACTGCACAATACAGAACGCTACTTAATAAAGCTTTTTCGTGCAAGTTCTATTCTGGTCGAAATTTCCTCGTCACTTTCAGCGTTACAACATAAATCATTACAATATTTTACTATAACATTAATATTTTCTTAAACCATCCTTGGCACTAAGCATTGCAGCCACTCTACTAGGCATGCTGTTTATGCATTTTTCTGCGATTTCTTTTAAATTTTCGATGTGATTCCAATGGAAAAAGATTGTTTCTATCAACTGAACCTTGTTGGTAACTATTTCCTTGACTAACTCTATTTTTAGGTACTCCCAGACATTTTCAATGATCTTCGTTTCTGGTGAGTTGCCGGGCCATGATAAAAGCGGAATTTTTTGTTCTAACAAAAAAAGTTTGATACGTTTAGCCATATGGCAAGGTGCTTCATCTTGTATAAATATCTTATGGCTGTTACCAAAGCCATTCGTTCACTTGTAGAATTAATCTTGTCAGTAAACCCCTTTTATATTAGTCTTGTCGCATGGTTCCTTCTACGACATAAAAATCTTTGCCACTAATCACCGATCATATCATTACTGAGGTGGAATGTTTAATAGTACTAATTACACACCTTTTTTCATATTTTTCCCCTAAACCCCTTTGTATAAACTGGGCTCTGCCAGCCATAATTTGGAATGTGGCTTCATCGCTGAAGCAAACCTGTGAATGTGAATAACAATTATAAAGTGCGAACATAAAATAACTTTAATATAATAATAATAATAATTCACCTTACGTCAATCATCAATAGACTAGTCTTTATGCGTTTTTTGAGCATGGTATTAGTTTTGGCTTCTTAACAAGCCTGCGACATTTGAAGCCCATGAAATACAAATTACGGCGTATGGTGGTCCCCGATACTCAGCACCCTGCTTCTTCCACCTTATGTCTTAAATCTCTATGAGTGGCCCTTCTGTGTGTTACAGCTAATTTTTTTTAAATTCGTTGTTCCCTGGGGGTGACTGAAGGTTTTTTGTCACACCGGCCCTTCCGAACTGATATCTCAGGTCGCTTCTCATTCAGTTTTTAACTCAATCTTCTCACTAACGACTGGGATACACCACATTTTCGTGCTATATCTCTGTATTCTCTAATAGATCAGTAATGAACGTTTTCTCAACACCAAGATCTTTAGATTTACCCATCTAAAAATTCCAATCAAAGATTAATCGTCTTGTTTTATAATTAAAAATTAACCAAAATAATAAGTAACACTATTATATATTAATGTCAATACATACTGGTGAAAACTTTAATAATGGACTGGCTGATGGAGTTACCAGCTAATGTCCGTTTGAAGAGGTTTACTCTCCGGACGCTGGTACTCACGTGAGGCATGGTTATATGTTGCCTGAAGTTAAATCTAATATAAAATTAAACATCACTCACTTTTAAACAACAACATGTACATTTTTTGGTAACTTAATTTTTTTGCAAAGGGTTGTACCCTTATAGTTTGGTGGCTCAGGCATGTTAACCTGCTTTTTAACCTGATGATGGAATTATTATTCCGAAAACGTTTGTGTTTTTTGATGTAACCCTTTTAAGGGTTTTTTAAATATACCTATATACAAAGATTTTAATATAAAAAAGATTGGTAGATGTTAACAGGGCGTTATGAGAATAAAAAACTTATTATTCACAACCACTTAAAAGCAATTTTTGATCATCCTGATTATTGATGATAATGTCACTAAAAATTTACGGTCATTCAATAGTTTAGGCTTAGATACAAAAAGTTGGGATAGTATAATAATACTTAGGTATAATGTGTTCTAAATTTGTTGCTACCACGAAAAGAGAATGGGAATGTTTTAAACATGAAAATGATATACCCACTATGGGCGATTTCAATAGATTTTTAAAAGAGAAATATGAAATGTTGGAGAAGCTTTAAATATCTTCTGGTTAAAGAAATAGTAAAGCAAAGGTTCGCAATGTAAGTTCTCGAAGTTTTGCTTCTATTGAAGGATATTTCAATGTCAAATATTACTTTTGTCAAAAAGATAGTCAGATATATAAATGCGATGCATTTCTAAAATTAATGTAAATGACAGAATCTCGACTGCTAAAGATTAAATTTGTGTTTAAAATATTTAAGGAATTCACATCCAACGTAGAAATGCAAGTTACAAAAATGTATAAAATGTCATAAGTTGCATAATACATTATTGCATTTAAATCATCACAACACAAATAATGTTTCTAGAAATATGGCTACTACTAATTCAATTGATCCGAATCAACATCAAATAGAATTTAATCAAAACATCGACAACTGTATTGAACGCTCACACAGCGGTCAGCGCCATCTATCTAAGTTCTGCTCTTCACGTTTCCAACCGCCTTGTTAGCTCTTATGAGATTTCTGAGGTTTTATTATCGAAGGTCTTAATTCCCATTGTAAATGGAAATAAATCGATAAAAACAGTCTAGTTTGACCACTAAATGTCGAGTAGTCTTTGATGGTTTTGCAAAATCAAGTTCAGGTCTGTCTATAAATGATGTGCAGTATATAGGTCCATATCTTCACCAAGATATATTTTTAATGCTCCTAAGGTTTCGTCTACACAAGTATGTAATAAGCAGTAATATCCTAAAAATGTATCGTGCAGACTCAAAGGAAGAATTAAAATGTTAAAAAATTAAAAAGTTAAATACTGTTAGATACGGTACTGCATCTGCGCCGAATCTGGCTGTTAAAAGTTGGATACAAGCTACTGAAGATAATAAGCATGATTATCCATTAGCATCAAATATAATTAAGTGAGACTTCTATATAGACGATTTGCTCAGTTCCTCAGATTCAAAAGAGGAAATAATAAAGATACAAAAAAATGTTTTGGGTGATTCGTGGTTTGAGTTACGAAAATGGCTTCGCAATGATCCAAATATAGTTAAACATTTTAACATTAATAATGATTTGGATGTTGTTGTACTCCCATTAGGTGAACAAAACAAAATGTTAGGGATCTATTAGGATCCTCAGAATGATTTTATAGGATATAAAATAAATATTGATTATTCTATTGAACCAGGGCAATGGAGAAAACGTAGTATTCTGTCAGTAATTTGTCAGATATACGATCCATTGGGAATATTATGTCATATTGTAATAAATGCAAAGCTAATCATGCAAGATTTATGTAAAGAAAATTTGAATGGGACCAAGAGTTACCGCCAGACTTTATTAAAATTTGGTTAGAATTTTATAGTAACTTAAATTCTTTGAATGAATTTAAAATACCACGTCGTGCTAGTATATCAGGTTATATTAATATTGAATTACATGGTTTCAGTGACGCATCTACATGGGCTTACGGTTGATGTATATATAAGATGTTTAATGTCGTCTGGATCTTACATATATAATTTGTTATGTGCAAAATCAAGGGTTGCACCATTGAAATTGTTAAGTCTTCCTAAATTGGAACTTTGTGCGACAGTTTTATTAAAAAAAGTTTTGGATTATATATATATACATATATATATATATATATATATATATATATATATATATATATATATACATATATGCAAAAGTAAACCTATGTTTATTTTAAGTGAAACAGCAGGGTTTAGTTATTTTTAGTACGACTGTTTAAGTTTTATTGACATTGACATATTGTAAATTGTATGGTACAATTTTCAAATTACTTAATGGCGTAAGAAATAGCATTGTTCTTGATTCTCTTTTTAGACGAATTCAAACTGCTATCTCTTCACATGAATAAGGGTATGATATTATACTTATAAATCAAAAACTTAAGCTGATAAAAAAAATATAGTGATAACTATAAATTTCCAAGCCGTTATTTGGACAAAACGATATTTAAGAATGAATTTTACATCAATGAGAATTTGCATGGCTATAGAAGCAAACAGTAGTGATAGTAAGAAAAATGTATATAAATTTAAGTGGCTGCAGCCAACAGGGTCCCGTTTTTATTATGAAATCCCCTTTGAGAAACAACTTCAAATTGATCATTCTGAACTATTTCATCTGAAAAAAGTGAAGAATATGTTAGCCTCTATGAAAACAAGAGGATCCTTTAAACATGCACTATAGCATTAGAAGACAATTTGAAGGAGATTTATTTTGATTCAAATGGTGATGTGGTTTATCAAAGTGAGTACTTACAACAGACCTTATTACCACTGTATGAGACGATAGAAACAACTGAACAATTTCCATCATATGCTGAGTTGCTCCAGAAATTTAATGACAAATTTACCTAAAGTTAAAAAAAAAATTTTAAAAAAATAAAAGATGATTTTGTACTTCGAAATTTTGATGGAAATAATGTTCCAATGAATTCATGGCTCAAGACTTTCGAATCAGAATGTTTGCGATGTGAGGTGGTTGCTGATGAAGACAAGATTTTGATTCTACGTTTGTTTCTTGATCGAATAGCAAAAGAATGGTTTGAATCAAAAATAATAACATTAGGCTTAGATAACAGTTTTGAGGTATGGAAAATTAATTTTTTAGATAGTTTTTGTGAAGCAGGTTGGCATAATCATAGGCACGCTTATTCTTTTAGGTATATAGGTGGTAGTATTGTTGATTATGCGTTTCCTAAAGAAAATTTATTGCTAAATATAAAGAATGATTTTCCCATTGATATACTAATTGATTTAATTGTAACAAATTTGCCAATTTATATACAAGATAATATTAATAGAGCTGACGTTACAACAATGGAAAAATTGGTAGTTGAATGACGAAAATTGGAAAGTTTAGTTATAAAAAAGAAGAATAAATTGGAGACAAAACCAAATTTTTATCAAAAAACTACTATAATACCAGAAGAACAAAAAACTACTTGTCAATATTGGGATAAAAAAGGATTCACTGGGAGGTTTCATCCAGAGGAAATATGCCGTTTAAAGCAAACAGATAAAAAGGTAACAAAAGTAAACAAATCAAATGATATTAAATATATTAATAATATTGCTATACAGGAGACATTAAATGAAACAGTAACCGAACAAAAAAACTAGATTTGCTGTCATTGATCAAATTAAAAGTATTCCTAAATAATAAAGAATTATGTGGAGTTTATGACCCAGGCTCAAATGTTACTCTTCTGAATTCGAAGGTGGCAAGAAAGTTAGGATTAGATATTCAAGAAGATAGGAATATGTTTAAAACGATAAATGGCAGAACAAATTTTACATGAAAACTAATTGCAAAACTGAAAATTAATAAAATTGAGAAAAATATTAATCTTTTTGTAATTAATGATGAATATTATGAGTACGATATTCTACTCGGATTAGATTCCATTTTAAATTTTCAAATGAAACAAGATTTTGATTTAGAAATTTGTCAAAGATTATACGGAAAAATTGAAGAAAAAATCGAAAAATTTAATTATAATATTAATATTACAGAATACTCCATAAACTTTAATGAGGGAATTCGCACAGAACTTTTTGAAGCAAAATTAGAACATTTGTTGCCATATCAGAAAAATAAAATAGAAATATTACTAAATAAATATGACAATATTTTTGCAAAACATAAATTTGACATTGAGCAGGTTCAAAATAATGAAGCTCAAATTAAACTTTTAGAACATAAATTTGTTGCAAAAAGGCCCTATAGATGCTCGATAGAAGACCAAAAAGAGATAGAATTTCAAATAGGACAATTATTAAAAGCAAATTTAATAGAAGAATCATCTTCACCTTTTGCAGCACCTGTTACATTGGCTTTTAAAAAAGATGAAGGATCTAAAACAAGATTGTGCATTGACTTTCGTGAGTTAAATAAATTAATTATTCCTGAACCCCAACTTTTTCCTTTAATTGACGAGATTTTGACCAAAACAAGGAATGCTAGGTTCTTTACTACTTTAGATATAAATTCTGCTTTTTGGTTTATTCCAGTTCGGATAAAAGATAAATACAAGACAGCCTTCGTTATCCAAAGTGGTCATTGGCAATGGAAATGCTTACCTTTTGGGCTTAAAACATCTCCCGCAATATTTCAAAGAATTTTAAGTAATATTATCAGGAAGCATAATTTAAATTCATTTTGTATAAACTACATAGATGACATTTTAATATTCTCATTATCATTTGAAGAACACTTAGACCATATAGAAAGATTAAAAGTGAAACTGGAACAAACCATGAAGTGGAAATATCCAGGACACACGAACACCACGTGCTTCATATAGAAAGACTTATGAAAGCAATTATTGAAGAGGGATTTAGGCTCAAACTTGTAAAATGTAATTTTGCAAGAGAAGTGGTTAAATATTTGGGACACATTGTGGGAAACAATTCAGTTCGTCCGTTACATGATAATTTAATATCGATCAGAGATTTTCCAGCACCAGACACGAGAAAAAAAGTACGACAGTTTTTGGGAAAAGTAAATTTTTACCACAAATGTATAAAAGATTCAGCTAGGTTATTAGAGCCACTACATAATTTACTTAGAAAAGATATCAAATTCCACTGGTCTTTAAGCTGCGAAACAGCTTTTGATAGGGCAAAGAATATCCTCTGTTCTGAACCTATACTAGCCATTTTTAACCCAAATGCTCCTACAATTATATATACAGATGCTGGTGTTCTAAGAATTGGTGCGATTCTGAAACAAAAACAAAGAGATGGAGAAATGAAACCCGTAGCATACTTTAAAAAAAAAATTTAACAAATATCAAAAAAATAAAAAGGCTATTTTTTTAAAATGCCTGGCAATTAAAGAAGCAATAAAATTTTGGCAATACTGGCTAATGGGAAGAAAATTTCTCGTTATTACTGATCATAAACCCCTTGAGGGAAGAGAACTTCGTACAAGACCAGATGAAGAATTAGGAGATATGACACATTTTCTTTCACAATTTGACTTCGACATTAAATATGAACCTGGAAAAGAAAATGTAGAAGCAGACTGCCTTTCTAGAAACCCAGTTTTGGAAAATATGAAAAATGCAGAAACATTCAAAGAACAGTAAACCTAGTCACATTAACTGAGATAAAACAAGACGAAAATAATAATCGACAAGTTATAGATACAATGAGAGGAACAATTTTGAACCAAGATATATTTTATAAATTAAGGAAGAATGAAAAAAAAATAATTTTATTCAAAGATTTTGGAAAAGAGTTAATAACAAAAGTTCACAAATTTTATGGTTATGTTTGTGCTGGTAAAGTAACAAACAAAATTAGAAATTTTTACTACATTAAGAATATAGATTCACTAGCAAAGGATATCTGTCAAAAATGCGAGATCTGCTGTAAAAATAAAACAAGAATCGGTCCAAAATATGGTCTTTTGTCACAATTGGGTCCAGCAAAAGAACCTTTTCAGATAATGTACTTAGATACAATAGGAGGATTTGGTGGCAATCGTTCGACAAAAAAATACCTCCACTTACTTGTAGATCACTTCACCAGATATGCGTTTGCAGTTACTTCTAAAAATCAGACCACAGATGATTTCATAAAATTAATCGCCAAAATTCATGATAAACACCCCATAAAAACATTATTAACAGATTAGTATCAAGGAATTAATTACAACATATTTAGAAATCATATGAAACATTTAAATATTCAATTAATTTTTACATCAGTAGACTGTCCATTCTCGAATGGATTAAATGAAAGACTTAATCAGACATTATGTAGCAAAATACTGGGGTGTGTGAGGAGAGAGGTATAAGAAGAGTGGTCTATATATATGGGATAAAATAGATAACAATTAAGTAAAGAAGTATGAAAAAAAAATATTGAACGGAATGTGGCTAGGCTAGCAATGCAGGCAAGAGAATGACCACTAGAAACTCAAGGATGGATACGGCCAATTTGCATGCCTTTTAAAGACAGTAAATCAGGAAAATATGTATGATGGATAGAAAAGAAGATATGAAAAATAAATAGATATAATGAAAATTAACAAAGAAAACAAATTGAGGGCGCCAGAAGAGGGATACTACTCTAAAAAGAGTAACAGTCACTCTTCCAGGTATCGTATACTGCTAATATTAATTAAAGTTGACTTAATAAACAATAATGCTGTAAATGTAAAAAGGTAAGGAAATATTAATAAAAAAATTATATGCAAAACAAATTCAAGTTTATTAAATATAACTTCTTAGATTCTGACAATCTCTAAGTTACCAAAAAGTATATGAAAATTTCACAATATAATATTAAAAAAAATGTTGAAAACAACTATAATAAAAAGTGGAAAATTACACAGAATAACTCTGATATAGAGTGTACAACCTACATCTAGGTTAAAAAAGCAACCTAACACAAAATAATGCTAACGTTGGAAGAACGTATAGCCAAGTAACTATATCATACTAACCTACAATATGACCAACAATATTGTTAAACAACTCTAAATTCAAATACAAACAAAATAATATATATAAATGGGAACAAGCCAAGTTAAACAATTGAAACGGTATATTATCCTGAAGGGATAATAACCGGAGTTAATAACGCAAGATGAAATATAAAAAATTAGTTAAGTAAACAAATAATGAAATAATTAAAGTTAATAATGAAATAAATGGTTAATACAAAAAAACAATGGAAGATAATCTCTGGGTAGAATTTGAGCTCAAACTTACCGATACCTTACACCAAGGGGAGTTATATTAATTAATATATATATGATATAAAAAAAACCTATAACTGGTGAAACAAGATATATATATATATATATATATATATATATATATATATATATATATATATATATATATATATATATATATAGT
The DNA here is from genome assembly GCF_040954645.1 of Diabrotica undecimpunctata. NCBI lineage: Eukaryota > Metazoa > Arthropoda > Insecta > Coleoptera > Chrysomelidae > Diabrotica > Diabrotica undecimpunctata. Next base: position 83,559,040 of record NC_092807.1, read on the forward strand.
TTTGAAGTAAAAACCAACTGTCCTCCTAGGTGAAACAGTTGTCTGGAAGGATACTCCCGAATGGCTTCGGTGTCCCAGCGAAGTCCTCCTTGAGGTCCGAAATTAGCACGGAGCTGGTGCTAATTGGCTCAGTTCCGATGATGACTGTCCTGCCCTACCTCTAGGTGCAGGCTGGAGAAAAAAAAAAGGGTGGAGTAGACAATACCCCCTGGCTTGTCCCAATGACCCTGATTCTTATAGAGTTGAAGTGGTACTCTCCCTCTGATGTTCTGAGGGAAATTTATAATTCCATGGTAGGTGGCTGAAAACAATTCCCCGTTACTTCTAATCTCAACATTGATAAAAAAAAGGAATCAAAGAAGAATTGAGGAAAGTTTCTTTCAGCATAAGAAACCGGAGCAAAAAGATAATTATAGTAGATAAAAAAACCCATCCAATCGGATGTAGCGTGACCTTGCTTTACATAGATTAAAAATATAAATGGTCTTGAACAAAATACTATATTAAAATATGAAATAATGAATCTGAATAATAGGATATAGATAAAATACTCTAATGTTCATTAAAATATCTGTGGAAATTGTAATAGATGTTAAAAATTTACGGAAAATTCAGAATTTTAATCAGATTCATGCCAGAATGATTGTAAGCGGCCATACTATACTTGAATTTGTGACCCAAGGTCATTCTGAATACAATGTGGGAACAAAAGTTAGTTTTTATAATATAAAAAAAATTATTATTTACCAGATAGCTACTTGATTCCGTGCTAGAAATCTCACTTCAACTTCCTGAGTTTCCGAAAACACCGTCAATTAAATTGTTATGGCTGTACTTAGAATATTTAACTTCTTGAAGTGAAGGAAATTCTATGCATTAATTGGATTTTCTTTCGCTAACTACCACCGTTGTGTACCACTTCAAACTCCCGATCAAAAGTGAATTTTAATTCACAGTTAATTAACCAAGAAGAGCCATTTTTCCACTTCCCCTCATCTCCTGTCATCTCTCTTGTCCGCAATGGTACCAAATTAGATCAGAGTGACAACTTAAATTATTAAAAATATACACTTAATGAGCAAATGAACACTTAAAGTTAGGCAACCCATACAACATCTCTGAAATTATTTTAATATAAATTGTTTATTATTTAACAAAAAGAGAAATCAAACGATTTCTACTTAGCGAAACCGAATTCAAATCTTAACCACTGTGTTTCCTAAAATTTGCGAAACAAACAGCTGGATGAATTACTCGGCAAGGGAATCTAAAATTGCATCCCACAAGCCGTTCATCCTAGTCAAAATTCGTAGTGAATTCAGTTTCTCGTACTTCCAACGAAGTAAATAACAAAACAGAATGACGGTATTAGATTTTTGTTTTGATAGAGTGCAGCACTCTATCAAAACAAAAATCTAATACCGTCATTCTGTTTATTATTTGTTTAATTGTAATAAAAGTAACGACTGTTACATTCCCCTACTAGTCGGGAAAAAAAATTTTAATCAAAAATTTTTTTTTTCCTAAAATTAAAAGTATCAATAACTAAGTGTACTGGCCTAACATTCCACGTTGATCTGCAAGTTTACACAAAAAAAATAACCACGAACTAAAGATCACGGGAAAAAAAAGAATGGTCATGGCGCCAGACACCACAAACTCAGATGACTCGAAAGTCGAATCAAAATCTCAATCGACAATATGCTTAAAAGCCAAATATTAACTAAATATACCAACTAAATTCTTGCTGACAAATAAATGTCGAATTGGGCACTAAATCCAAAATTGAACTATCTATGGACATCAGATCTATAAGACTAAGTATATCCAAGGACGAACAACCAGGCAAATGTATGAGCCAATTCAAACAATATCTCACCCGGAGATATACTAAACTAAGATCAAAGAAATCATAAACTAAATAGGTTAAGAACTGAACACTTAATCCAAAATTGAACTAACAATGGACACCAGATTCATAGTAATATATCCAGAGAAGAACAATCAGGAAGATTTATGGAGCAATTCTCACCAAACCAAATAACACCAATAGTAATCTAAATCGTAAACATACCAAAGTATATCAAAGACGTAATAACCAACATAAATGTGAAATAGGACGCTTAATCTAAAGTCAGACTATCAATGGACACCAGATTCATAAAAGCATATCCAAAGAAGAACGACCAGGAAGATTTATGGACCCATTCACACCAATACTAAATCTCAAAACTAAATGAGGTCTACGTACACCCACATATGGTGATACGAACCTACATAACCAAATAAACCAAATAAGTGAGGAATCAGACACTGAATCCAAAATCGGACTATCGATGGACACCAGATTTATAAATAGAGCATATCCAAAGAAGAACGATCAGGAGAGGACCAATTCTCACTAATGCTAATAACTAAATTAGCTCTTACCCTCATCCGGTAATATGAGCCAATACCAACTAAGTAATTACAATAAAGCAAAATTTCCTAAAGTGTGAAGCAGCATCGTCACACTTATTCAGACTAAGTAATGTAATATGTAACTGAACTAAACCAAAGATAAAGATAAATACCTAAAGTCTAAAATCTAAAATGGACTAAAGGAATTCAGAGGCTAAATAAATTTTGAGTGTGCTGGTATTCGCTAACTATAGCATGTGGCTACAACAGATGTATGAGAATAACCAGACACCGATAAAATTCCAATAGAAATCCTAAGAAAATATAAGTGGTGGACTTTTCCTATAATACCATTACTAACGAAAGAGAAAAAAAATATGTCGAGAACAAGCAACCAATTTTGAACAAAACTGTAGATTTATAACAAGTTCTCGCAGCATGGAATTATCCGGGAATAGTCCTAAATCTAAACAGCAATTTATGCCTAAGGAAAGAAGTGGGATTACACTAAGAGAACAACTCATTTGTCTAAACTCTTAAATAGTGAAGATGACTATCTTGACATGTGTAGGGATAGTTAAAGATAAAAACATAACCTGAAGTAAGATAACTAATATGAACTAATTAAACTTCCCTATCAAGTTGTGAAAAGGTAACTGGAATATTTGGACAATCACACAAGAATGGTTAGGACATGTCGCGAGCATTTCCTGACCAGAAATATTATGAGGCATAAACATCTGCCTACTCTGCAATAAACACATATAGTACGAACCTAATTGAGCAGCAGTGATCAGTTGCTGAGCAACAATCTCGAACCCACGTATTTACTAAAGCTGAGTATTGACAGATTCATTGACAGAAAATTCAGAGGAATAAATAAGAAGAAATAAGAAGGACACCGGCCATCCTTACCTACTTCAAAATTCCAAACTAATTCCAGAACCATCCTGTATATGGAATCAGGACATAAATTATTGTAGAGTATTTAAGATTTTCGTGACAAGTGAAAATAAAGCAGACCAAAGATAAAAAAAAATCACAACATCTTTCCAAATTGGCACATATTGAACAAATATATCAAAACAAATACTAAGGAATCAAATATCAAAAATATAACACACAATATATGATCCAGTAGTGTAACAACATAGTTCCATAGTTCCTTATCAGTAATAGGATTAACTATAAGTATAAATCTAAATATGTAAATATATACTAAACAACCCTCGTATCATATGAGGTTAAAAGGAGTAATTCTCCTGGGAAGATTAGTACTTAAGAATATTAATTCATTATAAAGTGCATCATTTATAATACAAAAGAAAATGGATAAGTCATACATACTAATTATCTAATAAGTTATAGAAGTCATTAACCAATGCCAAAAGATACAAAAAATAGCGGTGTACCTACGTTATCTGGTGATTAAGAAAATCTTAGACTAAAATGCAAAATATAATCAAAATAAGCTAAAGACAAACAGAGAAAGAGATTAGCTTAAACGAAAGTGTTAAGTTAGTCTTCTTCTGAGGATGAAGAACTAACCTCGTCGATGGTGTTATCAGGCAGTAAATCCTTTACATGAAATTGACCAATTCGTTTGTTGGACGAATTGTCCCTTAATTCATATACCAAAGGAGATATTACCCTTACAACCGTACACGGAATGTATTTCTGGCAAAATTTTGCCGAAATAGCATCACGTTTACTTGATTTTACAAAGTTTCTCTTTAAAACTCTATCGCCAATAAAGAATCGCAAATCTCTCTTCCTCAAATTGTATTGACTTTTGTTTCGGAGGTAAGAAGTTTTTACCTTCTTCCTGATATCAGCAAAAATTGGAGGTAGAGTCTGAAGGTCATCTAGACGATGAAGTCTCTCGGATATTTGAGGGAGATTTGCGGAATTTTCAGAAATTAACCCAAAATAGTCACCAGATAAAGCAATGTTTCTGCCAAAATTCAAGTACGATGGGGAGCACTGTGTCACTTCATGGACAGAAGTCCTTATGGCTTGAGCTATGGAGTGAATATATTGATCCCAAGCTCTGTGATCTGGGAAAGTGTATGATCTCAAGGCTGTGACAATACTTCGATTCACTCTCTCAGTATGGTTTGCTTGCGGATGGTACGCAGCATTATAAAAGATCTTCTGAACCTTGTATTTGGTTAGAAGGTCTTTAAAAGCTTTAGACACGAACTGTGGACCATTGTCACAGGAAACAATTTGGGGAACACCAAACAACAAAAAGACTTGTTCCTCCAAATATTTCACGATTGCTGGAGTTGTGGCCTGACGAAGAGGAAAAACTAAAGGGAATTTAGTGAAATAATCCACAACTACTAAACAATAGGTATTTCCTTTGTAGCTACGAGGATATGGTCCAATGAGATCCAACGAGATCATTTGCCAAGGAAAATCAATGTTCCTGAAGGAACCCATGAGTCCAGCTTGTGGTAAATTACTTGGTTTACAAGTAGCACAAACCAGGCACTTAGCAATATGTTTTTTTACAGATTTGCGCAAGCCGGGCCAATAATATAACTCTGCAATTCGGTGATACGTTTTATAAACGCCAAAATGACCAGCAGTAACCTCATCGTGAAACATATGCAAAATGTTTTCTCGATTTGGCGTAGGTACGACTATTTTCCAGTCGGACATATTAGATAATGTCTCTACCGGACCTAAAATGTGTTTGTACAGCACATTGTTCTCTACCTTAAAATCAGGATACTTTTGTGGGTCTTGAGTAACCCTATAAATCATATTCTGATACCACGCGTCAGGAGTTAAAGAGGATAGATCTAAGACGTTAATGTCATGGACACGGGAAAGAGCATCTGCAACTACTACGCCGTTTGCCTTTCTATGGATAATCTTATAGGAATAGGCAGCCAGTTTACAGATCCATCGGGAAAGTCTCTGTGAAGGGTTTTTCATGCTATGAAGCCATAATAAAGAATTGTGGTCTGTAATGATAGTGAAATTACGACCTTCCAAATAATAACGAAATGCTTCTAACCCATGGATAATAGCTAAGAGTTCTTTCTCCGTAGTGGAATAGTTCTTCTGTGCCTTATTCAACTTCTTGCTCGTATAAGCGATGGGGTGTTCAGAGCCATCTTTCAACTGAAATAACACGCCACCAGAAGCAGTATTAGAGCAATCAGTCATTAAATAAAAATGCTCATTAAAATTAGGTGACATCATGACTGGAGCGCTCGTTAAAGCATCTTTAACGCGCCTAAAAGCTTCATCTGCCTCAGGAGTCCAATTAATAGTTTGTCCCTTTTTCCTGTTCTTCAGAAGATCAGTAAGAGGTGACAACAAGGTAGAGTAAGATGGTACAAACCGACGATAATAACCACACATTCCCAATATCCTACGGACTTGGGTTGTGGTCTTAGGTATAGGAAAATTCTTAATGGCAACAATTTTATCAGGATCAGTCCTTAGACCCTGATTATCAACAACATAACCCAAAAACTTAAGACTAGGACGGCAAAACTGACATTTATCTAAATTAATCGTTAGATTAGCTTCTTTAAGGCGTAAAAACAACTTATCTAAAATTTCCATATGAAGGGAAAAATCAGGAGTAACAACTAAAATATCATCCAGATAATAGAAAACATAGGGCTCTAACTGAGGACCAATGACTAAATCCATCAGACGACACATTGTCTGGGGAGCAGAAACAAGACCAAAAGGCATAGTGACAAATTGAAATAGTCCTTTGCCACTGACGGCAAAAGCAGTATACTTCTTGCTCTCTTCACTCAATGGGATCTGTAAGAAGGCCTTAGACAAATCAATAGAAGAGATGTATTTGGCATTCTGAAGTTTGCTCAAAATCACATCTATTCTGGGGATAGGATAAGCATCCCGGTTAGTGGTAATACTGTTCAATTTCCGACCATCAAAGCAGATCCTAAAGGATCCATCCTTCTTTTTCGTTAACCATAGAGGGCTACAGTAAGACGAGGTAGAAGGTTCTATGATGTTTAACGAGAGCATCGAATCGACTTCTGTTTCTAAATCAGCCTGCCATGCTTGAGGTATGGGATACTGATAAAGTCTAAAAGGAGTGGGATTTCCCACCTCAATAGTGTGAGATATTAAAGACGTACGACCTAGTTTGTCTTTGGAAGAAAGAGTAGTAAATTTAGAGATCATGTTCTGTAATTGCCTTTGTTCAGAACTAGATAGACTAGAAAAATCATGAGTAGCACTCAGAGTAGCTAAATTAAATTCAGAAATTGAAAACGAAAAATCAGAACAACTTAACGTGCTATTGAAAGCATTGAAAAAGTCCATGCCTAAAATTATAGAATTCTGTACAGAAGGAATAACATAAAATGTGATTTCTCTACATATATTTGCAACAGTGATTTCAGTTTGAAGTTTGCCTGTAATAGACTGAACTGTACCATCTGCAGTAGATACCTGCAAAGATAAAATGGGCATAATGGAAGAAGTTGCATTTTTCAAAAGATGTAACGAATGTGCACCTATCAATGAAATATTAGAGCCACTATCTAACAACGCTAAGCATGCTTGTCCTAAAATCTTAATGGGTAAATAAGGCCTATTATCATTAACCTTCCTAACTAGTAAAGAATTTAAATCTAAATCTAAAGTATTTGATTGGTTATAAATATTATATGGTACAACCATAGACATATCATCATCATCAACAAACCTAGAAGTTGATACTGATAATGGAACTATTTCACTACTGTAATCATTAGAATTGTGTTTAACGCTACTGGGTAAAGAAGAATTGGTAGTTGACCATCTGTGATCACTTAAAACAGGCGGATTCAACGTTTCATGATTAGTAGCTAATTTCGGGACTGATTTTGTCTTGTGGTGTGCTTTGCTTTTTTGAAAGTTACCCCTTTTCCCTTTCCGACTCGGAGATGGGTTTGGGTTGCTGGATGTGCTTGGACCAGCGGTCTCGTTTGAAGTTTGGGTTTGATTCCCTGATTGTATGGTGGACGGAGAAACGCTCAGGGGACGGACCTCCGACAATTCGTTTCCCGAACACTTAAAACAATTTCTCTTTAGAGTGTTTTCCCTACCACAACCATGGCAGAAAATACGAGTGCGAGGGATCGAACATTCAACAAACGAATGACCAGACTGACGACAATTCCAGCAGACGATAGAACTTACAACTGACACATTACGTTCAGGGCCCTTATTTTGCCAAGAACGATGACTAAAAGAGTTTGACTGAGAAGAAAAATTAGAAGAAGGTCGAGATGTGGATGAAGACTGAGAGGACCAGGATAACGTTTCCTCTAAACGTTTACACTTTACAGTAAAGTCATCAATAGTTTGGATGTCCATAAGAGCTAGTTGATGATAAAAAGGTAACAGACATTTAAGAATAATTTTTATCTTAGCAGAATCTGATAAAGAAGTCTCCAAACGGCTACACATGCCCAAAATAGTGTTAATGAACATGGTGACAGATTCTCCAGGTTTCTGCTTATGGTTTTTGATTTGGTCCAATAGATCATCCTGGAATGAGTACTATCTTACAACAGCTGTTGATGATAAAAAGGTAACAGACATTTAAGAATAATTTTTATCTTAGCAGAATCTGATAAAGAAGTCTCCAAACGGCTACACATGCCCAAAATAGTGTTAATGAACATGGTGACAGATTCTCCAGGTTTCTGCTTATGGTTTTTGATTTGGTCCAATAGATCATCCTGGAATGAGTAAGGAAGAAAATCTGACTTCAACTTGTGTACCAGATCATACCAACTAGAAAAACTACCTCTATTATTCATGAACCATGTAAAAGCTGTTTGTACCGGTGAACAGTTCAGCAGAAGCAGCAAACAAATCCTCTTCAGAGACACCTCTAGAAACACGAAGACATTCAACCCTTTCTATAAATGACATCACATCAGTGTGCTGTTTTTCACCAGAAAATAAAACACCCCATTTGTGTACTTGCACAGGTTTGGAGTATGCGAAGCTAGGAACTACATTGACTGGAGCATTAGGAGTAGATGTAACAATGTAATTAACTCTAGAATCAAGTTCACCCTCCAATGTAAGTATTCTCAGAGAAACAGTCTTTTTAAAAGATTCCTGCTCTTCAGTAGTGCAATGTAACAAATGTACGCGGCCAGAAATGTGAGCTAAACGAGAAGTTAGTCGCGCATACAAGTTATCTTGTACAGTTCCCCTGAAATCTCCTATTCTCGTCGACAAATCATCTAAGGTTTCGGATATTCCTTTCTGTTGGTCATCGAAAGGGATGTGTGTAGCAGAAATCTGAGTAAAACTCCTATTGTCCTGTTTCTGCTTTAAATCTCCACGCAAAAGCTTGCGTTTGTCTTCAACCTTTGCCGACTCTGCAGGCGTTATACCCCTAACATTCAATTCGTAATCCAATTCGTTTACCAAAAGATGCTCAACTTTGAAAGCACACATGATGAGAGGAAAAATATGGACAAAGTGATACCAAGATCAGAAATATGAAATACTAATTATTAATTATACCTAAGTTGTAAAAAAAAATGTGGACAAATTATTAGCAACACACCACCAAGATCAAAATAGCCAGCAAAAATAATATATATATAATCAAATAAATACCTTAGTTATCTTACTAAAATACTCAAAATAATTTCTAGTTATATGTAAATTATAACTATTCTAAACCAAATATTAATATATATGCAACAATTAATAGTACCTATAAGTATAATACTGTTGGCTGTAGGAATAAAAGTTTATATAATATACGATATAAGTATGTGTAGGTAAGTAAATAAATATAAGTTCTCAATAAAAATACAAAATTCAACCTAGAATGTAAGTTGTACTACTATAACCTATCACTGAGGTCTCAAAATATTAATAACTAATAAATCTAATAAATAAAACTAATAAATCAATACAGCAGTATAGTATACCTGTTTAGTATTAATAAAAAATTTAAAGATAGAATAAATCAGCAATAATATGAGTAAAAAAAAGAAAAAGCAAAAATACAAAAACTCAAGTAAGAAAAAAAAAGAAATCAGCTAAAAGCTACTGTCTTAAGACCAAAAATTTGTATTTTGATTTATATGTAAATTATAACTATTCTAAACCAAATATTAATATATATGCAACAATTAATAGTACCTATAAGTATAATACTGTTGGCTGTAGGAATAAAAGTTTATATAATATACGATATAAGTATGTGTAGGTAAGTAAATAAATATAAGTTCTCAATAAAAATACAAAATTCAACCTAGAATGTAAGTTGTACTACTATAACCTATCACTGAGGTCTCAAAATATTAATAACTAATAAATCTAATAAATAAAACTAATAAATCAATACAGCAGTATAGTATACCTGTTTAGTATTAATAAAAAATTTAAAGATAGAATAAATCAGCAATAATATGAGTAAAAAAAAGAAAAAGCAAAAATACAAAAACTCAAGTAAGAAAAAAAAAGAAATCAGCTAAAAGCTACTGTCTTAAGACCAAAAATTTGGAAAAGGCACCGCGTTGGGACGCCGATGTAGCAAAATACTGGGGTGTGTGAGGAGAGAGGTATAAGAAGAGTGGTCTATATATATGGGATAAAATAGATAACAATTAAGTAAAGAAGTATGAAAAAAAAAATATTGAACGGAATGTGGCTAGGCTAGCAATGCAGGCAAGAGAATGACCACTAGAAACTCAAGGATGGATACGGCCAATTTGCATGCCTTTTAAAGACAGTAAATCAGGAAAATATGTATGATGGATAGAAAAGAAGATATGAAAAATAAATAGATATAATGAAAATTAACAAAGAAAACAAATTGAGGGCGCCAGAAGAGGGATACTATTCTAAAAAGGGTAACAGTCACTCTTCCAGGTATCGTATACTGCTAATATTAATTAAAGTTGACTTAATAAACAATAATGCTGTAAATGTAAAAAGGTAAGGAAATATTAATAAAAAAATTATATGCAAAACAAATTCAAGTTTATTAAATATAACTTCTTAGATTCTGAAAATCTCTAAGTTACCAAAAAGTATATGAAAATTTCACAATATAATATTAAAAAAAATGTTGAAAACAACTATAATAAAAAGTGGAAAATTACACAGAATAACTCTGATATAGAGTGTACAACCTACATCTAGGTTAAAAAAGCAACCTTACACAAAATAATGCTAACGTTGGAAGAAAGTATAGCCAAGTAACTATATCATACTAACCTACAATATGACCAACAATATTGTTAAACAACTCTAAATTCAAATACAAACAAAATAATATATATAAATGGGAACAAGCCAAGTTAAACAATTGAAACGGTATATTATCCTGAAGGGATAATAACCGGAGTTAATAACGCAAGATGAAATATAAAAAATTAGTTAAGTAAACAAATAATGAAATAATTAAAGTTAATAATGAAATAAATGGTTAATACAAAAAAACAATGGAAGATAATCTCTGGGTAGAATTTGAGCTCAAACTTACCGATACCTTACACCAAGGGGAGTTATATTAATTAATATATATATGATATAAAAAAAACCTATAACTGGTGAAACAAGATATATATATATATATATATAGTTCTGAAGTAAAAACCAACTGTCCTCCTAGGTGAAACAGTTGTCTGGAAGGATACTCCCGAATGGCTTCGGTGTCCCAGCGAAGTCCTCCTTGAGGTCCGAAATTAGCACGGAGCTGGTGCTAATTGGCTCAGTTCCGATGATGACTGTCCTGCCCTACCTCTAGGTGCAGGCTGGAGAAAAAAAAAGGGTGGAGTAGACAATACCCCCTGGCTTGTCCCAATGACCCTGATTCTTATAGAGTTGAAGTGGTACTCTCCCTCTGATGTTCTGAGGGAAATTTATAATTCCATGGTAGGTGGCTGAAAACAATTCCCCGTTACTTCTAATCTCAACATTGATAAAAAAAAGGAATCAAAGAAGAAGTGAGGAAAGTTTCTTTCAGCATAAGAAACCGGAGCAAAAAGATAATTATAGTAAATAAAAAAACCCATCCAATCGGATGTAGCGTGACCTTGCTTTACATAGATTAAAAATATAAATGGCCTTGAACAAAATACTATATTAAAATATGAAATAATGAATCTGAATAATAGGATATAGATAAAATACTCTAATGTTCATTAAAATATCTGTGGAAATTGTAATAGATGTTAAAAATTTACGGAAAATTCAGAATTTTAATCAGATTCATGCCAGAATGATTGTAAGCGGCCATACTATACTTGAATTTGTGACCCAAGGTCATTCTGAATACAATGTGGGAACAAAAGTTAGTTTTTATAATATAAAAAAAATTATTATTTACCAGATAGCTACTTGATTCCGTGCTAGAAATCTCACTTCAACTTCCTGAGTTTCCGAAAACACCGTCAATTAAATTGTTATGGCTATACTTAGAATATTTAACTTCTTGAAGTGAAGGAAATTCTATGCATTAATTGGATTTTCTTTCGCTAACTACCACCGTTGTGTACCACTTCAAACTCCCGATCAAAAGTGAATTTTAATTCACAGTTAATTAACCAAGAAGAGCCATTTTTCCACTTCCCCTCATCTCCTGTCATCTCTCTTGTCCGCAATGGTACCAAATTAGATCAGAGTGACAACTTAAATTATTAAAAATATACACTTAATGAGCAAATGAACACTTAAAGTTAGGCAACCCATACTACATCTCTGAAATTATTTTAATATAAATTGTTTATTATTTGTTTAATTGTAATAAAAGTAACGACTGTTACAATTAGTTAACAGAATAAGATGCAAACAGAATGAAACTAGAATTCGAGCATGGACAAAAATAGCTGAAGAATGTATAGAGGAATACACTAAAACAGATTATTCTGTAACCGGATATAACCCAGAATATTTGCTTTTTGGAAAAGCAGATCTGATTGTTCCCGAGGAACTGTGTGAGACAACAAATGTATCAAAAGATAAAGAAATAGCCTATAAAAATTCGGTACGACATCATGAATATAATAAAAAACTGTATAACAAAAATAGAAAATCCTATGAATTCAAAGAGGGAGATTGGGCATATGTAGAAAATAAATCAAAACTAAATAGAAAAAAAACTTGACGAAGTAAGAGTAGGTCCATTTCAAATAAAAAAACAAATTTCAAATACATTATATGAAGTAGATATTGGATACAAAAAGAATGATATGAATTATTTCCATATTTCAAAATTGATGCCTTGTGATAAACCATATACTTAGATGGTTGATCATACCTTTTTGGTAGGGGGATGTAAAAGTAAACCTATGTTTATTTTAAGTGAAACAGCAGGGTTTAGTTATTTTTAGTTATTCAAAGTTTTAGGTTGTATGACTGTTTAAGTTTTATTGACATTGACATATTGTAAATTGTATGGTACAATTGTCAAATTACTTACTGTCGTAAGAAATACCATTGTTCTTGATTCTCTTTTTAGACGAATTCAAACTGCTGTCTTTTCACATGAATAAGGGTATGATATTACACTTATATATATATATATATATATATATATATATATATATATATATATATATATATATATATATATATATATATATATATATATATATATATATATATATATATATATATATATTGAAGTTAATGGTATTTATTGTTGGACTTACTCCACAATTTGTTTGAATTGGATTAGAGGTGATCCTAGTAAATGGAATCAATTTGTTGCCAATCGAGTGCAAGAGATGAAAAATTTGACTATTATGAATTACTGGAATCATATTGGATCAGAACACAATCCAGCAAATTTGTTGTCACGGCAGACAATTTGAGGAATAATAACTTGTGGTGATCTGGACCAGAATGGCTTCTTAAAGATAGTAAAGAATGAAATATTTTAAATCCTGAACAGTGTCAGAATTTACCAGAAGCAAAGGTTGTTTCTTGTGTTGCTGTAAGTAACTTTTAACTATTTGCTAAAACGTTTTTCTTCATTGAACAAATTTTTAAGGATTTTAGCATTATATTTTACGATTTTCTAATAATTGTAAAGTTCAATTATCGAAGAGAAGGACTTATGTTCTAACATCAGAAGAGATTGAAGCAGCTCTATCATTAGCAATCAAATATGTTCAACGGGAATTTTTTTACTTAGAATACAAGAATTACCATTAAAGAAATACCAAATAAAAGTAAAATCATAACATTGAATCCTTTTATTCATGAAAGATTACTAAAGGTTGGTGGACGTTTAAGAAATAGTAAAATATTCCGTTGGGCCCCAGAATGGGCCCCAGAATAAGGTAAAATAGTTTTTCAGTTTTTCAAAATGTAAGTACTGATTACAGTTGTTCTTTCTTTATCAAGGATCGAAAAACTAGATTTGCTAAATAAATCAAGGCTTATATTTGCAATTTTATTTGCATGTGTACTGAGGCTGTACATATTGAGTTAGTGTCAGACCTTACCACTGATGCGTTTTTAGCGAGTTTCAAAAGATTTATTATTGTTGAGAAGAGGAAGACCTTCTAATATTTACTCTGATAATGGTTTAAATTTTATAGGCGCAAACAAGGAAATAAATTATGAGTTTTTAGAAAATTCATCTGACTCCATTTCTTAAAGTATATTACATGAAAAAATAAAATGGCATTTTATACCTGCAAATTCTCCTACGTTTGGGGTGTATGGGAAGCGGGATAAAAAGATTTAAGTCTCTTTAAAAAGAGTAATGGATTATCGGTCTATGACTTTTGAAGAATTTAGTACATTACTGCATCAGGTGGAAGCAGTCCAGCGATCCTGAGGATAGCACTGCCTTGACGCCAGCACACTTTTTAATTGGACGTACTTTAACTATGTTGCCAGAGTGTGATATTACTCATATTCCTGAGAACCGTTTTGACAAATGGCAATCTATACAAGTAATGGCTCAACAGCTGTGGTCAAGATGGCAACTGGAATACTTGAACGAGCTACAAATGCACCGGAAATGGAAATCTAATTCCCACCAAATATTAAAGCTAGGTTCTTTGGTGCTGATCAAAGATGACAGGACTCCTCCACTTCAATGGTCTTTTGGACGAGTGACAGAAATGCATCCATGTCCAGATGGAGTTACTAGAGTTGTGAGTGCTAAAATGCGTGGTAGTGAAACAAAAATAGCACTCAATCGTATATGTGTTTTGCCAATACACTATTAATTTCAATTGTTTTAATTCAATTGATAATGTTTTGTATGTTAATTTTAGTTTAAGAAATGAGAACTGACAACGTTTAACTGTAGTATTAATCTTTCCTTTTAATTCATTAATCATTGTTTTTATTTTGTTAGTTCTGTAGGTTTTGAAAGAAACTGCGTCCTTTCAAGGGGGGCGGCATGTTTAGACATACATTTTATTTTGTTAAATTTAGGTACTTGTGTAGTAAAAGAGTTGGCAAGCCTGTTATGATTAATGTAACTGCTGTCATATTGTAATATCTCTCTCTTTTCATGCAGCAATAAAATGGTAAACACGTCTTCTTATTTAAGTTTTTATGTACTTTAATACTAAATGATAGAATCAGGAATATGGTCAATCACCATTCATTAGCCAGAAGTTCATACAGTAAGAGATTTGGTAAAAGTTGGAACATACATAGGATCATACTCTAAACATATTTTTAAATATACACGGCCACCCATATTGACGGGGTAGAACGGGGTAGAAACTTATCTTTTTAATGGAACACCCTATATATTTTTACATTTTAGGAAGCTGACGTAGTAACATTCTGTGGTTCCAAGGAAAAGGGGGCTGAGTCGCATTTTGTCTTAAAATCGTCGAAACAGTTCAACCTAAATTATTTTAATTTTTCTGTTTGGTAAAAAGAAACATTTTTGACAAATGTAATGCATTTCTTTATTAAAGCCATCCAAAAATTAGGCATGAGTCAATGTTTTGTCCGTACCAATACAAAACAGGAGACCGACTTGAATTATGCCTATTAAATCGAAAGTTGCAACTGCCGAACGGCTCAGAACTCACTGGCTCCTCCTACGGTGACATTGTTTGAAGTGTTTTTATGTATTTATTTTGTGCCTTTGTGTAAGTATTACAGGTATTTAATTGAGAATTTAACTAAATAATATCTCTGAATCTCAGTTTAATAAAAGCAGAAAGATATTAGATTTGGTACTGGAAAACGAATTACAACATGAAGGTAGATACAAAATCACCTTAAAAATTATAAACTTGTCCATAAACTATAATTTCTATGTCAGTAATATGAAACATATTTTAATCCTTGATTTTATTTTGCTATGTACTAGGTAAAAATTATTGATTGTTAAAATAAAAGCTTAGTAGCATTCATGGCTTATTATTGGTTTGGTAGTATATTAACAACTACAATTTATTGCTGATTTAGTAATCTGTTAAAGGTTCATAATTCTGTTGCTTAACACTTTCGCTGCTTGCTTCTATGATACGGAGTTGAGTAAAAAAATTTTAATTTTTTTGGCTTTATAATTGCTTTAGTACTAAACGGAACCCCATATATAGAGAAGTTTAGTTGTTTTTTATAAATATCACGCATGCGCACCTAGGCATAACTTTTTTCCATGTGTTGACTAACACGCATGCGTGTCAATGTATTTTTTACTACTTTAAAAGTTCATTGAAGACAAGTTTAATAAAACTCAGTAAAAACAATTAAAAACAAAACAAAAAGTAATAAAAAACTTAAAAACTAGATGAGCAATAAAAAAAACTTAAAATTCATAACGTTACTACATAATTTGTTTATATGTATAACACAAAATGTTGCACTATTGATGGTAATCGTTAAAACATTGGACGCATAATCCGGTAGGTTTTATTCTGGATCTATTCCGTCTATCAACAAATTCCGTTATTTCATTTTCAAATTCATTAGTGATATAAAGGACGCCACGTTTGTCCTTCCATTTACCAACTAAAATATTATCAGAAAAATGAGCCATTCGCTCACCTTTTTTTTGGTTTTTTTTTTAATAACGTATTTGGGATTATGATTTCTTCTCATATTTAGTGTTCCCGTGTGGTAAGTAATTTGATTTGTTAATATTTTAGCTATTTCATAGGAATTATAAAAAATTGTCCATGTATACACTATGTCCATGGTCCAAATATTCCTGAAGTAGCTCTAGAACTACTTTTGTTGTGTGGCATGTTCCACCCCCATCATTCAGAGCTCCAGTGTAGACTAAAGATTTTAGAACTTAACCACTTGGCTCTGTAAGAATATAGAGTTTTATCCCGTATTTATATGTTATATATATTTTATATTATACTTGTTCTTGATATATTGTCGGAATACCAAGCATTCACGCCAGAACACCATTGACTCATTAAGGGAAAGGTTTTTTCCAGAATAATAAAAAGCAGACATTTTATTACTGAAGAACATTATTATAGGTCGTACTTTAAACAATATAGCTTGAATTTCTTTTTCACTGGTTCGGTTACTAGCAAATTGTAAGCATCTCATTATGATAAGAAAACGATCTCCACTCATATGCTCCGAAAAACATTTTAAATGAAATAATGGATGAGGTTTCCAGTAATCAGTAAGTCTATTTAATTTGATGGTTTTAGTGTGAATCAATAGTGCCACAAATTTTAACATTTCTTTTCGTGAAACTGGTTTCCAGTTTGTAATTCTTGATTTTCTCGTATATTTTTAGAAAGGAATACCTCTTCTGCATACAAGTTGGTTTCACTAACGATTAAATCCAAAATATTGTTATCAAATATTATTTTATAATAATCGATTGGCTCATTGCCACCTGGTTGAACCAAAAGTTCGTTTGTTTTCAAAAACATAAAATCTTTGATACTCATAAGAATATTTGTTTAGTGACAAAATAAGTGGTCTAACACAGTTTCGTTTTTGTTGTGTACGTCATCTTGGGTTTAAATCGGTATTTCATCTACTGTAACAATAAAAAAAATTATTAGTATTGTTATCACATAAAATATAAAAACTTACTCTCTCTATCATCGTCTGACTACTCCTCGGATTCAAAAGAAATGCCCTCGAAATCAGAATCTGTGTTACTGCCAAATAAAAGATTACTAAATAAGTCCTCCTCGTCCGTTGATTTATACAACAAAGCTAACATCTCACTTTCACTTAGTTTATTAGAATTTTCCACCAGTACTTTACATTTTGCTTACCCAATTTCATTTCAACCCCGCCATTTCAATAACCCAAAACAGACTATACGCGAACTTAACAAAATAAATACGCCAACAATCAACCTTAAACTGCAACAAAACATTCGCACTGCTAGAATTATTTAAATCCTTGTCCGACTTGACCGCGCTAATTTGTATCCCCTACTCTAGCATGCCCGAATGCCGCCTCGTTGGGAAATTCTGAATACGGCAAACATATTTTAAATAAATTTTTTTTCTTTTTAAAATCCTTTATAAAAGGTATATAATTAAAATACCCAATCGGGCTATATCACAAAATGTTTTCGGAATCTGCATTCCTTCATCAGTGTTTCTAGGTGTACATGTTTTGAGCCACTAAATATTTGGGTAAAAAACCGTTAAATGTTATTAGTTTAAATTTAGATTACATTATTCGGTCTTTAATATTAAGATGTTAAAATTACCAGGGGAATTGATAACATGGCAACGTATGACTCTACATGCGGTTGCTGGTCCTGAGACAAAGTGTCGTCGAGGACTTGTTGATGGCAACTGCTGCAGATGCAACACGTTGCGGCAAAGATGGAGTTTACAGCAGTGACTGCTGTATAAGACATCAGGGAAACGAATAACAGACTAGAGAAATAAGGAGTTGTTTCAGTCTGTGGAGCAAGATATAACTCCATTCGTTCTCGTCGTTACACAAGCACTTTCGACTTTCGACTTTTTGCATCATTAAAATCGGCCATACACCTTAAAAAGCGGCATTCAAAATGTTTATGAGTAAAATTGGAGAGTAAAAATAAATGTTAGTCCAAATACTTACCATGTAATCATCCAATCATCCTTACCAATAGTATCCTGAGGTTTTTGACGTGACAACATCTTAAATTAGGTTGTGGCTCGGAGTCACTCATGAAAAAGTGTAACGCCCGCTCACGTCTGTTACGATGAGTCACCGAACGAGAGAGAGGCCCGCCGGACCGGCGAATGCCTTGCGTCTCTCTCCCACTCAAACATGATCGGTCCGCTGGTGCGATGCTATTTCTCCTATCATCGTCCTATGCTCAACAAAATCACTCAAATAGAAATTAGTTAAGTTTAAGTTTACATGTACAATGTTTTAGTAAACAAAATATATTTCTATAGTTAAAATTTGTGCAATTCTTATTTTCATTTAATTCCTTGTTCCTATTGTGCAATATAATAATATTCATATCAATAAATATTCTACCGAGAAAAAGACGTTGTCACGTAAAATCTTCGCCCGTAAAACCGACTTTACAGGCAACCGATTTTTTTTTATTTTTTCCTCATGATTTACTATGGGATCACTAACAGTAGAATTTTGCTGTGATCATTACGTATGGTTGTATTTTTAAAGACAAATCATATGCGACGATTTTTCTGATGGACAGTCTTAAGTTAAAGTTGATTTCATGTAATCGAATGAACTATCCTACAGATAAAAATAAAATCGTCTCAGGAACGCATTTCACATAGCAATATCATTTTAAAGTATGTTTTAACGTATAATGGTAAAATATGTCTAAATTGTTAATATGAATAACTCAGATAAATTTAAAATATAACAAAAATTTTACCAAACAACACAAAAACAACACAAACAAAATTTGTTTTATTTATTAAAGTTTGTATTTTGAGAACGATTTCCGAAGTGGAAATCGGAAAGTCAAACTTAATTTTAAACTAAAATTGTGGCTTATTCCCAACAAAAATAGTAAATTATAAGTTCATAGAATTAAAATAGCCTATTAAAGTATAAGTGGATATTGAGGTCTTTAAAACGTGCGCGATTTTTCGAGCACGACAACACAGCTGGAGTGCTTGAAATAAAGTGTTTTAAATTACAGTTATTCACGAATACTTTACGCTATTTTTTTATTGGTACACTTTGTGATCATGTATTTTTACTACAAATAATTGAAATAAGAGCTAATAATGTAAAATAATTAAATTTGTGATTTACATTAGAATACGTGGCGTTGTTACGAAAATGAGAAAATCAAAAGTTAATGTGCAATCTGTAACATAACCTCAATTGTCATCCATCCATCCATCCAATGGCGCTACAGCCCAAATCGGGCCTTGGCCTCCTTCAACAGGTTTCTCCAAGCATTTCGATTTACCGTTGTTCTTTTTCATAAACAAGTTCCCAGGCAATTCATGGCATCCTCATCGACTTCGTCTTCCCATCTCTTTTTAGGCCTTTCGACAGGTCTTTTTCCCTGCATTCTTGCATTTAGTAATTTTCTGGGGATTCTATTCTCATGCATGCGTAACACGTGCCCTGCCCACCGTAATCTCTGTAGTTTAGTGTATTGTGCTAGAGTTGGTTCGCTATATTGCTCGTATATTTCTCTACTATACCTAATTCGCCAGTTAATGTTTTCACTTATTGGGCCCAATATCCTACGTAATATTTTTCTTTCAAACACATCTAATGCATTGGCAGATTTCTGTGTCACCACCCATGTTTCACAATCATGACTTACTATGGGCCTGATTATTGTTTTATAGACCCGGAGTTTTGTTTTTCGGTATACGTCTCGCGATTTGAATGTGTGACCCATCGCGAAATAAGCTTTATTTACCAGCATAAGCCTTCTATTGATTTCCGGAACTTCTTCATTGCTTGCGACCAGATCCATTCCTAGGTATGTGAATCTATTCACATGTTCTATATCGTCAATAAAGTGGTTTAATAAATCTGGTTTGTATGCCGGTCTATTGTATATTTGAGTAGATTTGTTTTATTTTATTGCTAGCCCTACTGCTTCTGCACTCTGTTTTAACTAAACGTAGGTTTCTTCCGCTGCATTTACTGTTCTGCTCATTATGTTTATATCATCTGCGTATGCTGCTAATTGGGTAGATTTGTTTGTAAGTATGTTATTTCCGCTCACCGTCAACCGTCTACAGTTTATTCGTTTAGCAAATTCCCATCTGTAAACATAAGCACGTGTTGATATTCGCCCTCTCATTCGTCGAGAGGCTATTAAATATAATTTATTGCCTTAAGCCAGACGGATTCTCATGTTACAGATCCAAACTTGCCAGTCTGTTTAAATTCAAATTGTAGCGTGTTTCTTTTTTATTCAAAATATTCACTTTGTTATGTATCTCTCAGTTAATGAATATTTTATTTTAGCACATTTTTCTTCGATGAAACAATAAATTTTGCTCACAATGATTAAATTTCAAGAAATTCTTACACTAATAGCTTCAAAAGTAAATATTTTCAAAAATCATATAATATACCTCATTACAACTCTATTTGGCTTTCACGTGCGTTTGTTGACAGATGGGAATTTGCAAAACGAATGTAGTTTAATTAAATATTTAAGAACAAGATTAAAGAGCGTCGTGGCCAGTCCATCGCCTTGTTTCAGTCCTTGCGTTATCATAAACGCATCAGTGTTCTGTCCCTGAATACATAAATGTGCTTCTGTTTCTGTCATTGTCATTTGCACCAGTCGTAATAATTTTGATGGTATGCCAATTTATTCCAATATATTAGGTAGAATTGTTCCACCTATTGAATCATATTTATTGAATCTATTGAATCTTAATTGTTATTACTGTGTACTTATTGCTTAAAAATGAGTTCTAACATTGATTACTTAAATAGTAAAGCAGAATTGCGGTTAATATCGCGAAAATCGGAAGACGCTTATAAAAAAAAATACGACAAGTTCATTAAATGGATGGGAGAGCAAAAGGTAACAGATACAGATGAATGAGTTGTGCTTGCTTACCTTTAGAAAATGTCGGAAGAGTACAAGCCGTCGACTATTGGGCTATCCCGTCGAAAATGTAAAGTATGTTGAGGATAAACAAAGTTGTCGATTTATAATCATTTGTAAAAGTGCAAGAATTCATAAAGGCAATTATCAAGAATGACGTGGCCAAAAAGGCATATGTATTTAAGGAAGACGATTTGCGAAAGTTTTTCACAGATTCTCCTTACATTACGTATGTATTTTTGAAGGTGGTTGCCATTGACGGTATCTTTGGCTCTTACCGAACACTGTGGTGGCTCGACGTTTTACAGCTGCTAATAGCTATGCAATTAATTATGTGCGTTTGGTAAATAAGTATTTGTTATTGCGCCCCAAGAATGTAAGTACAGATCGAGTTTTCTTACGGTATGATAAAGGGAAGTGCACAAATCAAGTAGTTGATATTAATACCTTCAAGTTAGTCCTGTCAAGTCAAAGGTATGTACTCCTGTCAGGTCAAATCAATATTTAAAACCATTGATGTTGCCAAGGTAACTTTGAAATATGCGCATTTTTAAAAGTTGGATTTAAACACGCTAAGGCGTACTTTAAATAAACAAAAAAAAATATATTTTTAGGTTTTTAGGTTAGGCATAAGAGATAAAATCGTGAAACAACATTTTTTGACAACTTTTCCAATAATTTTGTCTATGAAAATTTGTACCGACCCTTATGCTATTAAAAATAATGGCTACTTTATCATTATTATTATGTTCCTCTTCGATTTATACACGATAAAATCAAAGACCGAAGCTAAAGATTTTCCTCAACTTTTCCAACGTCAAATTTTTCGTTTTCCTGATCTGCGATTATGCCTTTTTTTGCTTTGCGTTCTATATCGTCAAAACTAACAAACTTTCAAGTGATAGGAAGAATAAAATCGTTGACACTGACTGATTAATATTACGTGTTTATGTCATAATTAAGACCCTTAGGGAACTAGTAGCCCTTGTGTCAATTATTTTTAAATAGAATCAATACTCCCTAGAACCTTTTAAAACAAATAACGGGCTACGTCAGGGAGACCCACTCTCCTGTATACTATTCAATCTAGCTCTGGAAAAAGTAATACGTACGTCACAAATCACAACTACCGTTTCAATATATAACAAATCTGTGCAAATCTTAGATGCTTGTCATCAAGTGCCACCAATCACGCACTTCGATGTTCATCGCGCTTCCTTCTGGAACATATAATTAAATTTAATTGGTTGAGAAATGAAAAAGTTTCATATAAAAGTTAATTTATCTTTAAATATGGGACATTTTCGGATCTCAAGACAGTATAGTACAGTCAGTGTCAACACATGGTTTTACCCGTGTAGGGTAGCTCCCTAGAGCACTTTGCTCGAGGGGCTCCGAATCTTTCTCTGAAGGTGAGTTTTTTTCTTCTTAGAAAGAATGTGTTTTATTTCCACCACCTAATAAAACCATAATGGCATTGTCTCTTCAAGATAATGCCACGATAAGAGCGTACCGGCCAACTACGCAATATTCCACCATATTGCGCAATAGTTGGACAAATTAATAAACATGGAAACTTGCACCAAGTTGCATGCTGATGATATCAATATTGTTGGGAGAACGGAAAACGCAGCACGAGAGGCGTACTTAGCATTAAAGGAAGCGGCTACAAAAATGGGTTTAATAATAAACACCAATAAAACAAAATACATGAAAATAGGTACGCAACCACAAACACTACGGCCACTTGTTATAGAAAATGACGTCATCGAAGCAGTTAACGAATTTGTATACCTGGAAACGCTCGTCAATACTGAAAATGACACTACCGCAGAGATAAACCGCAGAATTTGCACGGCTAATCTCCTTTTTAAATCTACAGTTATATCAAGAAATACAAAAGTAAAACTCTACAAAACAATAATACGCCCAGTCCTAACATATGGTTCAGAAACCTGGACTTTAACAAAAAGCAATGAAAACATGTTAGGATGTTTCGAAAGAAAAATACTAAGGCGCATCTATGGAGCGATAAATGAAAATGGTGTCTGGAGAAGACGATACAACTTCGAACTCTATAGGATATACCAGGAACCAGATATAGTAAAACACATAAAGATAGGACGTCTGAGGTGGGTAGGCCATGTAATGCGGATGGAGCAAACCGACCCAGCTATAAAAACGCTCCTTGATAGACCTATTGGTCAAAGAAGAAGAGAAAGACCCAAAACAAGATTCCTAGATAACATCGATGAAGACATGAGAAATATGGAAATACTTGCTTGGCGGAGGAAGGCGATGGATAGGGACGACTGGAGAAAAATTCTTGGGGAGGCTAGGACCCACACAGGGTTGTAAAGCCAAAATGATGATGATGAATCAATACTCCTCTATTGATTCGGAAAATGGCATAAGGGATAAAATCGTGTCAGTACAAGCGATTTTCTTTTCAAACGAAAAGAACCCTCCCCAGAAAATGATATAAACTTGATTCATACTTGAGACAAGTTTGATATAATTAACAAGAAGTATTGCTTCCAGTTTGCCATGTCAACTGTACACACTTGCTGCAAGTTTAAATCAAATTTGCTAGTTACAATGCTACAAACTTGCTTTAAGTTTGTTTTTATAAAGAATATACAATGTTAATAAAACAAACTTGCATAAGATTTGTTTTGACATAATAGCTACAGTTTTGTTACAGCAAATTTGCCATATTTTTGTTGCATTGATAATCTGATAATTTTCCTCCACAATGTTTTAAGGGTGATTAGCCGTTGTTCCGTTTCGCATTTATATTTGTTTTAAATTTATTTATTCCAGTGGTGATATATTCATTTTTATCTCTATTTAAACATACGCGTCACTAAGGGAGCGCTTTTTGTATTTGCCCGTTAGGGCAAAAAACGGCTTTGCCGCGAAAGAGGCACTTCGCCATCAACACTCGACCAAGTCGGTCGATATTTTGTATTAGTCGGCTTTTTAACGATTGTAATCAGAATATACGTAATAAAAGTGTTTCAACCCCCATAGTTTTTTCTTCATGGTCCATTCGAGTCGTATATAACAGTGGTTATCAAAGACATTTGTGCAGTTTGATTTAATCTAAATTCAGTTAATTAGTTAATTAGCCGACAAGTTGTCCTCTTCGGTTCGTGAGGGCGGAGTCAACTGGTTACAAGTAACAGTTACAAGTAACGATTACAACCTTCGAGGGGTTCCTGTAGAGCTACAATTCAAGTTGCTAGCACTCCACCCAGCATCACATCCAGCACCGTAGCAGAAAGCATCTGTAGTCTTTCATCTAGTGCGCGGATAAAACTTCATCTGGCCAAAAGCACGCCTAATCAAAGTAAGTGAGCCATTCCCATCTCTATTTTATATATTCTTTCTACTTGCGTGAAGTTAAATGTCGTTTAACTAGGGTCTATTATAAAAACCTGTTTATTTTGTAAAACCAAGATTTTACATAATCTGACAATTTAGTTATTGAGGTGGAAACCAGGTTAGCAAATATAGAGCCTGTTATAGATGAATTCTAAAAAATTCAATACGAAATAGAAAACATTTCGGAGAATGTTTCTGAGGAATTAGACAATAGGGAAAGCTTTGCAGATTTGTATTATTCGCTTGTATCACAAGCAAAAGTATTAATAAATTCGATTTCAAATAAGCATGAATGCAACAATCGTCCCGTAGAATCATTTTAGTCGAACTTAGGTAGCACTTATTTAACAAATGTCGAGCAAATTCAATACAGTCCACTTCACTCTCAAATAAAGCTCCCAACTATTGAGTTACCTCATTTCAAAGGGTCATACGGGGGGTGGCTTGAGTATCGTGATACCTATGATAGTCTAATTCATAAAAATCCTTCGATCAAGTCAATTCAGAAGTTCCATTATCTTCCCGCATCTCTAGGTGGAGAAGCTGCACAGGTTATCAGCTCATTAGAGATTTCGGCCGCCAATTATGATATAGCATGGAACTTACTATGCGAAAGGTTTGCAAACACGCATCTTTTGATCTACAATCACACAAAGGTCTTATTTGATTTGCAACCCATTCCAAAAGAATCTTTTACTCATCTTCGTCAACTAATTGACAATGTTTCGAAAAACTTGCGTTCGCTAGAATCTCTTCAGCAACCTGTCCATTCTCTCTTAATATTCATGATAGCAAGCAAGTTAGATGCCCTCACTGCGAGGGAATGGGAATCATATAGATCCGGAAGTGATCTTCCTACCTTTGAAGATATGATCGCATTCTTGAAAGGCAAAGCTGATCTTCTAGAGAAGCTATAAGTATCGAAAGTTACGTATAAATCGGACAGGCAGTCCAAATTTTCAAGGCAGCCGCAATCTTTTCTCTCGTTAAATAGAAAAGCATGTACGTTCTGCAAAGAAAATCATAAAATATATAACTGCGCTAAATTATTGGGGGCTTCGACCCAAGAGCGAATCAAACACGCTAGGAATTTAAAACTTTGTACAAATTGCCTTTATTCTGGCCATTTTAGCTCCAACTGCAAATATGGAGCTTGTAAAAAATGTAAGGCAAAACACCATAGTTTGTTGAATTTAGATAAACAATCCGTTCACACTACCGATAGTAATCAGCGGGTGGAGTCTGAACCTGAACACCAAGTGTCTCTTTCAGCTCATTTGAATGTAGCTCAATCAATTTTGTCTACAGCTGTCGTTCAGATATTCGATAAAAACGGTAGGGTTCATCAATGTAGGGCTCTTCTTGATTGTAGCTCTCAATCAAATCTCATAACGAGAGAATTAGCTGATAAGCTAGCGCTATCAAGGTCCGAGGTAAATATCTCTATTGTAGGGATAGGTCATGCAGTCTCACACATTCGATCTAAGTGCACAGTGAAGATTGAGTCAAGGCAGTCTTCGTTTTCTACATCTCTTTCATGTCTCGTAGTCAATAGAATCTGCGATAGAATTCCAGCATATAGTTTCGACATTGGAAACTTAAATATTCCACGTCATTTAAGGCTAGCAGATCCAGATTTTCATGTTGCTTCAAAAATCGACATTCTGATAGGTGTTGATACTTTCTGGAAAATCTTGTGTGTGGGACAATTCAGTTTAGGTCCTTCTGCTCCAGTCATGCAAAAAACAAGGTTCGGTTGGATAGTTTTCGGTTAGTTTAATGATAAAAGGGAATCAGTTTCATATTGCAACTTCAATAGAAATGATTCAAGTTCTGACTTAAATGTTCAGTTACAAAGATTCTGGGAACTCGAAAAGTACACGAAACCTGTACTTTCCGAGGAAAACTTAATATACGAAAAACACTTCTCCTCAACGGTGAAGAGAAATGACGAAGGTCGCTTTATCATCAATATACCTCTGAGGGGCTCCATTAAAAATATAGGTTATTCAAAGCGACAGGCATCAAAACGTTTTCTCAATTTGGAGAAAAAACTTCATAAAAATAATATCCTAAAAAGGATGTATAGGTACCGAATTTATGGAAGAATACATACAACTTGGTCACATATCCAAGGTTGATGATAATCAACAGAGCTTTTCGTATTATCTTCCCCATCACGGGGTCTTAAAGGATGACAGTCTCACCATAAAGCTTCGTGTCGTGTTCGACGGTTCCTTTCCATCTTCTTCTGGTCTATCAATAAATGACATTCAAATTTCGGGTCCTACCATTCAGGACGTTTTATTCTTAATTTTATTGCATTTTCGACAACATGCATTTGTTGTGTCTGCTAATATTACAAAAATGTATCGCCAGGTGCTCGTGGATCCTGAACAACGAGCACTTCAGCAAATCTTCTGGCATTCTTCTCCTTCTGATACTCTGAGCACATATCAGCTAAATACGGTTACATATGAAATAGCTTTTCAGCTTCGTTTCAGGTCATTTGTTGCTTATTTCAGTTAGCATCCGAGAATAAAGATCTTCACCCTACTGCTACCGAGATCATCAAGCGAGATTTCTATATTGATGATCTTCTGACTCGTGGAGAATGCGCAGAGTCATTGTCAAATGTATGCAAGGATATCAACAATATCTTAAACAGCGGATGTTTTGAGTTGAGGAAGTGGGTATCGAATGATCCGGTAGTACTTAATAAAATTGAAAGTTCCAAGTGTCTATCAAATCTAAAATTATTCGGTGGAGAAGAAAAGGTAAAGGTCCTTGGCCTAAATTGGATGTCTGATTCGGACACACTAACATATAAGGTAGCTGATTTACCTAATCCTAATAAGGTAACGAAGAGAATAATTCTTTCTGGTATTGCTCAGATCTATGATCCTCTTGGGCTGCTTAGCGCTTGCACAATTACGGCCAAGATTATAATGCAGATTCTTTGACAAGAAAAGCAATGCTGGGATGAATCTGTTCCTCAAATCATTTTTACGCAGTGGCAGCATTTCAAGGAGGAATTACTTAGATTAAATAATATCGAAATATCTAGGTACGTAAAATTAAAGGATTCGATCTCTTGTGAGCTACATGGTTTTTCTGAGCCAGCAACAAGGCATATGTTGCTGCAATCTATGTTAAGAGTGTTGATTCTGATGGACATGTTTTGGTTCGTCTGTTATGCGCAAAATCCAAGGTTGCACCCCTAAAGGTGATTAGCATACCTCGTTTGGAATTGTGCGGCGCATTGTTACTTGCTCGTTTGTCTGAAAGAGTAATCAAGTTCTCAGATATTATTTTCGATAAAGTATTTCATTGGTCTGATTCTACTATCACTCTGGCATAGATACGCATACAGTTAAAACTATTAAAGACGTTTGTAGGAAATCGTGTCGCTGAGATTCAGACCAAAACGGAAAGGAAAAGTTGGCACCACGTAGTTTCGAAGGATAATCCTGCTGATCTTGCTTCTCGTGGAATTAGTCCCCAATTACTCATGTTTTCTGACTTATGGTGGCATGAACCTTCCTGGCTGAAATCAAATGATTATCCTACATAATTTTCTCTTCCAGATGACATTCGGGAGTTAAAGACTGCCGAGGTCATTACTTTGTCTGCCACATTAGACTTTTCATTAATAAAGCAATTCGCTAGTTTGATTAAGTTAAAGAGATGTACTGCTTACATTCTGAGATTCATTAAAAATTGCAAAATATCCAAGTCTTCCCTTCATGAGAGAGCTTCAGGTGCTTTAACTTCTCAGGAGGTTTCGAACGCTTTATTTTACCTAGTAAGGATAGTTCAGAATGAATGTTTCTCGGAAGAAATATGCAATTTGACAAAAAAGGGGCCTGTAAGCCCAAAAAGCAAACTCATTTCGTTGCAACCATTTCTCGATTCAAATCGAATACTTCGTGTTGGTGGTAGATTAAAAAATTCATCTTATTCTTTTGAGAAGAGACATCCGATTTTGTTACCATCTAATAATTACTTTACTGACTTAATTTTTTTAGACCTGTACGTTAAACTCTGTCATGCAGGTCCTCTTTTTCTTTTATCTACAATGCGAAATGAATTTTGGCCTATTCATGGCAAAAATGCAGCCAAGCGTATCGTCCATAAATGTATTAGGTGTTGTCGTGCAGGTCCACCTAAAAATCTGTCTCCAATTATGGGTGATTTACCGAAGGATCGTGTTGACCCATCCCCTCCTTTTTATATCACAGGCGTAGATTAGGCGGGTTATTTTTTAGTCAAGGATCGAAAGGGGCGTGGATTCAAACTTTTAAAGGTATATGTAGCCTTATTCGTGTTTCACAACTCGTGCTGTTTATTTAAAACTCGTATCTGATTTAACTACTCATTCATTTATAGCAGCCTTTAAGCGCTTTGTAAGCAGAAGAGGAAAACCTCTTAAGATGTACTCTGATAATGGAACTAACTTTTAGGGTGCTAATCGTGAACTAAAAGAGTTTTATGATTTTATTAAAACTAATAAGCGTGAGATTAAAGACCATTCAATAATCTAAAGTATTGAATGGCCCTTGTTACCTCCACAATCGCCGCACTTCGGTGGCCTTTGGGAGGTCGGCGTTAAGTCAATGAAATCGCATTTAAAACGCGTCGACGGCAATGCTCACCTCACGTATGAGGAATTCTCTACAATACTCACGCAAGTAGAATCTGTCCTTAATAGTCGTCCTATATCTGCCCTTTCATCAGATCCCAATGACCTTTGTCCTTTGACTCCGGCTAATTTTCTGATCGGAAGGCCTTTGACAGCCATTCCTGAACCTGATTTGATGTCCATAAACGAAAATAGATTGAACCACTTCCAGCGCCTTCAAAAAATGGTGCAGCACATTTGGTCAAGGTGGTCTAAGGAGTTCATAGAAGAACTGCAGCAGCGGAAAAAATGGAAAGAAGTTTCCAAAGACATTAATATTGGCACACTAGTTCTTATCAAGGAGAAGAACTTGCCGCCTCTAATTTGGCAGTTGGGACGTGTAGTCGAGCTGCATCCAGGTCCAGACGGAGTTTCCAGGGTGGTGTCCAAAAAGACGACGAGAGGGATCATTAAGAGAGCAATATCTGTCATCTGCCCTCTACCATGCAGTGAATAGTGCTAGACTCTTGAACAATTTTGCTCATTTTTGAAATTGTTAAGTTGGTGTATTATTTTGAAAGACTTTGAAAGCCATTCAAGGCGGGCGGCCTGTTCCGTTTCGCATTTATATTTGTTTTGAATGTATTTATTACAGTGGTGATATACCTATTCATTTTTATCTCTATTTAAACATACGCGCCACTAAGGGAGCGCTTTTTGTATTTGCCCGCTAAGGCAGAAAACGGCGTTGGCGCGAACGAGGCACTTCGCCATCAACACTCGACCAAGTCGGTCGATATTTTGTATTAGTCTGCTTTTTAACGATTGTAATCAGAATATACGTAATAAGAGTGTTTCAACCCCCATAGTTTTTTCTTCATCCGTAAAACCGTGAATTTAGGTAGTGAAGAGAAGGATATATGAAAATTTTCACGTGCCTTATTCTTTAATAAAACCTGTAAAAAATAATTAATTATTATTTACTATAATATATATTATATACACGTCACTTAATCTAAAAATGTAGCTGGAGCTTCTTTGACTTTACTTTGTCTTTCAGCTCTGAAACAAAAAAGTGAGATTATCATAAACTTATTAGACCAGTGCCGATCTGATTTTAAAACGAAAAAAATGAACCATCAGGATATAGAGGCTCAAGAACGTTAGTAAATATGAGGTTAAATAATGGTCAAATTTTCCATCACTTGAGTCCCGGGAGAAGTCATATTGGGGATGTTTTTTGGGGTGACAAACAGTTTTTTATGTGTAACGTCGCAAGTTGTTTTTTTTTAGAAAAATTTTGAACGCAAAAGTTGTAAAAAAAATCTACAACTTTTATATCTATATTTTTTTACGTAACCTGAAAAAAAAGAGAAACGCGTTTTTTACTAAGGCATAGGTAAATAAAAATCTACAACTTTTAGGCATATATCTAAATAGAAAAAATAAAAGCTTGTGTTGGTAATTAATTTAACTACAATATAATATATACCCATATATAATTTTGCGGTTATGTAGCTAGATACGTAAAACCCAGTGAATAACAACATATATATGGACCACTTTTAAATAGTAGGTATCTAAATATACGAGAGAACCTACAAAAATTATAAAACAGTCTTACCTCAATTCCACCAAAAAGGATACAATAATTAATTTCACCACTAAAACAACTTTGTTAATGCTTATTTATTTCGTTTCAATGTAAGTTTATAAATCTGTGATGTAAGCTTTACCTTAGTATAGTAATATTGCAATAAAAATCGTAACTAATATGTACTCAAATAATAAATTAATAACAACGAGCACTTCAACAATCAACAACAGCCAAAAACGGTAAACACAAAAGATCCTAATTACTATTTAAATGGGAATAAGCCACAATCAAAGGTTAAACTACGTTTATTGACGTTTCAATTTCCACTTCGGAAATCGTTTTGAAAATATAAACATTATTGAAAATACAAAAATCAATTTACTAATGTTTGTATTTTGAGAACGATTTCCGAAGTGGAAATTGAAACGTCAATAAACGTACTTCAACCTTTAATTGTCGCTTATTCCCATTTAAATAGTAATAACTTTAAAATGCCACAAGAAAATAGCTTCAGAACAATACAAAAGATCCTCTCTGCTTTAGTCACTTTGAAACTTGCAAACAGATGGCGCGCTCGCGTGCATGATTTGCAGCAATGTTTAACTTAATAATATTGCATTAATATTGTGGAATACTTGCCTTGTCATATTTGACCAAACAATTTCAAATCAAACTTTCCCCAAGTATGCATGCTATCTGGGTACAGTTTTCACATTATTTACTCTCCTTGATTTCATCTTTCAGTAATTTCAAAGGCATATAGGATCAAATCGTGGTTGAACTTCCTCAGAGATACGACGGCCTATATTGACAAAATCATTATAAAGTTGTGAGGTGGAACGAGGTATTCACATTAAATAGTTTCAGAAATATAATTAATATTATATTTTTACTCTTTTACATAATTAACACTTCTCTATTCTCTTCTATATTTCTTTAAGTTCTTCTTCGAATTTTATTTCTAAAAGAATGAGTCCTATCTGTCGATTATTCCATTTTCTCTTTAACAACTTTAAATCACATTTTCATGGAAATCGTACCTTTTTAAATAACTGCATAAATTATTGCTACAAATTTACAAATTATATACACAATTTTGCGACTTTATTGAACTTACCTGCTGTTAAAATGCCTGCAAAATATTTTATTACGATACCACATAATCTCAAAAGCTGCCAAAAACCGCTATTTCTGGACTTTTACGTTACGATATCTCAGAAATCAGATTAATTAACAGAAAAATTA
Source organism: Diabrotica undecimpunctata (assembly GCF_040954645.1). Lineage (NCBI taxonomy): Eukaryota > Metazoa > Arthropoda > Insecta > Coleoptera > Chrysomelidae > Diabrotica > Diabrotica undecimpunctata. The sequence continues at coordinate 83,591,248 of NC_092807.1, forward strand.
ACAATTTGGAGTTCAGGTTCGGGTTCAGCAGACAAAAACCCTTCCAAAAAGCATATTCTAATCTTTGGTTCAGAGTATTGGTCTAATTTTGTCGACCTGTATAATTTGCCAAATAGAAATTTGTATAACACTTTTTTATAAAAATTTTAGGTCCAAAATATTTTCGTTCAAAATTAAAAAAGTACATGGTCGTCGATCAGAACGTCAGTGCTCCTCCCATTGCTGTCAACAAACTAGCGCTTACTCATTACATATCTCAAGAATGGGAATTCCCATCCAATCTCATTGAATTAAAAATGTTCAAGCGTGTCGTAGCCGAGTTGAGTGAGCCAAAATGCGTTCAGTATTTTATTTAGTATTAGTCAATCGACGCGCGATGCCCTGTAAACGAGAAAGGCGAGAGTAGTTTTTACAGTTAAATGAATGATACAACTTGTTCACCCAAATTCACGGGCTAGTGATTATCTTATCGCGATATAAATTTATCATTATTTTACGAATTTCTATATGATGAATTCTTGCCATTGAAATCGAATTATACCTATGTGGTAATATTCGTATTGATTTAAACAACACAATAATCCCTTTGAAGAATATTGTGAAATTTTCAAAAGTGAATACCTTTTCCTTTTACTACTTTTTGTGGAAGTGTTTCTACGGATACCTATTTATAAATAAATTTGGATTTTAAAAACGCACGTGGCGGCAAAGTATCGTTCTTTTTTATTTTTAGTAGCTAACATGGATATGATGAACCTTTGCACACAGTGTATTATAGTATATTTTTTCATAGTTGCTTGTATTGAAGGACAGCAGGTGAATTCGACAAACACGACAACATATATCATTAGCAAGAAAGTAAGTAAACAAAACAAAACTACTGTATATCATTTATTATAAGTTATTTTGAGGAAAAATTCTATGAGATAACCTTGTGTTTTTTAATATTTCTTTAAATCTATTATGTTACCTTTTCAAATAATTTGTGTTTCAAAAATTGGAGATGTTATTGATACAAAAATAATGAAAATAGATTCTATTATAAATATTGTGTAAATTTCTCACGATCAAAATCTTCCGGCAGTTTCCTGTATGTTGCCGGCATATACTAATTGGAAACAAGTTTTTTTAAATAGGTACTCTTTAAAAATCATTTTTGTAACATATTTTGTGAGATAGGCTGCCAATTATCCCTTCGTTTCGTATCTTATTTTTGTTTCAGCTAGACATTGCTAAACACTGGCACTTTATCATGACACCTTTGTACAAAACTCTACCGTTTTACCAAAACTCCCAAAACTACCAACAAGTTATGTGATTTATAAAAAAGCCAGCAATTCTCTTAAGAGAATTTAAACATTTTCTTCTGCTGACCTCGTCAGATACTCAAAAGATACAGAACAGACTCAAATTTATACAACCACAATTAAGTCAGCTTTGGTTCATTAGTTTTCGCAATCTACGCAGTTTTGTTTGCTTCCAAAGGTATAAATCTTGCACGATAAAATTGATAATAGTGCAACATGTTTAATAGGTTCCTCGCACTGTATCTTTGTCGAAGACACGTAGGTTTGTAGTTCTCCATTGACGGCCGGCTTGAAGTACAGGATTACCCAGCGGTTTATCTTAAGTTCTTTATTGTTTGCCAATACGGGTTAATATCCCCATTTTTGCTCACTGGAAGGTAGGCCAGCACAAGTTTGGATTTAGTGAGTTTTTCAGCACTGCCCAATTTCCAGTCTATTTCTCCTCCAAAAAGAGTCATTGTATTGTTTATCTATTTTTATAGTGTTAATCGTGCCAGTTGAATAATTAATTGTTTTAGAATTATAGATAGTCAAAGTATAAACGAAAGCACATTCGTATTTGAATATATGTACTAATATCTTGTGAATGTATGAAACCAATTATTAGTGTTAACGTTCTGCTCCCTTGTGTTTATTTTCTTTTTTGAGTTCCAAATAAGTATTGCTAAGGTACCTTAAACTTCTCTTTCGATGTTGTGGTTACTGATGACTCTTCCTGAGTCTTCTGGATATTCTTTTTGAAAGTAGATAGTTTTAATAGTTCTTAGTTTCTTTCCAGTTTTCCAGTTTTATTATTCTTGTTGATCTGGTTTATTCTGGCCCCAGGATTATGACACAAAAAAGGTACCTTGATACTTTAGTAGTGCTTTGTACTTTAATACCAAGTAGGCAGTAGAAAAAAGTAAGATACCTGATTTTTCAATATCAATATTTTGAGATATACTCTCATGTGGATTTGGGCACAATACAGTATTATCTTTCATGTTGCCTTATCTTCCAGGTCTTTATATTTTGTGTTGCTTTTCTCTTGTCCCCCTGCCATCAGTCTGCCTTTTCCAAAACGTATCACTACGTCAAGTTAGTATGCAATCGCATCAGTAACAATATTTGCGCTGTTTGGTGATTCGTAATTTTATATACTCTGTGTCTTAAATTATTTATTTCGTTAAAAATTAAAATAACATTTGTTCTATATTATTACTCGTAACACATAATTTTGATAAAAATTATGTTTTCGACGTGTAACGTTCACCAATTTCTAATTATAATTTAAACGCCAATAGGTAGACTTTTATGAGCCCTAATAGTTAGACAAACCATATTACCATATAGAAATTTTAAGCTAAGCTTTTATACTATAAGTATCATAGAATTTGGCATGCGCAACTGGACTTAAGGTCTGATACGCTCTTAACGATAAAGTCACTTCCGATCAAGACTTGAAGCTAGAAACACCTGTAGAATAGTGGCGGTGTCCAACAAAAAAAGTTTAAAAAATTCGTTTTGTGTTTTTTGTGAAGAGGAGTGGTTTCAGTTGCAGAGCAAAGTTTTATTTAGAAGGAAAAAGACATTTGATTTCACGTATAGTGCATCTGTATATCCGCTTATACACTTGAGCACAGACGCTCAGAACGTGAAAATAAATCTTTCGTACTGATTTATTTCTGCTTTAATCTGTGCCTTCTAAGAATTGCAAGGCAAAACAGACGTTGATAAACATTTTATTAGAGACATGGGAAATATAAAATTGTATTCCACAACATATATCCTCAACTAAAATATATATACTATATATATATACTATATATATACTATAAGTAAAAATCTTTAGCGAATTGGTTTCTAGTACTCATAAATTTCTTTTTATTTAGTTTCATTATTATCATGTCATAGTACATTATTTTATTTAGTTATTTAGAAGGAAAAGGAGTACAATTTTTTGTTTTGGTTTTAATAGTTTGTTCAGTAATTGGTATCCGCCAGATACCACCTTATGCGATTAGTTATAACATTCATCGGAAGTCAAATGGGGATAAGAAATAATTTTTTGTTGGAGTTTTGGTTAGGCTGGAACAAGCATTTGGTTTATTTTCCTCTTTCAATTAAGTTACCGAACTTAAGTTTTGGTTTGGATGAGAATTTCTCTCCAGTGTCGTCCCTACCAGATATTAGGAATCGACTGCAGGATATCAACACGTTTGATTTAAATTTAATTTTTTTTTTTGTCAGATTTACTTACTTAAATTACCTAATATTAATGTTAATAATATAATAATAATACTCATTTAATACAAGATTATTTAAGTAAACATAATTATTTACCAGGGAAGGCTGTTGTAGTACCCCTTCAGATCTCTTTGTAAGGTATTTGTGTACACATCTAACCAGATAATTATTTTTTTTTTTATAAATATATATGTCAGAGAAATAATCCGTCACATTATTTTCTCGTTCCAATTGCGATATTTTTTAATCGAATGCCGAAGTGTAGAAATACTTTCTAGTAGGCGAGTAGGTTGTAATTTCAAAGCTAGGGGTTTTATTTTTTTATATTGTTATAATTTAATGCTAAGCTTCACCTAAAAGGATTTATAATTTATAATTAAGGATGTCAATATATTTAAAGTTATGTTTTGGCTGTACCTACATAATAGGTGAAGGGTGGTAATATATGTTATGTATTAATTAATCATAAATTGTATATTTTCCATCTCAAAATAGGGATTAAAGGGGGTTGTACATAATAACTGTTTTATTATTATTTTTTTCCTCCTATTTTAATAACTTATTAAAGCAATCCTTTCAGCAATATAATATACTTTGGGAAGTAACCTTGATACTTTCCTGGCGCTCACAATTTTCTTTTTAGCTTGTTCTTTATTTCAGTACTCTTTTCTTGTTTACTTATCCTTAATTCTATCAATTGTTCATATTTATTTCCAGGTAACTGTCTTTTGGAGTCATGCAAATTGGCCGAATTCTTCCTGAGTTTAATTGGTCATCCTCTGGCATAGCCTGCTAGCCAAGCGGCATTAAGTCTCACAATATTGTGTTGTCCGCACATTTTTTCATTTTTTAGATTGGCCACTACGTCGGCCAACTCCCTTTCTTGGTTAATTGGTGCTTACCGCAGAAGCTCACTCATACAATTTTTGTTACATACAATTAAAAAGCTACAAAAAAAAAGCTAATAAATAATGAAAAGCCATATTAAATGGACTTCGGCGAACAAAACCATAACAAGCAAATTTGAAAAAAAAAACATGAGATACTAGAGTTGATTGTAATGGAATTAAAGGATGGATAAACAAATGACAATGGAAGGGCCCATTGTCATTTGTCAATAAGAAATTACACAAAACTAAAGAACGGAAACAACGCAACACTAAGTCAATTCAGGAATGCTCAAAAAAGGAATTTGAAGATGACAAAAATATCATTGGAATGAATGAAAATTCTTTTAGCCAATTGAAATCTTTCATAATTCAATTTTTTTTATAAATACGTTAACTTTTTTCATTATATTAACATCGCAGTCTTAAAAGCCACTAGTCAGGAAAACTAGACTAAGAAGCAAAAGCAAAGTTGAAAATATATCTTCATATTTTAAAATATTATGTTTCAAATATACAGACAAATTCATACAAATACTTAGGAACAGTAATCAACAACAAAGGAGACATCGAGGACGATCTTAACATTAGAATGGAAAACACAGGAAAACTACTTCAAGCACTAAATAGAGGATTCCTTAATAACAAAGAAATATCAACAAAGACCAAGACGACTATATACAAAACAATACAAAGACCTACAATGACATATAGAGCAGAAAATTGGATATTAAACAAAAGACATTAGAGCAGAATTCAGGCAGCAGAGATGAAATACCTCAGAAGAACGATCGGAGTAAAAAGAACTGATAGAATCAAAAATGAAGAAATAAGAGAAAGACTCAAAATCAAACCGATACTCGACTCAATCAAGGAGAAAAAATTGGCATGGTTCGGACATCTAACCCGGATGGACAATAATAGATAAGTAAAAAGAGTGTGGGAAGCCAAACCAATAGGGAAGAACAGAAGAGGAAGACCTATTAAAGAATGGAACAGTGACACCTCGCAGATACTGCAGAGTAAGGGTAAGACTTGGTAGGAAACAACACAGATGGCATCCAATAGGAACAAGTTCGTTAAGAGCTAGGTCACCTCAAAAGACTGTTAAATATTGTAATTTAATGAATTGTATTATAAATGGCCCAACACCGAAAGGTACAGATGGGTCTACTGAAAAACTATTTTTAAGACGTTGCCCCTTTAAAGCCATCTTACTTCAGTGGGGTAAATAAGATATGCATATAAAGAACTCTAGCCTTTACAATTTTTTTCCAAAAATGCGAGTTTGTAACACTTTTATCAACAATATGGTAGTTATAAGTACTTTGCAATAAAGTTTCAAACGAGTACTTTTCGGTAGTGTTGTTATTTAGTGGAGAACAAAATAAAATATCTTCTGTGATGCCATTTTTTCATTGTACCTTATGAAATTATTATAAACTGGCCTAAGTTTTTAAATATATGCCTATTCATCCATCTGTAGAGCGAACTACGTACAATTTTTAATGTTTTCAATATTTCGTTCTCGAATATTTCCTGCCTTGTCATTTATTCTTCTTTGGATAGTATTAAAATAAAAAAGTATGGTTTTTATTTTTGTAGCCGCTTTTTATCTACTATTATTTTTACCATTTCAAGCTGTAGGTAGAATCAAATCTTAAGCAGTTTTTTGTAGCTGACTGGTTTTTCTAATGCCATATACAACTCTCTAGCTTTCTAGTACCTAATGCGTTTTCATTCGTAATGGTTGATGTTAAAAAAATCGTTTTTGATTGAGAAGAGACCTTGGCCTTCTTTTTAAAAAATTCTACTGGATTCTCCTTTTTATTGAGATGTTTGCTATTTAAATGCCGAAGTAGTTTCGATGACTTCATACTTTCTGTCGACAAAAATTCTCTACAAATAACGTCCTGTGGCTTATCCAAAATAACTGTAAAGTAATATTTAAGATACTTATTGCTATTCAATATGTTTTCTAAAACTATATAATTATTTTTATCTTTTTAAAAATTTATTCATGTCTGATAAAAAAGTAATGATGCGACAACTAACGTAATACAAATAACTTATGGACTACTTTACTACAGCAGGACAATGCAACGTTTCTTATTTAAACACGTTTTCCCGCTTACATCAAGTCGAATTTATACTTCCAGAACTAGCCACTAATTTAGCGCCTTGTCTTGTTAAATACAAAAAAAAAACTTACGAAAAAAGAAATTGACTTATAGATGGTACAAGGAAAAACATTTTTCTCTATTAAACAAATGTATTATGATCGTATGAAGGCGTATTAGATCTTCCCCTTGATTTAGCAATGTTATTAAATGACGAATGAACTACGTGTGATAAGATAAAGGGGTCGCAACCTAATTTTTTTTGTTAAAAGGGATCCCCGATCTAAGAAAGATTGGAATATCCCTTTAGACTCTCTTGGTTTTTCCGTTAAATATATTTCTACGATTTAGTATTTCTTGTGTGATTCCTTGAATTGAAATATATTTGAAGTTAAATGTGAAATATATTTTAATCTTGACAATTCTTTAATTTTTAGGAATTTTGCCATTGCTAGCAAAAACATTATTTTTTATTTTTCTAGTATTTCGTTTGCAACTTTCCTGATACAGTTTATAATTTCTGCTAGGAACCTTTGACAGTTAGTCCAGCCACATGCTGGCATACTCGTATTCCCCATTTTAATAGAATCATCTTCTGATTTTTGTTGAAAGTGACCCTAAATTGTGTTTCACTACAAAAATAGGTGTTTTTTTTATTTAACATTGCTAATTGATTACCATTTGTGCATAAATTCTAACCTTTAGTTTTGGTCGCTGGAATTTCTAAATATGTATTTCTCAGATTTTGTGTTATATCCTAATCATATAAATGAATTTGACAATTTCATATTTTATAACAGCTTAATAACGTAATATCCTTTATTATCTTTAACGAGACTTAAGCACAATTTCAGCTAAAAATACGTTGATTTCTACACAAAATTAATAACGCATGGAATAAATAGTACAGAGTATCTACTTAAGACCATTTAAACTAAACTTATAAAAAATTATTACGTCGACTTATATTACATTCCTAGCGTTAAATAACTTTAGTTTTTGAAAAAACCATTGTTTTGACAACTTTCGGCAAGGTCTTACTTTCCATTGTCAAGTCAGATTAGTTCCGTTTCTAGATGTTCGATGAGGAATATTAAACTGATAAGGAGTATTAAACCAACAAGGCGGGCGAAGGCGACGATGAAACAAGCTGTAAATATTGCCAAAAAGCACTGTTGTGTTATAAAATGTATTAATTATGATGGTGTATTCCATCCATTCTCTGCACGTCTAGTGGCAGGTTTGCTAGTGGTAGGAAAAAATAATTTGGTGAAATGTGGTTGCTGCAATGAGAGTGAGTTTTAAATGATGCTCCAATGCACAAATTTCTTAAAGAAAAAGATGAAATTGTAAAAGGTAAAGATATGATAATTGCTTAGTTAAAAGTTAAAGTATTCCTCCTCTATATTAGAAAAAAATTATAAAATTTCTTTGAAGAAAAAGCTATGCCGAGAAAACTAGCAACATTAAAGCATCTGACGTTTTATTATATATGCAGAAAACAAGAAACCGCAGCAGTTAAACCAAACCCCAAAATTTTATAAATGAAAACAAACACAAATATTACAATGTAGAGTTAAGCACAAAAAACACATTAACAGCTCAATCTCCTGTGATATCGGTCCATGAAGTTAATGCAGCAGTTTTACAGGCTAAGCAGCATAATACTCTTCTTCTTCTTCTTCTTCTTCTTCTTCTTCTTCTTCTTCTTCTTCTTCTTCTTCTTCTTCTTCTTCTTCTTCTTCTTCTTCTACTTCTTCTTCTTCTTCTTCTTCTTCTTCTTTTTCTTCTTCTTCTTCTTTCTCTTTATAAGCAATTCTGCTTGTTCGTTGAGGGATTAATACCTCTAAGGAAGGTTGTCACTGCATCTTTTGCGCGGTCGTCCGATAGTTCTTCTGCCGATTGGTGACTTATCTCTTGCTATTTTGACGAGTTCGTATGCTGAAATGTAGTGTAGACCAGGACCACACTTGTTGGGCCTGCACCTTAGGGAGCAGACACAATAAGTGGAGGTACGAATATTCCGCATTCATGCTATTTTGGCGACACGGGTCTCCTCAATTCTGCTTATGTGGTTATTCCGTTCTTTTTTTTTTCTATCTTGTGTCCATTCATTTATACACTGTACGTTACATTTTCTTCTAATGTCTTCACTTCTCTTTCGATCTCTCAGCGTATTTCTTGTAATTCTTCTCAGTACTCTTATTTCTGCCGTTTCCAATAGCCTTTGCGTTGTGGCTGTTTCGGGTCTTGTTTCTGAGGCGTATGTCCTTATTGGTCTTATAATGGCTTTATAAAATCTTGACTTCATCTCAGTGTTAATGTGTCTGTTTCTATTATTGTATCTGCAGTCTATTTGCTTTTTGTACTTGATCTCTCACTGCTTTGTCTTGGTCTGCATAGCTAGACAGTGTAATTCACAGATATTTTATTTACATTACTTGTTCAATACTGATACCATCAATTTCTATTTTACATCTGGTTGGTTCTTTGCTGACTACTATTGTTTAAGTTTTCTGAGATAAGATTGTCATATTAAATTCTTTTGCTCTTATGCTAAATCTTGAAATTGATTTCTTTGTTTCCAATTCTGTATCCTCTTCCTTTATTAACGGTTATGATGATTTCATCCATGGTCAAATTAAAGATGGGGCTCAGTGAATCCCCTTGTCTTATTCCGCTGCCTATTTCTATAGGTTCTGTAAGTTCTGATCTATTCTGACTTCCATTTTGTTATTTTGGAAAATGTTATCGATAGTTTTTAAAATACTTAGGGGAACTTCTCTATTATACTGAATATGGATTACATCTTTGAGTCTTACTCTGTCAGACGCTTTCTTTAAGTCAATCAGACACAGAAATGCTGGTCTATTATACTCTAGTGATTTCTCAGTAATTTGCTTTATAAGAGAATTGCATCTGTACACGATCTTCCACTACGAAAACCCTGTTGTTCATCTGCTAAATTTATCTTCTGATTTATAAGCACTTGTAAAATTTTAGTTGTAAGCAGCATAATCTGATGTATAACATTCAAAATTTGGAAGAGAAAATAATGTAGGAGAATGGGCATAAGCAGTATAATATCGTGTATAAAACTCAAAATTTGGAAGAAAAAAATAATGAGGGATAATAGGTGTCTGTGGGCCCCAAGTCTAATCATCGTAGGAGATTTGTGGTTGGACGTGGGTCTGAATCTATCAACATTAAGGCGAGTCCTATAATATCATATCTGCATATTACAAGATTTTTTTTTTTTTTTGGACTGAGGTGGAAACGTTCTAAACGGACTAGGGAAGGTGTCCCTAGTACTGTTGGACTCGATCCGGAAGGGGACACATGCTAACGCACGCTACCCAGTGTAGGGCCTCGTGCCCCGCATGCCCCCCTGGCCGGTCGCCTACCAACTAAAACCACTCCTTCTTCGACCCAGAATACCCCCGGACGAGTTCCTTAGAGAACGAAACATGGGAGTATCCTGCGCTGTCTGGACGGAATGTGCTAGGACTGTGCCAAGATTATCGTACAATTTACCTATGCTGCTATCCTGATAACGGGTAGCAGATAGGGAAGGTTCGGTTTCCTTACAGGCGAGGAAGATGTAATATAATACTTGTCGTTGTTAACCGGGAGTAGTGATGGTGTACGCAGACTAATGAGAGAGAGAGAGAGAAATGGAAAAAAGAAAATATAGTAGGGTAGGTGCTTAATGGCTAGTAGGGCCATCACTTTTTTTTAGAACCTTTATTATCAATACATAGCCCAGTTTATGCGTTATCACGTACTTACGTGTAAGGTGCGGGAAGACACCTCCCTGAGCTTGCTTGTTCAGCTCTTTCTATCATGGTCTTTCTTTTCATTATCTTTGTGATGTGGTCTATTATGTACTCAAAATTCTGTTTATTAAGCATCGCGATCTGCATTATGTTATTGGGCGTTATCGCTCCTAGCCTGTTCAGCAGCCTATTTTGTTCGGGTGCGAAGACATTACATTGGAAAATGCAATGCTCCGCGTCATCCTTTACGTCGCATGTTGAGCACCTATCATCGTTGGATTTTTTCATAGTATGTGTATAAGACCTGAAAGATCCATGTCCAGTCAAAAACTGTGTAAAGTAGTAATTCACTCGTTTAAACTTACATTGGTACCACGCCACCACATCAGGGATGAGCGTTTTGGTCCATTGAGCTTTCGTCGTCTGTGCCTCCCATTCCGTTTGCCATTCTATAAGCATTTGTTCCCTTATGGTAGCTCTGGTCTGTGGGATGTGGCCGTTTTGGTTTTCATAGAGCAACTGCCGCTCTCTGGCCAGAAGGTGAATGGGGAGTGTACCCGCGATTGTCTGTAGGGCCACCGTGGACGTGATTCTGTACGCACTCGTGACCTTAAGAAGAGGTTTTCTCTGTGCTCTTGTTAACAAATCTTTATACTTTTTATATCTAAGGACATCGATCCAGACGGGGGTTCCATATAGGAGGGTCGACTGCACAATATGTAGGTAAAGTCTTCTTTTATTGCTGCTTGGCCCCTCTAAGTTTGGTATTATTCGCTGGATGGCTGCTGTCTGTGCTTCCGCCTTCTTGGTCACTCTTGAGAGATGGCTTGAGAAACGCAAGCCTCTGTCCAAATCTATACCTAAATATTTAGCACAGTTGGTTGCTTTAAGCTCATTGCTACCTATCCGGAAGATCAATTCCGGTCCGTCTCTCGGGGCTTTAAGGATGACTGCTTCGGTCTTTCCACCCGATAATTCTAAGTCATTATTCATCATCCACCTATTTACTTTATCAAAGCAGTTGTTTACTGCATCGACGACTTCCAAATAATTGTCACCCGTTGTTAAAATGGCTAAATCGTCAGCATAGGCTATTGCCATGCTATTTCTACCGTAGTCTATGTCTAGTACCCCATTATATAACACATTCCATAACGTTGGGCCTAGTACGGATCCTTGCGGTACACCGGCTGTCAGACTGATTTCTACATTTTTTGCCACAATTAGGTGTCTATCACTTAGATATCTTTTTATGATATTTACCAGGTATGCCGACACCTCGGCGATCTCTAGTCTATTAATGATGTGAGCCCAGTTTGCGGAATTAAACGCGTTCTTCACATCAAACATTGTTAGGACAGCCCATCTTCTTCTAGTGTTTTTTACACAAGATTGGCTCCAAATATTAAACCCCAAAAGCTTGTTGAGTCGAAACATCCAGGCATTAATTCTTCAATGAAGGTCACTGTTAATCCAGATAATTTCAAAAAAGCTTGGAATAGAGAAGTGAGACCTAGTGATGCAGTTGTTTCCCGTTTTTTTATAAAACGGAGGGTTCCAACAGAAAAATAAATGGATCGTCTCAATTAACACAGATAGTAAGTCATATAAACACTAATACACCAAAAAAACTGATGTTAATATACTATTAAAATGTCCGTGGTTTGAGAACAAAAACAAATACAATATATTATTATGCTGAAGCTTTAACTGAAAGCTATGACATAATTTCTCTTACGGAGACATAGTTGAATGAAGGTATTTTTAACTCTAAACTTTTCGACACAAGGTATACAGTGTTTAAGGCAGGGTAGGTCAGACCATAGACTGTGATTGTCTATGGTCTGTCCATACTGTAACTTGTTAATGTTACCTGTGATAATGATTGTGTAATACGTAAGATACATCTAAAAAGCTTTTCCCTCTATGTTTCTGTTGTATATTTTATACCTAATGCTGATGTAGTGATGTATATAAATTATTTTAATTTGTTTGAGAATATTTTATTATTATTAAAAAACGTAAATTTGATGTTACTAACAGATTTCAATTTACCCAATTTTAATAATAATAGCTTTATGGATTATGAAAAAAATGTGCTGTTGCAGAACTTTTTGAATATTAATAATTTGCAAAATAGTTATTTATGTACCAAGGGTATTAAATAGATGTTTATGCCCAGAGGGCGACGATGTTACGAACCCGAGGGCCTCTGGTCCGAGGGTTTGTAAGTCGCCCCAGGGGATATACATCTATTGTTACCCGCGGTGCCTACAATAATTAATGTTCCTAATTTTATGAATAGATTTTTGGATAAAAAAAAATAATATAATATAAATAATACCGTCATTATGTTAGATTTTTAGATCTTGCTTTGACTAGTATAGTTTAACTGTTCATTAGTCGCTGAAGATTTGTATCTCCCTGCTCTCACCTTTAGTATTTATCATCCAGACCTTTGCATCCACTGCTGGACATATGCCTTCCTTATTTTTGTCCATTGTGCTCAAGCTTGAGCCTTTAGTCTTAAGGTAAGTGAAATAGCTGATTTACCAGGCAACAAAAAGGTATATACTTACAACTATGCTCAAGATAACTACCGGCATCTATATCATTTCATTTTTCATTATAACTGGTCCTTATTATTCTTATGTCAGGATATAAGCAATACTTTTAATGTTTTTTATTGTAAAATTTACACATTTGTGAATTGTTCTATTCCTAAGACCAAAATAAGGGCCAGCAATTCTACATCCAGATTTCCGAACTGGTTCTCTTAAGATTTGGTCCATAAAACGTTGTGTCGTTTGTGTTTAAAAAAGACTTAGGGAGCTCAAAGAGTATTGAATTTCATCTTTTAAGAACTGATATTAACAATCAAAGCAAATATGAGTTTAAATTATACAAAGGTTAACTTGAAAACTATCTAGTTGCCGACCCAAACAAATTCTGGATTTTCTTTAAGTCAAAATATACAAATAGTGGAATTCCCCTAGAAGTGACATTAAACAACCCCAAGTTTAATACACCTTTTGATATTTCAAGTGCCTTTGCTAAATATTTTGCACCAGTATATGATACGTCTGACTGTACACATTGTCACTCTCACAGTTCTGAGTGGGGTTCATTTATCTTTAAATAAATTACATAATTACATTTTGTTACCTTACGTAAATTATATATTAAAAATTTGTAATGATGTATTTAATAGACTGACTCATTTAGATATATTTAATATATAAATTAGTGAACTTAAGACATTGATTGCTTATCAGCGCTAGGTTTAAGGTGTTTAATAAAAGACATGCACTCTTTTCTTCCCTTTTATTTATTTTATTAGTTGTACGTTTATATTCTTAATTAGAACTTTACATGTAATTACTATTAGTTTATAGTGTTTGTAAAGTTTCAAAATAAATAAACAAATAAATAGATGTTCGATGAGGAATAATGTATAAGGCACAGCATGAAAAAATATGCTGTGTATAAGCTACGTAAAAAATTATGGAAGTCCGGTTCGGTTTTAGATACTCCGCGCAGTCATTTTTCCGTCACCGTAACCACAGAAGATAATTTGTAACGTGGTACTCAAGAGTTCAACGAAGCACCAACATACATCTCTTGAGTTATAAATAGTGGACCGCAGTTTACGTTAAATTTTAAAAAAATCAATGCGTTGTTATCGTCCACGTTTATTCCGCGCATTAAGTAAAGATAACCCTGATCGCAGGTTTGAATTTTGTGAGTCCTATCTTCTGATCCAATAAAGCACAATTCAAATTCAGCTAGCGAATTCACCATTACAATTTTGTATACTGTACACCTGATAACCATCAGGTAACAATCACATAAGAGTTAAATGTTCCTGGTATCACAGTATGAGCTGTAATCTAAGCGGGTGGTCTCTTCGACCATATTTCTTTGATGAACAGTAAATGCAGAAAATTTCCTGGAATTTTACATAAATTTAAAGGAAAAAATTTATAATATTCCGCAGTTAAAAGCTATTCAATGTTATCAATAAGATAGAGCCCGCCTCACTACGGATTATAAGTTCCTGCTTTCATAAATGAAAACTTCAGTGATTTAAGAGGAATAAATAATTATAAATAAAGTATTTTGCACCACAATATAAATTTTTTAGCATTTAAAAGAAGATCGAAAAGGCATTGTTTGTTTTTCCTAATATACAAATCGGTTAATTATATTTGGCTGTACCATGTGTATAAAGAGTGTGAGAAAAGAAGCGGGACTGTCGAATATTTCGAGAAATAAACATCGGATCTAAAAACTAAAAAACACGTTTTCAATATTTTTTAAAGACTATAGAATGATACCAAACACGATCTGCCATCCACACTACTAAGAGCAAGGAGAGGGGAAACTTTAATATTTTTAATGGGAATAGCTATTTTTATTGGATTTAAATTCTTTATAAAAAAATATGTAACTTTTATAAAGAACATTTTTCAAATGTATGATTTATTGTGACATCCTAGGAAAATTATAAAAACGGTCTATAATCTCAAGAAATGCACTTCCAAATGACAATCAAATGAAAACCACGTGTTCAATATTTTTTAAAAGTCTATTAAATGACACCAAACATGACGCCATTAGTAAAGTTTTCTTCCGCTATTAAAACAGACCAAGAAATAAATGAAATATAGAAGCTATCCAAAGACTGATCTACATAAAATACATTACAATCATTAATATTAACATATTAATATTGAGATAATTGAAAAGGGGGTACGGAACGTATTTGTAAAAACACTAATTGCTGGTTTTTCGTACAGTCTTATTATTTCTTTATTTCTTCGTCTTCTCCGAATATTCTCTGCCGTCTCTATTTCTCCGAAGATTCTTCTGAGCACCTTTCTTTCACAGATCTCTATTTTTTTTTCTTCCTACTGGTTCATAATCTACGTCTCACTGGCATACATCACTGTGGGTCTGATAACTGTCTCGAAGACTCGCAGTTTAGTTGTTCTTGGCACATTTTTTTCTTTCAGTAATGAATTTAGTGACCCTATCGCTCTGCTTCTCTTCATTAATCTTTTGTCTATCTCCTTTTCTTCTTTTCCTGTGTTCATTATGATTACTCCTAAGTATTCAAATTCTGACACTTTTTCAAAATTATAGACAGTCTGCTCCTTTTATTTTGATATATTTGTTATTATTTGCTATATCTCCTCTCATTTCCATATATTGCGTTTTTGTTTGGTTTATTATTAATCCGTATCTTTTCGCTTGTTCTTCAAATTTCTGGAAAACTTTTTCTAAATGTTTTTTTTTGCTCTCGTTAGTATCACCACATCTTGCGCGGACGCTATGTACTGTTCCCTGCTATTGAAAATAGTCCTATACGTGCCCATATTTGATCTTCTTACGATTTGTTCTAATACTAGGTTGAATAAATTCGTTGATAGCGGATCCCCTTGTTTTAAACCTCTATTCACTGTGAACTATCTTGAAAAGCTTCCTATCATTGTTACCATATTTATCGTGTTCCTAAGCGTCATTTTTATTAGCCTTATAAGCTTTTCTAGTATTTCTAATGTTCTCCTTGCTTCATATAGCATCGTTTGATTTAGGAAGTCATTTACTTGTTTAAAATCGATAAGTAGCATATGTAATCCTAAGTTTTGTTCGTAGCTATTATTTTGTACTAATTTTAATATACTTATTTGATCAGTAGTTGTTCTTCCTGGTCTAAAACCTCACTGGTATTCTCTAATCACTTTGTTATCATATTTTATTATTCTTTTTCTAATAATTTTTGCAAGTATTTTATAGACTCTTCTAATAGTGCTATATATATATATATATATATATATATATATATATATATATATATATATATATATATATATAGATCTAGCGGTTAATGGGGGCTCCGTACTAAAACGGTATTATACTAACTCCAGGCGAATATACATCGTGTATATTATTATCTGGGTAGCGCTTTATGTGGATTCCGACCAACACTTCAGATTAAGTGGACTCCGTAATAGGTTAAAACACTTTTGGGATCCGTATACATTTCTTTGCGTATACAACTAAACTCCTCCGATGTTGCCAATAATTTGATTAGTCGTAGATTTTTAAATTTTACAGCAGGTACGTTTTGGAACTTCAAATTTATTTAAATATCAATCAATTTAGTCATCGAGAAATTTCACAAATAGGTACTCGGTTAATGTAATTAAATATTTTATGGTGGTTATTTATATTACTTGCTTTAATTATTTTCAAACTTAAAAAAGTATTTATTATAAGCTTGGAAATGGCTAGTTTTCGTTTTATTTATTATTATTTTTTGTTAAAATGAATATGCACTTGAACATTTAGTCTCTAAATGTACTAACATCGAGTAGAGTAGTCGTGTAACAGTTTAAGAAAGTAGAAGCCCTTTGGTAGGATTATAATAAACTACATAAAATTAAAAGAAACTCTGTAAACAGGAGATCTTTGTAATTTTTCAATTCCTGCAATTTATGACGTGCAATATTTGTTTCATAAAGTAGTTAAATTTAAACTATAATAATTTATGGGAAGCGTTTAAAGAAGTAATCGCCAACCTTAATTAGAATACGGCACAATAAGAAGATGAAACTTACTGTATTTTTACTTATTATATTCACAAAAAGAATATCCAAAGTAAAATTTAACACGTTTTTATGGAGTTGTAGTGAAATTTGACTTCTTATTACGATACCGGATCCTGTAAAATTTTAAATACATTAAATCTCCTGTAAATTATTAAACTTATTCTTAGAATAAAATAACAAACTTCTTAGTAATTAGGTACAATATACCGTTCACAATTATGTGATAATGTGTAGGTGTCAAGATTGCACGGTCATGTGCCATAAGGTTTCATCTTTCATATAAACATCGATAGTTTTTAACTTTGGGTGTATTTGATTCCACCGTGCTGTAACCGATCCGACTTGAAAAGTGTTATTTTACATAAAATTAGCACGTTGGCCCTAATAATGACCTATAAATATACATTGTTAAAAATTGTATACATTTATCAATTTAAAACATTCTTTGTCGTCTTCTGATCTTCATCTCCATTCGTTCCTAATT
The DNA here is from genome assembly GCF_040954645.1 of Diabrotica undecimpunctata. Classification (NCBI taxonomy): domain Eukaryota; kingdom Metazoa; phylum Arthropoda; class Insecta; order Coleoptera; family Chrysomelidae; genus Diabrotica; species Diabrotica undecimpunctata. The sequence continues at coordinate 83,608,662 of NC_092807.1, forward strand.
AAGCACATGTTATCCACAGGATACCTCTCTCATTTTTAAATCATTACTCTTTTTGCCTTTTGCCATGGATTTCTTTATTTTGTTTATTCATATCGTTTTTACTCATAACAAATATTGGGTAGATTATTGTATCATTAAACTTTCTCCTTATATATCCGTATCATATAAGTTGTCTAGTTATTTTAGCGTATATAATGTCGTATGTTAATTCCATTTTGTTTAACAATAAAACAGCAAAACTTCTACAAAATTATTTCTATCTTATCACTACAGCTGTTTCGGAGAGTGCCTTTCTCAAGTCTCAAGTTTCTCGAATCCATCAATCATCCATTGTATTTCTTATACTTTCATTTAAATCCTCTCCAATCAAAGATTTTGAAGTAGCTTTGCTCCATAGTCCATTTTTGTTGCTTTTTGTCACTGTTTCTCCTTTCTCTTTATCATTATCAATACGTAGCGCTACAACACTGGGTAGGTCTTCGCTGACTACAACTTATCTGCAAGTTGATCGATTTTCCACGAATCTGCAATCAAATGAAATGTTCATTTTTTGAGATATGATTGGATGCTTTCTCTCCATTGTATACTGACATGCCCAAGTGGCATTCTTCTGTGCTAACTTCCTTCCACACCAGTTCTACAAGTTTGACATTTTGGCGTCTATGCACGTGTCCGATATACCTTAAGGGATTTATTTTCCTGAACAATATCGTTATGCGAGATTTCTTTATTCAGTATGTTTTCTTATTGTATACGGATTTGTAGCGATATGATAATGAGTTCTGAAGCTATTTTCTCGTGGCAATTTAAAGTAATTACTATTTAAATGGGAATAAGCCACAATTAAAGCTTAAAGTTAGTTTATTGACGTTTCAATTTCCACTTCGGAAATCGTTCTCAAAATACAAACATTAGTGAGAATGATTTCCGAAGTGGAAATTGAAACGTCAATAAACTAACTTTAACCTCTAATTGTGGCTTATTCCCATTTAAATAGTAGTTATGATAATGGGGTTAAATAAAAATTTCTGATTATTTTCCTTTCAAATATTCGGAGTGCTTCCTTATTTGTTTTAGTCATTCTCCATGACTCACATCCATGTATTAAAATAGGTCTGAAGTTTGAATTATGCTCTGTATTTCTTTAGTGGCATTATTACTAACCGTGATTAGTGATCTAAGATATTTAAAGTGTTCCATACTTTCGAAATTGTAGTTGTTGAAAAGGTAAAAGAAATAATAAGTTAGACTTACTCACAATCAATTTAATTTAACTAATTGGACGACCGGTTTCGCTTTCTATAATATGCAAAGCATCTTCAGGTCACGATACAAAGTTAAAATGCTGAAAATAATAATCCCATATTAGGGTGTTGTCTAATAAAGATAAAACATAGGTAGGTGATATAAATTATAAAAATCACAGTAATTATGCCAATATTACATGTCTGTGGTTGTATAAATGAATAAAATGTTTAAGCAGACAAGGTAAGACCCACAAATTGGTAACACAGTCTATTAGACTGTAATGAATTAATAAATAAACAAATAAATAAACATTACTTACATGCCGGTACTCTATTAATTGATGGTTGAAAGAACATGGTTCAAACTATCTTGTATTGTTGGTTGGAGAATTCAGGTCAACTATTGTAATTGTTTAACAGTAAACGGGGAAGTTCTTGAGGAGACAGATTTTATCCAATGCAGTAGAGATACAAATTGTGTGGCTGTCTACTTATATAAGCTTATAGTTATCAAATTTCTTTGATAAAGTTGTTGTAATATCTGGCAAATTTTTGTAAAGTCCAAAAAATTTTTATGTTAAAATTAAATTAAGACACTTTTACAAACACAGAAACACACAGAAAACACTTAAAAACGGGGGGAGGACGAAACAAACATTTAATTTAAAAGGGGAGGATTTTTAAAAAAGAGAACTACATTTCTTACTAGGAGACAATGAGTTTTTTATGTGCTATGTATCAGATTTTAGAGGTAAACTTGACAAATGTAGGTTAAAGTGTGACAGTTCTTCTTCTATTTTAAATGCTGTAAGTTAAGTTATCTAGTTTATGAAATAAGCTGATATTAATAAATGTCTAAAATGTTTAATTTTAGATATCAAAGTTATTTGATGTGTTAATATTGGCATATTTTAACAAACTTTAAATAATTGATTTCAATGTAACAATATAAATAATTGTGATACTTATTCTATGATAACTAACTCAGCTTAGTCAAAGTTACAGAACAAAATTAAGTGATTATTTGTAAATTAACAAATAAGCGTTAACTTAAATAGGCGTTATTTCTATTTTAGTAAGCTGTTCATTAATTTTTTGATTATTGGAATCGAGAATCTGTATTTTATTCGACTGTTTTATAACACAAAGTTTCTTGGAGCATATTTTCATCTTTGGTTTCCAGTATCATTATTACAAGGATTTTGCTGGATATGGACATAGTGAACCCGGTGGTATGTACATGATGTTTTCATAACCAACGTTCAAAAATTTTTCTTACTGTAAATTTTTGATTATTTTACTAGGAAATATAGTGTTGTTTAATAATAATAAAGTTCAAGCAACAATTCCTATATGCATTAACTCGGTAATGATAATTCTGCTCCCTGATACCAGGTAGCAGTCCCGAAAACATTAAAACTGCTACACTTATGCTTCTCATTATCCAACAATTAGCCAGTCCAGAACTATACGCCTTATGATGGTACTGATATTGCTGCTGCTCCTCATAAGTGCATAGAATATGCAAGGAAGGTTTTGACAATTTAATAGGATTTTGTGTGTTAGAATATTATTTCTCCGAGAAAGTGAAGAATATCTATTTGCTATCCGGATTTAATCCATAAATTAAATAATAGAATGCTCTAAAATAATGCTAGTAGCAGCAAAAAAAAGCGGTCTAATAGTCATCATCATCATCATCAATCAGCCCTGAGTTGTGCATTGTTGAACATAGGCCTCCTCTAGACTTTTCCATCTGCTTCTGTTCTGCGCCTCTGGTATCCAATTGGTCACGATTCTTTTGAGGTCGTTGGTCCATCGCTTTGGAGGTCTTCCTCGGCTTCGCTTTTCAGCCCGTGGTCTCCACTCAAGCAATTTTTTTGTCCAACTGTTGTCTTTCATTCTTGCAACATGTCCTGTCCATCTCCTTTTTTGTTTTTTGTAATATGTTCGATAATGTCTTCCACTCCGGTTCTTCTACGAACTTCCTCGTTTCTTATTCTATTGCTTAAGTTTATTCCAAGCATTTATCTCTCCATCTTTCGTTGTGTCCTTCTCAATTTTTCGGCTGATGTTTTTGTAAGAGTTAAGGTTTCTGCTCCGTATGTGAGGACTGGTAGAACGCACTGGTTAAAAGCTTTTCTTTTTAAATGGATCGGTATATTTGTTTTAAATACGTCTCTCATTTTTCCGAATGCAGCCCAACCCATACTTATTCTTTTGAGTAGCTCGCATGTTTGGTTTCGCGTTAACCTTATTTTGTGACCCAAATACACATATTTTTCTACAAGTTCTATGGGCGACTTTTTGATTTCTATTAGCTCATTGGGGACGATATTGGTCAACACATTTGTTTTTCCATAGTTTATTTTTAAACCGATTTTCTGGGTTACTTGCTGTAGTTGTTGTAGCATAACTCTGGCTTCTCCTAAGTTGTCTGTTATGAGAACAATATCATCGGCATATCTGAGATGATTGAATATCTTTCCATCGATTCTAATACCCTTTGATTCCCACTCTAGCCTTTTAAATGCGTACTCCATAACTGTTATAAATAGTTTTGGCGACAAGGTATCTCCCTGCCGCACCCTTCTGCCAATTTTTATCTTCTCAGTGCAATGGAGGTTAACGGTTGTTGTCGCATTTGTCGCATGTCGTATATATTTCGAATAATATTTGCATACCTTTGATATATTCTGCATTCTGATAGTGCTTTTAAGATAGCAACTGTTTCGACTGTGTCAAATGCTTTGTGGAAGTCGACAAAGATAAGAGCAAGGGGTCTGTTATATTCGATAGACTTTTCAACTAGAGTTTTAAGGCATTGCAAATGGTCGTTTGTTCCGTGTCCCGCTCGAAATCCTGCCTGTTCTTCTGATTGATAGAAATCGAGTTTTGCTTCTAATCTGTTTGTCAGTATTCGAGTAAAGAGCTTGTATAGGTAGTTAAGCAAACTAATTGGCCTATAGTTTTCGAGATCTGCTTTATCCCCTTTTTTGTGGAGGATGATTGTAACCGAATTTTTCCATTTACTTGGAATGTTTTCACTATGCAGACATAGATTAAAAAGTGTTTGGATTCGGGACATTAAAAGTGGACCTCCTAGTTTAATTGTTTCAATGACTACACCATCTTCCCATGGACCTCTATTATTTTTCATATTTTTGAGGGCATGTTGAATTTCCTCTCGTGATATATCTGGTATATCCTCCGATCCTACATTATGTACCTTTTGTATTGGTTGTTCGATGAGCTCTGGAATAAGTTGACTTTTATATAATGTTTCATAGAAACTTTCCACTATATGTAATATGCTTGGTCTATCTGAAATAATATTTCCATTTTTGTCTTTAAGTTGGAAGATTTCTTTTTTGTCATTTTCTATTTTTCTCCTCAATGCTTTCATGCTTTTGTTGTCTTCTATAGTTTTTATAATTTTCTCGTTGTTGTATTATCTAATATCCCGTCTGATGGCTTTAGAGATTTCTTTATTTATGTTGTTTATATCTTGTGAGTCAACATTTCCTTCACTTCTCAGTATTCTACGATCTTCCATTTTTTGTTTCGTTTCATTACTATTTTTTTGTTCTTTTCCATGTTTAGGGCCAAATTTTTCCTGAGCTTGTGTTAATGTATCTACTATTTCTTCGTTTAGGTTATTTATGTCTTTTCTTGTTGTATTTCTGAGTATGTTACTGGTGATATAGTTTTCAAACTCAAGTTCATTCGTTGGGCGCATCCAAGGTTTGAATTTTTTACTTTTTATCATCTTCAGTCTTTCTTGCTTAATATTGACTTCTACAGTTGCTAGGACCATTCTATGATCGCTTGCAACCGAAAATTGATTTAAGACTGTAACATCTTTGACTATATGTTTTTTGTCAGTGATGATGAAGTCGATCTCATTTTTTGTCTTACCATAGGGGCTCTTCCAAGTCCATCTTCTATGGATCTTCTTATAGAAGAAGCTATTCATTAAATATAGATTGTTTTCTTATAGGAAATTTAAGAGTATTTCGCCCCTTTCGTTTCTACCTGGTGTGCCAAAATTTCCGAGGGCATTTTCAGCTGGGTCAGTGCTTATTTCTATTTTGTCATTAAAGTCACCACATATTACCGTAAAATGTTCTTGGTCTTCTGAAACAGCTGTGTACAAGTCATCATAGAACTGTTCTATTTCTTCGTCAGCGTGACTCGATGTTGGTGCATAGACTTGAATGATCTTTATGAAGTAACGGGTGTTTAGTTGTAATTTTGCAAGTATAACTCTTGTGGAAACTGCTTTTACTGATATGATATTCTCAGTTAGTTTTTTATTAATAAAGAGCCCAATGCCTACATTCGCATAGTTTTCTCCGACATGATAGAAAATGTGACCGGATTTTAAAGTGGTTAGGCTTTCTTCTTTCCTTCTGACCTCAGCGACTCCAACAATGTCCCAATTGATTTTATCAAGTTCAGATTCCATTTCTATGAATTTTTCTTCTGATAGCAGGGTTCTTGCATTGAAAGTTGCAATTTTTAGAGATATATATCTGTTAGATGGTTTTCTAAAATATGTCAGAATTTTGCCCCCCCAGAATCCGTGGACTGACTGATAGTCTGACTGATAGTCTGACTGATGGTCTAATAGTCACTAATGAGAAAAGCAAATAAATGTTCTTTAACATACAAAAGAGAGGATCGAGAGTAGGGCATAACGGAACAATAAAGCCATATAATTTTGAAAGATTGCAGCGTCTTAGATGCCGTAGGTAATGTTGTTACATAAAAAATAAAAGGGAATATTTAGGTAGCTAACTGATGTTTATGTATATATAACCCTCTTTATTAGACCAGGATTGCTAGAAAAGCCATCAGAGGTATTTTCCGACTTACAGAGGTCCGAGTACTAACCAATACCGAACAGAGCTAATTCCAAGATCAAACACATATATAAAGATAGCAACGTCGTACAAGAAACTAAATCTCAGTGCTAAAGTTGCGCTGGCTTTATCCAAAGACTTTATAATAACTGCATTGCCAAGTTAAATTGGGAGGATGCTCCAAGAGAAAAAATGCCTTCAAGACTTCCACAAATGAAGGAGGAGGTAACATATGGTCAGATTTAGGAATAATGAGACCTACAATCAATACTTATCTGTTGTGGAATATCAAATCAATTACATGTAATTAAACGAACTGGGCTTAAAAAAAATATTTCAAGGAAAGGCACTTCAGAAATATTGACATAAATTTTAAAAACGTCAACGTCATCAAACGTCATAAATGAGCATAAACGGACAGCTGTTTTACAAACTTAATATTATTAGACGCATTTAGGATCAATTTCACTCAAAATATGATATGCTAAAATACGATACGACACGAAAAAGGCAATGACTTTTACAGCTGATTGCCACATAAATATCAATGTATTGTAGTTGTTGACTTTAATGTTTGTTCTAAATTTATTAAATTGGTCTCTTCTGTTGATTCGCTTGTATTCGGTTTTCATTTCGTTGATTTTAAGTGAAACATTTTTCGTGCACTTTGTTAAAGATGTTTGCGGACCGGAGAGAGTTTCTGATGAGATCCATATCATTAGCATATGCCAGGAGTGCTTTGTACCTTGGCTCGTTAATGGATTACATCTTAAATATGCGTTATTTCTATTTTACTAAGCTGTTTATTGATTTTTTGACTATTTGAATCAAGAATCTGTAGTTTATTCGACTGTTGAATAAAACAGACTTTCTTGGTGCATATTTTTATCTCTGGATTTTTGTTTGCCGTCTCCTTATTACAACGATTTTGCTGGATATCGACATAGGGAACCTGGTGGTATGTACATGATGTTTCCATAACCAACGTTCGAAAATTTGTCTTACTGTAAAGTCATGATGATTTTACAAGAAAATATAGTGTTGTTTAATAATAATAAAGTTCCAGCAACGATTACTATATGCATTAACTTGGTACTAATATCTCTGCTCTCCGCTAACAGATGGCAGTCCCGAAAACATTAAAACTCATGCTTCCCATTTTCCAACGATTAGCCAGTCCAGTACTATACGCCTTATTATGGTACTGATATTGCTGCTGCCCCTCATGAGTGAATAGAATATGCAAGGAAGGTTTTGGCAATTTAATAGGATTTTGTGTGTTAGAATATTATTTTTCCGAGAAAGTGAAGAATATCAATTTGCTATCCGGATTTAATCCATAAATTATTAGAATACTATAAAATAATGATATTAGCATAAAAAAAACGGTCTAATTGTCAGTAATAAAGCATATAAATGTTCTTTAACATACAAAAGAGGTGACGTAGAGTAGGGCATAACGTAACAATAGACCCAGATAATTTTAAAGGATTGCAACATTTTAGATATCGTAGATAACGTTGTAACATAAGAAATAAAAGGGAATATTCAGGTAGCTAACTGATGTATATATAACTCTTATAATACTTTTAAATTCAGAGGTCTAATACGACTTTCTTAAATCAGGATATATAAAACAGTGATTAAACCAGTGCTAATGTGTGGATATGTGGCCAGAACGCTAACAAAACAATGTACGTAAAACTCAGGTATTAATTAGATCAGGATCGCTAGAAAAGCCATCAGAAGTATTTTCCGACTTACAAAGGTCCGCGTACTAACCAATACCGAACGGAACTAATGCCAAGGCCAAACACATATATAAAGACAACAACGTCGTGTAAGAAGCTAAATCTCAATGCTAAAGTTGCGCTGGCTATATCCAAAGGCTCTATAATAACTACATTGCCAAGTTAAATTGGGAGGATGACCCAAGAGAAAAAATGCCTTTAGGACTTCCACAAATGAAGGTGGAAGGTAACATGAGGTCAGATTTAGGAATAATGAGACTATCTACCGACCCATCATATTTATCAACACATGCCTGTTCAACTACCTGCTATCCTACCTATAGTCAATACTCATCTGTTGGGGACTATCAAATCAATTACATGTAATCAAACAAACCAGGCTTAAAAAAAGTTATCTCAGGAAAGGCACTTTTAAAACGTTATTTACGTGACTTATTAAAATTTAAATTTTTAATGAAAAGTAAAAGATTAGCCATTTGTTATGGGGTTCAGAGAAGAACCTTCACGATGTTAATTTTTTGAGATATGATTGGATGTTTTCTCTTCATTGCATACTGAGACGCCCAAGTGGTATTCTTCTGTGCTAACTTCCTTCCATAACAGTTTAACAAGTTTGACATCTTGGCGTCTATGCATGTGTACGATCTACCTTAAGCAATTTATTTGCCTAAACAATATCGTTATAAGAGCTTTCTTTATTAAGTATGTGTTCTTCTTCTATACGGATTTGTAGCGATATGATATTGAGGTTAAAACAATTTTCCTATTATTTTCCTTTCAAATATTCGTAGTTCTTCCTTATCCGTTTTAGTCATTGTCCATGATTAGCATCTATGTATTAAAATAGGTAAAAAGTTTAAATTATGATCTGTATTTCTTTAGTGGCATTATTATTAACCATGATTATTTATTTAAGATATTTAAAGTGTTCCATATTTACGAAATTGTAGTTTTTAACTTTAATATTTTATCAAGATCTATTAAATTGGTCTCTTCTGTTGATTCGCTTGTATTTCTTCTTAGCTTGACGAATTCTTCTTTTTTCATTCTGTGAACTACTAGTGGGTTCTTTTTACGGAATTTTTTCATCACGTTTAGGTAATCATCAACGGTATATAAACGTTGTTGAAATTTTAGGGCATTTTCAAAATCTCCAAAATCACTACCATTGGGTAAAAGCTATGACTAGGAAAGAAATAGCGTAATGTAATTTTTTCAATGGTAGGATGAGTTTCCAAAATCATTTTTAGAATCAACTATTTTAATGCTGCGGTTTTGGCCGCCACAAGAGTCTGACCACAAAATTACATGTTTTGCAGAAGTAACATTTTCTTCAATGTGTTTCTTAAGACCAATGCCTACGTCCTGGGCTCCCCGACCAGCTTCACCTTCTATCCAAATATAACAATGACCTTTTTTATCCTTGGCGCTATGGATACCAAGGTTGTAAATACATAATTGACGCTTATAATATACAATATTTATTAGAATTCTCGAAAGGGGAAGAGTTTTTCTTTAAATCAAAACAAAAGGTTTCCACTTCTGGTTGATCGTTGCTTATCTTCATGTCTAGCTTTCTTTCTTCTAAGTGCACATTTTTTCCTTTTTTAACGCTTAATTGTTCGTTATCTGCGCAATTTTTAATTTCTAATTCGAAACAATCACATCTACTACAAGTATCTTTTTTCAACTTTTTTCTTTGAAGATTAAATCGTGTTAAAAACATTTTTTTGTAAAACGAAAATTTAACAAGGTCATTGTCTGCTTCTTCAATATACAATTCATACATTTTACTTAATGTTATGTCTTTTGTTAAGTATTCTCTTTCTGTGTTAGCTCTTCTGTAATGTGACTATTATAGAAAAATTTAAGCAATAACTGCCACTACTTCTTAACCTAAACGCCTCAACAAGTTGCCAACGTCACCATTGTTAACCACGTTTATGTACATATGTTTCCAAATATTCGATTTACAATCATTAAAACGCTCGCAAGAGGCGCTTGGTTCAAAACTAATACACAAAAATTAGTCGCTTGCTCTAGTTATGCAAAATTCAAAATCCAAAATAAAAAGAAAGGTACTTAATCTTTTTAAATATATCTGGTTATCCGTTACTAACAGGTTAATGGGATTTATTACGTAGATAGTTTATGCCTTTTTCTATCTTCTTCTTTAAGTTCCATCTTCTATCGAAGGTTGAAAATCATTATGGCTATACGGACTCTGTTGACTGCCGCTCTATAGTTCTACACTACTGCATTCAAACCATTCATTTAAGTTTTTAAGCCAGAATATTCTTCGTCTTCCCACATTTCGCTTTCCTCGGATTTTGCCTTGCATAATAAGTTGTAATAATGCGTATGTTTGCCCTCTCATCACATGTCCTAAGTACTCAAGTTTTCGTCTTTTGATAGTTAATAATATTTCCGCCCCATTTCCTATCATTCTAGTTACTTCCACGTTTGACATTCTTTGAATCCATGATATTCGTAAAATTCTTCTGTAACACCAAAATTCAAAGGCGGCCAACTTATTCAGATGGACTTGTTTTAGTGTTCACGCTTCCAAGCCATAAAGAAAAGTAGGGAACACGTAATATCGAAGCTCTAACTTTATATCCCGAAAACAAAGAAACTTTTAAAGTTTAAAAAATAATGCACGTGCTATTTCAATGCGTGTCCTAATTTCTTTTGTTTGGTCTACATCTGATGTTATCCTGTTGTTCCTCTTTTCCACCAGAAAGCGCCATAATCCACAATTTAAGAAATTGGGGCTGGGTCTAGTGATGCATAACGCCGTTCATATAGCAATTTGTTGTCACATGTTTATAGTTTTTCAAAAAATGAACTCCGATTTAAAGATTAAAACGTAAAACAAAATATAAAAACCTATTGAACCTTATTCAGAAAATTTCAGAAAAGAATAACTTTTGTGAAAGATTGTGGGACACAGTCATATTTTAAGATAAAAACTTCAATTCAGAGAGTGGACATTCTTAATAAATGTATAATCTAATATGGAAGCATGTTTATGTTTTACAGACTTAGAAAGCACTGAGCTCACAAGTATTACTAGGTCGTAAAATAAGTATACTCAAAACAAATAAATATTATCTACCAAGTATTCTACTCCACTTTAATATCAATGCATCAGATATATTATAAAGATTTCGTCGTAGTTGTAAATTAATAGGAGATAAAGCCAAATGTAGAGCATATAGTGAAATCTGAATATCTTAGAATAACTATATCGAGCGGGAACATTATTGATGAGCAAAAGGGAGACCCATCGCTGAGAAAGTGACAAAGCAATTGGCAAAAGCAAAGGGTACTTTGTACTAAAGTACCCATACTCTAAAGCATATGCAGGTCTTTTCGTACTCTTTTAGTAAGTGATAGATTCGACCGTTACTTGATGGAAATTCATTTTATCTAACAATTAAACAGGTATGCGTTTACACGTCATATTTTGTAACTGAATAAGTTGAGGAGGGGATAACTGTTTGTCTCAAGTTGGTCATTCAGAATTATGTCTGTATTTTTTAATTTGCTAATTTCCATAGATTCTAATATTCATGGAATCTACAGATAGCTTAAGGCCTTTATTATAAATACACTTTTTTAGTAATAAAAATATATAAATAGAACCTAGAATACGCCTGTAAAAGTATGTAACCTTTGATCTCTGGGATAAACCCATCTCCTGAACAATGGTGCCGATATATGTAGGTAAAATTTTCTACACCTATTTTAACCTATTTATTTCCTCATTATCAATATATATGAGTTGTAACCGATACCACAAACTCATTTACTTATAGAGACTATATATTGACTATAGTTATTACTATACAAATCTGACTCGAAATATCGTCTTAAAATAACAGTAACAGCAAAGTAAAAGATTAGTCATTTTTTATGAAGTTTAATGTAGAAGCGTTCACGAAAACTGAAGTACTAATAAGACCACCGCAATCGGGCGTACCCTGGGTAATGAATAATTAAGTAATCGTTAATTCTTAAATTACCCGTTCAATATGTTTTTTGTTAAATCGATGCTTTTTAGGACCAACTATTCTAATTATGTGTATAAATATTAAGAGTATATCTAGAGATAAAGACACTCCACTTTACATAAAAACTTATAATGAGAGAAAACAAAACCAGTCAGCTGAGAGAACCTTTTAACGATGTTGAGCTTGGATCCGCTATCCACGTATATAATGAACAATATTACGGCTCCTGGCTGAGGATCTGAGCACAAAACTATAAAATTTGAACTAAAAATACAACAATGGCTAATATCCAAAGTCTTTAGACAAGCAAAGCAAAGACAAAGTTGTTGCCTTGCTTAAACCTGGCAAAAACTCCAAAGACCACAAAAGCTATCGGCCAATATATCTATTTATTTTGTCAGCTATACAGAATACTTCTGTACATGATCCTTAATATAAACCGATAATAGAAGAAAAACTCAAATTAAAAGACAAAAGTGGCTATATATGACAGGTTAGATCATATATGTCACAAATACCAAATCTTGCCCAACACAGCGAAGAGAAGTACGAAAAATATCAGGTATGAGGAGTGGTATTTGTTAATCTAAATGCCGTTTATAAATAGTTATTTAAATAACTTATAAAATATTTAGTTATAAATTAGTCAGCCAAATTCAGGGAATATTAAGACTCACATCCATACATAAGCTCTACAATATCGTAGCTATCAATCCACCTAATATCCGAAGATAAGTAGCTACAGAGCAAAAAAAAAAACAAAGTCCAGATTCGTGACATCCACTCCACGAATACCAGCCTATTTTATGACTAGAATCAAGGAAAAACTGCCTATATCAACACATCTGCAAGATATACAAACAAAAATAAACTGCTCCTCTCCATCTGATCCCTCGAACGGAACTTCCTTATGGTAGTTATCTTCCTTAAATCTGCCAGGAGGACTCTTGCCTGCAAACACCGGTTAACTTAAGTGCATGTGGGGTGGTACAAGACTTATCACACTTTCTTAGTTAACTTTACCGTTCAAATCGCTCTTTTTGAAGGGACAAGGTTTATTTATGTAAACTGAACATGTAAAGTACAGTCAGTAAGCTATTACTTATAAAGATTATTGCAAATTTGACACTAACTCCACTTATATTAATTACATATTACTCCTAAATACGAGATAAAACATTCAGAAATATGTAATATTGGTGAAGTGGTATAATTCATGTTAGAAAAATTAATCATTCTTCCCTTTTTTGTGCACTACTACCCATTTTAACAAAAAAATATCTATTTTAGCACTTAAATATTTATTTTGAGATAACCTTCTATCCAGAATTAAAAAATAGAATAAGAAGAAATAGAATCCAGAAAAAATAAAATAATAAAATAGAAGAAATAAAATAATAAAAAAGCTGTATACAAGATATGATGAAACAATAAAAGAAGTTCTTATTAACCGGATTCTTAAATAAAACGTATAAAGACATACTCACGTTAACAAAATACATTAGGAAATTTTCGCATATGAAAAAACACATCCAACTTGGTAATGAAATCCTTTTGTATCTATAAATCTATCTTTAGAAAAGCACGTACCTACCAAAAACAGGTATTTGGTAGTACACATATCTGTTACATACTGTAATGCGTATGAATGATAACAAAAGTAAGGAGTCTATTTGAACCGTTTAGAATATACGCTGGAAATAAACGGCTTAATCCCATAGTTGCCAAACTATCAGAGCTTACTTAAACCGATATACGTATGGTTCCAATATACACGGAACAAGATCTAAACGACCCCTATAATATATACACGTGAACTAAGCGATATACATTCATGATACAGAGGTACTTAGGGGCTCCACAAAATTTTTAAAAATTGTGAAACTATACATGTTGACGAATCGACAGAGCCAATATTATGGAATGGTCAAGTGAGCTCCGTATATCGGTGGCCACTTGACCACGGAGCTCACTTGAACCTGAATTTTAACATGGGCGGAGTCCACTTTATGCCGTAGATATATATATATACATATATATATATATATATATATATATATATATATATATATATATATATATATATATATATATATATATATATATATATATATATATATATATATATATATAGCCTCGCCATAAAGATCATTTTACGGGACTGTACATGACTATTACTTGGACCGACAAATTAAATGGTCATTGGAAGATAAATCGATAAATCCGACCAAAATTCGGATTCTAATACTAACCATAATGCACTCTAGATATCGGTGTAGTTTACACTGTGTAAATTTTTACTATAGACCTCATTCTGTCTGCTTTGCTTGTTTCCCTCATTTTCGAAGTATTGTTGATAAGTTGGTTCGCGTTTTGTGCTTTTTGTACAGTACAATATTATATTTATTTTTACAACTATGGATTCGAAAAAGAAGATGATATCTATTGAACTAAAACGTGAAGTCATCGAAAACCATGAGCAAGGTGTACGAGTAACTGACTTGGCGAGGATGTACGGGCGTACCACATCAATGATTTGTGCTGTACTTAAACGGAAGGAGGTGATAAATGGTATAATGCCAGCTATGGGCGTTACAATATTTTCTAAGTTCCGGACTCCTCTCCATGAAAAAATGGAGAAACTACTAATGGTGAGTGTGACAGAAAAGCAGCTTCAAGGAGGAACTTTAACACAAAGCATCATATGTAAGAAGGTACACACTTGTACAAATGATGAATCGGAAGACTCATTTAAAGCCAGTCAGGGCTGGTTTGACAACTTTATAAAAAGGACCGGCACTCCCTCCGTCGTCAGGCATGATGAGGCAGTAAGTTCGGATATGAAAGCGACTGAGGTTTACATCAAAACGTTTTCCGAACTGATAGGAGCCAAAGGATACATCATCCCCCAGCAAGTCTTTAACTGTGACGAGACAGGGCTTTTCTAGAAAAAGATGCCGAATAGGACTTACATAACGGCATAGGAGAAGACGATGCCAGGTTTCAAACCTATGAAAGATAGATTAACTCTACTACTTTGCGCCAATGAGAGTGGCGACTGTAAAACCAAACCTGTTCTAGTTTACTATTCAGAAAATCCCAGAGCCTTTAAGTCACATAGGATTTTAAAAGAAAAACTGCCAGTTATGTGAAGGGCAAATCCAAAGGCTGGAGTCACCAGGAAATTCTTTGTAAACTAAATAAATTTGGTGTTTGCCCCTTCTGTTAAAAAATATATACTTACAGCAAAACAGCCTACCCCTGCAAATCCTTTTTGTCCCCGATATTGCCCCTTCTCACCAAATCTTGAAGATTATTTACTCCAAGAGTTCAAGTTTATAAAGATTCTATACCTACTATACAACACCACTCCTATCTGGCAGCCCATGGATCAGCAAGTGATTTCTAATTACAAGAAGTTGTATACTAAGCACATTTTTTGGCGCTGCTTTGAGGTGACGGTGAATATTAACCTTACCCTTCGAGAGTTCTGGAAGGACCACTTTAACATAGTAATATGTCTAAGAATTATTAAGCAGGCCTGACTAGGTGTTACAACAAGGACCTCAACATCTGCAAGGAAAAAGCTGTGATCTGAGGTTGTAGATGAAAGGACCTGTGAAGTACTGGAGGCAAAAGTGTTAGTGGTAGATGAGATTGTTTATCTTGGAAAATTCATAGGTCTGGAGGTGGATTATAATAGATGTAAACGAACTTGTCGAGGAACAGTCTCAGGAGCTGACAACTTAGGAGTTAGAGGAACTACATTCGCAGCAGTATACGGTGATCCAACAAAAAATTAGTTTTGAAGAGGAGCCAGAATTAAAGACGTTGTCTACAAGAGATATAAAGGAGATCCTGAAAATTAAAGGAGTTCGTAAATAAAAATCAACCCGAAAAAGTTACAACTGGTCGTGCTCGTTGATCAGTGTTGTTCAACGAAACTTGCCTAGCACATTTATGCAATATTCTAAAAGGCAGAAAGAAACAAACCTCCTTGGACACTTTTTTTAAACGATCTGCAGATGAAAATAAGCAAAGTGTGACTAAAAAAGCGAAGACCACTGGCGAAAATTAAGCGCTTCCGTAAGCACTTTACTTTTTCTTATGTTTTTACAGAATACCTATGTATTTTTTGTTACTTATAAATAAATATTTCTTCTTTTAAATACATTTTTCTTATTTAAAAACACTTAACAAAAGCAACTGACGTGTTTTTTTACAAAAAAAAACAAAATTAATTTATATTTAAATGGGAATAAGCCACAATTAAAGGTTAAAATACGTTTATTGACGTTTCAATTTCCACTTCGGAAATCGTTCTCAAAATACAAACATTAATATAAATTAATTTAAAATGCCAAGAAAATAGCTTCAGAACAATATTAAAAAAACAACAATTAAAACACAGCAGATCATAACAATATATATATATATATATATATATATATATATATATATATATATATATATATATATATATATATATATATATATATATATTTGTTATGATCTGCTTTGTTTTAATTTTTGTTAATTCTAATTGAATTAAACTAGATCAAATAATATTTAATTTCTCAGGGTTCTTTACTCATTACTACACAATAAAATTTATTTTACTTTTAATTCGTGGCTTCTAGTATTTTCTGGATACTGGCTTTCTTTAGGATAGACAAAGGGAATAAATATTATTACACAATTTATAACCTTTTAAAACAATCACCATTTATTTCAATACCATATATAACTATCAACATAAAAATTGTATACATTGAATTATCTATTCCTCAGAGCAAAAGAAAACTTAATTCTGTTATTTCCCTTTTAAAACCAATTTATTTAATTTACTGCAAAATTATTTTCATTAACTTTCTTAAAAACAAACAAATTTTATTATATGCAAATTTTTTGACTGATGAATTCAATTCTTTTTTATCAATTGCTTTATGACATGAGTTTAAATAAAATACATGGTGTACATAAAACGCTTATTTCACAAACAAATTGACTGACCCTTTTAATCTTCTTTCTGCCATGTCTCCCAACGGATACTGACTTAGTCCGGATTGTGTTCCCAAAATACCGTCCAATTTTCCAAAAACAGGTGTGGTTCTGCTTCCTCACACCAAAAACTGTTACTCAAAAAATAGCACTTGTTCAGTTTCTCTCCAAATTAAAAAAACACCTCTGACTCGTTTCACAATAATAATAATCGGACTCTTTCCGCAAATTGCGCCTCCCGCCGTTAATGGTTATCTTGTACAAACTTTATAAAACTTTTCTTCTTTTCTTACAGCTTTAGGAGTCTCTTCGGACACAAGGAGATTGAGATTCTCGACCTGGGTCTCGATTCGTCTACAACTATTCTGCTCACCAACTTAAATTCACACACAAAAACTTATACTTCATTTTCACACACTGTTTTTAAACTGGACTTCTTGTTCTGGCTGTTAAAATCACCATAATGATTCTAAACATTGTTCTTAAAGTGGACTTCTCGTTCCCGATCTTAAAAACGCAACGATTCAAATCTCCTGGTTTAATTTTCTAGTCGACTGTCATATTTTCCTCAGCTAATCAACATTCATTCATACAAATTCATCCCACTACCAAACTTTAAATTTTCCTAATTTTAAATTTCAAGAAATCAAGCGTCTTTACTGTAATTGGTTTTCCCCCAATTACCAGGATATGATATCGACTAAGCTTTCTTTTGTTTCGCTACAGCAAATGCCTCTTTGTAAAAGATAACATCTATTCATAGCATTACCTTTGAAGAAAATAATATACAACCCATTATATATCTAACATTAATTTTGAATTCTTATCTGCTACATAACCATGTATAATTATTTGTAAAATTTTAAACAATACTTTCTTACTTTCTAAATAATCCCGAATTGTTTTTCTATACAAATGTTCTTAGAAACTATTCACTGTTTTAACTCCACTGTTCTCCAAAAACACTTATTACAAATAAAATATTATATTTATAAATTTTTAACCTATACAGGGTCTTGAATATTTATCATCTCATGGTATTTTTAAAATAAAATATATTTTATTTTCGATCTGTTTTAGAATCATAACAATATATATATATATATATATATATATATATATATATATATATATATATATATATATATATATATATATATATATATATATATACATATATATATATATATATATATATATACATATATATATATATATATATATATATATATATATATATATATATATATATATATATATAATTGCGACCAGTATATATATATATATATATATATGTATATATGTATATGTATATATGTATATATGTATATATGTATAAAAGTTTTCGGTTGAATTTTGTAGTTTATCTATGTATGTCTATGTCTGTCTATAGGACAGAAATAGTTGTATTCCATAAGCGGTATTTTATATATGTATATACATCCTGCATATGAACTCTTTTCACGTTGCAGTAATTTAGCATCACCCACAAATGCTATCATTTTCTAGTTATAAGACGTGTATATTAGTTTAGTATATATATATATATATATATATATATATATATATATATATTCTAGTTATAAGACGTGTATATTAGTTTAGTATATATATATATATATATATATATATATATATATATATATATATATATATATATATAACTGTTTTGGATGGGTTGGAGTCAATAAAAGGGCTATTGGTTAACTTTTTTTTAATCTCGAGCTTTCAATTGTGTTTACAATTATTATCAAGAGCTAAAAAAGACAAAATATCTTACAAGGTTGAACTAAAAAGAAAAAACAATTTTTGTTAACTTACTAAATAAAAATTAGTTTAGTAAGTAAAAATTACTGCTAATACATCTTAAAAATAATTAATATAAAAATGTTTTAATCTAATAAATGTTTGTCTGAACATTTTTATAATTTTGAAAACATTTTTTGAATAAAAAAATAACTGAATTTATAAATAGGTTAAAATAGCAACCAATTACAAATAAGCCTCAATGTCATAAATGCCAACATAAAATTTTTATTTTGACAATTATATTGCCAAAAGTAAAATTTCGTTTAAACATTCTTTTTTGTTTAGTAACGAAAAAGAAGAAGATTTATTCACCGTTGACAGATGTCTGAAAAAATGTAAGAGATATATGGAGAATTAAATATGACATTTTACAAGTTTTATATATAAATCATAAAGAAAGAATATAATTATAAATTTTGCTTAGAATTTGAATTTCTGATCTTTTGTTTAAATTATTATCACTTTTGCTAATACAAACCATTGTCAAAAAAGTCCTTTTAAATTTATTACTTTCACTACATAAAATTTTAATGTTATCAAAATCCATAATATGGTCTTTATCGATTACATGCTCTGCCAAAGCACAAGATGGTTTTTTAATTCTGCAATCACTTTTGTGAGAAATAATGCGATTTGAAAGATTTCTTCCGGTCTCACCAACATATTCAGCCTCACACGGAGTACAACTAATGCTGTATACTAAATTCGTTTTTTCAAATTTGTCTATAGGATATTTAGTTTTAGAATATAAAGATGAAATAGGTTTGATGTTCTTTGTTGCTATTTTTATATTGTCAATAACCTTTAGTGTTTGTATTAATTTAGGTGTTAATGATGGTATAAAAGGTAGTGAATGATAATAGATGTTCTGATTGTTAGATACAATGTTTTGAGATTGAGCAAAAAATGGTGTTAAGTTATTTATATTACCAATATTAGAAAAAAATCATCCTATATAGCATATCTGGAGGATAAGAGCTTTCAATTAGAATATTTTTTAATAATTGAAGATCTTCTTGTAGATAATCTGGATGAGAAAGTTTTAAAACCCCTTCTTTTAATCCTGTTATAAGGTTCATTTTCATCTTATTTGGATGATGAGAGTAATAGCTTATAAATCTACATATGGGTTTTCTGAACCATCTGGTTTTCAACATATTGTTTGTATTTCTTACAATTCTCATGTCAAGGAATGGTAGAGAATTATCTACCTCTTCCTCAACTGTAAATTGTATATGTTGATTATGACTGTTAAAAATGTTGACTGTTTCATGAATTTTGTGTTTAGGAAGTGCCAAAACTAAATCATCTACATATCTTTTAATTACTGATACAATCACTGATAACATCATCCATGACATAGCTACTTAAAATGGGTGAAAGACTAGATCCCATATATATATATATATATATATATATATATATATATATATATATATATATATATATATATATATATATATATATATATATATATATGAATGAATGAGATTTTTACGACAAAATCTAGTCATATGTCAAATTCGTTGTTTTTTTAATTTATTATGGTCGCATGAGCCAAAAAAAATGTTTAATAAAATCTGCCATCATAGTATTTTGGTTGTTAAGTAATTTTGTTCCACTGCCAGAGAGCTATATAAAAATAAGAATTTTTCCAAAAAACTATATTTTTTATTGTATGGTAGATTTATTTTTTTTTGCATACAAAAAAATTAACTTGGGCTAAAGCTGACTTTCTTTTGAACACATAAAAAGTAAACCAAAATGCAAAACAGTTTAACTAAATTATAAAACTATAACTATAAAAAACAGAATATTCACTCTTTTAAGTAACTTTACATTATTTAAAAAAAATCTTTCTGTGATTCATATATTTATATTTGGGTATCGATTTTACTCTGTTCTTTATATAAACGTCTCTTTTTTCACTTCCACTGACAGAAGCCGATGCTTCTGTTACTATTTTGACGGCCTTGTCAACCGTTTATGTATGCCAAGGGTATAATGCTGTTACATACGCCAAAAGACTGGTTTTGGTATTTACAACTTCCCTTAGTTGGTCTTTTGATAGCTAAATAGTTACAGGAGGCTCTGTTCATAAAACTTTCTAGTAGTCGATTATCTCAAAGCAGGTACTTCTTTGGACAAATGGTGGACAAATTCACATACTTAGGCTCTCTGATTACCAAGGAGAACGTCATAACGGAAGAAATCAAGCGAAGAATAATCTTAGTAAACAAATGCTATTTTCGACTGAGTAGACAAATGAGAAGCAGAAGCTTAAGCCAAAAAACAAAAATAACCATATACAAAACCCCTATACCATTTCCAAGACAGATGGAAATCTCCTGCTTATATTTGAACGAAGGATCCTGAGAAGAATATTCGGTGGCATCCGTGAAAATGGTGTTTGGGAGGGAGGTACAACCACGAGATATATCACAAATATAAACATATATTTGGTGGTAATGACGTAGTATCCTTTATAAAAATAGGAAGACTAAGATGGGCAGGACATCTAGCAAGATCACAGCAGAACAACCCTCCTAGAAGAATCCTTATGTCACAACCTGTGGGAAGTAGAAGTAGGGGTAGGTCAAAACTCAGATGGAGGGATGGTGTAGATGAGGATGGTAGACAAATAGGCGCAGCAAACCGGCAACAGTTGGCAATGGATAGAACTGACTGGCGTAATATACTTGGGAAGGTCGAGGCTCTTTTATAGGGCTGTAGCACCAATGATAATAATGATGAGGTACTCCTTAGCGTCAAAAAATAATTCTATTATTATATATAGTAGCACCGCTGATGCAATAGCTACTCCTGCTCGGTCGGAAATTAATTGGTCAAGTGTTTCAGCTTATACTGGTATTTCTCTCAGATTGAGTTGAATGTCTTCTGAGGTACTAACACATTTGATAAGCTAGGTTAGAAGTTAAACACCTTGGGTAACGTTGGAGTACTTGCATATGAAATGGAGAATCTCCGGGTCATAATCTTCAGTATCTGAGTCATAATCGGATTTATCACACACATCTGTGGGTGAGTCATAAAAAATTAATATTTTTCATTGACTACACTAGTTGATTCTAAAATATGTGGCGAAGTCATTGTAAAGGCTTTTTTCTCCTTAAGTATGAGAGTTTAACTATATTTTTTGGTGCAATTACATGCAATAGTTTCAGCATGCTTACATTTACTGGTCGCTATGTAAAACAATATGTTACTGTTAATTGAATAATTTCAATTGAAATTTGTAATTGGGAACATTTTGTCTTTTTTTTTAATGGTTTAAGAATTTGCCTTCGTTGTTCTTGATAGTTTCGCAATAAAAAAATAATTCTTTGGTGGCTTATGTTTGGAATTGAAGCCTTATCCAAAAACTTTTCAATTCGAAACGAACTCACAAAAAATACTTAATAAAATCTTTGTATGTTGGTAACGGCAAATCTCTAAAATCGCTAAGAGCACCAAAAATTGGACACCGCAACGGGTTTCTAGTTTTAGCCATTTTAACACCCACTACTTACTACTTGACTGTCGGCAAAGCACCAAAAATAAAGGTGTCTCTAGACCGTTTAATTGTTTGAAGTACCGGCTTTTACCACTGTAAAATCTGCTGCAGAAGCATTGACGTTTAAGATCACCTTATTTTAGGAATGATATTTTTAAATTAATTTTTGCCTGTTTATTATTTAGTGGCAAAATAGCCAAATAAAGTATACGTTATTATACAAAGTATACATGAACCTACCACAACAATATAGATTTTACTTCAACTGTTTTTTAAATACAAAATCAATAACCGTCATGTTTCAAAAATAGATAATAAAAAGATATGAAGATCTAGTTTGAAAAAATTAAATTAAATTAAGATTTTAGAAGAAAACCTAAAATGCAATAATCAGATATCAAATTTTGTCAATATTATATGGCGGTAGGTCAAAAATTATGAAATTTGCTCAGGAGTAAAGTACCTACCTTTATATTTTACAATATCGTAAATTGTTAATATAAAAAATTGTTGGAATTAAAAACTTTGTTTTAATACGCAATTTCATCTTTCTAACTAGAAAAAAAATGTAATCAAATTACCGATCCGATAACCAACATAATTTGTATTTATTACAAATATAATAACTCTTTTATTATTAATTTAAAGAAAAAAAGTAATTTTACATAAAAAACTTTACATAGTCTAAAACTTAAGATGCAACCATTAGATATTAAATTTTGTCCATATAGGAAGTATGTAAAAAAATATGAATTTCGCTCAAGAGTAAAGTACCTTTATATTTCAACAATATTGAAAATTTGTATCACGAAAAAAAGTGTATCACATAACTCATATAATATTGATCAAATTTGAAATCTGAGTGTTGCATCCTATATTTTAGTTCATGCAGGGATTTTCATATGGAATAACTTTTTCGTAAAATTAATAATAAAAGAGTAATCATATTCGTAATAAATAAAAATTAAGTTCAATCGGTTCAATCAAAGGGTATCGGCAATTTGAGAAACATTTGCAAAAAAAACTTTTCAATTAGAAGAAAATAATTGCATATTAAATTTCAAACAACTTTTCATAATAACAATTTTCGATAATGTGAAATATAAAGGTACTTTACTCTTGAGCGAAATTATTGACATAATGTATACCCTCGTATAATATTGATAAAATTTGATATCTGATGATTGTATTCAAGGTTTTAGACCATGCACATCTTTTAATAGTAAATTTTTTTTTCGTAATATTAATGATAAAAACGTTTCCCATATGATGCCGACTTAATTGGAGACTTGGAGACAACGTGTATATATATATATATATATATATATATATATATATATATATATATATATATATATATATATACATATGTATATTTATAAAATATTACATTACGAGATTAGAGCGATTATTTCAAGTTCAAATAAAATATTTTTTTCATTTGGGTTTGGTTTTTCCCTTCTTAATTAATAAAATGTCAAACTAACCTAAAATGCATATAAAAAAATAAGAAGAGATATGGAAAACATGGTGTTCAAGGAAAAAGAAAAGTAAATTAATAAAATGTCGTTAAATGTCAAGTAATTCTGTTAATTTTATAGTAAAATCCTGGCAAGGGTAAGCCTGTTGAAGATACAACAACTTCATTGTCTATTGTAGTTTTTTGTTTTCATTTTTAGTATGTTTTGAGAAATAGTTCAATAAACTGGAAAGCTTAACAAACCTTAAAAAGTTTTAGTATTGTAATGAAATGTTATTTTAACATACTTTATTACTTACTAAGCATTTCTTATGCCTAACTGCTATAATTAGTGAGTTATTTATGATTTTTTGAGCCAAACAGTAAGTGCAACAAAAATTAGGTAAAATTTTTATTAGCTTGGCCGTGAAAAATAGATGATAATCTAGACTGATCATTAATTTGTTAATATTTAATAAGATATCAAAATACCTTTTTAGCTTAAAGTAAAGTGACGTTTAATATACCAATAAAGTTAAATGTAAAACAAAATATTTACTTACAAAAAATAACAAAAAAATCGTTGAATTTATAATAAATGTTTAAAATGGCCTCCGCCGACGTCAATACATAATTGCAAGCGATCTTCAAAAAAGCTATTTACACTTGTAATACATTTCTTTTTAATCTCATACACTCATTACACTCATAGATATATTTTTCTGATTACGTGATCGTCGAAAAAGAAGGATCCTATGTAATTTCTAGGAATTCCAGACCAAACATTCAATTATCATATTGTTTGACGGTGGGTAAAAATGTGGTGTAAATGGGAAGTTGGGTAATAGTTGAAATTGTATCTGTTTACCATACAATTCTTGTGGAAAGTAGCTTTATCTCCAAATAAAACGTATCGCATCATTCTCAATTTGTTCCTGCAGCCACTGACAAAGTTCCACTCTTTTATTATAATTATTTTCATTAAGCTCTTGGTGCAACTGAGCATGATATTAATGCAGATTTTTTGGTAATTTACGGTATCCAGTCCGTTAAAACTAGTCTAGTAAATTTTGAAAAGCTTCTCTTCTGGTTGTCGTCTATCTGGGAATTACTGATGATAAATTCTTGTTGCTAGTAGCATATTTTTGTTATACCCTCCTGGCACAAAAGCCATATTAATATATTTCTCCTTAAAAAAATTCGTCTTAGTTATAGTTAGTAAAAAAAAGCAACAGGAACTATAAAATAGTCTGTTGTTAAACTTTTAAGCAAGTTTAGTGTCAACTCAGGTATTTTGATACCTCATCAAATACTAACAAAATAAGCTTCAGTCTAGATTATTATTATTATTTTTTTTTTTTTCGAAAAATTATTTTTAATTGAATATTTTCACGGCCAACCCAATAAAATTTCACCTATTTTTTGTTGCAATTATTATTTGGCACAAAAATTACGAATAACTCACAAATTAAAGCAATTAGGTATAGGAAATGCTTAATATAATAAAGTACCTTAAAATAACATTTCATTACAATGTCAAAATACGGGATGTTCCATTTTGGAAAACTCAGAAAAAACTCATTCGAAGTTTGGACCAACCCTGTATACAAAAATTAAATATTTTCTATGTTAATAATTCTAGACAGCACCAGTCCAGATATGTAAAGTAATACAATTACGATGGTAAACAAAGCAAGTCAGTTTAAAAAAAAATCTTGAAAATCAAAAATTCACATAGTGTATTCGTATTTTAAAGATTCATAGTAAAATTTACTGAATCCATGTATAAACAGATTAAATGACATGTACTTGTAATATAAATATAGCCTTACTGGTTACACTGAAGCGTGGAAAAAATAGAACTTGTTGGATTGCATTAATGGCTGGAAATTAATATCATAAGATATGTCTTAAATTTTCAATTTTTAATGATGTGCACTTAGTACCATCAAAAAAGTAAATATTAGTTATTTATTATAAATACATAGTATTTCTAATAGTTTTTTAACAAATTTTCTACTAAAGTTTTGCGTTTTACTACATTGGTTTTCAATGTTTAATTTTAAATTATAAATGTGACACATGCTTCGTTTGACCATTTGTTAATAATTGTGTTTTAGTGTTGTAAAGTGTTTTAAATTATAAAATAATTGCAAGGCGGCTTTTTCACGCTTCACTGTAAAATTTAAGGCTATATTTATATCACAAGTACATCTGATTAAATCTGCTTATGAATAGATTAAGTAAATTTTACTATGAATCTTTTAAATATGAATACACATGTAAATTTTTAATTTTCATTGCCAATTCTTTGTAAACTGGGTTGTTTGTTTACCATCGGAATTGTATTACTTCACATATATGGGCTAATGATGTTTTGTAAATACGAATTGTTTCCGCGAATGTATGGAATAGTTAACATTTAGCTCTTTTTTTTTCTCCTTTCATCTGACTGAGATCTTTAAGAGTTACAGTGTGAAGGGATTTCACCCGATTCCGTTGTTTTTCACTGCTTATTGATTTGGTCAGTCATTTCTCCTTAAGGATATATATATATATATATATATATATATATACCCATATAATAATTAATAATGTCTGCATCAAAATTGTTTGATAAATAGTTATATGTTGTTTGATTCAAATTTTTAATACTCACCGGTTACTTTTCAACGAGTAACGTTTAATCTTTTCACAAATGGTCCTACATCATTATCATAATTCTGGCTTTAGAACCCTACATGGATCCTCGCCTCCTCAAGAATTTCTCTCCAGTCGTCCCTTTCCATCGCCTTTCTCCGCCAAGCACGTATTCCCATATTTCTCATGTCTTCATGGATGTTATCAAGGAACTTTGTTTTGGGTCTACTTTTTCTTCTGTAGGTCAGAGAAGATCGTAATACAACTTCTCTCTTATCTGGTGTTTACCAAAACATATTGATCACAAGCCATGTCCTGTCCTTCTTAGTATATTGGCCTTTATGTATGTCACTACATTTTTCTTTCGTTCCGAATGGAGTATGTAATTCATATCCATATGTCAAGCTATCTCTACAAGGCCATATATAACTCGAAAAATATTGCGCTCTTACACCATTAATTTATTAATTTCTTTTTTTGTTAATGTCCTTGTTTCGCTTCTGTACGTGACTGTTTTATTATGGTCGTATTATGGTCTTGTAGTATTGGGTTTTCCTTACCTCGTGAGAAAAATCTCATTAGATAATGAATTACAAAGAAGTTATATTTCTGGCCGTTATTTGCATTTCAACTTACCAGTGCAATTTTTATCGTTAATGATTGTTTCTTTTAGGTATTTAAATTCTTTGACCACCTGGAAGTTGTAGTAATTTTTATCAATATTTTGTATATTTTCTATCGTTACTGCTTTAAAACGACCCTGGATTTTGTCTTATTTTCACTTATATTTAGACCAGTACTTAATGCAGCTTCTTTAAAAGTTCAGAAAATATTATTAACTTCTATTGCTGTTATGCTACTGCATCTATATCATCAGCAAAGATCAATATTTACTCCCATAGCTGCTGTGTCGGGTTTAATCTTTGGATAAATTTTTCTCATTGCATATTTCAATGATCGGTTTAAGTAACAATGGGAACAGCGAATATTAAACTTGTCTTAATGCAGAGTTTACGCAGAAAGCATCTTATGTGTTCTCTCGTATTCTAACTTTTGCAAAAATTTTATTTACACATATTGGCGTTACTGCAGCTTGTTTCTTGTACACTTATCACAACCATTGCTTTCCATAGTTTTAGACGATTAATTGAATCATAAAACTGTTAAAGATCTATTAAAACGTTATACATCTTGATAATACTCCCAATATTTTTCAATCATCTGTCGAAAGCTAAATATTTGAATAATTGTAGACCTTCAAGGCATGAAGCTACGCTGGTAGTTACTAATTCGGCATAAGGTAGTAATGTTTGCAAAAAAATTAAAACGAGTTTTTTATAATTAATATTGATTAATAAATTATTGATCTGTAGTTCTTACAACTCTTTTTTTCCTTTCACATGTATTGGTATAATAATAGGGTCACATAAGTATTTAGGCAATGTTTCTATTTCTCAGGTATTTAGCTACTATTATTTGATGGATTTTACTTATTATATTAAGTTCTTGACCCTCTGTTAATTATTTCTGCATCGATAGTGTCAAACCCAAAAATGTTTTCTATATTTATAGCATTGATAACTTCATGTGGGCGCTGTTGAGTTATTTCTCTTTAGGTCGTTTGATACTCCTTTATTTCGCTGTTTTTACTACGGATTCCCTGTGCATTCAGGAATTCTTTAAAATATTCAGCATATCCTTCTATTATTTTATTTTCGGCTGTAAGGTATTCTTCATTTTTATTTCTGACAAGGTTGGGTGTCCTTAGATACCAGTTCTCTTGTGTTGTCTGACTTCTCTGTTTAATGTTTTATTTTGATTGTGTCTATGTTCCTTTTCTACCTTTTCAATAGAAAACTGGCGACTTCAGAAAGAAAAACGACTACAAGAAACAACTCAAAAGCGTTGGTGTATTGATATTTAAAGGTATGCAGAACCAACGTAGGAACAAATAATATACAATATAGATCAATATGGAGAACTGTGTATGGTAAATATTGATACGTATAGTATCGATAATACGAATAGAAGAAAGGCAAACGAATTACCTCTTTCCAAGTTGCATTAATTTAATAGTTTGTTCGAAAGTATATTATTCTTACACAGCATAGGTCGTTTGTTGAATATATTGTTCTACTTTATAGCTGAATTATTGGTTCATAAATAAGATCTTAAGAATATAGTGTTTACAAATGATTATAAATGTTCCTTTAGAATATGACTGACGATGGGCCAGGTCCTTAAAAAAATTTACATGGTTTTACAATTTTAATTTTGAAGCTACTGCTTTAGTTTGGTTAAATGAATTTAATAGTAAAAGCTCCATGAGGGTGTGAACATAGTGCCAGCGAAATTGTCTAAGAATGAAGTGACCGTGACAATGATTCGAAGGGTCTTGTTACTCCAATGAAGGATAATATTTAATATATTATCCATTTCATTGGACTAGCGAAAAAATAAAAACAAATCTAAAAAATTTCTCTCAAGGCATCAAGGTTTAATCATCGTTGAGTTGAAAGTGTTTATCGGTCTGCTGTTTTACACTGTGGTATTGGTATCAAATCATGAAAATATAGCCAGATTATTTGTAACTAATGGCACTGAAAAAGGAATATTTCGATGCAAGATGAATAAACAAAAGTTTCCCTTTATATTATCGTGCTTACGCTCTGTCATTTATATTTGTCAAAACTGCCAGATTGTGTATTCGTTGTGTGTGGTAGGTTAAAACGTATATGCCCAGCACGTATTGCAAATTTGGAATCAATACCATATGTATGACAGAACTGTAGAATTGATTTTGCAAGTGGAAATATTAAATAGATTCTACAAGGAAGTTAAAAGTCTCTCAATGGAACATCCTCTTAAGAAGTTTCTAATATTTCTAAGATTTTGGAATCCGAGCACTATCGATAAAAATGCTTAAATCACGTTTTAAATACAATTATGTATGACAAGAATGCTTTGTTTTCAAATCCATGTAAATAGTATACATTCTATTATCCAGTTCACGACGGTTATGGAGACTAATTCATCTGTACTAACCCTAGGCATGGTTTAACACAACATATGTGGAGATTTTCCGCGCTACTGCAGACAAGATAAATAGGTATTGCATGATGATCGCCAACATTCGTCACTGATAGGAACTCCAAGAAGAATTCCTAGACATCGTAGTAACAAAACAAAAAAAAAACCCTGCGTTTATTTTAATCTATTTACTTGCATGCTAAGTCTATCTTCACAGCTTAATTTAATAATGAGTATCCATGTTTCCAGATTAACATGCCGTTGCGATGATGAAACGAAATCCGCCGAACGTCCTTCTCAAAACACGATATCGCCCAGAATGATAACAGCGAAATGGTTATCGAAAAGAGCATCCATAAAACCTTTGATTTTGTGTACCAAGCCCATTTTGAGTGATTAACAAAGCTTTTGTAAATATTGCTTTTGTTTTGCAACTTGATTTTTATACAGATAGCAAAAGTGTTTATGTGTAAAGATGCTGACACATTAAAAAAATCCTGATTTTCTTAGTTTATCTTGGGTTTTCAATCAAAAGTGTCCATTAATGTATTATGATCAAGACTATAAAAAAACACAAAAATATACTTTCTAACGGCCAGTATACATTGCGGGACCCATGACCTCATCATACACGAAATCTTATTCGCGACGTTAAATAAAATTTCTATAGATGAATATTTTTGTCATTAAATTTTAAAATTACTGCATCACATGTATTTAACAATGATACAACTTTATTTTACCTTTTATGGGTTATCTGACTTTTTAGATAAACATGCAGGTATATGTTTATGTTGTTCACATTTACCGTAAATACTAATACTTAAAAATATCAATCATTAAATACACATTTCAAACCGATTACTCAGGTCGACGGTTATTAAAAATAGAAACACTGTTTGCTTAAACGTGATAAAGGCAACCATTACAATTATTAAAAACTTATTATCATAAAGATAAAACTATGTCGCTCCCTTAATTTCTGATTAATGAAGTCGTAGTTACAGATACAAAACATTACTATTATAGGTTCTAAAACTATGTTCTTGTGACATGTCTAATTTAAATATTATGTTTATATGGGGTTAAGCCACAATTAATGATTGTAATGAAAAGTACATTTTTAACCAACTAATGTTTGACGTTTCTATTTTGAAATCAAAAATCGTTTTCAAAAAAAATTTAAGTTTTTTTTAGGTTATTCCTTTTGTTTTGTATAAAACTTAATGAGGTCGCTGGTTAAATGATAATCGATAAATAATAATAACGAAGAAATGAAATAATTTGTTTGTAAGTAAATTAGCGAAAAATAGCGAATGTTCTTCTGTTCTTAGGACCTCCGTGAATAGCCGTAAATTAAGCTTAAAGTAGCATTTTAAATTTTCTACACAAAGAATGGGTACGTTTCCTTAAGGACTCTGACGTGTTTGGGTTGATAAATGTTTCCCAAAAACATGTTGTTTTCAGACAAGTGAATTCTCAGAACTTGACAATAATTAATCAGCCAATTTGAGTTCGAGAATTTAAAGGATGAACTAAAGCCATATTATACTTAGCTAATATACTATGATTGAATAAAAGATTTAAAACTAAATAAGGTCATATTGTGAATATTAAAAATAAAATATTTAAATCAGTCTTGATACTTTTCCAAACATTCTCCGCCCCAAAAACGAATGTTTTTAAAAACAACTACAATGATAAGGACAAAAAACAAACACTTAACTATTACTATAATAACAATAGAAATGAAGAGAAATATAGTTGTTAACAAATAGGTAGTGGACAGATCTTGACCACCGGACGTTGTAGGATGCCATCTGAAGCTGTCCTCAGGCTAACAACGCGTACAATACCGTCGGTGCCGTAATGCAACTCAATGATTCTGGCCAATTGCCAGCGAAGAGGAGGCTGTTGTTCATTTTTTATGAGGACTAGAGAACCTTTAGTGAGAGATGGGGTTGGACTATGCCATTTAGATCGCTCTTGAAGAGAATGAATATACTCTTTAGACCATCTTTTCCAAAAGTCCCCTCTTATCCTTTGGATTAACTGCCAACGAGTCAGACGGTTAATCTTTAAAGCGCTTAGATCTGGATCGGGAATTGAATCCACTAAGGGTTCAAAAACTAAAAAATGACCAGGAGTCAGTGCCTGCAAGTCATTAGGGTCAGAGCTTGCTGCACACAAAGGACGGGAGTTAAGAACTGCCTCGATTTGAGTCATAAGAGTATAGAACTCTTCATAAGTCAAAATTTGTGTACCCAAAACACGATACATATGGTTCTTGAATGATTTGACTCCAGCCTCGGCTAACCCATTAAAATGAGGGGCACCGGGTGGATTAAAATCCCAGGTAATAGAAAGAGTCTCAGCAGCAGATTGAGCTAGTTTAATGATTTCGTTGCTGGCTCCCTTAAAATTGGTACCTTGATCACTCCTAATGGTTAGGCACTTACCGCGTCGAGATACAAATCTACGAAAGGCAGCCAAAAAGGACTCAGAACTAAGATTTGAAGTTACTTCCAGATGAATGGCTTTTGTACTCGTACACACGAATACACAAACATATCCTTTATGTTTTTGCACCTCTATGTTTGGACATTAATAACGAGAATGGTCCTGCAAAATCCACACAAACAGACAGGAAAGCACGTAACGGAGTAACTTGGACAGTTGGCAAGTTTGCCATAAAGGGGTTGTAAGATTTAGGTCGGCATCTAAAACAACGAATGCACTTCGACAAACAGCGATGAATGGCACTTTTCGGAGACAGAATCCAAAAACGTTGAAGCAATAAATAATGCATAGCCTTCAAACTAGGGTGCAGATGCGTTTGATGAGTCCATTCGATGATTAAATCGGTGAGACGATGAGTTTTGGGTAATAGCAATGGATGTTTTACATCAAAAGACAACCGAGACTTTTGTAATCGACCTCCTACTCTCAAAAGACCATATTCATCAATAAAGGGTGCGAGTTTACGAAAAGGTTTGGGTAACAGCGAATTTTGTTGAATTTTAAGGAAAATATCCGAAAAAACGTCAGCTTGTACGTGCTTAACAATGTATCGTAACGCAGATTCCATCTCTAAATGACTGTTCAGGGAATCGAAAGATGCAGCATTGTTTTTTCTTTGAAGTTTAGCCACGAATTTTAAGACGTAAACCATGACTTTCTGAATTTTTATCAGGTATGAAAATTTTGAAAGTAAAGTAGAGATGATATTATCCGAAATGACCGGTATCAATGATAATACAGTGGGCAATTTTTCTTCTAACATTTCCGTGGAATGGGAGGAGTGAAAATTAACTTGATAGGGCCAACACTCCCTTGACTTCGAAAGAAAATCCGGACCACGCCACCAGAGTGAAAATTGTAGTAGTTGTGCCGGTGTCAAACCACGACTAGCACAATCAGCAGGGTTTTGGTTAGATGGCACATAATGCCAAGAAGAACATGGTATAAGTTCTTGTATATCTCTTACTCGATTGGCAATAAAGGTTTTCCATTTATGCGGAGAAGAATTAACCCAAGTAAGAGCAATCGTGGAATCCGACCAAACATGAATATCGGAAAAAGAAAAGATATGCTTAAACGACTCTTTAATGAAGGCGACTAGATCCGCCAGCAATACAGCTGCCAACAGTTCCAATCTTGCAATAGATTGTGTCTTCAGAGGAGAAACTCGACATTTAGCACACACAAGTACAGTTTCAAATTTATCAGAAGTACTAAATCGGAAATATACAACGCTGGCGTATCCTAACTCTGAAGCATCGCAGAATCCATGAATCTCAACTTTAGAAGATTTATTAAAGCCGAAGTGTCTAGGGATTTGAATGTTTGCAAGGTCAGGTAACTCGGTTTTAAACTGATGCCATACCTGTTGTATTTGTTCAGGTGGTTCATCATCCCAAGATACATTGGATTGCCACAACTGTTGTAGCAGACGTTTGGCCCCTAAAAGACACGGGGAGATGAAACCAAGAGGATCAAAAATACGACTAATTTCCGAAAGAATAGCCCGTTTTGTACAAGTTTTGTCAAGGGGACAGTAAGAATAAGAAAAGACGTCAGTCGACGGGTCCCATTTCAGGCCTAGCACCTTAATAACTGAAGGTTCCTCTTTATCAAACGAACAAGATGTCAGAATATCGGAGCCAAAATCTTGGAGTAGACTGGGATGGTTGCTGGCCCATTTGCCTAGCTCAAAACCCCCGAGCTTTAAAAGTTGAATGAGCTCTAACTGTAGAGAGCGGGTAGATGACAGAGAATCACTTCCTAATAGACCGTCGTCAATATAAAAATGTCGCGTTAAAGCTTGTGAAGCATTAGGGAAACGAGACTCTGCCGACTCAGCTAACTCTTGTAAGGTTTTTAATGCGAGATAAGGTGAAGAAGAAACACCGTACGTAACAGTACGTAAAAAGTATTCTTGGAGAGGTTTAGAAGAATCCGACCTCCAGAGAATTCTTTGATAATTCCAAAATTCTCTGTTTACGTTAATTTGTCGATACATTTGCTTTATATCGCACGTGAAGCAGTAACGAAAATATCGAAAATTAAGTAAAAGCGAAGAGATGTCCTTTTGAAGCTTAGGACCTGTATATAAAGTATCATTGAGAGACACACCTCGAACGTCACGTAGACTGGCGTCGAAGACAACATGAATTTTGGAAACAAGAGACGAATTAACAAGTTGTTTTTTGAAAACTGCGTGATGAGCAAAATAATACGAGGTAGGCGATTTAAAATCGGATTCAGGAACCGGGACCATATGTTGGGAAGTAATATATTCATTCATAAACTCAACATATTTTTCTTTGAGATCCGGAATTTTCTTAAAACGATTCTCTAACATGCAAAAACGACGATATGCTTGAGAATAAGTATCGCAAAAGACAGGATTGGGTTGTCGAAACGGTAGAGGAACAGAAAATCTGCCTGTTGACTCTCGGAAAGTAAATGCCTTATAAATATTTTCACAAACTTGATCGTCATGGGACAAAATGACAGGTTTAGATATATTTTCGACTTCCCAAAACTTTTGTAAAAGACTATCTATGTTTGTATCCATAGACGTATGTAAAGCGGTAAAATTACAATTTGAAAGATCCGTAGAGACTTTGTAGCACATAACCGAAAATGGTTTCTAAAGCGACAGGTTGGTTTGGTTCGCCAAGAATTCGACCAGACTTTAAAAAGAGAGGAACTAATTCAGCACCTATCAGCATGTCTATCGGACCGGGTTGATAGAATGTGTGATCTGCTAATTTCAGATCACGTATATGAATAAGATCTTGGGGATTGATAAATACCTTAGGTTGATTTGAACAAACCTTTTTCACAATGATTGCGTCCAACGAGAAGATCGGGCCGTCACGATCACACGGTTTAATATGACAGAACGTGGTACCCTGAGTGGTACACGTCGACATTCCGTTTAGACCTTCCACTGGGATTGATAAATTATTACGGGAAAGACCTAAGCGCCGAAAACAACTATCTGAAATAAAATTAGCCATCGAGCCTGTATCCAGTAGGATACGAACTTTCTGAAAATTACCGTAGACATCTTTAATGTGTATCAAACATGTTGATAATAATACAGACGAGAATGTTAAACGTGATTGTGTGGAAAGGTTAGCGTTTATTAGAGACGTCGGCGCAAAACTAGACGTTGAGGTTTGAGGCGTCTCTAATGTAGGGTTGTGATTCTCATTAGAAGTTGGAATTTGAGGAGGCGGTTGACGGAATAAACAAGATTCGTTGGAACTTGGGTAGAAATGAAGAACAGTGTGATGTCGTGATTGGCAAACCCTACATGTTCCCGAAGAATTACAGTTCACGACGGGATGAGATGTACCCAAACAGTTGAAGCATAAATTATGGCGTTTAACTAACGAGATACGTTCTTGCGTCGTTTTAGCGAGAAAGGATGAACATCTATATAAAGGGTGAACATCAGAACACAAGACACATTTACCCCCTTGATAAGTTACCTTCGTTCGATTGGTGGCACTGACGAAACTAGATGTAAACGGTTTTTTATTAGAATGATGAGCAAATGATCGCGAGTGAGACTGGGTAGAAAGGGTTAATGAATTAAACTGAACAGATTCCAAAGCTATACATTGTCTTTCTAGAAATGAAATCAATTGCCTGTAAGTGGGAATGTCACAGCTTCGACTGTTTTCTAATTCAAAATCTGTACGAGTTTTATTGTCCAATTTGTTCGACAACATATTGAATAATAGGAAATCCCATTGCTCAACCGGGAAATCAAGAACACGTAAAGCAGCAACATTTTCCGTGAAAGTATTTAAGAGATTTCTTAAATTAGAAGAAGTGGAATTTTTAATAACCGAAGCGTTGAAAATATCGTTATAATATTGGGTAGCAAGAATTCGTTTATTCTGATACCTTTTCCCTAGAATCTCATAAGCAATCTGATAATTTGCATCGGTCAGGGGAATGCCTTTAAGAAGAGCCAAAGGTTCTTGACTAATAGACGTAATAAGAAACCGGAATTTTTCCACATCGGACAAATCGTGATTGTGATGAATTAAACTGTTAAATAGGTCAAATCATTGTGCATTGGAATGTGAGGAGATATTCGAAGAAGAAGACGAATCCCTAATTAAAAAATCACTCTTGATGGATTTTACTCCGTAGTATGCCTGATCGGCGGCCACCCTAAACTTATCTTGCTCTGAAAATTCCTCATCGGTTATTGATCCGATGATTAGATTGTGAGCTGTATGGAATTCTTGGTAAATAGCATCGATTTCCTCTGCCCTGGCTAAGAATAACGATTTGACAGTATCATCCCTTGAGGCTTGAATACCTGCCTCATGGGCTTCCCTCAATCTAGAATACGCTATTTGACGCGCCAAGTTGGCTTTGTTTATTTTGCTGGACATTGTAAGATAAAAGAAACGAAAAAGAGGACAATGCAAACAAAATTAAGCAAATCGAACACTAAAGAAATGCCTTAGATTGATAGAAGAGAAATGCTCTTCTTGGTTTCAGACAAAATTCTGAACAAACAAGTGAAGTATCGATAAAAAGCTAACTAACGAAAGGTATAGCGACAAAAGAAATCAAAAGAACTGTGTTTAAATTATTATGCAAGACGTAGAGAATAAGTTGGAAAGAGTGATAAAAGTAGAATAAAAATAATTCATAAAATCAACACAAAAAAAAATGTAAAAATGTAATACAACGTTAATAAATCATAAAAGTGATATATATGAATAATTAATATATGTAATATAAGTCAAAATGTGTAATATAAAAGTACCTATTGATATTATAAATTATAAAAGTCGAAATAAATTTAAAAATTGTTACGTAAATATGACCAAATTTAATTATATAAATTAAGTCTAAAAATAATGCTGAAGGACCGAATTAAAGATAAATTGAAAAGAAAAAAAAAACAATTAATTAAATGAAACAAAATGAATTGAAGTTATAATTATTTATCATCCGGCCGAAGTAACCAAATGTTTTGTATAAAACTTAATGAGGTCGCTGGTTAAATGATAATCGATAAATAATAATAACGAAAAAATGAAATAATTTGTTTGTAAGTAAATTAGCGAAAAATAGCAAATGTTCGTAAATAGATATGTAAAATAAAATGCAATTCAAATAACAATTGGCCGATTTAATATCTTATTGTCAATTCTATAGGAGATTCACTTACCTTTTGTCTGTGGTTGAGCCTCGCTCGGAGTCTAAGGTCTAAGGGTAAAAATGGGATGCACACCCGATGCTGGTTTTTGCGAGTTCGAGAATTGAAAGGATGAACTAAAGCCATATTATACTTAGCTAATATACTATGATTGAATAAAAGATTTAAAACTAAATAAGGTCATATTTTGAATATTAAAAATAAAATATTTAAATCAGTCTTGATACTTTTCCAAACACCTTTTGAAAACTGATGGATTGACAGGCTTGGCGTCGATCTTGTATACGAGGGTGGTGTTCTTATCCTAGGAATATTAAATTCTTACTGTTGTGTGTGTATTGTTGTGTTATAGGTTTGTTCTATATGTTGTGTTATATGTTATACGTAAGTTGTATAACGTAGGTTTGTGGTAGATTTTGTGTAGTGACTGTGTCTAAAACTGTTAGATTGTCGTGTATTATGTGTTCCATATGTATTTTGTATAAATTGTAGGTGATATTTCTCCGACTTCCTATTATTCCGCTATTTGTGGTATATTCTTGTTATTGACTTATTTTTATGGTATTGGCAACCAAAGCCTAATACATTTTGCTGAAGGATTTGCTAAAAATTTTTCTTCGTTGAGCAGGATTGAGAACTGCTTCTTCGTGTTTATTTCTTTCAAAATTTGTTTAATTCACTAATGTTTGTATTTTGAAGACAATTTCCGAAGTGAAAATTGAAACGTAATAAAATTACTTTAACCTTAAATTGGGGCTTATTCCCATTTAATAGTAATTTCTTTCATGATTATTAATGCGTATTTCCATTGTACTCTGTACTTATATGTGTTATATAAGTACTCTGTACTTATATAACACAAAACAGTCAGAATTTAATATTTTTAGGGTAAGAATATCTCCCTCCCTCCCTAGATTTTTTCAACCATAAGCATGCTGTTGCCTACAATATCTATTCCAAGCATGTCATTTCATCAATTTTAAAAAGATCTACAATAACCTACAAACTACTTGATTATTCATTTTTGTATAATTTCTTAAAATAATCTTTTTTGAAAATGATTTCCGGAGTGACTTGAACTTATCAGACCGTCCAATTAGGTTAAAACTATTATCTGAGTTACTAAATATTTCAAATAAAATTAGTTCACATTCATTTACACATGAGAAACATTTCTGCAAATTGGATCTCCAAATTTCGAATGTTGACCAAAAGCGTGAAAGAGTATTGCATTGCTCTGAGCTCTGTTTCAAACCGAGCCCCGATATGTGCTCGAGTTGCAAGAGATGCAAACTTCATAAGCCAAGTTGTTACTGTGAATGAGACTTGAATACATTTCTACGACCCACGAGGAAAGCAGAAATCGATGTTTAAAGACACTCTGGATATCCAAGGCCTACGAAATGTTATGTTCCAAAACCTGCCGGCAAAGTTCTTGATTCAGTTTTTTGGGATTATCAAGGAGTAGGTAATTATGACTGATTTTCTGTACACAGATGGAATAATTAGAAATTTCGTTAGATAATAATACTGTCCATTATAGGAGAAAAATTATGGAGAAAAGACGTTATTCAAAGTTATTTGGTTTTTGACTGACAATTTCTTTGCATACAAATCACATAGTGCGATGCAAAGAATTTTTGGTTTAGGGTTCAAATTACTGAAAAGTCTTCTTATTCTCCAGAGTTGGCTGCGTTCAACTACTTTCTCTCCCCCATTAAAAGAAAATATAAAAATTTGTTAATGTTCTTACAACGAAACATTATAGAAACTATGTAGCTCTGGTTTGAAGAACAAGGTATTTTTTTAAGGTTTATAGGTTATATAGTTTCATTATAATGGAATTATCCAATGAAAAGAAGAGTCTGCCGTGTAACAAAATACTTTGATTTTCAAATTTTATTTACTTTAATAGTGGGCTAAGAATTTTTCAATACATCTTCGTATGTTCTAGACTAGGTAATCTCACGGGTCTTGTGAGGCTTGAATGGTAGAAAGTAATCGTAGTTATATTATTTATTTCTAGTATATCGGCTGTAAATATAATGGTCCGAGAATACTGTTCTGCAGAACTCCGGTGTTATTAAGCCAGAACTTGAATTTTTGGATATTTCATTTTACAAAAACGTACCTATTTATTTGATAGTTAGTATTTGATTAGCAGAAAATAGTTGCTGAATACTTTTGCCGTTTTGGTCTTTCTTTTTGAAGAACAGACCTCTGTGTTTGTGTTTGTCAGACAATTGTGAAGTTTTTAGGATTGTATCGACGCGGTATTTATTTTCTTCAAGAATTGTTGGGTATTGGAGTAATGTCTTAGTAGTAATGTTAGAAATTAAATTTACGGTAATCCTTTACAGCAGTAATCTTTCACAAATTAGCGAATGGTTTTGAATAAGCCGATGTTCGTAAGATGTTACTTAATTGGGCTCTTTTCCTGGCTTGATGTCATAATGATTTTAGCAAATTTTCAGTTTTTTTGGGACATATGATAACTTAGCATACGGTTAAATATAACCGTTAGCATAATTGTTTTGTTAGAAAGCTGATTTAATATGTAAGCTCGAGATTAAATCATAACCAGTACGTGTAAAATTTTAGATTTACAGTGACATTTTATATGCTGCTTTAATTAGTTCTTTCTGTATTTTCCCATATTTTTGTTTATTCGTTGCTGGAGCCAGCCTATTCAGCATATTTACGGATAGTTATATACGATCTTTTAGCTTCTTATCCACCTTCCATAATGTTTAATCATTTTGTTAAATAAGGTTTGTAATGTAATTTTTAAAGATTTCATTGGTTGAGACCATGATGGCCTCTCCAAGTTGAATCCTAGTCTGTTGTATACTGGCAATCCATATTATTTTTAGATATTTACCAGAATCCCCTCGCATGACGTTTTTCAGCAATCAGTTGGCGAAAATACAGATGAAATTTTTGTTTGAATATTTTTTTGCAGTAAGGCATGCAGAGGGTAGTTTGTTTATAATGATTCACATGCTGATGTTAACCAATGTATAATTAATTAGACTGATGACAGAATCACGGAAATTGAAGCTAGATTTATTATGTGATTTATATGTGAATTATTTTTTAATGCCCTTTTACCTATATAGTAGTCCACTAGATAAGAAGTTTACAGGGGCCATTCGGTCAGTAAGCAAGGATTCCGTTGGTTCCTTTTAAAAGATTACCACCTTTTGTTGTTACACCCGCAATAAAGCATTGGGTTTTTCTGTAGAAGTCACAGATTAATAGAATCTGCCGTTGTGGGTTGTAAATGGCAGATATGTTACATTGTCATATTACTGCATTCAATTGAATGCTTGCGCTTGGATTTTTTCTGTTACATATTTTGACAAGTTATAATGTGAGATGTAGCTGCGCCTGATTACTGCTGAACCGCCATCGGGTTTCTGAAATAAGCAGTGTGTTTATTTTATTCAGTTTAAAGAATGTCACAACTTCTTGCGTATGTTTAAGCAACTTTTACTCTGTAGACAGACACACTCTTTTTTATTTAATAGGTCCGGTGAATGTATTATTCTTCTTGTAGGTATATGCCTTGCCAACTTTCGATAGATACCTATTGTGTTTGTTGACATTATTACGTAGTTCTGTTATAATATGTTTCATATACAGGTACATACATATATATCTGAATTTTCTTCGGCTACAGTTGGTACTGGTTATTTCTCTATGTGGATTGTTATTTTTAGAAAATGGAATGATACGCCACTGTCACATTATTGTTTATTTTAATAACACGTTTTAACTGTTATCCGTTAATTGCTTGGTCTTATCTGTGGTCACATTTTGCTATCACACTCGTCGGATATACTAAATACGTACTAACTTTTCGATATTCTATTTACATACAAAATTGTGTTTAATAACTAACTTTGGTAAATTTTTTCGACGCCGATATCTTTTTTTGAATTTTTTGATCATTCTGAACAAAATTAGTCTCGTGTAGTTTTTTTTTGTAAACTTGACCTTTTTCGAGTTATAAATAATTTAAAACTGTAACTAAAAACACAAGTAAAAAACATTATTTTTGAATTCACCTTAATTCAAGTTTAACCTTTTTCATCATTTCTCGATCAGTATTTTGGGCCTATTTAATTTTAAAACATTTTTTTCTAATCGTTAATAAAGCGCTTATGACATGACGTCCGCTCAGGCTGTGACGTGTGTAATAGAGAGAAACAAGTCCTAGGGCACAAATGTTTGCTGGTTTAAATTCTCATGGTACAAATGAGGACCCGCCTTGCCATACGCGCTTTAAAAAACAAGGGATAATAGTTATGTATGCACCAAGGGTGTTATTAAGATGATTACGCCCGGAAAGCATCATAATCCAGACAGAGGGCCTCTGACCCGAGAGTTGGATGTTGCCTGATGGGCGTAATCTTTCAGTTACACAATTTAGATGAAAGCAATCAACTTTCTGTTTTTTGATAAGTTTTGAACTTCTCCTAGCTACAAGGAACAGATTTACAAAATATTTTAACTTTATTGTCACATATATTCATAATGAGCTCGCATACCTTAAAATTGTATACCAGATATTTTGGATGTTAACTTATTTCCTATATGACGTTTCTTTCCTATATAGGGATTCGCCTTCGGTTGAGTGGTAGTTGCAGGCTCTATTATTTGATTAGTGCTTCTATCTTGCATATATGAAGTTATTAATACGGCGTTTGGTGCAGCCTATTCAATTCATTCTCAGATTCCTTGTTGACCCGGTGAGTCACATAATATCCTCCTTAGGATTATTCAGCGCTTCACCGTTAGTCCGTTGTTTACCAAGTTCACATTCACATTTCAACTTTTGATTTAAGAAGTTTTTAACCTAAACAGCTCTCCAGGCAGTTTTTTTTTCTTTACTAAAGTCTTTCTTGGGTAGATACTCCTTTTCGATCCCTGCAGAGGACAGATCTACTTCGGGAATAGCAAACCTGCCCTCGGGAATTCATGGTTTTGTCCCTTGAGACCTTTCTCCCAAGAGAATCGTGTCACGACCCATAAAATTCCCATCTACACCTAATTTCTCTCCCCATCCTACCGAACGAGAATATGGAGAAAACAAGATGCAAAAAATCTGTATCTTGGGGTGGTAAGTTAATCGTGCTAAAAACTGAATGGTCGCACGTTACGCGAAAGTTAGCGATGCTCATGGAACACTGGGTAAAATGGTGCTAAATATTTGGAGCCTTGTTTCTGTATGCGGAACTCTACAGGAATTGTAAGACTGTCTCCAGCTACTCGTGGGACTAAATATGAATACTTAAAAATATGCAAGGTAAGCACAGTGTTTAAATGCCAAAAACTCGACCACTATAAACCAATCCTACACAAAGTGCTCCAAAAAGATAAAACTGGGGAAGAAATGGAAGACGAGCCCTTAAAAGTGAATTGGGATATTGTGGGTATCAGTAAAGTTATTAAAAAGGGATAAAGATGATCGGAGGCGTTGGTTTCTTTATTCACAACACAATTACCAACAGAATTGTGTCAATACATCAAAACTCAACAACGGTGGTCTACTTAAACATCAAAATAAGCGCATGATATATCCTAAAGATCATTCTACACTACAAGAAAGACTACAGTATAGATCCGACTACAGGACATCCAGACCAAAAAGTCCAAATATTCTACGATTAAATATCCTGTGCAACCAAGGAAACTCCTAGCCACTTTTTAATAATAGATGGCGATTTCAAAAATAGGCACTAAGGAGGACCCCTCTGAAATAATAGTGGAAAATTTTGGACGCCAAGGCAGAAATATACTGATCGCCAAAAAATATAACACTTTGTATACGGTTATTTATCTGGATCAAAAGTAAGTCTTATCTAATATGTGATAAAGTTTTTACCTCATTTTTTCTTCTTAAACTGAAGTTTTTTTCTTTTCTTTTTCGCAAAAATAAAAATGGTAAGAAGTTTATTTCTGTATATTTACCTTTAGTTTATTTGTAGTTTTATTTAATATGGATTTCTTTTAATTTACCCAAAAATTTTAATTTCCAAAAGCGGTCATCGGCAACTTCGTCAATTAATCGACTTCCAAAAAGGCGCATTATAGGAATGAAAGAGGTTGGTTTTGGTTTACGGAAGATCTTACGAATAGTTGAAGCTAATATATCAACGGCGTTAAGAGTTTAGAGAAAGTGTTCCAACAATGAGACTTATTGGCGTCGTGGAGTGTCTGAACGTCCTGGAATATTGCAAGGCCGTAATTTGACTACCCTAGACTTCTTGCTTTTAGAAATAGACAGAACAGTGTACATCAAGTAAGTCACGATCAGCAAAAAGATAAGGAGAACCGTTTCTCGAGGAGTTTTAGTTATGATTTTGCTGGTATAACTTCCGTAGCCCGTACCGACTTAGTTCTTATGGATACAGGTTCTATGACAGGATTCATGACAATCATTTTCCATGAGCATGTAGTACCTTTTGCCCCATTCAT
This sequence comes from Diabrotica undecimpunctata, assembly GCF_040954645.1. Classification (NCBI taxonomy): domain Eukaryota; kingdom Metazoa; phylum Arthropoda; class Insecta; order Coleoptera; family Chrysomelidae; genus Diabrotica; species Diabrotica undecimpunctata. The sequence goes on from NC_092807.1 coordinate 83,652,179, forward strand.
ACGTCCTAATATTATTTTTATGGACGATATCACGCGTCCCCATCATGCTAGAATGGTCAATTAACACTTGGAAGACGTCGAGACGTCAAGATTGTCCGTATGAATTGTCCAGCTTCCTAAAGGAATTGTTCAATTATGAAGATGAATTCAAGTTCGGCTACCCCGCCCAAACAACTTGCCTGAGCTTAGTGCGGCTCTTCAGACAATATGGGACAAGTTATTGGACCAACTTCATGTTTAAAATTTCTCAATCACAATGCCAAAACTTATGCATTGCATAATAAGGACTCGAGAATAAAATACTAGGTGCTAATTTCAAATGAATAAACATTATTTTGTTATAACTGTTTTTGATCAACTAGTTTTATCAACTATATACTTCTCATTTTTTCAATTTTCGAATAATCACTTAATTTTTATAAATAAATAACTTTTTCGCGTAAGATGTATTTCTTATTTACATTTAATGTTCCTTCTATATATGTGCCCAATCTATAAGTGGCATCTCTAAAAATGTGTCTTCTTCTCTACAAAATAGGCATGGACCGAATTTTTGTACCTGATCCTTTTGCACCTTTGCATCTGTATTAAAAAGATAAGTTATGAATTTAATTTTTTTATTTTCATTGTCTGAAGGTAATTTTTTAGTGGCATATTGGTTTTATAACAATTCATACAATTAAGGGAATGTAAAAAGGAAAAAATAAAAACTTGGTTGTGATTTCAGAACTAAACTACAGTAAGACCAAAGTTTATGAAACTAAGATTTTATTAATGGTATGTTAACCTCTAATAAATCTATATTTTAATGCACGTCTTAACCACATGATAGTACAATATGCTGACAAAACCCAATATTTGATGAGGATATGCGATAGTTGAAGATCGCATGACAGATAGTCGTTTCTGTTCTGTTCGTGTCTGTTTTAGAAATAAACAAAATTTCAATGAATCCCTACGAAAACCAATGAATACAAAAACCAATAACACATAATAATACATTTAACAGCAGATTGGTTAAAGGAAACTCAAAAAATTATAAAGACCTAGAAAATATTGAAAGAAATGACACTAAAGAAAATAATGTCAGAATTGTTTCTCAACATAAAACAATTTAGCTAGTTGGAGCACATGTTGCAGATGTCAAAGAAAGAGAAAGTCTTTTAGTAAATAACAAGCAGAAGAAATAAGGACTAAAAAAGATGAAATCAAAAGAAATAGATGGATACACACAATCTAATATTATTGTAACTTCCCTACTGATTTTTCTGCTATGAACTTCTGATGTACACTCCTGATTGCCAGTCATCATGGAAATTTGGAAAGTATCACGTCGTAAGACCAGTTATACTAAAACTCTACTCAATTCACGTCAACCTCAAGTCAACGGACGTGATTCAAGGAATCACGTCCGTTAGCCACAGTTACTTATCAAATTTTTAGCTCTTGTTATTTTGTCTACGTCATGGGTTTTATAATTTGAGCGCAACAGTAGTTTTTTAAGTGTCTTTTTATAATTTACAATCAGATTCATCATTTAAATCAATAAGTACAGAAAATATCTTATTGGCATCGAGTATTTGCTTGTCTCCAAATATTCATTGATAATACTTTTGGAATAATATCATACAGTTTCTTTATTTTTCTAGTTTCACCTTCAAGAAAAGTCTGAATATATCCAGCCTGAAAAAATATTAACTATTATATAAAATAATACTTTTATATGAGGCAAAGTAGTGAAATTCTGCATAAATTATTAGAGATAGAAAAGTGAACTGTTAATTACTGAACAATTTTAAAACAAGTTTAAGTATTTTAGACGTATACACAAGTATACATGTATGTATGTACGTGTTACATAAATGTATATGTATAATATGTGTAGAAGATGATGTACTAGTAATCGAATTTCTCAAGAACGGAATCGAGACTCTAATCCTCAAAATACAAGAACTTTTTAATTTATGCTTACGAGAAAAGGTGATACCGTCTAAATGGAATAAGGCAGTAACGATTCTGCTACACAAAAAAGGAGATAAAACTGGCCTAAACTTATCGAGCCATTAGCATGTTAAATCATATGTACAAACTCTTTACACGAATCATAACGACGAGATTGGATAAAAAAACATGTACCAAACCAGAGAGCAAGCGGAATTTTGATCAAAACTTGGCACAAACGACCACATCCAAACGATAAAACAACTTATTGAGAAATCCATAGAATACAACAGACCTCTGGTATTAGTGTATATATTTCCACAAAACAGACTAGGTGGAACTAGATAGTGTAATTGATGGATTAAATTAAGGTCGCATTGATAGCCGTTATTCTAGATTAGTAAGCAATATTTATAGAAATGCAACAAACGTAATAAAGTTACACGAAAAGAGTAACGAAATAAAAATTCAAAAAGGTGTTAGACAGGGTGACACACTATCACCAAAGCTTTTTAAAACTGTCCTAGAGCGTGGTTTTAAAACTCTGGATTCGGATCATAAAGGGATAAGTGTCGACTACTTAAAAAAGACTACACCACCTGAGTTAAGCTGATGACATAGTTTTGATTGGAGATGACCTAAATAGGCGAAATCAACATAATGTTAAAATAACTGGAAAGAGCCTGCAGAAAAATGGGTTTAAAAATAAATATCCCGAAATAAAATACATGACGAACCTCGTGCCCAGTGACAACTTAAAAATTCAGAAAGAACGAAGTAGAACTTGTTGATAAATACATATACTTTGAACTGAAATAAGAACAGGCAAGAACAAGCAAACAGCTATGTTATTAAGAAGAATAGTACATAGATGGGCAGCATATGAAGACCTCTTAAAAATGTATTTAAAGATGGCAACATTCCAATTAATCTGAAGCGAAAGTCTCCGATCATTGTGTTCTACCAGTAATAACCTACGGTGCGGAAACACTCTACCTAACAAAAAACAGTGCTTTAAAACTAAGAGTAGCATAAATAAGGATATATCGTTCATTGATAGAAGTATCAATAAAAGGCAAAATCACAAACGAAGACCTACGAAAAAGAACCAAAGTTACAGATGTTATGGAGAAACTTTATAAATGAAAATGGAGATAACAAGGATCAAGGATGGAAGGTGGCCAAGCAAGTTAACCGAATGAAGACTAATGACAGATGACCACTTACACGATAACAGGATGATCTGCGAAAGATGATGAAACATTGGATCCATACTGCACAAGACTGTGTACTATGGATACAAACAGGGGAGAGATATGTTTTACAATGGACTTAAAATGGGCTTATGATGATGAACATACATAAGTAAATAATCATTAGTAATTTATTAAATATTTTTTAATACCTTCTTTTAATAAACATATACACACGAGTCTTACTAGCATGTTCATATTTATCTTTATAGCACAGTATTTAATTCAATATTGAACACACTTAATGAATCCTTAAAAAAAAGACACAAATTGATTGATGTTGTTGAATTTTTGTTCGATGCAAATGTCAAATAAACACAAGTGACAAACAGAAATAGAATAAACCAAAAAGTACAAATCCGAAGATTTCTAGATATTCGACACCAAAATTTAGATTTTTTCCTAAATCTGTACCTTCTACAAATTTCAAAGCATATAGATGATGAATGGACCGACAAGGGGAATCTAAATTTGCATTCCATGACACATCGATTCACCTAGGCAAGAACCTTACGTGAACTGGTTTCTTGTTCTAAAAATAATATTAACTGTATTTTCTATAGAAATAGAATAACATCAATCAAATGACTTCTCTTCAATTAATTAATAAATCTAAAATTGCATTCCATGACATATCGATTCATCTAGACAACAACCTTTTGTGAACTGGATTCTTATACTTAAAATAATATTAACGGTCTTTTATATAAAAATATAATAACATTAAATCATTTACGTCTCTTTCCCTCAGAGTTTTTAACGGGTGTAAAACTCTTATCTTATTTTATCTTAGTGATTTTTCAACATGAAATAAATGCTGAGATTTCCGAGTTAGCCAAGGGTTTACCAACTTAAGTAACAATTTCAAACTTGAACTTAAACTTGATCTTGGAAGTCTTAAAAACATCACTCATAACTGAATTAAACTACAGCTTACCATTTTACAAACTTTATGTCAAGGACTACTTACTTTGTATTTCAAACAATTAATTATATATAATTGCTATATATATATATATATATATATATATATATATATATATATATATATATATAAAGTAGTTAGGTATTATTGACTGACACGTTATGTAAAATAAAGTTTTATTTTGAGGTTGCAGTCATTAATAGGGCAGGAAAGTAAAACTCTTTGTTCTTTAATCAAGCTTTCGCAAAATTTATTTGCTTCTTCAGGATATGCTAAAATATGGTATCAGTAAATACAACGAAATTAGAACTAAATAGCATTGTTGTATTTACTGATACCATATTTTAGCATATCCTGAAGAAGCAAATAAATTTTGCGAAAGCTTGATTAAAGAACAAAGAGTTTTACTTTCCTGCCCTATTAATGACTGCAACCTCAAAATAAAACTTTATTTTATATATATATATATATATATATATATATATATATATATATATATATATATATATATATATATATATATATATATATACACTATACTCTTTAATTATTTAACAGCTTTCAAAACACAGTTGAAGCATCTAATCCAAATCTTAGCTACTGCGATACCTTGGGCAAAATTAAATTTATTTTATAAGTTTTTTAGTTTATAAGACATATTTGGAGAAGTAATCGACTATCGTTAAAAATTTGCTGTTGTAAGCTATAATTAATTGTTTACTATTTAAATGGGAATAAGCCATAATTAAAGGTTAAAATACGTTTATTGACGTTTTAATTTCCACTTCGGAAATCGTTTTCAAAATACAAACATTAGTAAATTAAACAAATCTTTTTAAAAATGATTTCCGGTGTGGAAATCGTAACGTCAAATTTAAACTAGTCAAAGAAGTAATGTTAATTACAAGCAATTGTGGCTTAATCCCATATGAACACAATGTTTAGAAAAACACAAGAAAACAGTTAAGATTTTCTTAGTTGACATATCTCGCATTCGTCAATGTAAGAGCCCTTTCACACGGCAACATCCCGTTTTTTGCAGGTACAGTATTTTGCAGGGTCCTGTTGAGTAGTATACGTACTTGATACTTGCAATCACACGAGCATCCTGTTTACGGTATCCAGCAAAAAACCGATCCGTTTAAATTTGACATTCGGTTTTGCCACTGGAATGGGTCCATTTAAAAAAGGATCCAGTTTAATTATACGTATAGTGTAATGGAAGTGTTCTCACCACTTTCTGCATACGGTTTTTTACTGGACGCAGTGCGAGGAGAGGAGAGAGATTCCCCCGCCTCGAACACAGCTGCTTGTCATGGTACATTGTACCATGGCTGCTTGTTGACCGTGCCCACTCCTTCGCTTAGTGCTCAGTGCTTACCAGTCTACGCAAGGCCAGTTTTGTGATTGTTCTGCGAGATGACGCAAACCAAAATAGACCCAGAAATACTTATTCCTCTTATAGAAAATAGACCTATAATATGGGATAAAACTTTAGAGAACTATAAGGATAAAAACTGGCGCATGGCGCGAAGTTTGTATTATTTTGAATGAAGAATTTAGGGGGATGGAAGAGAAAGAAAGAAAAAATTATGGTAAGTCTTAAATTTGAATCTTTATTGAAATAGTATTAATTTAGCTCTGTATTGCTTCATATTGCCACGGTACAGCTCCCACTTCAGACATAAAATAATTAGTGAACTCTCTTCGTATTGTATTTGCACAATGTCCACCTCGCGTACTTAGATCGCTTCGTATATTTAACCAAGATTTTGATTCGTTGCTTTCCATGTTAGCATATGAACTTTCATTATTTATTATATAGTTATGGAGTTCAGTGCAAGTTTTTACTATCGAAATAGCGGTACTAATGCTTACGTCCAATGGGCGATGAAATATTCGCCATTTGTTTGCCAATATTCCGAACGCACATTCTACGTAGCGTCTGGCTCTAGTTAATTGATAATTAAATATTTTTTTTATTTTTATCTAGATGAGTTCCTCCGTAGGGTCTCATCAAATTATAATGTAAACCGAATCCTCCATCCCCTATTATCACAGAAGGTACTCTTGATTCCAAACCTTCAGAAAGAGGACGAGCATCCGACAAATCTAAACTGCCATCAGTTAGCTTTTTCCAGAAAGTCAATTCTTTGAATATAGAGGAATCACATTCTTTGCCATATGAGCCTACGCTAATATAGATGAATCTATAATTCGAATCTACTACTGCTAGTAATACAATGGAAAAAAAATTCTTGTAATTAAAGTACATATATATATATATATATATATATATATACTGCTATTTGGTTTCTTTAATCTTATGTGTTTCCCGTCTACTGCACCAATACAGTGAGGGAAATTTGCTTTAGTATAGAATCCGTCAGCAACTTCTTCCCATTCAAATTTTGTGTTTGGCAGTTTCATATACTCTTCACACAAGTTGTTCCATATGACATTTGCTGCGTCTATAATAATATTACTGATTGTTGAAACTCACACTCGATACGTATAATGAAAATCCATAAATGAACACCCAGACGCCAAGTACCTGCAAATATTTTGGAATGTATCAATATTTTCTTTTTCAGCAAAACATGTCGTTAAGAAATGGAATCAGATTAGAGACAGCTGGTCAACAAATTTAACTGCAACTAAGAAGACCAATCAATCTGGATCTGCTTCAGTGAATGTAAAAAAATACTGTTATCACAGCCAGTTGTTGTTTTCTAAAAAAAAAAATTATGGAACCAGGAGAAACATACGACAGTGTAAATAATGAAGAAAAAAATCAGGATAATACAGATGTTGAGAAAGTTGAGCCGGAAATTTCTATTAACCAAAATGAAGAAATTGAAGATGAACCTTTTGTTGTAAATGAAAGCTCTAGACAAGAAAATCCTACAAGTGGTGCTAAACGATTTAAGAACATTGATGTACCAAGACAAAAGTTTAATGTAGTGGATCAAAAATTTATGTAATTTATCGATCACCAGATGAAAATACAAAACAATTCGCAAAATGAAGATAGTAACTTGTCTTTTTTTAAAAGCTTACTTCCAACAGTTGCCTTACTTAACGATGATCAAATACTAGAATTTTAAGCAGGTGTTATAAGTTTGCTGCATAAAAAACCACAATAGAAGTCAACCACCATCCACTTCCAACTACTTGTATCAATCACAACAAGGTTATTTAACATCAGAGTACGTTCAACCATCGCCAAGCCCGTCAACTCAAAGTTCGTCACAATTTGACCACTTTCAACGCTCACCAGCTGAATCGACTCGCTCAGATTTTCCAGACTTTACTATGTTGTAATTACACGCACACACGCCATCATAAACACATACATACACATAATACACATACCCACATACAAATACACACATACACACACAAACACACTCTATAACTTTACTTAATAAATATTAATAATGATAAATCTATTTTATTTTCACCTTAAACATATTGCAAGCTTTTCTTCAGGAGTGATGCTTTTTCTCATATTTGTATTCTGTTTTTTTAGATGTTTCTCCACTTTTTTTAAAAGGTTGTCAAACGTGGTCATAGACATCCTAAAGTAATTAAAAAACTTTGATTCTTCTTATCTTAAATCGCCCATGAGATTACGAAAAATACCCAATTTCTGTCGTTGTTTCAGAATCGGGTGGACCCAAAATCTTCTTTTTTACACTGCCGGCGGCGGCGGTAATAATACAATATCGCAAGCGTGTTCACGTCCATCACCTTTGAATTTTTGTTTTAATCTGGCAAATATAATATACCGCCCATTGCCCTACCGCAAAAAACGGGATGCAAACTACTGTGTGTGAACACACCAGTGGTTTTTACGGTATTCAGTAAAAAACCACTTCTGCAGAACTAGACGTCCGTGTGAAAGGTCAGTAAGTTTGGATCGAAATTCGTTGAATGGGCTAATAGTATATTGATTTAAATCGGTTATCAGTTTTATATTATCCTCTATGATTTTACTTTCCTTCATGATAGTTTTGAATTATTTTTTTTAATTTTATTTACTGGAACATCAATAATATGTTTGGTGCAATTAATAATTTTCTATACCCGCCAAAGTCCTCTTAGGGCTCTGGCAAGTACAGTAAAGTTAGGACTGTATAAGAGGAAGAAAATAAAGACAAACTTGACCAGATTTTTAATCTGTGAAAATCATTACATACAAATCAAGAAACTACCCAGCAGAAGAACTAGAACGGTCGGCCTTAAGGGGGGCTTTAACACGAAACTTTCCCAAAAACTCTATCATAATAATAGCTTCTTTAAAATGTCGTAAAGATAGCGTATGTATCGATGCAGAAATAAATGCTTAAAAGTATACATTGTTGCTGGATATCAGAGCAATCTGGACCATTATACGCCCGACAATTATAAATAGCCGTACAAAACTTTTACCAACGAGGTTGCGACTGTGGCGTGCCACAGGTAAAAATGCCAACATCCATAAAAAATTCAGATACAATTAGGAATTTGGAAAGAAATTTTCGTCCATACAGTCATCGTTGCTGAAATCCAAGAAGATGTTATATTAAGAATAGACGTAATAAATTTACGTGAATTTTAATTGGAGTTTAAGAATAAAGGAATCAAAGTTGGTAAGAAGGAGATATTTCTTTAGCCACATCCACCTAATGACAGCACTGTGCAAGCTGCCATTAAAGAGAATACAGTTGTGCCTGCAAGAAGTGAAACAATCATAGAAGCACGGCTAAAGGAAATTATGGAAGAAGAAACACCTGTTATGATGGAACTATGGAACTAAGGCGAGGAGGTTAGCCGGGGAATTATAATTAGAAATGAATTACTCACGTTAAAGAAATATCTGTAAGACTTGGTAATGTCAATAATTACTTAGTGATCATTAAGAAAGAAACAAAAGTAGGAATCTGTATACCAGCGACGTCTATAATTTGCTAGGCGGTATTATCCGATAATTTCAACGACAAATTTATACAAATGATTGCAGTTGATGAATAGTCTCTATATAAGGAAGAGAAAAGAAAATTAAGGGAATTTCGTCGGCGGTATCGTGTCATCTTCGTTCCGGAAGGAGAAAAGACAGAAAGAACTACCGTTGTCAAACATAAAATCGATACTGGTAGTGATAGACCAATTTGCCAAACAGCTCGACAATTACCAGAGGCGAATAGAGCGGGAGCGGGATTGTTGAGAAAATGAAGAAAAACATGGTGAGAGAGATGATTTAAAATATTTTTTTTTTGTGTCCTTTTTAAAACTCATAATTTAGTTCGAAAACTAAAAAACTAAACTATGAGAGGTCTCACGTGATAATTCTCCGTGAATTATGTAATGCATCGGTATTAATTGTAGAATTTGTTAATCAAAAGACCAACTCCTTTTTTACTCAGCATTGCCCGAAGCTTTATCTGTTGCTTACAAGTTTATTAAGAGGCACATCAAAAGTTTTTATTATGGCATTTAATGCATTTTTACTATCGACACCTCGGGTTGACTATTAAAGTTCCACTAAATCTATTAATTATTCTTTAACAACGAAGTCAGGTGAAACAGTACGTACGAAAACTGCCAAATGCGGAAGATCTGTGATATCTGTCGATTGCTGAATGTAATACAGTTCTGCAAATTATTTTTTCTTTCATTACCTTTTATTTGGATCTAAAACTTCTTCATTGTCCAAGAACATCTTCCAAGTTTTTCTTTTAAAAACACTTCCTGTCCATACGGACATTTTGCACGAGCAATATTCCGAGTAATAACAAAACTGGCTTCAACCACATCATTGGCTTGATTGCTAAAGGTTGTCAAAACTGAGTGTAGTTTATTTATTTAATTTTAAAGAAAATTTATGGTATTTTAATTTGAAATTTGGTGGATACTGATTAGAAAACTGAGAATGGTTGGTTTCATAAGGTCGACTTTAATTGCTAGCTCTATAATTTTTGACCATAGAATTATAAATTACACGTAATGCTTTTCCGTTATTAATAAAACTTTGGGTTTTATTTTTACTTGCATTTTTATTTTGTTGCTCGTATTCTTTGTTTTTATTGTCTGGAGGCATATTTTTAAAAGAACTGAAAATAAATAAATAACTCAAAACATCCTACAAAATTGAAGACATATCCGTACACCAATCTAAAAAACCTGGTTAAAATCCACTGTATTAATACTTGGCAAAATTATTGTGGAAAATTAGGTACTAAATTAAATGTTATTTGCCCAAAAATAACTGATGTCCTGGAGACTCCTTTAAACAGAAGAAACCAAGTTATTATTAATCGTTTAAGAATTGGCCATACTGCTTTAACACACAAATAATTAATAACAAAAGAACCACTACCTATCTGCTCCAGCTGCTCTAACACACTGACTGTGAAACACATCCTGCTTGATTGTCCTCAATTCAAGGAAAAAAGAAGATCCCACGGATTCACAGATGATGATCGCAAGACAGTTCTCACCAAAAAAATTTCGACAGTGTTAAGCTATTTAAAAGACATCAAGTTATTCAATTTATGTAATGTATAGGCCAGGCCAGGTATAACCAGGCTAAATACCTAGGGGTACATCTAGATAAGAAGCTAACGTTCACTGAGCACATCAATCAGCAAATACGCAAAGCCAAAGCGTTGAAAAGTCAGCTCTCAACACTTATTGGAAGGAAAAGTAAACTACGATTTAAAACCAAAATCAGGGTTGCGAATAGTATTATCCTGCCAGTCCTAACATATGCATCCGCTGTGTGGGGACACACCTGTAAAACAAACAGGAAAAAGATACAGACCAGTCAAAATCAAATAGTCAGAAATGCCCTTAAGATACCAAGGTACGTACCCTTGAGATATGTATATAGAGACTCAGGACAAACAAGAATCCTACGCGCGCTAGACGAGAGAGCATATGAAATTTTCAACGGACTAAGAAACCACCCCAGCAGAATGTTAAGAGAGCTGACTAACTACAATGAAAACACAAGGACGGTACACAGAAGACCAAAACAACAGATAGCTCGATATAGGGAGAACCCGAACGAATAAATAAAGAATGAGATGGTTGCAAGAAGAACGAACAAAGAAATGCAGTCAATCAGAAAACACACCAAAAAAACTCTGGAGAGAGGTACGCTTTACTTTTTTTAGGTTTTTAAGTTTTTAGGTAATTATAAGTCTAATATACACCGGGGTGTGTGAGAGCATTATACACTTGGGAGTGCACACCCCAATACACGCACACAAATAGGATTAAGGAAAAAAGGAAAGAATTGTTGCCCAGGCATTTTATAGTCTCGAAGCCACAAGGAAGTCCACAAAAAAAAAATGTGTTTTCGACTAGCGAAGTGTGACCGGTTTGATCTTCGGACATGTGGATCCCATTCTTACTTTGGTATACACATGTTCCTAGGGGCAGGGTTGATCACTGCGTGTGTGTGTGTGTCTTGGAGCAAAACTCATTACCTTACCGATAACTGAAAAATCACTTGAATTATCTTTGAGCAAAACTCAGTACCTTACCGATAAGTGAAAAATCAAAGTTTAATTTATCTCTGCTCGCTATCTTATCTTATCTTCTGATCTATCTTATTTAGGTGGAAAACCACTTAAAATATCTGTGCGAAAGCTCATTACCTGGTCAGTAAGCGAAAAATCATTTGCTTACTGCACCGTTAAAGTTGTAATAATTTAATTTACGTTATTATACTTTTCTTATCTGTATAGTAGTTATAATAACTCCTATATTATCTAGTATAAGTTTTTTTTATTTGTATAAAAAACTGATACTCAGTCCTTTATGGATTTATCAACCCCGAATGGCGATAAATTATTTTTTGCTCTGTCATACAGCCAGTGATGAATCGAGCTACCATGTGTGAATCATGAGAATGAAATTCTCAACGCAAACCTTTCTTTTTCTTCTTCTTCTTTTATATTTTAGAATCTGTTTTTACTTTACTAGTTGTCACGAGAGGAACGGTTAGGATGATGATCTGGGATTCGTCCGCTAGGGACCTGTTGAGCTTTTAAGGAAGAAAGACAACTTCCTCGTAATTCCTCTTTCTCTTTTATTCTTTTAGTACTGATGTTGTCTACAGACCTCTTTCCCTGATATGACTTAGAAGTTTTCGTGTCAACTTCAACCCGATTGTGACATTACCGATTGTGACCCTAAATTAAATTTAGGCGTGTTATACGCTTAGCTATCAACTGACAACCAGGTGCTTAATTTATTTTCTTCTTTTTCTACTCTTATTACTGCTAGTTGAATTTTTTTTTAATTCTTTGTTACTTCCACTCTGGCATATGCCTTTCACTGTGAGTAAGATTTTATCCAGTGTTGTTAATTAAGCCATTTCGATACCGTGTTTTTAATTAGAGATTTCCTAAAAAAAATCTCGTTCTATAATTTATCTTAACGAAATACTTGTAAGTACCGATCTTGATGCTATCTCTTCGTTAGGCATTTCTTTTGTATTAAGGTTTACCTTAAATAATTTTGTTATCTTGACGTTGGGTTACATTATTTCTTAATGATGTTAACGTCTTTTATATCTTGAACTTCCCGTTACTTCCTATGTCCGTTGAACCTTTCTGTCTTCCTAGAAATTGATACAGGCTGACCTGTCATTTGTAAGTGGGGGTTATCCTACCTCTTTTTTTGGGGAGCTTGTGGAATTTTGAGAGCAGGAACTTCACTTCTGACGGGGCTGTCTTTAAGTAAAGACGCTTGCTTATCTTACCGTTCTCGGTGAATTTTTTCTTTAAGTGTGTATACACTTAAATATTTAAGTTTCTTAACCTAATACCGTTTTAGATTAAATATGGTTACAAAGTACCTTTATTTTTACCTTCAGTGCTTGATACTAGTAAAAGTATAATAGAATAAGTGTTATGCAACAGTCATCGAGGTTTCGTTGTAAGTTATTGTAATCATATTACCTTCGAATATCTGGGCGAATAATATGGTATGTAATCATATTACCCAATTTTGGACGAGTCTGCGTCAACCATTTCATGACCTGTAGTTAAGGTTAACTACCCATTTAGCAATTTAATTAAAAGAACATTTATTATTTTAATACAAACTTTCAATCAGCTATTAAAAACTCTTCACTAATAATTATTACGAACATTTAATTCTCAGTAAGAACAGTTAATCATTAAACAATATTGGGAGGCAGATAGTTAACTTAAGACCAAGTGCGGGTTGGTTTAATTTTTATAATTCAGAATTCTTGTAACCTTTTTGTATTCTTTTGAATTTAACTTTAATTAACTTTGTTTTATTTTCTATTTTTTTTTCTTATTTATTGTACCCGGTATCTCGAGATTAGAATATAAACAGCGAAGAGATAATTATTTAACCAGCTTTAGATAACTTTCTTAAATATTATCAAGCTCTCTTCGCTGATAATTTAATTTGTGCATGATTTTATTACACTGCATCTGTAGAGGTATTTCTTATTCATTATACTGTTTATTTCGATATGTATACAACCATTCATTAATTGAGCTGCATTTTTTTACTTGATTACGTACAGCCGCCTATATAATTGTGTTGTTGAATAATATATTGTTTTGTTTTATCAATGAATTATATTTTTCGACTCCTAATAAGTTTCCTGATAAAATATTACCTCTAAATATTTTTTCTTATTACCTTAAATTGATATTATACCTTCGACGAGAAGAAAGATCAGGCTGATTAAGTTGCGTAGGTAAGTAGGTGAACGAAGTCCACCTAATATATTTATTATTTGTTTATGTAGTGTGTTGACAAGATTTATTTAATAATTTACTGTTGATATCTTTCCTTGGATTTGGTCTCAGAACCTAAATATCTTTCCTTATCTCTATTCGTTTCTAGGGTTTCTTAATTTTCCCCTTGAACCCCAAAGATTAAGTGGTGCCCTTTTTCTATCTTAACTTATCTTTGGTGGTAATTTTACCAATCTATCTTTTTGTTTATTTCTGTATCTTTTCTAATATATCATATTATGTCCTATCTTTACTTATTTCGTCCGTTGGACCCATTCCTGGTTCCAAAAGCTAGTTTCGAACCCACGACTCGCTCTCCACTAACCATCTGGCTGCCGTCTGCAGTGTCTCCATTGGTGACCTTTCTAGCACCATCCAAAAAAGATTTCCGAGGTTATTTTAAAAATATACACGCCACCATTAAACTACACGCGTCTCTTATCTCGGACCCCTCGAGGGTCTATCATTTCTAAGCGATAACCTGACTATCCTATTGAATTCCGACTATAGACGTAAATGGAATTTGTTACAACCTTGTACTTAGTATTTCATATTTTTTTGTCAGTAATTTAAAAGACTTTGAAACACATACGGAACAATAATATATATTCTTTTTAATATAATAACACAAAATGAAGAGAAAGAGGTTCATTTCTCGAGCCTTACAAATAATCCTTCAAATACCCGTATTAGCTCGCGAGCCGCTATCTGGCCACACTTTTACTATACCTATGTATATATTCTTCACCACTTATTGGAAGCATAGTTAGCTTTCTTATCCCGGGCCACTGACGGACCGGTGGATCGCGCAGGTTTAAAATTTTAAAATTGGTTTATTGGCGTTTTAATTTCCACTTTAGATATCGTTAAACGTTAAAATAAAAAAACATTAAAACATAAAAATACAATAAAATATATTAAAATAAATTAAAATACATTAAAACACATTAAAATATATTCAAATACATTATAATACATTAAAATACATTAAAATACATTAAAATACATTAAAATACATTAAAATACATTAAAATACATTAAAATACATTAAACTAAAATAAAATAAATTGGAATAAAATAAATTAAATTTAAATAAAATAAAGTTTTATTTCCATAAATGATGATATTGCTTTATTCGTGGATTTGCAATAAAATATAATGAAGACGTCCTTCATATAAGAAGGATATATATGGTCAAAAGGTTATCTTTGCCTACTAGGTAATTAATTTTTAGCAGTTTCTACTAATAAATATTTTTTCTTCAAACGTCAAATAATGATGACATTACTTATCTAACTTGATCCTGTCAAAGTTTGATGTTTCCGCCGGCAGCAGTTTTTTTTTCCATTTCTTTACGGCGGAGGGAAAAATGTTGTCATGGCAACAATATGAAACATGTCACAAAGCAACAATACAAATGTCATTAACAATAATTAAACATCATTTTTATTTATAGTAATATTAAAAGTACAATTAGTTAATGAGGCATTTTCAAAATTGAAACCGTGCAAAAATGTTCCCGACTCTTCATACGCATTGGTAATTGTTGATGATACTAATGGTCGAGAAGAACTTTCAGCAATCATTCCCGATGTTGGCGGCTTGCGAACAACAATAAGCTGTCTTTAATAATTGCAAACAACTGTGAAACAACTGTAACCAGGGAGACGCAAATCCCACCGACGACTTAATTATTTTAATTTCTAACATCTAGACGACTTTGATAGTTGTCACAGTAAAGTTCGAGTAAAAATAGCTTATGAATTGTACTATTTATGGTTGAAAATTGCTACGTTTGAAGAAAAAATAATATACTTTATTCGGCAAAGAAGCGACTTTTCTCGACTTGCCCTCTATTACGCGCCTCACTTCGTTCGGCGCGTAATATCGGGCGCGTCAAGAAAAGTCATGCTTCTTCGCCTCATAAAGTAATATAAATATACTATTAAGTTCAAATTATAAATAAGGATTTCAGCTTTTATTAGTGGCTAATTCGTTATTTTTAATTAACCAATAACCAATGTTGATTCATTTATACTGGTCTTTTATCTTTTAAAAACAAATACTAAAACATTTTAATATATTTTTGGCTTACAGCAATGTAAATACGAGTATCCTGTTGTTAAATTGGATATTAATTCTTATACATTGTAACATTATTAATTTAAATTTCATTATATGAATTATTTTTTAAGTCATATGTGGATGAGTTTGTATTGAAATATACATATCGGTATTTCCAATTGTTATAATCTTTTTGAGGAAATATTGTTGTCTAAAATTGATTATATTTCCCAGTTATAAACAAGTTTTAATTAAGTAATTAGAACGGGAAATTACATATTGTAAATTAACGGATTTTTCTTTCTTTCTTTTTTTCATTCAGGAAACTGATAGTTCAATCAGAAATTTGACCTCTACAAATCATACAAACATCCGAATTTTGCTGAGAATGTCAATTTTGGAACCCCCAAAAAGATGCAACTCACCGGCACGAAAAACGAAGCACTTGCATTTTTAAAATAAAAACTTAAAATTTTAATTCTCTTTAAACTTTTATTATTGTAATAACACAAACGAAACAAACTATTTTAAGTAATTTCTAATAAAACTAACTGCTTATCCGAAATAAAAATTCATAAAAAATCAGAAATAAAGAATATAATATTCTTATTACTTTTAAAAGTGCAAAGGTAGCTGTTGGTATTCTGTTGTTATTTTTTGTTCTTGTTGATGTGAGTAAACTGTCAAGTCGAATCAAGTAACAAATACAATTTGAAGTTAAATTGCGTTGATTTAATCTCAAGAATTATTTTTGTAATTCCCGAAACAGCGGCTGCTATTGTTGCGTTGCTTCAAGACGGAGTGAGCGATATGTTGCTCAAAAATATTAAATTCTCAATAGTACTATGCACCGTATTTTTACACATTTCTTAGCAACCAGTGCTTACACTAGACGACCTGGAACCGGTCCCCAATGAAGAACTAGTGTCCGTGACGATCGCTTCATCCTCTTACAAAGTCTACGAGATTGTTGTTCCACGGCTGTACAAATCCGAAATCAACTCCACTAAGTCCGAAATATTAACATGAGTAAAAGAACAATTAGACAAAGGCTTGGAGAATCAAATTTAAGCAGTCGCAGATTTTCAACAAGCCTACAACTTCTCAGGCGCCATTGAGTTGCGCGGCTTCAGTTTGCCAGAAACCATGCTCATTTTACTGTAAATAATTGAAGGCACGTTTTATTTACCGATGAGTCCAGGTTTATCTTGCGGTCTCCAGATGACCGTGAGAGAGTATGGCGAAGAACACATGAGCGTTGTGCAGAATGTACCTTCAGTCCTAGGGTAGGCTATCAAGGTATCTCAATTACGGTGTGAGCTGGAATTTCTCTAGAGGCACGTACAGAATTGTATATCGTTTCAAGAGGCTCCATTACAGTTGCTAAGTACAAATTACAGCTGCTAGGTACAATGATAAAATTCTTCAAGATTTTGTTGTGCCTTTTGCTGGTTTTGTTATAAATCACTTTGTTCTGATGCATGATAATGTCAAGCCTCACAGTACAAGAATCACTCAACAGTTTTTAAATGAAGTAAACATTCCTGTAATTGATTGGTCAGCATTGAGTTCAGACGCAAACCCAATCGAATATGTTTGAGACATGCTTATACGAAGGATACGAAGTCTTGTTCCTGCCCCTTTAACCTTAAATCAGTTACAAGAAGCCCTTTTAGAGGAATGGAAACTTATTCCTCAATAGTACATTTCTTATTTCATTTTAGGCATGACAAGAAGAATTCATGCAATATTTCAAGCACGTGGAGGAAACATTCATTATTATAATCAATTTGTCCGGACACATGATTTAAGTTTTCATTAATTGAGCTACATTTTGTTACAAAATTTACTTACGTTTTATTTCTTAATTTTTAAATTGTTATCTACTGAAACTGTTCTTTGTTCAAAAGGTAATTTTTTATTAGAAATTACTTAAGACATTTTGTTTCGTTTGTGTTTACGTTATTATAATAATAAAAGTTTAAAGATAATTGAAATTTTTCAGTTTTTATTTTAAAAATGCAAGTGCTCCGTTTTTCGTGCCGGTGAGTGTAGTTTATCACTTTTGCCTTCTTCCTGAAAATGAAAAAAAAATCGATTTATCCAAAATCTGTACGCCGTAAAAAAGTGTAGGTGGGGTAATTTAAAAATAAAACGTAGGGTCGATTTATACATATCACGTACATCACATAATTCACGATTATTTTAGAATGTCGCTGTACTCTTTTTCTTTCTTTTTCTTTATGCTTAAATATATCTGAAAAACCATTCATACTAACCGCACATCTGCTTATCTTTTAACCTCTTTAAACTTTTAATCTGCAGTTCCGAAAACAAAAATATCGTTTGGGATTCATTTCAGGCCGTACACGGCGGTGCCCCGTCCGGAAAACGTCAATGTATAAATATACTCGGAAAAGTACATTATTGTTTTTTTTTTTCGCTGGGCACTGTCATAACACGGAACGGATACGGCACGGATATATATAAATCGACCTTAAAACGACCGGTGATGTTGAATGTCAATTACGCGTGCGAAATTAATTTTAAATAAAATTTGTATCAACTCGACGGTAACAATTCGATACCTTTTGATCAGAGTGTTCTATCCACAAAAGTAAAAATACTTTTTCAATGTAAAGAGAGCAGCTTTCGTACGCAATTTTTGTATTTTGCCGCAAATAAAGTCGATTTTTATAAAGGTGATAAATAAATAAACGTTGCGCGTTTTTTGCCATTTTTTACACTTCTCATAAGATCAATAAAATTTATCACTTCGACCAGTCGTAATGGAATTTCGAATTTGAGTTTTGGCAACAAATTTAGGGCATTTAAAATTTGTCTAAAAAACACAGAATTGAAATTTTTAAAGTAAAACGATCAGACGCATGGTAAAGGAAAACAGTATTGAGTGGAATTTGTAGCAGACGTTTTGTAGTTTCGACAAACTTAACTCATTCACTACCAAACTTCGTTTTTTAAATTTTATATCACCTACAGGTCAATTGTATCTTCTAAACTTACAGAAAAATATTCAAAAATTTCTAAAACTCTTCGCAATAGACCTGTGTCTAAAAATTTTTTGTTCCAATTTCGGAGCATGGCCAAAAGTAAGTAATAAAAAATCAATAACGTCAATTTAAACTTACACATTTATTGATAAAAAAAAGTTAACATTCTGATAGGATCTATATATTTTTTTCATAAAAATATTTGAAACAATTAATAGGATGTACATTAATTTTACAAATACCGCATCAAAAGTTTTGTTTGTTTTATAAATTTTGCATCTGTTTTGTTTTAAGGAAATTGTGTAATGCAGAAATAATGTTTCTAGCTTTGTCTTATCAGGTTTCGGTTGTCGAGGGCATTATGGGCACAATGGCATTATCCTTCTACTGGATAATTATTATGTCTTCATCAGAACTTGTATATGAATAAACGGATCCTCTCACTGATATTTTTATTACGTTTTTATAACCAGAAATCAGTAGGATTGCAAAGAATACTTTGAGTTCTTCAATCGTAACCTTAAATGATGTGTTTGCATTTTTGTGTCAAGTATACTTTGTAGTCTTGTCTTTTATGTATTCAAAGAAATTCTTAAACCAAAGAAGTGTAAACAAATCGATTGCACTTTCACATTCAACATTCTTCGATTTGAAAGTGGGATATTTTGTTGATGTTTATCTTGGGACAAGTCACCTTTTTTCCAGTCGTTTTGTCTATTTAAACTATAGACACTTACAAAATAAGCAGAAAAATCAAGCACATAGAATTCAAAGGCAAATATGTGTCTCAAGCGAAAGGTTGATGACCAATGTGTTTTGCCCGTAGGAACCTATGCAGCAGAGACTTTAACACTGACGCAAAATCCACAAATACATTCAGATTTACACCACGAGCCATGAAACGTGTAATGCTGGATGTGAGCCTTCGAGACTCCAAGGCAAAGACCAGGAGTTCAAGACGTCATCGAAAGATTCACGACGCTCAAGTGGAACTGGGTAGGGCACTTAGCTAGAACACAAAATGGATGGTGGACAAGACGAATCATAGAGTGGGGGTCCAGAAACTATAAGAGACGCCGAGGACGACCACTGACTAGATGGATCGACGACGTATAGAAAGTAGCGGGTAACTGTTTACAAGCGACCCAGTGTAGAGAACACTGGAAAGAACTGAAGGAAGTATATATTCAGCAGTGGACGCAATTGGCTGATTGATGGTGATGATGATGATGGTTCTATGGTATGTAAATAAGTAGATGTACTAGAGTAAGTAACTTTGTTTACATCCAAAAAGTCGAAAACCGAATACTAAGGAATATATTCCAATCTCAGTAACAAAGACTACATCTAGCTACTACATCAGTGCATCGGAAAAATTTAATTATTAAGTTGTGTGTGTGTGTGTGTGTGTGAGAGAGAGAGAGAGAGAGAGAGATGGCATGAGACAAAAAATCTTTTTGCCACAGAAAAAATTATTAAGTTAAATACAAAATTGTTGGTGAATCGTCGGATCAGTGCGAAGTTTTCTTTTAATAAAAAAAGTACCGGCCCATACCTCTGTAGTATAATTTTTAAACAGTATATTATGGATTTCAATAACAATTGTACAAGTATAAATAATGTAAATAAATCAAATTGTGAGTTAAATCTCCCATTACAACATTCAATACAAATATACGGAAAGGAATTGCCTACGCTCAAAATATATAAGGTATATCACATCAAGAAGATTGTTTCGCAGCCAACTACAAAGTTAAAAATAAATCATAACAAAAGTCATATTGATTGAACCATCTATCTCCCTGTTAATCAAATACTTCCATGCTTCTACAAAATTAAATTGAATGTGGTATTTAAATGGATGACTGCAAGTTGTGCCAACTATGTTATGTATTTATAACGAGTTCACCTACGTTTTGCCCTACGCCAGCCGTGCGATTATTGCTCTGCTTACAACCTTGCTATTTTTGTGTATATTCCTTATCTGCTAATTTGAATTTCCGAAATTAATTATTGATTGCACGTTTATTTGTATAACTAGACTTATATCGTTGTGTATATATATATATATATATATATATATATATATATATATATAGTGGGGTGCAAGATTATGGAATAAATTCATTTTTTCGAGAGCATGGGCGATTTTAGAGACAAATGCCGAAACATTTTTATTTTTAAATTATGATTTTTTGGCATATGTATATTACTATAGTATATATTTTAGTGGTGTTTAGTCCAGGATATGACGGCAAAAATAGTAGAAAACCTCTTAATATTTTTTATATTCATCTATTTGCTTGAAATTTTCACAGTAGGTAGAAAATAGCTTAAAGATCAAAATCTACCCTATGCCAATATGTGCTTTTCCTCTGAGGGTGGTTACCATTGCAACTGAGGGTGGAAATTAATTTAAAGGCAACAATGTTCTTTAGAGTTTTTAGGAAGAGTCAATCTGTTTGGAGTTACTCATGAATGAAAGTTCACAACTTACAGATTACAAAATTAAGATCTTAAATAACCTTTAAAATTACCACTAGTAAAAGTGATTTGCATGAAAATTAAGGTAAGTTATAAATAAAATAAATATTTTTTTTTTAGTTATAACCTCTTATATTTTTTGTGAAGCAGAAAGTAACAAACTCACGTCCGTCAAAACCACCCGGGTTGAAACTATACATTGTTTATTTATAATTCACTGTTTTTATATACAAACATACATTCTCGAATTTTAACTGGTTTAGAAGGTTTAGTTTTGAAAAAAATCCGAATTAAAATTAAAGACACGCTTTTCGAAATTTCTCAAAAAATAATTTGAAATATTTATTGGAAATAGTTATTTTTTAAAATAACTCCACAACTAAAAAGGATACAGAAAAAATGCTAGTATAAAATTTCTTACAGATTTTTTTTATTTCTATAGAATAAAAATTAAACGGGATATGATGGTTTAAAGGTTGTATTCGCATGCGTTTAGCACCATCGTCAAGCCCTTTTAGGGCAACTTTTTTTAAAACGAAGAGCTTCAAAAAAATTAAATATATATCACTTTGTAATTTGTAAAATAAACTACAAAAGGACTGATTTCAAAATTCATCTCTGTGCAGTAAATATTCTATACTTGCTAGAACCTTACATTTTTATGATATATTTTTTTGTTTTTTATGAAATTACCTTAAAGCGCGGATTGGTCATACTTGACCCAGCTATCTAAATTAGTATAAATTACTTACAATTGATACGTACTAATTTATATTGGATTTTAGTGTGTTGCTACTTATAACTGATGGCAATAGAATATAGAAATACCGTCTGAATGAAGGGGATACCGTATTTATGTTCCCCAGATCGTCCATCGTGTCGTTCAATCGAGTTTGAACTAGTGAAGTGGTTGCATATTTTTTATACTTTTACCGAGTACATCTAAAGTGTCATGACTATGAATAATTGGCCCTTGAATCACCAACAAATTGTTGATGCAATGAATGAGATTTTAGAGGACGAATCTGAAAGCGAAGTAGCATACTCTTCCTCTTATAAAGATTGGCAAAACCCAGCCCAAGTTGATTTTACGTCCAATGACGACACGGAACTGAAATTGACTCAGTTTGAGAGTAACGTTGTCGAAGGTATGTTATATCGTCTTATGTGATAAGATGATAATACTCTGACCGATGGTCTGAGATGTAATTAAGATGTTCTTTGGGAGATCGAAGCATTGTGTAATGCATCTGCTGGTAGAAAAATACGTCAAAACGTAAGAAATAATATTTTTGGGGCTACACCATATGCCAAACTTCGCGTCGTGTAATGATAAAACATATCATCAACTGTACTCTTCAAGAAGCACGTCGAGTTCATTTAAACATTTGATTAGTGAGTGTTATAACAATTCACTAACAAAAGAAGAGTTAGAACTATTTACAGATGTAATAGATGTCCATAGGAGAGGAGCCATAAGTGCTAAAGGTATAGATTTGAATTCGCTGTGGTTCGAGAAGTGAAACAATGCTTTTGTAAAAGAGGCAATGTCATGTGACATATTTCGAGAAATAATATTATATTTAAGATTCGACGTCCCCCTGATAGCACTTTAATGATCAGAAATAGAGGATATAGAGGCTCTCTAATCAGAAAAGTGCTTGTCATGTGGGAGTCCTGGATACAAGGCAACCCACAATAAATCCTACCGAAAAAATGCAGGCCAGCGTAAAGCACTTTATTTCCGCTATCTCTAGTAACTTATCGTCGATATGTATTGCTTGCTCGGGTCTTGAGTCCCCGCTCTGGGCTAGCCGAGTTCGGTGACTCAGCGCTCGAGGATGTGGGACCATCTTCCCCATTTTTTAGGATTTGTTCGTATTTTTTATGGCTTGCGCCTTTTGTTAGTGTTTTAATATTTCTTTTTGGTGGCCTAAGCCGTTTTTTGTGTTTTTTGTATATTTTTTGGACATAATAATTATGCAAGATACATTTTTTTCCATATCAGGCATAGTTGTGAAAAAAATACAAAGACAAACAAAGACATATTCTCAAATTATATTTTAATTAGAATATTAAGCTAATATAGAATCAACACTAAGAAAAATAAAATAACGTTAAAAATTCCATTAAAGCTTAGAAACCTGCTAAATCCAACGTTCACAATGTCATCCATTTACTTCCATACATTTTTGACATCCCTTTATAAAATTCCTTCTCACGAGAAAAATAATCGAATTTAATCTTTTAATCTCGCTGGCAGCATCTCATGTATTAATCACTGGTCCTGAATAAACAAGATGTTTCATATATCACCAAAAAAAATTTCTAACAGATTTAAATCGCAGCTTTGGGGAGGCCACAGATGTTCACTGCCTTGGCCCATTATCGGCCCACATATGTCAATTTTTTCGATTTATTATACCCCTTCTGGTGAATGTTATCGTCGAATGTCTCATCCGTTAAAATAATCTTTAAAATAAATTCTGCATCCTGGCCTTGGTTATTTAAAATAGTTCCGCAAAAATTTATTGTTGATAGCAACTAAGTTGCTATCTCTAGTTCACAAGTGTATTGTAGGTGAGGATCAAAACCGTTGAACATTGACAGAGTGCCCAAGGACCAATCCAGTAATAATGCTAGTATTACGCCATCCACATAGCGCTTAATAAAAGGGCTTTGAAAATACAACAACCTTAAACGATCAGATATTAAATCGTATAAAACAAAATTCAGAAAGATAAGTGAAATGAATTTTTACATATGTCTACGGATACAAACATAGCTCCTATTCTATAAAAGTTCTGGAAAGGAGAATCTAATTATGCTAGTTTTGTAAGGGACGATGAACTGCTTGAGGATACTTCTGTCGTTAACTTTCATAGAGTCAACCGGCAGATTTTCTGTTACTTTACAGTTTCGATCACATAATCCTCTTTTCTTTTTAATAGTTATTCTCGGGAAAAAAATTTCATGAAAAAGCTAGTTTTGTCAAAAAACAAATATTTTTTGTGACTGTTTTATTTGCCATATAAAGCAAGCATATATTCTCCGTTCATAAATTGTTGAGAGCACGAAATGTGCCTCAAACTCATAAAACGGTCGTAAACCATAGGCGTTCCTGAGGTGTTTATTCATTAAATAAGAATATAATATTTTTTAATAATGTTATATATATAATATTATTAATATTTTAATACTAATATATTTAGCAAAAAAATAATTAAAACTTTCACGGCTAATGTTATATATTTATATTATATTAATAAAAATAAGAATTTAACCATTAAAAATTTTATAAATAAGAATACCTTATCTCTTTGGATATTTCAATACTAATCTTCGCGTTTAATCACTTTACTAGAAAACCTGGAATTCATATCCGAAGGTCCTATTCGTTGCAAGATAATTAGGATGGAATTCCCCAGATTTTTAATAATATAATGGGTATGCTTTGGCCACGTACCTCGTTTGTTCAGTTTATATTTGAAACTTAACTTAAAAGGGTGAAGTTATTACGAACGAAAACAATTTTTTTGTTTAGTACGTTTTTGATCGCATGTAATTTACGGCTCGGCAGTAATTAACGTCTCGAATATTTCTTTTGCGAATTATATGCAGTGCGTGAGTGATTTTTTATTCCATATACCTACGAACATATACGTACCTTTCGCTCGTGCTCGTTTTGTCGGATTGTTTGTGATGGCTTCATTATCAACATTATCAAGTTTTACACCGGTACTGTTGCGTACAGTCAGTAAGTATGTCTATTCACCAAGAGAGAAGACTATTGTCCTAAATGTTCACGATGCTCTGGTTTCTCAGAATCCCACAAACACTGTTCGCAACATAGTCGAAAGTTGTGCCAACATGACTGGCGTAGGAGAGTCAACTATATATATATATATATATATATATATATATATATATATATATATATATATATATATATATATATATATATATATATATATATATAGGTTCCTATCACAAAGAAAAAAACAGGGTATAGCTAACCCAAACACAAACGAACACTTAAAGAGAGGGAAAAAGCCTATTGAAATTGATGAATTTGCCAAAAATGGTATTCGAAGGAAAATTCATGGATTTTTTTTTCAAAAAAGAAATACCAAACCTAAACAAAATTTTACAAGAAGTTAGAGACGACCCGGATTTGCCTCATATCGGACGAACTAAATTGTGGCAAGTTTTAAAAGAATTAAATTTCCCGTGGGATAAATCAGACCAAAAATCATTTTTGATTGACCGGGAGGAGATAATATGTTGGAGAAGAAATTATCTAAGATCCATACGAAAATTCCGGGCTGAAGGAAGGCCCATCTTCTACCAGGATGAAACGTGGGTAAACTCAGGTCATACTCTAAAAAAAATTTGGTCAGATAAAAATATATTAAGCTCCAGGCAAGCCTTTATGGAAGGTTGGTCTACTGGTATCTCCCCACCTTCTGGTAAAGGCAGTAAATTAATAATTTCTCACATTGGCAGTGAAAAGGGATTTGTTAAGCATGGTTTGTTGGAATTTCAGTCCAAAAGCACAAAAGACTATCACGAGGAGATGACAGCTGATGTTTTCGAAGAGTATTTTGAGCAGATGATTGAACACATACCACCAAATTCAATTATAGTATTAGATAATGCACCTTATCATTCACGACTAGTAGAAAGACTTCCAACGACTGCGTGGAAGAAATAGGATATTCTTGACTGGCTGCGGAATAAGTATCTGCCTTACAAAGATGGAATGGTAAAAGCAGAACTTCTAAAAATTGCCCGGCAACACAAATCTAAGTTCAAGGAATACGTAGTTGACAAAATGGCGGAAAGGCGAAACATTACAGTCCTTAGACTTCCACCCTACCACTGCGAAATAAATCCAATTCAACTCATTTGGGCACAAAGTAATGTGGCTAAAGGAAAAGTTATGTGGCTAGAAAAAATACGTTATATAAAATACAAGCTGTACGTGAATTGTTATACGAGTATTTACAACATATTACAGAACAAAACTGGAAAGATGCAGTAAGGCATGTAATAGAAGAAGAACAAAAAATGTGGGATCTTGATAACATAATTGATGCGACCATAGAGACACAACCGCTAATTATTAACCCTCAAGATGACTCGGATTTCGAAGTTGATCCTATTTATTTTGAATTTGAATAGTTTTCTAATCGTAATTATATAAGGTAAGTAATAATAGTTGTAATCGTAAGGTATTAAAGGGGAAAGGCGCAAAATGTCGCCAGTCAAAATGTTCAATGTGTTTTAAATGTATCCATTTTTTTTTCAAATCCTGAGAAAACTAAACAGCATTTTTGAAAAATTTAAAGG
Organism: Diabrotica undecimpunctata; assembly: GCF_040954645.1. Lineage (NCBI taxonomy): Eukaryota > Metazoa > Arthropoda > Insecta > Coleoptera > Chrysomelidae > Diabrotica > Diabrotica undecimpunctata. The sequence goes on from NC_092807.1 coordinate 83,678,982, forward strand.
CAGAATGAAATATTTATTAGAATAAATAAAAAGTTTCATTGGAATGCAATGTTTTCAATTAAAAATTATACTATATTTTCTCTTTTATTTTCACCCCTGTTACATAACATATTAAAATAAACATTGTAGAAGTTTTCAGGGACTTTCTGCCCTCAGTAATAATGTAATCTTTAATTCTGCGTTTAAATTTTTTAAAAATATTTATTAGTTTTCTACGGATTCGAAAATAATGGATATATTTAAAACACATTGGAAATTATGCCAGGCGACATTTGGCGCCTTTCCCCTTAATTAAATAAATGTATCTTTTAAAAATGGCAAGAAACTTTTTATTTTTGAATAAAATAAAGAAGTTTTATTAAAAAATACAATTTACATTAGTACAATTTAAAAAATATATTTATTTAGTTCAAAAAAATGTTTCAATTATATACTCTACGACACTGGTATAACACATCTGTAACCATTCAAAATCCCTCGTAATAGGATTATAAGGTATTGTATTCCTTCAGATACAAGGTGGGTTAGTCAAAAACATCTTAAACCGTCAGTTTCAGGTTGGTTTTTACTATTATATCGTATTACCTATCCTCTCTGTATTTCAGCTCTCTAATTAGGGTTAAACTTGTAGTGAGCTATCGACAAATTGTGAACCGTGTTTTTGTTTTTTTATAGACAAATTTACACAAACAAAGAGTTTAAGAATTATGAAATAGTTCTCTGGAGATCGGATCCTTCTAAACGAGTCCAAGAATATTTTCTACTTCTACTCTACATTTAGCTTTTAAAGCTCGATGGTTTTGAGTTAGGCAAATGTTTCAGCAACCACTTTAGTCTTATTTAAATTTTTGGCTTATATATTTTACATATCGTTCGTTTAACAAAGGGGAACCTTTTATTATTAAGGTGCTAGGCCTAAAGGGGCTTACGACCGACGTCTTTTCTTGTATCTTTGACAAAACTTGTACAAAGAAGGCTATTCTTAGGGAAATCATACGTATTATTTTATTCTCTTGATTTTATTCCACCATGTCTTTTACGGGCCAAATGTCTGCTACGGCAATTGTGACAAAGTTTCTTAGAATGATAAAACACCTGAACAAAAACACTAGGTATGGCCCTGGTTTAGCGTCGAAATATCTTTGCTTCCTGCCGTTGTGACCCCGAAAAACATTTCTTTACACAAGGTGAGTTTGATGGTGTTTTTCTGAGCTCTCTGACTTTGCGAACATACAAATCCCTCACCACTTCGACTTATTTTAGTCGAAGTCGAGATTCACAGATTTTATCAGTTAGGATACGCCAGTGTTGTATATTTTCGATTCATTACTCCTAATACAGTTAAAACTGTACTTGTATCTACTAAATATCGGTATAGGATAAAGTGTAACAAAGAGTCTTAGTCGGACCAATAATTTCTTAGTGGCTAAGTTAATGCATTTTAATATTTTTTGATTTACTAAATATTTACAAATACAATAACTGTAACTCTCAGTTCCATATCACTTAAAAGCATAGATTTCATTCTATTCATATTTTATTTTTCATTCAGTTTCAATGTTTTATTCTGAGCTCTAAGCTAGTTAACAACAGTTTTTTACCATCGCATATGGTGCAAATATAATGTACATTCTAAAAATGTTGTCTGGCTATATTCTGTTTATCTTTGTATTTTACTTTAACGGTACCAATATTAATGAGTGACGACCTTGTTCTTGACCTCGCTAAGTCTATTTTAGAAATTCAATTTTTAAATGTTAGATGTTTAAATGCTACCAAAGAATAATTTTTAAAGATAATTTTCTTATTACCATGTATTTAATAGTATATATTGGAAGTTTATTTCTATTCTTTAATTTTAAGCGGTGTTTTTTGTAGAAATTGTGGCATTCATATAGCATGTGGAATAAGAAAATTAGGGATTAGTTAATTAAAGTTATTTAAAAAAATTACATAAGAATTATGCTTCCAAAAGTACAGATTATATATATATATATATATATATATATATATATATATATATATATATATATATATAAGGACAACAAAAAACTATTATACCAGATAATGGCACAAAATTGTAAATAATATAAAAAGCACAATTACATATAAGTATCTCAGACGTATGTCCCCTAAAAGAAAAAAATATATAAAAACGCTACAGAAGTTAAGTTCTAAATCCAAAAAAAAATACAAGAGTCAGAAAAACCATGAAAATAAAGTACACAATATCCGATGGAATAAAAGACAACCAGTTCGACTTCCCGAACAAATTATAGAATGCAAACCAGGTTTCCAAAAAGAATTCCACCTGACATCTACTTCAAATACTTGATCTATGCTCTGCCTTTCTCCTCCTTGAATGGGACCTGATCTTGAAGGTACGACTAAATTGCTTAGAAGTAAGTATTACACGTGGTTATGTGTAATAAATGAAATATTAATTTCAAATATCACCGTATGCTTTTTCGTGGAGAAGAATAGTATAAAATCATCTGGTGGTTACGGCCTACACCTGACGTGTTATTTTAATATTCAGTAATATTTATTTTTTTATAATAGGTATATTTAGTAGTAATAGATAAGATTTCTTGTACGTCTTTCCACTTAGACATATAAACATAACCTCTCCTTTTCTATAGATGTTCTGTATTTTTGTTTTATTTTTGGGATAACAGTTTAATTACCTCTATAATTGCATCGAAATGTACCAGTAGTATTGATTTTTCTTAAGAAAAAAATATTAGAGGGCCATAACTGTTGTAGTAGATATCCATAAAAATATGATAACCTTTATCAATGTACGATTCTAACAAAGTAAATACGAGTGATTGAAGTTTAAAGACACCCCTCTAGTCTTCACTTTTTTGACTTTAAATATTTAGGGACCGAATAAAATGTAATACCATCAACAAGCAAAATGAATTCCTGTATTTGGTTGCATACCATAAATGGCAAAAAATTTTATTTAAAAAAATTCTTATTAAAAGGTATATTTATTTAAAAACCATATAACGCTACTTTACTTGTTGATAGCAACAGTTGCTATCAACAAGTCCTCATAGACACCTCGTCTAAGGGCTAGCAACCCTAGTGAAGTCCTAGTATTTATAGTAAACATCTAGTATTTTATTAGCAGAAACGTAATTTAAAATTAATTTAACTATATCTAAAGGGTTTTTACCCATGTATTTAGTGGCTTCAAACATATAAACCTAGAAAGCACTAATGATGGAATTGTTATTCCAAAAACGTTCTGTGATGTAGCCTGATAGGGTTTTTATATTAATACCTCGAATTTGCGCAATAGATGGGACCGAGTGATAAGTCGAATTCGCGAAGTCGGGGTATAATTTCGTATATGTATGTAAATAAATTATTTTTAATTGGGACGGAAAGCTAAAAGATAGCAATTTACAAAAAAAAATTATTAACAGCTTAGGAGATACAAATATAAAATCGCACATCTAAGCTATTTTTTTGTATAAGGCTTTAAAAATCCAACAAAGTGGTTTGACGACTCAAATTTTTTTGTTCTCGAGAAAAATTTCCTCATAGCAGGCTAATCACTTTTTTATTCCTTGGTTTGTAAAAGAAATACGCTCTTCGTTGAAGTCTATATTCTCAAAAATTTGTAATTCCTTTTCAAATAAACTTCCATGTTTCCAATCATCATTTGATCCTCAGTTTGAACAGTATCCAAACAATCAAGCTCTGCTTCTCTGTGAGTTCATTAATTATACGCTCCTGATTGTGGGAATCCAATAGTTCTTGAACGTTATCACTATCCACTTCTAAATTTACTTGCATGGCGATATTAACAACTTCTTTAGTCGCATTACTAATTTTATCAGGTTCTGGTGTCAATTTAACCATACTATCAGTGATGAAAAAAAGGGCACAGTTTTTCCTAACGCCATTTAACTTTTTTTTTTGAAATTTTATTCCAAGATTTTACAATGATTTTCACTGCATCTAAAACGTTGAATTGTTTCCAAAAGTCTTTAACAGAGAGTTCGTTGTTTTTCTTATAACTTCATACAGGTGTGCAAATGAACGTCTGATGCAATAAACTTTGATGTCTTATGTTTTAAGGACTCACTGATCCATCGGTGGAAGTAAGCTGGTAAAAATTTAACTGTTTTGACTTGGCGCATTGTCAATGATTACCATCACTTTATATAAAATTTGTTGACATTGACGATAACGTTCTACTTCAGGTATGAAGTTATGACCAAACCAATACTCAAAAAGGTAATCTGTCACCCAAGCTTTACGATTAGACTTCCAAATCACAGGCAAGCCAGATTTAGCTCATTTTATTTGAATATAGTTTGAAGGTTGTTGCCACATTCATTTATCGTAACTCCTAATTTCTCTCAATAACTATTCCAATTACAAAATTTTAAATCATCTGAACCAACCGTTACTAGCTTTAAACTCTTCAGCCTTAGTGATCTCTCCAGGGTTCTTTTCAAAGTCTTAAAAATTCACTTAGCTTGGAAGTCCAATGTGTTCTAATCAATAGGAAAATTTTTCACATTTACCTGATTTTCACACGGTTGAATTTAAAGATTGTGTATTTTTAACAGCTTCGAAAATTTTTTCTTTGCGTCTTTTTTTAGACAAAAATTTTTGCTATTAATTATTATTATTATTATTTATTATTTGGCTTTCTTGCTTGTTACATTATTGTCGAAAGCTAAGTTGTTTATGTAAAAGTAAAAACGATTCGTTTAGGAATGTACGAGTATCTGCAAAAAAGTTTATTAGAACAAAACTCGTAAAATGTTAACGTGTTATTTAACACAGATATCCGTAATTTATCAATTAAGCGATGTTTATAAAAAGTATGAATATACCAGAAATTTAATTTTCTCAGGAATGCTAACAAAAAACATTAAACGTGACTCTATGCGTGAACAAACGTAAACAAACATTCTTAGGGCATTAATATGCATGATGGACAATCATTTTGTAACATTAGGCGCAATAGACAACCATAATACGTCAGTTACTTGGATCATTTTTTAATTTTTTTTGTTAGATATTAATTAAAAAAAAAGTTTTTTCATCAAAAGTTCTGTATGACTTCCAACCAAAAGTTACCGCTACTTCTCAAAATATTAAAAATAAAATTTTTATACAGGAATGTTAATTAAACCAGAAACAATGTTTAAATGTGTCTGTAAAATGTAAATATATTTATTTTAAAATAAAATTTATAGTCCAGTGTACCACTGTTTTTAACTCCGAATTACATCAACATGCATCGATTTTCCTAAAATTTTAACTGTAGCAAAATCTATCCTACGCCGAAGTCTGCTTTTACCCTGGGGGTAAAATTCACCCCAATTGGGGTGAGTACCTTTATGTTCAAAATAACCTTAAGAATCGATATAAAAATACATTCTAAGCAAAAACGTTTTACACAATTTTTTTAAAGTCAATACAATCAATAGACATCTTGTAAATGAAAATTTTAATTTTTCTTTTGATCGATTTTTTACGAATAACTGAAAAATGTAGCTTATAAAAAATTTATTAAAGGTAAAAATTACGTATTTAATTAAAACATTTTTAAAATTCAAGAGAATAAAGGGTAATAAATTGGTTAATTTTACGGGAAAAGTACTATTTTTAAAGTACTGAAAAAGAGCATTAAAATGAGACTTTGTACCACTTTACCATATGTACTAAGGGAGTTATGATAAAAATAAGGTCGATTCTTATTTTTTTCCCCAAAATATAACAAAAATCACCCATGCTATTTCTACCATAATTGCAATTAAACGTTATACTTACATTTAAAATTCACTACTCGTATATATATATATATATATATATATATATATATATATATATATATAATATATATATATATATATATATATATATACAATATATATATATATATATATATATATATATATATATATATATATATATATATATATATATTGTTATGATGTGTTTTTTGTTTGAATGATGAGCAATGAGTATTTTTAATAATATATAGGGTTTTTATCGCGGTTCCCAAAGAATTAGTTTGTAAGTACTTTTTTAAATTATCTTTATTATAACTATTATGAAACACACATATATATCTAACCTAGCCAATGTAAATTTAAAATAAACTATCTTTAAATTGATATTCTTATAAAACTAATTAAATTCTATAGACAATGTAAAATTTAAACAAACTATCTTCAAAATTGAAATTGTTATGACACTAACTAAATTATATTAACAAAATTTTGTACCTTTCTTTCACTGAATGCCTAAATGAACTGTTTTCCACTATATAGATTCTAATCACCACTGAATGTCTTCGTACTTCAGTTATCCTTGTTTTTTGTGAAATTACTTTTTCCAATTATCAGCTTCTACCAATTTAAGATATAGTTTTCTTCACCAGCATTTATACACCACCAACCAAACCAGCAAACAGCATTTATATTTATTCTTCTTTTCAATATACCAATATCCAATGATTATAAGTTGATTTATACTAATCTCCAACCATAATATAATTTAATTTCTTCCAATATACTTTTTTTAATCTTCAATAGTTATTTGTGTATAATTATAAATGTGCATTAAATTATATGCATAATTTTTAATCTTCATTTAACTCACTATATTAAACAATTTGACTATTTGTACCTGATTCACTGACTCCAACTAACTTTCATATTTCTTACTAAACTTTTCTGACTGACTTCTTGAAAATTCTGAACAATTTACTTCACTATTCACTAACTAAATGTGTCTACTAACTTTCATAATGAACTGGCCTGACTTCTGACTAAAAACTCCCATCTTGAATCCAAATCACGGGTATTTATATCTTTTTGGATATTCCAGAATCATCTGGCAAGAGATCATGTTCCAATTTGTTCCATTACTTCTATATAGATGTTCTCGAAAAAATATCTGTTCCATCCACCGACATAATCATTATTCCAGAATGTTCGACCGTAAACAATGGTCACACTCTGCACTCTGGAGAATTCGTTAATGTTCCATTGATAATTTTGTTGACATTTAGGCTTTTCAGATCAGAATAAACATTTAAATCATTAAATATATATAAATTAAACATTTTAAACTAACATTATTATTATAACCCCACTTATATTCATATTATGATTAATTTCTATCTGTCAATTTACTGTATAGTTGGTTGCCTAGTCACATGGCTCACTTAAATATATTTACAACATTAAAATACAACTTTTTACAATTATTATATGCTAATTTCTTAAAAATGCCCTCACATAAATATATTTTTATAAAATTCTCTAGTATATAACTTCTTAAAATAACCAAATACTTGTTATATCTAAAATTCTCTAGTATATAACTTATAAACTATTTTCTATAAACCCCAATCGTATCAATATATATATATATATATATATATATATATATATATATATATATATATATATATATATATATATATATATATATATATCTTTTTTCTTACTCTTATATATATATATATATATATATATATATATATATATATATATATATATATAACTAGATCCAGAAGTTGAAACAATTTAAAAAATAATTAAAAAAAATGATCTAAGTTAGAACAATTTAAAATAACTAAATTGTTGAAAAAAACTGTTTTTGTCGTCCATCTTCACATCAAAAATACCTACTTTTTTTTCAAAATAAGTACAAAACTATCAAAGATACGTAAAATGTGCTACAAAACAAAATGTGTATGAGGTATCGTCTTGGTATAGGTTCATATAATGCTATATTAAATTTAAAGGGCTAAAGAAATTTTTAACTTTCATAAGCATGTAGGTTATAAAATTCTGCTTCAATTTTTTTTTGATCGACTGTGTAGTCGATAATTATGCGAGATATAGCCTAACAAACATAAAACCAAACACATTTGTTCAATTACGGAGCAGGTATATTTACGATTATAGGAGAATGTATATCGTACGTTCTTAGAGAATCGGATTTTTAGCTAAGAAACCGGCTACTTAGCCAAGTAGCGCTACTTAGACTAATGAAAATAAATGTCCTCACTCCTGTTTTCTAAAAAGCGGAAAAGCCAACTTTATAGACAATTTTCAAACGTTTTGGTCTGTGAATCTTAAATCTTCAGTTTCTTAGACTAGCGTCATATAATGACGCTAGTCATTATATGACGCTATGATGCTTAGACTAACCCGCTCCTTTCTATAAAGCAGAAACCGGAGCAGTTTTATGGAAGAACTATTGAAAAGCATTTGTCTAAAAAGCCGAAATTATCAGTCTCTTAGCTATAATGTCAAATTTATAAACGTGTTTTGTCTATTTACATTTAAGTATCCTAATAAATTAGTGTGGCAAAATATAAATTTAATTATAGGATACATTTGTAGTTTATTAATTATGGAATTCCCATTACGCCAAATGACCTTTTTTTATTTTTTAACGAATAAACGAAAAATCTTATGATCTTTAAATAACATGAAATTATTTTATATTATTGTTAAAAATTTCTAATTAGTTTTAATAATAGTTTTGATAATATAGGAAAATTAAATCATTTAAATGGTTAAAAGGCCTTATTTAGTAATTCAGAAAGTATTCAGGTAAAATGGTATACAGGTAAAAGTATTCAGGCCTTAAAAGGCCTGAATACTTTTAGCTATATATATACTGCACCAATATTTTTTAATACATAATTTAAATTTTATTATTCTCATTATAGTATTATAAAGATTAAATACTTATTACCAGATATAAATACCGTTAAAACTCTGTACTTTCTCAATATTATAATAATAATAAGTATTAGAAAAATCTTTTCTATATTGAAAGAAAATAAATTTATTTATTGTATCTTCTTCAAATAGAGTATTTAATATGTTATGTGAATTTTTAAAATTAATTTTTATAAAAAATTAATCTTTGAATTTAATTAGTTAATAAGTTATTTTGCAATTTTCCATTGATTCTTAAACGTTGGAACATCTCGTGAAACAAAATTCTTTATTTTGAACGGGTTAAAAAATTTAATTCAGGATCAAAACTTTCAAACTGTTTGTTTAAACAATTATTGTTTATTTAATCAAAAGCCAACAGGCTATCGACCGAAATCATCGTAATCATAATCAGCAAGCTCTCCACAACAAATGTATACGTAAATTGGTCAAATCATTTCTATTACTTAAAAACGTTTCTGGTGTATTCCTTAAAAAAACATATGATATCGCGTAAAAGGCGGGATTGAGTTAAAATCCATTATCTGAGATTGAATACTGGAAACGGTCGTTGATCATCCATTGTCTCGCTTTTGCCTTAGCCTATTTCTGTCCTTCAAACATGCTTATACTGACTGAAAACGATTTATAAATAAAGTTTTTTATAAAGTTTTTTAAGTTAGGTAATATTTTTGCCGAATTAGATTTGTGGTATCATCTGTGGAAAAGGTAGGACTTAGGATGACAAATTAAAAAATATTTAAGTGGGTGTACTATTGGAAAAAGCTAATATTTTTTCCCTGCAACAAGACAAGGAATCATATTTTAAGTGCTTTATGATCCTATATGGCTCATGTTGAACGATCTTTCAGTACCCTTCGAAGGATAAAGACCTGGCTCAGAAGTAATGAGAGAGGACAGATTGACAGAATTGACGAATGGGTTGTGTTTGATGAGCTTCCATCAGAAGTGAAACAATAGTTTGAGACTCTACTTGAAGTTTTCTTTAAGTACAAGAAAAATAATATTAATCATACTATAAGATATGTAACTAAAGTAAAAATATTTTTTAAGCCAATAATTGTAATAACTAAGTTGATAAAGCACTGCCATAATTATATAATTTTCTTAAGATTTTGGTTTTATTCGCATTTTTCGTAATAATCAGAAAGATAAATCACTATAGTTTTGATCCTGGGTACGCACTTGATAAATAGTGTTACGTTTTAATACTTTTTGTTAAGCTTTTCTAAGAAAATGAGACTGTCTAAAAAATTACAAATGGTCGTTAAATTTGTAGTTCAATTTTATTTTTAAACTCAGAAGGGTCAATGATTTTTGAGTCCCTTTCTGGATTAAATATTTGTTTTCTCTGTGTCCATTTTATTGTTACATTGTTACAAGTTAGGCCAAAATTTTGACAGACACAGCAGTGCGTCCATACCGTGCCAGGGCTATATTACTGTATACGTCAGTTCTGATGCGACTGTCTGGTGATTTGCGATTAAACCTGGTGTAAGTGTTCATGTGTGTATATATGTGTTTTGTCTTTGTGTGTAGGTGTATGCAACCACCATAGCTGCAACCACTATGACATGTTCTCAGTTGGTGCGCGGTTGTTTATTAAGTTTCAGTTATTCACGCACATGCCATCATAATCCTATATATCCACTGAACGGTCCCCATTAGCTAGTGGAACTGGATGTATGGGAGATGAGAACTTCTCTGCGGGCTATAGGAGAGTTCAGACCAACAGTCTCAGACCGGCATGGTTATCTTCTAGAAATATAAAACAAACCAAGTCCGAAAGCTATTCGGACTTTTGAGACGGCTGCTCTGAAAAGTTCATTTGATGTACATCCGTACCACTCTCTCAGGTTGCGCAGCCATGACATTCTACACCTCCCTATGCTTCTCTTTCCTTGGATCTTTCCCTGCATAATCAGTTGGAGCAAGGTGTATTTCTCTCCACGTGTAATATGTCCGAGATATTCTAATTTTCTTGTTTTTATTGAATTTAAAATTTCCATTTCTTTGTTCATCCTTCCCAGAACCTCTTTGTTTATGACGTGTTCCGTCCATGATATTTTCAGAATTCTTCTGTACACCCACAGCTCAAATGATTCCAGTTTTTTCATTGATGTCGCATTCAAGGTCCAAGATTCCATTCTATAAAATAAAGTCGAAAAAACATAGCACCTCGCCAACCTAACTCTTAGTTCCAGTTTTAAATCCCTGGTACATAGAACTCTTCTCATTTTGTTGAAATTTGCTCTAGCCTTTTCTATTCTTATTTTTATCTCCTGATTGTAATCATTTGTGGAGTTAATTATTGTTCCCAGGTATGCATATTTGTCCACTTGTTCGACGTTGGTTTCGTTTATTAGAAGATTCTCGTTATTTCTTTGAGTTTTCGATATTCTCATAAATTTCGTCTTCTTGACATTCATTGTTAGACCATACTCTTTTCCATACTCTGCTATTCTGGTCAGGAGTCTCTGAAAATCTTCAATGTTTTCGGCTAAGATCACAGTGTCGTCCGCATATCTAACGTTGTTAATGGGAACTCCATTTACCTTTATTCCAGCTGTTTCACCCTCAAAAGCTTTTTTCAGGACCTCTTCGGAGTAGGCATTGAAAAGAATTTCAATTTCTTCTGACAGCTGTTCGTTAACACGTACTTTTGCTCGCTGTTTATAGTATAAATTTGATATGATCCTGAGGTCGTTGTAGTCAATCTTCTTTGATTTCAGGACATTCATTAAATGTTTATGTCGTACTTTATCGAATGCTTTATTATAGTCAATAAAACATGCGTATATATCTTGATTGACGTCCAGGCATCTTTGTATTAGTATATTAAGTGAAAAAAGAGCTTCACGTGTTCCTAGGCCTTTGCGAAAACCAAATTGTGTATTATTAACGTCTATGTCCAGTTTGTGATATATTCGGTTATGGATGACTTTAAGTAGTAACTTTAGCGTATGAGACATTAAGCTAATGGTGCGGTAATCGCTGCATTCTCTTGCGTTTTTCTTTTTAGGGAGACAAATAAAAATAGATGTTAACCACTCTTTGGGTAATAAGCCTGAACTATAAATTTGGTTCAAAAGTGTCACTAAAACATCAATATGCTTCTCATCTAGAATTTTTAGGATTTCTATAGGAAGCATAAACAGAATACCAAATATTTATTGTCTATTTTTTTATTTGATATGAAAATCTCAGCATCAAAGAAAGGTTCATTTTTATAACTTACCTACGTTTATTTCGATCATTATATTTAATAAAACCTAAGGTTTGTTTCAATAGTACCACTTACAAAAAAAATACATTGTGCATAATTATTCCTGACATAATTTGTTATATCTACAGCGAAACTTATTTTTGTAATATTATTTACAGAGTTTACCATTTAAAAGTTAAAATAATGTAAACACTTTAGTTTTATGTGTTAAGTATATTATTTAGTGAATATTGTTCTGAAGCTATTTTCTTGTGGCATTTTAAAGTACTTACTATTTAAATGGGAATAAGCCACAATTAAAGGTTAAAGTACGTTTATTGACGTTTCAATTTCCACTTCGGAAATCGTTCTCAAAAACAAACATTAGTAAATTAAACAATTTTTTTTTGTTTAAAAAAATTTGTTTAATTTACTAATGTTTGTATTTTGAGAACGATTTCCGAAGTGGAAATTGAAACGTCAATAAACGTACTTTAACCTTTAATTGTGGCTTATTCCCATTTAAATAGTAATTATTTAGTGAATATTGAGTATGAATTAATTCAATTTTTTTTTCAGGACATTACATTTCCTAAGATTCCCAAATGTTGTATATCAAAGACGCAGGTGTGGAGAAATAATACATGTGAAGAGCTCAGTCATACAATAGAATACAAGCATTATTATTACGAGAGTAACGAAACTCATATATATAACGAACAAATAGAATTCGAACCAGTATTTTATGAGCAACAACTAGAATGCGATGAGTAAGTTTTATTAATTTTTAATTAATTATAAATATCTTATTTGTTTCCTATGTTTATATAAAAACAAAACTGTCTTTAAAACAACCTTTCAAATACAACCGCAAATCTCCATTACTTTTTTAACGATAACGATTGGAGATATAATATAGTGAGAATCGCATCTCGTTTACCATTATATCAATTTCTTTATATACACTCTGTCTATACTTTTATGGAATAGGATAATTCTTAGCACGAAAGTTAGATGGATTTTTCATTTTCAAAGTATGTTCATATTTACGGGCTACCCGATTCACTTTATTAATTAATTATTTTTGATTATTTGACAATATTATTGTCTTCGTTTTCATCTAAAAAAATTTCCGTTATCATAACCCTATCTCTGTCAATTTGAATATATTATTTACCAAAATTTATGTTAGCCTTTTTATTATCAAATTCGTCCGCTCCGACAACCATACCATATTTCATATTTTCAATTATAATAAAATGGATAAATAGTAATTATTTTCAAATTTAACTTTGACTCCTGTGCCCTGATTAATAACCATTAATTTCCTATTATTAGCGCCCACAAAGGTTACCTGCGGAAAGTTTAACTGATTTAAATTCAATTCATTTACTAAACGTTTATTTATCAACGAAATTTCAGATCTCGTATTAATGAGTATCTGTACCTTTTTACCATTAATAAAACCATCAATCAAAACTAAATTCAATCTTTCATATTCTAGTTTTTTTTCCGTTAATTTGATAAATTCACATGGTTGACATAAAATTCCGAGTTTGCTTATTTTCATTTACTACACTAGGCGCCTTCGTAAAAAGACGAACCCTAAAATCTGTTGTCTACTAATACATTATTTCGGATCTCTTCTTTCTCCTCATTGCGTTCCGTTATTATATGATTTACCTATCTTCTTTGTTGTCTATTGTTTCAAAAGTCAGTACGATCATCTCTATTATTATGATATCACCCACTTCTAGTATTATTGAGAGGAGTGAGACAAGGAGTCGTAATATCGCGAAAGCTTTTCAACCTAGCCCTAGAAGACGTCTTCAAAACTACAAATTGGTCAACCTATGGCATTAACGTTAATGGCAACAAGTTAAACCACCTCAGTTTCGCTGACGACATAGTGAGTATAGCGAGCACATTTGAGGAACTGCAAATTATGATGGGGGAACTAGCAGCCAGCTCCCAATACGTCGGCCTAAAAATGAATATGAAAAAAATTAAAATAATGACAAACACAGGTGACCTCAGACGTATAACTATAAATGGCAGTGAGATAGAACAAATCCAGGAATATATCTACCTAGGCCAAATCCTGAGACTTGGCAAAGAAAACCAAAGTGCGGAAATTACTAGAAGAGCAAGACTAGCATGGGCAGGATTTGGAAAACTTAGTTGGATACTTAAGAACCTCAAAATACCCCAATACTTGAGGAGCAAAGTGTTCAACCAATGCATCCTTCCTATCATAACATATGGCAGCGGCGGCTCGTGGCCTAAAAAAGTGGTGAAGATGAGGAAAGCTTGCCGGAGCCAAAAGGAGTTTTGGTACCTACTTCGCGACAAAATCTCATTAAAAATTCGTTAAAAAAATGTATAGAGTTTAGAGCCCTAATAACTTGAAAACAGTTTTTTAGGGCACTTATACTAGATACGATTCGTTCTGCTTGCCTGGGGTATTTTAGTTCTGAACCTTGACATTTTATTGAGGGTTTTTTGGCGATTAAAACACCACGCCTGCTAAAACGGGTTGGTGAGTTCCGATTCAGCCGCCCACCCTGAATCAGATGCTGATTGCAGCCGACCACTCTGGATCAGACGCAGATGTTTAAAATACTCGTTGGTCGACCATGTAAAAGTACATCCCTTTATCTTCATTTTTCCAATGCCTAAACGGAGTCTCTAATATATTACACACCAAGTCATTAATTTAGCCACCATTTGATATAGTCTTCTGTAGGTCATCATGCAGGTCATCATGCAAGACTGGACAAACATGACTGTAGACGAATTATTCTACGTTGCAAAAGACAGAGAAACTTTTAGAAATGTCGTCGCCAACCTCCGTTAATGGAGACGGCATAGGAAGAAGAAGAAGAAGTCATTAATTGGATTCATGTCTGTCTAAAATTATTTTTGTCCAAACGACATCCACGAGAACACTTTATATCCGAAATCCGAAACAAACCACAGAGAAATGTATTAATAAAGTGCACTAAACAAATATAATTAATACTGTGACTAAACTAAACTAATAAATACTATACTATACACTAGACTATATAAAAAATATCTATATAATAGACTAAATTTCAAAATATTGTCGCTGAGAGAAATTTCCGAAAAATAGGAATACCAAATACACATCCAACAGTGGGTGAAGACGGATAACGTATTTTTAGACGGAACTTCACTCACCAGTTTTCTCAGCTATCACTAAGGATAGGCTGACGTCACGTTGCCATGGCAACCGTGAACGCTTGTGCAGATGGATTTTGCATTTCAAAAATTATATTCACCAATTCCTGAATCCTACACGGCTAGTGACACAGGTCAGGACTTGACCGTCAAGTACGTACCGCTAATAAAGCTAGTTGTCTTTTTTAATTTTTATATTAATTAAAAGAGAATAAATAATTGATTTCAGAATTTAGATATAATAATGTTGCTTTAATTTTTTATTTATTTGCCTCAAATTAATTATATTTTTTTGGTGATCCTCACCTTCACCTACTTCACCTGGCCAGCCGCCGCTGACATATGGATGTCAAACCTGGACCCTAACCAAGGCAGACATAAATAAACTAGCCACAACAGAAAGAACAATGGAAAGAGCAATGTTAAGTATACGACTGTCAGACAAAAAGAGGAGAGACTGGGTAAGATCCAAAATAAAAGTCGAGGACATAGCAACAAAAATTGCCAAACTTAAATGGAGCTTCGCGGGCCACACTGCTAGACAAAACGACCAACGTTGGAAATTAGTTGTTATTTCGGAATCTATTTGTATGTGGTGTTTGACTCCTGTCTTTATTTCTTCTCTACTTGCTTTATTTTCTACGTGCTTCACGTACTTGTAGTAATTGGCAAAGGCTGTCTATATTATGATATTTTTGAAGCGTCACGTGATCTTTCATGGTGTTATCAAAATGACTCGCTGTCAACCCCACCCACTGTTCTTGGGAATATTTGTATTCTAAATATTGTGCATTATTGTTAAGTTGTAAAGCGTATCTTTCTTTTGACACTCCTGGTTTTTCATCGATTTTTTCATTTTGTAGTTCATTGTTGATTTCCAATTGTTTTGTTTTACACCAAACACATTTAAAAAATTTCGTCTCAAAGTTTATCCGTAAGACTTATGTATTTTCCTTGCTTTCGAATGAAAGAGATGCTTCAACCGTTAAAAAACCTCTTGTAATTTTCATCCAATTCTCAAAATTACCGGTGTGTTGAAATTATTTTTGATGATTTTAATGGACAGTATTGGATGTTGTTTCCTTACGTTCCCGACAAATTGGATGTTCATGTTAATAGAATTTTGTATGATCACTTCTGGATTTTCTCGGATAAATTTTCTGCTTCCCATTTTTTCTACTTTCTTCTTGATTTCTTTAATTTCCTTTCTTGTTTCTAGTTTATCTTCTTGCAAGGTGTTCCCTGCCTGTCACCTTCTCTTCAACATTTTTCATGTGTTCTTGTAAAATTTATTATTTCTTTCTCTGACTTTATAGTTTTTTTTTGTTTCTTCCGCTGTTTTATCTACTCATTTTTTTACTTGTTGTAAATAACTTTATTTCGTATTCATATTTTCTCAATTTGTTTTCTATTTGGCTTGTCAGTTTTTTATTTTTTTCTTGGCGTGCTTCCATTATTTTTTTGTTTCTTCTTGATGTTATTTCATTATTATTTTATTTTGTTCTTGTTGTACTTTACGAATTTTTTTTATTTTCGTTTCTATTTTCTTCCCGCTGTGCTTTAA
Organism: Diabrotica undecimpunctata; assembly: GCF_040954645.1. Lineage (NCBI taxonomy): Eukaryota > Metazoa > Arthropoda > Insecta > Coleoptera > Chrysomelidae > Diabrotica > Diabrotica undecimpunctata. Next base: position 83,695,696 of record NC_092807.1, read on the forward strand.
TCATTGTTATTTTCTTGTTGATGTGCTCTCATCGTTGTTTTAGTTTCTTCGTGCTGTACTTTAATATCTTTTTTATTTTTTTCTTCATTTTCTTCCTGCTGTGCTTTAATCTTTTTTGACTTCTTCTGCATTTTCATCTTGTTATTCTTGTCATACTTTCATGATCATTAATAATTTTCTTGTTTCTCCTCAACTGCGGTAATATTTACCTCATTATCCGATCCTTCTTAGAAAACTACTTCTTCCGTGTTATGTTTTTTCCTTTCCTGCATTTTACATTATTTCCTTTCTTGTAACGGACATTTTTTTGTTAAGCCAAATTTAACAGAATCCACAAATAATCTGCTTTATTAAAGAAACCAAAGCAAACTTTTACCTTCGATAAATTTTTTTTACCAATTGTTGTATCAAATAATTGTAAAATATATTAACTTTCTTCAAATCTATCTGTCCTGTCGAATATTTATAAAATTCACATGTACCAATTGTTTTTTTTTTTTTGTTTAATTAGAGAAAAAGAAGGATATCAAATCATATAACATAGGTATATGATTTATTTTAACTTTTTTTTTCTATATTGCACTATTATAATAGGTATTTCTTCATAGACCACCACGTCGGTTAGACAGTTATTATGATTTTGAAATCTATTAGAAAATTATTTGAGTTCAAAAATACCTTTCTCTTTAGCTAGTGTTCAATACGCAAACAAAAGTAGTAGGAAATAATTTAAATTTAAATTTTGTTCAATACAATTAAATATAATGGGAAAAGGTTTTAAACAAATTCTTACACGTATAATTAAATTAGTTTGAACAATTGGCAGACACTAATTTATCGAAAATAAATTAAAGAAAACCTTACAAATTAATTCTATTATTTGTTTCATCTCAAAATTTTTGCGTCTGTAAATTTGTTCTCAAAACACACGGTTGTGAACTTTCCCTAGCACTCTGCAATGCCTCTATTTTATTTAATTAAAAACGTTGTAGCTAAACTCTTTCCTTTTCAGTACAGTGATAGACTTGCTAGCTACCAGACGTATTTCTATCAACAAAACCTTTGATAATTACCGGTGTCGGTTATTAATTATTTAGTAGAAATTACTTTGTAAACTAGTTTAATTTTTTTTTGTAATATAGTGTACGGAGTGTAAATAGCTCCCCCCTAAATGGGGGAAGCTGTAAAAAGAAAGACGCCGTTGGGTGTAACTATTAACCAGACAATGAGTGCAGATAACTCTAAAAGTGATGCGGAGTCAGAAAATTATTTATCGGTCCCCGTACAAGACATGGATACCACTTTAAGTTCTGAGACAACAGCTAAAACCAGTCGTCAGGTCATTAGTGATAACGAAAAGAATATTTATAAACAAAACAAAACACCTAAAGTTTTTAATCTAAGGAATGGAGATAAGTATAATTTGAGTAATATTTGTGTTTTTATCGAACGAAAAAATATTGAAAATGCCGGCCGTCTTCATCCCTTATTTGTGGGAGATGTGTTACACAAAAAACTAAATGTTAAGAATATTAATCAAATTAGATCTGTTGGAAAAAATAGAATAAAAGTTAGTCTAAAAACATGTTCTGTTGCCAATGCTTTAGTAAACAATCCTCTTTTATCAGAAAATGATCTTGTAGCGTTTATACCAAATCATTTATTAGAAATTAAGGGTTTGATAAAAGATATCGATACTCAATTCGATACGAAATATATTTTGGATAACATAACATCTCCTCCAACAGTAGTTGATGTTAAATGTACACATCGTAGAATAGAAAAGGATGGTGATATACAGTATGTCCCCAAAAAAACCATTATTGTAACTTTTGAAGGGAACACCTTACCTAATTATATTTCAATAAATAGTGTATATTTTTCGGTAGAGGGGTTTTTTAGCAGAGTTACACAGTGCTTCAGATGTCTACGCTATGGTCACATTTCTAGGCAATGTAAAAATATTGAAGAGTTATGTATTAAGTTTAGTAATGTAAAAGCTGAAAATCATGTTTGTCACGATTCAGAAATTCGCTGTTTATATTGTAAAACAAATGATCACGTTTCTATTTCAAGAAAATGTCCTTTATATGAAAAACAACGTAAAATTAAGAATGTTATGGTTGAACAAAATATTTTCTTTTATGGAGGTAAAAGAATATTGTGAAATGTCTTATTCTGGTATATCTGTAAACAATAGTTTTTCTATTTTATCCAACTCCAATTTTCCGCCTTACCAGCGGTTGAATCTAAGTCTGGAAATTCTAACTCCCTTTTACACTCAAATTTTAAGAATAATAGCAATTATGTTTTGCCCACCCATCCTACACGTAGTCCTACCGGCAATAGCAATAAAAAACGTCGAATTTCTAATGACACTCCTCCTCCACAACCGATGTTTCCGTTTCAGTTTGGCCCTAATCAACCACTGCCTCGAAATAATAATCCACCAAATTATCAAAATTTAAATAATAAAAACATTGTAAAGTCAATTGCAGATTTTGTAGTTGAATTTTTAAAAAGTGTTTATACTATTGAAGATATCAAAAATTTGAATAATGATTTAATTCAAACAGGAATAAATAAAGTGTTGGAGGACAAATGTAAAAAGTAACCTTCACTCCATTATCAAAGACATTAAATATTTGTCAGTGGAATGCACGTTCTGCTGTTTCGAATAAAAATAGTCTAATGCATTATCTTGTAAATAATAATATTGATGTAGCAATAATAAGTGAAACATGGTTTAAACCCAAAAAAGTATATAGTTTCTTAGGTTATAATGTAATTCGTAAAGATAGACAAGATGGTTTTTCAGGAATTTGCATTTTGGTCAAAAAGTCGATTTCACACCTAGAATTAAGCATAGTTTCCAATTTTAATGTCGATCTTCTTGTTTGTGGTATTAATATTAAATTCAACAATAAAACTTTAAGTATAATTTCCGTTTATAGGTCACCGGATATTAAAACCAACACAACTGATTGGGTAAATATTTTTTCGCAGTTTTCAACTCCATGTATTATTGGTGGGGATTTTAACGCGCATCATGCTACTTGGGGATCCCATAAAAATGATTCTATTGGTAAACAACTCATTGAAGCAAGCAATAATTGTGATTTTGTAGTTATGAATACTGGCGAACCCACGTGTATTACCCGGCCAGGATGCAATGACTCTATGATAGATGTTACCTTTTGCTCCTCGGACGTAGCTAGTGATATAGATTGGGCAGTTTACTCTGACACACTTGGATCGAATCATTTTGTGATAAAAATAACTCTTGCAATGCAGCAAATTTCGCAGGACATCACAATTCCGCGATATAGATGGAACCTAAAAGGAGCTAATTGGGAACAATATAAAGAGTTTGTGGAAGACTACTTTTATAACTTTACTGATGCAGAATATCCAACCACCAAAGAAAAATATTCATTCTTAATCAATTGTATAAATAATGCGGCACAAAGAACTTTAAAAGAATACAGACCGTTTAAGTGCAAAAATCGAACACCTTCACCTTGGTGGGATGCAGAATGTGACAACATAATTTGTGAAAGGAAACATGTACTGCAAGTATACAAAGAAAACCCCACAAAAGATAATTTTCTTGCATACCAAAAATGCATGGCACTTACTAAACGAACATTAAAAGTAAAAGCTAAAAAAAGTTGGATTGAATGTTGTTCCAATCTCAACAAAAATACTCCAGCTAGCATGATATGGAAACAAGCAAAAAAAATGAATCGTAAAACAATAAACATTGGTAAGCCACATAATGATGATTTATTAGATGAGTTTTTAAATCATGTAGCTCCCCAGACTGTTCCTTCCACTGTAAATATCGAACATACGATCTTAGATAAAAACCATTTTTTGGCAAATAATTTTCACATTAATGAACTAAATTATGCTTTAAGAAATAAAAAAAGTACTGCCCCGGGTTTTGATCAAATAAAGTATCCGATGTTAGAGAACCTACCAATTATAGCAAAAAGGTTTCTTCTACAAATTTTTGATAAGATGCTTGCAGGTGAGTGCATTGAAGATTTTAGGAAAATTATAATCACACCGATTCCTAAACAAGGTAAAGACCCTAACTTGGCCCATTCTTATAGACCAATTTCTCTGCTATCATGTGTGCAAAAAACTTTCGAACGTATGATAAAACATAGGCTGGAATGGTGGCTACATAAAAAAAGACCTGCTTACGCCCTGTCAATTTGCATACAAAAGAGGAGTGGGTACGCTAGATGCACTTACAACCTTAGTAACAAATATTCAAAATAATTTCTCTAGAAACAACTTTCTTCCAACAATTTTTATTGATATTGAGAAAGCATATGACACCTTTAGCTTAAATATTTTGAGTAAAAAAATGATTATTGATTTTAACCTTCCTAAGGCAATAGTGTATGCTATTATTGGATTATATTCAGAAAGACATGTTTATGTCAGGGATTTTAACAACCATTTATTAGGCCCAAGATATGTTTTTACAGGAATTCCACAAGGAGCTGTCTTAAGTCCTTTTCTTTTCAATTTATACACAGCTGACCTACATAAATTAAAGTTGGAAAAATATTCTTTTAAGATCATCCAATATGCAGATGACTTCAGCATGCAGACATAATATTCCCAATATCGAAACATTTATAGTAAAACAGCGAGAAATTCCTTTTAAAAAGGTAATTAAATATTTGGGCATTATACTGGATCACAAGCTCACATGAAAATTTCACATAGAATATATGTTAAATAGATGCGAAAAAGGCCTAAACTTTCTGAAAATGACAAGTGGGGAACAGATGTTCAGACTTCCTTACTTTTTTATAGAACGTACATTCGCTCTATCATAGATTATGGATGTTGGTTATATGGATCTGCCAGCAAGAACTTACTAAACAATGTAAACATATTTATAAACCAGTGTTTGCGTATCTGTATTGGTGCCATGAAGACAACTCCTATTGAGCCCATTTATGTTGAAGCACGTGAGCCTCCAATTTCTCTTAGAAGACATTTCTTGGCCGAAAAATTTTTACTGAAAATTAAACACCAGAACACTTTCCTTTATACCGAATTAACAAATTTAAACAATTATGATTTAACGAATTAATATTGGATGAAGAAAAATTCTCCAATCCTATGTGAAGCTCTTAGAGAAAACACAGTTTGTGCTAATGAAGCTATTAATTTAAAATCACACACAGATATAAATGATTTTGAAGCTCTTTTTGATAGCGTTAAATTTATTAAACCAAATTATGTTAACACTGGAAGAGCAAATAACAACATTATAACAAGCATCTTATCCAATTGGGATTACTACAGTACTATCTACACGGATGCCTCCAAATCAGAAGACGGTACAGGATGTTCCTTTTACATCCCCATGGAGAAGGTAGAAAAAATGTTCAAATTAAAAGCAAATATTTCCATATTTAGTGCGGAAGCAATTGCCATATATCAAGCCTTACTTTTTGTTTCTAACAGAGAATCCTCCGTTATTATTGTTTCAGATTCCATGTCAGTTCTCACAGCCATTAACCAACCGTTTTTTCCAACCACATACTCCAATCCCTACATAATATTAATTAAAAAATTAGTTAAACACTTTAAGGAAAATAAAAAAAATGTGATATTTATATGGGCCAAAGCACACAGTGGAATTAAACATAATGAACATGTGGACCAACTAGCCAAATTAAGTATTTATTCAGTGGATACCACAGAATATCTACCCAGTATTTCTGATTTGGTTGCTTCACGCAAGGCAGTTTTAAAATATAAATGGAGTGATCTATGGTCTGAGTTTTGTTTTACCAACCCAAATAGATACACTTCTTTACACACAACTGTCCCTGTTGCACATTGGTACAGAACTTATAATGTCCCTAGGCGTTATATAACAACCATATCTAGGCTTAAATTTGGACATGCTTGTTTTCCTGCTCATCTTGCAAGGATTCATGTGATCGAGAGTAAAAACTGTGTGGAATGTGGAGTAGAAGGTGACCTAGATCATGTAATTTTTGGTTGTGCCAAATATAATTTGGAATCCACCTTATTATACAATAATATAGTTCATATTACCGGTAAATCTCCGTTTAACGTTTTATCTGCCCTAGCGACTCAAAATAGATTAATTTACGATTGCATAATCGATTTTTTGACCAAATGTAATATTTGTCTTTAGTTTAAAAAATTTGTTTTTACTTTTTACCTTTGTTTTCTCTCCTTTATATGTTTAATCCTATTTACCGTGGCCTAGTTCTCCTGTGTATGTTATATATTATAATGTCCTGATGGGCCCCTGGACGTGAAGCGAGTGACCCATGTTAATTGTATGTGTTTATGGATATATATGTGTATGTATTATTTATATTTTTTCTGTTCTTTTTGTTAACTGTTGTACTGATTCCCCAACTTTAAATTTATCTATTTTAGTCTATTTGATTGCAAATAACTCAAAAACTTTTTACTGCGCCTAATGAGATTAAAAGATCATGTAACTGGCTGTATGGCAAACTGCCGCAGCCATAAAACAAAAAAAAAAAAAAAACTTTCCTTTGGTCTGCTTACACGTACTCTACCAAACTTCCTAACGATCCTTTCGATCTTCTTTGGCTACCAGAAATATCCTTGTCTATGATTCTCTCGATGAATAATAACTGGTTTGTTTTTAAAAACAATTCTGCAAAAACTTAAACTGCAACTTCTCCCAATCAGCATTTATAGATAAGAACTGCTACCACTTTGTTTAACTATGTTTCACTAATTACTTTTACAACGGTTCACAACTACCGACACTCAATCACTTCTCAGGATTCGATTTTCTACCTTGTAAGGTCAGAAACATATAACATATCCTTCTTTGCCTCATTCTTGAAATTTAGATGTGATCTTTAACGCCAACGCCAACCGAAAGTTTATAAATGCAGTCTATGATAGCCAGCGCCAAGGTCAACGGCGAACGCCAGCGCCAACGCCAACGTAAAGTTTATAAATCAGCCTTTAGTGTTGTCTATCTAGTAAGTTTATTAACTAGTATGAGATCAGCTCTATTATGTGGCATTGATTGGTCTGTGCGGTCCCAGCTTATAGTTGTCGTTTTCAAACATTCTATCAGGGACATATTGATAATAAGGGAGATGGTCGGTTTGAAGAAGTCCAAGTTTACTGGCTAGTTCTTGGTGAAGAACCTTTCTTACTGAGTCATGGCGTTCTTTGTAATCAGTTCCGACAACGCCTGGCAACCCATCGTAAAATAAAGAATGGCCTTAACATCCATATCAGCATTAGTCGTTTTGGATCTGAGGATCTGTGACAATAAATTTCAGGTAATTTTTAGTTGGAATAACCTGATCCTAAATGACAGGTAACCGTAAGACAGTAGGAAACCCTCTCTTTCGAGATTTGGCTGATCTCATTAAAATGTCGCCCATGCAAAAGTTTACTCATCCAGCTGAGCATTTTTTCTTGCTTAGTCAGGTGGTTTATACGCATGTTTTTCTCTCTACTGCCCTCCGTGGACGATGTTTTTGCGACTTTATGAGAAGTGGCAAGAAGTTGTGTTCTTACTTTCCGCTGAAAACTTTCAATATCTGTTTTTGACCCAAAATATATATTTACTCGTATATATATATATATATATATATATATATATATATATATATATATATATATATAAGAATAAGAAAAAAGAAGTACTTGTGACTCGTTTGGAACAAATATATAACTGTTTTGGATGGGTTGGAGTCAATAATAGGGCTATTGGTTAACTATTTTTTTATTCTCGAGCTTTCAATTGTGTTTACAATTATTATCAAGGGCTAAAAAAGACAAAATACTTACAAGGTTGAACTAAAAAGAAAAAACAATTTTTGTTAACTTACCAAATAAAAATTAGTTTGGTAATTAAAAATCACTGCTTACATCTTCAAAATATTTAATAAAAAAATGTTTTAATCTAATAAATGTTTCTCCGAAAATTTTTTTAATTTTGAAAACTTTTTTTTATAATATAAAAATAATTGAATTTATAAATAAGTTCAAATAGCAACCAATTACAAATAGCCTCAATGTCATAAATGCCAACATAAAATTTTTATTTTTGACAATTATATTGCCAAAAGTAAAATTTCGTTTAAACATTCTTTTTTGTTTAGTAACAAAAAGAAGAAGATTTATTCACCGTTGACAGATGTCTGAAAGAATGTGACAGATATATGGAGAATTAAATATGACATTTTACAAGTTTTATATATAAATCATAAAGAAAGAATATAATTATAAATTTTGCTTAAATTTTGAATTTCAGATCTTTTGTTTAAACTATTATCATTTTTGCTAATACAAACCATTTCCAAAAAAGTCCTTTTAAATTTATTACTTTCACTACATAAAATTTTAATGTTATCAAAATCCATAATATGGTCTTTATCGATTACATGTTCTGCCAAAGCACAAGATGGTTTTTTAATTCTGCAATCACTTTTGTGAGAAATAATGCGATTTGATATATAAACATTAAAGATTAAAAACTAAACGAGAGAAATGAAACAAAAAAATACAAGTAAAACTGTAAGAACATTAATTCATTTAATTTTAACCGATGGCTTCATTTGAATGTTGGTTTAAGCTCTTTCGAGGGTCAAACCACACTAATCTTTTCGATTGTTTTGGATCAGCTCGTCATAATTTTCACATGTGGCTTGTTGTCGTCCATGTGTTTCTTTGGAATGCATGGTGCGGATTACGATTCTTAAAGGAATTAGTAAGAATCGTAATCCGCACCATGCATTCCAAAGAAACACATGGACGACAACAAGCCACATGTGAAAATTATGACGAGCTGATCCAAAACAATCGAAAAGATTAGTGTGGTTTGACCCTCGAAAGAGCTTAAACCAACATTCAAATGAAGCCATCGGTTAAAATTAAATGAACTAATGTTCTTACAGTTTTACTTGTATTTTTTGTTTCGTTTCTCTCGTTTAGTTTTTAATCTTTAATGTTAAGTTATCGTAGAGTTTTTATAACATCTATAAAAAAAACCCTACAAATTGTTTTCGTAAGTATGAACCCTGTTGGTTTGTTTACTTATATTCTAAAATCTTTTTTATTTGTAGTGAACTCATGATGCTTTTTAAAATAAAAGCGAAACGTATTCGAATAAATCATATATATTATATATATATATATATATATATATATATATATATATATATATATATATATATATATATATATATATATATTATATACACTACTCAACAATTGAAGTGGATAATTTTAAAATTCCTAAAATTAATATATAAAACTATTTTTAAAATTAAAGCCTGTACTATATTCTATATGCTATCTTTATTGCCAATATTTTTTGCATGTGGTTTTTTACTTACTATTCTTATCGGCCCTTATCTCGTACAAAGAGAGACATGTTCCAAATATGAATATATCATTCGTATAAAAGTGCTTGTATTGGCTTTACCAGTTGTCAATAAGTCAAGAAATCTATTTATCACAAAAACATTATGCCGCAAAGACGTTTAGAACTAGTGCAGCTCGAGCAATTAGTTCGTTGGATCCAACAAGGCATAACTCAACAAGAGGTTCCTATGAGGCTAAATGTGTCCCAAAGTGTGATAAGTCGTGCATGGAATCGGTATGTAGCAATTGGATCTGCAACGTACAGGCATGGAGGAGGAAGAGAACGATCTACAACTCGTCGGCAAGACCGTTTTATAGTTCTGACGGCAAGAAGAAACCCAACATTCACGGCTTGCTGAATTAACAGTTTCTTCAGGCATGCTACTGGACGAGCGATTTCCAGTCAAACTGTCAGAAGACGGTTACATGCATCCAATTTAAGGGTTAGACGGCGAGCTACCCATTCACTACTAACTAGGGAGCAACGTGCATGCAGATATCGCTGGGCGATGGAACACTATCAGTGGAATTTCGAAAATTGGAGGAATTGTCTCTTTACTGACGAGTCCAGATTTCGTTTGTATACGAATGATGGCCGAATATTGGCGTGGAGGGAGAGAGAACAGCGTTACAATGAAAATCTGAGAGTCCCAACCACTCTTTTTGGAGGTGGATCCGTTTGCGTGTGCGGAGACATATGTTTTGACGGTCGCACGAACTTAGTCGTTTTAATTAATGAGACAATGACTGCTACACAATATCGAGACAGAGTCATAGTACCAATAGTTGTTCTATTTTTTGGTGCAATAGGCGAACAATTTGTTCTGATTGATGATAATGCTCGCCTTCACCGTGCGAGAATTGTCAACGAGTGTATAGAGTGTATAGAAGCTCATGGCATTACAAGAATGGAGTGGCCACGGTGTTCACTTGATATGAATTGCATTGAACATGTTTGGGCCGAAATGTCTAGGCAACAAAACAGGCTCCTTCAACCGCCCCAAACCTTAGATTAGTTGGACAATACATTACGCGCGATTTGGGAACGTATACCGCAGCAGTTTATCAATAATTTAATAAGAGATCTTCCAAATAGAGTTAGAGGACTAAGGCGACACAGAGGTGGACCCACACACTATTAGTTTTTCTTTTCAGGATATTAGAAATTGAGCAGGAATAGAAATTTTAGGTTGTTAATTTTACAATTTTTTTTTATTTTCTTTTTTTTTAAAGAATTTATTTCTTTCGGTTCATCTGTATGAAAATACGAAGTAAAAATAAATCTTTATTTATATAACTCCAATTTTCTATTTGACCTTATGAACAAAAAATAAAATACACATTTTCATAATATCCACTTCAATTGTTGAGAAGTGTATATACATATATATATATATATATATATATATATATATATATATATATATATATATATATATATATACATATATATAATATAAATAAAGAGTTAAGCGCAGAACAGGCGTACGTATTTAAGATATAACCGATTTAGCTGTCTTACTCTTTGCACAATCTCAGAAGTTAGTTTGGTTTTTATTTGTTTATGGTCAATTTTCCGTGCCTTGATTACTCCGAGATATTTGTATATATTATTTTCACCCATTGCCTTGATGTTTTGGCCATCTTGCATATCGCAACCTCCGGGCTAAACCTCTCCTCTGACTATATTTAGAACACGTGTCTAGTCCAAAGTGCATACTGATATCATTTGAGAATGTTTCCACAGTTTTTATCATCTGATACAGGTAATTTTGAATGGGAACTCTGGTAATATTGAATATTATAAATATTTTAATTTATGAAGTTGTTAAGTGATATAGATTGTTTTAAATATTTTATTCTTTTAGAAAGTATTATTTGGCTAACAATGAAGTGCTTGGATTCATTTATAATTCCTCAATTATAGCGGACAATTTTGACCTTATTGGCCCTGATGAATACTGTATTAACTCCAGAAATGACAAACTTATTTTTCTAATGTGCGCTGAGAAAGTCCCCAACCAAATATCGAAAGGACAAGTGTATTTTCCATGTAAGTAATTTAAATAAATAAAAGTAATTTACGAAACTGTCAACAAAATGTAAGTTCTTTATATATCGAATAATATAAAATATATAGAATAAAGGGATATCGTTTATATCTCTTATGTGCTTTGTATGAACAAGTAGTTACCTCCAGGAAACAAGTTGAAAAATTATGGGATATATTGTGTGGACCTCTTTTTCTGTATATTTCGTGTCTTTAGGTATAGAAGGCAACCTGAATATATTGTCAGACAAGGTCATCCATGTTGTTCAGCGTTAACTTAATTTGGTCGACGTTTTCCTCGCCTGCCACATTTTACTTATACGATTTGTACCAGAAGTCAAGATCAACCGGCAGAGGAACTTCACAACCCAACATCAAACAATCCAGTCGTGTCATTCATAGCCGACCGGTAGGCTAACAGAAATAACGAAAACGTACTATTCTCAATCTCTTTAAAGCTGATATAAAACTTAAAAAAGACATTTGCTCATCATTAGATTCATCTGTTTGGCTATTTAATCTGACTAAGGATGCAAGCTTATTCTGGTCTTATTGAAACCAAGCACCAAATGATTTAGAAAACTGGATATATTTGGCCTTGGTGTTAATGGATTTGTAAGGGAACACCAAAACGGCTTAAGATTTCGTTAATCAGTACATAGCAAAGGTAGAAGCCTTGTGATTTGGTACTGCATATTATCAGATACATATAATATATGTATTTCTAGCATTCGTTTTTGAGAATGGACCTGCAATATCAATAGCTTCTCTCTCCATTAGGACTACAAACACTATACCGTTCATTGCGTGTCTTATTCATCCAAAATTTATTTAAAATATTTTTAAAATATAATAATTCCAAATTTATTATTTGTGTTTTAGGTCTTATTGTTTCTACGGCATGTTACTTTTTCTCAGCAGCAATCTATATATTTCTTCTTAAAGTAAAAGACGTGCATAAGAAATGTTTCGTAGGATATTCAATTTCAATGTGTGTTACCTTTTTCTGTTTGATTTTGCTTCAGAAAGTCCATACCGGCTGTGATATTATTGGTAAGTTTGATTCAAAGGTTTGACACACAATTTATTGGCTAACAATATTTATAATATTGATATGATTTACAAATTAAGATTATTTATATTAAACAAAAATTAAACCGAAAACTTAAAAACGATTAAGAGTTTATCACAAATAAAATTTGTGCGTCCTATTTGCCGTGCATTTTTCTCTCACGGTAACATTTGTATATATTAGTGTTACCGTAATAATTGTAACGATCGGGAAGTAATTATAAAAAACTTTATATCTTTTTCATCTAGATACATATAATAATATGCTATGATTAATTTTTAAATAAAAATTATAAATGTTTTTCTTACACTGGGTCCTTTGGTAAGTTATAAAGTAACCAGGATCGGAGGTTTAAACCAAAGATATACCCTGATGCCTTTGTCAGGTGGGATAAGGATGTAGCTCTACAATCTGAAATAACATGTATTTTAGACAATGTCCATCAGATAATCTGCTATTTCCTTTGAGTGCAAAATAAGCTCACCATAATCTAATTAATTAAATAAACTAAAATAATTTTAAAATTTAGTGCCAAATGAATTTTTTTCATCTAAACGTTGGCTTCATATCAATTTTTCATTCAAATGAAATAAAACTAATGCTGATAAATTATTCAAATTGATCTATTGGTGACCTTACACTTCTTTATTGGTTTGAACAGAAAAAAAAATTAATGAAAATTTAGTGAATAAAAAAACACAAGTTATTATTTCCGTTAGTCTGAGAGTTAAAAACTTTTCGTAAATAATTCTTTTTAAAGGATCCCTTGATTTAGGTTTAGAACGTCCATGAAAACAATGTTTTAACTTTAATAACGTTGTATCTATCAACAACAAACTACACAAATAATTATTGTATTACTTGAAATGTTACTATTGTGAATGAAATGATATGAATTTGTTTGAAAAACCAATTATTCATTATTAAAACTATTTCTATAATATGTGCTCCTTTAACTATGAAACACAATAAATCTCTCGGGCTAAAAATTACATAGTACCTACTTGACCTCTAATCTAAATTTTTAAGTGTTAGTTTTAAATAAACCAATTCTGAATATTTGCATGGCACCATTCATATTTTTAATCGGTAGAGTTATGTCATTTCTAATTTTTAGTTTATTTATTCTCCTACACATTGTTTGAACAGAATCGTTTTGTATCAATAAATTGTCAGAATAAAATGAAACTTATTTAAAGCTTCAAAATAAATTAATTTAATAGAAATCTAATATTAATATAAAACAAAAAAAGACTATGACATAATCAAAAATATTTTAACGTCTAACAAGTTACAGTCCTCTCTACATATAGTGTGTCTCAAAATTGATATTCATTGATCTACATGTTTGCAGAACATACAGAGCTTTGCAGAAAGCTGTACATCTGCATTGCTGATATTACGCCATTAGTTATAGTAGTGAATTTCCATTTAAATATTTAACACTTAAATAAGTGGTTGGACGTCACAAATCCATTAATGTATCAATTAAAAACGCAACAACAATGTTCATGCAGCAACGTCGTTGGAACAATTTTAAGGGATGGCAACAGTGTTTATATCTCGACTCACGTAGGCTGTAAGTAGTCATGATACCTGTCTCACAAAATATGTTCTCACAATTGTTTGAGAATATCACTTAAGCTCTGCCACAAGAATCAAGAAAAATGTGCACTTGTTGTGCAAAGCTTAGTATAGGTCTAGAAGTCAATATTATGGGGAAATAATTGAGGGTTTTTTATATTAAACTGCTCTTCACATTAAATCTGTTGATTGTTTAGCTTTTAGGAATATTATATAACAAGAAAAACATATTGTATTTACTTAATTATCGATTTATTTATCTTGGCAGGCGCATTTCTAACTTTCTGGGATTATGGTTATAGTAGATCGGGTCAGGGCCCATTTGTGAGCCCTACATACACTTGGACCTTCTTTTTGACCTCTTAGTCAAAGACTTCTATTCCCTCTTCCTTAAAGAATTCCTAGTGGGCAGGCCAACCAGTTCTCTTGGCTTTGTTAAAGAGATCCCGAGTCAGACTACGCTGTCTTTATACCTGAGCTGTCCACCAGGGAATAGCAGAACCAGCACTCCTCTGAACAAGAGTGCAGCTAGCTTCATATGCTCCGGTCAGGGCTCCGGATAAGTGATCCAAAGAGATCTCTATATCCTGAGCTCCGCCTCTAGACGGGGAAAGACCCACAAGGTTGTGACTAAGCTCCTTTCGAAAGAGTTTCCAGTCTGTAGGAATATGAAATATTCTGGAGCTTAAGATGCTTGATGAATTGACTTTTTTGGGGAACTGAGAATATATTATTATTTTTCATATGTTTATATCTCTAAACGTGTTCATATTACAAACTTCGTAGAATCGTTTACTACATAGCTTCTAGATGGATCAACTAAACAATTAACTTTACGTGCTAAACTTATGGACAAAAAGCAATTATTTTATTAAATAAATAATTAAAGCTGAAAAACGAAATATATTTTTGCATGTATGTCTAACAAAAGCTCTTACATCATTGTTCCAGAAATGAACATATCATTTTAAAATATAAAATAAAAATATAGTTCTTTACACTTTTCTTAGTGTAGAATAAGTAAAATATTCACTAATATCAAGTTTGCTCGGGATAGCCGACTTATTGGCGCCACAGCCTCTTAAATAGTTTTCACACCTAAATACAAGAGGAGTAATCTTCACTTTTACGCATCGAGTAGTATTTTATCAGTTCATTCTCACACACCGCCCTTGAGGCATGTGCATTTTAAAACACTCTCAATTCATGTATAAAATATTTCTCTACGCCGAAATCGTGCATTTTTCTCATAAATACGGATTCTCTTTTACGTGTGATAAAGAAAGAATTATTTGATATTGTACTGTCAGCTACGGCCGTATTGAGGCTTCTTTACTCTAAAAATAGTTAATTATAAGTCGATAAACTAAAAGTGATTTTACTTCTCTGGGGCTATATTTGCTCACATTAACAATCCTTATCCTTCAACGGTCACTGAAGAACCAAACCTATGGAGATATATCCATTCACAAGTCCTTTGAAGTAAGGCTTAGAATCAAAAGATTTCCAACCCTCTCATATAGGGAGCCAGTTACAAGGCTCCCACTTATTTCGTGGTCCTATCGAGCACAGATTATTTGATGAAACAGGACTGAAGAAAGAAAAGGATTACACACGCCGGAGAGCAACAGGAAGAAAGAATAATGGTTTCTCGTCCCTAGAAGAAAGATTGCACAAGTTGACCTTCGTTCAAGATTAGACACGTGTGTTTTGTGAAAAGTGCGTTATGTGTTGGTAAGCGACAGCGGTAATTAAATTGGATACTTGAAAAACATTTGGTGAGGTTAAAACTCTTTCTATATTTTCTATAATCACTGCATGGCACATAATATATTTGGTAGATATTTGTCTCGACCTTTATTTGTTTATTAATATTTATATTAACTAATGGCTTTGATTTGACAACAGATCTTTCTTCTCAATATCGCTAAAGATAGCTGACAATTATTTATTATACAGATTGTCTCACAGCCCGCTCTCAAGAAAAATATTATTCATTCAAAAATATTTATCACTCTAGTAAAAATACTCTATTAAAATTAAAATCGCGTCTTAGTTGAAAAAGACATTTACACTAAACAAAATCATTCACTCTTATTTCTCGTTAAGTATATATTTGCAAATAAATTCACTTTAAATAAAAAATGGAAACTTTAAAGAAAAAGCGCAAATCACTTAAAGCATCAATTACACGTATCTAAGAATGGTTTATAGCCAATAAAGACACAGAAAACGAAATACTTGATTTTGAAAATAGGAAAGAAAAACTTTTTAATTTTTTCACACAATAAGAACAAATTCAATTAGAAATCGAACAGACTGATGACAGCGACCAACAATCAGCTGATCGAGCAAATGCTGAAGAAAAATACTTCAACACACTCAAAGGTTTGCAAAGAAAAATAATAGAATTAAATTTAACAGAAAATAAAGCACCTAGCTCAAATAATAATGCTGTTTCCAGTGCGAGGCTGCCTGAAATTAGCATGAAAACCTTTACCGGCAATTTCTCAGAATTCAATGAATTTTTTCAACTATTTGAAACTCTGATCACAAACAATTCAAGTTTAAATAATGTACAAAGGTTTATATATTTAAAATCCTTCCTCAAAGGAGAACCTTTAAACTTAATTAGCAGTATCGAAGTAGTAGATGCAAATTTTGCTATCGCTATAAAAACCCTAAAAGAAAGATATAATGACAAATCACGAGTGATTAGTACTCTTATAAAAAAGGTGTTAAAGTCTCAATCTCTAGTTAAATGCACTCCTCAGGTACTAAGAGATTTTCTTGTACACACAAAGCAAACGCTTCAAGCTCTTAGTAATCTCGAAGTTCCAATTGAACATTGGGACCTCCTTTTAATAGAAATATTTTTAGAAAAAATAGATTTTGCTTCTCACAAGGCTTTTGAATATGAAGTAGGTTCTAAGAATATTCCAACACTCAATCAATTTTTTGAATTTCTAGAAAAAAGATGTGATGTTTTAGAGAAACTTAATTACACTGAAACTCAGTCAAAGTTTATTAATAAAGTCACTCAAAAAACTGCTCATATTTCCACTATAAATAATAATAAATCTAGCTATGAAAATTGCATATTTTGTAAACAAACTGGTCATCAAATATATCAGTGCAACTTATTTAAAGACACAAATTCTCGAGAAAGGTTTAATTTTGTAAAGCAAGCACAGCTTTGCAGAAACTGTTTTGGCACTAAGCATTTTACTGATAAATGCATCTCTAAATACACATGTAAAATTTGCAATAAAAAGCACAATACACTTCTGCATGAAGAAAATAATTTTTCTCACACTCATGAAAATAATTTATTCTCTCCCACTCGAAGCAATCAAAGTGCTTCAAATTCACATGATGGTAATCAAAGTCACGCCAATAGGCAACAATCACGCTTTAATGCACCACAAACCTCTCAATCGTCCGCAAGTATACAGGGTGATTCACACAAACTCGCCATAGTGCACCACATATCTCTCAAAGTCATTTTCATGCTCCTCAAAGGAGTAATAATGCCCAAGTTACTCAAAGAATTAATTCTCCACATTCATATAATGAATCACCAAACACTTCTACTCACTTAAGCACTCAGACAAATGAATATTGTCTACTCTCAGACACACAAAGTCAAAATTCATCTTGCATCTCTTCTCTCTCAACTTTCAATCCAAAAAACGAAGTTTTGCTAGCCACAGCGCTGGTAACAATTTACTCTGAAAGTGGACAACCTGTACAAGCAAGATGTCTTCTCGATAATGGATCTCAATCGAGTTTTGCAACAAAAGATTTAGTAAATAAACTAAATTACTCTACCACTAATAAAAGATTACAAATTTCCACAATCTTAAAATTGTTCCATCTCAAATGAAATGGTAAACATTGAATTTTTCCCATATAAAAACAATGATATGAAATTTGAAGTATCATGTGCAGTTTTGGATAATATTACGTGTAAAATACCTCAGATACCTCTAGATCGTAGCAAAATAAAAATACCAGCTGGCATAAAGCTCAGTGATCCCTCTTACTCCTCCCCAGGGAGAATCGATCTCTTATTAGGTGCAGAAATTTACTGTGATCTATTAAAGGATGGTTTAATTCATATTGGAGCAGGTCTTCCAGTGCACTCATTTAGGATATGTCATGTTCGGTAACTTATCTCCACAAGTTTCATCTAAGAAAAAGATGCACTCTCACTCAAACTGTAACTATTCACACTCGAATCATATTTCTTTATTTGTTCAATCTCACACTGAAGAAGAAAATATAAATAATCTTCTCCAAAGGTTTTGGGACATTGAAGAAGTTCCCGAAATAAAGCGTTTAAGTCCTGATGATGAAAAGGCTGAGAAAATATTTAAAGCCACAACACAAATCCTACCGAATGGACAGTTCCAAGTAGATTTACCCCTATGCACGCCTAATGAAAATAATAAATTGGGCGACTCTTTCCAAATGGCGCGAAGGCGATTTCTAAATTTGGAGAACAAATTCTCAAAAAATGATTCTCTTTACAAACAATATAAATCTTTTATAGATGAGTATGTTGAATTAGGACATGCAAAATATGTTCCGTTGTCTCTGCAGAATGTACACTCAGAAAACAAATATTTCTTGCCTCACCACAGTGTAGAAAAAGACACTTCTCTCACAACTCGTTTGCGCGTAGTTTTTGACGCATCCTTGAAAACCACTTCTGGTTTTAGCCTTAATGATAATATGTTAAAGGGTTATACCACACAACCAGAACTATTTGACACTTTAGTCAATTTTAGACTCTTTAAGTATGTGTTCACATCTGATATAAAAAAGATGTTTAGACAAATCAGAATTAACCCCAACCAAACTTTCTTATTAAATATTTTGTGGCGCAACTCTCCCTTGGAGCCGTTAAAATGTATACAATTGGAAACGGTTACCTATGGAACGAAACCAGCTACCTTCCTTAGCACACGATGTTTAATTGAACTCGCAAACATGCATAAGCAAGAATATCCTCTCGCTCATGATATGCTCATTAATTTTTGCTATATTGATGACATATTATATGGTACAAATAGTATTGAAACACTCACACTTGCGCATGAGCAAATCACTGCACTGCTACAAAAGGCAGGCATATCTCTTCACAAATGGTGCTCAAATTCACCACAATTTTTAGAAAATATTTCACAATTTTCAACTGACTCTACGTATGTTATATCTTCAGAAAATCATTCCAATAAAATATTAGGTCTTTGTTGGGACTCTAAATTAGATAGTTTCTCTATTTCAGTGCCAGAAATCGAAATAAAAGATTCCTACACTAAGAGACAAGTGCTCTCGACAATCGCAAGTTTTTTCGACCCCAAGGGATTAATTAATCCAGTAATAGTAACTGCAAAAATAATAATGCAAAAAATTTGGCTTTCAAAAATTCAGTGGAATGAAAGTTTAGACTCTACACTCTTAAATGAATGGTTAAATTTTCTCAAACATATCTCAGCACTAAAACATTTAAAAATTTAAAGACCTTTTTTTATTGAAAATTATATATGTAGTATACAAATACACGCATTTTCCGACGCTAGTGAAAAGGCATACGCCAGCTGCATATATATTAGAGTTACTTATAGCTCAAGAAATGTCTCTTCCACACTCATCACCTCTAAAAGTAGGGTAGCTCCAATAAAAACATTAACTTTACCTAGTTAGAACTTATGGGAGCTGTTTTATGCAGCAAACTCACTAAAAGAATAGTTGAAATTCTAAATAATAAATTAACTCAAATAGACTCTATAAACTGCTGGACGGACTCAGAAATCGTACTTGCTTGGTTAGGCTCACATAGCTCGAGATAGTCACAGTTTGTTGCAAATAGAGTTTCTGAAATACAAGGAAACCCACAATTTAAGTGGCGATATATAAAGTCAAAACAACACCCCGCAGATATTGCGTCAAGAGGCATGTCTGCTCCTGAACTTCTAAACTCAAAATTTTGGTTTCAAGGTCCCTCATTTCTACTTAATTATAACTTAGATTTAACTTCTTATGATTCAAAACCAAATGGAAGTAAAATACCCGAGGAAAAGAAAATAGTTCACCTAGCACAAGAAAGCACAATAAGTTTCATTGAAAATTTATCTCTCAAATTTTCAAACTTCTCAAAACCACAACGCAGTATCGCACTTATTCTCAGGTACATTCACAATTTCAAGTATCCAAATGAAAAATATGTTGGACCCTTCTCTGTTTCAGAATTAAAAAATGATGAAAATTTAATAATAAAACATTAAAAGGTACACTTTTTCGAGTACTTTCTTGTCTTGAAAATAAGGAAGATAAAGTTCCACCCCTACAATGGCAATTGGCAAGAATTGTTGAATTGTTTACTGGTAAGGACGATAAGGTCCGTAGTGTTAAAATAAAGACTAGAGATGGATATTTTAACAGACCCATTACAAAACTCTGTCCTCTTCCTTTGGACAAAGTAGAAAATTAAAATTTTAAATTTTGTCACATTTATATGTATTATATATGTATTACTCTAGTTTAGGAATAGTTATTTCTTAAATTACATTTAAGTTAAGTTTGCTTACTTTCTCAAATCACTCTTTCTTTCGTTTTGAAGTAAATACTTCAACGCGGGCAGTCTATGTTCCAGAAATGAACATATCATTTTAAAATATAAAATAAAAATATAGTTCTTTACACTTTTCTTAGTGTAGAATAAGTAAAATATTCACTAATATCAAGTTTGCTCGGGACAGCCGACTTATTGGCGCCACAGCCTCTTAAATAGTTTTCACACCTAAATACAAGAGGCGTAATCTTCACTTTTACGCATCGAGTAGTATTTTATCAGTTCATTCTCACACACCGCCCTTGAGGCATGTGCATTTTAAAACACTCTCAATTCATGTATAAAATATTTCTCTACGCCGAAATCGGGCATTTTTCTCATAAATACGGTTTTCTCTTTTACGTGTGATAAAGAAAGAATTATTTGATATTGTACTGTCAGCTACGGCCGTATTGAGGCTTCTTTACTCTAAAAATAGTTAATTATAAGTCGATAAACTAAAAGTGATTTTACTTCTCTGGAGCTATATTTGCTCACATTAACAATCCTTATCCTTCAACGGTCACTGAAGAACCAAACCTATGGAGATATATCCATTCACAAGTCCTTTGAAGTAATGCTTGGAATCAAAAGATTTCCAACCCTCTCATATAGGGAGCCAGTTACAAGGCTCCCCCCTCACATCATATTTATCTTATTTCCTTTGCACTAGAATAAATTAATTTTAAGTACATAAAACCGAAAAATTATACTTTGTAACATCATAATCATGTAATAACATGTCAGGGTAACACTAAGTAACCTTGAAGAGTCAACATCAAAGAAGTACTTGAGAATGGCCAGGAAAAATCTACGTTTGGCAGTGGGTTTTTTTAACTGGTCATTGTCAACTAAGCAAACACCTCCACACACTGGGGCTAGCAGACACACCTCTATGTAGGAAGTGTGAACGAGAAGACGAAACTGTAGAGCATGTCCTATGTGAATGCCCAGAGTTATCGTTAATACGAGAGTACGCGGTCGGCGAGTCCTGGCCCACACCTGCCCACATAAGAGAGATGTGTCCTGGTGACTTGTCCATCTTCCTAGAAATGGCAGGATGGACAATGAGCTAAGGGTGACAGCTCCCTGGGAGAATACACAATGGGTCAATTGTGGCCTAAGTGCTGTGAAACTTAACTCGCCCTCCCTACTCTACAGATACAGAACATGTCTTTAGAAAGTAATGATTTAAGTGAATTTTTTCTCACAATAAAAATAGAACTACATTTTACTTTATAATGTTATTTTAATATTATCTCTAATATTTAATTTCATTTTCAGGTTCCATATTTTACGTATTTATTTTAGCTTCGTTTGTATGGCTGTGCTGTCTCTGTTTCGACATTGTTCATGTAGTGAGGTAAGAAGAATAATCTAGAAAAAGAATTATTTGTAATTTTTCAGAATATTAAGTAGTGAGTTAAAATGTTAGATAAGAACGTTCGTATTCTTCGATTTAAATTGAGTCGCCGTGATGATTGTAGTGAAGACAAGTTCTTGTTTTTATTCAGTACAATACGTAGCCAGTTCGACATAAGTTGTCTCCGGCCTTGAATATCTAGTTACTGCTCGTAGTCTGCCAAAAAGTGTTTACCTAAATTTATAACTTACTATCCAGAGTATATCCGAGTATATTCAAAAATTACACCAAATAAATTGTGAAAAGTGACAAATTATTTGAAAGTTTTCAAATATTAATGAAGATATAACAAAACTAACGTATATTTTCCTAACTTTTTTTCTATGCCTTTGTTTATTTTTAATCTTTTACTTTATGGGATGTTATCAGGCCCTATGATTGTTCTCATTATTTTCCTTTCAAGTCTTTTTAAATTTTCTTCTTCTTTTTTTGGTCATTACTGTTCTTTCCATGCCGAGACAGCATATTACATCACCGATCACCATAATAGAGTACTGGTCCTGTATATGTAGAGTTGAATCAATCTCTTCTTCATTAATGGGGTTTTGAAAGAATCCACTGATCTCAAATCGATTCCAGCAAGAGCTGGATAATAAAGGTGTCGAAGTAATAAAAGTCGCCAACATGTTTTCCAAAAAGGAAGATAAAAAAAGCTGTCATTGTTCATCGTTACAATAAAAGAGGAAGAAGACAAAAAAATCAAAACATTACAGATCTCTGTTATATGAAGATACATATCGAAGGAAAGATAAAAAATAAAAAAGAAATAATGTAATGTTTTAACTGCCAGGGCTTTTTCCACGGCTGAAAGGCCTGCCAATGCGGTTCGAGAAATGTTAGTGCCTGACAGACAGGAGCAGAGATCCAACATGTGCCAACTGCTTAGAAGCACACACTACAAATTACACAGGGTACTCAAAAGTCACTAGAAGGAGGGCGCCTCCTGTACCACAACAAACAAGAAGACGAAATTTACAAATTACACCGGCCACAAAAAGCGTCAGCTTCGTGCAATTGGCGAAATCGCCATCAAATGAAGAAACCCAAGAAACAGAAAACCTCATAGCAACTTTCCGTGGACAAATGCAAAACGTTGCGACAATGGTTAAACAAATGACAGCAGTCCTGAGTGCAATGGAAAGTTTTGGTAGACAACAATAATGTTAATCTGAGAGGACAATGTACGAATTGGGTCATTAAACTCAGGAGGGCTGAGACAAAAAGTAAATACTATGGACAAGTTTGCCAACAGATTCGAACTAGATGTCATAGCTCTATAAGAGATTAAATAACGAAAAGAGTGAAAACAAAATTTCCGGGCTATGTTATGTATGATAAAAAATAAACATTCACCGAGCATGTCAAGTAAACGGTGCATAAAGCCAAGCTTTTTAGAAGTCAAGTATCGTTACTAATAGGACGAAAAAGCAGAATAAGGTTCAAAACAAAAGATCAGAATGCCAAATGCTATAATTTTGCCAACCCTCACTTTAAGCCGCCTTAGCGGCATGGGGTTACACTTGCAAGTCAAATCGGAAGAAAATTTAGACCATGCAAAACTTCAAGATTAGGAAGGCTCTGAATGTTCCTAGATATATAACGTTGGGGTACCTATTTAAGAATTCTTAACAAAAAAGAGTCCTGAAAATGATGGACGAACGAGCACATGAAATCTTTAACAACCTTAGGAACCATATAAGCCGAACATTAAGAAAGTTCAAAGACTACATGAGGACGGTACATAGCTGGTCCAGACAACAGCTGGCTGGATGCAGGGAGGACCCAGCAGACCTACGATGAAGGAGATACAGAGTCACATAACACCCTAACGATGCGGTAACAGAAGGTCCCCAAAAACACAAAAAAATAGAAAAAAACTCACAAGAGCACTGCTCCCCAAAGAAATAACTTTTACCCACTCCAAATTATTTTTATTTTATTTCTTTTATTTAGTTGTTTATTTTGTTTTCTTTTACTAACCATTTACACTAAAATATATAAAAACTACAAAAACATATACACGGGGTGTGCGATGGCGGTTTACACCTGGGAATACACACTTCACTCATTACTCTTTTCTTTCTACTATTATTTTACAACTAACAACCTTCTGTACACTGCAGTCATCGAATTAAAGATCAAATGAGTGCTGACGTCCTTTCACATATACATACACATACTATGGGGATAAAAGGCCAGGCAGGCCTTTTATACACCCGCTTAGGCATAGGCTCATAAGTCAGGTCAAAAGAACTTAGACGCGAAAACTGAACATCAAGGTCATTTGCGACAAGCATGGACTCGATAACCAGGCCTTTCGGGTGTTCAGTAACCGAATACACACATATTTCGGACAGAGAGACATCAATTGGGTTGGTGGCTCTCTGTTCGAAACACACACTTTTTAAGACTCAAGTCAAAAAGTCACTATATAAAATGAAATTTAGTCATTTCATAGGGACAAAATCCATTTTTGAGCTAACCCTAAAATAAGGTAGCCCAACCACAACCAACAAAAACAGGGGATGTTCCATTACCCAGGGCATCCAAAGTAACGATAACTACATCAGCCTCCTCATTCGTAAGTCACACGATGGGGACGAGTTGTGACATAGTTTGGGGGTCAGATAGGTACTTAGGTACCGATTTGATCTTCGGACATGTGGATCTTACTGTTTAATGGAACAGATATGTCCCTAGGGGCTGGGTTGTACGCCTTTATGTATGTGTGTGTTTTCCTTATCTGTATCTATTTTCAGTCCCTTTAGGACAACACTTTTCTGTTTTCTGAGTATATCAAACATTTTCCCGATTTCGTTGAATAGTTCCCATTTATATCTTAATTGCTTTAAGTAGTATATTTTACTACTTCCTCATATTTAGTCTTTAGGTTTTTGTTTTTTTGTTGTAGTAGTTACATCTCTTTTCTAAATTCTCTCTATTCTGTTTTTAAGTCTTTTAATTCGTCTTTGATATTTTTTATTCTTCTTTAATTTCAGTCATTAATTTAATCCTATTTCTTTTCGATTGTTTCTATTCTATAGAAGTCTTTTAATTCGTTTTTGATATTTTTTATTTTCCTTTCATTTCACTCATTAATGATTCAATCCTATTTCGTATCGATTGTTTCTATTTTATATGATATTTCTTCTATATCTTCTGTTTTCATTTCTCTTCTTCTGTCGAACTTACTTTACTTATTTGACTAAGTAAAAACGTGTCACCTCGGAAGGAACTTACTCCCATCAACTGGTCAGTGGGTCTAATTCTGTCAGTGCATTTCTTCACGATTTCTTTATATTTTATATTTGTATATTCTTTATATTTCGTATTTATCGCATAGTATTGTAACGCCACTATTAAGTCGAACGTAACCTGGCCCGGTCTGTAGCTAATTTTGTTTGTCCTTTTCTTAGGCTGGCCTAAAACTGACTATGAACGATAGTCAAATAGAACTTAATTTTATTAAAACTTAATTGCATAAAATACAGCAAAATAAACACATCTAGTCTATATTCTAGGTCTACTTGTATTAAAAATTATTTAATTACTTATTGTAGAAACTTTGCAGAAGATAAAGCTCCAGAGAGAATATATCTATATATTGCCGGATCAATTCTCTTTCCATGTGTTGTTCTAGTTATATCCATAATTCCTACAGGAACACCAGATGTACCGATTTCATTCATGAAAGGAAGAGGAATGTGCATGTTTAAAGGTAAGAATCATGACGTACATCTTATTATAAAAAGAATGAATAAAAGTTTTGTGGAATTTCAGTGAAAGGTTGAAGTAGCAATCAATAAGAATTGGATTTATTGCTGACATCTGCAGTTGTTTTGATTTTTCATTACTTCTTCCTCTCTCTAAAAGATTAATTTTAATGGAAGTATGTGACTGATATAAACATGAAGTCAATATTAATAAAATAAATCATATTAGACAACAAATACAATATAAATCAAATAAATAGATGTTGAGCTAACATTACCTATAATATTTCGAATTCTATTGGAACAACTGATTAAAATTATTTTAATTTTAACAATATTTTAGATACAGCAACACGAATAGCTATTTTATTTATTCCCATGGTACTTCTTCTTCTTGCTGCTGTAGCATCTTTAACGTATTCTTTTTATCTTATAAGAGTGACTGGCAAAGAAAACCGTTCGAATATTGCGTGGTTGGAGAAAAAAAGTCGTTTTAAGTATATGTAAGTATGATCTTTCCATAAATAGTTTTTTGTGTCATTTATGCATGATGTAAATAAAAATTTGCATTTTGACATCATAGGTTTTGTGTTTTACTGTGTTTTTTATTTTCGATTTCGTTTTCGACTGTATGAAAAGTAATCAATATTAGACCTAAACAATCCGAGCTTACGTAAATTTTAATTAAAGCAACAAGTAAAATTCAGTGTTATTCTCTTTAATTTAAAGTCAGAGGTCTCAAATAAGGCCTTTTGTTTATTCGAATGATCCTATGCAATTTAAATTAATTTTAATTTAGTGCCAATGTAATAAGACCCGATTAATTCTGGTTTAAGCTACTAAATTTAAATTATGGCAACAAGTAAAATGCAAATTTATTCACTTCGGTTTATTCGAATGATCCTATGAAATTTAAATTAATTTTAACTCAGTGATGTAATAAAACTTGACTAATCAGAACTTGCGCTGTTAAATGTAAATTACAGCATTAAGTAGAATACAGTCCTGAGAATGTGTTCTTTTTAAATTGTCGTATTAACTACTACATATATACCTTACAAATTACAATCTTAATTAAAAATATTTTTATTTGCTTTCCATCTCGGAAAATCGTACTCAAGAATGAGTTGGAAATTCAAGAAAGGAACATAGCAAATTTTAAATACTCTCTTATATCTAACACAGAAGGAGAGCTGGTAGACATTTTTCTATTTGGAAATAATATATTTGAGGCTAATTAGGATTTGGACAAAATAGTATCCATAAAAGAATGCCTGTATCTAATTTCTTTTAAATAGACTGAAAATCTCTTACTATCTGTTAAATCTTATTATTACCTATATCAGAATTCACTATAATAATAAGAGTTATTACAGTCATTGTAATGACAACAAACCTATAACAATTATACATTATCAAATGTAAATCATAAGCTTCTCACGATATTGAAAGGGTTAAGCTCTAGAAAAATTTCATCTCGATCTGGAGCAGACGTTATGAGCCTTAGCTGATGATCTGGTATATTCGAGCATCTTGCAAACATTTTCTTATCTGGTTTTTCATCTGGACGTCGCGTCGCGAGCAAGACCCATTTTGCCTGGCATTATAGAAATTTTTAGTAAGACCCAGCTGTTTGATATTCTCTAGCAATGACTCCAGTAGCAGAGCGGATATTTTCCATTCTTCATTGGCTTTTTGTTTATATCTCAAAATATTTGACAATCTTTTTGTTTTATTTAACACGGAGATTATTGTTGTTGGGTATCTCCCTATCAATTAGTGTTTTTGTCTAGTTAGTTTAACTAGACTAACTTCTAACTTCTATGAGGTTCAGTCTATTATGTGCCATTGGTTGGTCTGTGAGCAAAATATAGCCACGGTATAACTTGTAGATATTATTCTTGAAAATAGTGTTAGTGATATATTAATAATAAAGAATATGTTTGGTTTGGGGAAGTGCCACCTCTTGATGAAGAAATGAGAAATCCGCCTTTCCCTATATTCAGTTGGCAGGCAGAAAATGCCTGGCAGCCACCCGTAAAGAGTTGGATGGTTTCTTGTGCTCCTGTCATTTTTTGCACCTAAATATATTTCATGATAAACAGTCAGTAGAAAACCGCCTATTTCGTTTATTAACCAATAGTTTGACGCTGTCATGTTAACATGATCGTCCACGTAGGGGTTTTCTCATCTACATGTGCCTTTGATCTTTCTTAAGTAAATGGCCTACGCGCATTTCTTGTTTCCTTAATTTAAGTGGTATTGTCATCTACTGCGCAAATGACGCGATGTTAAGTAGATGTCTTAGCCTGTTTATGAACTGTAAGTTTTAAACTCTGTAAGTTCTTACAGTTGCAACTTGTTTTTATATTTTTTAGTGCAACTATTTTTACTGATTTACTCTATTTATTTACCTGTATTTATTTACTGATGTAACCATTTTATTCTTTATGTGGACTGTATCGGTTAGATAGCCAAGCAGGTCAGGCGGCCGAATTATATTCACGTCACTGTGAACGATCTAGTGGTCGGTGGTTTAGACACTGGCCAGAAAAAAAGGCTAACGTACTTCTTCATAGGTCCCTACCGGAAAAGAATTTACACTTAAAAACGGGAATATACAGGATGATCAACTTTTGTGACAAAGTCCGTCGTATCTGTTATTATAGGAGATACAAAAAAATCATTTACAAAAATAGGAGGCAGCTGTAAGCTTCACATTTGAAAATTAGTTACAAATAATAAACCATTAACTTCAAATCAACTATATATAACATATGATTAAGCTTTACCATTCTAGTTTATTTACCTGTTTAATTATTTTTGATGCTAAAACCAAAGCCCGTTGAGTTCAATAATCGGAAGGAGGAAGATGAATTTTACTCTTCTAATTTATCATTATAACCAACTGGCATGTTGTAGATTTGGTCCACTGAGGTGACGTGTTCTCTGGGTATCTGTGCTATGAATACCCAAAAAGCATACCCCATTCGTAAGAAACCGCCAAATTCATGAACTGACATACCTTCCACAGAACAGTAGACATTAATATACATAAATTAATAATAATAAATCATGGAAGAACCTCTAATAGTGATAAGGTTAACAATTTATCAAAAACATGGGTTAAAGTACACAGTGATGAATGTTGTGGACCTCTGGGTTTGGACAGTATAATTTTTGAGCGACCCTGCGAGAGTGTATCTCAACATTTTGCTATACTTTCAAGTTACTCTTTCAGGAGCAGGATAGGCTATTGTTCATGATAGCTTAAGTACCTACCCAATGCACCTAGAGGCGAAAACAAGCAACCGAACAAAAATCTTCAAAAATCATATCCAGAGGTGAAACAAGTGTGCATAAATTCCTTCCTTGGCTCTTAATTTTTTCCTACATTACTGCTATATGAGCTACCTACAGGTTTTACATACACATTTAGTTTAAAAAAGACATGGTTCAAATCCGAAAGACAAATAGTTAATTATAAAGATATTACCTTATGCAGATATTTTCTTGCTGGATTTTACGTTTTATTCACTATATTTTTTTAAAAATAACCACAATTGGTGTAGGAAATATTTGATTTGACGTTACGACATCCAGTACAGGAATTGTTTTTAAAATTCACATTTAAAAAAAATTATTTGTTGATAATTTCAGTTAAAATCATAGAGACCTATATCAACACCTTATTTGATCTTATATTTAATTTCGTTTTAATATTGATATAAATCCAATTTTTTTACTGCTTAAATATAGGACTTTAAATATACGTACTTCGGAAGTAAAGTAGTTTTTAAAATAAAAATGTTAGCAAATTAAAAAAAAAAGATTTTGTTTTTTGATACTTCCTCTAGTTCCGTTATCGTGAACTATTTTTTCATGGCATAAATTCTAAATTATTTTATATGGATTAATTCACAATTGATTGTAATCAAAATTAAATTTTACATTTGCTTTGAAGTTTCGATTTCCAATCCTGAAATCGTTTTTAAAAGATTTTAGAAAGAATAATTATAAATGATTTTAACCTGTAAATGTTTATAATTGGCGGTGGGTGTTATTACTAATTAGAAATCGAAATGCCAAAGCAAATGTAAAATGCAATTATTCTCATTCCAGTTAATTGTGGTTTAATCCCATACAAAATAAAACCCATTGTTATCGATGTTTTTATACAATTTTTCCCACCATATTAGATATCCCGGCTTTATTAATAACAACCAACTAATAATGCAGCTTTTTAATTCTTGACTTCCTAGGACCATTTTATCTGATCGAAGGACCTAGGACATTCGATCTTTACCTATTTGGGCATTTCCAAGATTCCCCATTATGTGACCAAGTATTACAGCTCGTATATCTTTATTATATTGACTAGTTTTGCTGTTTGTCCACTCAGTTTATCTCTAGCAGACATCTGTATACTGATATCTCGTTTCCACTCAATTAATCATATCATAAATCAATATCCACGTATCTACCACATGTAGCAATATTTTGATATAATTTTCCCATTCTTTCAGTTTATCTTCGGTCGATTCTCGCAATTTGCATGTATTCAACATGGAGTATAAGGTGATGTGAACTCTTTTACCTTATTAAGTAAGTTAAAAAAATTGTGCCTTTCTTGCAGTTCTTCTATTTCGACTCATTTTGTTTCCATCCATTTCTCTTTTGTCTCGGTTATTATTTTTTCGACTTATTCTATTTAGTCGTTTTTATTCTCCGTCCTTGTAATCTTTGGATTTTCTTCGTTTGTCTGTTAATTGAAAAGCCTCTTCTGTTATCCATACCTTTTGTTATTTCTGGGTGTTGCTTTTATAATGCTTTAGACGTTTTTCTATTACGTTGTTCATTTGCTCTATATTAGTTTTGAACCGGACGATTACGTCATCGAACTTTGTAATTCTATAAAAGTCAATATTTCCTAAATTTTTATGTAATTCTTTGTGAACTGTATGTTATATGGTGTTGTTTTTCAATAATTGGATGTCTACTTTGTCCTGAGGTTGTTGTTTCTTTATTAGTATTTATGTTTTTGCGCTGATGATAGGGTTGTGATATTTTTTGTTGACCAATATATAATCTATTTGGTTACGAATTACTCTGTTTTTCCTATATTGTGGTAAAGTCCAAGTGTACAATCTGCAATAATGTAATTTAAACCATATAATTGTCGCTACCATATTGTGTTGTATAAAAAATTCAGTCATTCTCTCTCTTCTGTAGTTCCTTACTCCAAGTCAAAGTCTCCAATCAATCCAGAAACCTTTCGTCTATCCAACTTAGCGGTAAAGTCACCTAAAAAAAAGGTAGGTCTCGTTTTTTGGTCAACTTTATTGAAAGTAGAAGTTTTTCTACCTCAGCGTACCACGCTTTTAGCTCCTCCATGGGTTTTTCGGTCGTAGGGGCATAAGTTCGAACGATGTTAATATTTACTGGCTTTCCAGATAGTTAAATAATTATTTCGGATTTTTAACTATAAGTAAGTTAATGTTGTCGTAGAAGTGGTCACCAATTTTAATATTTTGACTAGTCACACCTTAGACTTCAGAGGTCTGTGAAACGAAGTAATAGAGACAGTCTGCGTACATGGCTTCCTAGGGAGTTTGTACAGGCTAGCGAAGTCTTCATTAACAAAACTCACGGAGCTACCAGTATGTATAAGAGCATCAGCACAAAAGTTTTATATAAACACTACAGCTTTCTTCCACGCAGCAGGAGTAGCAGTAATAATGGCTTTACACTTTGGTAGACACACTAGTGTTCTTGGAGTGGTAAATCTTTACAAAATATCCCTTTTTATCACAGGATTTGCAGATGGATTTCCGAGCAGGACAGTTCTCCCTTAAATGTATTGGCCACCGCAGAAGAAACATTTGTGTCTTGGCAAAAGAGCTAGCAGTAGAGTTGATAGTAGCTGACACAGTGATACTTTCAGAATTTGTTGAAGGGCTCTATGTTAACCTAACTCTAAAGTTAATTTTAAACTCTGTAACAATCTTGATTGCATCTTATCATTAGGTTAGTTATGGTATCTACAGCAAAAAAATGCAGTATTTTGCTAACTTTTTAACGATTGCATGTAAGCATCGAGTCTCTGTCAGTTGTCGTCCAGTGATTAGCATGTAACGGGCATGAAGCGGGTATATTTTATCAAGAGTTTAAGTGCATTCGTTGTAAGTTTATACAATTGCTTATATAGCTATATACTCGTAACGAAATATGATTTAACAACAGTTGTAGCTTAATATTATTAGTATCTAGGGGTTGTACAGTAGCTCCATCAGCAGCAACAGCGGGAGTCATAATCTGGGCAGCCAAAAAGTTTATAAAAGTTCTTTTCCAATTGTCCCAGTACTTTGCTGTCGATTTCACAGATGGATCTTCGATGAACCTCTCGAGTCTTAGATACTTCTTCATTACGCTGATTAAATTGAAATAGGAATACAAAACCTATATGATAAGGTTTTAATCAACATAAAATTGAATATAGTCCAAACAAAAATACTAGATAATAACTTAATTTTCTAAAAAAAAATTTAAAACCCACAGTATAATGGAATTATGTAGATAATCTGTTCTCAATATGACCTCATGGATCAGAGTTATTGGAAACATTTCTGAATAATATAAACGACGCAGAAAAGACAAAAACATTTACTATGGAAAAGAAATATAAAAACACACTACCTTTCCTAAAGGTTTTAGTCTCAAAGAAATATACTGGATATGAGACTCAGGTTTATAAAAAACCAACACACGCCAACAGATATCTAAATTACAAATACCATGACAACATAAGAATGTTAAAAGAGGAATTATTATACACGATAAAGCCAAAATTACTTATTCTAATAAAAATTCTTAAAGAAAAAACAATTATCAATATACAAAGGTTGAGATCCTAACTCAGATTTTATTAAGTGATGCAATAAATGACTTTAAAGGTGAACTATATACAATATGGGAAAAACAATGGGAAAATATATCCAGCACGTCAAAAAATATATTTTCCTTTGCATCGACTCAGTTCGCCACCTGAGTATACCTATATTAAAATATAATCTACCAAAGCGGGATATTTCTTATTATTATAAGATTAAAAACTTGACACGGAAAATATGCGGCATATCTACATAAATTAAGAATAGTTAATTTACCAGTTTGCTTTTGTGATAATGTTTCTATTAGAGATTTGAATCCGATTTTCCTGGAATGCAAATTTAATGAGAAAATATAGACCAGTTATATTATAGTCTACAACAAGAACAAGTATTTTTTCCAATTAGTATAGAGTATTTTCTAAGTTTCCATGATATGAAAATAACTAAATTACTGATTGACTATTTGGAAGAAATAAATTTTGCCATTTAAATAAAACAGTGATAGATATAAAAAAAAACTAACATCTCATGCTAAAAAATAACAAATAAAAATCTGTGACTAACGTACCTGCTTCCAAGCCATATTCTCCGACACATACCCACACACGCACACACACGATTACAAACACACACGCACACACGCACACACACGCACACACACGCACACACACACACACTCACACACACACACACATACATCACATCACACACCGTTATCTTTTCTATTAAAAGATGGTTATCCTTCGTCATTTATAAAAATAAGAATTTTGTAAGAATAAACCGAATGGAACGGAACAACTTAGAACGACATCATATACCATTAACAAGAAACAATACGAGAAAAATAACAATACCATACATAAAAGCATTATAATTAAAACTTAAAACGATCCTAAAAATATTCAAAATTTCAACCACATTTAAAATAAGAAACAGATTGAGATCAATTGTATCTAAAATTAAACCTAACAATGAATAAGAAAGAACAAAGAACTGTATTTATAAAATACCTTGTGAACGCGAACATTTTTATTTAGGTGAAACGTAAAGACCATTAAATGTTAGAATAAGTAAACATCGATCTTATGTCAAAAATAGAGAATTTAATAGATCTCAAATATGTAAACAATCATATGCAAATGAACATAGAGTTTAATAGAAAAATTCAAGTATAGTTCCGAAAGAAACAGATGGTAAAAAGGGATCAATAAAAAAAGCGGCTCTAAATATGTTAAACCAATTGCGTCGCAAATTCTTCGGCAGAATGCACTAAGATCTGGTTTCATACTACTATTAGTAAGTCATTAACTATCGAGGATATATTATCGATGTTTTAAAATAACCTGCATATAAAATCAGTGTTTGGTGTTAATAGTGAGAGTAAACTAACTGTAAGACCAAATACTTACTATGGGATTACTAACAGAAAAATTTTACTATCATCATTGCATGTGGTTGTCTTTTTAAAGCCAAATCATATGCTATGATTTTTCTGACTGGTATTCTTAAAGTTAAAATTGATTTCATGTAATCGAATGAGCTGTCTTGCAATAAACTCGTCCCAGGAACAAAACATAAAGTCATCTACTTTAAAATGTATAATATATGTCTAAATTGTCAATATAAATGAGTCAGATAAAATTTAATTATTAAAAGAATTTTTTACCAGATAAAAAAAATTGTTTAATTTATTAATGTTTTGTATTTTGAAAAGAATTTGAAATCGAAACGTCGAATAAACTTATTTAAAGTAAAATTGTGGCTTATTCCCAATAAAAGTAGTAAATTAAGTTTTATGGTTCTGGAAATTTGTAATCATAAAATTTGGTAACGAATAAATAATACAAGAACTTTTGCATTACTAAACTTTCTTATTTCTTAGATTCGTATTATCGAGAAATCAGATGATACACAGTGTTCTACAAACACGAAAAAAAAAACAAGTAACACAGGTTAAATAAGAATTCAAAGAATAAAAAATATATATTTTCTTCAGTTTTTTTCTTTTTTTTTTAGCTCTAGACATTTATAGAACCATATTACTATATATATATATATATATATATATATATATATATATATATATATATATTCATTATTGTTTGATTTACAAAGTATATTATTATTCAAAGTAATTATAAAGCACAATTCTTCCAAGTGTACTAACTTGGAAAAATTGCAAATTAATCGTATACCTATATTACAATTAAGCGTCCTCACCATGAGTTATTTGGTTTTCTTTTCCTATTCCTTTCAGAAACTTGCAATTTTTAATATTCGATGAGTATCACTTCGACGTTCAAAATGCTCCAAATATCCCAACCTGTGCTCTCTCATTTTGGCATCAATAATTGGTACTGGCCCCTGACCTACGCTATAATATCCATTTTTAATTTCATCGTTTATGTCCGCCCCACTTATCTATCTAGTCTTCTCATCTATCCGATTCTAACTCTACTGTATGTATTTTAACCCATTTTCCAAACATTTGGGGAAATCTATCATGTGCTTTTTGAATATCAATGAATACATTATGAGGTTTTGTTTCTTTGTTCCTATATTTTCAACTAACTGCCTTACAATGAAGATTGCATGTTTCGTTGATCTGCGTTTCATAAAGCCACACTGATTTTCTAATATTTCAGTTTCTTTACAGATCTGTATATAAACTACTCTCTCCGTGTTTTTATGTTGTGACAAGTAGTTTTATGGGCTTGATGTTTTAAACGCCTGAAGCCGTTTTATTTTGGTGACCAAAGCTGTTACTGTATCGGTTAGTTCAGCTAATTTAACTGTCAAAAAAATGTTCCATTGCTTTCTGACAATATTTTCGTAAACTAGTATTTTATAAGGTTCATCGCGGATACATATAATCTAATTGAAAGACTTTGCTTTCTCGAATTGAAATCTTTTCACCCTCACTGGTATCAAGTTCATCGTAAAGATTTTTATACCGTTCTACTCTAGCTTTTTCTATTACTACTTTTGCTTTGGCAACTTTAAAATTTTAAAGATTTTTGTCATATCTATTTTATTGTCACTCTTTATACGGTTTAATAATACTAGCCATATTTCTCCAAATTCTATTAGCATTTAATAATAAAATAAATCATTCTCATCTTTTAACATCCACCATTTGATTTTTGTAGTCGTCTTCGTTATTTTTTGTTTATTACTTTAATATTCCATACAAGCAACTTTGTTGTTGTTTATATTGTCACTGATTATCATCTTAATTCGTTTCTATTACTATGCATCTCTCTTATATTCACGTAGATCTTCTTTTGGATTACGAAT
Organism: Diabrotica undecimpunctata; assembly: GCF_040954645.1. Lineage (NCBI taxonomy): Eukaryota > Metazoa > Arthropoda > Insecta > Coleoptera > Chrysomelidae > Diabrotica > Diabrotica undecimpunctata. The sequence goes on from NC_092807.1 coordinate 83,731,779, forward strand.
ACAAGTAATGGGAGGTATTACAATTTCAACATTAAAAAAATCTCCTTTTAAAACATAAAAAAGTTGTACTTTGTTAATGGATATGGTCCTTATAAGAACAAATCAAATAATTAAACCTAACGTGAACATTTATTTTGCCTATATTTTGACAAAAAATTGCACTAGTTTTTAAACATTTAAAAATCTCATCCATTAAACATAAAACTGTAAGATTTTTTACATGATTAATATTTTGATAAAAAAGAATTATTTAAAAATTATTTTAGATAGAGTATTTTTCACATTTTAGGTGTTACCAGTGTATAGTAGTGTGCTTTACAATGTTTACTTTCTTAGCACTTGGGTTCTCTCTAAGTATTTTTTCCGATACGTCGATTTTTGAATCTGGAATATTATTTGCTCTGCAGATAATAGATTCCCTACAAGGTTTACTGATTTTGTTGGTGTTTGTGGTACATTACCTCCAAAGGCGAATGTATATGCGACGTGACAACGGCATAAAAGAGGAGCTACCCCTACAAGAACAAAATGGGGTTTTACGTTAAATTATTTCGTATTGTATAGGTAAATATATATTATTATGGTATACTGGAATGGGAATGTACTGTCTGCTTAAATAAATTTCTTTAACATTACTCGTTATCAAAGGAAAACGTTCTTGATGCTTTTGTGTTTCTTAGCCACATGTGTTTTTTATATTTAAATAACTTAATATCATTTGATGACTGCTTTTAGTGGATTTCTTTCTAAATACTCAATATAAATTTCATTAGCTTATTGTAAATGTTACTACTGTAAGATAATGATATAAAAATAAGGAGAATTACGTTTTGTGACTTTTGTATTTCTGTGTTAAGTTTAAACACTGTCATTCGTCAAGTCACTATGTATTTTTGGTGCTCACTAACCTGTGTTAATGAGCAAATTGTAAAATGCACATGTTTTGTAAAACGTTCTTTTTGAAATAGAAGTTTATTTGAATCATCTACATTACTACATAGGTAGCAATTATTTGGCGACGAGGAAAATAATTTACCAGATAGTTAATACTTTACCAGAACATTTTAATACTTCAAAATTTCCAAAAACGAAGATAACGCCGTGGGTTACCAACCAATTATTCATGTAGTTAATTACACCAGTTGTCAGAGACGAAATTGCCACTGAACCTCTAAAACTCATACGTACAGGCTGAATTTTTTTGAAAATGTCAATTTTAGGACGCTAAGAAAGATGCAAAAAAGTTTACTACTTTTACTCCCGGGTTTCCCCTAAAACCGCCCACGTTGAGGGAGAAAACAAAAAAAATATATTTCCCAAGAATCTGTACGCCATAGAAAAAAATATTTCAAATAAAAAATGTAGCTAAGATAATTTTTAACAAAAACCTTTACTAGCATTTTTGTGTAGAATAAAGCGTTTTCTCAGAAACAATGATTGAAGAAATCGGCGATTTTGAATATTAGTTACGCCCGCGAAATCAATGCTCAATAAAATTTGTATCAGCTCGACGGTAAAAATTTAATATTTTTTGATCCTTAAAAACGCTTAATTTAAACTTTCACATTACAGGCGATTTAAAACATTAAAAGCTGCTCTTTTTTAAATACACTAGTACGTTTTTTAAAAGTACTTAACTTATGCTATAAATTACACCCAAAATCGTCTTCGTGGAAGCATTTCCAGTGACCTGCGATCATTTGTAATGTAAAAGTTTAAATTCTGCGTTTTTAGTGATATTTCAAAAGCCTCATATTGGTTGCCAAAAATCAAAACTAAAATTTCATGCTATAAAGCAACAAGGTGTGAAAGTGGAGGTTTAACAGATTTAAACAACTTAAAATATTGGAACCCCGAGTGTAAAAGAAAAGAAAACGTGGAGAATCTGAAGAGAAGGCAAAGTTAAAGTGCAATTATTGCAGTAAAACAAATCATATCTTTAGTAAGTGTAAATAAAAAACATTTACTTGCAAAAAGTGTGGTAAAAGAGGTCACATAATGGCAGCCTACAAATGTAAAGTTAAGCAAAACCATTTATTAGGGAATGTAGAAGACTCTTTAAATTTGTTTAATTTAGATTTAAAAGATAATTCAATTGCACATAATTTTTGTCGAGAAAAGCGAGATCATATATTCACCGAACCAAACTGAAACGTTCTATGTATGAAAATGTGAACGCGCAGTCCGATTGCTGGAGTGAAACGCTACGTGCCGGAAACTGTACGTGCACGATAATATGCCGCGACCTTTAACCAAAAAAATATACTTTTCAACCATAATCAATCAAGAATAACAACAAACTCTACGATCTATTTTGATATTTGATACTCTGGAATTCCAAAGGAGAACTCAAGTTTCTTATGAGACGTACATAATTTTGAATATGCATTTATTATATTTATTTAATCTTTAACATTTGTTAATTCCCATTTCATTTGGTATATTTTCCTTAATTTATTTGTTGAGTGAATTAGAAGGAAAGTTCTGAACCTGGCTTTTTACAGCCATTTACACATAAAATTTTTAGAAAGAAAAGAGACGGTTTCTAACCTTCGATTATCAAGCCTTATTTGTATATTTTCTAAAGTCTGTTTTTGTGAGATTTGTTTTGAGTATGTACTTACTGTATACGTATATGCTTAATATAATTCTCTCACCATATCCTTAAGCTTATCCGTATTGTTAATTATAAAGACTATATCATTTGCAAACTATAGGTAATTGTGACGAACGCTATTTATATTTTTAACTAAGTAATTTTAAACATTTCTTCCAGTACCAATAAAAAGAACTTAGATGAAGTAGTATCACCTGGGCTTAATCCTCTATTAACTTATATATATAGTCTGTTATTTTGTCTACATTTATCTAACTTGAAAACTATCATTTCTATATTATGTGCTCGATAAAAATTAAATAACTAGAGTCGATTTTTGCGTTGTCAGGGTCCCTATGAATTGCTCAAATTTATACATAATGAGAGACTTTCTTGTAATCTGCAAAACCTAACTATAGATTGTAGGTATTATATTCTAAATGTTTCCCAATTACTGAATATTAGAAGAGTGCGTATTATTTAAAGGTGGTGAGTAGTACTGAATAATTTGCGAAACACACCTATTATACTGGCTAATAGGAGTCCGTTTTAAAGGTTAGTAGTAGACTGATAGAGTGGTATTTTTTATGTTCTTATGTCTCTTTTTTTGTACAGTCAAATTACTTCCACATTGTGCCACTTATCTGGGAGTTTTCTTCATTCAAGTTTAAGCAATTTTAAAGAAGATCTTAAACAAGACTTCAGAAGATGGACTTCTGAAAAAACACCAAATGGATGGGGTTTGGTCTTCGTCTTGACTTTTCATATCCCTCATTTGGCCAAGTGCTGTTCTGAAATCATTAATATCTCCTTCGATAATGTCTTTAGATGCTACATTTTGATTTTTTCACCTGCGGTATGGCTGATATTAAGATGCAGAGCTGTAGGGGTCTAAACTCTCCGACGACACCCAGATATATATATATATATATATATATATATATATATATATATATATATATATATATATATATATACATATATATATATATATATATATATATATATATATATATATAGTAAGAAAAAGTAGTCCAAAGTTTTTTGACTAGTTTGGAAAAAATATATGTAAATACTTTTTTCTTTTTGGGTGTGGTAGTCAATAAAAAATAGAGCTTTGCTAAGGCGTACTATTTATTCTGAATCCAAGCTTTCGGTGGTTTTTTGCCACCTTTATCAAGGTCTACAAAGAAAATTACTATGAAGTAACAAACTGAATGGTGCCAAAAAGGCTGTAAAAAAACTATAAAAAACTTACCCGAATGTAAGATTCGTGGCATAAACAACAACGTTAAATAACATGATAAAACTGAGGTTGCAACTAAACTTAAATATGTTACTGTTAAAAAACACTTTAAAAATTATTAAAAACGTTAAAAGTTAAAAACAAAATGTAGGACGACATGTTGAAAACAGTCGTCGTTGCAGGCTTGATTTCAGTCACATTTCACGAGCAGAAAGAGAAAGTGAGTGGATAATTATTGTTTAAATAGTTTGGAGAAAATACAAAAAACAACTTTGAAAATAACGTCTAACAGAATACTGTTAGTGAATTTCTAGTACTGCCAACTGTATTACCAACTTGAAATTAAGCGGGAAATTAAAAATGTAAATTATAACATAAGCAATCGAAAGAAAATAGTATTTAGTAAATAGGTTTAGAAAAAACAACTCAAAACAAAACAAAACTGAAGTAGTAATTGCAGTTTGATCGTAAATATTCAATTAATAATGATATTTCAAAAAAGGAAAGAACCAAAGAAAACTCTGAGATGCAAAATAGCTCAGTCAAAAGTCAATATAAAATTGTAAATTTTGCTAAGATTCTGGATCTCAGATCTCTTATTAAGATTGTTATTATCACTCTTGCTGATATGTACCATCTCTAAGAAAGTTCTCTTGAATTTATTTTTCTCTCTGGCTAATATTTTTACATTGTTGAAATCTATCTTATGGTCTAGATCGATAGTATGCTCTGCCAAAGCACAAGTAGGTTTGTTTAATCTACAATCACTCTTATGAGAAATAATACGGCTAGACAGATTCCTTCCAGTTTCACCAATGTACGTGGATGGACATTCAGTACATTGAATGCAATAAACAACATCTGTAGTCTCTAGAGTGGTTAGGGGTTGTTTTATTTTGCTATACAGCTGACGTATGGTTTTGATGTTCTTGTTAGCTATTTTGATATTCTTAAAGTCTTTAAAAATCTTAGTGAGTTCAACGGTTAGTTTCGGAATATATGGAAGGGCATAAAAATACACACCTGTTGGAGCAGAAATATTTTGTGCTGAGGGCACTGATTGTGACATAGTAAGTATGTTGTTTCTATTAACAAAGGGGACATTAAAAATTAATTTATTTATCAGTCTTAGAGGATATGAATTTTCAACAAAAATATTGCGTAAGAGGTTGAGATCATGTTGGAGATAATCCGGATGAGACAACCTTTTGACACGTTCTTTCATCGCTAGGACTAAATTAGTTTTCATCCTCGGGGGGTGGTAGGAGTGGTAGCTTATGAATCTATTGCTACATATGGGTTTTCTATACCATTGTGTTTTCACAACATTATCCTCACATCTATGCAAACTCATGTCAAGGAAAGGCAAAGATCCCTCCCGCTCCTCCTCGCATGTGAATTGCAAGTGTGGGTTTTGTTGGTTGAAAACATTTAACGTAGAGTGTATGGAGTCTGCAGGTAGTGCCAAGATTAAGTCATCCACATATCTCTTTATGAACGGTATTTCAAAATTGATTTGTTGCAAACTATCTTCAATCAAATCATCTAAGACATAATTGCACAGTATTGGTGAAATACTGGAACCCATTGGAGTACCAAAGACTTGTTTGTAGTAACAGTCATTAAAAATAAAAACATTAGAGTCAAAAACAAAAGAAATGAGTTTTTTGATATTAGCTAAGTTAAGGGTTGTGTGTATTGATATGTCATCCCAGTGTTTCTCAACGCTAACCAATATTGTGTGTAATGGTAAATTAGTGAACAGAGACACTACATCAAAACTAACGAGCTTATAGTTCGTAGGTAATTTAAAGTTATTAATAAAAGAACTGAAACTGAAAGAGTCCTGAATGCAAAACTCGCTGTTATTACTGTACGTTTCTGTGAGAATATTAGTTAAAAAACTTGCTATGGGGCCATTAGGTGTACCTATTGAGGACACTATTGGTCTCATAGACAGAGTAGGTTTATGAATTTTTGGGAGAGCATAAAATCTAGGAGCAATTGCATTGTAAATTTTCAAACTTTTACCAACTGATTGATCTATTTGATTCTCCTTTACCAAATCAGAAACTAGTTTATTAGCCTTTTGTTGCAAAGTACACACGGGATTATTGTTCAACTTTTTATAATATTTAGTGTCAGTGAGTAAGTCTCTATTAGCAAAGCTCTATTTTTTATTGACTACCACACCCAAAAAGAAAAAAGTATTTACATATATATATATATATATATATATATATATATATATATATATATATATATATATATATATATATATATAATGTTCGAAAAGATTTCTGCGGTTAGTACAATTAAACTTAGAGCTAAGATTGATATTATTATAAAAATTAATATTAAACTCACCAGTCTTCCGGGTTGAACCGCGTCGATATCCATTTTGCCGAGCTTTCGACATCCTCTCTGAGGTCTTCTCAGGGCTTCCGAGGTCTCAGTCTCCCGAGCCCCCAGACACTACTACACTCACTAGTCACTTCTAGTTCACTCACTAGTTCACTACCTACCAAACAAAGAGATACAATATATAAATTATACAAATATACGCCCCAACGATTACTCACACTGACAAAGAAATAGAGGAACTCTACAGTAACATAAATGAAGCATTAAATAAAAATAAAAGTCATTTCAAGTATTTAATTGGTGACTTTAATGCCAAAGTGGGAAAGAAAAACGACAAGGAACAAGTAGTGGGAAAGTATAGAGTCAGTGCTAGAAATAGGAGGGTAGAAAGACTCGTTCATTTTGCACACTACCAAAAAATGCCAATTGCAAATACATTTTTTAAAACAAAATCGAACAGAAAATGGACTTGGGTAGCACCAAATGGAATCACTAAGAACGAAATTGATTTCATTCTAACTAACAAGATTGCTGTGGAAAAAAATTCCAAACAGTCAGCGACCATAGACTAATCAGAGCAAAAATTGTTATAGATCTGAAACTAGAAAAAATAAAATTAATCACAAAACCAAGAGTAACCGGTATAAATATTAACAACCTAAAAGAAAAGTCAGATCACTACCAAAGGACAATTGATAAAAGAATACATGACCAAATCGACAACTCCCAATTAATGGAAATCATCCTTGCTAGTGCCAAAGAAATTCTGCAAGAGTGCCCGCAACAAAAAAATAAACACATCAAATTATCTGATAAAACTAAAATAATGCTAAAACAAAGAAGGGAAATGAAAGTAAGTAGCAACATACAGATAATACAATACACAGAACTTTGTAAGACAATAAGGAAAAGTATTAAGGAAGACATAAGAAAATACAATGAAAGACTGGTTGAAAATGCAAACGAATACAGGAAAAACTATAAGAAAAGCAATAATCATTGGGAAGAAGCAAATCGTTGCTCTAACAAACGAAAACACCAGAATTACAGACAGAAATTAAATAATACAACTCGTGACTAAATTCTACAGCGAACTATACAAAGCTCCTGACACACTTGGAGAAGTAATCAGTAACTAAGAAGATATACCAGAAGTCATTCCGGAAGAAGTAGAATCGACAATTGCAAAAATGGAAAGGGGTAAAGCAGCTGGAATAGATGGTACAGCAGTGGAACTGCTTAAATACGCTGGCAATAAAACCTGGAAAATCTTATCAGGCATATTTATGAACTGCCTAAGATCGAGATGCATACCAGACTACTGGAATACAGCAAACATAATTCTCATTTATAAGAAAGGTAGCAAAGAGGATATCAAAAACTACAGACCTATAAGTCTACTACCAAACGTATACAAGATATTCACAAAGATCATCAACAACGCATTAGATGCTGCACAGCCGAGAGAACAATCTTCAGAAGTGGATTCAGTACCATAGATCATATTCATACACTTCGAGAACTAATGAGTAGAGCTAAAGAATATGAAATACCGCTAGCATTAACCTTCATAGATTTCAAGAAGGCTTTCGATTTTATATATCTCAAGGCAGTAATAGAAGCTTTGACCATCCAAGGCATTGACAAACCGTACATTGAAACTTTATTAAATATATACAGACAAGCAAAAGCTAAGGTAAAAATTTATGAAAACACTCCAGAATTTCCCACTATCAGAGACGTCCGACAAGGACACAATATCACCAAAGCTCTTCACTGCAACTCTAGAAAATATATTTAGCAAAATGAACTGACAGAACAAAGGAATATCCATTGATGGAGAATACCTTAGTCATCTAAGTTTTGCAGACGACATCGTTCTGATTGCTAATAATTTTGCAGATATGCAAGAACTTATAAGTGAACTTATAAATGCAGCTAGCAATGAAATTGGCCCACAAATGAACTGACAAACACAAAAACCATGTACAACGAACTAGTGGATGTCCAAGATGTAATAATAAACAACACTGCACTTGAGACAGTAGACGAGTATGTATACCTGGGACAATTAATACATAAATCTGGTTCCTTACTTCCACAAATCAACAGAAGAATAAAACTAGCTAAGACATCTTTTGGTAGAAATGTAGTTATATTCAAATCGAAGATGCCAATCCACCTGAAGAAAAAAGCATTCGATTAGTGTATACTACCAATCATGACATACGGCTGCGAAACTTGGACACTAATGAAAGAGATAATATCGAAACTCAAAGGTCAATAGAGCGATGCATGCTAGGTATAACAAAAAGAGATCAAAAAAGAATAGAATGGATCAGACAGAAAACCAAGGTTATTGATATAATCCATAGAATTAAATCTTTAAAATGGCAGTGGGAGGGACATTTAGCGAGAAGAACTGCCAATAGGTGGTTCACTAGAATTACACTGTGGTATCTAAGAAGCGTCAAGAGACCAAGAAGACGTCCAAATTTAAGACGGTACTATGACATAAAGAAACAAGCCGATACAACATGGCACAGAAAAGCGAATTTTAGACAATCGTGGGCAGATATGAAGAAAGAATATGTAAGGAAGTACACCATAATCGGTAGAATATGCTGAGAATGATGATAATGATGATCTATCCTTTCTTTTTATTGTAATTTCTCTAGTATTATCTTAATTTCTGTTTCTTTATGCGCCAATAAAATAACGTCATTAGTGCACCTCAGGTTGTAAAGTCTTTCTCCTGCTATTTTTAGTTCCAGGTTGTTCTATTCTTATTCTTTAAAAATATCGTCATATGTGGGAGTGAAGAGTTTAGAGAATAATATAACACCCTGCCTTACTATTATTTGTATTGTAACTTGTTCTGTTAGGTCATGTAGCTGTATTCTTAAAATTGTTTCACTCTAGACCTTTTTAATTAGATTGATAATTAGGTTGATTTATACTGGAATTGCGCATGGCAGAAATTATTGGGTTACTAAGTTAGAATAGGCAAAATTAACTTAGGAAAGGGTCACTACAGGAGCAATTACAACCAACTGGTAGCAATAATGTTAGAAGACCCCAAGCTACAGCTACCTGAGAAAATTAGAATAATAACAACATTTATAACGTTTTTATGTGAGTGACGTTAGGGAGCTGTGCTCGCATATTGTTAAACATCTTGAGCAATACCTTAACTGTGAGTGAGTTGTCTACTTTTGATTTATTTTTGCATGGTTACTTCACGAAGGTTGATTGTCCTACACTTATTCACTAAGAGTGTAAATTATACGCTTGGTTCTAATTTTGACCTACATGTTTTTCAATAATTTTGATATATTCCCCATTTTCATTAATTAATTTTTTATATTTAGTTTTAGCGTGTAGCTTTATATTTTATATAAAACAGTATGTATGCAATTTTATATAAAAACTCCAATAAAGGAAAATTTCTCTGTCAAAGTCGACAATGATTTTATCACTTTATCTGACACTACAAAGTTTTTAGGACTACATCTAAACAGTAATATGAGCTGGGAGGTACATATTAATTATGTATGTTCGAAAATTAATTCTGGATACTATGCTCTTTTGCAACTCAAATACATATTTACAACGGAACAGATACTTAATGTTTATTACGCTATCATCTATTCACATTTGTCATATAATATGGTTCTATGGGGCAGTGCAACAAATGTCTCGAAAGTTTTTATAGCCCAAAAGCGCATAATTCGCTTGATTTTTAATTTACCATATAGACATACGTGTAGAGAGCATTTTAGAAAATATCAAATACTCACTGTTCCCTCAATTTTTATATACAGAAGTATTCTGTATACAAAAGCTAATATCAATAGATTGAAATCAAATTCAGATGTACACAATTATCGTACCAGAAAAAAAGATTTCTTTAGGACTCCTAAACATTACACTTCTATGTTTGAAAAAAACCCTGATTAAAGCGGCGTAAGGTTTTTTAATCAGCTCCCATCCAAATTAAAAAGTGAAGCAGATGATGATAGGGCATTTAAGAATAAATTGAAGACTTATCTCATCGAGTCATGTTTTTATAGTGTCTCGGAATTTATGTCTTAAATGTTGTATGTTGTTTCTATATTTATGTGTATGTTTATATTGTATAGGTAGTCTTTAACGTTTCCTTTTACTTTGAGATGTCCTATATTATGTAAATAATCTGTAAAGATGAATAAAGTTTTATTTTATTTTTATTATATTTTATTACTAGTTCTGTAAGACATGTGACTTGTGCTTTCAATGTTGTATATATATTGATGTTTTTAAATGTAAATAATTGCGATTTTATATTTATGCATAAAGAATCATTTACAGTGTTACTTATGTTGCTTAATTTATGTTACGTTCAACACTTGTGTTATTACTTTTTATTATTGCCTTATTTCATGGTCAGAAATTTTATATAATCCATATATTATAAATTTATATTTTTTTTTCTGTTACAGAATACGCTCATGTTTTCTAATTTGGGTGACATCTACCATTTGGGTACTTGATGCAGCTCTTAAAAACATGGATTTAGGAAACCCTTTAGTCTACGAAATTATTGAAGGATCACAAGGTATATTCGTTGTAGCTATCTTTGTAACAAATCGGTACACGCGAAAAGACATTTACAAGGCTTTGTGCAAAAAACATGACCAAAACTCAGATAGAGATAGGTTTAATAGGTTATTAGAGATATTTAAGATTGAAGACAAACCTATTGAAGGTTCTGATACAGAAGTGGCACCCGGCAGTCTTCCAAATTATGAACGATGATGATAATAAACAGCATTTTACTACCAAATATAATATACTGTGATACCAAGAGTTTTCGAAGTTTATGTACTGTGTTTTAAACTCTGAAATATTTTTATGTACTGATTGACAAAAAATACTGATTTTATTAGATATACCTATTACTAGTTATATATATATATATATATATATATATATATATATATATATATATATATATATATATATATATATATATATATATATATATATATATATATAAATATATAAATTTAACAAGATGCTAAAAACTACACTTGTTTAACAACTATGAATGTGTTCTGCATCTGATATTTAAATTTTAGTGGATATTCTAATGTGTATCAATAATTTCCAAGAATTTTAAGAGATATGTTAATAAGATTTTATACGTGCCTGTTAAATAAACAGTATCTTACATATACACATCAGGGATAGCTTTTATTTATTGTTTTCATATTTATCCAAAAAATAATCTTAATTTTAGACGAATAGCAATAGGAAGTATTAAAACAGTCGCGATCTGTACAAAAATAGCTGAAGTTGGTTTTATTCAATTATGATCCATGACCTTATATATTTTGTAAATAGTATGTATCCGGAAGGTTGTTTATAACTAGAATTTGAATATTCTCTAGCTGAAAAAGATATGGAAACATCAATAAAAATTTTAGAACAAAAAATCGAAGTTTGAATGAAAACGGTACTCAATTTTTACTACGAAAGTATAGGCTGTTGACTATACCATTTAATAAAAAACTAAGGCGTTTCAAGAATTTTCTATATGGCCAATTGAACTCTAATGATGATAAAATCGAAGTGAGCTATTGTACCAGACAGAGCCTTGCGTTTTTGAGATAAAGGTAAATTTATCCAATGTTCGGTTTTGTGACTAAGTATAACTCAAAAACTATGCATTTTTTGTAAATATTTTACACAATATTTTTTGTATAGAATTAATTTGCCTATTAAAGTGATATATTTTAGAGGTTTATTAATTTTTCAAGAAAATAAATCTAAAAAATTTAAAAAAAATCGACAACTTATTCCCAGTTTTCTGCATCCATAATTTTCGGCATCCTGTCGTGTATTCACTAGCTTCGATTTTAAGTTTGATTTGCTTCAAACAAAATCTGGGGAGCAGGAGGGTTAATAGTAGAAATTGGTAGCCATTTTTTGATTTCGTCGTTGTTTGAAAAAAAAAATGTTGCTCAATCCATCATCCTCAGTAGGAATTAATTGAGTTAGAGAAAATTTAGCATTTTTTGATAATCCTTAAAATAGTTGGTAATGGTAGTGGCTTAAGCTTTGTGTATACCATGTAAGCAATTAAGATGCTTTCCATAGCAGAAGCAATATCCTTTGAATTCATAACGCCTTGCAAAAGTATGTGGCATTGTGTATAAAACTAATTTTTTATTTATTATTAGAAAGATGAGTTAAATATATCCGCCTTTTTTGTGAAGAAATGTCTATACTAATCTAGTATGCTAAAAAAATAGTATATTAAAGTATAAGTGGATATTGAGGTCTTTAAAACACGCGCCAGGTCTTTAAAACACTCCGGCTGCGCCGTCGTGCACGAAATAGAGCAAGTTTTTTAAAGACCAGTTATCCACGAATACTTTACGCTATTTTTTTTAATTGGTACACTTTAAAAGCATGTATTATTACTACAAAAATTGAGATAAGAGCTAATATTGTAAAATGGTTCAATTTGTGATGTACATCAGTATATCTGTCGTTATTATGGAACTGAGCAAAACAAAAATAATTAATTTGCAACCTGTCACATCAGATTAATTGTTATTACTGGTTGTACGTTGATTAAAAGAAGAATAAGAAGAATGTTTCAAACATTATTGGGAGTGCCATGAATGGAAGTACAATTCCATTGGCTTCCGAGAATGTCGGTAGTATTAAATTAAACAGCATTTCTTCTGATTTAAAAAATGGAAGTATAAATATTTCAAACAATACCAACTGTACTTTTCACATTGATTTTAAAGATTAAGATTTCCAAATATTTGAATAAAGCTTTTGAAATATTTGTTGGTAATATTTTATTCATATTTTATTTATTTGACGTCACAAGTCATGTACTCCTGTCAGGTCAGATAAATATTTTAAACTTTGATGTTTCCATGGATACTTTAAAACACGTGCGTTTTTGAAAGTTGAATTTAAACACGCTATGGCTTACTTTAAATAAGCAAAATGGAGTATTAAATAAAAAAATATATGTAATCAAAAAATTTTTTAAAATCGAAAATTTTTTAATTTGTTTAATAGATGTTTTTGGATTTATGATTTTAGAACAAAAAATTATTTAGACTTTAAAAGGTGTCATAATGATACGGAATTCAATTTTTACATTTAGATGACAATTTAACCATATGAACAATATAATTCTTTTAACCTGTTAGTTCCTTTTGCTTATGGTTTTTTTGACATATTCACACAGACATATGGGATAGAGTAAGTAAAATTTTTATTAGAAACTTGCTTAGTGGACAACTTAAGATTTCTGAAGATTTTGAATAAAAAATTAGATTTTATCTCCAAGAACAGTGGCAAAAAAAGCTCAATAATTTTTTCCCATAACGGTTTCAATATGGGTGTTCCATAATAATTTTGCAATTGAAATCTGTTCGAAAAATTAGAAATTAGAATTTTTCTGAACAGAACTATAAAGATGTTAACATTTGTTACGTGGAAAATTATTTATGTAAATTACAGTTTTCTTACGCACAGAAGAAAAAATAGGCTTTCTAAGTAATTTTGAAAGAATTAAATCGGTTTATTAGGTAAGCCTGTGAAATTATCTAAGGGGCTATAAAAGTGGTATTTTTTCATGAATTAACATAATTTTTACTATTAAAATAATAATAATTTAATATAGTTATTATGTACTAACTTTTTTACAAATTTTTAAAAATTATAAAAGAATTATAAAAGTTTTTGTAGATATTTGATTTGGTGTATAAACGACTATAGAAAATAAATTTTTTTAAATATTCAAAATATTAATTTTTTCATTCTAAAAAACTTAAAAAAGTAATAAACCATTGTTTTATTGTAAAACAAATTATTGAATTTTTGTCGTTTAATCGAGAAATAATAAATAACTGTTTAAAAATACCATTTAATTTTTTGATAATTTTTTGATAATTTTTTTATAGGTACAATGGTTTATTAAATAATTTTTAGTAATTTTTAATAGTTTTCACAATTGATTCCAAAGAAAATTACATTTTTTATTTGTTTTTTACGTTTCGATTTCCAATCTGGAAATTAATTGTGGTTTAATCTCATATAAATGTATTTAACTAAAGTACGTTTAAAGAATTTCACACAGGCTCACCTAATTAACAAATTATGACGAAATGTAATTGTGAAAGTTGACTACACGTCAGACAGATAAAAGTAAAGATAATGTTTATATTTTATTTCGCTTAATGAATAATGGCTGCTTAAAATGTGCGATCTTGAATGCAAAATAATGATTTTCTCACCAATTGCAATTTTACATTTTTCCACTATATCTGTATTATGCTACACAATCTAATTTGTTCTAAAAATTAATAGATATATCCTTACTTAAAGATAATAACAATTCAGCATTTCCTATATGTACCTATATGCATTTATTAATGATAATCTTGTAACATATAAAATAAAAGCGAAAATTTCTATTTTTGTGTAGTTATCTAAAAAATTAAAAGCAGATTATTTGTCAATCAGTAAGAATGTTTTGTTACTTTTATACAAACTTTTGTATCATTGCAGGCTTAACCTAATTATGAGGTTTTGTGTAACAGATAGAAAATAAAAGTACCAATATTGTTAACCTAAAAATAAAAAAAAAATATTGTATAAAACTGATAGCAAAATCACTTTTAAATTAAGTTAAACTAAACGAACATATTACAATGAATACAAAAATGTAATATAATTAATGTTAATTATAATACTATAGATAAATTTACACTTTTAGGTGCTTTAAAATTCTAGCAAATGGTATTTTTTTAATAATAGTCTAATTTTTATAAGTGTTGAAAGTAAAAAATCAACCGAGATCACATTATTCAGATTTCATATTATGGCCGGATTTATACATATCATACAAGAAAAAACGGAATTATGTTTTTATCATTTATTAAATTTTAAGACACCATGTGAAGAAATACAGCATTTGAATGTTATTTAAAAGTATTCTTTATGAGAGCTTGGATCCTTTATACTTTGTGTTTGATTCATTTTGATATCTCTTTAATTAGTTACTCTACAACATATCTGGAAGAATGTGGTCTCGCATTATCTTACTTGGTTGTGAAATCGTTTCCTGTAAAGTGTGAATATCGGACAACATATTCAGCTAAAATATCATTAATATATCATTAGGTATGTCATCAGTACTCGACATAATTCAACATAAACCGGCTCTATTCTGACCCATATCATTAACGATCATTATCTTTCTCCGTGACTAAGATAGAAGCTATCAGTACACTACATAAATTTTTCACCTTTTTACCTCCAAACGCGCTTCCTACCTTCCAGAAACTGCACCCCGAAATCGTGATTTGTTTTTAAATGTAACACTTTGCAATTGGATATTGTTTTAATTAAGATGTAAAGGAAAAAATGTCTAAAACTTCACTTATAAGCAACTCTTCACTTACCTATTTCAGTGCCCTGAATTAAGTGTACTTAATATATAATGTTTGGTCTGCACTGATGTTACATGTCGACTTCTTGGGGTACTTACTTAAAACAATAAACCTGTTACCAGAATTGGAAATTTTATATTTTTAACCACTTCCTGATTCAGTACTGCCAGTTTCTATAAATATCTCTGCTCGGTTCCCTATGTAATAGAATTATTTTTCTTATTGCGCCGTCTCCTTTCGAAGGTTGGCGATCCAAATCGTAATTGTAGCTTTGGAAAAAGAAAAGGAGTTAGACCTCTTCTTCTTATGGTGTATATCCGTTACGGATGTTGGACACTAACATGGCTATTCTGACTATATTGACTGCTGCCCTGAAAAGTCCGGTAGTGGTTAAGTTAAACCATTTTCACAGGTTATGCAGCCAGGATATTCTTCTTCGTCCTGGACCTCTTTTCCCATGCATTTTATCTTGAAGTATGGTCTGAAGTAGGTTGTATCGTTGTTCATGGCGCATTATATGGCCCAGGTATTCTGGGCCATATAATTGGGCGACGTTTTATGGTTATGATTAGTTCGCGCTCTTTATCCATTCTATGTAGTACTTCTTCGATGGTGACTCTGTCTATCCAGGGAATCCTCAACATGCGTCTATACCACCACATCTCAAATGCTTCGAGTCTTTTCAGTGATGCTTCAGTTAAGGTCCATGACTCCACGCCATATAAAAGAACGGACAATATGTAGCATTTTAGTAAACGAACTTTTATTTTCAATTTTATATCGTGGCTGTTTAATATTTTTTTTTCATTTTGACGAAAGCGGATCTTGTTTTCTTGATCCTTATCTTAATTTCCGTCGATTGGTCCCACTGTTCAATTAAGTTTGCACCCAGATAACATAAGTTGGTGATTTGTGTTATAGGTTGTTGGTTAACTAGTAATTGATCAGGTGGTATCCTATTTTTGCTTAGAACCAAGTATTTGGTTTTTTGATGTTAAAATCAATCCCAAACCTGCTACTTACTTCTGCCACCCTGGAGACAAGTGTCTGCAGACCTTTAAGACTGTCTGCAAAAATGACAGTATCATGAGCGTATCTTATGTTGTTCAATCGTTCTCCGTTTATAAGTATTCCCTCGTCTATGTCCGTTAGCGCTAGGTTCATATGTGCTCTGAATATGTATTGAACAATAATGGGACAATATACATCCCTGTCGCACACCTCTTTTTATCTTTATGTCATGTGTTAACTGATCCCAACTCTAACAGCTGCAGTTTCTTCGTAATAGATATTGTTTATTATACGGCGATGAGGAGTTACACAGGGTTGCATATTGTCACCGGCATTATTTAACATTTACTCTGGAAACATCTTTAGAGAGGCCTCGGATGAATCAGAAGATGGGACTGCTGTAAATGGCCAACTTATAAACAATATTTGAAATGCAGATGATACAATGTTGCTGGCAGATAGTGCACAAAGGATGATTGATAACGTTGTAGAAGCATGTAACAAATACGGCCTAAAACTAAATTGCAAGAAGACAAAAATAATGATCATTAGTAAGAACACCAACATAACGCCCAAAATACAATAGGCGATACACCGTTAGAAAGAGTGAAAAAATATGCTATTTGGGCTGCAATATTAAGGTTACTTGGGCTCACAGCTACGAAATAAAACTCGTATTGAAAAGGCCAGAAGCTCTTTCAATAGCCTTATATCCAATAGGCCAATCCCCAATAGGAAGATTCTCTGCAACTTAACTTTAAGTATCAATATACGCATAAGAATTCTTAAATGTTACGTCTTTAGTATCCTCCTCTATGGAATAGAAAGCTGGAGCTTTACAGAAAATGCCATAAAACGATTATAGGCATTTAAAATGTGGTGCTACCGACGTATGTTAAGGGTATCATATATACACCACACAAGTAACATAACTAGTTTCCAAAGGCTAAGAAAAGACAAAAGAAATTATTAACACCACAAAAAACAGAAAATTGGCTAACTTCGGTCACCTCACGCGTAATGATTCTAAATACCGACTTCTACAGTTGATTCTACAAGGTAAGATTGAGGGTAAGAGAGGCCCTGGACGTAGACGTATATCCTGGCTAGCCAATCTTAGGAAGTCGACTGGTCTAACGTCAACTGATTCGAGCTGCTGTGAATAGAATAAGATGGGTCAATGTGGTCGCCAACATATCTAGAAGATAGGCACATTTAGAAGAAGAAGCTTTGGAAATTGCTGCATGAAAGATTTCTGTGAATGATCAGTCAAACCATCCCCTTAGGTCTTTAGCTATGAGTTCTGGCGTCTTCCAACTGATCTTTTGCCCTGCATTTTAGCTGCCAATATGATTTGGATTATTTCATATCTTTCATCTCTCAACATATGACCCAAGTATTGTATTTTTCTTTCTTTGATTATGCTGAGTAATTCTTTTTGTTTACTCATACGCCGAAGTATCTCATCGTTGGTAACTTTTTGTATCCATGGAATTTTCAGCATCCGTCTGTAGTAGAATAACTGACATATAATATTCTTATTATGATAAATTCATAATTGTATCCTTCTTTTAAAAGATATTATGTAAAACCATCTTGAGGATGAGTAAACATTTTCTCAGACTGATGTTATGATAATAAGGCAACAGTCAAACAATAAATAAAGTAAAGCAATTTTAATTGATGCCTATGACACAATTAAAGACCATACAAATTAAACACGATATTGTTCAATAATTCTTAACTTGCGAATTGACTTATTAAAGTGAATGAAAAAGGATGTATGGTGAATGAATCCAGCTTGTGTCTAGTAAATGTAATTTTAAATTAAATACAAAAGCTGTATTTCAGGTTATAATATATTATTATATATATATATATATATATATATATATATATATATATATATATATATATATATATATATATGAGCAATTCCAATACTTTTCACCCACTTTTGTGGGAGGGGTCTTCGGATTTGCTCCAAATTATAGTATGTTATTATACCTTATGAAATAAGACTACAGTTCAAATTTCAGCCCTCTAGGTACACTAGGGCCCGAGAAATCCCTTCTCAAAGGCCCAAAAAGGCCCTTTTTAGCCTATATTCAAAAAGCTATATCTCGTCCTATAAACCGATTTTAATTTAGAATAGCTTATTTTTTTTGTTATAACGTCAGCTATTTAAAAAACAATTTTCAAAATCCTAGATCCCAAGATCCATTGTCGGGGACTAAATTAGTGCGGACGAAATTTAAAGATTTTGGTTATCTTTAAAAAATCATAAATAGTGAATGGGTAAATAGAAATACTTTTGGTAGGTCTTATTTGAAAGGTTTTTTTATTACCTTTAAAATCAGACTCGGTAAATTAAAATTTATCGAGTAGATTCAGAGTTAGAGCTGTTTGAAATTGATCATTTTCGTGAAAATCGCGTTTTTTCTAATTTTCCAGCTAACAGCAAAAAAAACTTTAAACTTTTAGAGTAACGAAACTTGGTGTGATGATAGTTCTTCATATGTACAACAACCTGTAACTCTTTATTTTTGGTGTTTTAGCCATTATTGACCTTATCTAACTGCTTCAAAAATTGGAAAAATCGAGTATTATGCATCTAAAGTAAGCCAAAGTACTCGGCAGTTTTGGCATTCTTGAATCAATTTCATAATACTAACCCCTTTTTCTCAATATAGATAATAAAAGTACTTACCAAGAGCTTTAACTTAAGTGATGGTAGAGTTCTCTGGATGCTCGAAATCCAAAGTTTGAATTGTTAAAACATTTTTTTATAATTCAGGGTATTAAATCTGTGAAAAGTCGTTTTTGCCTATTAGTAAGTTTATGTAAAATTTTGAACAATTTTTCAAACTTTTGAACTACTTAAACACCGTTTGTACAACGTGATATTTAAAGATTGAATCTTAAGATGTGTATATACATAAAAAATAGATATCGATGTCAATAAGAAAGGATGATAATAATAGCGATATCAGACTATAAAACCTCGGACGAGAAAAGTGAAGAAGAATATTAAACGATAACTTGTAATGTAACGTTGTAACAAGTTTATAGTGAGTGACATTAGTGACAAGGAAAAAACCATACTACACGAGCATGCGCAAGAAATAAGAATGCCCGGGAAGGCAAATTCTTGTTGCAAACGTTGTCTTTGTTACTTGTTTAATATATAATATATTTTGTACTATATTATATGCTTAATGATGAAACCACAAGGGCCTTTCTTCACAAATTTCGACACAGACTGTGGCAGTTGTTTTCGGTTGTCAATAACAATTATTATGTATCGTTCCAATTATACATGATTTTTTTAAAGTTAAGTTGGCATTGCACTGCGCCGCATAGCCGCTGCATAATTATTTCATTCCCATTGCAGTTAGAACCTTATAAATAAGTACGTACTTAAATAATATATATATATATATATATATATATATATATATATATATATATATATATATATATATATATATATATATATAAATTTGCGTGCATAGAAATAGGCCCACTGTAAACTTTTGACTTTAACTACCTATATTTTTTTCAAGAAATATTCATCAGATTACAAAAACAAATATACTATTTGAGAGACAATTGAATATGCTTTAATGTGAGTATAAATTTATGAAAACTTATTTCGGCTTCCTATGTTTAACATAGTGAAATGAATTTATTAAGCAAATTAAGCTTTTTTATTATTAACATAAATAGGGTTATTGACAATTTAAAACTTAACACTTAATTTTTTAATAATGGGTATGACCTCCTCTTGCCCTAATAACATATCTCATACGATTAGGCATAGATCTAATCAAGTTTGCTATTGTTGCTTGTGGGATGTTAAGCCACTCTTCTTCTGCTGCAAGAATAAGCTCTGGGATCGAGTCTGGGGTATGAAGTCTAGCTCGAATTCTTCGTTTTAGCTCATCCCATAAATTTTCGATCGGATTTAGGTCAGGACTGTTTGCTGGCCAGTCTATAACCTGAAAACCGACTTCTGCAATGTAATCTTGCACGATTCTTGCGGTGTGTGCCCTTGCATTGTCATGCATAAAGATAAATTCGTCTTCAATGTAGTCGACGTAAGGTACCACATAAATTGCTTAAATCTGCTCGATATATCTGGCAGCCGTTAAACCTCTTCTTCCGTGAACACGGTCGTCCCTACGAATGAACTCAAGATCGGTTCGTGCTCCTATAGAAATTGCACCCCAGATCATGCAGGAACCACCCCCATAAGCACTCCGCTCTTCAAAGCAGCATTCTGCAAATCTCTCTCCTGGTCTCCGGTACACTTTCCTTCTTCGGTCGCTATCATAGAGGCATATTTTGGTCTCATCTGAGAACAGAACAGATCCCCATTGTTCCAACGTCCAATTCCGATGATCCTGTGCTTGCCGATGAGCTGGAGTAAGTTTTGGACCAATCGCAGATGTTTTAGGGGTCAGGTTATTTTCCCGCAGTCTTCTTCTCACTGTCCACTGACTAACAGCCACTCTTCGCACCTCACGGAGCTGTCGATGCACCTGAACGGCATTAAGGTGACGATTTCTTAATGTTGTTGACACAATAAAGCGGTCATCACGAGTGGTTGTAAATCGCCGTCTGCCTGTTCCAGGTCGCCTATGAAAGGATCCAGTCTCCTCAGAACGTTGGCACACTCTTCGAACCGCTGCGCGTGTCATATCCAATTGTCTAGCAACAGTTCGCTAACTAAGTCCATTTTCGATTAGAGCAATAACTTGGGCGGCTTTTTGTGGTGTAGTATGCATTAAACTAACACACTTGAACACTGCTGAGATTATGAAAAACGAATAATAATAATATGCAAATTTCACTTGCAAAGGCAATACTTTTACAATTAGACAAATTTATTATTTTCGTGACAATCACCACATAAACACGTTTCATTTGTTTACCGGTTACTACGCATGTAAACGATAAGCCTTCTTAATAAATTTATACTTACATTAAAGCATATTATGATGATCACTGTTTTTGTGATCTGATGAATATTTCTTGAAAAAAATATAGTTAAAGTCAAAAGTTTACAGTGGGCCGGTTTCTATGCACGCAAGTATATATATATATATATAATATATATATATATATATATATATATATATATATATATATATATATATATATATATATATATATTTATATATATATATATATATATATATATATATATATATATATATATATATATATATGTAAATACTTTTTTCTTTTTGGGTGTGGTAGTCAATAAAAAATAGAGCTTTGCTAAGGCGTACTATTTATTCTGAATCCAAGCTTTCGGTGGTTTTTTGCCACCTTTATCAAGGTCTACAAAGAAAATTACTATGAAGTAACAAACTGAATGGTGCCAAAAAGGCTGTAAAAAAACTATAAAAAACTTACCCGAATGTAAGATTCGTGGCATAAACAACAACGTTAAATAACATGATAAAACTGAGGTTGCAACTAAACTTAAAAATGTTACTGTTAAAAACACTTTAAAAATTACTAAAAACGTTGCAAGTTAAAAACAAAATGTAGGACGACATGTTGAAAACAGTCGTCGTTGCAGGCTTGATTTCAGTCACATTTCACGAGCAGAAAGAGAAAGTGAGTGGATAATTATTGTTTAAATAGTTTGGAGAAAATACAAAAAACAACTTTGAAAATAACGTCTAACAGAATACTGTTAGTGAATTTTTAGTACTGCCAACTGTATTACCAACTTGAAATTAAGCGGGAAATTAAAAATGTAAATTATAACATAAGCAATCGAAAGAAAATAGTATTTAGTAAATAGGTTTAGAAAAAACAACTCAAAACAAAACAAAACTGGATTAGTAATTGCAGTTTGATCGTAAATATTCAATTAATAATGATATTTCAAAACAGGAAAGAACCAAAGAAAACTCTGACATGCAAAATAGCTCAGTCAAAAGTCAATATAAAATTGTAAATTTTGCTAAGATTCTGGATCTCAGATCTCTTATTAAGATTGTTATTATCACTCTTGCTGATATGTACCATCTCTAAGAAAGTTCTCTTGAATTTATTTTTCTCTCTGGCTAATATTTTTACATTGTTGAAATCTATCTTATGGTCTAGATCGATAGTATGCTCTGCCAAAGCACAAGTAGGTTTGTTTAATCTACAATCACTCTTATGAGAAATAATACGGCTAGACAGATTCCTTCCAGTTTCACCAATGTACGTGGATGGACATTCAGTACATTGAATGCAATAAACAACATCTGTAGTCTCTAGAGTGGTTAGGGGTTGTTTTATTTTGCTATACAGCTGACGTATGGTTTTGATGTTCTTGTTAGCTATTTTGATATTCTTAAAGTCTTTAAAAATCTTAGTGAGTTCAACGGTTAGTTTCGGAATATATGGAAGGGCATAAAAATACACACTTGTTGGAGCAGAAATATTTTGTGCTGAGGGCACTGATTGTGACATAGTAATATAGTAGACGTAGTAAATATTATAGTAGACATATTATAGTAAATAATATAGTAGACATAGTAAATATTTCTGCTCCAACAAGTGTGTATTTTTATGCCCTTCCATATATTCCGAAACTAACCGTTGAACTCACTAAGATTTTTAAAGACTTTAAGAATATCAAAATAGCTAACAAGAACATCAAAACCATACGTCAGCTGTATAGCAAAATAAAACAACCCCTAACCACTCTAGAGACTACAGATGTTGTTTATTGCATTCAATGTACTGAATGTCCATCCACGTACATTGGTGAAACTGGAAGGAATCTGTCTAGCCGTATTATTTCTCATAAGAGTGATTGTAGATTAAACAAACCTACTTGTGCTTTGGCAGAGCATACTATCGATCTAGACCATAAGATAGATTTCAACAATGTAACAATATTAGCCAGAGAGAAAAATAAATTCAAGAGAACTTTCTTAGAGATGGTACATATCAGCAAGAGTGATAATAACAATCTTAATAAGAGATCTGAGATCCAGAATCTTAGCAAAATTTACAATTTTATATTGACTTTTGACTGAGCTATTTTGCATCTCAGAGTTTTCTTTGGTTCTTTCCTTTTTTGAAATATCATTATTAATTGAATATTTACGATCAAACTGCAATTACTAATCCAGTTTTGTTTTTGTTTTTTCTAAACCTATTTACTAAATACTATTTTCTTTCGATTGCTTATGTTATAATTTACATTTTTAATTTCCCGCTTAATTTCAAGTTGGTAATACAGTTGGCAGTACTAAAAATTCACTAACAGTATTCTGTTAGACGTTATTTTCAAAGTTGTTTTTTGTATTTTCTCCAAACTATTTAAACAATAATTATCCACTCACTTTCTCTTTCTGCTCGTGAAATGTGACTGAAATCAAGCCTGCAACGACGACTGTTTTCAACATGTCGTCCTACATTTTGTTTTTAACTTGTAACGTTTTTAGTAATTTTTAAAGTGTTTTTAACAGTAACATTTTTAAGTTTAGTTGCAACCTCAGTTTTATCATGTTATTTAACGTTGTTGTTTATGCCACGAATCTTATATTCGGGTAAGTTTTTATAGTTTTTTTACAGCCTTTTTGGCACCATTCAGTTTGTTACTTCATAGTAATTTTCTTTGTAGACCTTGATAAAGGTGGCAAAAAACCACCGAAAGCTTGGATTCAGAATAAATAGTACGCCTTAGCAAAGCTCTATTTTTTATTGACTACCACACCCAAAAAGAAAAAAGTATTTACATATATTTTTTCCAAACTAGTCAAAAAACTTTGGACTACTTTTTCTTATATATATATATATATATATATATATATATATATATATATATATATATATATATATATATATATATATATATATATATATATTATATATATATATATATATATTATATATATATATCTATATATATATATATATATATATATATATATATATATATATATATATATATATATATATATATATATATATATAACTATATACGATATAAATATTCTTATATTCTAATTAAGTTTAAAAAATTTCGTTTTACTGTTCGTTTTGAGAATAAACATTTCTGATAAAAAACTTTGATAAAAAGTTTTAAAATGTGAACTAAAGGATAAATGCTATATACTGAAGCATATACTAATGCTATATACTAAAGCTGTATATACTAAAGCATAATGCATCTACTGTTCCACTCGGCATATTTACATTATCCTAATAGATAGTGATATTTTTTTAATTTAAAAATTTTCGTTGATAATTAAAATCATTCCCTATTGGCGATTCAAACAGTTTTTTAGGCAGTGTCAAATTTGAAACTATTACTGCCAGGTTCAATTCATATACTATAATTTATTATTTTTTTCAGCGATTTTCGTAAAATAATACGGTAAAACTCTATTGTAAGCTTATTATATTTATTAGAATTCCAAAAATTATTAGAGAAAAAATATTTGTGCACACATGCGTGCACGAATTCGTACTAGCATTAATCCTTACACTCTTGGCCGCTCGGCGGTACATTTTTTTTGTGGTTAGAAAACTGTTTCAATTGCTAATAGATTTGAAAAGTGACTAAAGAAGTTTTCTATATGCTACAAAATCAAAGTTGTTCAAAATTTTACATAAACTTACTAATAGGCAAAAACGACTTTTCACAGATTTAATACCCTGAATTATAAAAAAACGTTTTAACAATTCAAACTTTGGTTTTCAAGCACCCAGAGAACTCTACCATCACTTAAGTTAAAGCTCTTGGTAAGTACTTTTATTATCTATATTGAGAAAAAGGGGTTAGTATTATGAAATTGATTCAAGAATGCCAAAACTGCCGAGTACTTTGGCATACTTTAGATGCATAATACTCGATTTTTCCAATTTTTGAAGCAGTTAGATAAGGTCAATAATGGCTAAAACACCAAAAATAAAGAGTTACAGGTTGTTGTATATATGAAGAACCGTCATCACACCAAGTTTCGTTACTCTAAAAGTTCAAAGATTTTTTTGCTGCTAGCTTGAAAATTCGAAAAAACGCGATTTTCACGAAAATGATCAATTTCAAACAGCTCTAACTCTGAATCTACTCGATAAATTTTAATTTACCAAGTTTGATTTTAAAGGTAATAAAAAAACCTTTCAAATAAGACCTATCAAAAGTATTTCTAATTACCCATTCACTATTTATGATTTTTTTAAAATAACCAAAATCTTTAAATTTCGTCCGCACTAATTTAGTCCCTGACAATGGATCTTGAGACCTAGGATTTTGAAAATTGTTTTGTAAATAGCTGACGTTATAACAAAAAAAATGAGCTATTCTAAATTAAAATCGGTTTATAGGACATCGAGATATAGCTTTTTGAATATAGGCTAAAAAGGGCCTTTTTTGGGCCTTTGAGAAGGGATTTGTCGGGCCCCAGTGTACCTAGAGGGCTGGAATTTAAACTATAGTCTTATTTCATAAGGTACAATAACATACTATAGTTTGGAGCAAATCCGAGGACCCCTCCCACAAAAGTGGGTGAAAAGTATTGGAATTGCTCATATATATATATTTATATATATATATATATATATATATATATATATATATATATATATATATATATATATATATATATAATATAGGTATAAGTATATATATATATATATATATATATATATATATATATATATATATATATATCTATACATAATTGGTTTCCACGTATTTGGGAGTCTTTGGGCATCATCTCTGGTATTTAAATTTTTTGGATTTTGAAGTTTATTTTGTGTTCTGTGTCTATGACATGTTGTGCTAGAGATGAAGTCTTCTCTTTTCTTTCGATGGCGTTTCGATGTTCTTCGCGTCTAACTTGTATCCTTCGATTTGTCTGCCCGAAGTACGATTTATTGCAGTCCTCACACGGAATTCTGTATACACCTTGATTTTTCAATGCAACTTTTGTTTCTGCTGATGGTAATATGGTTACAATTTTTCTATCGGTGTTAAAAATTTTATTTAAAAAGTCTATTTTTTTTTTTCTTAGCACTTTGCTGATTTCTGTGCCTTTTCCATCGTAGACAAGGAGAAGCCATTTTTTCTTAGCGGCTGTTTTGACTTTGTACATTTCTTCGTTCTTATGGTCCTCATCTGCTAGTTTCTCAGATATTGTTATTAAGGTTTTTATTACCGAATTTAATTGTGCAGGATAATGGTGTGAGTCTGCATGTAAGTACCTGTCAGTATGGGTTGGTTTTCGGTATACTGTATGTCCTATGCTTCCGTCTTCTTTCTTAATAACTAACACATCTAGGAATGGAAGTTGTTGGTTATTCTCCCCTTCCATGGTAAACTGTATTTTGGATGGATACTATTAATGTGCTGGAGGAATTCATTAAGTTTTTTTTCTCCATACGTCCAGATAATAAATGTTCGTACAGTTTTTCTTGTGTTTTTTGTTTCTTTTTTTCTTGTTTAGTTTGTTACGTTTTAATGTTAAGTTATCGTAGAGTTTTCATAACATTATAAAAACCTACAAAATTATTTTGTGTAAGTACTCGTATTAACCCTGTTCGTTTTTAACTTATATTCTAAGATCATTACTTTTTGTAGAAATCTGAGGATCCTTTTAAAAAAATAATAAACGCTAAAAGTATTCTAGTACATCAATGTAGTAGTTGACGACTTTCATGTGCCAATAATTGACCGATCAAATCTTTGAAATTCACCTAAAACGGTCTTACTCTTTGCAATATATATATATATATATATATATATATATATATATATATATATATATATATATATATATATATATATATATATTATATTTTTGAAATTGTATGGATTATAATGGGTAGATAATTTGGTTCTAAAGAAGAGGTATTGGTTTGCTAATTTTACATAAGTGGATATATGCACATATATCTATATTCAATTAAATGGGATTGGCCCCTGTGATGGTTATTTTCTATCTGTTTCACATCTTGCAATATGAGTGTCCATTAATATATAACTTATTCGAACTTTAAAATGTGAAACAGTTAAGAAACTCTGATTGATAGTAGTTATAAAAAAAGTTTCTCAATTTTTTAGAAAATTAATTTATAGAATATATTTATTGAGGTTTTATACCACTAAAAATCTTAGCAAGACGAAATTAATTTCATGTTTGTTTATAACTGCAATTTTCTTGAAATTTTTATGATTTACCATTAGGTAGAGTTACTCTTATATAAGCATACTACCATGAAATCATTGAAAAATTAAACGACGAAGTATCCCATCAAATTTAGTGTATCACGTTTTGCCATGTATTATCTGAACCATTCTGCGAAATATCAGAAATTAAGTCTCTATCATATATTAACAAGATAAATAATTTCATATAGATCAACGAAAGGTCTAAACGGCCCTACCACTCATGCAGTTTCTTTGATTTAATCATAAAAAACCAACGAATCTCCTCTACATTTAAAATAACACACTAGGATACTATTAACTGATGATACTGCTCTGCTTTGCAAGAGGAAGAAGACTCGTTGTAGTGCACTTCTCAGAGGTACTCGTAACAGGAAGTTAGATAACGCCAAAATGAAACCATAAAAGTACTGTATGACATGCCTACAAGTTAGATATCTGGGTTCTTCAGTAAAAGTAACCTACTTCTTCCGACTGGTTGGAGAGTCAATAGACCCAATCATTATAGCCCATCTGAAGATCATATTGTACCAAAATTTTTGCAAATTGAAGCATCATTTAAGAGATCTAAGCTTTAAACCTGTTTAAAACTGTTTGCATCCTTAATTTATTAAACGCTAAATATTTATCATTTATTTAGTATTGATTTGAACTCTTTTAAAAGCCAATGAAAAAAACTTAAAGTTAATTTCTTCTTGCACTGAAAATGGGTCAATTTTCCAAAAAGAAATTGTTGTAATACTTTTTATTTTTTAATAGTTATCGCTTCATTAATTTCATTTTTTGAAAATTTACTAAATTGAATAAAAAAATGCAGTATCTACTATATATTATAATACAAACATTTAGATGATAATAATTTAGGTTACCTATCTCATTTTAGTTTATATGAACAATGTCATGACGAGATCATATGTTAAAATATCAGGCATGTTTAGTCTAACTTAAAAAAAATAATACAATAGTATGGTATTGACCAAAATTGTAGATACGAATCCATAGTATTAGCGTGCAGTTTTGAGCATGTTTTAAGTTTTAATAAATGAATTGTATATGTTTTATATATTTTTTGTATATAATTTAAACATAAAAAACAGTTTTTAATATAATTTTTTATTATCAGTTTATGAATTAGCTAAATATAAATCATTAAATTATATAAATTAATAATAATTATAAAATATTTACAAAGTTAATATTGCTAAGTAAAAAGAAAATAATGCTATGTACTTAAGCGATTAAAATATTACTTTAACAAAAAATTCGCTACAAAAATTAGCCTTGGGCCAAAACCAAAAAAAAGGGTTGCGTTTACGCACCTTTCACCATAACTAGGTCAAGTAAAAAGATAGTCTTCATCTTAGTATTAGTAAATATGTATATGTAAATACAATTTATTTTGATTTATATATATATATATATATATATATATATATATATATATATATATATATATACCTATATATATGTATATATACTATATACCTAACCTTATATGGAATCACCATGTATTTTAAACCAATATTTATTTCTTTGGAAAAAACTTTGCAAAGAAAAACGGTTTTTATTGAAAATAAACAAACAAATAATACAATCAGATAACTCACCTCGCTTCGTTATAGATTATTTTGGTCAAGGCGAAAAGCTCGAGTTCGCTCGGAAAAATATTCCCATGAGATTTTTTTGCATCATTTTGATGAAATACTCCAAAATAAGGTGCAAGAGGTCGCCCAGGCAAAAAGTTGTTCAAATTTTTTTTTAACAATTTTTTTTTTAACAAATGGTAACAATCAATTTTTTTGGCTCGGAAATTTGTTTTTAATTTTTTGGATTATTTTGACCAAAATAGGTATCTTGTAGCTTTTCTAACGAGAAAAATGCAAAGTTCCAATTTTGCAAGGCTCAAAAACACAAGTAAAAAACATTTTTCTTGAATTTAACAAGGACTTAAATTCAAATTAAAACCTTGGTCTATCATTTCCCGATAAGTATTTTGGGCCTATTTTATTTTAAAACATTGTTTTTAATCGTTAATGATACGCTTATGATAGGACGGGCGCTCGGGGTGCGGCGTGTATAAGAGAGAGAAATAAGATTTAGGGCACAAATTTTTGCTGATTTAAGTTCTCATTGTACAAATAAGCGCCCCATATCATACGAGCTTTATTATTTAAAAACATTGGTTTAATGGGTATTTATGCACCAAGGGTGTTTTAAGATAATTACGCCCGGAGAGCAACATAATCCTCTGGTCCCAGGGATGGATGTTGATAGATGTGCGTAATCATCTGGTAATACCAGTGGAACATACAAAATATGCATATATATTTTATGGATGCAGCAAAATAAAAAGTAAAAACGCCTTAATTTTCATTTTTACTCTCTTAATTTTCTCTCCTACACACTCCGCAGCCCGAGCGCCGGTCCTGTCATAAGCGCTTTATTACAGTTTAAAAAACAATACTTTAAAATGGAAAAGGCCCAAACAAGGTTTAAACTTGAATTTAGGTCCTTGGTAAATTCAAAAATATTGTTTTTTACTTAAAAACGATCAATTTTACAAAAAAATTACAAGAGACCTATTTTGCTCAACACGATCCAAAAAATTATTCGGGCCGAAAAAATTGATGGTTATGGTTTGTTTAAAAAATATTGTTTAAAAAAATTTGAACAACTTTTCGCTTGAGCGACCTCCTGAACCTTATTTTGGGGTATCTCATCAAAGTGATTATACAAAAAAATCTTATGTGAATATTTTTCCGAACGAACCCGAACTTTTCGCCTTTTCTGTTTGCTTAAGTTGTAAATACAACGAAATAAATAAACGAACTTTTGCGTTCAAAAACGAAAATACGCCTTATGTGGTGTTACCGAAGATTATCGGTCTTGTAGAGCAAGAAATGTCTGAAAGGGACATAGCTGCAATGGTAGGCGTAGCACAGGACGTTGTGTTAAAAACCTATACTAGGTATCAGGAATCTGGATGGTTTAAGAATATACTGAGACAAAGTCGCCAAGAAGTAACAACGGCTTGCCACGATCGTTTCATTGTCCAAGTAGCTAGACGAGACCCAACAATTTCTCACCCATAGCTCCAAAGGCAACTTTTGAAAGCTACAGGTGTAAATGTTTTAGCTGAAACGGTAGGAAAAAAACTTCGTGCCCAAGGACTATAGAGCAGTAGACAGTTACGGCTTCCCGAGTTATCCAGGCAGCACAAAGTTAAGTAAATTGGCGTCTTCAACACCAAAACTGGAATATTGGAAATTGGTAAAATATGCTATTTTTTGACGAACCAGGATTTGGGTAAAATTAAATGACCGAAGATTTCGTATACCTACTTAGAAGATGAGACAGACAAGCAAGAACAGAAACTGCCAGATCTGTTCACAGATATAAAGGAGGATGTGTTATGTTCTAAGGTGACGTTAGTGGTTCGACTTCATACGTTGGTTTTATATTTATATATATATATATATATATATATATATATATATATATATATATATATATATATATATATATATATATATTAAACTTAGAGCTAAGATTAATATTATTATAAAAATTAATATTAAACTCACCAGTCTTCCGGGTTGAACCGCGTCGATATCCATTTTGCCGAGCTTTCGACATCCTCTCTGATGTCTTCTTCAGGGCTTCCGAGGTCTCAGTCTCCCGAGTCCCCAGACACTACTACACTCACTAGTCACTTCTAGTTCACTCACTAGTTCACTACTACGACTGGGACCAGGAGACGGTTCATTTATACCGTCGATGGTGACGTGGCCTAGGTGGGGGTTAGGGTGGGGATTGGCGCGAGAGTTGGCGCGAACATTTCCGACAGTGGGATTTTGATTCGAAGATGGAGGGGGCGATATTTTGTTTATGAGAGGTCTCCATGTAGAAGGTAACCGTATGGCGTCATCTCTTTTATTAAGGCAATTTGGTCTTTTTTCTATTTCTATGGCTTCTCGGATAATTCTTGGTTTATAAAAGCGGATGGGGGCTATGGTTCTGGAGTTTTCGAAATCAATTTTGTGACCTGTATGAAGATGGTGTTGACCGAGAGCTGAAATTGAATCGGAATTGCGAACAGAAATGGAATGTTCATAAATCCTATTTTGAATTCTACGATTTGTTTGGCCTATATAGGATCGGGGACAGTCTGCACAAGGAATTTCATAAACTCCGTGCTGTTCGTTTGGAATATTGTCTTTGATTGATCGAACAAGAGATGAAAGTTTTTGTTGGGGGGTAAATATTGTTTTTATTCCTCTTGGTTTAAGAATTTTGTCGATTTTGTCAGTGACACCTTTGATGTAAGGAAGAAACGCTTTCGTATGATAAGGGTCTGAGTCTTTGGATTGAGATTGAGTTGGAGATTGATGTCTGTGGATGCTCCTATTGATGTGATTTTCGCGGTAGCCATTTTGGATGAGGGCTTGTTTTAAACAAGAAAGCTCAGCGGATCTACTTGCATCATCGGAAAGGCGTATTGATCTGGATACAAGAGTATTAATGACTGAATTAATTTGTGAAGGTGCGTGGTGAGAGTTGGCATGCAAGTAACGATTGGTATGTGTGGGTTTTCGATAGACAGAGTAATGAAAACCTTGGGATTGGTGTTTCTTTATGAAAACATCGAGAAACGGTAGGGATGAATCAATTTCTACCTCCATCGTGAACTGGATACTAGGATGTATACCATTCAGATGGGTTTGGAAAGACACCAAAGCATCCCTGCCATGGGGCCAAATGACGAATGTATCGTCAACATATCGTAGCCAACATGTGGGTTTGAGCATTGATGTGGATAGTGCTCGGGTCTCGAAGTCTTCCATAAAGATATTGGCAATCACTGGAGATAGAGGGGAGCCCATTGGGGCACCATTTATTTGTCTGTAGAATTGATTTTGGAAGATGAAATAGGTGTTGGACATACAATGTTTAATGAGAGATAAGTGGTCTTGTTGGATACTGTACTTAGTTTTCAGAATGTTTAGAGTTTCATCTATAGGAATGTTTGTAAAAAGTGAGACAATATCGAAACTTACTAGAATGTCTGACGGTGATATAGGGTATTGTTTAAGAAGTTCGATGAAATGAAAAGAGTTTTTGACGAAGGATGAAGCATTTTCGGCGAAAGGTTGTAGAGTTTTGGCCAAATACTTGGCCAATGGTTGTGTAGGGCAGTTGTATGCACTGACAATGGGACGTAGAGGAATATCGGGTTTGTGAATTTTGGGGAGGCCATATGTTCGAGGTGTTCTTGAAGACTTTTCACGAGGAATTAGAGATTTTTTGATGTCAACAGGAAGAGAGGTTTTATTGATAATGGCTTTTGTTGTTTTCTCCAGATAGGTTGTTGGATTATTAGGAATTGGTTTGTAGTCTGGAGTGTTAACGAGATTTGAAAGTTTATTGATGTAAGAAGAAGTGTTTAGGATGACGGTGGCGTTTCCTTTATCGGCGGGAAGAATGACTAGATCTGGATTTGACCGAAGTTCTTTCAGGGCTTTTTTTCTCGGATTGGCTAATGTTCTGAGCAGGAGGCTTTGAGTTTCTAAGAACTCTAGAGATGTCTTGTCTGGTTATTTCAGCATCTTCGGAAGATAAACTGGAGATGGCTTCTTCAGTTTGACAGATGATTGTCTCAATTGGAATGTGACTTGGAGTAACAGAGTATTCTTTTGCTAAAGCTTGAGTGGCAATGGCAGAAATAGGGGTATCAGAAAAGTTATGAACCACTGTAGTGGGTTCCAGCGTTGAGGTTTTTGGAATTTGTTCGGAAATGAGATGCAATAATTTGCGCTTCTGAGTTTCACTCTTAGATTCGAAAGTGTTTAGGGCTGATTGTGTATTGATACGGTCGAAACTGTCCCATAATATAGGATGTACATTGAAAGAATGAATAGAAGACCACTCAAGCTTTAGCAAAAGGTTTCAATTACTCTGTTACTCCAAGTCACATTCCAATTGAGACAATCATCTGTCAAACTGAAGAAGCCATCTCCAGTTTATCTTCCGAAGATGCTGAAATAACCAGACAAGACATCTCTAGAGTTCTTAGAAACTCAAAGCCTCCTGCTCAGAACATTAGCCAATCCGAGAAAAAAGCCCTGAAAGAACTTCGGTCAAATCCAGATCTAGTCATTCTTCCCGCCGATAAAGGAAACGCCACCGTCATCCTAAACACTTCTTCTTACATCAATAAACTTTCAAATCTCGTTAACACTCCAGACTACAAACCAATTCCTAATAATCCAACAACCTATCTGGAGAAAACAACAAAAGCCATTATCAATAAAACCTCTCTTCCTGTTGACATCAAAAAATCTCTAATTCCTCGTGAAAAGTCTTCAAGAACACCTCGAATATATGGCCTCCCCAAAATTCACAAACCCGATATTCCTCTACGTCCCATTGTCAGTGCATACAACTGCCCTACACAACCATTGGCCAAGTATTTGGCCAAAACTCTACAACCTTTCGTCGAAAATGCTTCATCCTTCGTCAAAAACTCTTTTTATTTCATCGAACTTCTTAAACAATACCCTATATCACCGTCAGACATTCTAGTAAGTTTCGATATTGTCTCACTTTTTACAAACATTCCTATAGATGAAACTCTAAACATTCTGAAAACTAAGTACAGTATCCAACAAGACCACTTATCTCTCATTAAACATTGTATGTCCAACACCTATTTCATCTTCCAAAATCAATTCTACAGACAAATAAATGGTGCCCCAATGGGCTTCCCTCTATCTCCAGTGATTGCCAATATCTTTATGGAAGACTTCGAGACCCGAGCACTATCCACATCAATGCTCAAACCCACATGTTGGCTACGATATGTTGACGATACATTCGTCATTTGGCCCCATGGCAGGGATGCTTTGGTGTCTTTCCAAACCCATCTGAATGGTATACATCCTAGTATCCAGTTCACGATGGAGGTAGAAACTGATTCATCCCTACCGTTTCTCGATGTTTTCATAAAGAAACACCAATCCCAAGGTTTTCATTACTCTGTCTATCGAAAACCCACACATACCAATCGTTACTTGCATGCCAACTCTCACCACGCACCTTCACAAATTAATTCAGTCATTAATACTCTTGTATCCAGATCAATACGCCTTTCCGATGATGCAAGTAGATCCGCTGAGCTTTCTTGTTTAAAACAAGCCCTCATCCAAAATGGCTACCGCGAAAATCACATCAATAGGTGCATCCACAGACATCAATCTCCAACTCAATCTCAATCCAAAGACTCAGACCCTTATCATACGAAAGCGTTTCTTCCTTACATCAAAGGTGTCACTGACAAAATCGACAAAATTCTTAAACCAAGAGGAATAAAAACAATATTTACCCCCCAACAAAAACTTTCATCTCTTGTTCGATCAATCAAAGACAATATTCCAAACGAACAGCACGGAGTTTATGAAATTCCTTGTGCAGACTGTCCCCGATCCTATATAGGCCAAACAAATCGTAGAATTCAAAATAGGATTTATGAACATTCCATTTCTGTTCGCAATTCCGATTCAATTTCAGCTCTCGGTCAACACCATCTTCATACAGGTCACAAAATTGATTTCGAAAACTCCAGAACCATAGCCCCCATCCGCTTTTATAAACCAAGAATTATCCGAGAAGCCATAGAAATAGAAAAAAGACCAAATTGCCTTAATAAAAGAGATGACGCCATACGGTTACCTTCTACATGGAGACCTCTCATAAACAAAATATCGCCCCCTCCATCTTCGAATCAAAATCCCACTGTCGGAAATGTTCGCGCCAACTCTCGCGCCAATCCCCACCCTAACCCCCACCTAGGCCACGTCACCATCGACGGTATAAATGAACCGTCCCTGGTCCCAGTCGTAGTAGTGAACTAGTGAGTGAACTAGAAGTGACTAGTGAGTGTAGTAGTGTCTGGGGACTCGGGAGACTGAGACCTCGGAAGCCCTGAAGAAGACATCAGAGAGGATGTCGAAAGCTCGGCAAAATGGATATCGACGCGGTTCAACCCGGAAGACTGGTGAGTTTAATATTAATTTTTATAATAATATTAATCTTAGCTCTAAGTTTAATATATATATATATATATATATATATATATATATATATATATATATATATATATATATATATATATTAATTATTCTCTCTTATTTGTATGTATGCTCAAATTAAAATTCTCCGCTTGTAAAGTATTTTTATAGGTATTATCCAGTGGGTTTAAAAACAGTATATCACGCATATCACAATATCAAAAAGACATACGAGTATTACAAAATGTGCCAATATTTAATAATCCGCACAATTTTAATGTATTAGCGATGTTATGATTATCTTTCACGGTAGCTTTAGCCATGCGCATTAAACGTAAATAAAATTGTATCTTTTAAGAATAAACGTTACCACTAAAAGAAACAAAACTGGAACAACAATTTTTATTTTGACGTGACAACGTCTTAAATTAGGTTGTGGCTCGGAGTCATTTAAGAAAAAGTGTAACGCCCGCTTACGTCTGTTACAGTGAGTCGCCGAACGAGAGAGAGGCCCGCCGGACCGGCGAATGCCTTGCGTCTCTCTCCCACTCAAACATGATCGGTCCGCTGAATCGCTAAAGTTGAAAATCGTTGAAAGTATCGTCAGCTGTGTCTGTAGTGAAAATGTGGAGTGCTTAGATTCGTCATTTACAACAACTACAACAATAAAGGTAAATAATTGTACACTAATATTTCATTATCGTAAACTATGATTGATTGATTAATTGTTAGATTGACACAAAAGTTGAGAAACTGAGTTTATAGGTTATGTCATACTATTGACAAATGTTGATAATGTTAAGTAAATTATTAGTTTAAATCACTCTGCAATCAATCGTAATTCAGTCGATTGAGAAGAAACAGCGCGTATTGCTAGTCAAACATTTAAAATAACAAATTATAACTTCTAACCTGTCAAAACAGGGCGACCAAACAAACGAACTAAACCGACCAATCACCACGCGCGGAGTTAGAATTTAACTGTGTTTAGCAAGAATTTCAAATTCCAATTTTAGTAAATGTTTTAATTTTCAACTTTACCATTTACATTTACAAATTTTAATTAATTTCAAATTTATTTAGCAAAAATTTGAACCTTCGATCTGAATAAGTGTTTTGATTTTCAAATTGATTCTTTAAAATTAAAAATATTAAAATATATATAATCAGAAGTGAACGTCACATAACATTATCTGTACTTATTATTATTTAATATGTAGGCAAATACATGTGACCATACTTGGTAGACACAATTGGAAATAGTAATTTTTTATAACTGAAAAAAATAAATATATAAAATACTGGTAGCAAACAATAACTTCAATGATCGATATCTCCGCAACTAATTGATATATCGAAAAAATTTTCAAATAAATTTTGTAGAAAATAATAAGATCAATAATATAATATAAAATAAATAATATATAAAATAATATATAAAAATATAATATATAAAATATAAATAATATATAAAATACCTAATAAATCGGTAATGCAATTCTTATTTTCATTCAATTCCTTGTTCCTATTGTGCAATTTAATAATATTCATATCAATAAATATTCTACCGAGAAAAAGACGTTGTCACGTAATATCTTCGCCCGTAAAACCGACTTTACAGGCAACCGATTTTTTAATCACAGAAAATAGTAAAAAAATTAAATGCTAGTGTACTCGATTTTCGGTGGTAAAATTTAACGATACGTTTGTTCTCTAAATTTTTAGTAGATAGGAAATCACATAATATATCTTGACAACCATTAACAGAGAACTTCGTGTTTAAGATGTTTTTCAACGACAAAATTCTTTACCTACCATTTTCTCATTAAATCTCTTGCCAAGTAAAAGTTTCTAATCTGATAAAACCAACGAACATGAATTGACCTTAAATGAAAAGACATGAAAAGACCTTAAACCCAGGATCGGTTATCGAATACTAACTGTATTACCAATTTCTGTGAAAATTTAATATTGCACTTGCTGTATTTGGTATAGTACAATGCAGTCGCATTGGCCAGACTTAAGTATATTTATTTCAGATCTAAATAAAGGAAACGTTTTTTGAAAAGAAGAAAGTATAAATTATTTGTTTGTAAAGTTTGTTTAGCAGAAAATGGTAGACTTCAATTAGTGCGGTCGTAAATAATATTAAATTTATCTGACTTGGCCCATTGTTAAGACCTTGTACCTCAGGTAAACCATTGTTACCTGAAACCGGGCCTTTTATACTATTATCGGTTAACTCAGGATGTTTATAGTGATACTAATTATTAAAGTCAACTTTATTTACTAGATGTTGGAAAGAATCGATTTTTATTTTGTACCTTCACCTTTTTTATATGTAAGTTTGTCCAAAGGTGAAGTTAGGTTCTATCGAGCTATTTATGTTATGAGTGTTTTAATTCATGACCTACCGTTTTGTTTTGATTTGTATGACACCATCATCATCATAATTTTCTCTAAAATCCCCTATTGATCTTGGCCTCCTCGCAGAGAAATCACCACTTTCGTCGAATCCTAGCAAATACCCTCCATTTTCTGATCCTTAAAATCTTACGATCTTCTTCCACATCATCAATCCATCTGCTACACGGTCGTTCTCTACTTCTTCTGCCCTCTGGGTTTGAGAATGTCAATCTTCATGCGTACCCATTATTTGACATCCTAGCAATGTGTCCAGCCCATCTCATTCTCTGCAATCTAATAAACTTCAAAATATCTGGATTTGCATGACACTCTTATAGTGAATCTATAGAAGTAAACATTACCGACCTATCACGGCTACTATTAACTGAACTAGATAATTATTCAAACTCATTCATATCCTTAATAACAAAAGCTGCAACACAAGCATATCGGTATGCTTGTGTTGCAGCAATAAAGATAGCCAAAAAAACTACTAAAATATTTGTTAACAAATTAAAAAGACAGACGAAATAGAAACGAAACAGCAAAACACTTATGGAGTATAAAAATTAAGAGCACAAGCAAGATGTGTTATGAAGAACAGCAGAACGCACTCATGGAAGAAATAATTCATATCAAATGTCAACCATTCCCTAACATCTCTTATATAGGAAAACAGGAATCTTTTAATTGAGAAAAATTTTAGGTGAAACACATACCGAATTCGCCCTATCTTTAGAACATGGCAATAAAATTATTACTAATATAAAAGATAGCTGCTGAGGTATTAGCTAACGAACAAAATTATACAAAAGTATTCCTAGAAACAAAACTTAGTGAACAAGTACCTCCTTTAAATTGTGGTGAAGCAGAAATCCATCCAATCGACTA
Organism: Diabrotica undecimpunctata; assembly: GCF_040954645.1. NCBI lineage: Eukaryota > Metazoa > Arthropoda > Insecta > Coleoptera > Chrysomelidae > Diabrotica > Diabrotica undecimpunctata. The sequence goes on from NC_092807.1 coordinate 83,771,017, forward strand.
TAAATTTTAGAATTGGATTAATATACAATATTTTTTTAGATATGGAGAAATAATGTATATCCTACTTGTTGACATGAAGGCACAATATATCCGTTAATAAAACCTGACATATCTAAAACAAAATCAGATTCTAGTATCTCTAACAAATGTTATATGTATAAGATAATGAAAATATGGTATCTTAAACAAAATAAGTTACTAGTTGCAGAACGAAATCGTTTTCATCAACAGAGATGCACCATCTAGTTGACTTTTAAACCTGTATCTGAACATTCGACATTATAAAAGCATATTATGATACGGTACGGAAACAAAATCCTTACAAAACTGGAGAATAAAAGATGATATATTGTATGTCTTAAAACATTTTATTAGCAAAAAAAAGGAAGAAAGTAGCTAAAGAAGAGGAAAATAAAGTAACGTTCGTCTAGGTAATACTTCTTAATGAACGATGAAACAAAAGATTAAAAAGAATGGAACATATCAAAAATTATATGAAGGGCGAGTGTTTTTTGTTAGTTTTGATTGCCTTTGTCTATGTACTTGGTTATGAGCATAAGTACATGTTGAGGTTATATGACCAGATTGATGACATAAATGGCAGCTTAGATCTTCAAAGAGAAAAATTCTCAAATTAGGATGTATTCTTAAAATCAATGACAATAATTGACTCGGAAGTAATCAGATTTTCATCAGGTGTATAATACACCTATCTTCCGAAGCGAAATACATTACTATATTGGGGATCTGGAATACTAGCGTGTAATAAAATTTTTAATGAAAACAATTATTGGGCAAATATTAAACATACGTGATCTTTTGGCAGGAGAAATTATTTTTCTTTCTTTAATAACATTTCTTCTAATTTTAATTTCTCCGTAATCGATAAGAAACTTGTCTCTAATTATTTTACTTGAAAGGTAGATGTACAGTCGACCATTGAAGATTCTTAACGAGAATAATATGTTTTTGGATGGTGTTAGTGTTGTTAGTAATATGACATATTCCATTAATTTTACAGTATCGACTGACGAAAAAAATATTGCTTAATATTTAGTTTTATGCAGTTGCAGTTGCAGTGCAGTTTTAAATAGCTTCTGTGTTAAGTATCTTCCGAAATTTCAGTTGACTTATAAACTCAGTGAATACGATTCTGCCATCTTTAATGAATTCACCTTGTAGGTACAGATAAGCTTAATAAGTGTTTTTTAAATCAGACTGAATACATAAAATGCTACTTTGAATGTTAAACTAGAGATTGTGTTAAAACTGAGACATTTTACAATAAGGTACTTACATTAATCGATTACTATTATTAATGCACAGCTATACGAGGATAGATTGATATTAAACTAGCCTTTGGTAGATGGCGCTACTTGATACGGAATTGGTTTCTGTGTTGACAATTGCCATTCATGACATGACGTCTGACAAAATTTTAGTTTTAAAAACAATTAGTTTGGATTTTACAGCCGTCAAAAGCAAGCAAATTTTGTGTTTTCGGAGAAATGGAAAAAGTATCGTTCGGTGATTAAGTTCCTCCACAAAAAGGGTAAAACGAATGTGCAAATCAAAGCCGACCTGCACGAAGTTTATGGTGAGGTTGCACCTTCGTTAGCAACAGTAAAATTTTGGAAAGCTGAATTTGTTCGTGGTCGTACAAGTGTTTTTGATGATGAGCGTCCCGGGCCAAATGAAGTGACCACGCCGGAAATGATCAACAAAGTCTATGACATGATTTTGGCAGATCGTCGAATTAAGCTCCGCGGGTTAATAGAGCTCCTAAACATTTCCTACGAATGCGTACACAACATCATTCACCATCATTTGGACATGAAAAAGCTATCCGAACGATGAGTGCCGCGTTTGCTGACAATCGATCAAATGCAAAAACGTGTGACCACTTCGGAGACGCTTTTGGCGATGATACGGCGCGATCCAAAGGATTTTTTTCGCCGATTTATCACCGTTGATAAAACCTGGGTGCATTATTACACACCAGAAACCAGAGAACAGTCGAAACAGTGGCGTAAACGCGGCGAAGGGCCGCCGAAGAAGACAAAGAGTGCACATTCGGCCGGCAAAGTGATGGCGACTGTTTTCTGGGATACGAAGGGCATCATCCACATCGACTACTTGGAAAAAGGAAAAACAATCAATGGTGAGTACTACGCAGTATTATTGGATCGATTCGATGTCGAATTGCGTCGCAAACGCCCCGGTTTGGAACGCAAAAAAGTGCTCTTTCACCAAGACAATGCACCGGCTCACCGATCGGCCGTCGCCATGGCAAAATTACACGAATTGGGCTATGAATTGGTTGAAAACCCACCGTATTCCCCAGATCTTGCCGCCAGCGATTTTTTCCTGTTTCCAAACCTAAAAAAATGGCTCGGAGGACGCCGTTTCGCAACAAATGATGAAGTCGTCGCTGAAACTTCGGCTTATTTTGAAGAGCTCGAGCAAAAGTACTATTCGGATGGGATAAAAAAATTGGAACATCGTCTTACTAAGTGTATCGAGCTAAAAAGGGACTATATTGAGAAATAAATCAATTTAATTCCGAAAAACTTGTTTTTTCTATCAAAGGCTAGTTTTATATCAATCCACCCTCGTACAATGCATCCGTTTTTATTAACTGTTTAAGGATTTGAAAGGTAAATTATGGTACATTATTTAAAACGTAAACACTCGTAAATCCTGTCGATAAAGCTAGGTACTTTTAAAATGCCTGATCTATTCTCTTATAAAATCTGAATTAGTACTGTACTTCTAGTACTGTAAAAAATATAATAAAATATGTACATAAGGTGGAAGGCAATATCATATTGCATAACATAGCCAACGGTCAGTTACTTATTTGTTATTTATGTGTAAAAAGTGTGACCATTTTATCGATGTTGTCAATTCGGTCTTTTACACTATTGTAGTAATGTAAGTGTCTTGCTTTACGTTTATAGCCAATTACTCCATTTGTGAAATACACATGCGACAACATGATATCAGTTTTTATCTTGTTTGGAACATAAAAGCAAATGGTCACGGTATTTTCTTGGATTCTATATATCTATGTGTGGCCGTAGGAGCTAACCAACAATAATTTACCAACAATGTAAAATCATCAGTCCAATACAAACTTAACTAATGTCAGAATCCGAAGAAAATTCTTCATACAAATATTACTTCCTGTATTTTGATGACCACGCGCTCTCCTTGCTTCACATCAGTGTAAGAGTTTTCTTTTTATCTTTAAATATTATAATGTGCTATATTTCTATCAAGTTCTCTCTTATCTAACTTTCTCTCTCTGTTCAAAGAAGAGTTAATAAAAGTACCTACACTTTATCATATTCCGTCAGCAAGGCAAAGATACTTTATAATGATGTACTGTTACGTACAAAATTGTTGTACTAGCACGTTTTGGTCGTTTTGAACCATAGAACCATAGATAATCGCCTTTGTAATCTGAATATTATATATGTAATATAATAATATTCATATCATAATAATATATATGTAACCTTTGAATATTTATTTCTGCAGGGTAAACCGAAATTATGTACTTAGTTAATAAAATGGAATTACAATAAATAGATACTCCTTCACTAAACTAAATTACGTTATAAAAGAGTTTACTGCACGTCTTTCTCATTGTATTATTGCTGAAGATCGTCAATTTTAATAATTCTAATAATCTTATTGTATATTACTAAACATTTATTATAAGTTAATTGCATTAATAAACCAACAGTTTTGATTAGCATTGTAAAAATAAATATTCAAATAATTGCATCGTCGATTAGGAGACCTTTCAACTGAGGTATCCCGTGACCTCAGTTTGTCTTGACGTATTTTAAGATTTTTTTTTAAAGTCGTCTGTTTCGGAAATAATAAATTTATTCCATATTTTTACACTTTTGGTTAATCCAGTAGTAATAAACATTCGAATAATACATCGTTGCAAAGGGGATTAGTAGACCTTTCAAATGAGGTATTTCCTGACTTCGGTTTGTATTTAAAAAAATCGTCGATTACGTCATTACGCAAAGACTGATGACGTAATGGCCAACACATATAGCAGTTGATGGCCACTTAAAAATTAAAATTGACGTCTTTTATGATTTTTTTAAAGGTCGTCTGTTTCTGAAATAATTAATTTGTTCCATACTTTTGCATCATACTATATAATATATGAAACAAATAAAGAGCCGGAGTCAGAAATAATTTTCATTTATAAGTTAAATAAATGTCAGTGTTTTCATGTTAGTTAAGTAACTTTTAACTGACAGCATATTAGTTTGATAGCCTATACATAATGAAATAATCATATTCGTAGAGTTTTGGTTGAACCAAATTAAAAATAATCTACGAAACGACTGTAAAAAGTATTAGCTAGAATTAGTAGAAGTCTTTTTAATCATTTTTTGCCATCTTGTATTTTGTTAATAAAATAAATAATATACAATATATTTGTATCATTTTTAGACAGATGGATACATTTTTAGATGTATGAACAAAGCAATTAAATACCTACAACAGTATTCCACAGGACGAAAAGCAACAAAACAGTTTAGTACATTGATGAAACTACAAATTTGAACATTTAGTTTTTATAAAGCTAGTTAATCGGACATATACGACTTAAACCAAGAATGAGCAGTATGTTCCATATCTCACTATATCTTGATAACGCCCCGTTCACTGTTGGTATCTCACGTTAACTCAAAGAGAGTAAATTTGAGCTTTCTAAAGAAAATATTTGGATGAGAGTAGAGATTCCTCCCTAACATGTCAAAGTTCTGACGTAGTCAAAGATCTTGATACCTTGACGTGAATGTTGATGAGACGTAACTGAGGTTGTTGAAGAAACCTTTAGTGCTGCGCTCTCCAATCTTAAGTTGCTGTAATATCGTGCGTTTAGGATGTATGGCACTAAGGGAATTCTGGGGAATAATAGCCTTGGGCGCATGGGCGAGACAAAAACAGACGGCCCAGAAGTGGACCCAGAAATGAGCTACTCTTTTGAGTACACAAAAAAAAATAAAAAAACTTATACAACCTTAAAACAACTAGAAAAGCGACCTCTTAGCAGAGTAAGACAGCTACTTCAGAATTTATTTTTGCTATGGGAAGGTTCGATCTCGCTTTAATATAAGAATCCTTGGTACCTATAGTATTTTTACACTAATATCATGTCACGTCGCGATTTATACAAACTAACTTCACTTGAATTTAAAATTTCTATTAGATCAACCTTAGAGTTTAAATTTCCCTAACACAGCTAAAAATACGACACCAATACGGAGCTGCTCGACCATTCATAGGAGTCGATAGGGTATTATAACAAAAAGAAATGTACCTAATCATGATAACATTAAGAATTTTAGAATTATATTGATTAAATAACCAAAAATATTTTTTATTATTATTAATATAAATTTTATGAAACAATTGTTTAAGTTAAGTAGGTACTCCAAAAAATAATACTTTTAATTAAATAGAGTATAGTTCAAATGTCAATGATATTTGAGCAATTTGCATAAGTGCTGACAGTGATAAGCACTAAGTTTGTCGATAAGCAAAACATGACGTATATGTCTATAATAGTTTTGTCGACTTTTATCAGCCATATGACTCAATAAACAGGGCACACTTATACAAAATATGAAGTGAATTTTAAATACTTTAGGCTCATCCGAATGATGGTGTCAGACCCAGGGGTTCAGGTACAGATACAGCATGAGATGACAGACCCCTTACCAAATAACACTAGGATAAAAATAATAAAACAGGGTGATGGGCTTGCACCAACATTGTTTAATTTAGCACAGGAACACGTAATAAGAAAAACATCAGAAGGAAGAAATAACACACTTATTAATAAATCAGTCCAACTGGCAGCATATGCAGATGACATAAATATCATGAGCAGAACCAAAGCAACAGGTGAGAATGCGTATACGGAACTTTAATCACATGCTAAACAAATAGGTCTGTCAATAAACGAAAAAATACTAAATTCCTAGTACAAAGTCGATCGGCGAGAGCAACATGACCCTACCTGATAGTTGACAACTTAGAAAAGTATTTTTGGGGGTATTTATTTTTGCTCTAACGGCTGACTTGCTCTAAACGTGACCGTGAATGCGAAAAATTCAATGAAACTCACTCCGATAAAATATTTTTTGTATAATTCAGATGTAGAAGGTGATCACGAATCAACTATTAAATATCCTTGTTCTTTCAGTGCTTTTCTCTTTTCAGGCGTAGGATATCTCCATGACAATTTTGTTAAATTGGTCCATGTTCACTTTTGCACAGAACAACTTATCTACTCCTTGTCCGGTCCAATGTCATTATTAACATTACAAATTAAATATGCTATTCAGGGAGAAGGATAGGCAAGGCACTCCGCCACAGTATAAGGCTCAATACGTGTTGAACGTGCTAACTACATGTTGAAAAACTTTTTTTTAGAAGCTCTATAGTGTGTTTCCTGTTGAATGTCAGATGGTAAACTATTATAAAATTTAACATAAGCATACAAAGGACTTCTCTCTGTTATAGAGAATCTGTGAAGTGGCAAATTCAAATTAAGTATTCTTGTATTATATTCATGATTGGAAAACAGGTGATAAAACAAAGTAAATTTTTTAAAAAGGAGCCTAATACATTCAAATATCTAGATGGCTGAGAAATTACCTATATTAAGTGATTTAAATCGGCCTCTACAGGATTCTCTTGCCTTTAGTCCTAAGATCACCCGTACTGCCTTTTTTGTGGACTATAAAGACAGTTGAGCTATCTACTGCAGCACTCCAGAAGATTATTCCATATCGCATAACAGAATACAAGTTTGCGTAATATACTGATAGTAAAATCCCTAGTAGTAAATCCCTGATAGTAAAAAGTCTAGATAGCTCTTTAACACTTTTAATGAGTAGCAGGCTCTATTTAGTTTTTTTGTTTTATTTTGTTTTTATTCCCAACAATTCAAGTTCTGGTAAATATAAAGAAAAAGAAATTTAATTGATCTAGTAGGTTCCATATTGTGTGAATGTATCTGGGAACTGTTCTCGTGACTAGCTGGTTCTAAAGTAAATAAAAACTGTTATCAGTATTAAGCAACAACCGATTTCCACCAAACCACTGTTCAGCCTTGCTTAGAATTTGCTCTGCCACTGTAAGGAGTGTTTGTAATGTTTTTTTTTTTCAAAAGAGCACATTTGGGTCATCAGCGAAATTTACGAGGTTTTAGGAACTACTATGTAGACTAAAACGAAAAAAGACCCCAAGATGATCCCCTGAGGTAGATATGCCTAATTTTAAATTGATCGGTTCAGAGTAAACCCTCCATTCCTTTTTCTCCAAGCATACTTTTGTGACCTATCTGTGAGAAATGATTTTATCCATTTTAATGCCGGTTCCTGTATTCCATGAAGATGTAATTTTTGTAATTTGTAATAATAAAGAGATCATGATCTAGGCTATCGAAAGCCTTAGGTAGGTCCAAAAAAGTACCTAGTGTTTTTATCTTTGCTTCTACTTTTTCTAAAATTTTTGATACAAGATCATATGTAGGTAGCTGTCCCAACAGACCTCCCTGTGAGATAACCATGCTGCGAACTACTAAATAAGTTGTTTGTATCAAAAAAAGTTTTGTAGTCTGGAATATATTGCTTTTTCGGATATTTTTAAGAATGATAGAAGAAGGCTTATTGGTCTATAGTTCTCCATATTAGCAACATCAAATTTTTTATTTAGTGTCTTGACAATTGCCAGTTTTAAACTTTGAGGAAATTTACCTTACCCGAAAGAAGCATTAACTATAAAAGACAGAAGAATAGAAATCTTTGATAAAACATGTTGATATTTCCTTATAACCAGAGCTATGCTTGTATTTAAAGTTATTTATTATGTGACTTATTTCTTTCTCTGAAACGGGAATTAGAAACATGCAATGATTATTTTGTTCAATATTAATTTGAAAATTTTTTTCATGCTTTATTTTCTTTACAGTTTCTGGCACTGCATTTTCCATAATTTGATTTATTTTGTTAGAAAGCACCTGATAGGGCTTTCTAACGAGTGCTTTCTAACGAAATAAATCTCTAAACTCTAACTCTCTAAAGAAAAATTACCTTGATTTTTGGAATATCACTTAATCTCTTTTACCAATTGCCAAGCTATTTTAGTTTTATTTTCACTATTTTCAATTCATTTTTTATAACAATTTTTTCGAGATTGAGTGAGTAAAGAATTGTATTTGCGTTTTTCTGTCCTGTAAATATCTTTATAATCAACATTATTAGTAGACAGTGTAAACAAAACATCAAGCCTAGATTTACAACGTTTTATATCATCATTTTTAAAGTACTTTTGTGATTTTTTTATTCGCTGTATTTTTCTCTTCGAGTGGAAAACATTGTATAAAAATTTTCTGAACTATATTCATAAAAGCATTTCACTGATTATCTACCTCTGTCTCAAAAACAGATACCCAGTTTACATTACCTAACATGCATTTAAAAAAATCTTAATTCTCTTTGCTAAATAATCGTTTTTTTATTATATTTGACTCAAATTTATTTAATTCAAATTTTACCTTTTGAGCAGTATGATCAGATGTATGATTGAATACAACAGAATCAAATATGTCAAGATTTGTTAAAATATTATCTATATAGGATTTTTTGTTACCTTGTATGCGTGTATAGTCTATGATGAAAGGTTTAATATCAAAGTAGCTCAAAAACCTTTTTAATGTGTCTGGCCACCTTGCACACTCAAGCAGCATATTAAAGTTAAAATCACCAGCCAGAAAAATGATGAACTACTATGTAGACTAAAACGAAAAAAGACCCCAAGATGATCCCCTGAGGTAGATATGCCTAATTTTAAATTGATCGGTTCAGAGTAAACCCTCCATTCCTTGTCAACCTGTCCTTTCCTTCCGAGTCCCTGTCAACTAAATCACAAAATATTTGGTCTAATTTGTTTATTATAACTTGTGGGTCTTCTGTTCGGTAGATGGATAGGATTACAATATTCTTCTTATCAATTCGCACCTCTGCAGCGGAACACTCAAACACAGTACTTTCTAATTGACTAAAAATATCTTCCCGGGCTTTTGCAATAAACGTGTCTTTGTGTCAGTTTAAAATACCTCACATTTTAGTCCCTCAGTTGTTCTTCTGTTTTCCAATGCTCAGTTAAACAAAGAGCAAAAAATTCATCATGCTCTTCTAGGATAAAATTATTGGCATCAATACTTGTTCTAATTGATAGCGTATTTAAGTGGATTACTGATAATTTCTTTTGGTATGTGAAGTAGACTATCTTTTGACACTGGGGTTTTTCTGTACATTCTGAAAATGGTTAAAAATGAGACCGTTCGGCCATAATCCTTGCTGCATTAAATGAGATATTTTTAGTTCTGGAACAGTAATTTTAAATGAACTTTTGTACTTATCTGTCCTGGTTTTCATTTTTTTGCAGATAACGTTTTCATCCAGTTTTCTTTCTTCTAGGTAGTTAAGTATTTCCTAAGCTTCCGTTTTTGGATAGAAACCTGACAGAAAATCGCCACATGTTTTGTGGCCATACGCCAGATACTTCCATTTTCCTTCTTCCTTTTTATTGCCATGTATCTTCTTTCCACTTTTTCTGTGAAGTATCGATCTTCATCGGGATGTCTGTTTTCCTACATCCTGTTTTTAGCGTGTTTTTCATACCTTTCGCTTTTTGTGCAATTGTTTTTTTATCTTTTTTTTTTGTTTAGTTGCTGGATATAGTTGTCCCAATTTTCGTTTCGTTCTTCTAATTGTTTTTTGACTTCACTAATTAGCTCATTAGCATTTATTTTGTAATCTTGGTTTCTTGTTCTGTAGGTCCTTCTTCTTTCCCTGTTTTTTCCTTTATTAGTTCTTTCAGCTCGTTGCTGATTTATCTGAATCTTCCTTTAAATCGGAGGCTTCCATAGTGACCAGATCATCTGGTGTGAGAATTACTTGGTGTTCGATTCCTTTTTTTCACCAGAATGGCCGTGCCTCCTGATATGGCCCTGTAGTCATTTCTGTAGAGATCATAACCCGGAAATTTTATTCTTGTTTTTTCCGTTATTTTGGTTTCAGGTAAAGGTACGATGTCTAGTTCGAGTCTGTTGGCAAACTGGTCCAGATAGGTGATTTTTTATTTTAGCCCATTTAAATTCCATGACCCTATTCGCAGATTGTCCAACCGGTTAGACAGTTCTGCTTACAACAATACTGCCCATTGCTACTAGTCATCTTCTCGAATACACCCAGGAAGTTTTTCAACTGTTTGAGATATAGGGATTGCTGTTTTAGAATTGACCACGGATTTTGGTTCTTTCGGTTGTTGTGTCTTCCTGGTTACTTATGCGTAACTAACAGATCCTGTTCCTGGTGCACTTTGTATGCTTCTGCTCTTAACAACCTCTGTAATTTCCTTTATGGGCTTCGCCACAGTTTGCACATTTTGAGTCAGTGTTTCTGCCTTTTTCTTGATTTTCTCGGCATTTGACACATCTTGATCCGCAGTGGCAGGTCTTTGATCCGTGGAATAATCCCTAATAGCTGTAGCACTGCATTACTTCCTTATTATTTTTTTTTTCATCTTCTACATATATCCTCATGTAGCAGAGATTGGATACTTTTTTAATTTTTTGGTCATCTTCCTCGTTGGTGGTGACTAGAAAAAGTGGTAATAGCCTCTTTTCTTCTTTTTTTTTTATATTATGTTTGATACCTTGATGGCGTGAATGCCTTTTTCGTTCAGTTCTTTTTGGATGAATGGATAGACAATCCACCCTATTTTATTTTTTTCGTTATATTCCTCCAACACTTGACACCTAACCTTATGTTTAGGTAGCCGTCTCTGTCGTTTGTTTGGATGACGATCGATCTGCCAGATTTGGCAAATTTGTTCGTCGATACTATTCCTGTCGCTGCTGCTTTTTGGAAAATATTTTGCTTTGCCCTACCGTCTTGAGCATAATCGCCGGTGGTTTAGGCGCAGCATTCTTGGGTTGTTCTTCTGCTACTGTTTTTTTTGGCATTTTGTTTTTGTGCTGTTGGTTTGAGCGCAGTTTTCTTTTACTGTCTCAGTTTTCATATCCACTACAGTGTTTTGATTGTTCTCTTTTTCTTGTTGGTTTCTTAGCATGCCTCAGGCTATGCATGCTTCTTCATGTCTCTTTTGTATTATAAGTGTCTGCTTTTCAGCATCACTCATTTTTTGTTTCTTTTATGGATTTGTTTATTTGTTTTTTCTTTTTTGGACTCCGTTTCGTTTTCTTCGGATATACTTGCTTGGCCAGTACCAGTACTGGGTCTTTCTTGTTCTTGCGCTTTTGCCTGATTTTCAACCGTTTTTGTACTGGTTTTGGTTTTTGTGCAAGTTTTTCAGTTTAAGTCGATTTATCTATTGACTTTTTTTCTTCTGTCATTTTTTCCATCGTTTCAAATAACTTTTGTCTAAGTTTTTGAATTTCCAAGTCCTTGATGATTATTTCTTCCTTAAGTTTGGCCAGTTGTTTTCTATTTTCCTCCTGCAGCTGACGGATTTGATTCATAAGACATTTTTTCTCTTCTTCCATTCTCTTCATTTTCTCAACCAATGTTTGCATTGAGTTGGCTAGGTTGGATTCCATCTCCACTATTCTGTTTTCTTTAGTTTTCTTTTAATAATATTAGTGTCTTTAAAATCTGAGTCTCCTCCCGGGGAGAATTGTCTTTTTCGGTTCGTCGATATTAATGTGTAACTCTCAATTTGTGTCTGATGGACCTAAATTTGTTTTTAGCAACATTTAGTTCATTAATGTCAGAGTTATGTACAGTGTTTTTGTCTGATGGACGTGAATTTATGTTTATGCCAGCATTTAATTGATTTGTATTCGAATTTAAATTTAAATTTGCATCTGATGGACCTGGATTATCTGTATCAGAGTCTGTACAATCTGACTTTGAATTTAAATCGTCATTATCATTAATCTCTGGCAGGTCCTCGTAAATATTGTCTATTATATCGTAAAATTCAGTTACATTTTTGATCATCTGTAGTTTCTGCGCTTCTTCTCTGGACCAACAGGTGTTGTTTGTGTTGTTTTTAGACACTTTACACTATTATTTTATTATTTTTTTGTCACACACAAACAAAATTTTATTTTAATTCAAGTTTAATATGAAGTTTACTGCAATACAATTTCTTAAAAAAACGTTTATCAATTCTTCAATTCTTCAATCAACAAATCGGCGCCAAATTTCAGTCAATAAGCTTGCAAATGCGTCTACACACTGTCAGTTTTTGGATGTTCCTCCAATATCTGTTGTTGTATTCGTAGAGTATTCTCTATTTTTTTTTTGTTTTTAGTTTTGCGGTTGGTACATAGCAGAGCAAATTATTATTAGAGTGCATATCTACCCCAGGATAGGTTTTCGTTAAGCTCTTACAGTTGTGGAAGCGTCGGTTAGGTTCAGTATGAGTGGGCGCTTAACCATCCTTCCATTCGACATAAGAGGTCTATTGTGGCTCATCCCTAGATTAAAGTTGTCCCTTCAGCCCAGTCTTTTTAACAAAGTCTATTGTGACCTTAGGTGATACTTCTACAAAGTCGTTGGTCTCGAGATAATATTGCTTAAATGTATTAAGCCTTATCCTAGCCAACCTTGGAATGTGTTCCACTGTCAGCCTGACAGAATCTCCAATTCGCACTCTCTGCCAGTCCGATTTTGTTCATGTGCCCCTTGAGGCGACAGTGTTCTTTTAAGAGACTTACGATAATTCGCAGATCCTTCCTATTCATGTCTAGTAGATCTTTGGATCGACTTAGACGTTGAATGTTTGACACCCATTTGTTCATATCAGTGGTTGCGCTTCATCTGCTTCACCCAGTCCATTATTGTTCTTTTAGCTGTGCTTCTTGCTATACCAATGACAGGTTCTGGACCTATAATGTTTCTTTTGTCCTTCCTCTGGCAAGTAGGCCTACTTTTTCGGTCCCTTCAATACCAGTATGTCCAGGCACCTAGAGTAAACTTACTTTGTTGCTTTTTCCGATCCGAATCAGATTCTAAAGACAGTTCCAAACTAACATGGAGTCAATCCGATTCCATTCCATTGCCTTAAATGCCACCTGGCTATCAGATATAATTTTTATTGTTTTGTCCCTGCAGTTCCTCTCTATTAGTTCCTGCAGGCACATCTTTATAGGATACATTTCCGATTGGAAAATAGCGTAGTGATTACCTTGGATTTCACTAAGGCTAAGCCTTGGTTTCCCTCCGTATACTTTAGCTCCAACTCCTTCATAAGTTTTAGAGCCTTCAGCATTGATCTGCCATTACGAGATTCATTTTATTTGACTCCCATTCGTCTATTTCTAAAAAAGAACAGTGAACAACTTTTCGAAATTATATTTAATTTGCATTGCATCTGGTACCATTGCCAACCCTAGGTGATTTTTAATTATCTTTCCAGATTTAATCCCGGTATCCTTTTGCCGTGCTTCCTGCCCTCTCATCCGCCTTCTGTATGCTCCTACCTTCGTCTCCTCCATCCATATATGTGATGGAAGGAGATCAAGTCTGACCTCCATGGGAACGGTTGAGGTAGTCGACATCGCTCCTGTTATAATTAAGTATGCTTGTCGTTTAAGCTTATTCAGTTTCTCTTTGGTGGTCTTTTGATGGCATTTATACCACCATATTAGTGCACCTTACGTAATCATAGGTCTGACTACAGTCATATATAGCCAGTACATCTGTTTGGTTTTAATACCTAATGTTCCATGTAAGCTGCTTATCTAGAATAAATTATTACTCCTAGATATTCACCTCATTAGACATTACTCCTAGATATATACCTCATTCGCCCTTTTCGACAGTTTTTCCATATCACAGACACGTTCCGTCTCCTTGTAAAACTCACCACTATTGCTTTACTAGGATTAACAGAATTTTTCCCTATAGTAGAGACCCTAATAAGCCGTTATTAGGGTCTCTGTTACCTCATGATTATTGTCATCAAATAACTGTTTGATATATCGTTACCACTCATTATATCATTCCTCGTTTCTTAACAATGCCTCTTTTTTGTTGTTATATAGCGTCGATATATTTCTCCTCCTGTATAGACCAGACTGTTCTTTTAATTTTTTATGTAAATTAAAACCATCATAAATGTTTTGAAGGTCAATTATTTTATAGGATTCCCGTAGTCATATCTATTTTGCCCCTTTTATTAACTTTTTGCGAATTAAACGATGCCTTCTTATGTGTTTTTCATTTTATATTGTTCATCGAGTCTTTAATGTTACGTCAGTTTTCTTCGATGTTTTTGTTTTCAAAGGATGATGGCATAATGTATGTATATTACTAGTATTCATGATCTATGATATTTCATTTACTACTTCAGGTGACTCCAATATCTGTTGTTTTATTCGTAGATTCTTCTCTGCTTTATTCTAAGTTTTGCGTTTAGGACTGAGCATAGCAAATTAGGATGAGTGCATATCTGCCTCATGATAGGAGTTCGTTAACCTGTTACAGTTCCGGAAGCGTTGGTTAATTAATTTGAAGTCAATCTGATTTCTTAGTATATTTTCCTTCGTAGATTGGAGGGACGTCCGTCTGTATGGCTGATTATACCAAGTATTCGTTATTATAAATTCTTCTTCCTGGCAAAACTATATAAGTTCTCTGTCGTTACGTGTACCTAGACCGCACTGTCTGATGACGCCTACTCTTGCTTGCTTGTCCACTTTCGAATTCTAACCTCCCATAATTACAGTGATTATTTTTTTTATCGGTGTCATTATGTCTTTAATTTGTTGGTAGAACATATTAAATTCCTAGTTGCCATGGTCGGCGGTAGGAGCGTAGATCTAAATAATGTTTATATTTACAGGCTTCATTATTAAATCTACCAGCATTACTCTATTTGAGGGATTTATTTAGATTATAGCCACTCTGCGTCTGTGGAATTTATCTCGTGATCCGGATGTATAAATTCTCTAATCCCTTGAGTTTAAATTGTTTGCGCCTAGACATCTTGTTTAGCATACTCCCATTATTTGTATGTCCTACCTTTTCTTTTTTTTATTATTTAACATCCCAATATATTTACAATCTGTAATATAATTAAAATAAGTAAATTTTCTGACAATATTCAACAATATAAATATTATTAAAGAAAAAAATGTAGAAAATTGCCCATTAACAATTTCCTGTGTATTCTTGGCACTGGAATAGTGTCACGTATGTCTTTAGAGTTTCGTTAGGCTTCTACAACTAGTTTTAGTTAACAGGTCGGCTCGTTTCTTTCATTTGAGCCTTCGTCCGATTGGTTGTGTCATTAAATTTTGGGCTAGATTATTGTGGTGGTCTGTTAGTCTCTGTTCATATCGTTGGCAGAGTTTGGTGACTTCTTCGTTCATAGTTGTCATTTTGAGGTTTGTCTTGTTTGGAACGTACCATGAAGCATTAGGTCATTCGGAGAAATCTTTCAATAATGTCAATACTGGATCTAGCTGTTGTTCACTAGAGCTGAATTCCATAGCTCCAAATGGGTTTTAAAATAAATTTATATGTTAAAATTTTGTTAGCGATTGACAGTTTTGGCTTCAGACCTATTAACCAAAATAGTTTGCTAAGTTTAGGGCCCAACTGTTATCGCTTGGTAAATATGTATTTTCTCCATGTGAGCCTGCAATCCAAATTCATTCACAAATATTTTATGTCGTTTTTATGTGGCAGAGGTTGACCGTTTAACGATACCAGAGGACAATTTCCCTTGCGGTTTGTAAATTTTACCTGCGCAGATTTTGTCTAGTTGGCTCGTAAACGACACATTTTTAGCCAAGTTTGTATTGCATTTAGGTTAGCCTGTGCTCTGTGTGGTGCTACGGTTGGATCTTCATGAGAAGAGATGTTCATACTGTGTCGTCTGCATAAGTTGCTGTTGTGACTTCTGGTGATGTAGGTAAATCCGCAGTGAATATCAGGTACAGCACTGGTTCGAGGATACTGCCTCGAGGCACTCCAGCCATAATTGGGTAAGTAAACTTATAGTGATGTTTTACAAGGTAATGGCGGTCTTGCAGGAGGAACCTTATGATTTGGAAGTAATTGTTGGGAAGAGATTTTTAAAGTTTGTATAAAAGGCCATTATGACAAACTTTGCAATTTGTGTGGAAATTCGATACAAAATCAGTGCAAACTCGTTACTCAATGTTGCTTTTGTCTGGCAACATAGGTCCTTGAGTTTACTTTTTTTTTTGTATGAACTCTAGCAACTGCAAAGTTGACAACTTTAAAATTTCTCAAGTTGTTGCCATCTTCCGAATTGACCTCCCAACGATTTAGCTTCTATTCATAGTCGGCTCATTTTCAGAAGATTTTTTTTACTCTTTCCATTTTTTCATTAAATCCGCAATTCTAAAAAATGAGGTGTTTAAAAAACTAGTGATGACTTTATCACCCTAAGATACTTCACCTCGTATATTAAATTATTATTTTATATTATTCTTTAACAGTAAATTTATATCAACAATATACAAGGGTGGTTAATTTTTAACAATCTTGTTTGTTTAGCTAACAATGAATTTATGCAGTACTGTATGGTCACAGAAATAACTTTTGTAATTTGGCCTACTCTGCAGAAATTTGAATCATTTTTAGAACTAAATCAACAAGGAAAATCAGAATATTAAAAAAAATTGCGAATTTCATTACAAAAACTGAAAATGACGTCACAATACAAAGATAGTTTACCTTGTATATCATGTGACGGGTAGCTCCAATCCTATGGCGACCGGCTGTTTAATACCTGCGAAAAATAAAACACAAATAATGTCATAAAATTGAAACGACAATTACGATTAACTAATATTACGATGAGTTAATACACACACAGCGAAGAAAGTCGGTTCAGAGGAATAGAGATGGAACGGGCCGATCAATACTCGGTCCGGCGAGGAGCGGAAAGTTACTTATCCACTGGAAAGAATAGGTCTGTCTCAGATCAATACTCCAAAACCGGGTACAGAACTGTCACTAGATCAACACTCTAGCAGAAGCGGTTGGCCTTCAGTCAATACCCTAGACCCAGTGGTATTGTCATCAAATCAAATACTCTGATGGAGCTCCAGACGGTTTGCCTACAGTCAACATCCAGAGGCCCGGTGGAGTTCCCACCAGATCAGCACTCTGGAAGAACTGGATTTTCTCTTGTAGCATGTCTGTTCTCGTCGGCCTTTTATCTCCTCTAGCGCGCATCGATGGAAGAGGAACTTGCGGTGGAAGTGCGTGTGTACGCAGCGCTGAAGGGACAGAGGTGATGCTCAGATTATTATTTACAAAAGACAATAAATTTAAAACATAAACTTCGGTCCACTGTTAAATTTTTGGTTTTTGGCAGGACAGTTTATTCAAAGTTGTACTCAAGTTTGCGGTCGATTACCAGGTGAAAATAATGCAAAGTTGCAACATATATTCCTTTATTTGATTCCAATAGTACAAAAATATACGATTTAAAAAAAAAAGAAAACAGGGTATATAATACGTACTAAAGACATCTGCATGAAATATCTGTTAATATCAGGAGTAAAAATTGCACATGGTTAAAAATAATTTAATTAAGAGGCTGCCTGATATTTGACTAGATTTCCATGTTTTTAATTATGACTAATATTAAAGCACTTGACTACAAGATTAAATACAGTAAAATCACAACAATACACAAGATAAGACAAAATAAATTATTAGTTCTATTAACAATGACATAGGGTATAATTAAAATTTATTTAGGTTTTATTTGTATACTAATTAGCCTACTATTTTATATATTTTAAACAGTAGAATTATTTTATTTCCAATTCATGCGATGACTACTTTTTTTGTTCTATAGACGTTATAGTCATTTCTTGCGAAAAACAGAAGTGAATGTACTAAAGTAAAAAAATAAGTTATTATAACATAAAAAGTACATTCATAGTATAACAAAGTGTAATAAACCTATGTTCATCTTCGAAAAATATAAACGACGAGTGAAAATAATTTTAAAATTTAATGAGAAGATTAACTAAAAGTATAACTAACATCCCAGAACTCTGTCAGTGGTGTGCTAATGTGATAGACTTGTGTAACATGGCTCCGATATTTAACCCAAAATTTTGAGCAATATGAGTTGATTTTTCCAGAGTACGTTTTTTATTGAATTCTTAAAAATATTTACAGTAAAAGAACAATTAGTAATAATTTATCAAAACAATATATAGACGTGCAGGTGAAAAGATGATATTGTCAAATACTAATTTCGGAGGGCAAACTCGCTATTGGAAAAAGGTAGGAGATTTATTTGTTATCTAACATATATCTAGTAAGAAGAACTAACCGAAATTGAAAGTGAATAATCATTGATTGAGGATAGAAAAAGGAAGAGGTGGATTAATGACGATGTAGGAAAATAACAAAATAATAATCCTTTCATAAGAAGTAGATAAAAAGTTATTTGGGTTCCCAATAATGAATGGATGTAATAATCAAAAAATAAAAAAAAAAAAATAGAACTTATGAGCAAAGTTCAAGTAATTCAAAAAAATTAAAATAATTTTCAAGATGAAATATGTAACTTAAGAATATACAACTGTAAGAAATATCGAAAGCAGATAGGAAGAACCAAAACAAAAAACTCAAGAAGCGACCGAAAAATCAGAAACTTTTACCAAAAAATAAAACGGCAACGAAGTTAAAATTTAAAGAACTTAAACTTAAAGAACGAACGAACATAATTCATTATAAAGATGAAGAGAGAAATCTGTTAAGTGAAATTAATGAAATATTAAAAAGATAAGCCAAATATTTTCAAAATATATTATATGCAGAGGATCAAGATCTCAGTTAACAAATGCCACTACCAGATGAAGCGTAGTACCAACGAATAAATTTTAACTATAGAAAAAAACAAGGAACCTGGCGAAAGCTGTATCATTGCTAAGTGTCTAAAATAAAGTGGTAAAAGGCAGCAAGAAAAAATCGCTGAGATAATATATGAAGTGTGGATCAAAGAACAAATAACCAAGCAGTGAGAAAATGCTATCCTATGCCAGATACATAAAAAAGAAGACGCTGCAGAATGTAAAGAAATATAGGAGAATAGCATTAAAAGATACAATGTATAACGTTTTTACCATGTCGATAAATCGATAAGAAACAAAATTAAAAATAAAAAGTTGAAAATAATCTGGGCAAATATCAAGCAGACTTACGAGCAAATAGATTAGTAATAGCCCAAATTTTTAAAATGAAACAAATATTACCTAGCTCATACGAATTCAATTTAGCATTGAATAGGTTTTTTTATCGATTTTACATAGAGAAATCTTAAGAATAAATGACACAATAAATAAAATAATTTTCACATTTTTAAATTTAAATAAATAAATGAATTAGGGACTTCTACAAATCTAATTTACTTATCATCGTGCCGTGACTATCTTCGGACGACACACAGTAGGCTATCATCATCTCAATAATCATGGAACCTTTTATGAAGTTTTTCAGCAACCGCAGGAAAAATCTAGGTCTCATATCGGTAAAAATAGCAAGACTGTGTATATGGAATAGATATATGCTGCATAATATCGTTTTCCAAGAAATAAATGCCATACGAGATATATCAAGTTTAGAGAGCTTTTCCGCATCAGAATTATTGTTAGTGTTCAACAAGCTTCTATGGTATTTAAATTGTTCTATCCGTCCACATCAACAAATATTCCAAGATTTAAGGTAAGATTGGAGTCGTCGGTGTACCGATTTATGACTTCTTAACCTAGAACCACAGCAGACGATGAAACATTAACTGCTTACTTACGGGAGTATCTCTCTAATACGCTGAGACAGGTAAACATTGAAAACACTGTAATGTTTCAATAATAATAGCATTAAACAAAATTACAAACTTAGTGAAGAACACAAACAAAAAAAAATTATATTTGTTTTAATTTATGTTTAAATGAAAGTAACTTCTTGGAGTTAGGTAATTTTTAGTATACTTATATTATATTATACAAATGTATATATATATATATATATATATATATATATGGGCCTTCATTTGTGTACTCAAAGGTCCAATATAGCAAATCATTTGAAAAACCTTCCTCAATAATTATTTTATGGAGTATTAGAGATAAGCCTTCTCGATCTCCAGTAAACAGTTGTTAATATCATTATTTATTTTGGGAATCTCTGTGTAAACAGGGCCAACTTCCCTAGTATCTACGCTTTTTGTGCTTTCTGTTGTACCAGATTAAAAAACTTAAATACAAAATGGAACTAATATTCAATTTTTATGTATATATATATATATATATATATATATATATATATATATATATATATATATATATACAATATACACAATTATTGTACATACACACTAAAGATCAAAGCTAAAATGTTTTTTAAATCACACTAAAATAAGATCAAGTACATAATAAAAAAAATAAGGACGTACTCTTTGGACGTTGAAACGTTACAAATAATTAATATTTTAAATTAACTTTAAAGAACAATAAAAATATATTTTTTTTTGTTCTATGAGTAAAGAACTTATGATATTATTCACAAAGTGTAGTATAATTTAACTACCAATATTATTGCAAATGATAACTAAAAAACTGTAAAAGATGACTGAGTAGTATCACATACTACTACATTTGATACTATAATTTCGACAACTACTTAAAAAAATTATTTTATTCTCATGCGAATGTACCGCTGTTTAATTTGCATTTAACGTTTAATATTAACTGTTACTTATTTAAACAATACTATAAACATTATGTAATTGAAAAGCAAGGTAATTTCAAATTATATTAAATCCATGGTAAAATCGTAAATAATTAATGGTTTGAATGTTTTCCTAGTTAGTAAAGTGTATTTTTTCTAATCTTACAGCATGCCAAAATACAGAACTTCATCACTAAATAAAATATTAACACACAACAAAATTTCACAGAGTAAAATAATAAATAAAACAATATGGTACTGACCATGTATTTAACATTATTGACTAAGAGTAGTTTCAATGAAGTAGAACATATATTTCCCAGTAAAGGTCATACCTTCCTAGTTTCTGATACGAGATTTGAGTATACAGAAAAGAGAAGAAAAAGTTGCAAAGCTGTGGTACCCATGCGCCTAATACGTACTATAGCTAATGCTAATAGTAATCTTTTTCATATAATAATGCCAGTCATTATTTCTTGGTAATGGTAGTTCGATACTTTCCATGACAGGAAGTCAGTGACTCATCAAAATCTAAACAACAATAAATTGACACTATCTGAAGGAGTAAAATTCAAACTGTCGAAATAACATAATTCAATAATTAAAATTTGCAAAAGTTGAGGAGATATCCAACCACGTGCAAGAATAAACATTTTAAAACTATTGTTATCAATAAACAGATAAGAAGTGGACTAACACCTGATAAAATTACACACATTAAAGCTATGCTTTTGTTCCTGGTAGGATATTTTGGGGAGTATTGTGTAAAACTGTGTGAGCAAGGCTAAAATAATCCGACAGTTCATTTCAATGTACTACTTATTCAGTGTTTAGAGTAGTGGTGCCAGGTCTACTAAAACCTTTTATTAAAAGGCCTTTTTGTAGCGACTTTTATATAGTTTAAATTTGTGTGACACAGAGAAGGGCGACCACGATGTTATAAATATTAGGTAACTTTCTGCTAACCTACCGGTGGATGTAATAAAACGAACAAATATTACGTAAATTAACAATCCAACTAACAATGAATGTATTCGCTTTTAAAATTGAAAATTGTTCATAAATTCTTTTTTTACAAATTAGTATACTAAAACATTAAACGAGGAGTGTTTTCGAAGTAAGTACAATTTTGATATGTAAAAGAAAGCAAGTAACCTTTTGGGAAATAATTTTATTTTTACATGAGAGACTGACCACAACTTTCTATACTTTTTCACATCATTGCCGCCACTATTAAGGCACTTATCACAATAAATAACAAGCTTTCATACAACCTCGTTACAGCCTTTATATAAGCAGGATCCGATGGAGGATGGTCCACTTATTCCATGACAAACGTGATAACCATATAAAAACTTATTATATTATTTCAAGACAAACGTGATCAAAAACCATTTATGGGTCGCCGACTCCTTTCCTTGTCATGTACATTCTTTCACCATCTTCTACACAATGTAAACAGTATCGATGGTTGCTGCAATCGTGTCAGCACGTAGGTACACATACCGCATGTGCAGGCCACCGAACGCAGCTCTGCAGTGAACTAAATAGGTACTACATTTTATTTCAAGACAAGCGTGATCAAAGATCGGTGGGAGTCGCCAGCTCCTTTTCTCGTCTTGAACATGCTTTCACCTCTTTTACACAATTAACAGTATAAAAAATCGATGGTTGCTGTAACCGTGTCCGACAGATAGTCGGTAGGCACACAGAGCGCACGCTCGGGATACCAACCACAGCTGTGCAGTGCTGGAATTTTCAAACGATACTTACTTGAAAAACGAGCCTCGTACATTCATAAAGGTAATAAAAGTAGCTCTATAAAAATAAAAAAAAAGAAACCAGAAGATTTACCTTCCCCTTTTGTTTGTATATCCTTAATTAGACTAAACTTTTATAACCCTTTATTAGTAATAGCGATAGTAAACATTGTTATTCTTTTTAATACTATACTACAAGTGAATTTGCTTAACAAAGTATATATTTAAAGTAGTTAAGAGTCAACACCAAAATAAAAACACCCTATATATTTAAAGGTTATGTTAACGTAGTAAAATTGTTCCTAAAAATTACAAGATGTGGCTACAAAATAATGAGACTAATGTGCTGATGAATAATGATAATGAAACACTGCAAAGTGTTAAAGTCCAACTGATACCTATGTATCGTGGACATTTTTTATTCATTTGGTAACCATTTGCATATGTAGTTGTAGTTTTTTTTACCGCCTACACATTTTTATATTCACCGTGTACTTAATTCAGATGTATATTGCGTTCTTTATCGCATACATGCTTGGCTTTACACTCTGTGGTACTGATTCGGAGTTTCATATGAAAGCGAAAACAAGACTCATTCAGAGAGTGGCTGCTGCAGGGTGATCAGTGTTAAGTTATTCAGAAAGCGGTCTCGTGAGATCACCCCCGATGGTCGGCCTTATCATTATTAGAATTTTTTTGTATTATCAAGTAACAAATCAAAATAATTAGTTTAATTTGTCTTTTGACAACGGTTTGCGAAGTGAAATCCCAAACGTCAAAATATTTTCGTATTTTCAACTGAAATTGTGGTTGTCATTAACGATAGTAAATAACATTGATAGTAAATGCAACAAGAAAATAGCTTCCGAACCACGTTCTTTGTGTATACATACGATTTTTTTTTACTTTTAATTAAAATAGATTTGTGTTAATTGCATTATTCTTTTTATTTCCTTCGTCTATAAGTAAATTTTTTTTCTGTGATGATTACTTATCACAGTAACTTACGTTTTAATTTGAATTTTTTATATATAATCAGCTATACACAAACACATTTCCCTTGGATAAGGGGGGTGTTACCATCTCTCCTAACTACCGCTTTATTGCAGGGTGCCATGAGAAACAATAGTTTAAAAAGTATTGGAGTCAACATAAATGCGGAGTTTCTGAACAACTTAAGGTTTACAGACGACATAGTCCTTATTGCAGACTGGGTAGATCATGCCTGTCAACTTCTTTAAGCCCTTTAGAGCTCATACACGAGTTAACCTTAAAATTAACTTTTCTAAAACACAATACATGACCAACCTTGTACTGACAAAAAACATTTCAAGTAATGGCACGCAAATTGAACGAGTTTATACCTATAAGTATCTGGGCCACGAGATTAAATTAGGAAGAGACAATAAAAAACAGAGTCAAACACGAGAATAGGACTAACATGGACAGCTTACAGAAAACTGAGGCAATTCTTTAGATCAGATATTCCCATGTACTTGAAAAGAAAGATCATTGTGTACTTCCAGTTCTAACGTATGGAGGAGAAACATTGACCCTTACCAGAAAAGCCATCAATAAGATATAAGTGGCACAGAGAGCAATGTTGAATATATCCCTCAGAGACAGAATTTCAAATCAAATAGGAGAATAACTAGTCTTACGGACCCCGTTTAAATGAATCACAACGCTGAAATGAAACTGGGCAGGACATGTTGCCAGAGTCTAAGATGGGAGATGGAGCAAGAAAATTTTAGAATATACCTAGACACGATACTTATCGTAATCGAGGACGTCCTTCAACAAGGTGGTCAGACGACATCAAGCGCATCCAGCACAACTAGATTCAGGGTGCTCAAGATCGGAGCAATAGAATTATTTACGGGAGGCCTCTGTTCAGCGGTGGACTCAAAATAGCTGATGATGATGATACTAATGGTAACCAGGCAATATCCAGGCAACCATTTCCTTCGAGATTACGACTAGTTGTATCAGATCTTATTCTTGTCTATATTTCCTCATTTATTTGTATGTCGTCCAACATTTCCTTCGAGCTTACGACTAGATGTATCAGATCTTATTGTTATCTTTATTTTCTCATTTATTTGTATGTCGTCGTTTCGAAGTTGATTTATTTCCTACGTTTAGTATGTCGTCATCATGTTCCATAACAAACTGTAGTATTGATTCACCTCTTTCATTCAAGTTTCTACTGGCCCACGTCAGATCAATTGCATTCTCCATTCACCTGTGTAGTCCATTTTTTCATATATTCGTTTGCAGAAGTTCATTCTAACTCCCGACAGGACCTTGTATCGGTTTGTTGATGATCAGGTCTGCTTGAGCTCGATCTAGTTGAGTATCAGGGTGGTGTCAATGTGCCACCGCCATCATAAATACTTTTGTGGCATTACTATATTATGACCTAGTCTACTAGCTCCTTGGTTTTTGAGTGACTGTTCGTGATTTGGGAGGCGGTAATGGTATTCTCCCAAGGACTTTTTTTACCCTCGGGTCTTGCCGGTACCCCCGCTTTGGCTTTATGTGGATTTGCTGTAATCCATGTCCCAGCAGTCATTTTTGCTCTCTCTCTCTCTCTCTCGCTCTTCGCCCTCCTTTGTTGAGCTCCTCTCGGAACACCTTCTGGCTGAGTCTTTAAGGAGAAGGTACAATACGATCGCAGGAATTGCAGAAGTTTACAAAATTTGCCAAATTATACGTATAAGGGCTGATCTCTCTGTTCCAACACTGACTCAATTATATAACCCACAGTAAAAAATTGGTAAATATTTCACTTTTATGTTTTAACGTAGTCTAAATTAAAGTTTTTTTTTCATTCTAGGTTCTAATTCCCATTTTTTCTTCTTCTGCCTTATTCATTTATTGAATACTGAACTCTGAAAAGTGGATGGCTATCGAGGTTTCGGCGTAATACCTCAGCGTTGGTTATATGATATGTCCAGGGAATTTAAGAAATTCTCCCGAACACCCACATGACGTTACCGTTTATTGTCCAAGTCTCTGTCCATTGTAGCATTCCACAAACGGTACCGTACAATTAAATTAAGACTCTTGTTGTTAAACTGAGTTCTCATATTTATAAATGTTACTCTTGTCTGTTCAATTCTGCTACGTAACCACCCCTAATTCTGTCTTACTTTTGTCAACTTCCCCCTACCACCCATAATTATGGTTTGCACCCACTTCCCTGTTGAAGTTTGAATCTTGAATTCTTTGACGGTGGTGAATCTCAATGCATACACTCTGTATTTTGATCTCTACATGGTATTTATGGTTCTAGAAGTCATGTATTATTGCTAAACTTGCGGGTAAATACTCTGTTTCTAGTCTAAATTGAACCTGTGAACATTCGTGGTACCCATCTTAAAAACAATTTTTTCAGGCTCAATTCAGCAGTAAGTATATTATATACAACATGGTCTAAGATACCAGCCTCTTTAATTATTTTTCTAATAGTCACACGTCGATCTTTTAGCACAAGATTATGGACGTTTTTAAAATGTAGGTTCATGTGTATACGACTGTTTATTTTTAATAATTTTAATTACTAATTTTAATTAGTCTTGATTTTTTAACTCATTCTTCAGAAAATAAGTACATGCGATGGAAGGATATCCCTACCTAGGAAGATCGAACGGGCAAATCAAAGTCCAAACTTGAAAAACTTTCTAATTTAAATATTGCATTGCCCGTCAAAGCATTTTAAATGTGTCATCAAAGGAAATTATTTCACATTAGGTTATTTAGTTCATACTGGATTCAGTTGACTTTATGGTACAGGTATATGTTTCTGAGGTTACATCTCTATTAAAAGTAACGGAAAAAAAAAGTCAGAAGCGACAAGAAGGAGGTGACTTAAGGTTTCAATAAAAAAAAATTACTACGTATATATATAATAATAGTCTCCCGTTTTATACCGCTGTCGCGGCTTTGGGAGTATAGCAGGGTAGTCTGCTATATCTAGGGCCTACGGTATACAAGGAAGGTAACATAGCCAGTGCTACGCTTCAACCGTCTATTATTACCCCTGGTTTTACCCAAGGTACTCATTTTTATTCAGGCTGAGTCGACCTGGGGCCTATAGACATTTTTAAAATGTC
This sequence comes from Diabrotica undecimpunctata, assembly GCF_040954645.1. Lineage (NCBI taxonomy): Eukaryota > Metazoa > Arthropoda > Insecta > Coleoptera > Chrysomelidae > Diabrotica > Diabrotica undecimpunctata. The sequence goes on from NC_092807.1 coordinate 83,797,708, forward strand.
TAGATGTCCGGATGTAGAACTCCGGACCACCGGATTGCGAGGCAAGTATCCTACCGCTTGCGCTACGCAGGCCCACTACGTATATATAATATATAACTGCACAAAAAAAAAATAAAACATTTTACGGCGTTAGTCTCATTATTGTATAGCTACTCCCTGTAGTGCTGTACAAAATAAAAGTTATAGTAACAATTGGGTCAATATTTATTGTATCAATTTGAATATTATACTACAGTCAATACATAATTAAATTGTCTTTAAGTTATTGTTATAGCAGTTTAGACTATGAGCAATAAAATATGGGACGATTGAGATTAACAAGGTACTTAATTTATCACAAAAACTACTTTTGCTTTATATCAATTTTTTCACACCGGAATCTTACAAGGTCTTAAACAGTAACGTTCTTCATAAGATAATTATACAAAATTATGTCGTGGAGTATGCGGCCCTTAAAAAAAACTATTTGTACCAAGCATTATGTAATTAAAGATTGGTACACTGGATGGAATTTGAAATATGCTATATTCAGTAAAAGGCATACATACTATGAAAAAAGTTCAATTTGTACTGACATGTATGTGATTCATAACTAATTTTTTTATTTGTAAAATAATTATTTTGTAATTGTTACAAAGTAATGTCTAAATTTAATCTAATTGATGAATATTCTATGTCCACCCAATTTGAAAGAGCTATATACTCTTTATTCACAACGTGCTTCCAAAGTCCTTGCGAGGAAATATGTACATACGAAACACGATTCATTTAAGTATAGGATTCACGAAAGTATAGGAATTTTAAAGATAGTTAATTCTAACTATTTATTAATGAGATATCTTGAGATAATTACCTAAAGAAAATCATGTCTATGAACCATTTTGCTCCATATTATAGTAATACCTCCAAGAATTACAGACAGATGTCACTTCTTTGTCCATTTAGTTGTAACTCTAAAGTAGCTCGAATACGCTTGAAAGTGAGTCTAAACTATTATTTTGTATTTCCGTTACGACTTTAGCTGGACAAGTAATCAAGCTAGAAAATGAAAAAAATTTCCGGTGGTAAACTGATTTGGAGTTCTCTATAAAACAAATAACTAAGATATATATCAAAACATAGTTTTTTCTTTTTATCTGTTATGTACGTAGGATACCAAATCACCGGAATATGCAAAAGACATAATATGCAAGAGGTAAAAGAAATGACCAGAGGCAGAGATGTTTGGAGACGGACAATACACGACAATTATACTCCCTCCGGGGGTCAGGGCTGAAGAGAGAGACTGTAGACCAAAGAACCCGCAATGATAAAAATAAAAGTGGATTATTTTTAACATTTGATACATAAATGGATTGATATAAATGGATAAAAACGTGTCATAAAATATTAAGACAAAAATACGGGTTAGTTTTAAAAAGTACTTTCTTTGCAACTCAATGTAGTAACATTGTAATCTGAGTAAGGGTTAAATGTACACTATGTCAGAACATCGAGAATAATCCACACATGTAAATTTGAATTTTACTTGAACGGTCAACCAGTTAGTAACATTTTCTTTGATGCTCTGATCTCGAGTCGACAGACTGTTGACAACAAGGTTTTCTAAAAATAAAAACAATTGGTAACACTCGTTTTTTCAAACATTTTCGTCCTGTTAGTAAAAAAAACATGAATTACTGAAAACTGTAATATTGCAAGAGTGTTAAAAATTAAAAATAATATTGATGTTAAATCTGTTTACTTGCATCTAAGAACTATATAGCATACATCTAAGGGGCAAACGACAATATTATTTCAAAGTGTCATGTTGATACAATAAAGTCAACCCAGTCATCTATGTAAATATCACTTCCTCTAGCAGCTCAAATATATATTAAGTATAAAGCTTAATTAATCGCTATCTGCTTTAACGATTGGGAATATATTGCTAACGCCCAGAACACTGGTAACTTTATCTTCAGTTTGGCTAAAGTATACTAAGCAATAGTTTCCTTTAAACTTGTTGGGTAGATCCGGAAATGTCACTTCGTATTTTTTGGTTTCGTGAGATTTACTGCTACTGCTGCTCTCGTCGGTTGGAGTTGCACATTTGCTAACGTATTCGTAGGTCACGTAGTCATCTAAGGCACAGAAATCCTCCTAAATAATTACAAATTATTAATTACTGGATAATTTCAACTAAGGGAACAAAAAAACAGTTTTATATATAATAACCTCTTAACAGCAGTAGGAAAGAGAAATATTCCAATATATCGTTTTATACAGTCATTATACATTATTTCTATTTCACATTTAAGGTCGTCAAAATATAAACAACTGCTTAGAAGTTTGCTAACAATAATTTTATAAATATTTTAGTTGGACATGTATAAATCATAATTTCAATAAAATAAAATTTAGGAAAAAATTTGAATACTAAAAAATAATAATTTACATTAAATATAATGTTAAAAATGTACAATTCCCCTTTAATTGCGAGAGTGGAAATAAAAGTTATCACAATATTTTGTGTAATGTAAGTAAACCTACAAGACTGTAAGTAATCAATTATTTATTGTATTTCATAAACACAATTCCAAAACAGCTCAATAAGTTGTTGTCCCTTAAACGTTTCTTAATTAATATTTTAAAGACTATAGAACTTTATAACAATGTATTGTATTATGCTCTATAATAATGAACTTTACTGGGTGGCTAACTAAGAACAGCTCTCGACCATATCTCGGAAATACATTATAATATGTACAGGTTCGGGATTGAAAAAAAAATATACCAAAAGTGGTTTCGAGAAAAACCTAAAAATGATTTATAGAAGAAAATGTAAAGGAGGAGGCTCCTCCACTAGAAGAGCATATGAATTCCTGAAACAAGATACTAATATAAAAGAGGGGGATATAAACTACGAACTAATGTTTTTAGAAATAGTGAAGGATAAATTATCCGTGATGATGCAGCAATTAAAGCGCAGGTTGGAAAAACTATTTCAAGGGTCCCCTAACAGAGCAAATACAAACAAATACAGCTTATGAAGTAGCGGATATAACAGAAGATCAGAACGAAAGTAATGAATTAACATACACACACACCGAAGACAGGAAATAATGAATACCATTAAAGTTGTGAAGAATAATAAAGCTACAACATATCAGCTGCAATTTTTAAAAATGGAGGACACACACTGATATATAGATTTCATAAACTAATACCAGACGTGTGGCATACAGACAAAAGAAATGCGAGGAGAATGGGACAAGGCAATTATATGCCCAATTCACAAGAAGGGAGACTACAAAAACTACAGGGGAATATCCTTATTCTGTGTGAGCTATAAGGTGTTTCATCATCATCATCATCATCATCAACCTGTATGCGTCTACTGCTGGACATAGGTCTCCCTCATCTCTTTCCATCTGTCTCTGTCTTGTGCAACTTGCATCCAGTTATTGTTAACACGCTTTAGGTCGTCAGTCCATCTAGTTGGTGGGCCGTTCTTCCTCCTTTCTGTTTATTGTATTTTTATAACTTCTTGTAGAATCTTTCCATAGAGACATATTTTAATACTTCGTTTAGTCTACTTAAGAAAAACGTTATAAAAACTAATACAAACCTTAAAAAGTCCAATCCAATCTTCGTCACTTTCTTTAACGTCCTTCGTGAGTTTGTAGTATGCTTTATTTTCTCCTTCTACGTCCCAACTAATAACGTTGTCAAATTCAATCACAGACTCAGCATAATCTGAAAATACCTGGTCAACAGATGGTTTTGAATCTCTTTGAACCCTTGGAGGTGGTAAATATGGCATGGGTATCTAAATAACATAATAGTCGTACAATAAATTCACAATTTTTTGCAAAACCGTTACTCGCCTTTTTTTAGTACATAATAAAGCAAAAATACAGTTGTGTTAGTTACAAACCAATAACATACAAAAAAATTTCGAAACATTTTCTTTATGAATGAATTCATGCTATGCAGTTTTAGACATTTTTATACAGACAGTATATTAAAGATCAAGCAGTTTTTGGACAAGACGAGACTCTGATACTAACGTATTCCAAAATAATTTTATGTTATTTTATTTCATTCAATCAATTTTATAATAGATATTATCTATCGTTGTATGTTATAACATAAAGATGGACGAAAAACATTGTACACTGGAGACTACGCGAACACAGCCCTAGTCGAGAAAGACCACAAAAACGGTGGCTAGACGACATCAAAGCAAAAGTGGGGAGAAACATGGAACAGACAATGCTGCTAAACTAGTTAACCTGATCTGGAGATCTGGAATACAATACGAAAATAGCTAAATACACCTCCAGCACTTATCTTAGTTAGCTTAGTACAATTTTAGCTTTTATCCACCCTTCTATACACTTGCCATGTTAGAGCCAAATCGGACAACACGACTTAGGTATTTGGAAAATGTGACTTCGCACATATTACGCCTTGAAAAGAGTATATTTTAAAATTACTCTAAAAACAATTTTATTTTCCACAAGTAAAATGAAATTCCTGTAGTTGGCCGTATACCATGAATCACAAATAGTTTATTTAAAAATCATTTATAAAAGGTATATAATTAATAATTCTGTCAATATTTAATTCAAGTAGTAATTTAATAACCAGTTTATACGTTGTCCTTATATATGGATGAATATATTTGACACAACATAAAAAGATTATTTACAACGGGAAAGAAGCATATATATATATATATATATATATATATATATATATATATATATATATATATATATATATATATATTATATTGATCAGTATAGTAGTGTCTGGGTCTCGGGAAACTGAGACCTCGGAAGCCCTGAAGAAGACATCAGAGAGGATGTCGAGCAATAAAAATCAACGCCGTTCAACCCGGAAGATATATATATATATATATATATATATATATATATATATATATATATATATACATTTACGTGACATTACTATTCTTCAAGCGGCATTATAATACATAAAAAGAACATTTGGTCAATGGTATACATTAGTGTAATCTTTTGAAGTTATGTTGATTCTAAATAAGCCAAAATATGGTATTTATACAACAGTTCAATATAAATTTATTTAAATGTTTCCTACTTGGCGATCGTTTACTTTTATACATTTTTTATATATGTATTAAGAAAAATAACGAATGATACAAGAAAATATTCCGTGAGTATCAAACATAAGTCACGAATATTTTTTGGGAAGGAAGTCATAAAAGCTTTTTGTAATCAATTTTGAATTGATTGAAGGAAGTCATAAAAGCTTTTGTATAATCAAGATTTGCTAAATGGTTTATGAACGACATATCTGCTTACAAATAGGGTCATTCCATAATTTTTTTTGTTACATTTTAGAAATTATGCTTCAAATCAAAATAAAACTTGGAAAGTTTAATATATGATTTAATTTGCTTAAGTTGCTTAGTAATAAGCTTTAAAGTCGAAAGCATTTAAAAATGTACACATTTCAAAAATACTTTTCTTTTCCAAACATTTTATATTTGATTTTTTGATTATATTTCCGAAGAGGAAATCGAAACGACAAATATTTTCAATTCAAATTGTAGTTTATTTCCATTAAATATAGTAGTTAACATTTTAGAGTCGTTAAATTATAAGACCTTAATAAACTGAAAATATTGCACGAATATGTCAAACATTTATTTAAACTACCACTGTGGCAATGTGACACTACCACTTAATATGAGTTTCTGTCGTCACGGTTGCCACATTTAAAATACAACACGAATTCTTAATAATTTTAAATGGAATAACATAAATCATCTATTACACTTTCCAAAATTACTTTGGATTTGAAGTATAATTACTAAAAAATAAGAAAACTCAATATTCAGAAGTGAGCCGATTTCTATGCATGTGTGTGTCTTGACTTACGTAAATAAAACAATACTAAAAACTCACTGTGTTGGATTCAATTATCAAAAAACTGAACGATAGTAACGACGAAAACAGATAAATTTAGAATGATGATAGATGCGAAGATACATTTTTAATTCAAAAAAGACTATAGTCTACTTGGTTGCAAATGGCAGCTCATTACAAATGCAACTCCTCAAACAGCAGGTAAGGGTATTCGTCAACACCATAAACCATTGCCGTATGGCTGTAGTTGAAACCATTAGGATTTTTTTTTAATTCGGAGTTATTTATTAATTTGATGAATTAAATACACTTTAAAAAATATCCCATGCAATAAAAAAATTCTAAACGCTAAAATATTATCGTTTGTAAACCTAATATTTTTTATATAAAACTTTTTTTCTGAGCTTATTTTACTAATAGTTATACATTATAAATAACAATCCATTTCCTGATTAAAACTGATTATAATAAAGAAAAGTGCTTGTTTAATTTCTGACCCTGTCTATAGATAATTGTCTATATTTAAAGGAAAACGTAATTTAAACTTTACAGGTAAATTACTACAGAGAAAAGAAGGCACTTGAAAGAACTGTGTGAAAAGAAAGAAGTATTGTCAGTTGATTTGTAACAATTTTACAGTTCATGTGTTAAAATAGCATCAAATTTTCAAATTGCTTCAGCTAAACTTAAAAAGGCGCATATTCTCTAAGAGAAAAAACTATTGTTTTACCTGTTCATGACTTAATTATTCACCAACAACCTTTGACAACTATTAAAGATATAGTATCTATGTGCTCCGGTATGATAGATGTTCTTGAAAGGACCATTCACAGATTTTTAAGTGAAAGAAAATCAGGAAATATGGCTTAGTCAAAAGAAAACATGAAGCAAAACAATTAATGGAAATTGATGACTTTCACGGAAACGTATTTCGAAAAAAGCTCATTCGTTCTATTTAAACAAGGACAAACATTGGACAAAATATTAAACGTAATTAAAAATGATAATTTTATATAAAGGATAAAACGATACAGACCTTTATATAAAATTATCATTTTTAATTACGTTTAATATTTTGTCCAATGTTGGAATCTCCTTGTTTAAATAGAACGAATGAGCTTTTTTCGAAATACGTTTCCGTGAAAGTCATCAATTTCCATTCATTGTTTTCCTTCATAAAGGATAAAACGATACAGACCACCTAAATATGAAGACAGAAACGCAGATTTATGAAACATTAGTGCGAAGTATTATGACATATGGGGCTGAAAATTGGATCATAAACAAGAAAAACAGCAGTAAGATAGTAGCAACAAAGATGAAATGCCTGCGAAGATGCTGCAGAGTAACAAGAATGGATAGGAGAAGTAATAACGAAATAAAGCAAAGAACATCAATAGAAACAGACATACTAACATATATAGAACAAAAAAGACTAAAGTGGTATGGAGATGTAAGAAGAACTAGCGACAGCAGATGGATAAAGAGAATAACCGAATGGAGCCCCATAGGAAGGAGGAAAAGAGGACGACCCCGAAAATCCTGGAGGAACGAAGTAGACGACGCCATGAGTAAGAGAGGACTAAACGATGGAGAATGGAACAACAGAGAGAGATGGAAACGGTTGAGCGAGGGAAGGCAGTGAATACTGTAGAATCCCTAAATATATATACGATACAGACAAAAATTTGCTAGCGAAGGCAATATTTGAGAACTATCAAGAAATTTAGAACAGACGGAGTTGTATTTTCTATTTAGATGAAACCATATTGTAAATATACGAAAATCATATAGATCATAGATAAAATTATTAGAAATTTTCGACAAGCCTTTCTAGAAGGTTGGCTGTGAACATGGCTTTGTGATGAATGGTTTATTGGAGTTTGTTTCGAAATTCACTAAAGATTACCATGAAGAAATGAACTCCGATGTATTTGAGGATTATTTTTCTCAAGGTAAAAATTGAATTTAAATGAATTGAATTTTTTACCAAATTATGTTGTTGTTTTTTCTAACGCCAGCTATCACCTAAAATTAATTACCGACGGTTTAAAGAAAAAAAAAAAATATTATTGACTGGCTCCAAAGTAAGACAATACCGTAATATACCACTAGGGTATTCTTTTTCCTCAAGGGACTTTTTCTATGTGGGATAAATCCTACGGAACTTTCGTAACAATGTAAATGATTTTATATCGAACAAATCAAAACTGTGTTACTTTAACTATTGTAACTTATTTGATACATATTTTTTTATTAAAATTAAAAATTAAAATATATTAAAATTGAACTTTTATAGCCTTTAATACATTTATAAAAGAGTAACTTTTAAAGATAGCCTTTAATACATTCTATAAAAGAGTAATGAAATATAACTGGAGCATCGTACTGAATAAGTGAAGCAAAGCAGTAAATCACATAAAAAAAAAGAGGGAAAAAGATTGCGCACTCTTGAGAATAAAATTGTAGAAATTTGTCAAGCAATAATCAGTCCTGTCGAACCGGACAACCAATCTGATTGAGATGAATATGAAGAAATAAAAGTCCATAATTTATAAGTTAATCAGTAAGTTTTTAATTTATCTACATTGCCTACGTATATTATATATCTAAATAAATAATAAATACCAATACGATTTATCCGCTTTAACATTAATTTTAGTTAATATTCTTTCAGGAGAAACAATCTTTCTCTTCTAAAATCTGTCCATTTTTGATGCTCTGACACTGGTCTCTTATTTTCATACCTGTATGAGGTATAAAATCGTGAGTTTAAATTGTAATTTCTATGTAAGCAAGGTGGACCCTTTGAAAAATAATATCTATAAGTACGTTTCAACAGGGATATTATTTTGAAAGATTTAACTTGGACTACATCTTTGAAGATTTGTAACGATTAGCATTTGTAATGAGCTGCCACTTACAACCAAATAGACAATGGTAATGTGAAAGCATCTGATTTTTAGAATAAACATTTAATTTTTTAAGTTGTTAAGTTACATCAAATCAACTTCAAGAGCATGTTAAATCAGTCTAATGAGCATTAGTTTAACAAATGTTAGTATCAGTTAACGTTAAAGTATGACTAATATGTTATTTTTAAGAGAAACAATTTTTCAAACTATGTAATAAATCTTATTATAACTCTTTAGTATGCACTGTAACTTTCGTATATCAATACCACTCTCATTGTATTCAGTCAGATCAAAATGTCCATGACTAACGGAAGAATAGTAACTACTCTCAACTATCATACCACACTTACCCCTATCCATCATACACGTCCTGATACTCACACCTATACCCGAGGAGATAACCTCTTCACTATAACAACCAGAGGAGGAAACCACTGAGTACAAACGGATATTTATAGGACAGGCGGCTATACATAATCTTAATATACCGCCACCCAAACCTAAAAGTGTAACAACATCATGCCAAAGGGATGCATAGCCCAGGGGTGCATAGTGGGCTACAAACGATGCCATAGGGGATGCATAGTGGGCTACAAGCGATGCCCAAGCGATATGGCGAATCCGAGGGCAAAACGGGGATCGTTTAGTACGACCCAACTCGTGGGAAGAAAGAGAAGGAAAAAGAAAAGTAAAAATAATGGAAGAGAGAGTAGCGGGAGTGGAGGAGAAAGCAGGAGAGGGGAAAAAAAGGAAGGGATCAATCTCGAGCGAAGAGAAACAGGAGGAGAGAAGCGGAAGAAAAGGTAAAACCGGAGCTAGAAAAAGTGTAAGCAAAAGCAACGGGAAGAATAGGAGAGAAGAGGGAAAAGGGGAAAGGAAGAGAGAAACAGGAAACCAAGAGAGAGCAGGAAAGGAAGAACAAAAAAGAGAAAGGACGGAAAAAATAAAATCAGGGAGATTTGAAGAAAAGAAAACGTAAGAAAGGAAGAAGAAGCGAGCAACTCTGACAGCGGAACAAGTAGAGATACAGAAATATCTGTTACATCGTTCTGTTGATTCCGATTCAGACGTGAAAAGTTTGACTAATTTGTACTCCAATGCCATAGTATATGGCTTTTATTTCATCAGAGCAATAGCAAGCTCTTGCTAAAAGCGACTAATATTTGCAAATTTTTGATAGACCAGCGGACAGAAAACAATTTATTTAGTTGTTAGTTTTTCGTCACCAGAGCAGGTGGCAACTCCGTGCTCGAACCACTGAAAGTGCGAAGATTTTGGAGACATTAGTTAGACTTTTTGGTTTGAATCGGAATCAGCTCGAACTGCTGACAAAGTAGAGATACTGAAATAACTGATATACCTTTCTATTAATTCTGATTTAGACGTGAAAAGTTTGACTAATTTGCGACCCAATGCCATGATATATGACTTTTATTCCATCACAGCAATAGCAAGCTTTTGCTAAAAGCGACTAATTGCAAATTTTCGACAGTCCAGAGGACAGAAAATAATTATTTATTTAATTGTTTAGTTCTTCGCCACTAGACCAGGTGGCACCTCTTTGCTCGAACCACTGAAAGTGGGAAACTTTTGGAGGCATTAGTTAGACGTGCTCCAATGCCATAATACACTCACACATATTATATATATATATATATATATATATATATATATATACACTAAATCTGGGTACAGAAATAAATTGCCAACTAGACCACTAAAAGGAAATCCAGAGAATTGAAATCGCAAGGAGCAAGACTTGGACCACAAGAACAATCAACGTAAAAGTGTTCAATGATAAATACTCGCCCACATCTGTTGAAGATCGTCAAAGTTAAGAAAATCTATCGGAAAACCATCTCGGATATATACCAAACAAGATTTTGCCATACTGGTCACCAACGTCAATATATTATGTGTACATAGAAGGAGGAGAAAGGTACTAGAGAAGATAATCCGCATCATTGCCTAAGTGTCGAAAACCTCCAATTATATTTCGGCTGGATATCACAACCAATATATTTTTAAGTTTGAAAAACTGCTTCCATTGCTTGCTAGGTTAACATAGCTGGATAATATTTAAGCATGCAAACATTTTAAATGTTACCTTTACAAAAAATTCAGCAGTAACTGGTTTATGATCACTAAGAACATAGTTTGGATGCGACTGGTACGAAAGCTGATCTACTTTCAGTGTTACGTTTTCATAGTTGTTGGAGTTAACTTTATATAGTATCCTGTCGCACCAAGCTGGACGTCTCCTATAAATCATTAAGGTGAAAGTTGATGGTAAAATTTGAAAAAACTAGTTTGATTGGAAAAGTTTCAATTTTTCTGGCGTACAATATAACTTCATTGTTCCGTCTTTGTTTTTATGAAAAGTGATGTTAAACAGAAATTTTAATTTATAAATTACTGGTATACATAATATCACCAAAGTATCTTAAAAGTTAGTAGAATCGACTGACCTTATTAACATCGCAGTATAGAAACAACTACTGGTTATTTAAGCACCCTTAGTATCTAACTGTATATATTTTTTAGATTATTTTTAGATATATTTTTTCCACATCTTATATATATATCCTGAAATTACATTTTAAGAACTAAAACTTACTTGTAGTCATAGCAAGGAGTTCCTACAGTAAACTTAAACGTAGGAGGAAACGTTGGATCCTGCTCTGTCAATTCGCTGAATGCTTCACCCTTTCTCATCACGTATCGCAATTGGTCATGTTCGAACAAAGCTTTAATTTCTTTTTTCACCACTAATCTTTCAATTTCTTCTGGAGTCTTGTCGAATTCTTCCTTAAGCCGGAAATTAAGGTCTCCCATCCAAAATACGTAACTAAAAAATAAAATATGTGCGTCACGCCTAGTTTATTGCACAGAGAATAACTCTAAGATAAAATAGTCTAACTTCAGCTAAGTATTCGAGTAGTGGGTAGTAGTGGGTGATATTGTTCTTTGGTAGGTTTTGAAACAGTATATATACATATATATATATATATATATATATATATATATATATATATATATATATATATATATATATATATATATATATATATATATATATATATATATATAAGAAGAAACATTTAAAAAACTGTAGTAGCATAAACTATGGCGTGCTATTTTATTAAGCTAACCGGCAGTAGGCAACGTAGGTGTGAATTAGTCTTAATCAAATAAACACCAGTGATTGAACATGACACTTGCTCACATACACACACATACATACCTATGCCATTCTCAATCAACAAATCACCAGAAAACCGTACCATCACTGGTTCATCATGAAGTGAGAGATTACTGCGCTCCCCAATTCCTAGTTGTAGAATCATCGTACAGAGGGAAAAGCGTTGCCTAAGAAAGCTTGCGAACACTGAGGGATTATATCCTTGGCCCGGTATGGACGCACTGATGTGCCCTACAGCATTTGGTCTTAACTCCTGACCCAAAGAAGGACTCAGATTCAGAAATAGAGACCTCTCCCAAACAGGTCTCGAGACTATAAACAGAGTCATACAGGGGAACCTTCAGCCCAGTAATACAGCTTCGTCAGAATTTATTGTTGCTACGAAAAGGTTCAATTACCTTGACCAATGCCACCTCTACTTCTTAAGCAGTATTGTATATTAGGCAACGATGGAGGTAGGTCTGTTTAACAGCTTATTTGTATTACATATTTCCGTTGATATATTATATTCAATATTTATCCCATTCCAACTTAAGCAGCCTACAAGTAAAGACGTATGACCTCAGGCGATCCTGGCAACGATAGTTGTTATCAGTAAGAACGTATTAGTTTTTCCTGTTATTGTTTTCTTATCCATGGACATCGTTGTTTCGTTATCTGTGTAAATACAAAGCGATATAATGTAACAATTTCACCGAAACAATTTAACGTTAATAGTTCAAAAGTGCATTGGTAAATTTGACTTTTCAGTGACGTAATAAAATTCAGGTAACTGTTATTTTTAATCCTTTTACCCACAGAGTCCCACTAGGACGTCTGTTGCATTAGTAATAAAAATTTACGTATAGTGGTTTTGGTATTCAGGACCGCTCACTAAAATGACCTCCAACTACTACTCAAATGACCTCACAAAATAACACAATCAATAATACCAAGTCTTACGTTGCTGCCACTTTATCTAAACCTCCACCTCCTACGTTTCCTCATAAAAATCAAGCCATTATCTTACATGCCCTTCCTAATGTCGTTCTATTTGAGTACATAAAAGCTCTAGGAGACATCGTTACCCCAAAAAATATCATCTTTGCGTCTCGAATCTCAAATAACCGCATTTGTATTTATCTAAACTCTGTTAAACTAATCGACGATCTTCTCAGTGCCCACCAAAGTATCACTATTAACTCAACATTTGTTCCTATCCGAAGACTTATAACACCTGCTAAGCGTATTCTCATATCAAATGTATCCCCCACGATACCTCACAGCACTATCGAAGGAGATTTAAAAGATATCGGTTTACAGATAGTCTCTCCTGTGTCATTCGTGAAATGTGGCTCGCTAGTTGATGCATATGCATATATAAAGAGCTTCCAAAGAGTGTAATACGTTATCCCGGATAAAGAAAACTTCTTAGTCCAGACCTCTTTTGTTAACTCACGACAACACTTCATATCGAATATTTGTGTCTACTGACAAATTAGAATGTTTTTTTATGTAAACAAGGTGGTCATACTGCTGAAACTTGTACCAATGAACCAATTTCTGTAGCCTCTCCTTCCCTCCTCCTCCTTCGCCGAACTTCCCTCTCCCACTACCTCCGTATCCATACCCACAAATACAACGATACCCGAATGCATTCCCAATCAAACCAATGTTCCATCCACATCTTACCCCGAAACTACAACTAATGTTTCAGAAAGCATCCCCTTAGTTATACAGTTAGCATCCGCTCCAGTACAGAGACAGAAACGAGCTATATCAAGTGACAGTAATGCTGGCACCTCTTCTCAACTTTCTCCAGATCCTACTCCAGAACCAACTATCAATCAAATACCTCCGCTCTTAACTGTAAAATCTACCACTAATTCTTTTAGCAACCGCAAAAGAAAAAAAAGTAAAACAATAGTAACAGAAGAACATACATTGACACCCATTTCTTATAATGCAGTCCAAGCCATCTATAAAAATAATTTATCCGAACTAACTCTTACTGAAAACCAATTTATAGCTTTCCTAGAAATTACCTACGGCATACCGGGCTCACTTAAAGAAGCTCTCAATTTCACTTCCAATATCCAAGGATTGCTTAATGATTTATCTCTTCTTCATTCACAAACAAAAGAGAGATCCTTTAAAAACCGAATAATAAGATTGCAAAAAAAAATAAAAGCTTAATCCTGAAGACTTTGACAATTTGAGTGCATCATCCGATTACCTAACAGACGATGAAATTAACGCTCCTATTTCTCAATGCTCTCAACAATCCTTACAGTAGTCCAACACTAATCACATTTAAACACTACATTCAAAATAATTCGATGGAATTGCGATGGTTTCTTTCCTAGAATAGAAAGAATCCAGCAATAAGCTACCGAAGAACAACCTGAAATCATATGCTTACAAGCAAATAACTTAAAAATTACTAAACTTCTAAACTAAAGAATTTTGAAGGATATCATTATATTCGAATTGACTGCAACAGAGCCAGTGGTGAAACTTCAATTTTTATTTCCAGTGAACTATTTTCTTCGCACCTTCCTCTTACCACCGAACTTGGGGCTATCGCCATAACCACTTGGTGTCCTAATAAGATTACTATTTGTAGCGTATACATTTCACCCAATCACTCTCTAAAGGAAATAGAACTTCTAGACCTCATTTGCTCCCTTCTCCATACATTCTTGTTGGCGATTTCAACGCTCACAACCGTATGTGGGGGTCCAATAGCACGTCAAACAAAGGTAAAACTGTAGAAAACGTAATTGTACAGATTCCTGTCTACTAAATACAGGCTCTAGTACACCCTTGAATTTCTCCTCAGGTACATTTTCTTCTATAGATCTTAGCTTTAGTGATCCAAAATCCGCACCTTTACTAAATTGAAAAGTCGCTGATGATCTTTACGATAGCAATCATTACCCCATATTTATGTCCACTGATATCCCTAACTCTAACTAAGGCTAAGCTACACTACTAAAACAGATACCACCTTACCTTTTCTCACACTATCCAACAATATTGACTACAATTTATCATTAGTCACAAACACGATACTCTCAGCTGACAATTTGCATATTGGCAAAAATTCTATTTCACACAAATATAAAAGGGTTCCTTGGTGGAATAATTCTTGCAAAATCTCCGTAGAACAACATAAGGTGGCACTTAGAGATTATCAGAAAAATAAAACACCAGAAAATCTCACAGAATTAAAAAAAAGCTAGAGCCAGGTCGCGGTTTATTATAAAACAAAGTAAAAAATAGTCATGGAGAAACTACGTATCTTCTATCAATGAAAATACCAGTCCTACTAATCTTTGGAAAAAAATACGACAAATTCAAGGAATCAATACAAATACTAAAATATCTAGTCTAATTTTAAATCATAATGTAATTAGTGACAATCAAGAAATTGGTGAGATCCTAGCCAGTCACTTCGACAAAAAAGTTAAAAGCAAAATAAATTGCTCTCAAATCGAGCCAATAGTCGATGCTTCCTTCCCAAGTTTTTCGGCAACTGTCAAAGATATCGATTACTTAAATTCCCAATTCTCTCACATAGAACTTACTTCGGTTATTAAAACTCTTAACAACACTGCTTCCGGCCCCGACGATATTCTTTACATTTTTATAAAAAAACTATCTAGTTTAGGTCACCTTAAACTTCTTGAAATGTTTCAACTTAATCTGGTCATCTAACAAGTTTCCTAATCAGTGGCAAACCTCAATTGTAATACCCATTGAAAAGCCTAACATATCACGCTCATCACCCAGCGCTTATCGACCAATATGTCTAATATGTACCATCTGGAAAATCTTTGAAAAAATGATCAACAAACGTCTTACGTGGATTTTTAAAAAATATAATATAATTCCAAAAGAACAGTCAGGGTTTCGACGAAATCGCTCTACTCAAGACAATCTAGTACTTCTCCAAAGCCATATTTCCGATGTCTTCAACAGGAGACAAGAAGTCATTGTAGCAGTGTTTGATATTGAAGGTGCATTTCCTCAAGTCTAAAATTCCTTAGATTCAGTTATATTATAAAATATAATTTTGATTGTATTATAACAGTATGTACTCCATAACATATTTTTGTAATTTATTGTAACAATTTTACATTTGTAACCGTTTTCGTGTAAGTGTCCTTTGTTGCCGAGCACGTTAATTTTCAAAAAAAAAAATATCAGTAGTAATATCCCTAGGACATTGATAACAGACGAGATAATTTCATGACAATCGAAAGCTCGTTCCTTGGTAACAGCACGAAGCCGAAGGCTGAGTGCTGTTACCAAGCAACGAGCTTGAGAAATTTGTCATGAAATTATGAGGCATTCATCAATGTCCGAGGGATATTCGGCGGATAATTTTTCGAAAAAAAAAATCATAACTCAACATAACGAAACATTTATTTATTAAAAGTACAGTTAGTGAAAGTTTGATTAGCGCATTTATACTTTGAACATTCTCATTGCCGAAACGTGACATTTTGAAATTTATTTGGATGAAGTTGTCAAACTCGATCGTGTTGTCATAGGGATTGAAAATTGCACTGAATGCAATTATCAGTCTAATGTTGACATGATTGGGTGAAATTGTTCCAAATGACACAAAATGACGAAATTTTAATGGTTGTTAGAACAGTCGAAAAATTATCCTACAAATTAAACCATTTAGAAAGAATAAAAATGTATTTGTGATTGCTTGTAACGTTGAGTATTAAAAAGGTTTTCCTAACGTAAATATCCTTCAAATAATTAAAAATCAGGTAAATTTGTGACCAAAGGACACATTTAAGAAATTTTATTTTTATTCCTTCCTTCTATATTCAGTCTTCTTCTGCATACACGGCATATTTTATCTGGAATACAGATGCGCAAGAAAACAATTTCTTTAACCTTATACAAAAATTGTTGTTTCTTTTGCAATTTATGTTTTTATCTTTTGCAATAAAATGGAACTACACTATATTAGTAATAGAATCTAAATCGTAAATTATATATTATAGTATTAATTTTTTATTATAATTATAAATATTTATACTTTTTTGGTGATTACTTTTGTTTAGATTATTTATATTTATTGTGATTATTCTTCTCATATTATATATTTTTTAAATGGGGTATGCCTTAAATATATAAAATAAATAAATATATTTCTTCTAACCCACGTAGTTGTTTATGTTCCACCCCATTCAAAGAAATTCATACATAAGAAGGTTAAGTAAATCTCAAATTATCTAACAGTGCCGCTGAGAAATCTAAATCTGCACTGCGATCGACCTACCTAAGCCAGCATTGCAACATTGCAAAAGCAAGTAGTGAAGTAGAGGTTGTTTTCCGTTAATAAAAGAGCCTCGAGTATACCAGGGCCAAATAAAAGTTCCATCAGATGTTGGCGAACTCTGTGGAAAAAGGGGCGACGGAAATGGGGGGGGGGGACAAGAGACTACTGGCAATTCTGCTAAATTTAGGGAAGTCATAGAGATTGTAGGGATCAGAGAGGAATCCCTAAAAGTAGTTGCCGGCTACAGAGGTAGGAACCTCAGGAACCTCCTTGAAGTCACCTTTAGAGGTATGGACCTTCACCTCGTGCTGGAGGAGTATGAACAAGAAAATAGGGCGGGGACGCAGAAAGTGATCGTGAAAGGAAGCGGAAAATCTTACGCCGAGTTGCTGAAACAAATAAAGGGTAGCGTAGACACGAAGAAGGAGGCGATTAGTGTCAACAGCACTAAAAAGACCAGGGGCGGAGACCTCATCCTTGAAGTAGCAGGGAAAGAGCAGGCCGAGCGCCTGTAGAACAATATTGTGGCCCGTACGGAGGGAAACACGGTAGAGGACGTCCGGGGTTATCAGGTTCAGGTAGACATATTTGACATAGACGGAGATGTCACAAAGGAAGAAATTCTGAGGCAGGTCCGGAGATACGGGAGAGACTGCATATCCAGCCGTGCTTTAGATGCCTGCAGTTCGGGCATAGTAAAATCGACTGCAAGGGAGAAAACAGAGCGGACGGCTGCTACAGATGTGGCAAAGAGGGTAACCGGGCACGAGAATGCAGTAATCAGGAGGGGTTTTGCCTCATTTGTAAAGAATCCGGGCACAAAGCCGACAGCTTACGATGCCCGGAGTATAGAAAACTCATACTGGAAAGACGGAAGCTCAAGAGAGACCCTATCAGAAGGAAGGAAGGAAAGAGTGGGTAAAAGCACTTAGGACCAGGAATCAGACAGCGTACGGGTAAATAAGTTAAAGAGATAAGAACCATTTATTACGAAGTTTCTACAAATAAATGTGCGCAAGGTCGAGGGCTGCTCATGACGTTGCAGAGGCACTTGCACGAAGGGAAGGTTATCGCATGATCCTATTTCAGGAGCCCAACGTAAAGTTTGTCTCCCGACAGGGGATCATTGAAGATAGGAAATCTGACGTAGCCTTATGGCTCCTCTACACATTTGCAGACTCGTCCGCGGACGACATCTACGTATGCATCTGGAGACGTGTAAATGGGGTAATTTGATCATCTGTTGTTTATATATCACGTCGGCGGATGCGTCTGCAAGATATCCGATTGCTGTCGGTTTTTTTAGCACAGATCAAAGGGTTTCGGTGCGGACGTCCGACGCCTTTCCACACATCTGACTTCTGACTTCTTCTTTTCCGATTATTTTTTTTAATGATTCTATTCCGATCTACACTCAAGTAGTAGTTGAACGTTCTAAATAGGCATATAGAGATGGTCTCAACATAGATATAGCTATGGTCTCAACATCAACAACCATTTTTTAATGCTCGCGTAGATACTGTCTCCCATGAATTAACACAGACTGAACGATTTACAGATGGGTCCAGATGTGTGGTCAGCTTGTGATGATACATCTGCAGATGCGTCTGCCAATGTGTAGTGGAGGTATGTTAAGGTATATGTCGGAAACCTGGTAGTGTATAATTGCTATGTTTCACCAAACATCCCGCTTGACTCGATTATGCAAGAAGTTAGCATGGAGACTGTATCATAGCTGGTCGTCATAGCTGGTGACCTGAATGCGAAAGATCGTCCACGGAACCACGAGTGTAAGATGGGAGAGGGAAATACCTATCAGAATGGATCCACGCCATGTTAAATGACGGTAAGGCACCTACATTCGTGAATAGTGAATCCTTTCTGGACATTACACTGGCTTCAACGACATTTCTTCAACAGGGTCGTAAGCTGGACTGTTTTGGAAGAAGAATCGCTCAGCTTACACAAGTATGTGAGTTTTGTAATAGCTAGCAAAAGACAGAAACGTAAAAATGGAGATATCAATCTAAAGAGATGTTTAAATGGGGAGATTTTTGTAGATGCTTTTGGTTGATTGGTCCGGGACGTGAGGATGTGCGTGAGTTATTTGAGGGTCTGAATGATGCACAGGAGTTGGCTTGTGTAAGATTAAATGGGAGGTATGAAAGAAAACAACCATACTGGTGGAACGAGCAGCTTGAAAATCTGAGGACAAATTGCATGAGAGTAAGAAGGGAGTGTAAGAGGTTAAGAAGAGTATAACCAGGAGATTTGGAATTGAGGAGAGAGAATAAATGAATTAAAGCGAATGCAGAATGAATACAGGAATGAGATACGAAGATCTAAGAAAAAAAGGTGGAGTAACCTGCTTCAGGATCTCGAAAGAGATATCTGGGAACAGGGCTTAAAGATTGTCTGTACCGAATTAAAGGGGAAAAAGACACCCTACCCCCTGCCTGAGGAGGAGAAACTTCGTTTAATACGGGAAATCTTTCCTTAGGTGGAGGATAGGCGTGAAAGGGTTATTGGTTTCGTAGATTTTCGTAGATGCGGAACCTTTTACTGAGTTTGAACTCGGCGAGGCTGTTGGACGGATGAAGATCCGAAAGGCACCTGGCATAGATGGAGTCATACCGGAGACAGTAAGACGCACTAAGATACCGGCAGGTTTTCCTGGGATTGCTAAATGAACTGCTTGAATAACATCAGTTTCCAACAATGTTGAAAGAAGCTAAGGTTGTCTTTACCCCGAAAGGTAAAGGTGAAGAGGAAGAGGTGCGATTTCGGCCAATTTGCCTTCTTAGTTCGATAGCTAAATTGTACGAACAACTTGTAAAAGGCCGCCTTGAGAGAGAGAGCTAGAAGAGTTTTGGGGCCTAAAGGTCCACCATAGATGTGGTCAGAGAAGTAACTTCTTTAGTTGCTCAGTATTCAAAGAGATGGGTGGCTCTCATCCTGCTTGACGTCAAGAATGCCTCTAATACGGCATCATGGGAAAAAACCATGTCCAGGCTGAAAGAATTGGGCGTTAGTGAGTACCTGGTCAATGTAATTGGCAAATACTTTACTGATAGGTCCATAAGAGAAAAAGATACCAGCGTCAATTTGTCGCAAGGTCTTCCGCAGGGTTCAGTACTAGGTCCCATCCTGAGGGCGAGTGAGAAAACGGACATAACTAATGCGGCTAACACAGCCCTGCGTCGCATTAGTAGGTGGATCAGAGAGAACGATCTACAGCTAGCGCCTCAGAAAACTGAGCTGCTAGTTCTCAAAGGGGGCTGGGAAAAATCATTTTTCGCTTTATAGTGGAGGTTGCACCGGTTAAATCGATTAAGTATCTGGGAGTCTGATTGTCGGAAGGAGTTCACATCCAAAAGACGGTAAAGAAAGCGAACCGAAATCTGGAGGCGTTGATATGGCTCATGCCAAATATTTTAGGCCCAGGTAGCACCAAAAGAAAGGTGCTAAATGGAGTTAGCAGAAATAGAGGACAGTTTCAAATCAGGCTCTATATGTCATTGGAGTGGGGATACCGATCGTTTTGTTGTGCAGAGAGCGAGCGGGGGTGTATGCGAGGAGGATGGATGTAAATATAGATGAAAATAAGAGAGAAAGAACGATAGTAGAGTGGCAGAGGGAATGGACGAATGATAGCGGAAAGACAAGGTGGAAGAAGGAGCTTATTCCCGACCTGAGTCCGTGGTGGGAATGTATGTTCAGAAAACTAAACTAAATAGAATAGGCAAATCTGGCTCGGCAGACTGTACTGTTTGTGGGGTACCGGACGCTCCCGCCCACATTTTTAACTGCCAGAGATGGGCACATGAGAGGGGAGATTTGGAGAGGCGAATGTGTTTCGGGCTGGATGAAAGAAACATTGTAAACATAATATTGAGGGGAGAGAAAGAATGAAGAGAAGTACACTGTCTGATTTCTGGAGTGATGAAGAAAAAGGAGCAGGAGGACAGAGCAGGAAATTGAGCCAGGGATCTGAAATTTATGGTTAATATTATTTATTAGCTTATGGCCTAACGTCTTAAATATTTTCTGATTTACGGTAATAGGTATGGTTATTTATAAATTTTTAATTTTTTATTTTAGTTGTTCATTGAGTGTAGTGTTGCCCAAATGCAAGAACAAGACGAGACTTAGACAGTCTTGGTCTTGGTCTTGCGCCAATACACCTGGTCTTGGTCTTGGTATTGCACTCCCGGTCTTGGTCTTGGTCTTGCAGCAAGAGTCTTGCAAGTCTTGCAGTTACCCATTAGCCTATTGCTATTTATTAAACGTTACTAGGGGAGTTTGAAGCCACGATCTAAGCGATCCGTGCCTATGCTCTAACTAACCCAGCTATCTACCATGCCCTACGAAAGTCAATCAAACATGGTTAAAATACAAAAAAACCAAATTAATGACATAAACTTGACTGAATTTTAAAGAACATTTTCTGTCTAGAAAGGTATTGATGGACCTCCACCATATATGAAATGGAAATCTTAAAAAATATTAGTACGTGGCAAAAATCCACATACAGGTATCAAGGGCACATATTATTTAGGTGATAAGATAACAAACTATAATCTACTAATTAACGCAACATAAATGTTATTAACAATCTTAGCTCTACTTTTATATAAAAATCTAACTTAAAAAAAAATAAAGAATAGGTAAGAAAGCAATGATAATCAGAAGAAGTTATTTTAAATTAAGGAGATATCTACTTAATAAATACATTAATTTACCAAAATAAATTAGTAGGAACATTTTTTTAGGAACCAGAATTTTGGTTTTTCAGGAAGAAATATTTGTAATTCTTTTTTGTGAAAATATATTAGATGCTTCCTTAAACCTGAAGTGTTTCTGTTTTTCATTTTTATTTTAACCTTTCTATGTAGGCACAATTTAAACAAAACAATTTGGGATGCATGAAATATTTCGAAAAACTCATCAAATTTGCTTTTATGTCTTTTAGATTTATAATTCCAACGCTTACTTACTCCGACTAAAACTATTTGAATCTTTGTCTCCCATGTCAAACTGTAAATTTTTTAAATGAAGTTTAGTGATGTCGAAAAAGTAACTACTACTATAAATGTCCGTTACTATTCAATACCCTCAGTATCTATAAATTATATATCGTTCTTTCGTTATTCTATTCTAAATATTTCGGTATTTTGTTTACACGGTAAGCGACATTATCTGTTATTATATTATATTATATATTATTATGTTATAATAAACTTTTAGTCGCGCTCTTTCAGCTAATTTGGTTTAACCGAATGATCTCATTGCACACTCAGCAGAAACAATGTTTAGTCTTAGGCCGATGAGATTTGTTTATTTAGATTCCTCCTAACTAAATTATAATGGAAAAAAAATTGAATTATTAAGTGGGTGTCCGTAATAATAAGTGTTATATTTTTTATTAGCTAAGGTGACAAATTTTTAGAAATATTTCGATACGATATTACTGTCGGCGTAGCAATGCAAGATTATTTTATGATTAGAGGGCGGCTATTCTCAAAATCTGGACAATTAATTTCAGAGCGAAGAAGTCGTATGCTGGAAAAGAATGTACAAAATATTTTATTTTTACATTGTAATTATGACCTCTGAGCACGTGTCAAATATGTTGTTTTTAATGAATATTTTGATTGATGATTTTGATGTATGTTTATGGTATTGTTCGTAATGCGCGTCAAATTCCAGTTTTTCAAATTTTTATTACATATTTTTTTGCGTCTCATACAGTCTTTAAGCATATACCCGAACTACAATACTCGCTAAAACGACACTCCGTCCTAACTGCAAGACGCAAGAGTCTTGCAGGCTTAGTCTTGTTCTTGCGTAAATCTTGCACGGTCAGTCTTGGTCTTGGTCTTGCTAAAATTAGGCGGTCTTGGTCTTGCAAAAACGCAAGAACAAGACCAAGACTGCAAGACCAAGACCGATTTTGGGCAACACTAATTGAGTGACAAGACCACCTTTCTGGAACAGTGGTTAAAGTTTTAGCCGGAACACATTTATCCGGCACTACCCTGGGATCTTCTGGCCTAGTATCCTACTCCGCCGAAACATGCCAGGGTGTCTTGTTCCGTGACGTAGATGTCCAAAAAAGATTTCCCCCACCGTTGCCTGTCAGAATTCAATGGATACCTTCTTAGGCTCTTACTGGAATCTGGCAATACGGCAATTAAAAAAAAAGATGTTGGCGTACACTTTATATATGTATAACAGATCTGGCGAAGTCAGAATAAGCCAATTGGCTGAAGTACGACCAGTATAAAACAGACTGCTTCCACAGAAAAAAAGGAGTGCAAACCCCAAATTTGAATCAACAATAATATTATTTTTTTTTATAATATTTGGTTTGCTTACATTAACTTGAAAAATTCTTCCCAACAAAAAAAGACAAGTAAATTGAGTACATTTTAGCTAAACGATTTTTTTTTCATTTTATTATCGGTTAATAAACCAATGTGTCGACCAAATTAGATTCGACTTTGGTTACTGAAACTTGTCTCGGTCCGCCGCATGTCGCTTGCATTACAATTTAATTCTATTTACAAACTATTTGTAGTTACGCATTTAATGAAACTATTTCAAAAACGGCTTTTGTTCCAGAAAAACCGATGCCGTGCGTAAACTAATCTTATCTGACTGGCAGATCGTAATTCACTGTGAGAATGAGGTAAAAAATTAGTTTTTGACGATAACTATTTTTGCACCGGCTGTTCCAAATATTTCATCGTAATAAAATCTCTAAAGAGAAACAAAAAAAAAATTAAAATAGCACCCTCACAAGAGAGACAGAGAGAGAGAGAGACAGAGAAAGGAGTTAACGTGGGTGAATAATAAAGGTAAAATATAATAGCATTTCTCGCAAAACAAGAAAACGAAAAACAAAATAGATCTATCGATGGAAGGCAACCGTAAATATGTATTTCTGACTATTTGTTCTTCATCAGTACGGTGCAGCCAAGTTAGAAAAGGAGAATGTTAACTTGGGAAAGGATCCTCATCATCATCATCCTCAATTAGCCTATATTTGTCCACTGCTGAACGTAGGCCTCCCGTAAAATTTTCCACCTATTTCTTTCTCGAGCTTCTAGCATCCAGTTTGTGGTGATGCGCTTGATATCATCTCTCCATCTAGTCGGTGGTCGTCCTCTGCTTCGATATGCCTTTTGCCTTGGTCGCCATTCCAGAATCTTTCTCATCCATCTATCATCCATTAATCTGGCAACATGTCCGGCCCAAGCCCATTTAGCCATGGCTATTTTTTCAACTGCATCTGTGTTCTTCTTCTTCTTCTTATTTCTAGGTTTGGTACTTTATCTCTGATGGTAATACCTAATATTGATCAATATTAGGAAAGGATCATCACTAGAGGAGAAATGCAACTAATTTGTGGCAATAAAGTTAGAAGGGCCTAATGGTTGACCCTGGTTAAATACACTATCGTATATGTCGGAATGTAACAGTACCGTCCTATTCTCTTTAAGTAATTAATATCATCAAAGAACTTCGTAAATGGAAATCTCCTGGACTAGACGAAGTTCACCACTTCCGGCTTAAGTTATGAAGTGCTTATCAAAACTAATTAATGTTACTTCTAATCCACAGGAAATACGAGCATTTCTAACTAAGAGAACAACTTATTTAATACCACAGGATCAAAATAATACCCAAAATCCAGCCCAATTACTTCCAAAAGTGCCGTCCAATTGCTTATCTTCCAACTTTGTATAAATTGATCACATCCTGTGTAGCGTATCTACCAACAGCACCCAATATCATAGAACCTCATAACCAATAAACAATATCATAGAACCTCAATAGAAAGGATGCGCTAAGGGTTCCATGGGCTGCAAAGGATAGCCTATTATCGATTCAGTCATTTCTAACCAGGTATACACCAAAAAAAGGAACCTATCCACTGCCTTTATTGACTACAAGAAAGCCTTAACTGAAAATATCGCAATTAACCGCGGCCTATTCCAAGCAGACTCGTTGAGGTCCATCAGCGATGAACCCACTATCCCAGCTATTGAATTCCACTGACTTTAACTGAGCATGATTTGAATCATATAGAACAGGAGAAGCAATTTACAAAATTATATTATACTTTTAAAATTATTTTTTTTTACACTTATTTCTGCCTTGATATTTGTTTACCCAAAAACGATAACAATAATAACAATAAAACATTAAAATATTTTAATGTTGCACACTTCCTTTCACTAAATTTTTAAACAATGAAACTAGCAAAACCGTTTTAATTATTATATTAATGTGAATACACGTAATTACACTGGAGTGAAAAATTAACCGGAGACTCAGATTTTTACGTACCTATTTTTCGATTTTAGATAAAATTAATTTTTTGAATTTTATTTTATGCCCTATTAGCTATAACGATTTTTTCTTGTTTGAACATGTTAGATAATTTTTGAGAACAACAGCTCTACATAAACTTTTTATTATTAATGGTGTCTTAAATTAACCAGCATTATTTTAAGTTTATTTTGGTATTTTGAGTGTTTACAAGTTTGGCTTTTTTTTCCTTTTCAAAAATTGCATTAAAAAAATGATGCCATCGAAAGAATTTGCACAAGTTTTACACGATAATGGGCAGAGCATTCGTTATATCGCAAATGCTTTAGGAATTTCTAGAAGTACAATGTTTGATGCAATACAAATATTTTTGGGAAACAGCACAATACACCAGGAGACCAGGTCAAGGTAGACGAAGATCCACAAGTCAAATTAAGCATCGCTTTATTAGTCTGCAAGCGTTACGCGATCGTCCATTATCAGCCCTATAAAATAGTAATTGTTTAACGATTAAATGATGTCCATAGAAACACAGTTTCCGTTTATACCGTTCGAAGACGTTTAAATACTTTAAATTAATATGGATTAAGGTTCAGAATATCTGTCACGGAAGGATCAACCTCTATTAACAGTTTATCATCGTAGGCAACGTTTACTCTCCTATCGCGAACATCTTAATTATGGGTCTGAACAGTTGGGTGCGGTGCACGGACGAATCAAGATTTAACAGTTAGTGATCGGATGGGTGGCCTACGATTTGGAGAAGAGCTGGTGAATGTTATTTTCAATGTTATTTTTCTCTTCAATGAGTTCCATTTGTTGGAGATGGTCTAATGGTGTTGGCAAGCATTTTCCTAGAGGCTCGCACAGAACTTGTTACAATTCGAATGAGCAATTTAAACGTTTAAAGTTATATTGAACAATGTTTTGAAGATCATAGTGTCATTAGCCTCATTTGTTGGAAAAAACTTTCGTCTGATGCTAGATAATGCTCGTCTGTACATTGCAAGAATAACACAAAATTACTTTGATAAAATTAGGATTACTTTATTACCATCACAAGGAGTTCCTACTTAAAACCAATACAGCATGCATGGGATATTCTAAGACGACTTATTAGATGTAACCGTGTTGAGTTTCAAATCATTAATCACTTAGACCAAGCAGTTCGTGACGAATGGGAGCAAATCCCTCAAGAAGAATTTGTTGTAATTCAAAGTATGCCTGATCGAATGAGAGTCTTAATTAGGACTAGTGTAAGTAATACATCCTACTAAATATCATTTTCATTAAAAAGTTTAAAATTAAAAAACGAATTTTTTTCTTTGCAGATTTTCAAATTTTTTGCTGGGTGTCCGGTTAAGTTTGCACTCCAGTGTACAATATAAGGAGAAAATGTTTTAATATCCGTTGCAT
The DNA here is from genome assembly GCF_040954645.1 of Diabrotica undecimpunctata. NCBI lineage: Eukaryota > Metazoa > Arthropoda > Insecta > Coleoptera > Chrysomelidae > Diabrotica > Diabrotica undecimpunctata. The sequence continues at coordinate 83,824,765 of NC_092807.1, forward strand.
GGGATAATGAGTTAAGAGAATATTACTATTTTACTCGATTTGGAAATGCATGCATAGCACAGCTTTTATGGCAGAACACTACAGCGGTCTTTATACAGATCTGTTCAAAGCAGGAAAAAATATAAATGTCAATACCTTCTTGTTCCAATTTTGTTTTGTACAATAATTTATAAAAATAATATGGCCACCTCGACAACCTTCAAATACAATACAACATAAAATGCATAAGGTGGTATTAATTATAAATATTTTCAAACGCAGTATAAATGAAATTGTCTAAACTGTATTAATTTACAAACAATATTGGCCATAATTGTTAACAAAAAAAAATAAAACAATTTCCCAAAACAAAATTGGTAACAACTTTATTCGATGAAATGTTTGTAAAACATTTCATGGGTATGTTACAAAGAAATTAAATTTATAACTGGTCGACAAATAAATTATTATACATTTTTCCTTTAGTTGTCCGTTAGTGATCAGTAGAAGTTTAAGCTGTGACGACTGTATAGCGTAAACGAAATTTAAAAGTACTACTTGATGTGAATGTAATGAGCTAGGATGATGTTTGATTACCAAAAGTCGATTGGCGCCCTACTGTTATGTTAAAATCATAGAAAATCATGTCTGTAAAATCTTCTGGTCAACGTGAAATTGTCAAGTCACTACGTAATGCAAATAAAATTCACATGAAAAATGATAAAAAGTTTTGAGCGCATTACCACTAAAACATGATAATGCCAGTTTTGACGTTACTACAATGCAGAATCATATCTTAAAACCTTAAAAAGATTATATGGAGTGTATATGGAGTTGCGTTTTGTATAATTACTAAAACAAGTTTTAAAAGAGCTTGATTTTTAAAGCAAAAAGTCACTAAAGATCTCACTGGATCCTTCTTTATGAAGACATTTACTTTACTAAAGATTAAAAAAAAATCTTCAAAGCTCCAATCACACCCAAAAAATTATTGAAAATCTTCACATTTTTTATTATGTCTATATTTACTTTTCTAGTGAAAATAGTTTGTAGCATATAGTGTCAGTCTACACGAAAGATTTTTTAGGTGGCAGTGTGGAAAAGTTTTTGTTAAAAAACTAAGAAAAACGTGATAGAATTACGTTCACTAAGAAGTGTAAGCGGTTTTGTGTGGCGTTTACACGGTGAATTTGGTTTAGTTGGCATTCGTTTTATCAAAATTTTGCATCTTACGAAACTATTCTAGTGTCATAAGATTACTACATGTATTTTAAGACATGCGTTTATAAGTGAAACTATTTATAAACTTATTGTAACAAAAGTAATTTTATTCCTGCATTGAAAGAATTTTTATCGCAACCTGGAATAAAATTTTAAAGTAATGAATATTCTTTCAAGTGACAATTTTCTTTAGAAATACATCACACAATCTAATCTTGTTGCGTATATTTTATATTAGATTAAATAAAGCCAAATTCTATTTTTATTGTGAAAACATTTTTCTTTAGAAATAATCTCATAATCTAATCTTGTTGCCTATATTTCATATTAGATTAGATAAAGGAAAATTATATTTTTATTTCACAAGGGTAAAGAGAAGGTTAGGCTAGGGCTATAGTATATATGAAATAATTCTTTTATGTGAATGTGAACTATTGCATTCTCAAAATATAGAATCAGTTTCACTTCCTACACAAGTAATGACCAGTAGATGTACTACAGCTTTTTTTTTTATTTTAATGAAGACACTTTTACATTTTTAATCCAAAACCAAAATATAGTAAAATTGGAAGCACTACAGTACTTAGTTGACTTAAAAAATATAATACGATCCTATACGGCTATCTGTTAGTGAGAAAAGTATTTTTTAAATACTGTAGAGGGATCATCCTCTTTTACCAATTATCAATGTTGTCAGAGGGAATGCACTCCTGATATAAATTTTGAAAAATTATATGTCATGAAAACCAATAATGTAAACGTATAAACAAGTGATGGATTCGACCGTTACTTGATGCAAATTCATTTTATATAACAATGAAACACTAAAAACTTTGTTTCAAAACTTCCACAAATTATAATATTTTATCACTACAGCTGTTTCGGAAGAGTGCCTTTCGCAAGTGATTTATTTTTGGATGTGTTTACAATAATTATTTATAGTCTTTAAGAAATGGGTTGAGGAGGGGAGAACTGTTTGTCTCAAGTTGGTCATTCAGAATTGTGTTTTTTAATTTGTTAATTTCTATAGATTCTAATAAAGATAGCTTAAGGCCTTTATTTTGGATGTAAAGAATTTGAAATTCGTCATTAAAAGAATGATTATGATTTAGAAAGTGAAGTGGGTATGTATGATCCTATTATTGAAAGCCCATTTATGTTCTGCTATACGTTGGTTAAAGGTTCTATCAGTTTGACCGATGTAAGTTTTTGGGCAGTCGCCAGATTGAAGTTTGTATACACCACTGTGTAAGTGCTTTTTATTTTGACTCTTGTTTTTAATATATTTGCCTAGGTTGTTATTTGTTCTGAAAGCTGATGTTATTCCTTTCTTTTTTATGTGTTCGGCTATTTTTGTTTTTATTTTGCCTGTATATTTAATCGAGCAGAAGGTACTGGGTTTTTTCTCTGGTGATGGAAATACTAATTTCAGAGCTTTCTTGTTTATTTTTTGATTTAACATTTTATTGATTGTTTGTTCGTTGTACCCATTGTTTGCTTAATGATATTTAATTATATCTCAAAGTTGCATTTTGACATCGGAATTTGACATTTGACGTATAAAATCTTTTTACTTGTATTCCTCCTACAGAAACTTTTGTTCTAGTAAAAAACCTTTTAGACCGTAATAGCATAAATCCTACCGTTACAGCTGAATTTACATCCTCTCGAAATTTGCATAAACCAGGACTACTTTGAATTTAATAATCAAATATATACAAATAACAGTGCAGGACTTATAATGGGTAATCCTCTAAGCCCATTGCTATCAGACATTTTTATGGATAATCTAGAGAAAAAGATTTCAAAACATGCCGTATTCAAATAGTTTTTATATTGGTGGAGATACGTAGATGATGTACTGGTATTGGTACTGGATTCTACATATGCATTTCACCTTCTAGATTCATAATCATTCTTTTAATGACGAATTAAAAATTCTTCACATCCAATATAAAGGCCTTAAGCTATCTTTATTAGAATCTATGGAAATTAACAAATTAAAAAACACAGACAATTCTGAATGACCAACTTAAGACAAACAGTTCTGCCCTCCTTAACCTATTTCGTAAAGACTATAAATTGTAAACACATCAAAAAATAGATCACTTGAGAAAGGCACTCTTCCTCGAAACAGATGTAATGATAAAATATAATAAATTTTGTGGCAGTTTTGTAAACAAAGTTTTCAGTGTTTTATTGTTGTATAAATAAAAATTTCACAAGACAGTTTTATTAGTTCACTTCCTTTATTTATTATTATTAATTAGACTTCTTCGTTCTCATAAATTACTTTTCTGTCCCTGGAATGTGTACATATACAAAGATTTGTCATATGACTACTCGTAAGCTTAATTTTTTTTTCTTATTTAGGATAGAATTTGAACTTATTTAATCTAATTTATTTTACAACCAAACTTTCTCTCACTATTATTCAAAATTATCACAATTTATTATATTCTCGTAAAAGTAGATTTGATGTATCGCATTAACGCATTTATCATTTGCGATTCTCTAATGGGTGACTCGAGTTTTGTTTGGATGGTTTGGTTGTTACTGTGGTCTTGTCTTTCAACATCCTAAAATATATAGCTCCGTCACTACGATTTTTACAGCAATCTTAAAGAATTTATAATGTATAAAATGAACCTCCGTTCGGGCAGTGCAATACTTCTAGTATTGTACAATTTGTTTTTGAACTGCATCCATAATAATTCACTATCACGTAACAATGAAATTTTTTCTGCAGATTATCAAGAACGTAAAAGTCTCCTGTTTGTTTTAATTCCGAAGATTTAAAATTTAGAAAGATATAAATTTTTTAGCTAAATATAACTAGCTAATAAACCTGGTTTCAGGGACAATTAAGTATGAGATGTATAGTTTATGGTACTCAATTTTTTACTGTAATGAAAAAACAGGCAACAACTTTTAATGACTTTGTTTATTAAATGCAATTATAATTTTCCACGCATTTTTTTACAACTGTTATTATACATATTTATATTTCAATCGTAATTTGAGTTTCCTTTTAAAGGATCTTTATAATAGGCTATTGATTATGTACTTTAGAAAGAAACTACAATGAAACTACAAGGGGTTTTATTGTTTCATACCATCAATGGACACTAGACACCCAAACATGAAAAAACCGCAGAGTGCTACAGACAAGTTTTTCAAAATTAAATTTCATATGTAAATGTCACTTTTTAAAGTTTAAAACAATTTTTTTTGACAAAAACTGATTCAAGCAACGAAGCAAAAAAAATAGGAACACAAGCGATTTTTCATTTTTGCCCCATAACTTTTCTCCACGGAGGTATAGGTATAGGCAATGCTTTACAGAAAAAAAACCGTTATTCTTGTTCTTCAAAATAAAATATAGTAGAAGTCTTTAAGAATCATAGTATCCGAGATACAATTTTTAGGTATATGCAATGGTACATTAAATTAAAAGAAAAAATAATTACCTTTAAAATGATCTACTGCAGAAGACTCTAGGACTAATTTTAAGCAAGATTTTTGCTATTTACGGCAAAATGCAAAAATAGGAAAGCTGCACTCTTCATCTATTTATTTTAATTAAAACCCAATTTAATTTTTGTCCTAAGGACACTCTGATGAAAAGCAATGGAATTTTTACCTCCGAGTTGATACAAATTTTATTTAAAAATTGATTTCGCACGCGTAACACATTTAAAATTGCAGGTCGCTTCAAGCGTTGTTTCTGAGAGGATGGTTCATTCTACAGAAAAAGTGCTTCTTATTTGAAACATTTTTATTTTCTACGGCGTACCTACAGATTCTTGGTAAATCAATGTTTACCGTTTCCTCCCCCCTACGAGGGATGATTTAGGGGGAAGCTCAGGGGTTAGGAGTGGCAAAATTTCTTGCACATTTTTTGCGGTCTCAAAATTGATATTCTCCGCAAAATTCAGCTTGTTGGTATGATTTTTAGAGGTCCATTGGCATTTTCGTCTCCGACTACTGCGACCTATATTCTACATTTAGGTATATATACATCGTTGCATTTGACGAACCATATCTTGGTTACTGTTAGTCCTAGAATATGTTACAATAAAACGTTTTAAAGTATAGAAAATAAGCTTTCTTTTTTATCTAGTACTGCGTATACCTAAATGTACAACAAAAAAAGTTAAAAGAAATTTACAAAAAAAAAAATAGCCGTAAAACGTACCAAAAACAAAAGAAAAAGATCTTGCTTAAAATTAGTTCTAAAACCTTCTACTATAGACCATTTTAACGGTAATTTATGATTATTATATACTTCTTTAATAAACCTCATAAATAATTTAAACGATAATTAACAAATTATCCTATTCGATTATTTCTATAAATAGTATTGGTTTATGTATTGCGTTGGAAATAAAAAATCTCAAATAAAATAGGTTTTATTTCTTGATAAACTTTGGATGAAAAGTGAATAAACAAAAAATTGAAGTTACAAAATCATTTGCAGAAAAAAGGGTTAAACGCAATTGATTGGAGATGAAAGGGCAAAGGGCAGTTAGTCACCATCTGATCAACAGACCTTCTTGTACCCGAGTTTTTATTAAAACAAATTATCTACCCTTGCAAAACTGGCTGCAAGAGATTGACATTTGAGTATAAAAAGCTTGAACTTCATTGCGACAATTTATACACGTCGTATATAGTTAAGATATAGTAGATAGTTTAGATCAACCAATTCAAAACGAATGCTTGAAAACCGAGGATAATTTAATGTAGTTATGGATGATGTACCGTCTTAAAAAAAATCCGACTTGATTGATGTTTAAACTGCTACGTTATTATTATTGTTTGTATACATTATAAATGAATATATTACGAATATATATATATATATATATATATATATATATATATATATATATATATATATATATATATATATATATATATATATATATATATATATATATATATATTTAAATAAAAAATTTAAATAAAATTTATTTTAAATTCTTATCACTACAGCTATTGAGTGCCTTTCTCAAGTAATCTATTTTTGGTATTTTTTACATTTTATAGTCTTTAACTGAATAGGTTGAGAAGAAGAGAACTGTTTTTCTCCAGTTGGTCATTCAGAATTATGTCTATATTTTTTATATTTTATATATTATAGAGACAATTCTGCATAACCAACTTGGGACAAACAGTTCTCCCTTCCTCAACCTATTCAGTTAAAGACTATAGTGTAAACACATACCAAAAATAGATCACTTGAGAAAGGCACTCTGCCCAAACAGCTGTAGTGATAATAATTAAAAATAAACTTTGTGGAACTTTTGAAAACAAAAGTTTTCAGTGTTTTATATTGTTATATAAAATGAATTTCCATCAAGTAGTAACGGGCGGTTCAACCCATAAGACTGCTAAGTTTAATATAAATTCTTGTAATATTATTAAACTTAGCTCTAGGTTTAATATATATATATATATATATATATATATATATATATATATATATATATATATATATATATATATATATATATATATATATCCATATCGCGAAAAGGAGTAAGACCGTCGAATTCAATACTAAATGTAGTTCACGTGGCGGTTTTTTTCTCAATCAATGCCATCACTACATCGTCTCTCTTTCGACAGTAGATACATCTCGACCTCTCAAGATTTGTGTAAAAATACAAGCGCTCTACGTAAATTTTCGTTCGCACATAGCAGAAAAATAAGAAGTTTTAGTCTTAGTTAAATACGTTTGTAAATAAATATCTTTTGTAACAGTGGTCTTAAATTCTTTAAGCATTATTATTTCGACTTAAAAAATTGTTTCGACAAAGGATTATTTAATCCAAGTCTACATACTTAGCCAGTTCCAACGTCTGGCTCGCTACCTGTGTTGTGGAAAGGAGACAAATCACAACATTGTTTATAAGCAAAAAATTAATAGAAGTTTCGATACTGTATTAATATGTTATCAGGAATGGCGTCAAGAAAGCCCACCACGAAGATCGAAGGACACAGGATAGCGTCGAAGGACTACAGAGCGCCAAGATCGTCATCTAACGGTGATCTCTCGTAATTCGCAGTTTTGGCCTTTTTTCATTTCAACCATTCTGGGTACTACCTCTTGCCGCTGAACATCGACGTAATCGTCTTGAATAGCGGAGAAAACTATTGGCTTGGGACCAGCAGTGGAATGGTGTTGTCTTTAGTGATGAATCTCGATTCTCTTTAGGGATGCATGATGGTCGATCCAGCTCCGCTCAGCGATACATAGAAGACATTCTGAAACCTCATCTCATACCTTACCGTTAAACACTCCAACATCCAATTCTTCAGTAGGACAACGCAAGACCACAAGTTGCGAGAGTCACCATGGACTTCTTTGAACAGGCAGGAGTCAATCTTTTTCCCTGGTGTTCAATCACAAATTAACCCCTTAATTTGTAATCTCACATTATTCTTAACTTCTTAATCTATTATAGTTTCACCGTGTATAAGTGACATTGTAAAACCATATCGTATAATATTTTAATAATTAGTTCATTTACCTACAACTAAATAAATAATATATTTTCTAATTGAACTTCCTAAGTGTCGCAATTAAGGCGTAGATTAAATTGTAGTGTAAGCAAAGTTTGTTGGTATGGTATGATAGGAAGCAATAACCTCTGTGCTGAGGTATGAATTATTTGTGAGATTATAAATTGGGGATTTGAGCTCGTGTGAGCGCAGTCTACTACAGTCAATCATAAGTAGTTACCTAACGAATATCATATTGTGTAATTACCAGTAGCTGTCAATAAATCAACACTTTTACTCCACAACTTCAACTTTTATTATACCTATCATCGTCGATTGACAAGAAGCGGACAAAGGGGCATTTACAAACCGATTCGAACCTCAAATCCAAGTTCGAAACTTTCCATTGGTCCTTCGACAAAACTTCATCAAAAGGGCGTTAATTGGTTTGGAGCTTCGAAGGAGACGACCCTTAGAGACCTAAATAGCTATTTCCCAGTTCCGTGCAAGATCGACGATCGATTTCGAAGTGTGGAGAAAAGAAAAAAGAAATTAAAAAGACCAGAAAGCTCCGAAATTAAGGATAGGAGCCTTACGAGTGCCTATGATTACAAGAGAACCTGAATAGCAGTCCTTAAGTCTACTGTTTCATCAGTTTGGAGATCCAGTTTCCAGCAGAAAAATCTAGTAGCATTCAGAGATCCAGCTCACCAGTTCCAGTTGCAGTTCTAAGAAGGAAGAAGGGACATACAAGTGAGCGTCGGGATTCAAAACTGTAAGTTTTTGAATATTTATTATCATTTAGAGAAGTGCATTTTTTATAAATTAAAAAGATTATTAAAGAAACTTAAGATTCAAATTTAATAATACTTAATTGAAATATTTTTATTCTGCATACCTTTTACTTAAAAAAGTAATAGTTTGTCTACAGCTAATTCAAATCTAATAGCTTAATTATTTTAATTTTAATTATACTCCATAATTTGATTCTTACAATTTAAAATTCTTAAAACATTTGATTTTCATAATATGGGGAAATATCGTGACAAATCGTTATTTTTATACACATTCAGTTCATTCATTCCAAATATATAGTATTTTGTAGTATTTGCATTTTTTTTATATAAAGAATTTTTCTCTCTGGTTACAAGTGATAATATTACATTCTTTAATTTGTACAATAAACCGTGTCAGCAAGGTTAGACAGGTTCATTCGGTATTGTCTAAGGTAATCTTGCTGAGACTTTAAGAAAAACGAACGAGAGAATACTTAAACATCAAAAGACAGACACTTGATGAATTGTGGAACGACTTTGAAGATCAAAACACAGAAATTGAAGAGAATGGTTCGAGAGTTGATAAATATTTTACGTCTAACTTTTACGAACAAGTACAAAAAAGATATGAAGAAACGAAAAAGACTTTAGAGGATTTTATTAAAAATTCGTACAAGTCTTCGACAAAAATTAGAGAAGTAGAAATTAGGATGGGAAAACTTCATCATTTATTGGAAGACGACGAAACCGATGAAGATATACAAGATTTAAAAGAAGAGGTACAAAAAATAGATGCTTTAATAATGGAAATAACTGTGGACAATGAACAGGATACACTAGAAGAAGGTGAAATAGAAATATTTTATGCAATGAGAAGAAGGGTGCGGTCGATCATAAAAGAAAATAAGAGATTAGAGGCGGAAGGATGCAAGAAAGACAAAATAATATTACCCCAAGTGAAGTTACCCTGTTTTGAAGGAAGGTATGAATCCTGGGTAACATTCTATGATATTTTTAAACGTTTGATACATGAGAATAACCAACTATCAAATGTGGAAAAAATGCAGTATCTGAAGACAAGCCTCCGAGGAGAAGCAAGTAGAATAATACAACATTTAAACACAACAGAAGCAAACTACAGTGCTGCCTGGAAAATGTTGCAAGATCGGTACGATAATCCAAAAATTAATCTATTTATATTAATAGACAAGATACTTCAGGCTGCGGAGATAAAAGAAACGTCAGCAAAGGCGCCGAAAAAATTACATGATACTCTCCACGAATGCTTAGAAGTCATTAGTGGACTAGGTATAATGACAGAGTCCTGGAGCCTTCTTACAGCAAGGATAAGTATGTTAAAGTGGGACACAGAAACCAGGAGATTATATGAAACGTCAATTCAAGACAGTAGGGACATTCCGACATATAAGTCAACACAGGAATTCCTACAAAGAAGATTCCAGACATTGGAGATGTTGGAAACAGAAAGGAAAGGAACAGATCATAGACAACAGGTAAAGAAGAAGATAACCTGTGTGGTGTGTCCATCGAGCAAAAAGACAAAAGAGGGAATCTAATCGTTATGAAAAGGCGACCAAAAAAGTGGCCTCTGATGGCGGACATATCCGGAACTGCGAATGCGCCAAATTTAAATTTTCCGACACTTATTAACAGTAGCTATAAAATAGTTTTCAGAAAGTGTCTTAGCCAAGAAAATTTTAATTAAATATTAACGATAACAGTCTAAAATGTGAAGCAATTGTTAAAAAACTTCAATATAAATAAGATTTCATGTGACAGTTGGGACAAATAATAACATAACCCAACTAAATTTGATTTCTTAAACAAGGAAAGACTCTCTTTCCTTGTTTAATTTGGCCTCTCAAGATGGCACTTCCTGTCTAACAATATTTTTGCCCCCACTACCTTTACATTCCCTCTTTTGTCTTTTTGCTCGATGGGTGTGTCATCACATGTAAAGAACATAAACTATTGAAATGTACAACGTTTCTACGTCAACAAGTACGTGAAAGAAACAAAATCGTAAAGGAAAAGCAATGGTGCGGTAGATGCCTATTACACAAAAGGGAAGTACCATGTTATTCCTATCATAGATGTGCAGAATGTGGTGGACAGCACCATTCATTACTACACATGTCAGAAGGACAGTATGATAACAGAAGGAATTCTGAAAACAGAAGGCCACAAAATTGATCAAATTCTAGTGGGTCAGGTCAGTATGACAACAGAAGAACTTCTGAAAACAGAAGGCCACAAAATAGACCCAATTCTAGTGGGACCAGAGGTGACAACAATTACGACGGATCGTCAAGGAGACAAGAGAATGCCGTAAGCTGTTTAAGTAATCCGAATGAAGAAGTGCTACTTGCAACGGCATTAGTACGAGTAAGAGACTCAAAAGGAAGCTCACAACTGATGAGAGCATTGATTGACCAAGGCTCGCAGTCATCATTCATTATGGAGCAGGCCGTTACAAGTCTCGGAATAAAAAGAAAGGCTGACAGGACGTCAAAATGGAGCGTAACATTAAACTTGGAGGCGCATTTCAAAAACGAATTTGAAATGAAGACCGAAGCAATTGTACTACGAAAAATAACAAGAAATCTACCGGAGAAGGAGATACAGATGAAAGAAAGGAACCATAGGAACTTAGTCCTGGCGGATCCAAATTTTAATGAAACAGGTTCAATAGATATTCTATTAGGAGCCAAAGAATATAGTTTGATATTACTAGACGGAGTAGATCGAAAAAAGAATGGTTTGCTCGCCCAAAATACAAAATTGGGTTGGATAATGTCAGGGATAGCACAGCAAGAGAATATTCCTAATATACAAGTACTCAGCATGATATCTAGACGACAGATCGATGAAGAAATAAAGAAATACTGGGAGTTAAAAGAAGTAGATCAAAGCAATACTCTTTCAGTAGAAAAAAAAAGTGTGAAGGATATTATAAAAGAACAGTAAAAAGGGATAATGAAGGAAGGTTTGAAGTTAAAATACCCGTCAATTCTAATAGAAGTATATTAGGGGGACTCAGAACAGCAAGCATATGCGAGACTGCTGCAATTAGAGAAGAAATTTCAAAGAAACACAAACCTAGAAAAAGAAGAGGTAGTGTTGTGCGCTCGTTGTTGGTCCCAAGGAATCTACTTGCAGTAGATTACAATAACTTACACTAATTTTAAGTGACATATGAAAATAAAGGAAGGTGGTCAGATATATTCGAAACTCCAAGAGAGCCAGAAAACAAAGGCATCAAGGTTCTTGCATCCAACCTCATCCAGCGCCTCGAAGACATACTTTATCACAACCAAATTCAAGTAGTACTTTAAAGAAAGCCCCTCCTGGATCAGTTTCACTAAATGAGCTTAGATTTGAATTAGATAGTTTAGCTGAAACATAGATTCTAAATGATCAAATTATAGGTAGCACTGCTCGGGTGAGATAATAATTCAAAAACCGAGTGAATTAGTGTTATGATTATTGTTATATTATTATTTTATATTCTATATGTTTTAAATATTTCTATTGGTCGTCTGTTTGTTTTTTATATAGTGGCCAATATGTTCAATCACAAATTAACCCCTTAATTTGTAATCTCACATTATTCTTAACTTCTTAATCTATTATAGTTTCACCGTGTATAAATGACATTGTAAAACCATATCGTATAATATTTTAATAATTAGTTCATTTACCTACAATTAAATAAATTGCCGAATAATATATTTTCTAATTGAACTTCCTAAGTGTCGCAATTAAGGCGTAGATTAAATTGTAGTGTAAGCAAAGTTTGTTGGTATGGTATGATAGGAAGCAATAACCTCTGTGTTGAGGTATGAATTATTTGTGAAATTATAAATTGGGGATTTGAGCTCATGTGAGCGCAGTCTACTACAGTCAATTATAAGTAGTTACCTAACGAACATCATATTGTGTAATTACCAGTAGCTGTCAATAAATCAACACTTTAACTCTACAACTTCAACTTTTATTATACCTATCATCGTCGATCGACAAGAAGCGGACAAAGAGGCATTTACAAACCGATTCGAACCTCAAATCCAAGTTCGAAATTTTCCACCTGGCCTCCCAGATACCCAGATTTACCGCAGAAATTCTTACATAAAATTCATATTTTTTGACAAACCGCGTATATGACTGAAATAATTTAATATCTGGTGATTGTGTTCTATGTTTTAGATCATTCAGAACGTTTTATAAACAATAACTTTTTTCATAAACCTAAAAATTAAAACGTTTTTGCCATATGGACCATTGGCGTTCCATATGGACTTAATTGGACCATATGGGAAACTTTATTTTTACTTTTATGAAAAAAAGTTATTCTTAATAAAAAGTTCTATATGATCTAAAACATAGAATACAATCATCAGATATATTATATTTTTTCGGTCATCTTTTTTCAGTGGTTTGAATATTGTCTTTAATTAATCTTATGAGAGATAAAAGTTTTTTTGGAAGGGTAAATAGAGTCTTTGGGTTGAGATTGAGTGGAAGATTGATGTCTGTGGACCTCCTTTAGGTCATCTCATTTTGTCTTTCGTCAAATTGCCGTATCAATCAAGATTGCAGAGCAGTATTCCACGGTGAAGAAGACAATGCCCAGGCGGACGATCGCAGGGAGGATGCCGTTTTTGCATAATAGCGTTGATTGAAACGATAATAGTTGTCTTCACCTTCGGCATTTTAAGTAACAAGTGGTGAGTACTACATTCGTGTATTTAAGTGGACTACGATTTTGCTACAGGTGTTGTTGCGTGCTGCACAATTTTGTCAAAAAACGTGGTCACATGTGACGACACTTTAATACTTAAGGAAGAAAAGCTTTTTTATGATAGGGGTCTGAGTCTTTGGGTTGAGATTGAGTGGAAGATTGATGTCTGTGTATGCTCCTACTGATATGATTTTCGCGGTAACCGTTTTGGATGAGGGCTTGTTTTGATCTAGATAGCTCAGCGGGTCTACTTGCATCATCGCAAAGGCGTATTGATCTAGAGACAAGCGTATTAATGACTTAATTAATTTGTAAAGGGGGATGATGAGAGTTGGCATGCGAGTAACGATTGGTATGGGTGGGTTTTCGATAAACAGAGTGATGAAAACCTTGGGATAGGATTTTCTTTATGATAACGTCGACAACGGTAGGGATAAATCAGTTTCTACCTCCATTGTGAACTGGATACTAGGGTGTATACCATTCAGGTTTGAAGAAGTTTTGGAAGCCCTGAAGAAGACACCGTAGAGGATGTCGAAAGCTCGGCGCAATGATAATCGACACGATTAAACCCAGAAGACTGTTGAGTTTAATATTAATTCCTGTAATAGTACTAATATTAGCACTAGGTTTAATTGTACTAACCGCGGAAACCTTTCGGAACATTTTATTGGCCTCTACGGGGAGGAATTTTACCAGCTCACTAAATCATATAGCAAACTGCTAAATGGTATACATGCTAGTATCCAGTTCACAATGGATGTGGAAACTGATTCATCCCTACCGTTTCTCGACGTTATCATAAAGAAAAACCAATCCCAAGGTTTTCATCACTCTGTTTATCGAAAACATACCCATACCAATCGTTACTTGCACGCCAACTCTCATCATCCCCTTTCACAAATTAATTCAGTCATTAATACGTTTGTCTCCAGATCAATACGCCTTTGCGATGATGCAAGTAGACCCGCTGAGCTCCCTAGTTTAAAAAAAGTCCTCATCCAAAACGGTTACCGCGAAAATCACATCAATAGGAGCATCCACAGACATCAATCTCACTCAATAGCAACCCAAAGACTAAAACACTGATCATACGAAAGCTTTTCTTCCTTACATCAAAGGTGTCACTGGCAGAATCGACAAAATTCTAAAATCAAGAGGAATAAAGACAATATTTACCCTTCCAAAAAAACTTTTATCGCTTATAAGATCAATCAAAGACAATATTCCAAATGACCAACACGGAGTTTATGAAATTCCTTGTGCAGACTACCCCCGATCCTATATAGACCAAACAAATCGTAGAATCCAAAATAGGATTTATGAACCATTAATTCCGACTTAATTTCAATTCTAGGTGAACCATCTTCATACAGATCACAAAATTGATTTTGAAAACTCCAGAACCACAGCTGCCATCCGCTTATATAAACCAAGAATTATCCGAGAAGCCATAGAAATTTAAAAAATTCCAAATTGTCTCAATAAAAGAAATGACGATATACAGTTACCTTCGACTTGGAGACATCTCATAAAGAAAATACCGTCAGCTTCACTCGTCAATCAAAATCCAACTGTCAGGAATGTTCGCGCCAACCCTCGCGCCAATCCCCACGCTAACCCACACGTCAACCTCCACCCAAACCACGACACCATCAAAGGTATAAATGACCCGTCCTTGATTCACAGCACCAGTAATGCATTGATAATGCAAATATATCGTCAAAGACCCTCAGGTCCAAAACGACAAATGCCGATATGGATGTCAAGCCCAAGAAACCATCCAACATCTTACCGGGGGCTGCCAGGCATTTGCTGCAACTGACTATAAGGAACGGCATGACTCAGTAGGAAAGATCCTCCATCAAGAGATAGCTTTTAAACTGGGACTTCTACAAACAAACCATCTCCCATATTATCAATACGTCCCTGAGAGTATGCTTGAGAATGACAACTACAAGCTATACTGGGATCGCACTGTGCTCACAGACCAAACTGTAGCACATAACAGACCAGATCTCGTGCTAGTTAATAAACTTACAAGACAAACAACACTAATCGATGTGGCGATACCTAACAACAATAATCTGCGTGTTAAGTACAACGAAAAGATCGCCAAGTACAGAGATCTGGAAATACAAATAAGGAGACAATGGAGAATGGAAAGTACCCAGACGATACCTATTATTCTTTCTACCACTGGAGTCATCCCGAAGAACCTTCTAGAAAACATAAGAAAGCTGGGTCTAAATGAACATCTATATAAGATCATGCAGAAAGCTGTGCTACTTTCGACGTCCAGATGCGTTCCAAAATCTTTGGGAGATACACCGATGTACCAAGTCACCTAGGACTCGATAACATGGAAAGAGTCCCACCAGAGCTCAATCCTTTTGATACCGTAGGTATCTGGGATGAGTGAATTTTTCCCTTAGAGGGAGTGTGAGCCGTATGGCTAAATCTGGATAATAATAATAATACTTTATTTCCTTTTTGACAAATATAATTTGTATAGGATCAGTCACAGTTTAGTAAACAAAATAAGTAAATATAAATGCAAATCTAAAATTACGCTAAACCTAACATTACAAGACAAACACAAATAGAAAATGTAAAATTACTAGTATATACTTAAAATAATGTCAACTACTAAAATATTCATCAACAGAATAAAACGTATTCTGCAATAAAAAATCTTTTAAAGTTAATTTAAATATTTTCATATTCTTACATTTTTTTATTGGCTGAATTTTATTGGTGAATTTGACTATTAGTTTTAAATTTCTCAAGATTTGAATGAATAAAAACACAAACTTCAAAAATATATAAACACGGCACAGTTAAAAGTTTATATCTAGTAAAGTAACTCTTACAGCTAGTGATTCGAGAAATACCAGCAATAAAATGGACTATTCTCTTTTGAGACAGAAAGACTTCACCGAATTTACAAGACCTACCCCAAAATACTATGCCATACCGCAAACGAGACTCCACCTCAGCATAATACAGTATAATTAGCTGTTTTTCACTTAGTATATCTTTGAGGTTTCGAAGTAGGTAGCATGATGAGTTTATTTTGGAAATAATATCATCACATTGCCTTTTCCAATTGAGACATTCATCAACATACAAACCCAAAAACTTTAGGCAATGAACTTTTTCAATTTGTTTAGAATATATTGATAGTTCCATATCTAACAGATGTTTCTGTCTATTGTGGAAATGAATAGCATGCGTTTTATCCGCATTAAGATGTAAGTAATTCGAGGAAAACCAATTACTAAGATCACACAAAAGTTCGTTACATTTATTTTCAAGAGATATATGTGATTTATCTGATATAAGTATTGAAGTATCATCTGCATAAAGTGTAAACTGTACAGCAGAATTTATTGAGACAATATCATTTAAGTAAATAAGAAATAATATTGGGCCAATTACAGAACCTTGTGGAACACCCATATGAATGTACATGTAATCTGATTTGCAAATATTTACTGATTGTTGGGATACATCTGTTAAGGAGAGATATTGACGACGTTCTGATAGGTAGGATTATATCCATTTTAGAGAGAGATCTTTTATTCCAATATTTTCTAACTTATTAATGAGTAACGTATGATCGACACAGTCAAATGCCCTACTGAGATCACAAAAAATCCCGACAGGGCATTCATCCGCATCAATATAGTTAGTTAAAGTCTCATAAAATGAATGAACTGCTGTATTTGTATACTTACCTGCCTGAAAGCCATGCTGATATTTACTAACAATACCTTTCTCCAATAAATAAGAGTTTAATCTGTTAAGATAACAGTATTCGAATATTTTTGAAACCACTGAAGAGACAGTTATTGGGCGATAATTACTAATATTCTTTGGATCACCTTTCTTATGTACAGGAACGACTTTTCCCACCTTTAGATAATCCGGGAAAATACCATTGCAAAAAGACAAGTTTATTAGAAATGTTAAAGGTGATAATATGAATGGAATTATTTTTTTTAATAAAAATTGAAGTATTTCATCAAATCCACACGATTTTGAAGATTTCAATTTTCCTATCAATAATTCACTCAGCTCATTTGGAGTGTAAGGACATAATTGTAAAAAATTGTCATTTTCATTATAAGGCGGTTTCCTTAAAGTACTATTTTGATGACTGGGAATTTTAGAACGTACCTCAATTGGAGCATTCTTAAAGAAAACATTGAACATGTTAGCAACAATAGGGCATTCCTCTATTACACAATTTTCATCTGATTTTAGACATATATTTTTCCTTCTATTATTGTCAACATTATTAGTCACGTCGGCAACAAGTCTCCAGGCACTTTTTGTTGGATTATCTGATGATGAAATAATATTCTGGTAATAATTTTTCTTTGTCAAACATAAAAGTTTCTGGTGTTTCTTTTTTTCTAACTTGTAATATTCACGAAGACACGGACAGGATCTAGATAAAACATGCAAGTTTTTTAAGTTACTACTAGATAAGCGTACTTCAGTGTTTACCCATTTTTTACGATCATTTATAATACGTTTATTTTGCAATGGAAAATTAATGTTAAAATAATACGAAAAAATATCAACAAACACATTAAAAGCCAAATTAGTATCAAGTAAACCATAAACAAGATTCCAATCTTCCAGCACAAGACTCATAACAAAATTATCTATCCCACTCTCAGAAAAATATCGCTTTTGACAAGACATAGGCAATTTCGATATATCGATTTCAAGTTCGACTAAAACAGTTCTATGATCAGACGTTGTCATCATAGAACAGTTCTATGTATCAGTGTTGTCAAGAATACATGATGTACCTAAATTAGAAAAATTTACAAAAATATTATCAATTGTTGTTATGCTGGTATTTGTTACTCTTGTAGGCCATTTGACAAGATTAGTATGTATGTTATAAGCAGATAAGCAATTAAGTAGTTTTGTTTGGTTATTGTTTGACGTTTTCATATCAATATTAAAGTCACCACAAATAATATAACATGCATTTGGCTTGTATAAATGATTTAAAAGACAGTCAAGATTATTTAAAAAAATATTTACATCTCCACACGGAGATCGGTAGCAATTCAATATGTAAAAGATATTATTATTTTTATCCCTAATTAAAGAACAACAAAACTCTGAATGTTTATCAGAACAGAATTTTTTAACATTAATATTATGAGCGTTTACATCCATCAATGTATACATTATTAATAGAGTCAATGGTTTCCCATAATTCTGTTAGACATAAGATTTCTACATTTTTAAATGTATTAATATCCACAACAATGTCACATATTTTATGGTTATTTATACTTTGAACATTTAATAACATTAATTTAGGGTTAAACATTACCTCTGGAACCTCTGATTTTTCCGTAGGTACAAAAAATTGTTCACACATGCATTTTCAGGCCAGAGTGCTGGATCCATAGCTTTATTGAAATTATTTTGATATATTCGGACCTTAAATGATGAGTAAAGACTTGGGTAGCGAGACTCCATAGACTCGCAAAACACTTCCGGAAAATGGGGTTTTAGAAGATTTTCCATTGCAGTCACATTGGTGCTAGGATCAATGCGATGCACATGTAGATCCACATATTTTGGATCACCTTTGACAGATCCAGCACCAGTTCCAACAATATAATACAATCCTTCCATCTTTCGCTTCCCGCGAGAAACTTTTTCGTTTGTACAAATGATTAACGCTCCTCGAAAACACGCTCTAACTGATGATAATTCCGAACGCTTAGTTGTCCTTAAAGCCAATCAAAAATATTTTGCCTAATTGAGTTAAATTTTTGCGCTGTAATACTACTTTATAACAGGATATTGTTATTTTTATTTCATTTCAAATTGGTTTGTGTTGAGTTTTTACAAATATGCCAATTAGTTGAAAATAAAATATTTTATTAAGTTGTTGAACTTATTTTACAATCTTTTCTCTTTATTATGTATCTAATATACTAGTGAAAATCGTTAAATGAATAGGCTCTTATCCTCCTCAGCAAATGTTTAGAAAATGTAGTAACAGTAATATAAAAATCACTTAAAATATATTTACCCTTAAGATTTTACGTAAGTACTTAAGTAAAAATTTTATAGTACTGAATGTGAATGTTAGAATTCAAGTAATACTTACATTTTCAAGTATGTACATATCTCTAAAAATACTTGTAATGATTTGGGCTGCCGTTCGCTTTCACTTGCAGTTCAGCAGCATACATACATGTGGTGAGTTAATACACAAGTTAACGATTCTCTTATCTTATTTTATTATAGTGCCCGTCTCAGTACTTAGTTACAAGTGTTGTATTTGTACCTAATTGTTAATTATTGTGGGAATAATAAGTTTGAATTTGGAAAACTTGAATGACTTAGGTGTGTCATTATTGGGCGTCCGTTCGTTTTCTAAATATTGGTACTTTTAGTTAGGTTAAGTATTGGTATGTCAATGATGGTAAAAGTTGGCGATACATTTTTCTCATTTGCCGATGCAAAGAAAGCCATCTCGGAACTTGGAGAAAGTACATTTACCACGTTTTGGAAACAAGATGCACGTACTATTGCAAGCAGTAAAATTAAGAGGCCGATAGAAAGCTTTTTAATCTATTATCAACTTCTTTATGCATGCAATCATGGAGAAGAAAAGTTCAAGAGCGGTGAGAAAAAAAATTAGGCAGTCTTAGACATTCAAAGAAGATTGCCCAGTACATGTACGATTCAAGGCATCGTTAGATGGAAATGCGTTAGATAACGTCAACTCAAACTCAGCACAATCATCATATCACAAAAGTAAGCATATAATGATTATCAATAGGTACAACGTCGACACTGTTAACCAAATTGGAGTTTATTCTGTTTCTGCATTTGAATAAATTTAATTTAATAATTTTAACAATACTGGACAACAAATTATTAATAAATAATAAACTTTCAAATAATACTAAATGGGTTTATCATGACTTTAATTATATTTCACTTTTTATTTCATTTTTTAAAATTGGTATATATTTTCATTTCATATCTAATTTTAAGGTTTTACATGCACATATCCCCAGCCAAAGAAAACTTTCCAGCAATTTGAAGGAAAGTGTAAAGGAGTTCAGGTGCTCATTCAGCTGTTTTGCAGGATGAAGAAAATAATTTTAAAGGCCTTTTTATTCAAACTCCAACCATGAAAAATACAATGGATGCATTTCCAGAATTTCTTGCAGTGGACGCTACATATAAATTACTAAAAATAGGATTACCTGTTTTCCTTATTATTGTAGAAGACGGTAATTGTCAAACTGAATGATTCAATGATTTTACCTTTCAAGCATATTTTTGGATTATTATAAAATGGACAATGGACTATTATAAAAATAACCAACGAACATTAACGTCTTTGATTGAAGAAAACGAATCGACAGAATATGAGTTACCAAGTAGGTCTAATGATAATATGTCTACATCATTGACCACACAAGGGTATCGACCAGCAAGTTCCAATGCACAAAGAAAAAAAAAATGTATTTCGTTATGCAATAAACTAGCAGATTTAGCTGCACAACGTACGGGCATGTTATTTGAGCAAAGGTTTAATCTATTAAAAAATCTCAAAACACTGTGGGCCAATGATACTGCTGTTCTACTTACATCTATACATGTTACAAACGAAAATGACACGCAAGTTATTATTGACAGTAATGATGAAGTTGTATTTGAAAATGACACGCAAGTTGTTATTGAAAGTAATGATGAAGTTGTATTTGAAAATGACACGCAAGTTATTATTGAAAGTAATGATGAAGTTGTATTTGAAACGAAAAATAAGCTGTGTGGCGAGGTGGTTCGTCAAGAGATAAGTAGGGTAGATAACGTGGAGGGGAATATACAAGAGTCAAGTCCAGAAAATGAATTTAGTATTACTCACCAAACTCTCCGATGTTGCTTTGTCAACAAATTAAAATGCCAGTGGCAGTAAAGAAACGAGGACGCCCAAAAGGACAAGGCCTGACAGCAATAGGACTACCAAAGAAAAGGAACCCCAAAACATCTCCAAATGAATCCAGGATTCCATTCCAAAGAAAGGATTAAATTTCTATAATTATTTTTTTTTTCTTAGTTTACAACAGGTTTAAATTATTATTATTATAAATAATTAAAATACGTTTTAATAATTCACTTTGTTTTCTTTTTCGTTTATAAGAAAATCGTCTAATATTAATAAATTCTTTATCAGAAATTGATACTAAGATGGCCAGCCTCCAAGCGAACGGCGGCCGAAGAAAATGCCGTCAAACGAATCATAGGAATGACGTCACAGCTGATAACGGCAACGTGCACGACCGTTTGACGGCAGTTTAAGTACAGCGTATATTTAATTTGTCGTTACAACAGCTTTCTCTGGTAACGAACAAAGTGAGCGTTTCCACCAGGATATTAAATTAATGGAAAAACGCTACCAGAGTCGCTGGAATATTATCAGGATGGGAATTGCTTACTTCCTTCCAATCTATACATCTTAACAGAGGCATAGTGATTATGAATGTTGCGTTTCTTCCAGATACTGTATCAGTCCACCGGGTTAGTGATCGCACCGACTTCTTCTCCCGTCCGCGTATTCTTGGAATACTAGTCACTCCATATTATCGGCACACGTTGCCGTGTGTGAGATTTTCCTTATTTTATAGAGGTTGGACATAGCGGTTCTATCCATTTATATAATGTCGTCGAATTTCTTGTTCACAGCTTCCATTGTTGTAGACGATGCTGTCTAAATAAATGAAACTTTCAACTCCCACATCCACCTGCATATCCAGTAACGTTTTGAATTTCTGTTGTTGGTTGTTGGTAAACGTCTTGTTTTTATTAATTCGTAGTCCATGTTCCTCGCTAACTGGTTTATGGGGAACTTCTGTTGGTCATTTCACCGTGAACCTCTATGAGTGACTCATTGTAGAAAAAGATATACAAGAAGCTTTAAAGAGCAAGTACAAATCAATTCAGATGACTAGTTAACCTGTATTAACAGTATAATTAGTTTAATTTATATTTTGATAACGAATTCCGAGGTGGAAATCGAAATGTCTAATTTAAAGTACTTCTAATTTCTAATTGTGATATACTCTCATTAAAAATAGTACACAATAGGTATTGCCCTAACCCTAAACTTATGTTGTAGCCAAATAACTAAAAATCGAAACGTTTGAATAATCACCTGCCATAATTCTACCTTTGTCGGAAAACAAAGATAGAAATGCCCACATCAATAATCTATATTAGGAAAAAACCTGTACTTACTCATGGTAAAATATTTTTGTAGTTTCAGGTACATGGAATTCTTGATCATGAATAATACTGTTGTAATCTTCTACTCGATCATCTAAGTGGTTATCGTGAGCACTAAGATGAGCATTTACAAAACAAAGTGAACACCCATAAATACTTAGTCTAATCGACACCGCACCTTTGTTACCCTGAAACAAAGGTCTATTTAAAATAAGCAACATTAATTAAAAATTATATAAAATAACATTCATTTAAAAATTAGAAAAGAACACTTATATGTTAACAAGTTAACTGCCAAGCTATATTTTTAAATTAGACCTACAGGCCAAACGAACTTTGACAATTATTACTGTTAAATATTTAATGTCATTGTTGTAATTTTTTTCAAAAGTAATTAATAACGAAAAAAATGTCAATATTTGACTGCCGGTCCGATGGGCCCGACGCGGCGTAGAAAGCGTTTGAAAGTCACTTCAGTAGGGAGAGAGTTTTGGCACGCAACGCCGCCACGGCCACGCAGAGATTAGTGTAGATGGAGTACTTGTCGATACATGTTGAATCGCTCAAATAGTTCAGTATTTACTGTTACACAATGAGTTCACGAAATAGATGATTTTTATCAGAATATGAACTTTAACAAATACTAAATAATATGTCTGACGAAGAAGATGAACATGAATTTAGCGATGATTCAATTATAGATCGTAATTATGAACCTAATTCCGATGAAATCTCTGATAATTCTGGAGACGAACTGGAAACTTTCGAAGAACGTAAGTTGATTTCCTAAGTATTATATATTTTTGTACCCATTGTTATAATATTTGTAGTCGAAGATGAATGCGCTAAAAATGTTTAACACTTTATTATTTTTAGCATTAAACACACAAGATAATGAGAATCATCAGAATATATCGACGTGTGATGTTGGAATATCAATGAGAGTAGATGATGATAGGACAGAATCAAAAGGCAATCAAGTACAATTGCCAACTTTTTCAATTGAAGCTGGTATTAACAGTGATGTGGCTGGCATGTTAGCAATGGGTAAACCAGAAGAGTTCTTTTCCGCTATCGTTAGTGACTCAATATTTGAAATGATAGCAAAACAGACAAATTTATACGCTACGCAAAACACTCATCAACACCGACACTCCTTCATCTTCTAGGCTACACAACTGGAATCCCACAGATACTGTTAAAATAAAAAAGCTGTTTGGTTTGATAGCTTGGATGGGACTTGTAAAATTACCAACATTGTCAGACTATTGGACTCAAGATCCCTTGTTCAAAATGGGGTTTGCATCAAGTGTTATGTCTAGAAATAAGTTTGAAATTCTACTGCGAATGGTTCACTTTTCAAATAATGAGGAATAACATATATTCAGATTATATAGACAGATTACACAAAATAAATAATTTAGTAAACTTAATTTTGAAAAACTATCAATCTGTTTACGTACCTGGAGAAATTGTGTGTGTGGACTGGACGAATCAATGATTTCTTTTAGAGGCAGGCTACTGATGAAACAGTACAACAAGCAAAAAAGACACAAATATGGAATTAAAATTTTTAAATTGTGTTGTAAAAATGGTTTTACATATAATTTACAAATATAAGCTGGTAAAACCTTAGAACAAGAAAAAACTACCCCTTTAGGCGCTGTTATGAAGTTATGCACACCAATATTAGATGCGAATAGAACTGTTTGTACGGATAATTGGTTTACCAGTATAGAGTTAGCAAACAAACTGCTAGACAGAAAGACATCGTATAGGAACAATCAGACGAAACAGAATATTTATACCAAAAGAAGTAGCTAACAAAAAACTAAAAGTGGGAGAAGTGCAGCTATGTAGAATAGCAGAGGGACAACTTTTCTAAATTGGAGGGATAAACGTAATGTGTTGATGCTGTCTACTTGCCATTCGATTGAAACTGAAAATGTAAAAAAAAAAACAAGGAACTTTTGCAGTAAAACCAAAAATGGTTTTAGCTTACAATACAGGCAAAGCTGGAGTTGATTTATCAGATGTTATGACAGCATATTCCAGTCCACGACGTAAAACTGTTAAGTAGTACAGAAAAATAGCAATAGAGCTATTACTAAATACTTCAGTAGTGAATGCATACATTTTGTATGTGCAGGTTACTGGTAACAAAATAGGTGTGGTTGAATTTCGCAAAGAAATTGTAAAGTTTCTCTGTTGTAGCAGTTCAGCAAATCCCATCACTATGGTCACTCCGAAAAGAAAATGCCACGAGTTAAGTGAGGTCCAGGGACATAAGCATAAAATACGAAGATACTGCAAATTATGTTACGAAGCAAATATGAAAAATGAAGGTCATATAGTAGCAAAGAATAAAACTAAAAAGTTACTACACAGTGTAAAGAGTGTGAAGAAACACCATTCTTGTGTTTACAATGTTTTAATAAGTTACATATTGTTAGACAGGTACATGAAATATAAAATGTAATGTTTTTTAAATATATTTCAAAATAAACATAGATTTTAAGCTTAATTTTTATATAATTTTTATTTATAAAAAATGTTTATCATTAAAAATATCCCGTGCAGAATGTTTGCACAGGCTGTGCCGGGCCATTACATACGTTTTGTAGACAGTTAGTTATGCCGACAGCCTGGTAAGCTGCATTAAAAATAGGATTGTAGTGCCGGTCCCATCGGACCGACCTGGCGTGATGAAACACTGTGATGCTGATCCCATGGGCCCGGCACGACAGTTAACTTGTTAAAGAAAAGAACATATCCCGAACGTGAATTAAAAAAAAACTTTTTTAATTCCTATGATTGTCGGTTTGTTATAAATAAAACACTTAATTATTGATTAAACGTTTCGTGGCTAAAACGTGGCGCATGTGATAAACAAATACTTGGGTCAGGCCAACCGCTCGACTTGAAGAAAACAGTCGAGATGTTAAGAAACAAGAAAATCATCTTAGCTCTGCTTCAACGTGAACACAATACAGACATAAAATCTATGCGATTGTGGCAGCATGTGGCCTTGGATTATCCTGCGCGTAAAACAAATCAGGACCTACAGCAGTGGCAAATGCATGGACAACAGGTTCTAAGATACGACCAATATATTGAGATTGATTCAAAGTGCCTTCTACAAAAACAGGATAAGTTCGATGATGAAAAATTTTTGAGCTAAGATATTTAAGTACTGGTTATCGGACTATTTCGTTAATGGTATTTAATAATTTTAATATCATAAAGAATAAAAGTAAACATATTTCATTAGTCTTGGTATGATAACAAGAATATTAAAATAAAATAAAATTGAGAAAAAAAGGAGATTTATATAGGATTACTAGTATTTTTACATAAAACATAACAATTATCAATGATTTACAAGTTATTGTAAATTCAAGTGTAAATGATCCATTTCTACGTTTGTCAACCACATAATCCAAAAATATTGTAAAAAAAATTTCCAAAAAGTGTTGAAAGAATTTACATGGTTAATTAAATATTAAATTTATTAACAAAAGACATATTCGTAATGTACGCAAAGAGTACATACAAAGTTAAAAAAGGTAGTTTGTTTTTTCATAAAATATTATTGACGAAGTTTATTGAAAAAGTATATATTAATCATAAATACTTATGTTTTACTATTAAATATACCTCAAATATTACCAAAAAAAAATATAACAATAAAAAAGAAGTTTAAATAAATTAGATGGTTTATTTAACAATTAATTTATTTATATAAGACATATTCGCAATGCTCGCAAAAGTACACACAAATTTAAAAAAGAAACGTTGAAATCCATAAACAGAACCAAAGATACAGTTAATAGCTCCGTCCCTTTCCTTCCACCGGTCTCACGAGTTTTAAAGCAGGCCGATTTTGGAGATCACAAGTTTCTTTGGTATAACTTTCTAATACCATGAAACATTTATGAATAAATATAATACTGCTTATGCTAGGAAATAACTTTAAACATAAAAATTGCTGTTTCTTGTATACGAATGTACAAAAATTAAAAAATCAAACACTGCTGAATAGGAAATTAACAATCATTTATAATTTAATATAACAAGCTGTTCCTTGTCTGTTTCAAAATATTAAAGTGGTAAAATCATATCTGTAGTAGATAAAGTAAACATAATCGCAAAAGAAATAATACACCCCTCACCAGTTCTGTTTATAAATACAATGAAATCAGAAATCTGTGCATCTAAAATTCCATTCAACCTCAACACTCCGAACAGGGACAGGGTTTACATGATGTACAACGATTAAGAAGAAATTCGAAAATTTGCAACAGTTATTGTTGAAATATCCTCTCTATTCTCGAAATTTGGTCCATATAATTACATATACATAGTCCGAAATTTTATAAAATCAAATTAAATATCAGATAATAATATAATATTAGCCAGACCTACGTTTCAGAGGCAGAATCCTGTAATAGGAGACACGTTGGATAAAAATATTAAGCCAGGGGATGAAATAATTCCATACTCTGAGAAATAAGTTTTAATTAAAAATTCCTCGTTTTATCAGTAATAGACTAAACACTTAATGTTTTGCCTTCGATCCTTTTGGTCTACAAATTCGTTCTAGATTTACAACGACAACCTTTAAATAAATTAATAAATTATATTTATAGAATAAAGAAAACTTGTTCTGCTGGATGACGCTATTAGATATTGCAAAAGATAAAAACATTTTAACCAGCTACTTAGCATTGCTAATCTTTAAAATACTATGTTCTTTATTCTAAGTAATTAAAAAGAAAGTTTCTATGATTAAAACTGCACCCAACGAAAATAAAACGAGTAGCAAGAAATGTGATAAAATGTCAGTCATACAAATGATGAAGTAGCATTTGGTTTTGTATCTACATATTGGAGTGAATTCAAATCTATTTGGAGTACATCCAAATATGTTTTTTAGTACAATAATGAAACAAATATTGCCTATTACGTCTAGAATATAACAGTAATTCATTATAATGTATATACAAAATTTGAACTGCTCTTGGGAGTTGGTGATTATAATAGTTATTTACTATTTAACTGGGAATAAGCCACAATTAAAGGTTAAAATACGTTTATTGACGTTTCAATTTCCACTTCGGAAATCGTTCTCAAAATACAAACATTAGTAAATTAAACAAATTTTGTTTTTTGTTACTTAGTGAAAAATTCTTCTAATAATTTAATTTTATCTGACTCATCTATATTGACAATTCAGACATACATTATACATTTTAAAGTAGACGACTTTAAAATGATATTGCCAATATTGTTGAGTTGCGTTCCTGGGACGACTTTACTTATAAGATAGTTCATTCGATTACATGAAATCAACTTTAACTTGAGAATATCCGTCAGAAAAGATCATAACATGTAATTCGTCTTTAAAAAGACAAATACATGCCATGATGACAGTAAAATTCTCCTGTTAGTGATTCCATAGTAAATTATGAGGGAAAAACCAGGAAAAAAACCTCATAATACTATCCCGACATGGTAAGTATTTGATCTTGCATTTAGTTTACCTTCAATAAATACCAAATTCCGATTTTATATGTTTGTTATTTAAAAAATATAAATGATGTATTCTCTATATGTTACTGACATTATATTATATTTTTTAAATAACAAACATATAAAATCGGAATTTGGTATTTATTGAAGGTAAACTAAATGCAAGATCAAATACTTACCATGTCGGGATAGTATTATGAGGTTTTTTTCCTGGTTTTTCCCTCATAATTTACTATGGAATCACTAACAGGAGAATTTTACTGTGATCATGGCATGTATTTGTCTTTTTAAAGACGAATTACATGTTATGATCTTTTCTGACGGATATTCTCAAGTTAAAGTTGATTTCATGTAATCGAATGAACTATCTTATAAGTAAAGTCGTCCCAGGAACGCAACTCAACAATATTGGCAATATCATTTTAAAGTTGTCTACTTTAAAATGTATAATGTATGTCTGAATTGTCAATATAGATGAGTCAGATAAAATTAAATTATTAGAAGAATTTTTCACTAAGTAACAAAAACAAAATTTGTTTAATTTACTAATGTTTGTATTTTGAGAACGATTTCCGAAGTGGAAATTGAAACGTCAATAAACGTATTTTAACCTTTAATTGTGGCTTATTCCCAGTTAAATAGTAATTAATTTAAAATGCCACAAGAAAATAGCTTCAGAACAATATAATAGTTATATTTTAAAAACTGCTATAATAATATGGAATAAGTCTGTCTATAGTTTTAAATTTTCTAGAGCTATTATGTGTCATATGTTCCTTTTCTCACATGAACTAAGTACGAGTATTTGTATTTTTATTAATTTCGTAACATGTTAACCTGTTTTCATTGAAATATTGTATTTATATTGGATTAAACCAC
This sequence comes from Diabrotica undecimpunctata, assembly GCF_040954645.1. Classification (NCBI taxonomy): domain Eukaryota; kingdom Metazoa; phylum Arthropoda; class Insecta; order Coleoptera; family Chrysomelidae; genus Diabrotica; species Diabrotica undecimpunctata. Next base: position 83,853,712 of record NC_092807.1, read on the forward strand.
AATTGATTGTAATGACAGTTACATTTTAGTTTAAATATTAAAATAAATAAATTTAAATATTTGCAACAATTATTGGTTGTAATGAAAATCAGATTTTTAATTAACAAATTTTTGGCATTTCGATTTTCACCCCGTAAATCGCTTTCAACAAATTTTTGACATTTCGATTTTCACTCTGTAAATCGTTTTCAAGAAAGAATATAATACAAATTCTGAAAAATGTATAAAAAAACTTTTTTATTGGTTATGTCATTTCAAAATTGACACGCTGTACCTCTATCTGGTAGAGTTGTAGGCATATAATGGCTGTATAAAATCTGAGGGTGGTGTTTTTACCCTAGGAATATCAAATTATGACGTATTTTGTGATATATGTTTGTATAAAAAACTGTGTCGTAATTGTGGTTGAGTGAGTAAATTGAGCAAAATAGATTTTGTGTTTATGTGTACTGTATGTTGCATGTGTGTTGTATTTAAGATTGTAGATGATGTTTTGCAGCCTCCTATGATTCCGCTAAAAGCTTTTAAGTATTCTTAAGACCAAAAACATAGATAGTAGAGATCTACAAATTATATCGAATCTGTATCAAAATCAGAAAGCAAGAATAAGAGTCGAAGGAGAACAGACAGAGGAAGTAAGTATACTTAGAGGAGTTCGACAAGGGTGCATACTTTCACCACTCTTATTCAAAGTCTACAGTGAAGTGATATTTCTTCAGCTTTATTGGATATTGTGGAAGGTATTTTGGTCAACGGAAATAGCATTAATAATATTAGATATGCGGACGATACGGTCATATTTGCTAGTGACATGGAAGATCTACAGTACATAATACAACATGTATACAATGCATGTGAAAGGTACGGATTGCAAATGAATCTCAAGAAAACGAAATCAATGATATTCTCAAAAAAACCACAAAATGTAGATAACCTGATCATCAATAATACAACGATCGAAAGAGTGACAACATATAAATATTTAGGAACGTGGCTAACCGAAGATGGAGATCAAACAAAAGAAATCAGATCTAGAATAGAAATGGCAAGAAACACGTTCATAAAATTGAAGAACTTACTTTGCAACCGTAACCTTAATCTAGAGATCCGCACAAGAATGCTACGTTGTTACGTTTTTTCTACTTTACTATACGGCATGGAAGCGTGGACAATAAAACAGTCTGAAATCAAAAAATTAAACCCCTTTGAGATGTGGTGCTACAGGAGAATCCACAGAATATCGTGGACTGAAAAAGTAACTAATATAGAGGTGTTACAAAGAAAATGTAATCCTCAAATGTAATGTCCTCAATGGAAAAGAGAAAGAATTAATAGATGAATTTGACAAAGCACAATTAGATTTTTTGGCGATCACGGAAACTAAAAAGAAAGGTCAAGGAATGGATGAATTGGATAAAGAACATGTATTTTTGTACAGCGGAGTCAGTACCGATAGTAGAGCGGCAGAAGGTGTAGGATGCCTAATGAGAGCAAGCTATATGTCATATGTTAAAAATTGGAAATTTATATCACAAAGAAATTTAAAGATAGAGATAACACTAGATAATTCAGAAATAACAACTATATTAGTCACATATGGCCCTAATTATGACGAACCATTGAAAGTTAAAGAAGAATATTGGGAAGAGCTCAATGATGCTATAGAAAATGTGAAAGGTAGAATAGTCATTCTAGGCGATATGAATAGCAGAGTTGGTAAAAGAGACGATGATAACATAGATATTTTGGGTATGTAGGGGGAAGATACAAGAAACGATAATGGAAGAAGGATGATAGACTTTTGCATGGAGAATAATTTGATTATCACCAACACATTTTTTGAACACAAAGATATACACAAGTTCACGAGAGAAGTCAGGAGCAGAAATGAAAAATCAATTCTTGATTATGTTCTCATTAATAGAGAATTTAGGAAAGAGGTCACTGATGTCAGAGTTAAAAGAGGCCCGGAAATCTATAGTGACCACTATCTGGTAATGGCAAAGATAAGATTACCCCAAAAAACCCCTAAAACCACTAAACAAAGAACGAAAAATAATAAAGTGAATGAGAATATCCAAAACTATAAACTAAATGACCAAAAAGTCGTGGCCATGTTCAAAAGTAAAATAGAAGAAAAACTAGCCAAATTAACTAATGCACATAGTACTGACAACTTACAGAAAACTTGGAAACAATTTAAAGAAACCATCGTGACGACAGCAAAAGAAACGTGTGGAATAAACCATGTAAATAGAAATAAGAAGCAAACACGATGGTAGGACGATGAATTAAAAGCCCAAATAAAATATAAAAAACAGAAATGGAAAATATATTTAAACAAGAAAACAGAAACTAGTTACGAAGAATATAAACGACAAAGAAAGGTGGTGAAAGAAATGGTGCTGAAGAAGAAGAAGGAAGCCTGGGATGAGTTTGGAATGAAGATGGAGGCAGATAGCCGGGGTAACCAAAAATTGTTTTACAAGGCACTAAAGACGCTAAGAAAAGGTAAAGAAACAACGATGAAACAGGTGAAACGTAAAGTGAGACAGGTGAGACCCAAGTTCTTGTGAAAATTATAGAGGAATTAATCTACTTAGTATCGTCTCCAAAATATATGAAAGCATCCTAGAAAAGAAATTAAGACACATCGTTGAACCACATCTGGATGAAATACAAAGTGGGTTTAGGAAGGGACACAGTACGCAAGACCATATATTTACGTTGAAACAAATAATTGAGAAAGCTAGAATAAAGAACACAGAAATATATATGGCTTTTCTAGATATTGAGAAAGCATCTGACAGAGTGTCCCAGGAAGCAGTTAGGAAAAGTCTGCAAAATAGAAATATTGACCATCAACTAACAGGTGCTATCAAAAGTCTGTATCAAAATAACAAGAGTTATGTATGTAAGGATAACTTGGAATCAGATATGTTTGCAATAAAGGAGGGTCTAAGACAAGGAGGTGTTATGAGCCCCACAATGTTCATATTGATTATTGACGACATAATTAAGGAAACAAAAGCAAGTATACACAAAGTACATGCCGGATATAGTAAACTACGACCGGTTGGTATAGCTGAGTGTGCATTCGCAGATGATCTCATGTTATGCGCTTCCAACGAAAGGGACCTCCAGAAAAATATAGATAGCTGGAATAATGAGCTGGCAATTAGAAACATGAAGATTAACGTTAAGAAAACCAAGGTGATGCTAATAGCAAAAACTAACCAAAATGTTAACATAGAAATTAACCAACAACTCATAGAACAAGTAGATGCATTCAAATACCTAGGGGTTACAATAGACAGATAAGGTACCACGCAGAATGAAATAACAGAAAGAATAAGTAGTGCTTCAAAAGTGTACCATAATCTTAGTAGAGCATTCATAGGTAAACCGGAAATCAGCAGAAGAACCAAAATGACAGTTTATAAGACAGTATTCCGACCAATCTTGATATATGGAAGCGAGAGCTGTGTTTTAACAAAGCAATTAAAAAGCAAGATACAAGCCATTAATATGAAATATCTAAGACGAGTCAAAGGAATAACACGACGAGACAAAATAAGAAATGAAGATGTTAGAGAAGAACTGGGCACAGAATCTGTACTACATGCTATTGAAACACAACAAATAAAATGGTTTGGTCATTTGTGCCGAATGAGCGACAACCGACCCGTTAAGCAAGTCTGGAAGGCTAAAGTGAAAAGTTTTAAAACCAGAGGGAGACCACGGAAAACCTGTGATGACGAAGTAGGGCAGATTTTGAAAAGTAGGGGAATGGAATGGTCAGAACCTCAAAATAAGGCAAAAAACAAGAAAGAATGGACAAAATTCGTGCACAGAATAGAATAAAAAAAAATTCTGTATTTTCATTGGATTTGAGATGTAATGTATATCTGTAACCTGTATTTGTATTTACCTCACACCTTAGTGTAGAGAGGTGTTCGATTATATATATATATATATATATATATATATATATATATATTTTTTTTTCGATTAACCTTGGGTAAGCCTTTACGTGTCAAGTTCGAAGCTACCATACATTTCAATCCTTATAAAAAAAACTTTTTTTGCACATAGTAACAAAAAACACCACTATGTTACTAGCAAAGTTTTTTAATATTCTAACTCTACAATTCTAAGTTACGGTAAGATGAATAATGTTTTAATAGATAATATATGGTAGCTAATTATATTTTATTCTCTTTCAGCCCTGAAGAAGCCAAATTAATTCTCTTTGGCGAAAACGTTCGGCGAAACAATTGATACACATTAGAGTATTTCTTGCAGATTTCCCCATTATTTAAGAGTTTAATATATATATATATATATATATATATATATATATATATATATATATATATATATATATATATATATATATATATACAAAGAATGAAGAAAGACTGTGAAGTCATAAACACTGTTAAAATTAGAAAGATTCAATATCTGGGTCATATAATGAGGGGCGAGAAGTACGTATTATTTAGATTAATTATGCAAGGGAAGATACAAGGGAAGAGAAACCCTGGACGACGCAAAATATCCTGGCTAAGAAATTTGAGAGAGTGGTTCGGTTGCAGCTCATTAGAATTATTCAGAAGCGCGGCCAATAAAATTAAAATAGCGATGATGATTTCCAACCTCTGATAGGAGAAGGAACCTGAAGAAGAAGATTGATGAAGTTGGTATATTCTTTTGTTGACTTCTTCTTTTAGTATTCGCAACCAAAGCCTGCTGCATTCTGTTGATGGGTTTGCTACTCATTTTTTTTTTCGTTGAATAGGATGAGGACTGCTTCTTTGACTTTTCTCTTTTTCATGTCTGTTTCTTTCGTGATTATTGATGCATTTATCTGTGGTGGTCTGTGCTCGTTGTCCCAGATATGTTCACATATCTGAAATTTATCGAAGTATCTGTTCTTGATGTATGTTTCATAATTGTTTATCAATTGTTTATCATACCACTTCATGGTCTTGTGATTTTTCCACGTAGAAATGGTTGCATTCACAGGGTATTTTATAGATGCAGTTTTTAATCTTTCTTGTGTATTGTTGGGTTTGGTTTTGGGCAGGATGGACCTCAGTGTGTTGGTTGAGCTGAGAAAATTTTCAAAATTTTCCGCTACCACAGATAAAAAAAGAGCGAAATTGGTTCATATTAACAGAGATATGATAAATTTTTCCGAGCGCCGGGGATTTTAAGTTCGGAAATTTTTCTCGCCGGGCCGATAGGAGAAGAATTCCCCACCACTGAGTTAATTCGACTGATCGAAAAAAAAATCAGTCAACTTTACTTATGTTTTTTTTTAACAAATTAAGAATCAATAAGTTAAAAATGTGTGTAATGTATAGGGAGCTTAATTAATTTATAACGCTAAAGTTGCCCCTACTTCAAAGCAATAAATAAGGGGTTGAAACATTTTTTAATCAAATATTTTTTAAGTCTATATGAAAATATAATCGACCAAAAAAAGATCTCTAGATCTAAAATTAGATCTCTATCTTTTTACAAAAAAAATTTACAATTAAAAGAGCTAAAATTTAATGATTTTTGCATAAAAAAAAATTTTTACAAAAGTTATTATTTCACAAACTAAGAATAGAGAAAAATTAACATTTTTGGACCTTCAATCATTGATTTTGCCTAAACTATTGGCCCAAAAATGTAAAATTCTTTTATGTACCTTAATAATATTCTACTCGTTTTAGCTTAAAATGTTAATTTGATACAATAAAAATAAAAATAATAAAACAAACACTGTTCTTTACACCTTAAAACTGCCATAAAAAAATTATAACCAACAATTTGGAGTTGTAAACACTTCATGGTTACTTCAGGCAATGCAATTCATAAAGCTGTGCTGGTTTCAAAAATTCATTATTTGATGTTCAAAATCATTCATTTTTGTCTCTACAGCTTGTACTATAAAGGATATATGACAAAATCATCCTGGCAAGATCGCACCATGAAATGTTATCATTCTAGCAGTTCTGGTACTGGTAAAAGATATGTTATACATGTCGAAAACGATGAGGCTGTACTTCCAACGCCAATTTAATTTTTCCATCCAAAAAGAGTAAAAATATAGACGAGTACTACGGAAATATGAAGGTAAATATTTTTGAAGAATAATTTGAAGAAAATTGGTTAAAAAAATTTAATTGACCATCCATAATAGTGCTGTAGATGCTATGACTCAAAAATAGAAGAGAAATTTTCTTCAAGCGGACAAAAGAGAAACTAAAGGCGTGGTTAACAGAAAAAAAATTTATTACACTGACATATAAATAAAAAGTTGATTTACTGAAAAGATGTGAAGCCTACATAATTAAAAAAAAAATTTGTCATCAACCAAGGCTCTTAAATATGACCAGGAAGTTCTTTGACTGCCGCCCTACTATTGCCACTACAATGCAATTAAGTTGGTTTGGGGTAAAGCAAAGAAATACTATGACAAGCATAGTATTTTTATAGGTGAGCATTCTTAGTTTGTGGAAAGAATCACTAGAACAAATAAAGATGGAACAATGGCAAAATTGTGTTAGATATACGGAAGATATAATTGGTCAGTCCTGTTAAACTGAGCAAGTTGTGGATGAGGTGCGACCTCTAATTATTCGCATAGATAATGCAGATAATGATGACTCTGATAGTGAAGTATCAGATACTGAATAAAAGCATTTTCATTGGGTGACATCATACAGTGAATAAGAGGTATTATTATTCACTTTACAGCAACATGCAAATGCAAACATCACCATAAATGTTAATAAATCAAATTGATTAAATTATGTTAAGTTTAAGTTTATTCAGTATTTAATTTATTTAATATTTAGTAATAAAACCTCTTTAACACTGTAGTTCTTTTTAGCCCTCCTTTTTTGGACATAACCAATGCCTATTATATAAATGAGTCCTTTTAAAGAAAGATTTATTAAACATTGTAAAGTGCCACATTTTTAACAAAGAATACATACTTGACAAACTATGTAAGACACAAGACATACTATTTTAGACTTGCCACCTTATTCCTGTGTTTTTAATCCCATAGAAATGGTTTGGGAAATAATAAAGACATGCTTAAGGAAATGGAATTAGGTAGTCACCGATATTGAGCAGTAGAACATATTCCAAGCAGTCAACAAGTTTGATAGTAAGATTTGAAATATTAATTGTATTTCCCATGTTTTCGACAAAGAAAATGAATGCTCCATAATAGATCCTATAACTGCCTCAATTGTTATTCAACCCAAATTTGAACAGAGACTCTAGTTCTGATGATTACAATTCTGATTAAAGGTATATGTGTAAAACTTATATTCATGGTTTGGTTATGTACTCGGTTCCTTAAATGATTTCGGAACACAACTATACAGAAATGTGTTCCACTGATATTCTTAAGAATTTTTTTCAATTGGTCAACAAAATGTGTAAAATTTTATAGATGACTAAGGTGACTAAATTGTGCTTAAGTGACCAATTCAAAATTGAAATTATTCTATGGTTTACTAGTATTTAGGCACTGAAAAGTATATTATTTTATTAATTAAACAATGAAATGTTGGGGCAAATATACAAACTTTCTTTTAAAAGCATATTATATACAAGATGCAGAATCTGTATGTCACACATGCAGTATACACAACAAATATGTTTGTTACAATCAACTACATACTATAACAGTATAGTTTAATTTATATATTTCAATAGTAAAGTTATACTGTAATATTCTTGATTTAAACTGTTTACATTTGTCTTGATAATGTAAACATTTTTATTGAGGCTGTCAAAATCAATATGAACTTTAGTACTGTTCTAATAATAAATTGTCTAATTGACCTGTATGGCCTAGTATTTTGATTTTTGTTCCATAAAAATAAATGGAAACGAGTTATGAATTTTATAGTATACACTGGTGGTGCATTTTCATTTAATAGTAAAAACATTAAATTCTATCATTTAAGAAACAGCAATGAAATTTTACAGATATATATATATATATATATATATATATATATATATATATATATATATATATATATATATATATATGGAATTATTTCTGGGATTAAATTGGATTTTTATAAAGTAATTTTAAGATACTTACCCACATTCCTCCTAAACCAGTTCGTGTATACTCTGAATCAATTTCTCTAATATTCAAAAGATGCTTCCTTAGGGAAAACACTATTAATAGAAGCCCTTGCAATCTGAGAGATTTTAGTTTAATGTAATCTCTCTGGAGGAGTTCTTTAATAGCAAAAGTCCATGGATCATCAAATAATGTATCCATTAGCATATTCTGTGGTTGTGCCTTTACCTCTTGAAAAGATAGTGCGAAAAAATCGGGACGTGCATCACTTTTCTTGTCAGTTATGGATAATAACTCCCTTAAATCTTGATCTGGGGAACTAGTACCTACATTGTAGGTAGCTAAATAGAGCCTAAAAATTGACGTTTTGTAATGTTTAAATTACATATATAGATTAATTTCCTACCTTAAGTTGTCCATATCGTTGAGAATTTTAGATAATATTAATAATGTATACCTATTACGTATTACAAAAATAAATAATTAAATCAATATTACTTTAATGTTCAATGCCAAACATTTAAGTGTGTAGTTTTAACCAATTTGACGTTTTCCAGTTGACAATTAAACATGTTATATCAATGACGTATTTGTAGAGGTGGCTAATAGTTAGAGATGTTACTAAAATCTTGAACTCTATCTAGTGACTTATAAGTCACTATTTTGCATTTTGCATTGGTTTTGCTCACTTTTGCCATAGCGATGGCCCGGTCACAGAATAAAAAACAATAATGGTTATCTATTTATTTAACATTGTTATTTAACAATTGTTATTTATTCTGTGGCCCGATAAAACCGTAACCATTGTTTAAATAGGACTAGTTAGCCAACGCAATGTATAAATTTGTTTGATTCTAATTGAGACAGTCACTAGATGTCACCACTCTTTCTGTCTCAATAGATTTTAATATACCATTGTTTGTTTGATATACATTATACTAGATGGTGCTATGTGAAAAAGTTAAGGACTAAACTAAACGTCCATTTTTGATCCACTGAATTAAATTCACCAGCGTTGCAATATTTCACTGACATAGTAGCAACAGGTTTACTTGTTAAACTAAAAATGTTACAAAAAACAGACCTTGAATCACTTAAGATATTCATTTAAAATAGAGTTATTACTATCAACTAGTAAATATGGTGTCAACTAAAATTGTACATAAACGTACTGTGGTTTCTAAGTCTTCCTATATCTAAATAAGTTTAAAGAATTTAAATATTTTATTTTATTTGGAAGTGTATTACAAAAATTTGGTCCGAGGTAAGTAAAACATTTTAATTATATGTGTTTAAAACATAAAAAAACATTGTATGAGAAAACAAATTAGGTATTTAGAAATAAATTTTACCGGATATTACATACATTAGATAATATTTGAAAAAAGTGATTTTAAATTAAAATAATGTTACTTCCATAATAAATAAATGGTTTTTTACAGATGGCCGGAAATATTTGTTGTTATTACAAATGTGGTTTATCACCATACAATATTCATGGATTAAGAATGTTCAGATTTCCGACAAAAATCCTTCGGCTTGTCAAAGATGGATATTACACTCTGGTAAGTAAATAGAAACTTTTTTTTTATTCTTTTATTTTACACCGTTTCCGTTACGTAATTAACTTGAAAAAATGTTTAATTTTTTTTTTCATTCATCATTTTTTATTATCGCCAGGGTGCACGCGTCATATTCGAGATGCATTAATTTGAATTTTACGTTTTCGTTGGTATTATAATTATGATATAATAAACTTCGGAAAAACAAATTAGTGAATAAACAAGTTAATAAACATAAACAAAGTATTAGATATTTAAATATGTATTTCTTTAGCTGTTTTTAGTTATTGTATTGAAAAGTAGAAATAAGTTCATCTTTATCGGAGAACTAATTTATACAAAGGTCCATCTGGGAAAAAATTATTGGTTTCACGTAAAAATTTTATACAGATATTTGAAGGTTCTAAAAGATATATGAGGGTTAGTTAATAATAAATCTGTGAAGACATACAGGTGATTTTGGCTATAAATGTTTTTTATCCAGTTAGAGAAAAATAGTTAAAATAAAAATTGTAGATTCAGAAAGTTCTTCCATTTGTGATTTTCTAAATTAAAATATATAAAGAATTCATCAAAATAGTTGCAAGAAACCCTTGATTTTGCAGAAATTTATAAATTTTAATAACTTTGTTTTTGCATAATGGTATGTAATGTAACTAATAAAAATAGTGAGGATTTGTTTATCGTAGAAAGCGATTATGTAAACAACTTTTTGTTGATCTATCCCAGTTTAAAAAAAAATTATGTTTTACGTGCCACAGAAGCCAAGATATTGCAAATTTTGCAATCGCGCTTCATTTTGAAAAAGTTCAAATCTAAAAAAAAACCGAGCTCAAATGGTTCTCCATTCTACTTTTCCGAAGCGGTATTTTACGAATACCATCATTTTAACGGGTTATAAATTTTTACTTCTTTACCGCATATGCCATATGTAAGTTGGAACGCACAATTCAGATCTTCGTTTAGGGTCCCTTCAATTTTCAGCTCTTACTGTTAATAGACAATGGAAGTATGATTTTAAGAATAAAATGCTTTGGTTTTAAATATAAAATGCTCTCTTGCCTAGTAATGGTCATAAAAGATTCTGTTTTTTTTAGAAAGTGTGTTTTTCACCAGGTTTTCATAAGCCTCTAAATAAGTTTGTGGCATAAACGATATCAACGTTATTATAAATGTTTATAAACAGATTAAATAACCTATAAACTATTTGCTCTGATTGATATTTAGCTCACTTTAATAACTTAATAATTTCCATAATTTCAAGGAGCTATGGTACATGTCCTTGCCCAAAAAAGAGTTATTATAATTTATAAACAACTGCAAAAATAAGGTTTTTTTTGCAACTATTTCGGTTAATAGTTTCATGTATTTTAATTTGGATACTCTCAAAAATTACATAACTTTTTATGATTTAAAACTCTAAAAAAGCTGAAAAAATCTTAAACAGGTATTTAAAGTCTCTAAAAGGTATATGAGGGGTAGCTGATGACAATTATGTGAAGACTTCAGCTAATTTTGCTTTGCTTTTTTATTAAACAATCGTAAAAAGTGAAAAAAGTTTATGAGCATAAAACGTTTCTTATTCATGTTAGAGATATATGGTTAAAATAAAAGTTATAGATCATAAAATGTTCTCTAATATTGATATTTTTATAATTAAAATACATAAAGAATTGACCGAGATAATTTAAAAACCCTTATTTTTAAAGTAAAATTTATAAATGTTAATATAAATATAAATAATATAAATATAAATAACTTTCTTTTCTGCATAACGATATGTAATAACTATTTAAAATTATGGCAGTTAATGAGTTTTTAAAGTGTGCTAAATATCATACAGAACGACCATACAGTTTATGAGTTATTCAATTTGTTTATCCAGGAGACCGATTATTTAAACAACTGTACTTGTCCAAACAGTCACTCTAGGGTTATTTTGTAAATAGATATCGATTTATGGCTTCGTTTTAAATTATTAAAAAAAAAACATCAAGATTATATTAAATTTGTTTTTAAAAATCAGTTTGAAGAATAACAAATTTTTAGCATATAAAAATTTCTAATAACTTTGACTTTTTTATGTCATACACTTGTATGTAGGCTCAATATAAAGCTAATAAAAAAAAGACATTTAAAAAAAAACCAAAACCTTCTATGGCCCAGAGGAAATCAAATAGCATTTTTTTTCTTATTTAAGAAATTGCCAATATTTTCATTGTTTATTAACATTAAGAGCTGAAAATTGAACACATTGTAAAAGAATATCTAAATTTTATAATTCGATTTATATATGGTATACACAGTGAAGAAGTAAATTAGTTCTGAAACATTAAAATAATGGTACTCGTAAAATATCGCCACAGAAAAATGCAAGGGAGATCTGTCCGCTGCAATTTCTCAGCTTGTTTCTTGTTGTTGGTTATGGAAATTTCTGCTTTTTTTTAAATGTGCTTTTACACCAGCTTTTCATTGAGCCTACGTACAGCCGTATGACATGAAAAATATCAAAAGTAGTATAAATGTTTAGAAGCTAAAAAGTACTTTTTCAAACTGTTTTTTTAATAAAATGTTGAAGTTTATAAATAAAGCTTCAAATAATCGATTCAAAAAACGTCAAATAACTGTCAAAGGTTAAGCACCCTTTTTAAAGTTCCTCACGGATTTAAAAAAGATTTAAACAGTGTTAAACAGGTAAAGTAATTCATCGACGAGTTAACAATACGAAGCGAAGTTCTTTAATTGCAATGTGATAAGAAAACGAGTATCAAATTTGGTTTTATATTTCAATAGTCGAATTTAATTGCGGCTATATTGTGGTAATTAAAGAAAACCATTGAAAATCCTAAGAAATAGGTGAGATCCTTTTTTTCTTTCTTTCCAGTTTGGAAGAGGATCCATTAGGTACTCACATTTAGGTATTGTGTTACGGTCTGGGTAACCAGGACTACACATCATGAACAGCAATTTAATATTTACATTTACACAAAACAACTTCAATTCCAACCCAAAATCATATGTCGTTGACGCAGTCTCTAGACCTCCTCCCCGTTCGTTTTCTAAAAGGGAACAAGTTATTGTCATGCACTCCATTTTGAATACTGTTTTATTTAAATATATTAAAGAAATTGGTGAAATAGTTTATCCAAAAAATATTACTTTTACATCTCGCATTTCGAATAATCGAATCTGCATTTTCCTCACTTCTACCGACATCGTTGATCAACTAATACACCGAACGTCATAATTAATTCCACCGTCATCTTTATCTGCAGGCTTCTTTCTGCGACCAAAAGAATCCTTATTTCAAATGTATCTCCTTCCATCCCGCATTCCTAATCGAGCAGTCCCTAAAAAATACGGAACATCAGATGATCAATAGGCATATATCATGAGTTTTCCTAGGGTAACATTTGAAATAGCTGACAAGGTGAACTTCGAAGTGCAATCTTCTCTGTTAGTTAACCATGAAAATACATCCTTTAAAATATTTTTATTCTCTGACAGACTATAGTGTTTTCTTTGTAAGCTTACGGGTCGTACCGTGGAGTCTGATTGCAAAGTCTCCAGTTGACCAGATCACACACTCAGTGCAGCTAATGCTCCTCCCTCTTCTTCATTTTCAGCTGGCTCTAAGGAGTCCTTAATCCTGAAGCCTTAACTTCATCAAAAGAATTTCTATCTTCGGAAATTGAGTCCATCTCTGTTAACTGCATATCCATCCTGGCTGCCATTATGGATTTATCCATCTCTCGTCGTACTAATTCAAAGCCCATGTTGGCAGTAGGACAAAAAGGGGACACTTCAATGACAGTCCTCATGATACTCCTACCATCTATCTTCATCCGGTATTCTTGCGCTATTAAGTTCTTTTCCTCCTTCGACATTTTCAATGCCACTGAAACCAGCCAAAAAATGTCCAAATCTAATCTTTGATTGGATTACTCGATGAAATCTTATTATATTTCCGCTATAGAAATGATTTACAAAGATAATCCGACTAATTTTACACTCAATTCCACGCAACTTATTACATTTCTTGAGAACTCTTTTGTATGTATCACCCCACTACAAGAAGCTTAAAAATCCTCCAACATAGATGGTATTCAAAAGGACTTATTGCAGCTCTACATAGGTACAAGGAAAAGATCACTAAAAAACCGTATCACTAGAATCTTAAAAAAGTTAAAAGAACAGCCTATCTCCGACTTACAAGAGTATATATAAGTGCATCCTCTGATAAATCTTCTGATGTCAAATCTAATCACAGCATACATGATGAATAGAATTTCTCTCTTTCTCTCGCATTTATTCATTTTTTCTGCTCTCTGTATATTTTTACTTCATCTTTTGCCAAATTTAGACACGATATTTAATTAAGTAAGAAAACTTTATGTACATCAAATACTAGTCCAAGTCCAGTTTGGAAAAAAAAATGTTAACAAAAAATAACCTTAAAATATCCAATCTCTTTTTTAATCGAAAGGTTATCCTTGACAATTAAGAGACAGCCAAGATTCTGGCAGAAAATTTAAAATAAAAGTTTTGCAACAAATCTGGACCTAACCATATATACTCTTTTCTTCCTTCGCCCTTTCATTATTCATCCTCAGTTTCACAACAAGATACCAATCATCCGAACTCTCTTATAAACTATTTCGAACTAAAAGCTGCACTCAAATCCTATAAAAACACAAAAATTAGGGTTTTCTAGAATTATCTTAAAAAATTTCTCGAAAATTCCTTAGGCACCAACGAACCTCTAAATGAAGCCAGTAAATTTACCACTGACATACCGCTGACAATCGTTAATGAAAGGTCTTGCCCTAATCTATACTAAGATAAAAGAAAGATCATTACAAAAAAAAAAATTTGTTAAAATTCTTTATAAAAGGTACATAAATTAAAAAACCCAAACGGGCTATGCCATGAAGACAAATTGTTTTCGGAATCCATATTCCATCATCAGTGTCTAGGTGTACATTTTTTGAGCCACTAAATATCTGGGTAAAAACCCGATAAAAGTTATATGTTACAATTTAGTTTACATTATTTAGTCTTATATATTAGGATGTTAAAGTTACCAGTGGATATGATAACTCCACTCTCATTTATAAAAAAAACTGTTTCACAAATCCAAGGCAATAAAACTAACCTTCATCCTATGAATTTAGTCATCCTTCATTCCTATATCCTAACTATTTCTCCTATCATCTTCTTCAACAACACAGTTATCTCTGACAGTCAATTCATTTCTGACACACTCGCTAATGGGGTTGAAGACAGATTCAATAAAAGTAATATGGCTTTTACTCCCAGTTCTTTACGCGCTCAATCTTTCTCCACCATCTCGTCAACTCCAGACGATGTCAAGTTTATGAACGGCTTGTTTGCCCTAAATAAACTAAAATTTACCTTGTTTTCATGTACAAAATCTGTTGATGATCCCGATGATATCCCTTATATATTTTTAAAAATCTCTCTAATACATCTCTCTCCAAACTTCTCGAAATTTATAACCTTATCTAGAACACACAAAAATTCCCAGATGTTTGGCGCAATTCTATAATCATTCCAATTAAAAAACCTGACCAGCCCTCTATAACTCCAATATCTTTCGTCTGATTTCTCTTACTTGTATTACCTGCAAACTTCTTGAAACAATGATCAATGAAATACTCACGTGGTTCGTTAAACAGTATAATATTATTCCCGACGCTCAATCCGGCTTCCGACGTAATCGGTCTACTATTGATAACTTTTTTATTTTTCAAACACACATTTCTTAAGCAATCTATAATCAACAAGATGTCGTAGCAACTATATTTAACGTTGAAGGGGCATTTTATTCAATCTCCAGAAAAGCAATCATTGACAAAAACTCCCACTATAATTTAAATGGTAATATTTTCTCATTAGTAAAAAAATATCTAATTGAAAGAATCTTTAAAGTCCTTGCCAAGGGTAAACTTTTTCGATCCCTTCCTCAAAATTAAGGTGTCCCTTTAGAATCTGCATTAAGTTTAACTTTATTCATTCTTGCCATCAACGAAATTTGCCTCCCATCAAATATGTTCAATACGCTGATGACCTAATCATTTACTGCCATCTTAAATCTGTCCCATCCTCATATAAACTTATACAAAGTGTAGTAAATCTACTTCAAGATAGATTTAACGAACTAGGATTATTACTCTCTGAGAGCAAAACCAAATTAATAAAATTTTCCATTTAGGGATTCCAAGGGATTTCCACTCCCTTACCCCAAATTTTATTTAACAAATCTCTACTTTCTGGTGTTAATTATTGTAAAATTCTCGGTTTTATGTTTGACTCCAGATTAAATTGAAAAAATCAAATCTCTGAACTTAAAATCAATTGTTTTAAAAGGTTGAACATTGTTAAAACCCTCAGTCATCTTCAATGGGTTGCCAATAAAACTACTTCTAGGTCTGAGCGCTTTTCGCTTTAGTCTAATGAACTTTCTCCTACCCTAAGACGATAATCACTTCTACTTTCGTATGCTGCATCAACATCTGCAAATCCATTTAATCTTGTTCATTTTCTAATTGCCACAATGCCGTCTTCTTCCACTAACAATAACCAACACCTTATCATAAAACCTATACCTCAATTAATTTGTCCACTACTTAAAAATATTGACCTTTTTCTGACTAGTTTATTTCCTCTACCTTTACTTCCCCTCTGGGCTAAAGATATCCCTTCAATATATACCTCACTCACTATTTTTAACAAACTTGAATTTTCTAACCTTCTTATAAAGAAAGCATTTTTAGAATTTAATTCTCTATACAGATGCTTTTAAAACTACCACTGGTATTGGTTGTGCAGTAACCACTAAACATGAACTTGTAAGATCATCTCGGTTACCCTTAATATGCAACGTTTGCACAGGTGAACTATATAGTATTGTGTTGGCTTTTAAATGTATCTCACATCAAAACAGACATATTGCCATTTGTTCAGATTTTCTTTCATATATCCATTTAGTCAATACAATTTTCACTGAGCACCTATTAGTTCAAAACATTCTTGACATATACCAAAATCTCTCTGCTTACGATGTAACAGTCTCTCTCATATGGCTGCCTTCTCACACCGGAATTACTGGTAATAAAACAGCAGATCATTTTGCCAAAGAAGCTACCAACCATGGGGTGACTGAAGTCACTCCAATTCAACTAGCTAACGAATCTCGAAATTCGTTTTTAAAAAGTCGGTAGAGGATACTTGACAAAACTTAGAGCAAAAGAGCAAAACGACTTTTCATAAACTTCAATCTTTTATTGGTCATCTCTCCCTAGACTTCATAACTAGAAGAGAAGCATCGACTATTACAACTATGAATCAACCATACCAAACTTACCAACTGCAAACAATTCACCAACCTGTATAAAGCACTGGATTTGAAACCTACTCTAAGGAACTAGAGAATTGTCTACCTCTTCCTCAACTGTAAATTGTATATGTTGATTATGATACTTAAAAATGTTGACTATTTCAATAATTTTGTGTTTAGGAAGTGCCAAAACTAAATCATCTACATATCTTTAAAAAAAGGAATGAAAAAAGTACAATTGTTAATACAATCACTGATAACATCATCCTTGATATAGCTACTTAGAATGGGTGAAAGACTAGATCCCATACCCATACCCATACTACCAAAAAAAATTTGTTTTTGGTAGTCTATGGAATCTTTTTTTTCCTATCTAAAAAATTTCTTTTTTCTTACTCTTATATATATATATTATTGTGATATTTAAAGTCTTGGTGCGCCAAGCAATAATTAGCTAATTAATTTTTTTGATTAATTAAAATTATCTAGATGATATGATTATGACTCTATCACAATTTTTAATTCTTTTATCTCAGGGTTAAATTCGTGCTTCAATATCTATGCTATTACATGTGAAAGGTAAGGTCCAGAGAATACCGGAATAATAAAAAACACATATGATCTAACACTATATATTGAAATAAAAATAATGGAATAATTCACACTCCAAAGTTTCCAATAAACAAATCTCATATAATGATTCTCAAAATTTTTGTTCTACGTACGTGAACAATCAAAATTAATGGTACAAACAATATTAATTGAAATCTCAAAATTCCGAACTATTCTAACTCTCCTAATCAAAATATTTATATCCTTTCTAAATGAAGTGTAAAAATTGTGTTATCAATAAAAGAAAAAAACTGCAGAAAACAAAATATCTCTCTCTGATGATGAGTGGTCCAAATCCTTGTTCCTTGTAGACTATATGATCTCCTCTCAACCGCTCCCTATGTAATCAGCAATCTTACAACAGATTGTTGCAAGTATATCGTCCTTAATGATCTCCTTCAAAAGCAACAATCATTCAAATTATGATAGCCTTTCTCCTCTCGATAAACTGAATCTCTCGTTGGCCCGAGTGAAAAATGACTCTTGGAATATCTTCTCTTTACGATAAACTGAATCTCTCGTTGGCCTGAACAGTGACTCTTGGAATATAAGTAGGAAAATATGACTTACAATATTTTGCTGCTCCAGCTTCTGTCAGATACACTAACTCCACAAAAACTCACTAACATTCAACACTACTGCTTGCTACTTCTCAGGAACTGCCAGAGAACAATCACCGTTAGTCTTACAGATTTGGAAAACCAACTGAACTTCTCTTCTCTCTCTGATGATCTCGCTAAACTTTTTCCTACATACTTATCCCACCTTTTTCAATCTCCGCCAATCAAAACTCGTCACAATTCCCCCATTTTTTCATTTCGATAACAAACAAATTTTTACCTATAATTATAAATTTCCTAAAACTTATTTACAAATAATATTTTTCTATAATTCTTAAAAACTAACAAAAACCTCTTTCTATAATCCCTTCTATTGTCTTTAATCACTGCATTAATGTATTTCAATTGTCTTTGGGATTTCACTTAAAATTATGCGGGTCACTCAAGTATAACAAAGAAATAATTTATGCAAAGCTTACATTTTGTTTAGTACAGGTAATTCAAGAAATTAATAACTCTCCTTCTTCGAAATGTTTGTTGGATATTATCCTACTTATCTGAATTATTTTAATGTTATTGAATTTTGAAATATTTTTAAACAAACCAATATTTTTCTCGATTTTACATATCATAACAATATATATATATATATATATATATATATATATATATATATATATATATATATAAATATGTTGGCATAACTGCCAAGTTATTTATATTTTGAATACAGAACTTAAATTGTTTTTTTACTTTATTGTGCAGAAAATTGCTTTTTTTTTCAGTTGTGTTAATAATAATATTGTTGTAGGTAATGCTGCATTGGAAAGTCTGGAGCTACCCGATTTAAAAAAAAAAATTCTATGCAGTAAGCATTTTGACCAAAACTATCTAAATGCAAACCAAAAAAATATAGTGAGGTAGAAGAGGAAGGTTTGTTAACGACACCACGTTTTTCATACGTATTCGATAGCAAAACAACCATCCACGGTGCCAATAGTGTTTCGCACTACATACATTGCTTATTTTAGTTCATAAAAACAATGTTACAATCAATTTTTATCACTAATTGTATCTTTATCACTTTGTAATTTAAAATTATTTCATTAATGAACAGCTCATTCATTTAAACTTCTCATTTATGTAAACAGAAATACAAAACTGGTGTTTATATTATAAAATACATAAATAAATAAAATAAAGGATACTATTTATTAAAGTGTTGTTAATTATTATTCCTTTTATCCCAACACATAGATTAATTTGTCTCTAAATATGTGTTGCCTCTTGTTGTGGCATATCGATGTGTTTATTTGTTTCAAAACCATTATCAAAAAACCATACCCATAAATTTACTATATTTTCAAACGTCATTTTAAAGATTAAAAGATTGAAAATTTAATTTTCTCAAAACATACATAAAACCATTGTTTAAAAAGATTTTCTTTTTTAAACAATGATAAAACTTAAGTCTTGACTAAAAAATAAACCTCCGCATGAGTGTTCTAAGACGATAGCAATCGAGTGTATTTCAATTAAATATTTAATCCTTTTCTAGCAAATCATATAACCAAAATAAATATCTGATAAACTAATAAAAATTAAAAAAAAGTCAGCATTTACCTACTTTATTTAAATAGATTACTAACCGATTTAGATTTAGCAAGTCTCAAAGTATAAAAACAATTTGAAATATTCGCTCGAAATAGTCAAGTTATCTTTCACTAGACGCATACAACGATAATAACAATAAGCATTTTATTAAAGTCTTATATTTTCTTCACAATCTGGCATCCGTGTACAGGTTTGCCTTAGTCATGAGACAGGTAAAAATATACTCGAATAGAATCCTGCCGAGAATTAAGTTTCTGTTAATAGTTTTTTAAATTTATGACTAGAGGCCGCTACATGACGGCAGAGTAAAAGTCAAACGTTTGTTCCATAAGAATTGTCTAACTAGTCCTATTTAAACAATGCCGTAACGTAAATTCATCATAAATACTGCTCTGGTTTTGCCCAATAATTAAAATTTGATAATACACCTTGGTCAACTTAACTAAAAAATAACTAAAGTAAAAGAGTAAAGGATAAAGAGTTAGTAAGGATCGTTTCTAATACGTATGGTTAAAATGATACCGTAAAAAAATAATAAAAACCTAGAAAGCTATTTTAATTTGTAATCCATGGCATATTATCAATAATCTGTAACTAAACCGGCTGACTGTAACTATACTATGACCAAAGAATATAGACGCTATATTTTATAAGCGTCTACATTCTTTGCTATGACTATATATTATACTCTACTCTTTTTCCTTGTCGAAGGTACTCTACATCTCTACAAATATCTCGTCCTTTGACAACAAACATTATACAATGCTTTATACATATTGCTGTATATTTAGTTGTCTAAATTTAGGCCTAAAATATTTTTCTAGTGTTCAGTTACTTATCTCTGGCTCCTTAGAATAAGCACATAAGTCAACTTTGGTAAAATTTTCAGGAGCGTCGAAACAATGTAAGGGATCATGCAAAATCGTAAAATGCAAAATCGTAGAATAACGTTGAAACATTTAAAAGTACCTTCTATATCGGGAGATTTGTATTTTCTTCTTCTTCTTTCAGTACCCTGTTCGATTATCGAACGTTGGCGATCATATTGGCAATAATAATAACTTTATTTACGGCGGCTCTAAATAAATTAGCGGTGGTCTCTTAATACTATTCTCGGAGATTTCGGAGCGAGGATGTTATTCTTCGGCCTGGGCCTCTCCTTCCGGCGATCTTACCCTGTATTATGAGGTTTAAAAGATTATACCTCTCGGGATGTCTCATTACATGACCGACATATTGTAACTTTCGAATTTTTATCGTTTTTGTTATTTCTGTGCTCTTTTTCATTCGACGTAAAACTATTTCATTTCTTATTTGATCAACCCAACTTATCCGCAATACTCGTCGATAAATACACATCTCAAAAGGCCTCCAATTTTTTCATTGATGTCTCTGTAAGGTTCTAGCTTTCCATACCATAGAAGTAAGATTAAGATTTAGCCCATATTCATCACATGCTTCGGTTACCCTGTTTATAAGTCGTTGCAGGTCTTCTTCATTGGAGGCAATAAGTACCGTGTCGTCTGCATATCTTAGATTGTTGACATTAATTCCGTTGATTTTAATGCCTGTATTATCAACTAAGGCTTCTTTCAAAATAAATTCTGAGTAGATATTAAAAAGTAAAGGCGATAGAATACATCCTTGCCTTACTCCACGTCGTATTTCCACTGCTTCTGTCATGTTGTGTCCAATTCGTATGTTTGCACATTTATTCCAATACAAATTTTTGATAATACGGAGGTCTCGGTGATCAATTCCCACCTGTTGCAAGACACCTATAAGTTTGTCATGGTTTACTCGGTCAAAGACCTTTTCGAAGTCGATAAGACACATTTTGTATTATACAGAAATATAATTAATTACCCTAAATTAAATTTATTCGAAAGATATTGAATGACTTATTTGGAAGATATTGAATGGCTTATTCGGATATTCACGGTTATACTTTAGGTGCAAATTTGACATAATTCAAGATATGGGTTTTAGGCATATTTCCCTATGACTTATTTGTCTGTAATTAAAATAATACTTGATAACTTATCAAAATATTTTTATTATAACCAAAAATACAACAAAAATATCTAAATTTCATCTCCACTAAATCGGGATCGCAGTCAGGAAAATCAGCCACTAATGACTTTTGACAAAAGGGCCAAAATTGTTTATCTACGAAAAGCAAAAGCCCCATAAGATTTTTTTCTTCTTTTTGCTTATTGGTACTAGACCATTATGCAGCTTTAACTGTTGAAGTTTGGCTGCTTGTTTTCCCCTTCTTGGTAGTTAACATAGTTAACAGACCTAATTTCTTCGTGATTATTAAAGTGACGACTTAAAATAGAGAGTTGTAAAATTGTCCGCAGAATAACGTGCCCACTGCAGATCTTTCCAAAGAAACTTTTCACTACTATCAGTAGGTAACGTTTTTTTGTACCAAATCAGTTTTCAACAATGCAACAAAATTATGAAAATCAATGGTTTCCATTACTATTACTATAAAAGGATTCTTTTGTTTACAGCTTCTTATAAGTTATATCCAATCATATGGTTGGCCTATTTTCATCGTAGTTTTCTTCTTCTTCTTTTCAATAACATAATGATCTGCATTAGGTACGTTCTATATGTGTATGACCACTTACAACAAACTTGTGATCAATACACTCTATTGTACTTTGTTTTGCAAAAAGCTCATAAACATTGCTGAAGCGTGACTGTTTTTATTCTGGCTTTGACATGTATCAGCATATAAACACTTTATATATATAAACGAATATAAACCCAATATTATGGTCTTTTAATGGTTGATGGAAGATCCATAATATATCGATACAAACATAAAGCAATTTGATTTCCTCCTCTGGCAGAAACAGATTTATTCTAAATGTAGCAGTAGCTAAATTGTGGACAGTTAGATTGTAGGTCCAGAGTTACCATTTGTAAAATGAAATCGATGTTTTTAAATAAGGTGTTGGTAACATTGTTGCAACTTAAAAACAAATATTGCTGTTGACGGATTTTGTCTAGCTAAAGTTGTATCACCTGACTTTGCGTTGAAAAGGTGATGGATTTTCTTCTCTAAGATTAAGTTTTTCTTTTTAGTTTCTTCTGCCTATGATTTTTTAATTTTTAAGCTATGTCATGTAGAATACGTATCTTTTTGGGCTTTTTAAATTTTAACCCTAGTTCGTGAAATTTTGCAGACTAAATTTTCATTGAAACAAAATTTTTATTTCAGTATTTTCTTCGTAAAGGTCATACAATTTAGCTATAATCAAATCTGATTGTAAGTATAGTTTAGATGTTGTTTGTCTACAATAATGACTCTCGTATGCAGGAAAGCTTTGGATATGTGTGACAACTTGTTTAACGATATGCAACGCATCGGTACCGTAAACTCTTCGTATACACGCATCATCACCACAAGTTCCTCCTCCATTGATGTGCGCTAGAGGACAAAAACGGCTTTCGACGGTATAAAGAGCAGCCGTCGCAAGATAAAGAAAAATACTACTAAAGATTTTGCACGAGGAAGCGCAGAGACTACCCGTCAGCACTAATCCACCAAATAGCAAACATGACACCAATTAAGGATAGGATCCGAACCCTCAGCAAAATATATGTCCCCCGAACTATAGCTGGCTCAAACAACCGAGCCAAGCAAACACTCAAAATCGCCGAGGGCAAATACTCACCAGGATTCCCGAAAGAAAAGTTCCATTGCTTCCAGCAAGGCTTCTAAATAACACTGGATACGAACTTCCTGATGAGTATTTCGACGTCCTAGAATCAATCTCCCTAAAATATAGCAGTTAACAACTCCAAACCAAAAACGCTAATCAAGAGCCGTTCCTAGCATGGCTGATAACACCTTGAAGTACCTACCCTTGGCTTGTTTGGCTTACCAACAAAAATTCCTCTATTACGGTTTTTAACACAAAATTTTATCATATCCCCTAGCTCCACAAAAAAGGAGCATCCCTCCTTAAAGAGTCCAAACCCTAAATAAGGTTAAAACATGAGAGAAGAATAAGAGAAGGGGAGTTCCATCGGAGTATTGTTCTGACAACAACTCCATTGGCCCTAGGTTATTGACTGAAGGTCAACCGCTTCTGCTAGAGTATTGATCTACTGGCAGTTCCGTACCCGGTCTTGGAGCAATGATCTGAGTGAGACATACCTATTCTCTCCTGCGCCAGAGTACTGATTGGGCACCGTTTGTTCCTCGCCGGGCCGTGTGTTGATTGGCCCCTTCCATCTCTATATAAATGAAATATACACATTTCTAGGCTTTCTTTATTTGAGTGGATATGTACCTGTATCATGAAGAAGAATGTTTTGGGAAACGATGAAAGATACGCATAATAATATAGTTGCAAACTCTATGCGTCGAAATCGTTTTGAAGAAATGTTCAGGTACATTCATGTACCGTACAATAACAATCTACCTAAAAACGACAAAATGGGGAAGACCTTTGATGGATATGGTTAATGATAATTTTGTCAGATATGCTCCTATACAATTTCTCCATCGACGAATCTGATTGCCTACTTTGGCAGGCATGGTTGTAAGCAATATATAAAGAGAAAGCCAATTCGCTTTGGTTACAAAGCCTAGATTTTAGTTACAACTAGCGGATATGGCGTGAATTTGGATATTTATCAAGGAAAAAATGAAAGAACGGCAGGAACTGATGACAATAACAAATATGGCGTGGGAGAGTCTATTGTACTTACATTTGAAAATTGTTTGTCAGAAAATTTTAAAGATCTACGATTTTCTTTATTTTTAGACAACTATTTCAACAGCGTAAAGTTAATGGAAAAGTTACAAGAGATGAATATTGGAGCAACCTGTACTGTTAGACGGGATAGATTGGAAAACTGCACACTCACAGCAAAAAATGAAATGAAAAGAGAGAGAGTGGAGCATAAGGAAGCCTCCTAACAGAAGATAAAAAAATAACAGCCCTACAGTGGAACGATAATAATATTGTGAATTTGCTGTCAAATGAATTTGGAATAGCACCGATTTAAAAAGCACGAAGGTATTCAGCTGCAGCTAAAACAAAAGTTAAACATAAAGTATTAAAAAATACAATACATTCATGAGGGGTGTCGATTTATTAGACAGGCATATCTCTGCATATCGTATCGGACTTATAGGAAAGAAATGGTGTGTACCCATCTTGTTCTACATGTTTGATGTTTGTATGAGTAATGCGTAGGTTCTTGCTCGACAATATGGTTACAAACATGATAACTTATATTTTCGAAGAATGGTGGTACTGTCATTGTTACAAAAGTATGGTCAGCAACCACGTTTTCCTGGACCATTACGTTCCAGTGAACAGCACCTTATAATATGTGGACAACCGAGACGTCGTTGTCAACTGTGTAAAATTAAGACAGTTAAAGCATATCAACGCTGCAATATCCCTCTGCATGACAAATGTTTCAAGGTATATCACAAATAATTTATGTTATTTTGTTTACTTTTGGATTCATTATTGTATAAATGTTTATGTTATGTTTACTTATAATGTTTTTCGAAATACTTTGTTATTAAAAAAATTATTAAAAAATATAAAACTTATCCTTCCCTTCTATAAGAATGAACAAAAACATATTTTTATATGCCGCATTAGCCCAAGGGGTGAATAACGACCCATGTATATATGTCTACTATTATTGCCGTCATAATTTTTTAAATATTTTTTCCACATAATTTGAATCAGTCGAGCGCAACATATATCAAAATAAACTATATGTAAAAGAAAAAATAGTTCTGGGCATAAAAGGGTTAATCTGCCGTAATTATCGTAGACACCGACGAATCCTATCTTTAATATATTCTCATTTATAAAGACATTGATTTTACCAAACGTAGCAATTAAACATTTCTTGTTAGTTGTTCTCATCAAAAACTGAACATCTCTTAAGTTTTCTCTGTTTTCTGGATCGACTTATTGCCTTTAACTTTAGCTGAATTAGTAGGAATGTCTTTGTTGTTTTTGTTTCGAACTGTTGTTGTTTTGTTGTCGCTTTGGATACTGCTATTTAAATCAGAATATCAGAGAAAGTTCAGATCATCTCTGCTAATATCTTCTTAGCCGTTAACCTTATGCAGGTATCGTGATATCATGAAGCTATTAGCTAAATTTCCCAATGTTCCTCCACGTTTTTCTATCTTCTGCCATTCTAGCATATTCTGACAATGGAGCGCCAATGGTAGCAACAATATGGTCCATGTATCGTGTGGGAGATCTAGCTCTATTTCTTTTGCCTTCTACTTTTCTACTTTACTACTGCTAATATCACTAAGATTTAATTAGGTTTCAATTTCGACTCTATTTTCAAATGTGTTATTTAATTTCATTTGTGATTTTTCACCTGTATCTGTTAAAGAGATTGTCAAGTCTTTTGTATTATCTAAAAAATAATTTTCTCTTTTTAATAGAAAATTATTATAAAAATAAATAAAAAATTATTCTCCACATCTGACCAATTTTTCATTACTTGGAATTGAGTGTTTTCTACCAAAATTTCTCTAGGTAATCAGATTGATTAAACTGGAGATTGGAAGCTGAAATTTGATTGTCTATATCACGGTTTGGACGTTTGAAATAAGCTATGTTTTTGAATCTATAATAATGTCTCGACAAAGGTGTCTCGTTTGTATCCGAAAAATTCGTTGAGGTATACATTGGTTTTCATTGTTATCACTGTTCCCTAAAAAGGAACGTTATTAGAATTATACTATTGTAACATGATACAGATATTAAAATGATACCATAAAGGTTTCATCTTAAAATCTAATAAAAATGGAAAATAATATTTTAGCATTGTCGTATGTTTTAATTGCAAATTAGAAAAAATAATAATATTGTGCTTATTACTTACCAAATTGACTGTTTTGATTATTATACAGGCTCGAAATAAATTATGTTCTCTTGTTCATTTTTGGAATTGTAAAAACAAACTGATTTAAGTACTCAATATAAAAATTCCAACTGTTAGACAAAACAAATTTGAATCTCAGAATTACACGTATTATCTCTTATGTGAATTAAATTCGATATTTTTTATGGCTTATGGTGCTATGAACATCTATCCGACAATTTTCAATTAAAGGTGAGTAATCTACAAATTGAACCAAGAGCTAACGGCAACCATGCGAAATCTCAGAAGTAAATTCTTACCGGGGTCATTTTTATTGAGTATGATTCGCCCATGTAAATAAGTGAAACAGTAAGTTAGTCCCATAAAATTTGCCCCCGTAACAATATAATGTCATCGAATGCCATAGTCTGTGGACTAGTATGCATTTCGATGCGCATCGCCCGCCTCGAATTTTCCGATTGCTCTTGACCTGGAAATTTCTATTTATCGCTCGAACAGCGCATATAAATATTGGCGATTTTCAGGTCAGTCCCTCACGGGCTCTCCGAGAGCTTAGTGCTCTCGGGGCTCTGCTTCCTGCATTTATTTTCCATACTCTGTGGCTGAGATTGTTTCAACTTAACTTGGTGTTTTTATTTCGACGAAGAAATTGTCATGTAAGAAATATCTTGCCTTTTTCAAGGCAAGACACCGAAGATAAATATTTTCCAAGTCCATAACCCGAAAATGGACTTAAGTAGAGGAGCTCTCGACAGTATATTCGAAGCCCTCTACAGAGCACCCGGGGATAACAGAAGGTGGTTAGACCCTTATTTGTTCCCCCGAGGTGACAATAAATTGGTGCGATTCACGAGCGTATAGTTAGTTAAACAAGTTCATTGAATAGTTTGAAACATCGGTAAACTTATTAACATTTCGCTGATCTATAATATACATTTACGTTCTTAGAAAGAATGGGAATAAGAGAAATGTGATATTTTAGTTTATTTGTTACACATTCAATATGTGCATATGCGTAGTGTGTTCTATTTCTTGGGAATATATTTATTAAATAGACTTTATTATTAATTTTAAAATAGTATTAAGGTAAGTAAAGTAAATTTGGGGTAAGTTTATTCTTTTTATAGTATTAACCCATTAGGGCGATACAATAAACAAAGAGAAATTTGACAATTCATTTATCAGATTGGATTAAAAACACATAAATTAAGACTAATTTACAACCAAAAAGATTTTTTTTTTTCATTATCAAGAAAAAACAGTACACTTTTTAATGAAGGAACATATTGTATCTTAAATGTTAATTAAATTTTAAGGTGAAAATTGTAAAAAACATTCGGGGTGTAGATGCACTCTACACATTTTACTTAAATAAATAGTATTACTTTTGCACATCCGACATTCTTTCACTATCGTCTCTTTTTGTAATGTGGCCACTATTGTCGAATCTGGTTTTATCTGGTAAAGTAAATTTAGATTGACGTCTATGCTCTACGAGAGAGAAGGTGTCCGAGGTACTTGATGAATTTGGTCTCCGACTATTTGTCAGAGAGGAAAATTGTGGTAGAAAAAGGAGTAGTGGTTGACATGACGGCTGGAGTGCCGCAGAAGTCGGTC
The DNA here is from genome assembly GCF_040954645.1 of Diabrotica undecimpunctata. NCBI lineage: Eukaryota > Metazoa > Arthropoda > Insecta > Coleoptera > Chrysomelidae > Diabrotica > Diabrotica undecimpunctata. The sequence continues at coordinate 83,882,047 of NC_092807.1, forward strand.
CTAGAACCCACGCTGTGGAACTTGGCATATGACGGGGTTGTGAGCTAAAAATACGGAGAGGGTGTAACCCCTTTCGCATTTGCGGACGACCTCGCTATGTTGGTAGTGGCGCGGGACAGGGAGGACCTTATCTTTGATGCACAGCGTATATGCAACCAAGCCGAGGAAAGGATGAAAATGCATGAGCTAGAACTGGCTACGGGTAAGACCGAGGCTATAATTCTCAAGGGACCAAGGAAAAGGGGCGGAATAACATTTGAATGTGCAGGAAAGAGAGTGGTTCCAAAGAAGTGCCCGAGGTATTTAGGGGTGATTCTGAGTCAAAACGGAAAGTGAGGGGAGCACGTAAAAGCGGAGGGCTCAAAACTGAGAGGAGGAAGGCCCTTCATTCTGTTGTGCAATCGATCGTCCTCTACGCTGCGCCTGTCTGGAGTTCTGCAGTTTTAACAAAGGCGTACAGAAAGCAGCTCACCCGAGCAAATAGGAAGAGTCTATTGAGGGTGGCGTGTGCATACAGAATAGTCTCTGCCGAGGCGTTAGGAGTTATCGCCGGCCGTATTCCGATGCACATGCTAGTGAAGGAAAGAGGAAGAATATATGAGAGAAGAAATGAAGACAAGTCATTTATTCCTAATCTTAGAAGATGGATGAATTGCGGGCATCGGCGTTTAGATTATTTCCTGGCTCAGATGCTCACAGGACATGGTTGCTTTAGGGCATACTTTTACAGATTAGGAAAGGCAGAAAATGACAAACGCCTATATTGTGAAATATCGGACATTGTCTCACACACTCTATTGGTATGCGATAGATGGATAGGTGAGAGGAGCCTGCTTGAGAGAGAGCTAGGAAGTAGGGTGCAATCGTCACTAAACTGGTGGAGGAGATGCTTAGGTCGTCAGATTGGTGGAGAGCAGTTCAGAGATATGTGAGGAGAACATTGTAAAGAAAGGAACAAGAAGAAAGGCAACCCGAAGGTAGGCAGGGTGCCCAAGACCAAGAAAAAAGATAAGGCAGAATGAGAAGGGGGGATATTGAACATGAACAGGGAGGAATAGAGGGAGAGAAGAATTCCATCGTAGTGGGAAAGTGCTAGCATGTGTGAGAATTGTGCGTGAATGCCGTGCCGATGTTGCGTCCCAATCAGGGCGATCCGGCCGGTAATTCACCGCGGAGGAGGGTGTTTTTTAGCAGGTAGGTCTCTGAAATTGACGGCGATGGTGTCCGAACAACCGTAGCGCGCGGTCTCAGATATCATCGTAGCCACGCTGGAGGAGTCCTGTATAACCGAGGCGGGAAGGCGGTTCTGCCCACCTTCTAGAACCGAGGTATGTTTTTGGACCACCACCCTCATAAAAGAAGAAAAAAAAAGATTGACGTCTATCAGCGGTTTCTTCACTATTATAAATTATAAATATAAATCGATGTCGGCTCATGCTTTCTCTTATAATGTGCACTTCTTTATCCTCATCCTTCGAGCAATATATATCAACTTAAAGCAGAGTGTAAACCAGATAATATACATATGCCAATAAATTTTTCAAATATATGTCATTCATTACAAAATCGTGACGGTTATTCTGCGATGCATAAATATTTGTAAAATATAGAATGCTCTCAATTACTTGTTTATAAAAAAAGAGTGAAAAACTTCAATATATGACTTACCTCAATGGTTGGCTTTTATATTGTCTAACTAAATATTAATCAGACTGATGTTGAATTACTACTGAGTACGAAGAAGCATTTGTTGTTAATAATAACTTCAGACAAATTTGGATTTACCATTTTTGCCTGGTTTTTTCTTTGGACGTTTTATCTGTGGTTCAGAGGAATATCATAATCAGAATCGTCAATCACTTGCATTTAATATGTACCTGCAATATCCGATTTTATTGATTATTCAAAAATAATATTATCATCAATGTCTTCTACATCGGAAACTTCATCTAATTCCGGCGGCAAATAACCCACATTAAGTGAGTCAGAATTTTCACAATCTGAGTCTTCTTCTAACAAAGCTATTAACTCTTTAGTAGTTAGTGCCATCTTTATTTCATATTTCAAAAATTTACTCAAATAAACAAATGCACTACTATATACACGCATTCACATGATATTAGTTTAGCTTACTTCATTTTAATTTATATGGAATATAAAACAAATAAACACAAGAAAACTTTCAAATCAAGTTAAAAAAAAACAAATATAACATTTACAGCACACAGCTATTCTATAAATAGAGAATGAAGTGTAATGACGAGATCGAATGTTAAAATTTCAGATCGTATAGTCTAATGAAAAAATAAGTATTTTCCAAAGTTTTCTGTTTTTTGAAGTTCTGTACTCTATAATAAAAATAAAATTTTACTTTAATTTGTTAGACAACTATAAGATATCTTTTAAAAGACACAGGATAACTTAATAATTATATTGGTCTTAGATTTAATTTTTACGTAATTACTTAAATGTTTAAATAAATAATTAAATCCATTCAAATCAAATTAAAAAAAAAAACAAATATTACGTTTACAACAGACAGCAATTATATAAATAGAGAATAAAGTGTAACGACAAGATCGTATTTTAAAATCTCAGATTTATTCTAATGAAAAACTAAGTATTTTGCAAAGGTTTTGTTTTTTGAAGTACTATATTAGGTACTCTATAATAACAATAAAATTTTACTTTATTTTGTTAGACAACTAGATACCTGTCAAAGTACACACGATAATTTAATAATTATATCGGTCTTAGATTTAATTTTTACGTAATTACTTATGTGTTTAAATAAATACTTAAAATTTTTTGGTTGATCGAAGTTCAGCGACTACGAGAGTGTAGACAGATACTTCATGAGACTTCGCTTCGTTTCGTTCTACTTCCATTCTGTGTGGGTTTTCGCGTCCAAGTCAAAGGGCCCGAAGTTCGAATACGAAGTGTCACACTACATTACTCGACTTCGCGAGTATGTAGAGAGTCACCCCGCGTCGATTAACTTCACTTCAACACTTCCTCCGAAGAACTTCGATCGAGAGTGTTGACGGGGTTTATGACGAAGTGAGATAAGTAAATAAGAAGGTACTGGTACTATTTAAGTTTTAAGTGAACACAATCCGACAAATCACGTTGTGAATAAGCAAATAAATGTACATATTTGCTTATTGCCAAAGCACAAAAATTTATTGAAATAGTATAAAACTACTTACTCTGTTACATTTCATAATTTTCGAGATGTTTGAATATCCACCTGCTAATAATTTGCTAAATATAAAGATATTTGATTTGCTTATGTAGAGGCAGAGGAATTCCATTTTATTATCAAGTAAGTAGGTACATGTATATCTCAGTTTTGTAAATTTGTTGACTATGTGCTTATTCACAGGAGCCAGAGTTATAATAGTTTATGTTTCAATCATGTTTAAAATAATGACCACGATGAGAATATTTTTTGGAACAAAGTAGAAATACGGCTTCTGTACTTATTCAAGGAATATACCAAATATTTGTATTTCATTAGAACTAAATCTGAATATAAAATGTATTAAATAAACAGTTAATTTTAAACTCTTCAGTTCATTCCCACTGCAGTGATAAACGCTGAAATATCATAAAGTAGTTTAAATATGTTTAGTTCAATATCGAACTAATATAAAACCTAACTTTACGTTTGGATTTCTAACTGAATTGAGTAGCTCATGATATCACTGCCGGACTCAAGCTAGTAATTAATAATAAGAAAACAAAATAGGTATATAAGACTTGTGAGCTAGACACGAGAGACAATATAAATTAGGATGAATAAAAACAAAAACAAAAAATTTAACCTCTTCGTCAATCAATAATAAATAACAAGCACCACAAAACAAAATGAGTACCTACAGAAATAAAAAAAACTGCGGACAAATAAAAAATATATGATAGTTCTCCGATATATAACATCAATTATGTATACTTTTACGGAGATTGGCAATCATCATGATCACTCTAATTTACAAAGCAGCCATTCCAAAAAATTGCTTTGCAAATCATAGTGTTCGCGTTAGTTTTTTAACCAAGATATTCATTGTAACATTTTTTTATATAATTAAAATATTAATTATTTTTATTCCTTTTACCCCCGTGATGATACGCTTATGTTCGGTTTACCGTCTTAAAAATTTTATTGAATGCCCGGAATTTCCTTGCGTCCGAAAGGTTTTTAATCCTTTCCGTCTTAATCCGGGTCTTTTATGATAGATTTGTAAATATTCCGAAGGCTCGTATAGTAATTTTTCTGTAAAGACCCAATCTCGGGATTTCATATTTCATCACGTTTGTAGGTAGAAGTATACCGTTATGTTCAATGTTAATTAGAACTTTTTACCTTCTCAGAAATACATACAGCTGGCCTATCATTTTTGGGGGGAAGATACCCTCACCTTTTCTTGGGTAGCTTGGTAAAATTTTTAGAGGAACCAAGTTACTTCTCGGTGGGCACTCGTAGAGAAAACGACTTATCGGTGGGCATTCGTCGAGTTAAGACGCTTAGTTCACATTATTGTATCTGCTACCTTACCGTCTCTGTGCATTTTCTTTATAAGTGTGTATACACTTGCTTATTAGAGTTTTTTTATCTTACACTATATTAATTTAAGTATAGTTGTAAAGCACCTTTAAGGGTAAATAAATTCAGTGTTTAATACAAGTACAGTATTAACTTCAGTGAAATAAAGCAGCAGTCGCCAGGAATTACTGTAAGTGACATAATTTTAATATCTCCACCTATCTGGGCAAGTAACATAGTATAGCATCATATCATCTTCCATTATCTAGACGTATCCAACGATCATACATGTCATCAAAGTTGAGAGTAGCTACTGAATTTTGCAGTCAATTAAAGAACATTCTATACTTTTTTTTGTTACGAACCAAATAATCGACTTAACCAAGTGCGGTTTGGTTAAATTTTTATGTTTTCACTTCAGTAACTTTTTTTGTATTTTTTGTAAATTTAGATTTTATTAATTTTTGCTATCTTTGGTTTTTGTTATAATTTTTTATTCATTTTTTTGCTGTAATATCTCGAGATACGCCAAAACTTTATTTGTGCATGCTTGTGTTATACTTATATCTTTGTAAAGATATTTTCTAATTATATTTCTGCTATTTTTTTATATGTATACCTACCACCATTTCATAGTTGTTTGTGTATTTTTATTACTTGTGTTGCATTCAGCAGCGTCGTAATTTCGTTGTTGTTTAATATATTGTTATTGTTTTATGTATGTATTTTATTTATCGACTCCTAACAACGTTCCCTGATATATTTGCTTTTTACCTTTAAATATAACTATACCTTTGACCAGTAGAAAGATCAGGCTAATTAAGTTTCGAAGGTAAGTAAGTGTAATACCTTTTATATTTATTTTTTTGTTTATGTAGAGTGTTGACCAAATTTATTCAATAATTAACTGTGATATCTTTTCTTGGGTTTGATCTCTGAACCTAAATATCTTTCCTTATCTCTTTTCTTTTCTAAGGTTTCTTAATTTTCTCCTTAAACCCCAAAAAATTAAGTGGCGCCCTGTTCCCTATCTTATCTTATCTTTGGTAATTTTACCCATCTGTCTTTTTGTTTATTTCTGTATCTTTTTCTAATATCTCTTATCGTATCTTTACTTATTTCGTCCGTTGGACCCATTCCTGGTTCCAAAAGCTAGTTTCGAACCCACGACTCGCTCTCCACCAACCATCTGGCTGCCGTCCGCAGTGTCTCCATTGGTAACCTTTCTAGCACCATCAAAAAAAGGTTTCCGAGGTTACATCATCTTCAACATATTTTTCTTTGTTCATTCTTCCTAATACTTCAACATTCGTAACGTGATACGTGCGTGGAATCTTCTAAATCTTTCTATATATCCACATCCAAACTAGTTCTTATCGCCTTTCGATTAAGTGTCCACAATCTAACCTCATATTATAGGACTCTGTATTCGTAACATTTATAAAAATTAACTTTATTGTAATTTTCGGGACAATATATGGGACGATCGAGTTCATTCCAGTAATGGAATCTTCGAGGGATCTAGAAACCGGTCAAGCGGGTCAACGATTGCTGCCCTCTCTGGGCTCTTCTGATTCATTGGTCGCAGGGAATCAGTCCGCATTAACATTTTGGTTTTACAATTGGTTGAGTAACTTGGCGTCTTCTACAATATTTTTCCATTTTTTCCTGTTTTTGCTTACGGTTTTCCAACATCTAACTCCCATTTTCTTAAGATTCGCAGTTATCTGATTCTCCTATCTCGTCTTCCGTCTTCTTCGTGGTATGTCTGATACTGGTCTCCAATTGGTGATTTTCTTGATAACTACTTCTGGATTTCTCCTTTCTAGATGTTCCATCCAAGTGTCTGTACATTGATAAATCTGACGATGTCTTCTCCTTTCAAAAGTTCTCTTAATTTGTAGTTTATTAGTTTTCTAAATTCATTATTAGCTATACTTCATCTAATTAACTTACCGTTGCACGTCATCCGCGTCATAGCCCGTGAGGTCACATGATTCCGACACGAAATATTTGGGCGGTAGGTGTGTTCTTTTTTAGAATTACTTTGCCGAGTCCACTGGCATTAAAGCCACTAGACATATTTGATTGTATACGCATAGAAATAATATTTAAAGATTTCCGAACTTCCGAACATTTGTTCGGAACACCCTGTAACGGTAATCGATTGACAGTTGCGGTGTTGACACTTTTTTTAAGTACCTACTTTATTATTTTGAATTTTGAAGTGAATACCTATTGTTTTATATTTTTACCTATTTAATAAAATCTGTTCTTTTTAGAACAAAATTAGTATATTTTATTTCAATAATGTATGTTTCTGTTAATTTACATTAAATATTAATTTGTTTTGTTGTATAATCAATCCACTTTTGCAATAATTATGTGACCTATTTGATTTAAAATGGATTCAGGATTTTTTTATACTTTAGCAACTATGTCAACTTCTATCTCTGTCAATGATAATGACGTGCAACGGTAAGTAAATTAGATCCTAAGATCCTCAATCTTTCTTCACCTTGATTTCAGGCATATGACGTCAGCACCATATGTGATTACTGGTCTAATTGCTGCTTAATAAATTTTTAGTTTAGTATTCTAAGTAAGCTTCTTATCTTTGGGAAAGTTGTTCAATTTCTAATAAGTTTCAGTAGCTCTTATTGTTCCTTCTACAGCGACGTTAAATAGTGACGTTGATAGAGAAACGCCCAGTCGTACTTCACTTGCTATTTTGATATTTTTGGAGATGCCATCATCTGTTATTATTGCTGCCGTCAATCCTTCCTTTGTCGTTTTTGTAAGCTTTATGAGTTTTATTGGGATATCTATGCTTTTCATGTCTTCTATTAGGTCGGGTCTTATTAGGCTGTCAAATGCTTGCTTGAAAACTATGAAAAGGATGTCGATATCATATTCGTAACACTTATCAATTGACTGTGTGAATATGTGTATTGCATCTATTGTTGACCTTGCCTCTTTAAATATCTGCTGGTATTCTTATATTTTAGTTTCAATGTAATTTGAGAGTCTTTGTCTGATAAATTATGTCAATATTTTGTAGCAGCAGTAATTTGAGAGTCGTTGTCTGATAAATTATGTCAATATTTTGTAGCAGCTGTTTAACAATGTTATGCCTCTATAGTTGTTACGTTGTGTCCCATTTCTTTAAAATAGGAATTATTACCCTGATACCATACTTCGGGTTTTCATTCTTGTTTCTAAATACTTATATTCTATATTTGCTATTACCAGAAAATGGTCAGAATCTGCATTTGCACCCCGATATGACCTGACATCTTGAATTATTCTCCACTATTTTGAAATAAACCCTCAGTTGATCCTGGTTATTAGCCATGTTATTTTATGCTCTTTGTTGTGTTTGAAGTGTGTGCTCATTATAAATGTCTTTGTTTCTGTAGCTAGGTTGCAAAGCCTTCTCCTGTTAGTGTTCGTAATTGTGTGAAGAGTTTCCTTTCCAGCTACGTCTTTATTTATGTCTTCCTTTCCTATCATTGCGTTGAAATCACCTAGTAAAATTAATATGCTATTCTATACAGTGGTATTTAAAAGTCCAGCATCACCTTACCAAATACCATTTTTTTAACCATTTACTATCTACATCAAACAAGCACTTAAACACAATATTATAAAATGGAAACAGCAAAAATTTTGATTAGTAAAAAAAATGTAGTTCGGAAAATTTTTAATTCAATATTACAAAAATTAGGCTATTTACATCAAGACGATATTGTACATCACATTGAAGTAATTTAAACTAATTTTAATATTTCATTGGCCCATTGGTTGTTTTTAATAACTAGTTCACATCTTTTGGGCATGGAAATTAATAATTTTTGCAGTTCTTCCATAAAAATACAGTGATGCTAAGCGTGGATTAAAGATTCGATTAATTTCGTTTTATGTGCGGGTTTGCTTTTGGAAATGATGTTTGATATCCTTTGCCACAAATTCTCGATGGGATTGAGGTCCGGGGATTGCACTGGCCAGTCCATCTTATCAATTTCATTACTCTGCATCCAAGCTTTAATCAATTTTGCTCTATGGCAAGGAGCATTATTATCCTGAAAAATAAATTTTTCTTCGCCAAACAGGTCTTTTCCACTATGCAGTATCTGTCGTACTTTAATGTATTTGGTAGCATTCATCATCCCAGAAACAACGTGTAGGCGACCAACTCCTCGAACGGACATGCAACCCCATATCATAACGGAGGTTGGATGTTTAATTGTGGGAAGAACACATTTTGGAGAAAATTCTTCACCAGGAAATCTTCTGACGTAGGCATTTCCAGCATGATTATTAATATTGAAAGTGGATTCAATACTAAACAGTACACTCTGCCACTGCTCTGCTGTCCAGATTCGATGTTCCTTGGCCCATTTCAAACGGTGCAATCTTAGCTTTTCTGAAAGCAGTGGTTTCTTCTGTGCCTTACATCCGCTAAGTCCAAAATTAAGCAGTCTTTTTCTCACAGTGGAAGTGAACCGCTTACAACTGTTGATTCAGACCACAGCTTCGTCAATTGAGTGGAATTAAGGCTTCTGTCTGCCAAACTTGTTGTTAACGCAGCGTCATCCGAACAGAAGTTTTCTTTGGTCGGCCAATACGCGGTCTGTTGCCGATTTTTTCTTGTCCAGCTTACTTCTTAATGACTCTAATTATTGTAGATTGATTACAGTTTACTGCGGATGCTATTTCGCGACTAGATTTGTCGTTTTTATGGTGAAAAATAATTTCAAAACGCTTTTCGTCCGATAATTTAGTTTATTTGGTCTGGGATGACATTTTGACATTTTTGTCAAAAATCAAAGAGCGAATAAATGTGTTAAAGTAACAATTTAATAGTACTTTAACGACTTAATAATCACCTCATAATTTTCTCGGATTATGGGAAATCCCTTTAATCAGCTTATTTTAATCTTTTCTGTTGAATTTTGAGCTAGCAATTAAAAAAAACATTAGTAAGTATACCGATAATGCTAATTACAAGCACAAACTTAAAATGAATTAGCGAAAATATACAAAAAACTTGTGTTAAACCTCAAAAACTATAAGGGGCTTAGGTGATGCAGGACTTTTTAACACCACTGTATATAGAAACGTTTTAACGTTTGGCATTTCTTTCTTCAGGTAGCTGTAGCCTTCCTCCTTGGTTATTGTTAGTGGTTGCCCTGGAAACCATCAGGGTATTCTAACTCTAATGCCACAGATTGGTCGCATTGCTCATGTAGTGATCCTTTCCCAACGTTAACATGCTCCTTTTCTAACTTGGCTGCACCGAACTGATGACAAATAATAGTCAGAACTACGTATATACGGTTGCCTACCATCGATATACCTATTTTGTTTTTTGTTTTCCTGTTTTGCGAGATATGCCATTACATTTTACTTTTATTATTCACTCGCATTAACCTTTTCTATACAGGGTGGTCCATAGGTAATTGTACAAACAGAAACCGTAGATTCTGCTCTTTAAAATATTACGATTTAAGCCAACTTGCTTTATTAAATTGTAGATCTTAAGAAGGATACAGGGTGTTAAAGTGGAAATTTAAAATTTTATTTTTCGCTATAACTTTTATGCTTGTAAATATTTTTGGACAAAAATTTACAGTTGGATGCTTTTGACTGGGCTAAATTATAATTTTATACTTACTTTAATATAACTAATAGAGGGCGCCACATATGCCACATGTGTGGAATAAATTTGCGCTTAACTTTTTTGCTTTTTAAGTTAGCTCTAATTGTGTTAAAAAATATTAAAGATACATTATTTTTACAAAGAAAAGGTATACTTGTTAGTAACCTGACGATTCAACCGTTTTCGAGATAAATGCATTTTATAAGTCAGCTGCACAATAATTCTTAGTTTAATATTTGTGCGGTAAAGCACTGAATACATGTAGATAAGCATAATTCATAGTTTATTCTTATTAAAACAACTCAAAGATGATAATGTAACATCACAAAATGCTTTGTTATATGTGCTAAATGTCTTATTGAAGAAAATATATTTCATCTTCTTCTTTAGGTGCCGTGTCCATATTTAGACGTTGGCCGTCTTCATGTTTACAATTTACCCTTGCTATCGCTTCTTAAGTTTTTATAATTGCGTTGTATAACTTTTTCTCTATCGTAAAATCCTAAAAACCCAAAATATGTGGTTTATGCAAGGTGGTACACAACCACATTCTAGAGAGAAGGCAGTTAGAACCTACTTATATACAACTTTACTGAACGTTGGATTGGTCGTGGTAGTCATATTCCTTGGCAATGTGGTGAGATATTGATATAATTATTTAATTCATAAAAAATCCGAAAAGAATACTTATTGTTTATTAGGTAAATTGTTTACCCATTTTTATTAGGACAAATAGAAACTAGAGCACAGGTATTGAATAACACATATGTGTCCTGTTTCATAATACTTTTGCAACAAATCTAACCTGAAAGACTCAGCATTTTAATAAAAACATCATCGTTGTCCTAATAATCAATATTGTTATAAATATAGTAAATACACAGGCAATTTAGTTCAGCATAATATAAGTTCGTTAGTAAATCATAATATTCCATTTGTTAGAGATGTAATTATAGTTACTCGGTAAGCTGTAACGTAATCATATAAATAAGTAATGTCATCGATATATTCATCCATTATACATATAGCCACCACGTAGTCCCGAATTTAATCCGCTTAATTTTGGTGTATGGGGCGCAATAAAACAAGGTGTCTATAAGAATCCCATAAACAGTCGCAACCAACTATGGGAAGAAATAAATACTGCAGCAGTTTCTTTAGAACCAATGATGCTCTTTAATGAGACGATCTTTTATGGAATATATTGACAAATTAATTAAAGAAAATGGTGGACATATCGAACACTTACTTTGACAAAAAGTTGTGTTATTTAGTTTAACTATTTCTTAATTTGATTTGTAAACAAAATGTTTTAATTATGACTTTATTTTAACATAAAACGTAAAATGTTTGATGTAAAATCCTATTATTCTAACTACTTTATTGCTTTATTTGAATACGTATTCAAATAAAGCAATAAAGTAGTTGACGTCTTTTATTTGCCAATTATTGACCGATAAAACCTCTGCTATTCAACCATTGAATATATTCCAAATATATATATATATATATATATATATATATATATATATATATATATATATATATATATAATATATAAATAACTATGGTTAATACATCCCTTTTCCCATCTCAATACTACTTTTAATATCAGTATATAAAGTCTTAACTGCTCCTATACAAAATTGCGTACACCATTTTTCGCCATTACGGCATAATCTGAGCTGATAAGGATGGGTGATCTGAACCTTTTCTTTGGTAAATTCTTAAGGTCTTCGTTAGCCTAATCTAAACAGTAATCTATGCTTTACTTGTTCTACTGTATCCTATATTTTGAACTATTTCTCAGCATTTACTATCCCACAATAAATTTTTTACTTAAAGCACGGCTTGTTTAACGGTATTACGGCAATAGTAGTAGTATGTCTGGTCTTCTACATATATTTACCGTTCGTTCTTTAACATAATTGTTACGTTCAATATTGTAAAACCTTGAACAACCCATTTAATTATTTTTGACTTTTAAAAATTTCCAATTGTCTTTATTTTGTTTTATGAATTTCGTCGTATTCCTTTTTACTGGTTTCCTTATGTTTTTTAGAATTTAATTTTCTTGTATTAACTTTTATACTTGTTTGTAATCTTAGAAATCTTGACTCATTTATTGTATCTCTCTTTTTGCATCTTTTACTTGATTTAAATCGGTTTTTAATTCTCTTCTCTTCAGTGCAAGACAGGTGGATGGTTCAGAAAGGCAAGGCTTAGGTTTTAATAATACCTAAAGATATTATGTCTATAACTAGTATAACTAGGTAAAAATAGTATTATATTGAAGATACGAGAGAAGAAAATTTAAAAATGACTAGTGGGCACAGTGGCATTTTCGAACAGTGACATAAAATGTTTTAAAATTTAAGACTAATTTTATTAATTATTATATTGCTCATTAATTTTTTTTAATAATAAAACTTGATTAAAATTTAAACAAAAGATTTCTAGTCATCAAACGTTTATAACACGAACCGACTAACCTAGATACCATTACATTTAAATTTTTGCATGTCGCATGAAGAATTTAGCGAACAGACCCTATCTTTAATTATTTTGAAACTGCCCCTGCAACCCTGCGCACTTTGCTCTTGCTGGCAAGATCGATGAAATAGGTGCTCTCGAGTTGACATGTGAAGGAGTAAATATTGCTAAAGGCCCTAGATGTAATATATCTTTGGAATTAATAATGTAAGTTATTTTAATATAACATATTTTGAGTACAATTAGACATTGTCATGTAAAAGATATTTTCTTCTGTTATTAATTTTGTTTAGATTATTTCCTATAATTTATGAGGGATGTAAATTGTTTTAAACAATTTCTTATTAATGGAATTTTGCTCTACCTCACGAAGTAATATCACATTTTTCTTTTTTTTTTTTAATTAATTTTAAACACTTTGCGTGTTTAAAATAAATATATGTCTTTGCTGTAGATTTAATTCTATTTATTAATTTTAACATTTTAACTCCAATATATATATATATATATATATATATATATATATATATATATATATATATATATATATATAACTGTTTTGGATGGGTTGGAGTCAATAAAAGGGCTATTGGTTAACTATTTTTTTTATATCTCGAGCTTTCAATTGTGTTTACAATTATTATCAAGAGCTGCTAAAAAAGACAAAATATCTACAAAAACAAAAAAATGTATTAAAAAAATGTTTTCAAAATTATACTAAATAAAAAAAAATTTCAGAGAAGCATTTAAGCATTTATTAGATTAGGACATGTTTATATTAATTATTTTTAAGATGTATTAGCAGCAATTTTTATTTACTAAACTAATTTTTAGCAGCTCTTGATAATAATTGTAAACACAATTGAAAGCTATAAAAAATCAGAAAGCGAGATATAAAAAAATAGTTAACCAATAGCCCTTTTATTGACTCCAACCCATCCAAAACAGTTATATATTTTTTCCAAACGAGTCACAAGTACTTCTTTTTTCTTATTCTTATATATATATATATATATATATATATATATATATATATATATATATATATATATATATATATATATGTGTGTGTGTGTGTGTGTGTGTGTTAAAAAATTAGTGTTAAAAGTAAAATTATTTTATAGTCAATAATAATATGATAAATACGAATATATAAAGTTAAACCATTAATTTTGTTTTTGAGTAAATATGCCAATAATGGCTGTAACTTTAAATATGTTCTTTACCATGATACACCATGCTACGTTAAATTTTTTCCTTTCTGCAGATGATATCTATACAGGGCTCTGCTGAACTGTTTCGAACAACTGTAACTTACACTATTTTTGCCCGAATTGGGAGTGAAGTTTTTGGGAGTTGAAATTTAGTAGAAATAAAAAAAAAATTGATTAGTGTTTTTCTAATAAAGTACTGTAGTGCTTCTATTACATTTACTAGATAGCGTTATCTCTAACTCTATGAACTGCCTTAAAGAATTTAAAAAGAAGGTTCCTTGTTTCTATAATTATTTTGAATAGCTTAAAATTACATAGAAAGCTGTGTATTTGTATTTTTTGTTTGCAAAAATGTTCGCCTGTTCAATAAAACGCTCAGACAGGAAGCCGATTGGTATTTTTAGTTGCGCATTTTTTGCAATAAAAATTTGCATCTTTTTGCACCTTTCTTTTTAATCCTGACCCCTGGAGGGAGTTATGTGGTTATGGGGATATAAATTTTTTTAAACAACTTCTTATAAATAAAATTTTGCTCTGCCTCACAAAGTAATATCCCATTTTTTTTTCTTAAAATAATAACACTCATTAATTTAATTAATGTAATTTGTGATTGTGTGTTTGAAATAAATATATTAAAAATGTCTTTGCCTGTAGATTTAATTCTATTTATTAATTTATTGATGTCGTTTATTGTCTGTCTCCAAAGATCTCTGGCTCTGGTCATTTCTTTTAACTCGTACATAGGTCTTTTGCATATTTCTGTAATTTGATAAATCCATCTTGTTGTGGATCTTCCCCGTGATCTTTGGCCTTCTACCTTTTCTTGGATAATAGGTCTTTCCATGTTTTCTGTATCTGCTCTCATAACATGTACACAGTATTTTAATTGTTGGCGATGGACCTTGCTGGATTTGCTGACTTTTAGCTCATTTAAAATTGAATTATTTGTCCTGTGGCCGTCCACGGAATTCGTAACATTCTTCTTCAACAGAACATTTCAGTGGCATCTACCTTTCTTTATTCCTTTTGTCGTGGGGTCCAACATTCACATCCGTATGTTTATATTGGGAATATTAAACAGTTGATCAACTTTTTTGTAGTATTCGTAAAATTTGAGAGTCCTTCCATATTTTGGTCATCTTTCCTACGGCGACCTTTGGTAGATCCCATCTATTTTTTATTTCTTTCTCAAGTTATTTGTGATCAATATTCTCAGATATAAGTTTGAGCTCACAACCTCAAAACGGGTCAATTGTGGTTATGTGTGGATTATTATTAAGTAGTCTATCCACTATCATGATCTTTGTCTTTGATATGTTAACTGCATACCAAAAATCTGACTTGTGTTTTCAACCACTCGCATAAGATTAATTAACTCTTCTTGTAATATATAATCTTGTAATTCTTCTAATAATATGCTCGCCGTATATATTAAATCATTGCGGAGACAGTATACATCCTTTTTTGAGCCCCTGTTCTGGATGGAATTCATTTGAGTTCAGTATAGTTCAGTTATAAGCGAAATTAAGTGTTGGGGTACGCCTACTTCTTTTAGTATCTGCCATAATTTTTGCCATTTGACCCTGTCGAACGCTTTGCGACAATCTATAAAACGTATAGTAAGATATTGAATTCCTTAGATTTTTCTGTTTGTCTTATGTTCAGAAGATCAGTTTGCCTCTGGGATATTTCTCTTTGTAGCAAAGTTTTCCTACTATTTTTAGCTAAATAGATCTCTTGGCTGAATGTTTTGAACATGGCTCTCAACTTTTTTACATATATTTTTATAGCATTGTTGTTTATCAGCCTTGCATCTTTATTATATTTTTTTTGTTGAAGTCTCTTGAAATGTAACTGTATATTATTCAATTTTTAGATTCCTCAGAATATTCTTGACATATCTTTTATATAATGTCCCATCTTTCAATGTATTGTCTTTAACTGTTTCGGAGTTATTTACTGTTTTCAGATATATTGCAAAATTTGCTGCTGGAAACTAAATGCATATTTTCGATGTAAGTCTTGGTAAGACTAGGTCATAAAACCAATTCTGCGTTCTTTTTTACTGATATGAAATTTAAAAAAATATTTGTTTCTGGTTATTGATTATTGGAACATGATATTTCATTATATCATTAAAAAACATATTACACCCTCTAATTTTTATTCAGTTTCTGCATACGGTTTTGCAAAAAAAATCTCGATTTCACTGTATTCTATATATGATTTAAATTACTAATAATTTTAGTAAATAATTCACATAGTGTGATTAAGTATTAAAGAAAGGAATCATGAAATAGAACAGTATATAATTCAAGAGAAATAAATGCCAGAAGAAGCAAAGTAGTGGACCTGTTGACTTCATATTTAATAGGGTTATTCCTTATACCTAAATAGAAAAAGAATCTATGTACACATATTGATAAATTTGATAGAGTTCTTTTTTATCCCAAGAGTACATATCACATTTCACGTATCACAATGTATCACGTTTTAACATTCCATGATTTTTTAGAAAATCTATAAGAATATGGAAATACGATTTGATCAAAAATTCCTCGGCATGATGTAGTAGGATCTGGTTATGAATATTAAAAGAAGAAATTACTAAAATTATCACTATTATTAAGTCAATAACAATTTGAGTGCAAACGAACAATAACAATTTGAGTGCAAAATGAACAAAACGATAACGGAGAACGTCTGATTGAATTATGCGAACTAAACAACCTAAAAATCCCCAACGGATTCCTCAGACATAAAAATATTCAGAAATATACATGGACGCAAGAAACACGAAAGCTGAAATCGATAATAGACTACATAATAATCAAACAAGATACCAGAATAAAAATCAAAGATGTGCGAGTCAGAAGAGGAGCCGAGGAGCAAATAAGAACCGTTGAATACTATAAGAGAAAAACAATACAATATGGAACTGTCCATATTGTATTGTTGCAATCCAAGAACAATCAATAAGAGAACTATACCAACAACGTCCAGACCAAAAATTAATAGAATTTAGATACGGCAACATCGAAGAAATATACGAGCATATAAAGGCCAGTATAAAACAAGCAGCATTCGAAGCCCTTGGAGAAAAAGAACATACAGGGTGTTTCAAAAAAAGGTAACCCCGTCTCTAGGGTAGGTGAAAAACTAAAAAATAATTGGGGTTTGCTCATAAAAAAATTGTTTTAACGCCATCCGTTTTCAAGATACAGGGCGTCAAAGAAAAAAAAATTTTACGCATTTTTTACGATTTTTCCGAAACTACTGCCAACATTGTAATGAAATTTTATACGAATATGTTTTGGAAGCTGATACATCCCATGAATTTGTTTTTATATTAGTATTAGTCAATATAACTTTTTTAAGAGTATAATTATTAATCAAAATTTCAAGTAAACTTACACATCATTAAATTTTACACGAAAAAGGTACTCTTGGTAGAACTCGATACTATGTACCGTTTTCGGAATATTTTGATTTGAAAATTATGGAGTAATAATTGATGCTGGTAGTAATGATAAAGTTCTAATAGGTATACCTCTATTTTCTCCAAGTGTGCCATGGAAATCTGACATCTATTGACGATATTATGACGATAAATCAACAATAATTAGAGTTTTGAAACCTTGTTATTTGTAAAATGAAATCAAAATGTACTCAAATGTTGAATACACTGACATGTTATTAACCTTAGGCGAATGTTTAGGATGTTCTAGTGCAGCTGTGACACGTTATGTAGAAAAGTTTCCTAGAAGAAACCAAGTAAAAAAACATTTAGAGCCGTTGAACGACGTTGTCGAGAAACTGGAAATGTGAGACCAAATAAAATAAATTCTGGTAGACCAAGAACAACAAGAACAATTAATAAAGAAAATAATATTTTAAATTTACTTGATCAAGATCCAACAGTTAGCGTAAGGAATATAGAAAGACAAACAAATACTTCTTCTTCAAGTACCTGAAAGAACAGCAATTACATCCTTATCATTACAGACAAGTCCAAGAGCTCTTGCCAGATGATCTACCGGTTAGAGTGGATTTTTGTGAAACATTGCAAGAAAGGACAGCCCACAATCCAAATTTTTTAAAATGCATTCTTTTTACGGACAGGCCACCTTTACGCGACAAGGTATGTTTAACTCCCATAATGCACACTACTGGTGTGATGAGAATCCACGAGTCAAAAGGGTATCACATTACCAACACTCATTTAAAGTTAATGTTTGGGCAGCAACTTTAGGTAACAAATTAATAGGTTATCATATTCTACCTGGAAATTAAAATGGTAATATGTATCTTGATTTTTTAAACAACTCCTTATTCGAGATATTAGAAGATTTAACGCTAAACGAGCGAAGATCTTTATTTTTTATGCACGATGGAGCTCCACCACACTTTGGTAGAAGGTATCGTAATTGGTTAATTAATCATTTTCCGAATCGATGGATTGGTAGAGCTGCAGAAGCTCCGATTCATTGGCCTCCTCGGTCATGCGATTTTAACCCTTTGGACTACGCAGTTTGGTCGTATATTAAGGAAAAAGTCTATGCTACAGAGGTAAATTCAAGCCAAGAACTGAAAGAAAGAATTCAACGTCAATTTATTGACATCATAGCTGATCCCGTACCGTTTAGAAGATTAATGGAATCTTTAGAAAAAAAATAGACTTGTATATTCGCGAAAACGGAGGGCATTTTGAACACTTACTGTAATTGAATTTTATTTTATGTTCTTAGTCATTAATTTAATTTTCTTCTTGTGAGTTTTGTTTAATTACTAACTATTTTATACCAGCATCAATTATTACTTCATAATTTTCAAATCAAAATATTCCGAAAACGGTACACAGTATCGAGTTTTACCAAGAGTACCTTTTTCGTATAAAATTGAATGATGTTTAAGTTTACTTGAAATTTTGATTAATAATTATACTCTTAAAAAAGTTATATTGACCATTTTTGACAAGCAAACCCCAATTATTTTTCAGTTTTTTAGCTACCCTAGAGACGGGGTTACCTTTTTTTGAAACACCCTGTATAACAAATAAACAGCACTATTATGAAATAAATGAACCAACAAAAAGAATAATTGAACAACGATCAATTGAATAATTGAATAAAAACAACGATGAAGTTTATAAAGAATATAGAGAAAAAGATAGAGAAGTGAAAAAACAAATAACATAACAAAAGAATGAAGAATGGGAAAAAACCTGCTTAAATATTGAAACATACATCAGAAGTACAAGAACTTCGGAGTCATGGAAAATAATGGGAAGATTGAAACAAAACTCAAAAGAAAAAATTAAATTGGAAAATATACAGGACAAAGAATGGAAGGAAAATTACAAGAAACTGTTAACAGAACAAAGACCACAATTCATTGGAAAAGAAAACAGGCGAAGACGAAGCAGATCCCCTTAACAAGAAATAGAAATAACAGATAGGGAAATGAGAACGGCCACAAAAGCAATAAAAAATAAGAAAGCACCGGGACCTGGAAGCATCTCACCTGAGCTTATAAAATACGGATCAAAAAAATTACACCGAATGATACAATGGATATTTCAGAAAGCCATAAATGGAGAACAGCTCCCAAAGGAATAGAAGGAGGCATATATGACATCTGTATTTAAGAAAGGAGATAGAAAACGATGCGAAAACTACAAAGGAATAAGCGTAATGCCATCAATATATGGGCTTATATGGGAAGATACTGCGAGAAAAGATAGAGCAAGCGATAAAAGGTAAAATCGGGGATGATCAGGCAGGCTTCACGGCAGAAAGATCATGCATAGACCACATATACACACTGGAACAACTGTTGGAAAAAAAGAAAGAAAAAAAGAGATATACATTTGGCATTTGTGGACCTGAGAAAGGCGTATGACTCTGTACCAAGGTTAGAACTATGGGAGGCAATGTACAAATTAGAAATACAGACGGAACTCATAGAAGCTACAAAAGCTCTGTATAAAGAAAATAAAACGTCTATTAAAATGGGAAAAAGAATCATAGGGAACTTCACCACAACAAAAGGGCTCAACAACCCTATTCAAAATATACTTAGAGAAAGTAGTGATTGCACAAGACCAAGATGACCTCAGCTACATGATGAAGAAACTACAAAAAGAATATACCAAGGCTGGCCTAGATATTAACCTCGCGAAAACAGAGTAGCTCTCTGCAAGTGAAGAAAACATAGAAGATCTACAGATTGATGACAACGTAACAATCAAAGGAAAGGATAAATTCAAATACTTGGGATTTATAATCACGAAAAAGGCAACAACAGAGGAAGAAATTACACAAAGATTAGCACAAACAAGAACAGCAATCTGACAACTTAACGCAGTATGGTGGGATAGACACCTAAATATGACGACAAGAACACAGATTTATAGAACATTAGTGCGAAGTATTATGACATATGGGGCTGAAAATTGGATCACAAACAAGAAAAACAGCAGTAAGATAGTAGCAACAGAGATGAAATGCCTGCGAAGATGCTGCAGAGTAACAAAAATAAATAGGAGAAGTAATGACAAAATAAAGCAAATAACATCAATAGAAACAGACATACTAACATATATAGAACAAAAAAGACTAAAGTGGTATGGACATGTCAGAAGAACTAGCGACAGCAGATGGATAAAGAGAATAACCGAATGGAGCCCCATAGGAAGGAGGAAAAAAGGCGACCCCGAAAATCCTGGAGGAACGAAGTAGACGACGCCATGAGTAAGAGAGGCCTAAACCATGGAGAATGGGACAACAGAGAGAGATGGAAACGGTTGAGCGAGGGAAGGCAGTGAATACTGTAGAATCGCTGAATATATATATATATATATATATATATATATATATATATATATATATATATATATATATATATATATATATATATATATATATATATATATATATATATATATATATATATATATATATATATATATATATATATATATATGAGGGTGGTTCGAAAAATCGAAGTTCGAAAATTGTTTTGGAATAGTGCGCAAATGTTTGCCAATTGGTATTACAAATCTAATCTTTATTTACGATTTTTCAAAACGTGTTCATCTTCTGCCGTCTACCGGGGAAAATACGAACTTATGATTTTAATTGAACAGTTAAGTAATAAGTACATGTTATTATTATAAAAATGATATCCATTTAAAATATCTTTAAAATATGTAATTTTTATTCCTCTACCCACTCCCTACCCTCCATCTTAATTTTGATAATTTATTGTTTGTAGCCTTTTTTTTTGAGATGCGATGTCGATGATTTTGTCAGGCAAACATTGAAGCAATGAAGGCAAGTTATTTTATTGTTTTGCCAATCTGTCAGATCAATATAGCCATCTGCGTCAAAATTCATTTGTAGAATAATAAAACGTCGGATATTGGATAGATCAGTATTGGCCTTAGTTTTTGCATTGAGAATGCGACGAAGTGCAAGCTCTCTTATATACTGGCGAGTGTCATGCAGCATACATAGCAGAAGATTTTCCTAACAAAGGATGTATGTACAAAATGGGCAATTCTTTGAATAACAGGGTCTACAACACTTTTCAAATTTTGCTCTAGGTTTTGACAACGTTTTATTGTTTGTTATTATGATTTGTACCATTTACACATGATAAGTTGCATTTAACCTGAAGTCATAAATTTGGTCAGTTTCTTTAATTCTAATGTTGGATTTTTAGTCCTTACATAAAGAATGCGATTCGCCAACGTGAGCCATCAAGAATGATTCAACTTTCCAGGTTTTCGGTTTAGTACTTCCACAAAACATTCAACAATTCCAAGGTCGTGTAGCACTACCATTGCCATAGCTGCTGCAGATCTGTCCGATAGTCCATAGCGGTCACGGACTTTGGCCAAGGTAGGAAGTTTGAAATAATTTTGTGTACACTGCATTTCTGTATTGATATTGGCATGCGAAGTGGAAGGCAATTCATGATCTATTTCTATCAGTTTCTAGCTTTCTCGTCGTGAGGATTTACTGGAAGTTGCAGCAACCCCGCAGATGGGACTAGACTAAACATAGACTAAACATTTCGCTTTTCAAAAGCCTGTAGAGGACAGAGGATGTAATTTTATCCAAAAGTCGTAATAAGACTTCCTTATAACCGTTACTAAAGGTAACTGTTGGTGGGTATTCCAATTGAATTTGTTAGTTTTTTTTTTAAATGTTATGATTATTACTCTACTACTTTTTTTTTCATTTTGCGATTATCGATCCGCCCTAGTAGACACACACACACACATATATATATATATATATATATATATATATATATATATATATTATAAATATATATGTATATAATATATATATATATATATTATAAATATATATGTATATATATATACATATATTATATACATACATTATATATATTATATACAGGTTTTATAAACTCACATTTTTGATGATTAGAGCAACTATAGGTTATCTAAAAAACTTGTTACAGGCGATGGACATGATTTCAAGATTATTTAACTTGATTTTACTGGCAGCAGTCTTTGTTGAATCAAGAGGCCCACATCATCCTAGAGGAGAAAAGATAATAAAAAGACATGTTCATTATACGCCAACAGGAAGCACTAATGAAAAACTTACAGAGGACGAGCAGCTTCTGCACGATACACAGCATATTCAGGTACTGAAACGGTTTGGATAAAAATATAGCTCCTATTTCCAAGAAATTCCATATTCCAATATATGTATATATATATATATATATATATATATATATATATATATATATATATATATATATATATACATATATATATCTATTGCAATGTATTTAATTGTTTTAATATTTGAGTAAGAGTAAGTAATATTTAAGATCTTAACATTCCTATCTATTTCATCTGGATTGTTATTATCAGGAGAAAACTGAAGGGTAAACATAATCGTTAAAAATGCATGTCCTTTGCCTGTAATAAATTCGTCAACAAAATAAGACACAATACTGTTTTTTTTTCACACAGAATTTTCTATAATAATAACAATTGGGTCAGTTAGCAGTACGCTTTGAGTGAAACATTGCCTCGTGCAAAAAAAAATATTTTATAAAAACTACACAACTACTTGTGTGACATCTTTTCATTATTGACAGAATTGTAGCCTTCAGGCCTATAGTCAGAATAATCCATTTCAACTTTCTTTTCGTACACTATTATTGATTATTATTTTATCTCAACTATCTGCATAATTTGGTTAAAATGTTTTGTTTTCTTTACTCTATGTTTGGTTATTTTGTATATCTTTATTGTATTTTCTTTGGCGTTAAGTTCATTGCATAAATTCTTGTATAGTGAGGTGCAAAATTATGGAATATATTCATTTTTCAAGAATGGGCGATTTTGGAGACAAATACCGAAACAGGTCGATTTTTATACTTCAGTTATGATTTTTTGGTATATACTCGTATATCACATACTGGTACGTTATCAGGTTACTGTTCCCTTTAAACTTAAGGTTGCTTTATCAGCAACAAGGGTTTCGCGAATGAAGCATAGAATATGATTAAATAAATCTTGCATTATTTCGCAAAACTGCCTTTGGCGATCTGGATCACCCTTATTGAGGTCCTGGACATTCTCTACAGATGATATTTCGTTTTTTTAGTACACGTAATACAAACCTTTTAAAAATGTTTATATCAGCTGCAATTTACTTTGAATTAATTTGAGGATTCTCTGCTACACTTAATAATGTAGCAATGTATATATTACTTGCCAGACCTATTGCTGGACGTGAGAACCTGAAGAAGGTCTGCACGGGACCGGCAAGGTTGGAAGCAGAGTTTGGAGGAGGCCAAGGCTCGATTTGGGATGTAGCGCCATTGGAGAGAGAGGGAGATATATATTATCGTTTATTGGTACACAACCAGCATTTGCAACATATTTCACGTCTCCAGTTTTTCTAAATTTCTTC
The DNA here is from genome assembly GCF_040954645.1 of Diabrotica undecimpunctata. Taxonomy (NCBI): domain Eukaryota; kingdom Metazoa; phylum Arthropoda; class Insecta; order Coleoptera; family Chrysomelidae; genus Diabrotica; species Diabrotica undecimpunctata. The sequence continues at coordinate 83,905,933 of NC_092807.1, forward strand.
TCAATTTTACTAACAATTCATACAGACAGGTGTGAAGGTGTATTTGAATATTTTATATAACATAAGTTATGCACTTCTTGTTGTGTCCCGGTTTTTTCCTATATCTAATTAAATTAATGCTTCAATTCTTTCTGTTTCTGTTCATGGGGCTATTATTATTTATTTCATGCAATACACTAGTCGTTATAAGTAAATGCAAAGAACTCAACCAAACCAACTCGAATTTTAAAAACTAGAAAATTAGACTTTTGCTATAGTTCTTGTTAGTTCTCATTATTTAATTGGCTAATATAACAATTTATTTTTGTCTTTTTATACTAGTAGAAAGAATATCAGTACTAAATATTTACTTTTAAACTTTTTTAAGTGTTTTAATAATAAACGAAATTAGGAACTTCCCATTTAATTCAATACATCTTAAGAATTCAATGAGGATGATCTGGATCGCCGATCGACCACAAAATTAATAAGATTTAAAAAATAAAATTAGATTAGAAATTCGTAATATAACTCAAGAAATGATTCACAATATTCAAGAGACAGGCGGGTGGCAGTTTTAACATTTAATTTAGGCGAAAAGAACTATTTATTTGCCAAATAAACATTTTTTTTTCTCTTTTCTGACAGCAGTAAAATGTATATGAAGTTAAAAAAATAATATACATACTTCTTGTTGTATCAATATTTTTAATTCAAACATTATTTTTTTGATTACCCTGTATAAATAACTATGTTAATGTATATAATATTACTGAATATAGAAGTGAATACCTTTTCAAATGAGCTAACACACTACCCCTATTCTGATTAAAAAAAATCATTATTTACGTCATCACGCCCATATGGATATCGATAACGTCACTAGTATGACATATATGCCAAAAAATAATAGTTGATCTATTTCGAGATTTGTCTTCAAAATTGCCCATTCTCGAAGAAATGAATTAATTCCATACTTTTGCTCCCCACTGTATATATGCTTTTGCTTTTTTGGCCATATCTAATTTTTCTTCCGTTTTGACAACTTTATAATAACGAAGAACTTTACTAAACCTGTTTTCTATTATTATATAATTTTTACCTTTCGATTTTTGTTTACTTTTATTTGACCTCACGTTCGTGAATTTCCTTTAACGCATACATTCTTATAAGCTTCTGCTTTTGTTTTTTGTAATATCTAATTTCTCTACCTTTTTGGTAAGTCCATAATTTTTTGATGTCTGTCGACTGACCGTCGTATTGCAAGTAACTTTTTATTTTGCTCGAAATTTTTTTTCCTTATGGAAGTCGAAGAACAAAATTTTTTTAACGACATCTTCTGAAAATATTTATATATCATTCAAAAACTAGACTTAAATGGCGAGAGGAAATTTAATGGATCCGAATTAAAAATATATAGGAATATAATATCTAAAGAAACAAGAATGTTAGAAAATAAAGATACAGATGCCTGTATGCGAAAGGATATTATACAAAGGAAAATGCGTTTAAATTAAAAAACTGAAGAAGTATCAAAACCAAAAGTCGAAAAACTACGGTACTAAAATATAAAGTTTATAAACAAATGCAGAATTAAAATGCTTTAAAAAAAATAACAAAATTCTTTAGCATTAATTACACATTTTATTTTTATTCTACTAGATTGAGTAAACAATTCTTCTTAAATCTAAGGTCATTTTAACTTTATTACATATACAACGCATCTAATAAATAGTTCAAGATCGTCATATCAGAAATATTATCAGCAATGTTTTTCAAGTTCATGTTTTTGCAGAAAAACTTAAAGATAAATATAAACATGACATATATTTAAATAAACTTTTGATAAATTATCTTAAAAACACAATTTATGGAATAAGCACAAGTCTGACGTTAGTTTTCAATAAATTTACACTTAAAATTTAGTGAACAAACGTTTAAATATAACTATAGTCCAGTAACTTGGCGGAAAATATTACCTTACCTTCTGTCAGACTGCATGGATTTAGCTGAAAATTTGGATTTAAGCTTGTCTTATTCTCCTTTCGCAAAAGATATATACGGGTGAGGTGCGCTTTTTTGTTAAGGGGTTAAAACTACCACTAAGTTGAAAAAATAGAAAAACACTTATTTAAGCGTTTTATGCAATAAAATCTGATTGAATTAGGTAAAATAAACATATTCAATGACAATTTGTACTTCAATACCAATTTTAAACCCTTAGAAACCATCGCTCATAACGTAGATAACGTAAAAAAATATTTGTTTACGATGTAAAATGCTTAACTTTATAAATTCAAATCAATATTCATTTAGCTTTTAAATTCATTTCATGTCTTGTTTAGTCTAGTTTAGTGTTTAGTTTTTAGCAATGTATATTAATGACTAATTGTATACAAACTATGTTTGTCAGAAAGAAAATAAAGAGTTTGATTTGATTTGAATAACAATTCATTCATTGCTTGTGGAATGATGTTTTATTAGCTTCAAGTTTTTAAAGCCTAGAAAGCACCCTTTTATGAAAAAAGTACTTAAAGAGCCTATTTAGGGTTTAAAATATTTTGTAATTTTCCATTTAGATAACTAGAAATTCATTCCTCGCTTATGAAACCATATTTCTTTAGTTTAAACTCTTCCCCTAAAAATCACCCCTAAAGACAACTATAACGTTAAAACAGTTTTTTTTAAATAGAGAGGTTCCGGAGCCTTCTTTTCTTCGTAGATTCGGTGTTCGTAGAAAAGAAGATTTCTACGAACTGCTAGAAGAAGTATACGACAGCTCACCAAGAAACGACATCAAGATCGTACTAGGAGATATGAATGCTCAAATAGGCAAAGAAGAACTTTTCTTAGGAACCATTGGTAAACATTCACTCCATCAAAATACCAATGAAAATGGAGAATTACTTATCAACATTGCCAGTAGAAAAAACATGATCATAAGTTCGACTTTTTTCCCACACCCTACATACACAAAGCGACATGGATTATGCCTGAAGGAACAACCGCTAACCTAATTGATCGTGTCTTGATAGACAAACGGGCCGCAACAAGCATATAAGATCTGAAGAGCCGAAGAGGAGCATGCTGCGGATCTGACCATATCCTAGTACAGATAAAATACAGATGCAGAATTCAGAGAAAGAGGAGGGAAAGACAGGAGCAATAACACAACAGCTAGATATACAAAAATTGAAACAACAAGATGTCAAACATACCTATAAGAGAGAAATAACACAAACACTGACAGACCATACAGAAAATAAATAAAGAACACAAAAAATATATGGAAAGAAGAACCAGAGAAAGAAGGTCAAGTTACCAAGATGCAAGACGAAGGGCCAATAAAATATGCCGAACAGAGAAAAGAAAATACAAAAACGGCAATATACAGAAAATATATGGAAGAAAATCTTCAAATCAACAATGTAATAAGACAGGCGTACAGATATCTACGTAATTTAAGAAAAGGATACAAACCCCAACCAAATCTATGCAGAAATCAAGAAGGGCAAATAACCAGTGATCCAAAAGAAATAAAATCAGTCTAGAAAACTTATTTCCAAACTCTTTTAGGGACACAAGAAAATTAAGAGCATATGGACATGCATCACAATGAGGGAGACACCGAAAATATAGAACCGCCAACGATGGAAAAGTTAAAACAGGCAATACGAGCACAAAAGAACAATAAGGCTCCAGGTATTGACAACGTCCCCCCTGAGCTATATAAATTAGGTGGCGATCAACTAGTAGGACAAATGCATATGCTCATGAACAAGATTTGGAATGATTAAAAGATCCCTAATGATTGGAAAACCGCGATTATATGCACAATCTATAAAAAAGGGAATAAACTGAAATGCGAAAATTATTCCGGCATAACCCTCTTGTGCATGGTGTACAAAATTTTTACTTACATACTAAACCAACGACTCCAACAACTAACTGAAAATATTGTCGGGGAATATCAAACCGGTTTCCGACAAGGAAGATCTACAACTGACCAACTATTTACAGTGAAACAAATTTTAAACAAATCGTGGGAATACGACATTGACGTCCACAACATATTTATAGATTTCAAACAAATCTACGACTCAATTAATAGGAACAAGTTATATCAAATATTGCAGAGCTTTAATATCCCCCAAAAATACATCCGACTGGTAAAAACAACAATGGATTCGTCAATAGCAACTATCAGAGTCCAAAATGAGCTCACTGAAAACTTTACAATAGTTCAAGGATTAAAGCAAGGAGACGGGCTGGCACCGACACTATTCAACCTGACCTTGGAAAATGTGTGGTAAGACAGCTGAATATAGGAAGAGGTAATCTCCTAACAAATAAATCAATACAGATTGTCGCCTATGCCGATGATATCAGCATCATGTCTCGCAGAACAGAAGAGGCGGCAGAAATATATTCACAATTAAAAACAAAGGCAAAAAAGACCGGACTAAAAATAAATATTCAAAAGACAAAACAGTTAACACAGGCAAGAGCGAGGGAAAACAGACGCACAGTTGAATTAGAGGACGATATTGAAACGGTAGAAAGTTTCACATATTTAGAAGTTGTATTAAACACGGATGGAACAGAAGAACCAGAAATCCAAAGAAGAATAGTAAAGGGAAACAAAGCTTATTTTTCACTCGATAATGTGTTCCGCTCCAAAAACACACACTGGAGATCGAAAATCAGGGTCTACAAAATGTTATGTTATGCATGCGAGATATGGGTGATGACAGAAGAGACAAAAAGAAAACTGGAAGTCTTCGAAAGAAAAGTCCTAAGAAAGATATTTGGACCTATTAACGAAAACGGAATATGGAGATCCGGGTACAACCATGAACTTTACCAACTGTTCAAAGAGATACCGATCTCAGAATTCGTTAAACTTCAGAGTCTTCGCTGGGCTGGTCATGTAGTAAGAATGGAGACAGAAAGATTGCAGAAAAGAGCCCTATATAGTAAAATGCAGGGCGCAAGACCAAAAGGAAGGCCACGGAAAAGATGGGAGGATGAAGTGGCAGCGGACGCGCACGAGAGAGAGAGAGAGAGAGAGAGAGAGAGAGAGAGAGAGAGGTCCGGTGCCAATTGCATATTTTTATAAATAAAAAAGTCGTGGTTTCTGTCAATCTTGTAGTATTTTTATTATTCTAATTTATTGTCTTTATTTATTATCAAAGTTTCTACACCTATAACACTTACAAGTTTATTTAAAGTCTTTATTTGTACAATATAACTAATTAATTTCACACTTATAATTATATAATTTATAATTATATACTTTTACAACTTCCAGTTGTATACAAATGACAAGGGATGGATTTCTCTCCGCACCAGTAACTATGCGGATTGCAACAGACTAACACCTGGACTTCGGTGTTTTTAAAGATCTCCTCGACCATACTTCGGATAACCCTCAAATCTAATTGACGGCACTCTAACTTTGGCATGACTAACTTTTGCACGTCGGACTCTAGTACGTGCTCTCTCAATTGAAGTAAGGCTTCCCATACATCTCGGTATGTAGGTTGGTCATGGGCAGTGTCTTTTGTTACCAGGTAGAAAAGGTAACGTGATGCATCTTGGAATTTCAAGGCTTTGCCGGGAGCTGGTACTTGGCATTGAAGTTCTGCAACTCGGCCGAACTTCTTTGGAAAGACGGATGCTAACCATGGTGCGTCTTTGATACTGCCCGGAATGGTAAGGGCCAGCGAGTAGTCGTCGGGAAGCGCGAGTAAATCTTGCTTTTCTTCAGTGGTAACACCATGTCTTGCTTTACCGGTACCTCCATAGGGCCCCATGAATTCCTCAAACGTGAGGTCAGACATATCTTGGACTTGGTTTACTTCCACTTCTTCATCTACGTCGTGGTCACCTTCGAAAGACGCCAGCCAGTTATGGTGTACTATCATCGGCTTTTGCCTCGGAATCTTGCTTATTCGGTAGATGACATTGTTGATCTTCTCCACTGCTGCAACTTGGAAGAACAACCTTTTCGCTTTTTGTGATTATGGAGCCAGACTTTGTCGTTATTCTTAAAGCATCCCTTTTCGGCTTGCGTATTGTACCGTTTCTTCATTCGGTCGCTTGCGATCTGAAGATGGGAACGGACCAACTCGTGTACATTGTCCATTCTTTTTCAAAATTAGATCACATAATCTTCAGCTGCTATATCTTCTCCAGATCGATACCTAAACTCTAGATCACAAGGTAATCGCGTCTCGCGTCCAAATAGGACTCTGGCTGGTGTCTGGCCTGTTGATTCGTTAACAGCAGATCTGTAGGCAATTGTGAACAACGGAAGATATTGGTCCCAGTCTCGCTGATGATCGGACATCATCTTTGTCAAATACTTGCCAACTGTCCTATTCATCCTTTCTACCATATCATCCGATTACGGATGATACACTGTAGTTCTGGTTTTCTTCATTCCTAGTCTATCACATATTCCTTGGAATAGATCGCTTTCGAAGTTCCTTCCTTGGTCACTATGGATCTCCAAAGGCACTCCAAATCGGCTGATATATTCTTAAATCTCGTAAATCTCGTAAATCTCGACCCACTTAGTAAAGTAATCCATTACTACCAACATGTACTTGCCTCCATTTTCACTTTTTGGAAATGGCCCAGCGATGTCCAAAGCTATTCTTTCAAACGGATTTCCAACATTATATTGTCTCATAGGAGCTCTCTTTTTTCGGTGAGGCCCGTTACTCGTAGCACAAATAGTACATTTGTTACACTAGTTCTTTACGTCGTCGGAACTGTTCATCCAATAAAACCGTTCCCGAATTCGCTGAATGGTTTTCTTTACACCGAAATGCCTTCCTGAAGGACTGTCGTGTAACTGACGAAGTACTTCGGCTATTCTGCTCTTTGGGATCACCAACTGTCTTCTCTTCTCTGAACCGTCATTATTTTCCAGTACTCGTTTAAGCAAGCTATCTTCCATGATAAATGAGTCCCACTGGTTCCAATACGTCTTAACTACTGAGCATAGGTTTGATATTTCTTTCCAAGGTGGTCGACGGTTTTCCTCTTTCCATTTTCGAATTTTTTGTATAACTGGATCTCTCTCTTGTTCTTTCCTTATCTTAGTAGGCGTCCAATCGTCGTTGACCATCGTTGTTCTTAGCACTGCTGCTTCCTTGGATTCCGTTTTGTTGCAGTGGGAACACTCTGCTGGGATGGCCTTTTGGAAAGAGAATCAGCGTTTCTGTGGCTAACTCCGGCCCGGTGCTCAATCTTGAAATCGTATTCTAGGAGTCGTTCGATCCATCTGGCTATCTGACCCTCTGGATTCTTAAACTGCATCAACCACTTTAGGGGGGCATGGTCGGTTCGGATTAAAAACTTCCTTTCGTAGAGGTATTGATAAAAGTGCTCTACTGATTTCACTACTGCTAGAAGTTCTCTTCTGGTGACGCAATAATTCTGCTCAGGTTTTGAAAGAACTTTACTGAAATATCAAAGGACTCGTTCCTGTCCTCCTTGAATCTAAGATAGCACTCCTCCAATTCTTACGTTACTTGCATCTGTATCTAAAATAAACTCTCCTTCTGGCAGTGGATACCCCAAAATTGGTGCTGTGATTAAATGCTTTTTAAATGTCTCAAAGGCATTTTGGCAATCTGTATCCCAGCGGTAATCTCTTGCTTCCTCTGTAAGTCGCGTTAATGGCTTAGCGATATCTGCAAACTTCTTAATAAACCTCCAGTAGTAAGTACAAAGTTGAAGAAAAGTATCACTTGATGTTTTTCCGTTGGTTCTGGCCATTCCTTAATGGAATCGATTTTTCCCTTATCCACGGCCACTCCTTCTTTACTGACTAGATGACCCAGATAATTGACTTTAGCTTGAAATAGCTGACACTTCTTGGGATTTAACATCAATTGGGCAGCTTTAAGTCTATTAAAAACGTTTTCTAAATTCTTCAGATGATCTCCATTTTAAAAACTCGACGCGATGTTCAAAACTAACTGTTTCTTTAATAAAAGGCCTCTATATTTATGCTAAACAACCGTTAGACTAGAATTCCGGCGATTCCCTTCGAACAGACAGATGTTGACCTGAATTGGCTCGATTATATTGGAGGAAGACCGGTCTCATCGTGGCTAGCAGCGGTGTTGACCTTTCTCGAAGAAAACGGGGCATCAGACAGCTTTCAGAGAATCTACGAGAACATTTTTGTTAGAATAATAAGATGTTTACAGGTTTAATATGAAAACATAATTTATCGTAACAATATATTCATCTACAAAATTATTATGCGTACTTTGGATATGAAAGAGCTCCAAAATACTTATAGTATTTACACTCTCCAAAAATATCATTGGTTGATTGCCATTAAGTCAGTATTTAAGCTTTAATATATGTATACATACCAATTTGAAAGAAAGTTTTAAAGGCTACAAATTTAGTTTTATTAGAAAGGCAAATTAGCCTTTATTTTTAAAAAATTAAGCTTTGAAGCAATCGAAACAGGGGACGTTCACACCTAGATATACATTTTAATCGGAGATATATTCATTGTTTTTTACGCTACAAAAGTTTATAGAACACGAGAATATTTATTAAAAAAAGGTCTTTTTTACGTACATATTATGGTTTAAAATATTTAAACTTTTAATACTTTTTCGATCAAAGGCATATTTTTTGAGTTACTCATGAAAAACCGTTAAAACGGTGACTTCTTTAATGAAAATTCGCTGTTTTCAACCATAAATAGCTCAAACAGTATTGACTATCTAAAAAAAGTCAGCCCACTGGGCGAAAGCACACATCATTATATAACTTTTGATATTTAAACACTTTCCCATCAACTCACTAAATTTTAAGTGAATCGGTTTAGTCCGACAAAATTGGGAGGTGAATAGCCCGAGTGACAGGAGTACTATGGGTATTTATCCATTTATCCATAACTATAATTACTGTGATACCGTATGTGAGGGATAATGAATTAACTTTATATACAAGAACAAAGCAGTAGCAAATGGGGAAAACAGGAACAAGGAATGGGAGTGTGAGAATAATCTAAACTAGTTATGAGAAACAGAAAACAAGAACATATCGCTTAGACAATTGAAATATATGGATTTCGAGAAAAAATATAAAATATTATTTAACCCTTTGGGATCTATGGGGACCTATATATCCCAAAACTTTAAAAAAGTTCTAGTTCTCACATTAATCAAATATAACCTTATTACTAAACATTTCGTTATGTTATGCAACCAACAATTTGATAACCTTAAATTTTCTAGAAATATGTGTTCATTCAACAAGAACATTCTTCGCAAACGGAAGATTTTAACAGAGATCTCGAAAGGATAGATTCTGAAGAAGAAGAGAAGAAGTCAGATCCAGATGACGACTAGTCTGGTTTCGTAATGTGGAAATAACCATATACGAAGTCTAACCAAAAGATGATATTCCAAATCGAATTTTTTATTTCCTTTTCAGAGCAGCTTATAGAACATGGCAGATCCAAAGATAAAGTGGAGTGACACATGAGGGGTCATTCTGAAAGAATGTCCATACGCCAAAAGAGCATGATGACTGTCGGAAACCATTTTCCAAATCAAATTTCTTCCAGGTGGAGATGACATAGATGTTTTCTCAGTAAGAAAGAGACAAGAACCAAAACAATTTGTATCGCCTGTGATTGGCAACTATATAAGACGTGTTTTCCACATCATTGTTAATTTTAGTCATGTGATTTTATATTGTTTTTAATAAAATTACCTTTAAAATTAGTAATGGGACACATTCGTCCCAAGATGGGACACAGTTGTCGCATATCCTACCAAACGATTTAAGGATATTTAAAAAACTAGATCACTTTGGGCACCATTATAAGATTATTGATCATATTTTTTTATCTGAAAAGTTTTAAATATATGCGGAATTTATTCAGTCCTGAAAGGGTTCCTAAATGCTACAGGTCAAGATAAAATTACTTTTATTAAAAGCTTTCCCCTTGGTCTAAATGGATTTCTAAAGAACAAAACGCGGCTGAAGAAGTATATAACTAGTATATAATGCAACCAGAGAAGCTTCTTGATTTAGCACTGCATTATATCCTCCGTCCATTTTGTAGAATATTACATTTTGTAGAATATTATTTTAAATAATAATAAAAATAATAATTTAATATTTTAATATTATTTATATTATTACCACCAGAATAGTGTTCCTAGTGTAGAAGTTTCTGGGAGTCTCATCTTACAATTATAATGAAAACACTCTCGATAGACTTCGAGGACTTTCGAGGACTTTCAACATTGTACTATTTTATGTGTGCCATATTTTTACTAACTGGACCCCTACAAGCTATACATAATTCGCCTTTTTGATACCGCATTTTTACATTTTATTTACAGTTAACCCAATAAAACCTTTTGTCTTTGAAATGCCAAAGTGGTCTACCTGATGCATCGTCATGTAGTTGACGCAATATTTCTGATACTTTATTTTAAAAACAATCAGTGGTAGCTTAGATTTTGTGCCATACTCATTTTAAAATTTTCTAAAAACAAAATCATATCATATCAAATCATTTTTCAATACCAGACAATTGTATTGACTCCAGTATGCTGTAAATTCTGGACTAAAAGCAATCATATGTTCCCAGGCTGGTTGTTACCTTAAGCTTCCAATAGAAGACATATTTTAAAAATGAATTATTTTGTTGTGCATGGCTGCACCGTACTGAAGACGACCAATAGTCAGAAATACGTATATACGGTTGCCTTCCATAGACATGCCTATTTTGCCAGACATGCCATGACATTTTACTTTTATTATTCACTCGCATTAACCTTTTCTATATATAAATATATAATATATTATATATATATATATATATATATATATATATATATATATATATTATATATATTATATATATATATATATATATATATATATATATATATTATATATATTATATATATAAATATATATATATATATATATATATATATATATATATATATATATATATATATATATATATATATCAAACAACAAAATGGAAGTCAAAATAGATGGACAACTTACAGAACCTATAGAAATAGGCAGCGGAATAAGACAAGGGGAGCCCCATTGAGCCTCATGCTCTTCAATTTGATCATGGAGTCAAGAATTTATAAAGCCAGTGTAAGACCAATAATGACATATGCCTCAGAAACAAGATCCGACACAGCCACAACGCAAAGGCTACTGAAAACTGCAGAGATGAGAGTACTGAAAATAATTACAGAAAATACGCTGAGAGATCGAAAGAGAAGTGAAGACATTAGAAGAAAATGTAACGTACAGTGTATAAATGAATGGACACGAAATAGAAAAAAGAATAGAATAACGACATAACAGAATGGAGGAGACTGGTGTCGTCTAATCACCAATCGGCAAAAGAAGTATGCCAGGTTCTGTCGGTTTGGAACAACAAAAAAGAAACAAGACAAATATTTGTTTTACACTTTCACAATTAGACTGACAATTTTTAAAATAAGTTAAAATACACATAAAAGAACAAAAAGTGTATACTCGAATAGATGAGTTTTTTTATATTTCTATATATAAAATACGGTAGCAGGTACATCGTAAATTAATTTTGACTTGAACGGATTGCAGAATATTGCTGCAACATCTAAGGCGCAATTCTTAATTTGAACCCCCATGCTTTGTGTACAGACAAGAATTGGCAGCGTAGTTTCTAAAATTGTTATTACACATTGTAGTATTGACTTATATGTAATTATAAATGACGCATTAAAACTGTATTGGACAAACGTATTGCTTTTTGAGATTGCTATACTATATTTTAGTTGGTTGCTAGACATCGAGCGACTTTCTCTCTGTTTTTGTAAATATTGCTTATGGTTTGTATATTGACTATCATATATATATATATATATATATATATATAACAGCGCTACAGGCTTTGTAGGCCCCTGGGTTCTAAAAACTTGGTTATTTCCCTCCATTTTTATCGGTCCCTTGTTTTCTCTCTCCAATTTCTCACGCCTATTTCTGACAAGTCTTGCTTTACTGCTTTCAACCATTTTCTCTTTGGACGTTCTCTTCTTTTTTACCCCATTTCTCCCTCCTTTAGTATTGTTTTTAACATTTCGATTCTCTGGCATTCGTATAATGTTACCAAGCCATCTAGCTCTTTGAGTTTGTATTTTTGCCGTAATTGATGATTTTTCATACATTCTCATTATTTCTTTATTCGTTCGTCTTTTCAAAATATTCTCTGATGCATTTATTCATCCGAAAATTTTTCTGAGCACTTTTCTTTCCCAGATCTATACTTTCTTTTCTTCCTGCTGGTTCATAATATATTTAATATTAATTACTAAATTATAAATTCTCAATTTTCAATTTTCTTTCCAATTTTTGTAGGAACATCTGGAGGAAGTAATTCCCGCACCAGATTTTTCCAAAATGTCAGACGAGGAAGTAGAATTCTATTATTTTCAAGTACACGATAGTGACAAAAATTCAATGCTAGATGGTCTAGAACTACTTCAGGCAATTCTTCATACTGAAGAGCATTATGAGCATCCCGAAGACAGAGAAGAACATAATGCATTAGAGGAGGAAGCTGCCTTTAATTATTATGTTGGTAAGGTCTAGTTATTTATCTTATCTAAATATCTAAACTATTAAGACTGCTTTTTTTGACAAAAAACATTTGGAAGTATCTTTTTGAAATAATATTAAGAATTTTTATATGTGTAAATAACTTTTTTTAAATGTTAAATAAAAATACTTCGATCATTTCTTAGTTAACTAATTTTAGCCATCAGAAATAAACTAAGACTAAATCATTAAAAAATATAACGCTACACGAGAAAATAAAAAAGTTGTAAGGTAATCGATGATTTACTGAAATAATAAATAAACGATAAACAAATGGTAATATATTAAAGTACGTAGAACAAACAAAAATTAATAATATTACTGATGAACAGATAAAAAAAAAGTATGTAGATTTATATTTAACCCCTTCAGACTGAATTTGTTGTTTTAACAAACTAAAAACTGAAACTTGTGTATTCATAAGTTGGTAATATGCTATCAAAGCTTAAAAAGCATGGAGTATCAAACTTTAATAAAGCAGCTGTACCGAATAAGATACATATTTTAACTTTTAAAATTGTTTAATTAAACCACCATGTAAGTTTTTTTTCTTCTTCTTTAAGTGCAATGTCTGTGATCAAACGTTGGGTATCATCATCTGTAAGTTTTTCTAGACCTGTATAAAGACATAAACACTGAGATCATATCACATGAATGGTTTGTATCCGTCTCTAAAAGAACAAATGAGAAGTTGAGACTTTTGATGATTTATTTTTAAAATAGTTTTATTTTAAAATGGAATATGACCGAACAGGTATGGTATTATAAATATCTTGGTATAACAATGGACGAGAATTTTCAATACAAACAAAAAATAATGTAATCAAAACAACAAATGAGATAAGATTTTTAAGAGTGAAGAATTTATATATATTAGTAGGCACATCTCTTTTATGTTGATTGGAAAGTTTGGACCGTTCATAAATAAACAACAAAAAAAAACAAAAAGTTTTTAAGATTTGTGTAGAGGCAAATATTGAAGATCTCATGGGTTGACCGAAACACAACAAAACAACATGTATTGGAGAGGATAGAAAATGAATTGAAATTATATTTAATGCCAAGAAAAAAAATCTAGAGTTTCTGACTAAATCAATATAATAAAATGACTTATAACTTAGAAAACAAGTTAAAATCGTGGACAGAAGAAGTACGAGGTCATTAATATTTCTAAATCCACAATTTAAAATATTAGTTTGGACTGTGCTTAGTCAAATTTTTCCATATGCCGGTATCTAAAGAAGTGCCATGCTGGTCGGCAACCTTTACAGGGAAAACTGCCGCAATAAAAAGAAGAAGATAGTAATAACAATATTTTTTATTGTTTCTGAGGCTTTAAGATTTTTTGATCCCAACAGTTATTTTTAATTGAATTTTAAGGTTCCATCAGTAATAAAAACCAATCACAATAAAATTTAAAAAAACGGTATAAGGGCAACTATACTATAAGTAAATTGTTAAAAAAACTTTTAAAGGCAGATTGCACTCGACTTAAAGTTTTTGTACTGCTTTCCTTTTTCTTTTACGATCAACTGCAACATCTTATATTATTACTAATTTGTTTTCGAAAATATCCAATATTTGTACTTATCTGTTACATTTCCTTATGTCTATCAGAACAATCAGTGACCTTTCTTTTTTTTTTATTTTGGTTTAAGATCTGTCTAAACTTATCAAATACTCGGCCTAAGTATAACATAATTTTAATTTGTAATAAAAAAAATTACAAAAAAAGTATTTTTTTAGTCTGAGTTTAAGAAAACACTATCCATATATTGATTTTCAGCTGCTATTAGGAATTTTTAAAAAACTGTGTGCTATAATTTGGCAGTGTGGCAAAGAATGGTAGTAGACTTAGTCCTTTTTTTCTCCAAAAATCCTGTATTGCAATAGTCAGTCTATTTATATTATATTGAGTCTATGTTGAGAACTAACCACAATTTCAGTTGAAAATACGTTTATTTTAAAGTTTCGATTTTTTTCATTTCAAAAATCGTTCCCAAAATATAATTTAAACAAATTATTTTGTTTTGTTACAGAAAAAGTCGTCTAATAATTAATTACACGAGGTCGGACATACATTATATTATATATTATATTTTAAAATAGAGGACTTTAAGATGATATTTTCAATATTTTTAAGGGGAGATCTTGGGACGACTTTTTTAAAGGATAATTCAATCAAATTTTACCTGAGAATTCTTGTCAGAAAAAATGATAGCATTTGATTTAAGAAATCTATCTAGCAATGCTGTTAATGTTATTCAGTGAACTTAATCCAATTAGCTTGTTTAAAGCTTCATCTTGCTCTAGGAGTGGAGCGAGTAATTGGAATTATGTAACCTACTTCAACAATTATTGGGCGGTGTTAGCTGTGTGGCAAGTTATTTAGAATTTGTCTTATTATATACTTATAAACTGGAATGGGACAATTATAGGGGTTTTCAGTGTCAAAGCATTAATCCGGATTGGTTTAGGTATTCCAATTGTTTTTATTCCTTATTATTAATATAAAGAACACTTTATATAGTCTCATGAATCAAAGTTATTTGACACATTGCTGATGAACATAAACGATAAAGAAGCGTTTATAAAGTATACTATGGAAACACAGATTTCACTTTGCAGTGAAAAAACGTACGATACTATAAAGAATTGGCATGTGTCAGAGGAACCTTCATGTTCCGACCATAGGCACATTCGATTTGATTTAATTACTTCGACTCGAATGGTGGCAAGGTTCAGGAACCCGAGAGAGACGGATTGGGAAGGCTATAGAGGCTCACTCGAGAAGTCTCTTGAGGGAGGAATCGGCACCATAAAAGATACGGACGATCTCGAACTGACAGTCGAAACGGTGAGGGAAGCTGTTCTGGCCGCTTACCAGGAGAATTGTCCAGAGAGAGAAAAGAAAGGAAAGAAAAACACACCCTGGTGGAATGAACACTTACAAAAGCTTAGGGCAGATGTAAGAAGGCTATTCAATAAAGCCAAATTCAACCAGGACTGGGCCATTTATAGAGAAAAACTGACGCAATATAATAAGGAGATCCGAAAAGCCAAAAGAGACTCGTGGCGAAAGTTCTGCGAGGAAGTCGAACAGGCTCCCGCATGTTCCAGAATCCACAAGGTCCTGGCTAAGGATGGTATTGTGAATCAGGTCGGCCTCTTGAAGAAAGAGGACGAAACGTATGTAGAAACCCTGGAGGAAAGCTTAATAATGCTCACCAAGGTACATTTTCCCAGCTCATCCATTGACAATAATCCTTCGGTAGAGGTAGCTCATCCCAGAAGGCCTACTAAGGCGGACTGGAAATTAGCTACCGACATCACGAGACCGGAAAAAGTCAGGTGGGCCATCAATAAATTCCAGCCATACAAATCACCTGGAATGGACGGGATTTATCCAGCCTTGCTACAGAAGGGACAGGATGTGATCATCCCGCATCTAACAAAGATCTTCAAAGCTAGTTTGGCATGGAGATATATTCCAACCGCATGGCGAAGGGTGAAAGTCACATATATCCCCAAGGTTGGTAGGGTAATGGACCAGACCCCCAAGTCATACAGACCAATAAGTCTATCCTCTTTCCTAGCAAAAACGCTGGAAAGATTGATAGACAGGTATATTAGGGACGACGTGCTGATGGAGAATCCACTCAGCGATCGCCAATATGCATACCAGCCAGGAAAGTCAACTGACTTGGCGCTGGATGATCTTAACAGACTGCTCTCAAAGTCGCTAGATGACAAGGAGATAGCGGTGGCGACGTTTCTGGACGTGGAGGGAGCGTTTAATAACGTCTCCTTCGAGTCTGTAACGGACGCGCTTAAAAGAAGAGGAGTTCCTGCCTTCATATGCGAGTGGACAAAGGCGACCTTAACAAACAGGATCATTGTGTCCTCGTTAGGTGAAGCCACTATTGAAGCGAAGGCAGGAAGCGGCTGCCCACAAGGAGGAGTTTTATCCCCATTACTGTGGGCTACGCTTATGGACGACCTATTTAATACACTGACCAGGGAGGGTTTTTACTGTCTGGGTTATGCGGACGATTTGGTAATTGTAGTCCGAGGACGCTTTACCAAAATAATTTCGGAGAGACTTCAAGTCGCTCTGAGGATTGTGGACAGCTGGTGTGAGGAAGAAGGCCTGAAGGTTAACCCTAAAAAAACATCTGTTGTTCCCTTCACCAGAAAAAGAGCACTGCAAGGCTTACAGCCACTAGTGCTCAAGGGAGTAGAAATCCCATTCACAAGTCAGGCCAAGTACTTAGGTGTAATATTCGACCAGAGGCTGACATGGAATGCACACATTCAGAAAGTCACACAGAAGGCCACTATGGCCCTGAACACATGTAGACGAATGTGTGGTAAGAATTGGGGGTTAAATCCTAAAATGAACCTCTGGTTGTACACAAGGGTTATAAGGCCCATGATAACTTATGGTTCAGTGGCGTGGTGGAACAAAACGCAACAGTCCGGGGCGATTCGATTGCTCAGTAGCACACAAAGGCTTGCATGCTTGAGTGTTACCGGAGCCATGAGAACAGCCCCAACGGACGCGCTAGAAGTTCTGCTAAACCTACCACCTCTGCATATATACATACAGAGTGAAGCCAGATCAACAGTACATCGGTTGATCCAAGGCCAAGCTCCAATAAGTATGATGCAGGGAGCTGATAACTTAAGGCTATACCAGGACATAAAGGCAGACCCCGTTCTAGGAATGCCTGTAGACCGAATGGTTACGAGGTATAGTTTTAACAAAAATTTTCAAATTATAATACCAAAAAGAGAGGACTGGGAAACTGGTCCGCCGCTAACAGCAAACTCAATATGGTATACGGACGGCTCCAAAACGGATACAGGTACGGGGGCTGGAATATATGGCATAAAACCAAGGACGGAAGTCCGGGTATGTCTAGGAACATACGCGACCGTATTTCAAGCCGAATTAGCTGCTATACACAGGTGCGCTATGGAACTAATCGGCCGAAATGTAGATAACGACTCCATCGTTATCTACTCGGATAGTCAAGCGGCTCTAAAGGCTCTCAGTTCGGTACAGGTCGATTCATGGCTGGTATGGAACTGTTTGGATGTCCTCTCTCAGGTGGGAAGTCAAAACAGGTTGACACTTGCCTGGGTGCCGGGACATAAGGGTCATCGTGGCAACGAGAAGGCCGATGAATTGGCCCGAGAAGGCGCATCTACGCCACTGGTTGGTCCGGAACCCTTCTTTGGAATCGCAAATACGATAAAAAGGGCAGCCATACACAAATGGGTGCAACAGAAGTCTCTTGAGTGGTGGAACAACTCACCAGGACAGAGGCAGGCCAAACAGTTCATCAAAGGACATTCGGCTAAATTTACAGCAGACTTACTTTCGCACAGGCGCAGGACTGTCAGAATGATAGTGGGTCTGCTCACTGGGCACTGTAGACTCAATAGACACCTGAGTCTCATAGGCCTGACAGAAGAGGACACCTGTCGTTTCTGTCTGGAAGAAGAGGAAACCGCTCTACACGTTCTGTGCCATTGCGAAGGTCTCGCACGAATGCGGTTTCTAGAACTCGGAGAGGAAAAACCGGAAGCACCAGGCTACATGAAAAGGCCACTATCAAGGCTGTTGAGTCTCATTAAGAGGACCAAGCTAGATGAAGTGCTTTAAAATAAGGGGGAAACACAATAGATCTGCAAAGGTCGCAGTGTATCAGGCTCTATTGGCCGCCCCATTTTCTACATTCTTCTTCATGGAAACACCGATCAACAGATATCTTATTAGTAAATCAAAACCACAACATAAATATTAATTAGGAATCATTTAATCATTATACGATAGAGCCAAAATCGGAATTGTTATACCGATGATTTTTAGAACCCATATAAAATTAAAATTTGAACGCAATGGTTTTCATAGACTATAATTTGGAAAAAATTTATATATTTATATAATTAATATATTTTATTTACTTGTAGTAATCTATCCTACTCCCTAAATTTTGGTAGGACTTTACAATTTTGTTTATCTGAGCCCAACGACCCTCCAAAAATCTGATGTCAGGTTAAGTAAATGTAACGTTTTGATGATACAAATCTTACTAATATGCGATAATAAGTACAGAACATTTTTTTTTAATAAATTTAGTTTGTTTTTAATAGGTTTACTATAGATACACAGATTTCGACAACTTTGTCGACATATTTCAGTAGTCAGTTCACCAAGACTTCAAGTTTTACGTATAATGAGTTCCAAATTTGTAACCGTTACAAATGTTAATTTTCAATTTTTTTCATTATATCTTTATATAAATCTATAACCGTGTTTGTAAGTATGTGAAAATTATTATATTCGTTTATTTATTTTTCAGAACTAGTCGATCAAGCCTTAGAAGATGATGATACTGATAATGATGGCTTCCTAAGTTATTCCGAGTTTGCTGCAAAAAGACGACGAATTCGAAATAATTCAATTAAATTGTATAATAGATAATTATTTTAAGTTAAGAAGTTTTAATAAATTTTTAGAAAAGTTTTATTATGCTTAGTAAATTTGAGTTGCTGTCTTGATTGTCATTGACCTAAGAATGTACAGTTGAAAATAAATCGATAGGTGCCCAGAACTAAATACAGACATTTAAAAAACGATTCTAACAAATTACAATAGAACTTGGGATTAAAGTTATCGTTATGGTAGAAAAAAATCCATAGAAAGGTTATACATATTATTTTTATTTAAGACAGTCTATAAATATCTGATGTAGTATTTGTTTAAATACAAATTTAATAATAGCAATTTTCCATTTTCGACTGGAAAACAGTATCATAGTATATCCAGTAAATTTGAATACACATTTTACATGTTGTCCCAATATGTCGTTTTGTTTAAATGCTCCTTATTACTTGACAATGACAATTGTCCGGAGATATTGAGATTCCAACAGGAAAATACCATCGTAGAATAAAAACCTTACAAATAAAAGCCCAGAAGTCAGAAAATAATTGAATTTTGCCAAAACTTCAAGTTAGTAAGCTAATTATTTTAAAGTGCTGACTAAATATAATAAGGAACTGAAAAATGCAAAAAGAGAACCGTCGAGAGGGTATTGCGATGAGATAAAATAGACTACAGAAATATCAAGGTTACATAAAGTTGTCTCCAAGGACCTTCACAAAGGTATCATTTCAAAAAAAAATTAGGAATTCTACAGAAGTATTGGATAAATCCCGTCTGGATGAATTGTAGATCTAGAACGTGGAAAAACCGGACAAAAAAAAGTCAAGTCACCTTAGTTCAATAAGTGTAATAAAATTTATATTGAAGAGTCTAGAAAACCTGATCGATAGGCACACGGTATTGATAATGTATTAATTGACCGACTATAAAATGTAACAGGAATTCTGTTGTTGTTATAAATTGATTTAATTTATGGCTGAGTTCAGATATGTAGTTTAATATCAAAGTCTTCAATTTTCTTTTAAATATCCGCTTTAAACTCAACTAGTAGTCTATTGATTTCAGTAATATTATCAATGATTGAACTACATCATGCATTGCAAAGTATACATATCCCACGTACTTTTTGCCTGGTAACTCCATCATCGACCGACAGATCCGTACAAGCGATGTGTATTGGTTCTTATACTGGAGCTTTCTATCGGGGGTAAAAGTTAGCTTTGAACAATTAGCGCAAAACGGTGTATTAGACACGATTAACTTTGTGTTAGTTTTAGATATGAATTATAATTATTGGATTGATAATAAACAGCAAATTCATCGTTATCACTTACTTGAATGTTTAAAAACACAATCACAATATATATATTTTATGTTTTTTAACAACAGATTTAAAATAAATTAAATTTAAATTTGTCGGAGTGTAGCAAAACACGACCGCCTCGATCCAAGTCTGACTAAGCAATATAATATATATATATATATATATATATATATATATATATATATATACATATATATATATATATATATATATATATATATATATATATATATATATATATATATAATATAGAGTGAAGGTAGTGGCATATTACCTAAATCCAGAAATAAGGGTTTACAGTGTCCTCTGTGTACTCTGCTCTTGTAAGTATTCTCACTACTCTTTTTTGTAGTTTAAAAATTATATCTGACTGAGAAGAATTACCCCAAACAGTTATTCCGTACTATAAATAACTACGGAATAGTGCAAAGTAGCACATTCTAAGGGTACTTGTAGGAATCATATAAACTAAGTTGCGTATTAAAAAAACACCTAAGTATTCTGTATTAGCCGTCCAATCCAAATTATCATCTAGAAAGATTCCTAATAGTTTAACAATATTTCTTGAGATATAGTTCCAAATGGAACTAAAAATCAAATTCTGATTTTTGTCCTCATTTAGCTTCAGTCCATTATGTAAAAACCAGTTTTTTGCTTTCTGAGTATCACTATCTATTTTAATTTTTAAATTATGCTAATTAATAAAATTCAAAAATTTTGTCGAAAATGGGAATAATTGAGATGGGACGATAATTTTAAATTTCATCTATAGGTTCTATTTTTGAACACTGGTAGTACTTTTGTTGCTTTTAATATATCTGGGAAAATCACTTCAATAAGAAAATTATTATAAAATAGTTTCCACAATTATTTTTTTGTTTACGAAATAAAAATCCGTACACTATAAGTTAGAAATAAAAATTACTAAGTTCACGGAAAGAACCACGTTAAGAATTGAAAACTAGACGTTTCGGCACCCATTTCGGAGCTATGATCAAGATGGATATGGTTCCGTTTATGTTCGGGGTCTTTATCTGCCTATTTCCCTTACTCGTGATGAACCAGTATCTTGTTCTCCAGAAATACGAAAACCGTTAAACAGTCCTTAGGTCTCATCTGCCTACTCCTCAGTGTCGAGTGACGACCGGTCTTACCCTCTGTAGTATTACCACGTCGTGGATATAACAAATGTCTGTTTTTGTCCTCAAGGGTACTTGGGTACCCAAAATTCATCAATGGAAGAAATGCAACGTAGAGCGGTCCAGCCTGATGAGGCTTGAGTAGTGTATACTCGGGCTACAAGTCATAACAAGAAAGAAATGAAAACAAAGTGAAGTAAAGTAACACTTGCTACAACAGCAGAAGGAGCTCTTCAGGGCATAAAGCCCTATGGTGGAGAGGGCCTGGCCAGGCAACGAGTTCCCTGTACTGTGGAGCTAAAGAGAGCGACTTTCTGCAGGTGTCGCATATTTATCTGTTTTGAAAACAACGATTTATGGATACTTTTAGTATAACCGCCAATAGAAAATTTGAATATTAACGAAATGTTAATACGGCGACAGTAGCTGCTTTTATACTCTTAGGAGGGAATGATATACGCGGAAACAGTCTTAGCGGGGGTTCGCTGAAATCTATTTTATGACCTGTCTGAATATAATGTTGGGCTAGGGCTGAATTAGTATCTGAACGCTTTACAGAAATAGAATGTTCATAAATACGATTATGAATTCGTTCGTTTTACTGTTCTATGTATGTTCGTGAGCAATTGAAACAAGGTATCTCGTAGAGACCATGGTGTTTGGGGATTTGGTCTTTTACGAATGCGGTCTAGATGTTTCTAAATGTTCCTATTGATTTGTGTTTTGTGGTAGCTGTTTTGTAAGAGTGTTTGTCTTATTGTCAAACGAAAGTGTTGATAACTGAATTAAGTTCTACTTCTTCTTCTTATTTTTATATAGACATGACTCTGTCTGTTTTTCAATGTGCCTCCAGTAAGTTGACCATGTTCCATCGTTTTCGTGGTCTTTCTACTGATCGTCTTCCTATTGGGGAACCGTCTCTAGCCGTCTTTACTACTATATTTGTTGTCAATCGGCTTATATGATCGTTTCATTTTACTCTTCTATTTTTTACTTAGTTCTTGATGTTCTCCACCTTGCATCTACGTCGTATATCTGTACTTCTAGCTCTGTCCCATAGTGTCTTACCATCAATTTTTCTAAGTGTTTTCATCTCTGCTGTTTCTTACATCCTTTTTGTCATCTCTGTGTCAGGTCTTTGTTCTGCTGCGTATGTCATTATTGGTCTGATGACTGTTTTGTAAATTCTGCCTTTCTCTTCCAATTCGGTTTCGAGCTTTCCGTAGCTAGATAATGTGATGCCTAGATATTTAAACTTCATCACTTGTTCTATTATCTGACCTTCCAACTGCAATTTACATCTTAGTAAATTTGCTGTTATAACCATGCATTTTGTCTTTTTTAGGAAAAATAACATGTTAAATTTTCTGGCGGTTATATTAAATTGGTGCAGCATACGTTGTAAATCATGTTCACTTTGAGAGTAGTATTTCGTCGTCTGCGTAGCAGATTATTTTAAGTTGTTTTTCTTCCATTTGGTAGCCTTTTTAAGTACTTACATTTATATAGTCTTAGTTTATTATTTCGTCCATAATCAGGTTGAACAATAGATGACTTAGGGAATATCCCTGTCTTATCTTATTACCAGCTTCAATAAGGTCGGTTAGTTCTTCTACTTTTACTTTTATTGTGTTGTTTTGGTAGATATTTTCGATCGTTTTGATTATTCCTAGAGGTATCTGTCCTGCACACAGTAAGTGGATAACGTCTTTTAATTTGACCCAGCCAAATGCCTTTGTAAGGTCTACGAAACATAAATCTGCTGGTTTGATTTGAGTTGGACGGGGTAATGATGTGACTGGGCATTAAGATAATGGTTTGCATCGGTGGGTTTCCGGTCCACGAAATAGGAAAAACTGTGAGGAAGAAATGACAAAGAGGCTTCAGACTCAACGTCCATCCTGAATTGAATACTGGGATGTATTCCATTTAGGTGGGAGAGGAAGAGATCTAGTGTATGTTTACCATGGGGCCAAATGTCAAAGGTGTCATCAACGTACCGTAACCAGCAGGTGAGTTTGAGATTTGATGAGGACAGGGCTGTTGCTTCAAAATGTTCCACCTAGATATCAGCTATTACGGAAGATAGGGGATCCCATTTGAGCACCTTTGATTTGACGATAGAAATGATTTTAGAATGAAAAGTATGTGTTAGATATGTAGTCATAAGAGCGGGATTTGATATTTAGAGTCTAAGATGGAAATGGTTTCATTAATAGGAATGTTGGCTAATGAAGGAAAAATGTCAAAACTAACTATTATAACTATTATATCTAAGGAGAAAATAAAAATGTTTTTTAAAAGATCAATAAAATGAAATGAATTTTCGACAAAGGACGAGTCGTTTTCGTTTAATGGTTGTAAGGAGACGGCGAGATGTTTTATCAATTTCACCGACTGAAGTGTCGTCTATTGTTGATCTGCTTTATGTAAATTTGATACGATTTTTAGATATTTCCATCTTAGATAGGTTACTAAATGATTCTGTTACTTATTTCCCATAAGTCCTGAGTTATGAGCCCAGTGGCGCACCCAGGGGGGGTTTGGGGGTTAAAACCCCCCCAGGACCCTATTCCGACACTGTTACTTACACATTTTAAGGACTCAAAATGGAGGTAACATCATAAAAAAAATTTTGGTGACCAGCAAAACCCCTCCCAGAGGCAAATTCTAGGTGGGCTACTGTATGAGCCAATACTTTTTAAATGTTTGAAAATATATAAATACTTGTACTTGTATACAGAGCACACTAACATACTTATTTATGATCAATCTGTGATGAAAAAATTATAATTTTAAATAATTATGCGATTTTTTACCGCCTCCTCGTACAATAATGTTATTAAATAAAATTAATCAAAGCACTGATATTGTGGAATTATATGACGAAATAATTCTTATGATCTTAAAACCAAACAAGCATGATCAGTTATCAGTTATTGGCTAGCGTTGGTCCAGTATTGAACCTAAAATGAATTTTTCGTCGTGGATATTTTTCTGTCTGACCTTTGTTATCTGCATATCAACTACTTTGCAAGCGTATATTGGCGAAGGTAAGGATTTATGTGATAATCATTTGTGATAACTAATTTTAATAAATCCCAAAATATTTTTTATTTTTTGTTTGAATTGGGAGTAGTGTTTAGTCCTTTCCTTCCCCAGTTATATTATATATGATTAAGTATTTGCCATAATTCGTCTAAAGTTTGGGCTTTGATATTAATAGTTATTAATTATTATATCTGACATCCTACAGTGAATATTGAATATATATATATATATATATATATATATATATATATATATATATACATATATATATAATATAATATAAAATATAATATAAAATATAATATAAAATCAGAATTTAATAAGTTCAATAAGTAATATTAAATTTTTAACTAGATTTTATTATGCCATTGAATATTATATTATATATATTTCATAAAATAATATATATATATATATATATATATATATATATATATATATATATATATATTTACAATGTTAAATATTCACTGTATTCCATGGATATGAAATATTCCATGGATATGAAAAATTATTATTCCAACTTTTTAAAATATTTTTTTTATTATCCAAAACTCCTACTTTCTTAAATATTGTATTTTTTTCAAGTTTTAAATGTTTTTCCTTAAAGATTCACATCTTACAACAACATAAGAAAATCTTCGTCGTCTATCGTTGAAATAGATATTTCTATTCTCAAGTTTTGTTTATTAACTTGTGCTGTATAATTATTGTCCTGTAAGTCGTCAAAATTATTAAATATCTACCAGCTTATTAAACATTTTGGTAAATTTTGATTATAAATTAATAAATTTGATTATAAATTAAAATTAATAAATTATTTTTGCCACTTCTAGGTGGCTAGTTCTTCTTCAACCTTTTCTCTGAGTGCATAGATTCCATTTTTTCTTTGAAAAATAAGTTCTTAACAACTTAAATTTAATTCATGATCAAATAATGAACATTGGTTTAAATAATCCAAATTTGTTCTTTAAAGATTTTTCTTTGTGGCTAGTGTTATATTTATTTAGTTAAATATTGTATTAAGTAAAAAAAATCTTACTAAGTAGGAAAACTTCTAGTGTAATTAGTAAGGCTTAATACATTTTTCACAACCTTTAAGGTCCTGTTAGACCATCGTAAGTGATACTTAAACACTCAAAACTTGGTTTAAAAACCTTTAGGTTACATATAAAAAGTTAATGACACTTAAAATTAAATGAGATAATTTCCATCAACCTAGATTTTTTTTTAAATGTGTTTGAGTATGTTTCCCTTTAGTTCGTAATAGATAAACATCGAAAACATATAATTTAATTTTAAATTTAATTAATATTTTATATATAAACTAAAGGTTTTTAAACCAGCTAGTCACAGCTTTTTTCAAATGTTCAATTTAACACTTTCTTGTATTTTTTTTAAACTAGGATGTACATTGTACATACAACCACTAGCAACTTTCCTTTTATAAGTTATACTTATCATTATTCATTTGATGTTTTGTTCTTGTAACGCAGAGTTGCTTTTACTAAGATTTTATAGGACATATAGCCAATGTCAAACTTGTGAGGAACATTGTTCAGATTAAAAGTCTTAAATTTTTTATCTAATTATCAAGGTAAAACGTATTCTTAATTTATCATCAAATTTTGTAGGTGTGTTTGCAATGAATAAGGTGGCCTTTAATTTGATATCATTATTATAGGAATGATTTCCGAAAATGTCAACAATTCAACAAAGTTGAATTTAATGAGTGGAATATTTAGATTTGTCATTATTTGATAACCAAGTAAAAATTCAAACATTTATAACATGGTCCAGTCAGTATATTCAAGTTTATTAAGCTTAGCTCGACAATTTTTTATACCATAATTATTGTCGTTCTCATAGCGTAAACGTTTATTATATACGCCAAATTATAGATACTTCATTGTTCACATCGATTTGAAACGTTTTCCATTACAAAATTTTGATAAAAATTTCGGTTTGATTCTTAAGTAATGATTAAGTTTATTGATATTATTTAATTGCCAGTGAATGAAAGGATGCTAGTTTTAAAAACCAAACGTTTTAATACGAGAATACTTCGTACCTAATTTTTTTTGATAAGCATTTTGTAGTCTAAATAATTTTGTTCATATAACAACTCGAAAAAATAATAAAAGTTATGACTACGGGAATTGCTTTAATAAAATACAAAAGGTAAAAAACATCTAGACTATTAAAGAAAGTAATTCTCAGAACTACTCACTGAAAATGCGCCTTACATATTGCGCTTTGTAAACCATACTTACTATAAAGGTGATATATAAAGAAAAATCTTCTTGAAGTGTCGTCTCCGCGACGGAGGCCGGCAATTATCATAGCTATTTGGACTTTAGAGACTTTAGGACTGATCTGAAACGTTTATTTGATGTACATCTGTACCATTCTCTCAGGTTACGCAGCCATGGTATTTCACATCTCCCTATGTATCTTTTTCCTTGGATCTCTCTTGGCATAATCAGTAGAAGCGAGATATATTGCTGTCCAATTGTAATATGTCCCAGATATTCCAATTTTCTTGTTTTAATTGTATTTAAGATATCCATTTAATTATTCATTCTTTTCAGAACCTCTTTGTTTGTGACGTTTTCTGTCCGTGATACTTTCAGGATTCTTCTATACACTCACTCACAACTCGAATGACTCTAGTTTTTTACATCCAAGCTTCAATTCCATAAAACAAAGTCGAGAAAATGTAGTAGTTCGCTAACCTAACTCTTAGCCCTAACTTTAATAAATCTTTTGTGCAGAGCACTCTTTTCTTTCTTCACTCTTCACTCATTTCTTCTGTCAGCTGTTCATTAGCACGTACTTTTGCTCGCTGCTTATAATAAAAATTCAATATGATCCTGAGGTCATTCTAGTCTATAAAAGAGCTTCACTAGTTCCTATTCCTAGGCCTTTGCAAAACCCAAATTGTGAATCGTTAATTAAGATTAATTAACAAAAATATGTACTGATAAAATTTAAAAGAAAATAGTGCTTTTATTAAATAAATCAAACAAGTTGAAAAACGACAAAACAAATAAATTTTAAAGTAAAACTAAACATACAAAACTATTGGAAACAAACAATTAACAAGATATAAGAAGCAGGTGACTATTCAGTGAACCATATAATCTCTAAACTTATGTGGGATAATGAAAGAATACTAAAATATATCTTTAAAAATCTTGTGTGTGTGTGTGTTTGGTGAGTTGGCTTGGAAACTAGTCCTTTAGCCACAGAATTGTAATGTAAGATATTAGATTTTAAATAGTGTAACCAACTTTAAATAAAAAGTTACATATTAGTTCGTATACTTCTCTACTATCTAAGGAGAGTAAATGGGTGATGTTTATGGGAGTCTGAATTTTAAGTTCTGATAGTTTTGAATACAGCTGATCTGTTTCATACCTATGTTTATCGCACTTAAAAAGAATATGGTTGATGTCACATTGTGATATATTATCGCATGAGCACACCCCAGAAGGGATAATATTTAACTTAGCCAAGTGAGCTGGGAATGCACCGTGATTAGTTTTCAGTCGTGTAATTGTGGCTGTTAACTTCTTTGGCATTGCATATTTGAAAATATAGTCAACATCTTGTGGCAAGGTAGGGTGGATAGTATAATATTGATTATTTGAATTCGTTGCTATGTTTTTCCATTTTTCTTTCCAATTTATAAAAATTTTGTTATAATAATGTTGTTGTAAGTCCTCCAATGTAAATATGGGAATATAGAGTCCAACATGGGTCGCATCTTTAGCAAGCTGGTCAACCAGTTCATTTCCCTCGATACCAATGTGACTTTTAACCCAAATAACTGTAATATCTTTACTATATGTTTTATTTTTAATAGCACAAAGAATATTATTTCTTTTATGTTGAGTCATATCTGAGTTTAATCCTTTAATGACCGATAATGAATCTGATAATATTACTGCTTTATTTAAATTGTGTGAATCTAGCCAATCTAATGCTTTTTCGATAGCTACCGCTTCAGCAGTATATATTGAACAATGTGATGGAAGTTTAATTTTCAAAGATTCGCTTTTATGTGGAATGTAAACAGCGCAACCTGTGGCACCATCCTCTTTTTTGGAACCATCGGTATACATTATTACGTGATCATTATAGTCACTCAATATGGATCTAAGTAAGACAAAGTTTATTTGTGGGGATTCTGTGTACTTTGGTATAATGACTTTTGGTTTATTTAATGTTACCTGAAAATTAGCTTTATATATTGGTAATCTTTTTTCTTTGCCATAGATATTAGGATACTCATTAGTTTCTAAGAAAGCATCAGCAAGTGGAGGAGAATTTTTTATGCGCCAGTATTTATTTGAGAGGTTTTCAATAGATAACTCATACAGTTGACTAAGTAGATTATTATTATTTAATCTTAGCTTCAGGATATGTTTAATTGCCATAATTTCTCGACGATTTTGAAGAGGTATTTCATTACTTTCAGCAAGTAGTACAGGGCAAGGAGTAGACTTCATGGTGCCCAAGCATATTCTTAGACATTTAAACTGAATGCGGTCTACAGTTAATAAGTTTGTGTTACTGGCGGCACCATACAGAATGCAACCATAGTCTACAATAGATCGCACGTAGGCTCTGTAAAACATCAATGCAACTTTAGGGTCAGCGCCCCATCTTCGATTAGTAACACATTTAAGAATATTAATACCTTTTTCACACCTACTTTTTATATATTCCACATGTTTTGACCATAAGAGTTTGGGATCAAGAAGAATGCCAAGATATTTGTATTCTTTGACAATAGGTATATCATATCCAGACAACTTTATTTTGTCAGGCGTACGAATCCTATGTCTAGTGAATATCATTGTGGCTGATTTGTCAGGGGAAATGGTCAGTCCATGATTTTTTACCCAGTTATTAACGTTTTGCATGATGGATTCCAGAGCCTCCAGGCAGTCAGTATACGAGTTACGCTCTGTATAGATGCAAATGTCATCAGCGTATTGGATGCAATTGATTGTGTTGTCAAAAATGCCATGAATACTTGCTGAAAATATGTTGAACAATAACGGACTTAAAACTGATCCTTGTGGAAGACCTGTATGAGCAATTCTAGGACCGTGTAGTTGGTTTAAATGATCTTTAATATATATAACACGATTATTATAAAGATGAACAATATTAGTCGCTATATTTTGAGGTAATCCTATATCATATAGTTTTTTGTGTAAAATGGATAAATTAACAGAATCATATGCCCCTTTTAGGTCTAAAAACAAACAAGCAAGATAATTGTTTCTGGAAAACGTTATTTGAATGTCGGTAACTAAATGTGATATTGCATCCAGTGTACCAACACTAGCCCTAAATCCATATTGTGTACTTGGAAGGATACTATAATGTTCTACAAGCCATTCTAATCGAGTCTTAATAAGTCTTTCAAATGTCTTGCATATGCAAGACATTAATGATATCGGTCTGTAAGAAGAGGAGAGTGTTTTATCTTTATTAGGTTTAAGAATTAAACAAATAACTATTTCTTTCATATGATCCACATATCTTCCATTGAAAAGCCAATCGTTGAAAATTGTTAGTAAACTTTGTTTAGCTATAAGAGGTAATTCATATATAATGTTATAAGTAATTTGATCGCGCCCCGGAGCCGAGGACTTTGAAGACTTAAGTGCAGCCTCAAATTCTATCATATCAAAACTTTCCTGGAAAATATTGTATTTACTAGTTTTATTGTTATCCTGAATAGGAAGGTCAACATATGGCGGAGCAAATTTGTCGAGCAACTCTTCTATTAGTTCATTTGGCAGGGGATATCGTCTTGTACGGTAATTTTTATTCACTAGTTTATTAACAAAATTCCAAATTTTACTGATGGGAGTATTTTTGTTTAAAGTATTTACAAAGTTAATCCACGAACTTTTTTGTTTGTTTGTAAAGAGGAGTTTACTTTTGGCTTGAATTTGTTTGTATTTAATATAGTTTTCAAAATTTGATGCTTCAATGTATCTTTTGTATGCAACTTTTCGTGAAATGATCATATTTTTGCATTCATAATCCCACCAGACTGGAATTCGAGATTTTGGCTGAAAGGAATTTTTGATATTCATAGAAAATGAGGCAGCATCGTCAATTGTCTTTAACAGGAAGTCAAAACGTTCCGCTGAAGTGATATTATCGGTTATATTTTCGGATAATGTTTTTTCTATATGGCCTTTAAAGATATTCCAGTTTGCTGAAGACTCTTTCCATTTGGATGAAGGAATTATTGTACATGGGTGATAGTCCAAGTCGATGGTGATTACTATAGGTAAGTGAGTTGAACCCAGAGTATCGGAAACAGGATCCCATGTGGTATATCCAATTAGATTTGGTGTAACAAGGGATAGATCCACCATTGATGGAAGTTCATTAGGTCTTGTTACTTTGGTCGGTCTACAGTCGTTTAGCAGAACTAAATTACTGTTATCAAGCGCGTCTACTATACACTTGCCCTGAGCGGAATCCTTCAAGGAACCCCACCTACTGTGGTGTCCATTGAAGTCCCCACCAATGACAACCCTACCACTAAATTGAGTTAAAAGCTTTTCCCAATCTCTATTATTGACTATCACTTTGGGTGGTTTATAAATACAAACGATTACCAATTTAATTTGTTCTATAAAAACTGCACACGTTTCAATACCTTTATTAAAGTTTTTCGTTACATTAATTTCAGTAAAACAAAGGTTATTTGATATGAGGATGTCTACACCACCGTAACCATCAGGTCTATCGCTTCTGATAACGTTGTAACCTGTTAAACCAAAATTTTTATTTTTAGAAAGCCATGTTTCATTAAGCAGAATGACATCAACAACATTGTGCTCGAGATAATTAAGTAAACTAGGTTTATGTTTATTTATAGATTGACAGTTCCACTGCAGTATGTTAAATGTCCTGTTGTTCCCCATCGCTTTCAATATCTGTTAGGTTGTTCAACATTTTTTCAATTTCTTCTTTTGTATTTTTTTGTAAGTTAGGTAAAAATATTTTAGGGTTAATTTTCTTGATGATATTTTCTATCAAGGCTGGAATTTCATTGATTATTTTACATTCTATTTTTTCTTTATACGCCATAAACTCGTCCCTGTAGGGATTAGGGATTATAGGTTGGGATGAGGTGTTTGTAGCATTTGGAAATCTTGGGAAGGTTGGTGCGTTTTTGATCGCAGTAGGAGATATAGCTTTACGCTTGTTTCTTGTTTTTTTAATGGTAGGTACATAGGATTGATTTTGATTTGTACCTTCAGGGATGTTAGGGGTTAAGGCGGGGAAATTTTGTATAGTATTGAGGATACCGAATCTATTATTTGTAGTTACCTTGGCGTATGAAGGATTGTTAGCTATGGTTTCTGCCTTTTTAAAGGTAGTGTTTTCTAAAGCCATTATTGATTTTATTTTGTATTGGTGTTTAAATGCAGGACATTGTTTAGAGAGTGAGTTGTGTTCAGTGGAGTTGCAATGTAAACAAAATAGGGAGTTAGTGCATGTTTCATTATTATTATGAGTTTGACTACATTTTTTACAACGATTTGATGTTGATTTGCATTGCCGAGCAGTATGACCGAAACGAAAGCAATTAAAACACTGAACAACCGGATATATATATTGTTCAACATTAAACCTAACCAAGTCTAAATTAACAGTCTTAGGAATGCTATTTCCTTCAAATGTCAGAATGACCATCTGGCGAGGTACAAGAATTGTTTCATTATCCGAATCAATTATTTTCCGTTTTAACCTTTTTACTTCGACAACATTTTTATCTGAAACAATATTTTCTAAAATATACTTTTCATCCAAAAACGTATCGACTTCCCTAATAATTCCCTTCTTTTGAGTAAAAAATGATGGAATATATGCTACAAGTTTATTATCCTTAATAAGCTCATGTTCAATTAAAGAATTTGCGCAAGTATAAGTTTTAAAAATTACTTTTACCTTATTTCTGCCAACAGGTTTAATGTCTAGTACATCGTGTTTAAAATATTGGTTTTTAAATAGATAATGACCGACACGTACTGGTGATAAACGGGACAAGTTTTTGTCTGTAGATTCTACAAAGACATTATAATACCCTGAATCATTTATTTTATATTTATTATTTAAATTAATATACCTTTTGTCTTCCGTATCCATTGATGATATATTATTCTGGGGTGGCTCAACACCACCCCCCGATTCACTCATAATAATAAATAATTAGATCCTACCTTTTTTGAAGATCGGTTGGTTTATTTTCAAATTAAATACCTATTAATTTGATAATAGCACTAGTTAAGGACACGGCACAGATTTATCGAACGATGTTCACCTGTTAACTGTCCAACGAATACTGTTTAAAAATCTTAAATCTTAAAAAGGTATAAAAAATGTTCGGAGTTGCAAGAAATAGTGTATTTTTTTATGCATATAAAATTTTGTACTAAAAACTTTCCCAAGAAAAAAATCGCATCATTTCCCCAACAAGAAATATTGCAAGAGCAAGAATTTAGCACGTGTACACATAACCTTGGTCACTACAATAATGAACGTCTCAAACGCGGTTTAAAATAAATCTCTTGTGGGGCCCAGGCCAATACACAATGCCTATTATAGAAGAAGTTGCCAAATGTGCTGGTTTCCGTACATATAATGGAAATGTATGTAATAAAAACCATACTATCATTTCAGACATGGAGGTAAGATGACGAATTTGTCAACGTAGGTCTATAGAACGTTCGTCAACTTAGTCATATCTCATATTTTTCAGATATATTCGAATTACTTTGGTTGAAATAAATGAAAAAGGTATAAAAAATGTTCGGAGTTGCATGAAATAGTGTATTTTTCTATGCAAATAAAATTTTGTACTAAAAACTTTCCCAAGAAAAAAATCGCATCATTTCCTCAACACGAAATATTGCAAGAGCAAGAATTTAGCACGTGTACACATAATATTGGTCACTACGATAATGAACGTCTCCAACGCGGTTTAAAATAAATCTCTTGTGGGGCCCAGGCCAATACACAATGCCTATTATAGAAGAAGTTGCCAAATGTGTCGATTTATGTATTTAGAGACTCGATAATTTAATTGCTTCGTTATCTTTCTCTGTTCCTATTGCTTCATTCTTAGCTCTACTTGTATTTCAACATTTTCTGGTAACATCACGTTATACTAGTTATAATTAAATGGTTGAAAATAAGTCTTTAATATCTTAAATATTTTATTGTAGCTCCTCAATGTTATGGAAGCCAGTGCCCAGCAGGAACATCACGATGCAAAAAGCATATGAAATCACAACAAAATGGATACTTACATATAACCATTAATTGCCTTGATGCATATGGTAAGTGAAAGTCTAATTTTAAAATATCTAGGCTTATAAATTGATATATCATGTATCTAACGTCCCTATTCCTTTATCCTACGTGGATAGAATGATGTAAGTACGTAATAAAATTAATATTTTTGGAGTTTAGGAAAACTGAAGGTTCAAGACGTCGTGTCGTAGGTTAAACAACCCTACAGATGTTCTCTCAAGGGTCTGTAAGAATTGATTATGTATCAATTTAAACAAACATTTTTTTAACGGATTTAAAAATCAGGCTCCTTATGCATCGTTTATGAAACGTTTAAAAATATAAAGAGAACAAGTTAATCAGGATATAAATAGCTAAGCTAATATTTTTATGAATGAATCTTTAATAACGAACATATGCATATATTTATATATATATATATATATATATTTATATATATATATATATATATATATATATATTTATACATATATATATATATATATATATATATATATATATATATATATATATATATATCTTTAAGGAATATGACCGTTTAATTTAATATAAAAAAAAATATTGCAGAGCATGCAATCAACACCAAACATACTGTGAATTTTGATGGTGTTAGAATTCTCTGTAGAGAACGTAACCTTAATAAGAGACAGTTTATGGAGATGTGTCATATTTTGAAACAACCTAATGCATTAAATAAGAGAACTGATATCAGCAACTTAAGCCAAATTTACCATGCACTAATACTACAAAATTGATTCTTCCGTATTCTACTTTTAAATTATTGGTTTCTTCTTCAACTTCTTTTATTATATCATAACATTTGTGTTGGCATCTACAAAACTTTTCCTTCAATCTCACCATCTGATTGTCAGTTCTGACATTCGAACTTTCAAATACTTTATTTTGCATGATATGATCATGACAGTCAAGATCCCTAGCCTTGCCGTTGTTAATATAACATTTCAAAATTGACAATTATATTTTTTTTGATAGATTTTAGAATCCATCAATGTTTTCAAAAGTTAATTATAAAACAAATTAATATAAAATTACTTAAATTGGGAATCTTCCGGCATTCTGTGTTTTTGCTGATTTATTTAGTAAATTAATTTTTGATGTGTCTTCACCATAATATTATCTTAATGCTACAGATCTTTTAAAGGTAAGATCGTTTACTTAATTGTTTTTTATATTAGATGTATCGCTAATACCATTCTTTTAGATGAACTGATGATGCCCATTGAACATTGGGCGAAACGTATTCAATAAAAAGATAAAGTAGCACAACTCTTTTCTTTTTTTATCTCCAAATTGACCGAAAATATCCCATTCACTTACGAGTGCACATTTTTATATAAAACAAAACAGTTAATATGGTACGACCACGTACAGAGAATGCGAAATGACAGGATTCCGAAACAAATTTTGACGTGGACACCACAAGGGAGAAGGAAAAGAGGAAGACCAAGAAGAAGCTGAAGAGAGTGAATTGAAAAAAAACTAGAGGAAAGAGAAATCTCTCCAGGCCTATGGTTAAATAGAGAAGAATGGCGGTTAGGAGTCGGAAGGTGTCGAAGAACACTGTAAACCGATAGTAGTAGTAGTATATCATCATCAACTAGCCTCTAACGTCCACTGCTGAACATAGGCCTCTCGCATGCTTTTCCACTTAGTCCGATTTTGCGCCATCTGAATCACATTTGTAGTCACTCTTTTTATGTCATCTGTTCATCTCGTTGGGGTCGACCTTCATTTCTGTTAGCTTGTATTCGGGGTCTCCATTCCAAAATTCTTTTTGTATA
Source organism: Diabrotica undecimpunctata (assembly GCF_040954645.1). NCBI lineage: Eukaryota > Metazoa > Arthropoda > Insecta > Coleoptera > Chrysomelidae > Diabrotica > Diabrotica undecimpunctata. Next base: position 83,941,711 of record NC_092807.1, read on the forward strand.
CCGGTCATCAACTGATCTTGCTATATGACCTGCCCAGTTCCACTTAAGTGTTGTTATCCTTTCAAAAACGTCTGCTACTTATAATCTTTGGCTTTAGTAGCATAGTTTCTGCGCCGTAGGTCGTCACTGGCAAAATACACTGATTAAATACTTTTCTTTTGAGATACATTGGAATCTTAAACCTAAAAATATCCTTCATCTTTCCAAATGCAGCCCAAGCAAGGTTTATTTTTTTTTTTCAGCTCGATTGTTTGGTTGTCTCGACTTATTCTTTATCTTCTACTAAGACGTTTTTGTTGTGGACGCAATTTGTCATAAATTGTGTTTTTGAAAAATTTATTTTAAGACCAACTCTTTTTGTAGCAGTATGGAGTTCTTGGAGCATTACCCGTGCCTGATCAAAGCTGTCTGCAATAAGAACTGTAAATCTAACATCTGCAAATTTAAGGTTATTTAAAAATTTTCGATCTACATTGATGCCCTTTTCGTTCCAATCTATTGTTTTACAAGCGTATTCTAGCAAAGTTGTAAATAATTTAGGAGACATGCTGTCTCCTTGCCGAACGCCTCTTTCAATACGAAAGGTCCCAGTACCTTCATTAAGTCTTACACATGTTGTAGCATGCTGATAGATGTATCTGATGAGTAATATGTATCGGTGATCTATTCTACATTGTGTTTGTAGCTTGGAGCATTTCACTTTGATTGACCGTATTAAATGCTTTTTCAAAGTCGACAAAGACAAGTATCAGGGGTCTATTATATTCAATGATTTTTTCAATCATCGACTTAATGGTTTGCAAATGATTATTTGTTCCGTATCCAGCTCTAAATCCTTCTTGCTCACAAGGTTGATAGAAGTCATAAACAACTTATAAACGTGAGGTAACAAGCTAATAGGTCTATAGTTCTTTAGCTCTGTTATATCTCCCTTTTTGTGCATGACTGCTATAACAGGTTTATTCCACTGAGATGGTGTAACCTTTTTTGAAAGGCGTAAGTTATATAATTGTTATATAGAAACGAACTTAAAAAAAACAGTCTGAAACAAGAAGGCTAATTTGACTTCCAATGTTTAACTGCATCTCTGCAACTAAAACAGACATTAGTTTTTTCACTATGTTTTCCACACACATATATATTACAGTTCGCACACACTATAGACTTTGACAGTTTTTTCATACCTTCATTTTTATAAATAGTTTCTTTGGCGCAAAAGGAACACCGCGTGTTTCTAGTGTAAGGTCTATCGTTAGATATAGCTAAGGGTGGGTCAAGTATACTCTACCTATTTTACTCACGTACTGATGCACACGAGTTACATCCAAGTTGTCCTTCCGAGAATCATTAATTTTAAAATCTTCTTTGAATGAATCTGGTAAAATACAATATTTTGTTTCGCTTACATCAGAATCATTATCGTCATACTCAATGTTTGAACTACTATCACTGTTCTGTATCTTCTTTATTATAAATTCTAACTAGCGTTTTGACAGATACTTGCTCATTTTGATTCAATTGAGTTGACTACTTCCTAGCACTACATACAAACAAGCACTAACAGCTCCTATGCATTACAAGGATCTAGGTACACCCCAGTAATATCTGCCTGAAAGCTTCGCGCAAGCGCTCTTTGGCATTTAAATAAGTTGTGTGACGACTAGTCAAATCACATTAATCCTGCGACCGACCTGAAAAAAGTGAAACGTTATTTATTTAATTTGTTACTTCCTTGTGTTTTTAGTGGTCTTATATTTTCTTCTCCTCTTGTTCTAATATTGCCTGATCTATGACATGTATATTTTATTTTTTGCAGTTGATACCCTTCTTAAAACCATGCATATGTACAAATGAGGAAAAAGTTTGCTTTTCAGTAGTTATTTTCCACTCCTGAAATTCCTTAAATGTTTGAAATACAAGTATTTCACTAGCAACTGTCAAGGAATGTTCTGAAATTAACATAAGGGGCACTTTAGTTTCTATATAATTGATGGATTCGACCGTTACTTGATGGAAATTCATTTTATGTAACAATAAAACACTGAAAACTTGGTTTCCAAAACTTCCACAAAATTTATTTTAAATTCTTATCACTACAGCTGTTTCGGCTAATTGCCTTTCTCAAGTGATCTGTTTTTGGTAAAACAGATCACTTGAGTTTTTGATAAAGTGTAAACCCATGCCAAAAACAGATCACTTGAGAAAGGTAATTAGCCGAAACAGCTGTAGTGATAAGAATTTAAAATAAATTTTGTGGAAGTTTTGAAAACAAAGTTTTCAGTGTTTTATTGTTACACACTTTAGTTTCTTATTAATTACTTCATGTTGTGATCTTCGGTGCATAATTACTTTTTTTAAAAGTGTCAAACTTAGCATTAGTTATTTATTCTGTGGCATTACATTGTTTGCAATTAATTTTTTCTTAGTAGGAACTAAGTCTTGCAATTTGTCTAAAAATTATACAATATAATAAGTAAGTAGGACAGATAGCTAATAGGGTGGTTTATGGCACACACTGCAACCTTTACAGATTTATTGTGAACTTTAGCCTGTCTCTGTCTAGAGACTTGTAATTAAGTATGAGTAGATAGCAAAAAAAAATAAGATTTGTATATTACCTATATTACCTTTTGTTGTATATATATATATATATATATATATATATATATATATATATATATATATATATACATATATATATATATATATATATATATATATATATATATATATATATATATATATATATATATATATATATATATATATGTACACTAAATGTACACTAAATGGCCCAAGCTGCGCGAAGCTTTCCGGCCGATATTACTGGCGTGCACCTACATAGATCCTTATCTATGCGTTTCTACAAAACAAAGAAGCAAAGCTCAAGATCCGCGCGACAACTGCAATTCTAACGGAGACGATTCCAATTCTTTTGAAAGTGAAGGCAACTCTAAACAAATTTTTGCCAACGAAAAATTATATAGAAACCTTTAGTAAAAAGTTTTACCAAGGGTGGACATTTTGTGCCCACCCATATTTAACATAAGATATTACTTTTATTTCCAAATTTATAGGGGGAACTAAATAAATATTCTGTTAAAAACAGCCTTTTAACATTAAATAATTAAAAAAAAAATTGAAATACGTACTAATTATGTTACAAACACTCTTAAGCGTTTAAAAAAATTGAAAAAAAGGTTAGAAATGACCCCGTATACCGTAGAAAAACTACATTAATATTGGAACAAACATAAGTTAAAAAGGAACACTTAGGATAAAATAGTACGTGGTAAATTTATCAGAACATACCAGGTATTTATCTGTATTAGCTTTTGTATAATAAAGCTAGAAAAAAGAATAAACTGATATTTCTAGATTAAAAGAACAATAATTCCTTTCATGAGATTTAGGTTTTTGTCAAAAGCACAAAGTTGGTTTTAGTCTTTTCATGAAATAACGTTTTAGCGTTATAGTGAAAATATTTAAGCATTAATGATTTACGTTTAAGCAAATGTCAATATAACTTTAATTTTTTTATTCATGTAACTTTCTATATATTTACTTTTAAATTGTTTTTACATCTCACTACTTATTCATTCGCTATATTAGATCTCATTACTAGTCCTTTGTGAAGAGTTCTAGTAAGTAATATGAACGAATATCTTATCCGTCAGTTTGTTGTACACGCGTCATTACATTGTTTCTAATATTTCTTATCAAATTGTGCATAGATAAAGTTATTTTTTTATTTTAGGTGGCAGCTTGAAAGAGTTCTATTTTGAAAATCCCACTACATTAAATCCAAACACGAAGTACGAAAGTACTTCTTATTCAGATATTGGCTCTATCAACACTTACTTACAACCTCATTTTGGAAATAACGATTACAGACCTAATGAAGCAGCAGACCTAATGGGTTATGGCTACTGATTAAAAAAATATAAAGACTTACAAAGGAATATACAAAGTTTATTGCAGCTTTTATTAATATCAAAAAAAGTTGTAACGGTAATTTTTTTGCTTTGAAAATTACTGTTTTTTAGAAAGAAAGCAAATGCCCTTTAGGAATGATTTTTTATTTTTTATTATTATGTAAATTATTATATCTGTTATGTGATTGTTATTTTTATAACTTTATAAAATAAATCTGTGTTATTAAAATTTAGGTAACTACGTGATATTTTATTTGGAAGGTATGAAAGGTTAGAATTATATATTATTATATTTTCTTGTTTTGCGAGACACGCCATTACCTTTTTCTTTTATTATTCACTCGGATAACCTTTTCTATTTGTTTAAATCGTTTTAACGTTTGGCATTCCTTTTTTTAGGTAGCTGTAGCTTCCTCTGTGGTTATGTTAGTTGTTGCCCTGGAAACCACCAGGGTCTTCTAATTCTAATGCCGCAAATTCATCGCATTGCTCCTGTAGTGATATTTTCCCAACATGCTCATTTTTTAACTTAACTGCACCACCGTACTGAATTAAACGAGAAAGAGGTCTTGGTAGATGACAAATATCATGGATGAAAAACTTTCGTGACTGAACCGTCGATACAGAGACACATTTAAGAAAAGTAGAAGATAAAGACGAATTTGCAATGATTATAGCCAACCTTCATTAGTGCAGTCAGAACTAGAGGAAGAAGATATTTAATCAATATCTTTTCTTACGAAACCCTACCATATCTCTTCCGTACTGAGTAACAGACGATACTGTCTTTATTTGTGTGCACCAGGGTATTCATAGGGCGATGTAAGTATTACAATGGAAACACAAAATACAGCCTCGTGGAAATAAAATAGACCGAAGACACAAATAGATCGCACAAAAGAGTAGTCAAAAATTAGTGACTTTGGTGTACTGTTAATTACTTACTATACTTACCCTACTATACTATTTGATGTCACCCTAATAAAAAGCCCTAAATATTTCAGGGCAAATTAACAGAATTATCTGTTGTTGGAGGAGAACTTAAATACAGCAGGTCTGCCGAAAAAGCAATTATTGCATGACACCCCACTTTGTGAAATTTATAGGACTACGTTCACAAAATTATGTTTTAATCAGCAGAAAAAATGCATTTCGAAAACAATATTACAATTTCCGTATACTATTCCTAGTTAAGAAGCCTACGTCCGTTTATTTCCTCTCTCAACATATATATATATATATATATATATATATATATATATATATATATATATATATATATATATATATATATATATATATATATATATAGTGATGAGTGTCTTACCACCCGGCTTTTTAACGTAAGAGATAGAAAACACAGTTACCTTGTTGGAGAGATGCCGGTTTTCAACATCCCTTCACGTAGAGTCTTGTATGCTAACAGTGTCTCTTTCAGCGGTTTGTACTTGCTGTAAGTCCAATTGTTCCGCTAGCCTTCGAATGCTCAGTAATAGAAACTTAAATGGACTCTTAAATGTGATTTAGTCTGGCCTGTTGAATAGATTGATAGAGTGAAATAAAACAATAACTTGTTTAGCTAGAACTGTAATTGAAAAAGGACAAGAAATAGAAACTTATAAACTGCGAGTGAATAACTAATCGTAAGGAACCTAATTAGAAAATTACAGTTTACGAACGAAAACACCATAACACTTCACATTAAGGGTTCCCGATATATTGCGTAACTTACGATTGCGAACGTGGAGAAAAACTCTCCGAAACTTGAAAAGTAGGTCTAAACCCTACAACTATTGCTAATTCACTGGCTTCCCCTAGCCACTCCGAAATAATTGTCTATGCATTTTGAAGGATCTACCGGTTTAAGGTCAATATGGGCGGAGATTAACATTCTAAGAAATAAGTCAATGCAGGCAAGGAATTTATTTAGGTAAACGATGCGGCGGAAATATTTTTATTTGTTTTGAAATAGAATTATTTGGTTGGAGATTATTGTTCTTCAACATTCCCCCCCGGCGTTAGAGCCTTGTGGTCTAACCTACTCTTCTTTATCTTGCCTAGGGAGAACCGAAATTTTAGAGATTGCCCTTGTAAATTGACCATTGATGGTCTTTAACTTGACCACTCTGACTTTGCCATCTTGACCGGGCATTGTATCAACTACCCGTGCTAGAGGCCATTTTAGAGGAGGTACATCGTCCTCTCTCAGAAGAACTAAGTCATTGACTTTTATGTTATCCCTTTGTCGGGACCATTTTGGAGAGTTTTGTAAGCGGTTTAAGTAGTCAACAGACCACTTTTTCCAGAAACTTTGTTGTACTTTCGCAATTTGTTGAAACACGGATAGTTTATTTTCCGGGATTTTTTCTAAGTTTTGCTCAGGATGCTTAGTCAGGCTGGAGCCTATTATAAAGTGCCCAGGACTGAGAAAAGTGTAATCACAAGGGTCGCTGGACATGGCACAGATAGGCCTTGAATTCATCACAGCTTCAATTTGAACCATGACAGTATAAAACTGTTCGAAAGTGAAAGAAGAAGAGACTATTAGTCTACGCATATGATATTTAGCGCTTTTTACTGAAGCTTCCCAGATCCCAGCCCAATGAGGAGATCTAGTGGGAATAAACTTCCATGAGATTTGATTTTCAGATAGATATTCCACAATGGTTTGAGAATTTGACTTATTTTTAAAGAATTTGCATAAGTCGTAGAGTTGGTTTCTTGCACCAGAAAAACATGTGGCATTGTCACTGTAAATGACGGTTGGGTTACCACGTCGGGATATGAACCTTTTGAGTGTTAATAGAAAGGAAGAAGTTGTTAGATCAGAAACAACCTCAATGTGCACAGCTTTGGTCACCATGCACACGAAAATGGCTATGTATGCCTTGACTTTTGGCGCTTTTCGGAGTGAAGAAGATTTTAACAGAAAGGGTCCACCATAATCTACACCTATTTTTTGAAAAGATCTCGTTGTAATGGACAACCTATCTTCAGGTAAGTTACCCATTAGCTGTTGTGCAGGAGTGCACGAAAATCGGAAACATGTGGTGCAGTTGCGAATAATTCGTTTTGCTTCCTTTAGACCATTGAGAGGCCAGAATTTCAACCGAAGGTTTGAGAGAACTGTTTGAGCACCAGCATGTCCCAATCTGATATGCTCATTTTTGATAATAAGATTGACGGTATAATTCTTGGATGGAAGTAGTATCGGATGTTTTTGCAAATAGTCTATGTCGGGACAGTTTGTAAGTCTGCCTCCAACTCTGAGAAAATTAGAAGAATCTACAAATGGTTTTAGTGAAACAATGTTTTTAATTGAAATAAATTTGTTATTTTTAAGCCCCGCAATTGCTTTTGAGAATGCATCACCTTGAATTTGTTTGATGATGAAATCCATAGCATAATTTAACTCCGCCACAGAAAGGGGTTCAGAAATTTTTTGTTTTTTACAATTAGAAATAAACCGAAATACGTACGCTACTGTACGTTTTAAGCGTGAAATATTTGAGAAACGTGAAAAAATTCTCATCCAGAAGTTTTCTACGTTAGAATTTACCACGAGGCTTATTTTTCGTTCCTCGGGCAGGTTTTCGAGCACTTTGTCATTTGCTAGATTGGAAACATTGAAATTTTTATCTCGTAAGCATTTAGGGCATTGCCACCAGAAATCGCTATTGAGAATTTCAGAACCAGACATTCCTCGAGAAAGAAGGTCTGCGGCATTTTGTGCAGACTTTATGTGAAGCCATGTAAAGTTTTGAGTCAACTCCTGGACAAGTGCTATCCGGTGAGCCACGAAAACCGACCACCGACTTGGGTGACTTTTACACCACGACAGAGCTACCTGGGAGTCTGACCAGAGGGTGACTGAATGAAATTTTACAGGTTGATTTTCAAAGATAGAAATTATTTTTGAAACAAGTTTTGAAAGGAGAACCATTGCGCACAGCTCAAGCCTAGGAAGTGTTACCGTCTTTAACGGAGTTATCCTTGATTTGGAAGAAACTAATGCACAGGATATGGTCTCATCGGCATAGAAAGTTCTCAGGTATACGCATGCGCCATAAGCTGCCAAGCTGCTGTCAGAAAATCCATGAAGCTCAACCTTTAGAATTACTTTTTCAGAAAAGTAGAAACGAGGAATTTTTAAATTTTTTAATTGTGACAAGTCCTGTAGAAACTTGTTCCAATCGTTTAGAATATTTTTGTCCAAAATTTCTGTGTCCCAGTGAATTTTTTGCAGATAGAGTTTCTGCATAAGCATTTTGCCTTTAACAATGAATGGATTGATAAGTCCCAGAGGGTCGAAACATTGTGCTAATGCAGACAGGATTTTTCTTTTTGTTACTGGTGAGCAGAAATTATTTTCGGGGACGGAAATTGTTATTTGGTCTTCCGCAGGGTTCCATTTTAGGCCTAGAACTTTGCTGGAAGTAGAATCGAAATTTAGGTCATATTCCTGAGTAGTATTTTTTGAATGTTTTGGATTGATTTTTTGTAGGAATATGGATGAATTTGAATGAAATTTATGTAATGTAAAACCATGGCGGTTTAGAACAGAATTTAATTGCTGAAGTATTTCGAGCAATAATTCTTCAATATTATTTGACCCACATAAACCATCATCTACATAGAATTGGGTTTCGAGAAAATGTGAGGCCAATGGGAATTGAATTTTATTTTTATTTGAACTCTCTTGCAAGACTCTCGTCGCAAGAAATGGGGCGCTGTTCGTCCCGTATGTAACAGTATTAAGTTGAATACATTTTATAGAATCGTGGGTATCGTCCCTCCACGGAATATTTTGTAGAAAGCGTTGATCTTTGTTGATCCACGTCTGTCGAAACATTTTTTGAATATCACAGGAAAATATGAATTTGTATTGCCTGAAACCAACCAGAATATTAATAGATCAGGTTGCACCTGATACCCTTTTAATGAAATATCGTTCAGACTTTTTCCTGTAGAGCTTTTACAACTAGCATCCATGACGACACGCAAAGTTATACTTTTATTTTGTTCGTTGATGACACACAAATGTGGAATAAAATATTTTTTGTCCGAATTTTCATTCACGAACGAAAGCGGTACATATTCAGCATGCCCTGAAGAAATATATGTGTCAATGAAGTTTTTGTACTCGAAAAATAATTTTTTATCTCTTTGGAATTTATTTTCGAGCGAGAGAAAACGCCGTTTGGCTATGGAAAATGAATCACCCAGTAATTGGTGTTCTTGTGCACTTTTTAATGGAATATCTACTTCAAAGCGTCCATTTTCAAGGATCTTTGTTGTAGTTTGAAATATTTGTTCGGCCAGCTCGTCAGCTTCCGACAGAATAGGTTTTTGAGAAAGTTTTTCCATGTTCCAAAATTTTGTGAGCAGCTCATCCGTGCTACACGTAGAAAGTAGAGCAACCTCTCCAGAAACATTGTTTGCTACTGTGGGTGCCGTCAAGTGAGGAGCTATCACACCGGCAATTAGGTACCCCAGGTGCGAAGCCTGCAAGATTGGAAGCCTGGGGCCAAGAGGAATTATTTCCGGAAGAATTAGGTCGTAGTACAAATCTGCCCCAACCAAGATGTCTATTTGACTAGGTTTGTGAAAGGAATCATCAGCGACAAAAACGTCCCCTGGAATTGGTAACTTTTTTGTAAGAATGCGGAACTGTGGAAGATTGCAAGTAATATTTTCTAAGATAGCACATGAAATTTTGAAAGACTTTTTATTATAGTTAGAATGCAATTTTATGTTGACCATCTTTTTTGAAACCGAATTATTTTGGCCTATGCCGGAGATATTTAGAGAAATGTCATACGGCTTATAACCCAGCCTATCAGCGAGACACCGGGTACAAAAGCTATTCTGACTTCCTGTATCGAGTAACAATCGGGCCGTTAAAGGGCTCCCGTTTTTGTCGAAAATGGTGACTTTGGCCGTAGCGAGAAGTATGTTTGAATTTTTTACGGACAAAGCAGAAAAATAATTTGTAAGAGGTTCTTGCCCTTGAACCGAAGGACCTTGAAAATTTGAATTGGACGAATGCTCGCGTTCGTAATTGTTTGAATTTGTAGAAGTTGACGGACTTTCATTGTTATGAGTCGTAGAAAAAGTATAATTTTTACCCGAAATGTGAAGAACAGTGTTATGGCGCTTTTTACATATGGTGCACCCATGTTTTGAGGAGCAGTTTTTAGAATTATGCCTACCTAGGCAGTTTACGCAGAGACCTTTTGAATTTACGAATTTTATTTTGTCATCATGCTGAATGTTTTTGAAAAATTGACATTTATAAATTTTATGTCCTTGTCTTTTGCAGTAAATACAATAAAAGTCAGAAACTAAATTATTTGAAATATTATTTTTATTAGAATCCTCTGATGTGTTATTAGTGTATGCATGATGTGAAACTTTTATGTTTTTGGTTTGCCTAGGATTTGTATTTTCCAGACTTTCCAGAACAATGCACCTTTTTTCTAGAAATTTAAGAAAAGCATCTAAATTTGGTATATCTGTATGATTTCGCTCAGTTTCAAAAAGTCTCCTTGTTGAAAAGTCTAATTTGCTTTGTAGCAGAAAAACTAAAATTATATCAATGACCTCTGAACTTGAAAATTGCAAATTTTTTAGCAGTTGCATATTTTTTGTTACAGTTGTTAGAAAGTTTCTGAGAATATGCGGTGAGCTGTTTCTCAGTGTAGGAATGTCTAGAATTTCTGTTAAATAAGAATTTATGATTGTGACCTTATTTTGATAGCGGTTTTTTAGAATATCCAAAGCAATTGAAAAATTTTCATTGGTGACTTTCAAAGAATCCACCAACTTTAGAGAATCACCTTGTAGGTAACTTTTTAAGTAAAGAAATCTTTGGATATCAGAAAGGGACTGATTTTTTATTATCAGTGTGTCGAATAGTTCATAGAAACTTTCAAAATCACTTACGTGTCCAGAAAATTTGCTTATACTGATTTCTGGGAGTTTTACGGCCATTTGTTTATTAGCGCTCCCTGTATTGGTAATTTCCAATGATTTAATCGAGTTTTGAATTTTTGAAAGCGTCGCAAAATAATTTTCTTCAAACAAAGCACGATCAGACTCTTGAGAGTAGTCCAGGAATTCAATTTCATCCTGTACGCTGTTGAAGTCAGAGAAAAGGTCTTTTAACCTATCTTCTCGTGTTTTGAATGAGAAAACATCTTTTTCCGAGTCGTGGTTTATTTCTAGCCACGCCTGAATTCTACCAACAGAATCTAATATAGAATGCTTCTTTTTTGTTAATTTATTTAAACCTTTATTGCTCATTGTAATAACTTTAATTTATTTATTTTTTAAATGAAATTATTATTTATTTTTGAATTAATTAATTCTGAATTATTAATTTTGAATTTTAACAAGCATGCAATAAGCTAAACTAAAAATTTAACCCTAAATAGTTCTTTAACAATGTTACTTTATAAGAACACTAATTTGCACTAAAATAGATTTTTGAATTTATATAAAAAAGTTTGATTGTACGTCACCCCTGGGTTCTTAGTACTTGAGTGTGGGCTGCCTATCCCTCTCTGGAATCAGCTAGTCCTGGAAGCGCATTTCTGGAAATAATCACTGGTTTTCTTTAAACTATCACTGTTTTGTTTTGTTTATCGAATGTTTGTTTGTCCGTAGAATAAACAACGCACTCACTATGTCTCTAGGAATTGTTGTCTGTCGACGAGAATATCCGAAACACACGAAACTTTTACTGTCTTTTTGAAAGCACAGAATTATATAAATTGAATGTTTTTAGGCCAGAAAGTCGGCTAGTAAAATCAAAATCCGGCTCGAAGTGAACAAATGGAGGGATGCCGGTTTTCAACATCCCTTCAGGGGAGAGTCTTGTATGCTAACAGTGTCTCTTTCAGCGGTTTGTACTTGCTGTAAGTCCAATTGTTCCGCTAGCCTTCGAATGCTCAGTAATAGAAACTTAAATGGACTCTTAAATGTGATTTAGTCTGGCCTGTTGAATAGATTGATAGAGTGAAATAAAACAATAACTTGTTTAGCTAGAACTGTAATTGAAAAAGGACAAGAAATAGAAACTTACAAACTGCGAGTGAATAACTAATCGTAAGGAACCTAATTAGAAAATTACAGTTTACGAACGAAAACACCATAACACTTCACATTAAGGGTTCCCGATATATTGCGTAACTTGCGATTGCGAACGTGGAGAAAAACTCTCCGAAACTTGAAAAGTAGGTCTAAACCCTACAACTATTGCTAATTCACTGGCTTCCCCTAGCCACTCCGAAATAATTGTCTATGCATTTTGAAGGATCTACCGGTTTAAGGTCAATATGGACGGAGATTAACATTCTAAGAAATAAGTCAATGCAGGCAAGGAATTTATTTAGGTAAACGATGCGGCGGAAATATTTTTATTTGTTTTGAAATAGAATTATTTGGTTGGAGATTATTGTTCTCCAACACTTGTGAAATAAAAAGAGATGAAACTCGTAGAGGTGAGAAATAATAGGAGAAACCTATAATTTATATTACATTACATTACCACTATCGATAGTCTCACACCTTTAGATGTTAGCTTCGAGCTAAATCAGCTCGGTCATAACTATTAAGTGTATTTCCATTCTTTAATTTCGCATAAAGTAAAAACTGATTGACGACAATAAAGCAAAAATGTGAATAAAATAATTTAATTAATAGTGATTATTTAATCTAAAGTTTTAAATTATAGAGTTTCATACACTCTTGTCACGAAATAATTATAAATCCTTCGTGGATTGGTGGTAAGAATTGTGACACAGGCATCGCAGACGATTAGAGTTCGAAACCCACATGTGGTTTTCTTTTTTTTTTTTAATAATTTGAAATTATGCAGAGATCGTTTTGCTTTGAATCACTAAACATTTATAACAGTCGTTACTAGTATTAGAAGTGTTTAAAGTTAAAACAAAAATATCTTATTGAAAAAACAGTATCGTCGTACTTTCGAAAATAAAGTAAAAATTCTTCTTAAGAACTAAAGAATGTTTAAATAAGTAAAAATTCTACTAAAATAAAAAAATATTGTAAATAAACGTATTTAAAATATGTTCAAATAAGCCTTCATTAACAGCAGAACAATAACCCAAACTGTCACTAAAGAATTATAAAAGTCTGATGGATCAGAGTTCAAGGCACGATGTTCTCATCGTTATATCTCTCATATAGTTTGGACTTGATATATCCCCACATAAAAAAATCTCAAGGTGCAAGATCAGGTGATCTTGCAGGCCAAAAAATATCTCCGTGGCCACTAATCAATCGATTAGGAAAAGTCACAAACAGAGATATTCACTGACGATGCGAGAATTATGTGCAGGACAACCATCGTGTTGAAACCATATGGAATCGAAAGGTATTGGTAAATTACGAAGGGCTGGGACAATTTGATTTTGCAGAAGTTCCAAGTATTTCCGCCCAGTCAACATACCGTCTATAAAAAATGGACCAATGACATGATTCCCTATTATGCCTCCCCAAACATTTACTTTTCGAAGACGCTGGGTACGAGCGACATAAATCTGACGAGGATTTCCTCGAGACCAATACCGAGCATTCATTGAATTGTGACGGCCATGCAATGCAAACGTACATTCATCGGTGAACTAAACGTTCTCTAAAAAATGTTCATCTTGATGTGACATTTCCATTGCAGTTTGACAAAATTCTAAACGTCTATATTGATCCCCAGGGAATTGTTCGTTGGATTTACGAAGTTTATAGGGACGGTATCGATGTCTTTTCAAAATTTCACCTACTCTAAATCTTGGAATTCCATATTGTTCTTCGAGACGAGATGTTGATTGGGCTTGCTCAATACTTGCATCAAATTTCATTGCATTTCCACTACGGAAATTGTTTTCAAAATATAAATTATTTATTTGAGAATAATCATGCTGTATGAAAAACTGGCGCACACTACAAACCCGATCAAACCTTTACAAAAATGTAGGGACAACAAAACACCAAAGGGCCGGAATATATAAATATATATACATATATACACACACACATATATATATATATATATATATATATATATATATATATATATATATATGTATATTATATATATATATATATATATATATATATATATATATATATATATATATATATATATATATATATATATATATATATATATATATATATATATATATATATATCTAAAGAGTTGTAAAATTTTAAATGGCCATTAAATGTTAGAATAAGTGAACATCAATCTTATATTAAAAATAGAGAATTTGATAGATCTCAAATACGTAAACAAGCATGGGATAATGAACATATATTAATGTTTAATATGTTTTTTAAATACCAAATATATAAAATCAGAATTTGGTGTTTATTGAGAGTAAACTAAATGTAAGAACAAATACTTACTATGTCGGGATAGTATTATAAAGTTTTTTTCCTGGATTTTTCCTCATGATTTACTATGGAATCACTAACAGGAGAATTTTACTGTCATCATGGCATGTGGTTGTCTTTTTAAAGACAAATTGTATGTAATGATATTTTTTTTTCTGGCGGATATTCTTGAGTTAAAGTTGATTTCATGTATTCGAATGAACTATCTTACACTAAAGTCGTCCTATGAACGCAACTCAGCAATATTGGCAATATTATTTTAAAGTCGTCTACTTTAAAATGTATAATTTATGTCTGAATTATCAATATAAATGAGTCACATACAATTAAATTATTAAAAGAATTTTTCACCAGGTAAGTAAAAACAAAATTTCTTTAATTTATTAATATTTGTATTTTGTGAACGAATTCCGAAGTGAAAATTGAATCGTCAATAAACAATTTAACCTTCAATTGTTGCTTGTTAAAAATAAAATAGTACCTAATCTTATTTTTATGTTTAATAACTTTATTTTGGTTATGATTACATTTAATTTTATTATACTTATTTGATTGTGTTTAATTTTATTTAGTTTTAGTTAATTTTCTTTAATTGTATTTATTTTATTAAATTTTATTTGTTATTTAATTTTATTTAATTCGATTAAACTATATCTTGAATGTTACTTAATTTTAATCTTAATTTCATTTTATTTTATTTTATTACAGTTGACGTTGACATTTTTTAAACGTCATTTAATTTTTATAATAAATGTATATGTAAATATATGTCTACCTTACCTTCCAGTTACGCTAGCCTATAATTTTAGCAATTTTGCGAAAAAATTAATTATAGATGAAGTAGTAAAATTTCCGAGTTAGGATATTTGAATCATCAATTTGTAGAATGCCTTAGTAAAAAATCAACCATATCATTTCAAGAAAAAATATGATTGAAATCGCCGGTATTAGTAGTTCAGATTTTTTTCCTAGGTGTCGTTGTTACCATACCGGACAAATAGTGTTACTTGTCGTCTTAGCCTTTTATATAGATAGATAAACTTGAAATAGCTGACTATGCATTAATGAGGCTTAAATCATTTTTGCATAATTTAAATAACAATATAATCTACCATGTGATTAGTCTCAATTTTTAATATTTTATGGTGTAATTGTTTTTTGCATAACATCATCCAACTATATCCGCATACAATCTTATATGGCCACAAAAAATACAAAATTTTATGATAAAAAAGAAAATAAAAATCTTTCTATCATTCGATAGTGCAACTTGCACGACTTCTATTCTTAGAGTTATTATTATAACAAGAAAATTAACAAAGTTTGCATTATGTCTTATTAATCTAACCAAAATATTGACTAAATTGCTTAAAGTTTATATTCAAGATCAAGTTTATCAATGACCTTTTGATTTCGTGCAACTTTGGCAATTTATTAAAACGAAGAATATTTGTAACCTCTAACCTACTAAGTTTTTCAGAACAGCTGATTTATTTTGAAAATGTAAATTTTATTATTAATTACCTAACAAATAGGATGCAACCATAGGCGTTTTAATCATATTCTCTTATTTACCAACCATGAATTTCCAATACATTTTTAGTCAAAAGCCTGGATTTGTTGGTTTAGGATTAATAAATTATTCTTAATAATCTCAGAAAGAGAAATCTTGAATATTTACATACATTGTAGTTAACAGTAGTGTTCCTTTATGTTGCTAATGGTTAATGACCATAATAATATTTAAAAGTAGAGCAAGATAATATACTATTTCATAGGCTTACGGTGTACAAGGTAGGTACTAGGGTCAGTGCTATGCTTCAACCGCCTACTGTTAACAACGAGGTCAGCTTAGCCAAAAAATAAGGATGAGGTTACAAAATTTCGCATTGAGCTAAAAATTAGTACGAATATTCGTAACACCAATATTACATATACAAAAAAAGTTATTTAAAGTTAAAGGTCGAAAATATAGGTTTTTACGATTTTCAGCCAAACGGTAAGTTTTATGATAAAAACTCATTACACAAAAATTATAGATCACCGTTTCGGAAATACAATAATTAATAAAAATTTGTGTTCTTAACAATATGCATAAGTGTGGCACGTACATAATTACATGACTGGAACTATATTACAAGTAAAAATATTACGTTTAGCATACGTCGACATTATGGCCATATAGTTACTGTCGTAGTATTTGATGACTATAATACGAGTGTGGCGAAAAATGTTAAACCTACAGAATAACGTTGACAATTATCTTTTAATATCTTATTTGACAAATTTATGATAGTTCCCAGCACTTAACAAAACTTTCTTGTAAATAGTTATAAGTCTCACTTTATTTCAATGTTTGCCTACTAAGCTGATAATGATGATGATAGCCTGATAATTAAAACATCAATAGAACAGATTAAATTGTTAAGTACGACTACTGTAAACTATTTTGGTTGGTAAAACGTTGATTGAGTTACTTACTGCTCGATCCTCAATCGAAAATATATTTATTTTTTGAAACCTGAGAAAGCTCA
The DNA here is from genome assembly GCF_040954645.1 of Diabrotica undecimpunctata. Classification (NCBI taxonomy): domain Eukaryota; kingdom Metazoa; phylum Arthropoda; class Insecta; order Coleoptera; family Chrysomelidae; genus Diabrotica; species Diabrotica undecimpunctata. The sequence goes on from NC_092807.1 coordinate 83,958,599, forward strand.
CCAACAATCAGTAACCCCTGAATATCGCTTCAGGTCACAATTATGAAGTTTTTTTTTTGCAATATTGAAACATATACTAGAAGCACTAATAAAAAATTATACAATAGTAACAGGGATTTAAAAAATATATATAATTAAATGCACCTGCATAAAAAATAAATTAAAAGTTATCCGAACAGCAACTGGAATTTAGAGGAAATCAGAGTCTTCCAAATCAATTCCTACAACTAGAAAGTCCTTATGAATATTTTAATTTATTCTTTACAAATAGCCTTTTAAACAAAATTGTGAAAGAGTCAAATTTATATGCCATACAGCAGAATCCTAACAAACCATTGAATATTACACACGAAGTGACATAAAGCAGTTTATTGGAATTACAATATATATGTCCCTCAATCATTTGCCCAATACAAGGGCATATTGGTCAGAAGAACTTGGCTTTGAGAAAATAAAAACTGAACTATGTCAGTCAACAGATACAAAAAAATGAGACAATTTTTACATATCAATAATAACGGGAATGCCTTATCCCGTGACAATCCAAAATACGATAGAGTTTATAAAATTAGACCAATAATTGACCACCTTATTAAATCATTTTCAAACGGACTTCCATTGGAACAATATCTGTCCGTCGTCGATGAGTAAATTTGTTCTACCAAAGCTAGGCACTACATGAAGCAGTACCTACCAAGCAAGCCACATAAATGTGGTTTTACATTTTTATCTTATGCAGTAGCTCTGAATATGCGTATCGTATAGAATTATATACAGGACAAGAGAATCATCAAAAAACGAGACCTGCTTTTGAACCTGACCTCGGAGCAACTTTAAATGTTGTGGTGAGATTGGCTAGAATTATTCCTAGGAATATGAGTCACAGGCTTTATTTTGACAATCATTACTTTTCTATACCTCTCCTTGTATATCTTTCCAAACGAGGTATTACCAGTTTAGAAACCGTAAGAAGGAATATGATTCCAAATTGTAAGCTTCAGGATGAAGCTATGAAAAATTAAGAAAGAGGAACTAGTGTTGAGTCTGTCGGTACTTGCGATGGTGTGGAAATAAGTAACTTAGTGTGGAATGGTAACAAATTAGTCACGTTTCTATTGACTTTCGCTGGCGAAGTTCCAAAAAGTACTGCCAAGAGATATGACAAGAAAGAAAAGAGAACAAAAGAAGTAAGCTTTCCATATCTTGTACAAGAATACAACCGTCAGATGGACGGTGTTATTTTGTTGGACAGTAATATGGGACGAAATAAAATTCCTTACAAAAATTTGGCTGAACATAGAAATGGTGCGAAGCCTAAAGTCAAACACGCTCAGTTTAGAACACAACTGGCAGAAGCATTATACAGGACAGGAGAGCGATTCACCATTGTAAAACATGGAAGAGCTTCAGCAAGTGAAACTGAGGAGACGCTACAAATAAAGAAGATAAAAGGCCCAGCACAGATTATGCCAGTAAACGGAATTCACCATTGGCCTGTATGCTTCGAAAAACAAATAAGCTGCAAATTTCGACAGTAAAATGGTTATACACATGTCTTGCCTTCAAAGGTAAAATAGTATATGTGAAAAAAATAGATTTTTAAATAGAAACTGGGTTATTTTTCTGCCCTTTCTTATGCAATTTTTAGATTATTTCTCTGTTATTTAGTTTTTAAAATATGACACAGGTAAAACAGTATATGCGTGTATTTGCGTCTCTCCTATAGCAAAACCATCGAGCAAAAAGACAGTAGAGGAAATTTAATCGTTATGAAAAGGAGACCAAAATTCATAAAAGTGGCCTCTTAATATGGCGGACATATCCGAAAATGCAAAGGCTCCAAATTTAAGACTATATTTCAATATTATTATAAGCACTATGTTCCAAACATTTAAAATACTTTTTTTAACACTAGAGCATAATAAAGTTTTAATTAAATAACGATAATAGTCTACAATGTGACACAATTGTTAAGAAACTTCAATATAAATAAGCTTTCATATGACAGTTGGGACAAACAATGACATAACCCAACTAAATTTGATTTCTTAAACAAGGAAAGAGACCCTCTTTCCTTGTTTAATATGGCCTCTCAAAATGGCACTTCTCGTCTAACAACATTTTTGCCCCCACTACCTCTTGTACCCTCTTGTGTCTTTTTGCTCGATGAGTAAAACCGTATATTCAGCAAACTCTACAAAGGCAGAATAGTATAAATCGTCTTATACTGCTTTGATTAAAAATACAGCTATAAATTACCATGGCACAAAAATATATAGGCATTTATATTGTTTATCCCTGGTATATATGTTATATCTATTTTTTTAAACTCTAGTGGTAAAATAGGATATAATATGTGGTATATGCTCTTATACCGTAACATACTTTATAAAAACTGCGTTGCAATTACAATACTGAAATAGTATAACATTTCATATACTGTTTTACTATAGGAATTTTTATCTCCTCCAACGGTATATACGGATAAGGCTTTTATATACTCTTTTGAATGTTAACAACATTTTGTGTTATTACCCTAAAAATATTATCAAATGTTAGTAAAGCAAAATGCACCGTAAGTACAAAGATATTTTATATTTTTATTTATTTTAATTTGAGGTCAGAATAATGTTTTGATAATATGAAAAAACGAATAAAATACAATAATACCAATTTTTAATTACTTTTTTCTATTTAATCGGTTCTGTATGATAGCCTTGGCAATCAAATACTTAATTCAGAAATTGAACAAATTTTTACCTATTTGAATTATTTTGCCTTTAGGAATTGGAAGACGGTGAGAATGTCAAAATAGTCGGCATGAATAAATTTTGTGTTTCTAAGTACATTGGGATACGGCAATACTAATGTGTTAACATTATTACGAATATACTTAACTGATGCAAAAGAAAACAAACGATTAGTACCACGACAAGATCAGCGTGGTAGGCATCTACCGGCTAATAACAAATATAGAAACTTCATTGTGGCACATATAAACTCATAGAATCTTTTAAAGTCGCACTATGCAGGAGAACACGCTCCCAATCGAAAATATCTGCCTCCAGACCTAACTATTAATTTATGGATAATGATTATAATAGCTCTCATCCAGATAATTAAGTATGCTATAAAGTTTACTGACAAATGGTAGATCAAAAGAATATTGGCTTTTATGAAGCGCTTCCAGAAAAGTGCTGATTTTGTCTAGAAATGGATTTTAATGAGTCAGAAGAAAATCAACAACGTAAGGCTGAACACAAACTGAGGGTAAAACATTTTAATTTATAATTTATTCCTGATGTAATAATATTTTATATTCATTTTTAGGTTGAACAAATAAGAGAAGAATATTTAAACGACCAGAAGATTCAATATGCCGAAGTACGTTGTCTTTCTGCAGATATGAAGAAGGTCGTGCTGCTACCACGGATGCCTGATGTAAAATAATCGTTTTTTACATCGAGACTAATTACTTTTAACGAAACGTTCGCTTCTATGTAAAAGAAAATGGACAGTCATAATTTAATTTTATGGCATGAGGGGATAGGTGGTCGTCGTGCCGAAGATGTTGCAAGTGCTTTTATTGCATTTTGAAACTAAATAGAGATGCAAAGAAAATAATTATTTGGATGGATAAGAACAAAAATTTTGCTTTATATTTATCGATTATTTGATATTTAAATTCTCCATATTGTTCAACTTATGAAATTTTTCTAAAATATTTAGATAAGGGTAATACATTCATGGCCGCTGACGGTTTACATGGCCGAATTGAGAAAGGTATGCGAAAGACTAAGAACCCCTTCAACTTTAATGAGTTTAAACAAGTTTGCGCAAAATCGCGCAGATATAAAAGTCTTAGAATGTTCTGATTTTTATAAATTCGAAAATATAGTTCGCTGTCAAAGATCGAATCAAAGCGAGGAATCTATTCCTTTTTTTAAGAACATTGTGCAAAATTTGTTCGTCTGTCAACTGATTTTACTTACAAAACATCAAGAGGTGATTTTTTATCTACGAAAAATATGTTAAAAAGAAAAGCAAAATTAATTGTGCCTAGTGCAATGAGAACAGACCGTGAATATCTGTGAATAAGACAGCAAAAATTGTAGCAGATATTGTCTCTAGAATGCTTGCAAATAGGAAGCAGTTTTGGGTCGACCTTCCAGAAAACGAAGCATCTGTAGATTTAATTAATGAAGGTATTTAGTTCTTTTTAACTTGTTGACAATATATTTTGTATGTGTCGAAAGTTGATGACAATATATTTCACCGTTTTTTGTTGTTAGCTGATGAGTATCAGCTGTAATGTTAATTTATAATGATGTTTTATTAAATATATTTTCTGATTTTTTCCATGGTAAAACTGTTTATGAATTATTTATACTGTTTTTCTCTAGGAATAAGAAATATAATATGCCAGATTCAAATAAGGTAAAACAGATGTCACTTTACAAGCACATTTAAAAAAACTGCACGTATTTGTTATTGTAATAAAGATTATAATAACATACTTTTTCATATTCCAAATTTCATTTATCTAACTTTATAAATGACCAAACGGCACAGTAAAAACCAAAAAGTCATTTATCTCAAAACTCACTTTTTTTACGTATTACATACACTTTGCTTCACTAAAACAAAGAACTGTTCTAAAAATTTTCATTTTTGTTGTAACGAGAAATTAAAAATCATGCAGTGAAGGGTTAATTTAAATATTGTTACAATATTTTTAACTTATTTAAAGAATTTAGTGTTATAGTTTACCCCTTTATATTTTCCCTATAGTGCGACCTTGCTTTTAACAATTAAGACACGTAATATTTCATGACTAATGTTTACCAGGACGACCTTATAAATAACAAACATTTGAATGTTTAGAATAGTAACTAAAAGTGTATGATAAGAAAACCACCATGCTGCGTGTTTGTGTAGTTTTTATTACCTTCGTGGTGTTTTCTTCTATTATCCACGCTGCTCCAAAGTTTAAATCAGGTACTGTATTCTACGTTTTATTATAAAATTAAATAATTTACAATTTACTAAAAATTAAATTTACGGGTTAAAAATCGAGTAAAACTTGTTTTCTACGATTCTCTTGAAAATAGATTTGTAAATTAAATTTCGAGCGTCAGTTTTCTATTTGTCACATTTTTTAATATATTTAATAAAGCATACAAAAATTATATTTGGACATTGTACTCTGTTCCTTTATTCAACTTTTCATCCTGAGAATTTGTTTTAATAATAAGTATATTTTAGTTCGAATATCCCATTATGGTTCTATCCTTTAGAATCTATATTTTGGTCCACAGTTTGTTTATCGCAGTATTTATCACGGTTTATTGATCTAACTATTTAATTCTTGCTCAGTAATTGATGCTCAGTAATTGATGCTTAGTATATATATATATATATATATATATATATATATATATATATATATATATATATATATATATATATATATATATACGTGTTAAGTATATCCTTGTAGTTTTACGCATTTCTTTACCTAAATTTTAATGAATGTAAAATTACATCATATAGTAATCTGAAAGCCCAATTCCTAGATAAATTGGAGGCATTTGAAATGTTGTTATATATGCGTATTATTAAAATTCATCGGACTGCAAAAGTTTTAAACGAAAAAGTGTTAGGGCAAATTGGAAATGACAGAAAGGTTACGAACACTATTAAAATAAGAAAAACATCGTATCTGGGCTAGATACTCCGACCATTTTCTTATGACATATTAATGCAATTTACTATTTTTTTTTGAGAATAAGCCACAATTTTAGTTTATAATTAAGTTTATTTGTATAATATATACGTACTTATAAGTCAATAAATGTCATGGTTAGTTTCCTATAGCCCATTTAACAATAATTCACCACCCGGCGAAATATATGTATATAAATATATATATATACATATATATATATATATATATATATATATATATATATATATATATATATATATATATATATATATACAGTAGACTCGCGATTATCCGAGGTAATTGGGACCGTGACTACCTCGGATACGGAAAAAACTCGATTGACACCGAGATTGGTTGTACTGATAGAAAAACACGTAAATAACGATAACTGCAGTTATTTTAATGCCTTAAAACTGTATATTAAAGATAAAAATATTTGCTTCATTCCACTTTCTGAGGCGACGATGTTGCGCCAACGTTGAAAATGAAGGACGTCTACTAGCCTCAACTAATCATGCTGCTAGATGTTTTTGAGAGCTACCTCATAGGTCTTCAATCCATCGGAATTAGAAATTTTTGAATTATCTGATCTGTATCTTTTTCTTCCTCATGGTTGATATTTAGAACTAGATGGGCAATTGCGTCATCTGTCAGTTCTATTTGGTTTCAACCAACCTTGGTTTCCGATTGGTTTTTCAACTGGTAATTGACTGGCTAGGTTGGCTATAGTATCAACTTCATAGTCATCAGTTTCTTTTTAAAGGTTCAGTGTTTTGTTTTCTGTCTGAAATATTTGTTTTCATGATTTTTAAATAGTGGACACTTTAACGTTATCCCATGCAGATGCATTTCAATAGCATACATCTTTAACCATGATTTTCTTCAATACGTTAATTACAGCCAGCCTTTCATCCAGCCTCTTCTGCTCTAGATAGGCATCAATCACTGGTACAAAGTCATTAAAATGTATATCTACATATATATATATATATATATATATATATATATATATATATATATATATATATGTATATATATATATATATATATATATATATATATATATATAAAATACAGAGTACTGTATCATAACTAACTTATTATAGGGTGAGAATTGCAGTGGCTCAGGACGTACATGGTACAAATGGAAAAAAAAATTTTATTTAAACGATGTCCCAGAGAGCTGACGAACTCTGGGGGATTACAGCCTTGGAATAATATGGGGCACTGCCATGCCTGATAGCATTTCGACCCAACTCGTATATTTATATAATAAAATATAAATGAAGATAATATGAAATAGAATGGATCAAAAGGGAACTTAAACATTATTTCTATAAATGAAACTACTAAGGGGACGAGAACAGAGGCAACCCTGATCGCAGTCTGTCTGTATTCCAAATATATCATCATCATATTATTCAAAAATATCAATAAGACAGTTTCTGAAGTACTAAGTTTTTCTATTAGTAAGTTCTTGCAATATTTTCAATGTTTTAAAAAAAATCGAATAGCTCAACAAGCTAGTGGTGGAGTAGCTATTTTCACCAGAACTGATTTGGAAGCTAAACCGATCGCGCTAAGTACTAATCTTGAAGCTGTAGCAGTCTCTATTACCTATCATAAAAAGATTAACATATGTAACATTTATTTACCACACCCTAGTAATCTAGATATGCACGAATTAAATAATCTTATAGACCAAATTCCACATCCTAAATTAATTTTAGGTGATATAAACTGCCACCACCCGGCATAAGGAAGTCACAAAACTGATAAATACGGTAACTTATTAAAAAACCTAATTGATTATTCTGATTTATTGTTACTTAGTACAGGGAATCCAACTAGATTTAATTCTTATAACGGTTCATTTTCCGCCATTGATATATCCTTATGCAGTCAATCACTCTCAACTACAGTGTCATGGAACACTTTGGACTCATTATATAATAGTGACCACTTTTCAATTTCTATAACATCAGATCACATTCATCCCCTTGATTTCCCAATATATCAGTCCTGGAAATTAAAAAATGCTAATTGGGCATCCTATCAATCCTATATCAATAATAAACTTGAAAACTTCCATTTAAGCAATGATATAAACTATGATATCACCTCTTTAAATAATATTATTATAGAAGCAGCTTTAGAAAATATAGGAAAGACAAAACCCTGTAAAAGGCAACCCGTACCTTGGTGGAATAGTGATATTGCAAAAGCACGCTCATCTTGTAAACATGCCTTTAATAAACTTACGAGATATTACAAGATAATACAGACGAAAACTTACTTAATTTTAAAAAACTCAGAGCTGAATCAAGATATCTCATAAAAAAAAGCAAAAAATACACTTGGAAAGACTACATCTATAATAACTATAAATTCATCAACACCTTCACAGGTTATTTGGTCTAAAATTCGGAAACTTAAAGGTACCAACTCCTTTAGGCATATCAATGCACTAAAATAATGAGATCATCACCTGTAAAAAAGCTATTGGTGAAACTTTAGCCGAAGTTTACCAAGAAAATTCTAGCGACCAAAATATAACGCCGCAATTATTATTTCATAAGCAAAATATAGAATCATTCGAAATCGTTGATAAGGAATCTGGTGATCCATTAAATGCTACCATAACTCTTCAAGAACTAGAATACTCTATTGTAAACTCCAAAAATACATCCCCAGGACATGATGATATTCCACCAATATTCATAAAACACCTACCTTTCAGAGCAAAAATATTATTGTTAGATTTATTCAATACCTGTTTTCTAAATCATAAATTTCCAAAACTCTGGTCTCAGTCAATAACTATTCCCATTATTAAACCCAATAAGCCCAAAGATATACCCTCATCGTACCGTCCTATTTCTCTCACATGCAGCATGTGCAAAATACTGGAAAAAATTCTAAATCTCCGTCTAACATGGTATTTAGAAACAAAAGATCTTACCCCATTTCAGAGTGGTTTTCGCAAGGGACGGTCTACATTAGATAATCATATTTCACTGCAAACCTCAATCAATGAAGCCTTTGCAAACAATCAGAAGTTGATTGCAATATTTTTTGACATAACCCAGGCTTTTGATAGGACATGGAATCACTCTATATTAGCAACACTTAATAATTATGGAATTCAAGGTAACATGCTTGCTTTTATAAAAAATTTCTTAAGTAATCGTTCTATACAAGTTAGTATAAATGGAATCATAAGTTCTCCAAAAATGCTAGATAATGGAATCCCTCAAGGATCCATTTTAAGTCCAACCCTATTTTTAGTGGCTTTTAATAGCATTATAAATGTAATCAGAGCTCCTATTAAAGCTAGCATTTACGCGAATGATATTGTTATTTACACCAAATCTAATAACCCAGTTTCAGCAACAAATATATTACAATTTATGTTAAATCGACTTCAAAATTGGGCATTACAAACCGGATTCAATTTTTCTGCAGAAAAACTCAGTACGTAATTTTTAGTAAAAATAACACTCACCATACAATTAATTTAAGATTAAATGATTTACCTATAAAACAGTCAACAGAAGTAAGTTTTTTAGGCCTAACTTTCGATAAAAAATTAAATTGGAATGTGCATATTAATAAATTACAACAAGCATGCCAAAACCGGTTAAACATACTTAAAATATTATCTAATAAATTTTGGGGTGCCGACTGTAAAACATTAATTAACCTTTACAAATCACTTATTAGAAGTAAATTAGATTACGGTTGCATATCTTACGGTGCTGCAAGCAAAACTGCTTTAAAAAAAGTAAATAGCATACAATCTACAGCTTTGAGATTAGCACTGGCTGCCTTCAGAACTAGTCCTATTAGTAGCTTACAAGTTTCAGCTAGAGAACCACCTCTATATATTAGACGCCAACAATTATCCCTAGACTATATAGGGAAAATATCAGCACAAAAACAACATCCAGTATTCTCCCAAATTTGCCATCCGATTATTGGTTCTACAAAACCAACTAAAAATAGTACTCCCCTTATAGAACGAATAAAATCTTCTAACTTTGATATGGATAAGCTAAATCGATCTCTACAAGTCAATGTAAATTTTCCTCCATGGATAATCCAACCACTTACCATTGATTTAACCCTCACAAAATACCCCAAATCAACTACAAATCCGATTTTCATTAAACACTTGTACTCCGAAGTGATATCTCATTATCCTAATCATCTCCAAATTTTCAGTGATGCCTCTAAAGCTCATGACGGATATGCTGCTGCATACTACTGTAAATACACTACTCACACTATATTCATACCTACAAACTGCTGCATCCTCACAGGCGAGACCACAGCCATTTTGGAAGCATTAATTTTCTTCAAAACGCGTAGTGAGAATAAATGTGTCATTATCACTGACTCATTAAATGCTCTATTAGGTGTAAAACAAATATACCCTACAAATTCAATATTCCGGACTATAAAAAATGAGATAAATGTAATTCAATCAACTCGAAAAGAAGTAGCATTTATCTGGGTACCGTCGCATGTAGGAATAGCTGGAAATGAGAAAGTGGACAACCTAGCAAACACAAGTCGAATAAACTCACAATACACAACCAAAACAATAAATTACCCATATTCCGATCTCAAAAACCTAATTAAAGACCACTGTATGAACATATGGCAACACTACTGGAAAGATTCAGAAACCAAACTATATGAGATTTATCCCCTTGTGATGACCATCTTGAATAATCCATCCAATAGAAGGGATCAAGTAATAATTAACTGACTAAGAATTGGACACACTGCACTGACCCATAGATTCTTAATCAACAAAGAACCTTCTCCAACGTGCAGAAACTGTTCTCTCCCATTGACGGTGAAGCATATTCTGATTGACTGCCAGTACCACGAAGAAACAAGAAGAAAATATGGAATCTCAGATGACATCAAAACCACTTTAACCATAAACACTGACCATGTAATAAATTATTTAAAAGATTTACGTTTATATACATCTATTTAATGTAAATAAAATGAACTTTTGTGTACGTTACTCCACTAATAACCCTTCGTGGTTGATGTGGATTATATGTTTTTTCTAAATAAAAAAAAAGTTCTTGCAATAATTATTTTCTAGTAAAATGCCCTGCTACTACATTTGCCTGCTTTTTTTTTAATATAAAAGAAATATATGAGTTTTGCCAATATTCAATAAATACTTAGCAACGTTAATTCCACTTATACATTTGGAGATTTCACAGAAAATTAAATTCCTGATACAAAAGAATCAGCTAACGTCAATATAATGTTTAATTTCCCGTTAAAACTAAATTTGTATTAATGCATGAGTATGAGTAATATGTTTTTGATACTGTCATTATACTTGTGTAATTATTGATAAACTGGCGTAAAAATAATAATTATTCTAAAAATATTTTACAATTTAAATATATTCATATAGAAAATAATATTCATATGGTAAAATATTTGATGTAAATGAAAACGGAACTTAATTTAGCTGACTGTAAGTCAGACCTAAAAATGTTTTGGTTTTTGAATAAAACATCAGAAAATAAAACCAAAATTCAGCAAACTAAAATAAAATAAAAAATACACCTAAGTCCAGAATGATACAAGATTAAGGTACTTCAAATAAATTTTAAAGCAAAAAAACCATTTGAGAAATAAAGAAATTATTGTGGGATAGCAGACAGAAATAAACATCTTTTCAAAAGTTTTAACAGGAATAAAAACTACTCTGATAAATAAAGATAAGAAAAGTAAAATTAAGGCTTAACTTAATGAAGCATTATTCAGCAAACTTAACAGAGCCTTTGCGAGGAAACATCTATATTAACTTAATAGAGACATACAGCTAATTGATTTGGCTCATGAAGATACTCGTGGATTATCTCCTATATACATTCGGCCAATTACAAACGGTATTTAAATCAAATTTACCAAATACTTTAAAAGCAAAAACTTTCGATGAGTATGTGTTATCAGTACTGACATATGGAACTGAAACATGGGCTTTTAACACCAACATGGTCCACAAACTGAAATGGAATCAAAATATTGAAAAGAGCCACAAAAAATAAAATGATGGATGTTAAAAATGATGAAAAAATTATAATCAGAAATATCCTAATACAATTGGAGGAATATGGTTATTATTATTAGAGATACTGCTATTCAAATAGTTGGAGAAACTTCAGGAAAAAGAAAATACTGGTTCGCAAATGGGATGTAAAAAGTAACAGCACTGGTCATCAAAAAAACAAATTAGAAATTTGCTTAATCACTTTAACAAATAAAAAGTGGTAAAGCAATTGAAATAGATGATATCCCTGAAGAAGTCTGGACAGCTTTAGGTAAGACAAAAACAAGTGGGCTTGGTTTAATAAAATTATGGTAGTAGGGCAAAAGCCAGACAAATGGAGAAGCAGTATATTATACCTGTTTATACCAATAAAGGAGAAATAGAGCAATGCACAAATTAGGGGGCCATAAAACTCCTTACTCACTCCATGAAAATATGGGAGTGGGTAATTGAGAGATGGATACTTGAAGAAATCGAAATATTCTAAAATCAATTTTATGCAAGGCAGATAAAAAACAGATGCTATTTTCTTTAAAAATGCATTTGATGTAAAAATACTGAATACATAAACAAACTCTCAAATGGGATTTATTGATCTTGAGAAAGCATCTGATAGAGTTCCTCGAGAGATTCTGTGTTGGGCGCTCCATAAGAAAAAAGTTACTGGTGGGTAGGTGAATATTGTTAGATACATGTATAAAGAAGTAACACCTAGTGTGAGTATAGAGCTGAGAGTGACTAATAAATTTCATGTAAAAGTAGTATTGCATCAGAGCTTAGTGCTTAGTCCTTATTAATTTATTCTTAATAATGTACGATCAGTACAAGGATCAAGTAACAAGGAAACTGCAGGGTAACATTTCCCGTGCTTAATTTATGCTGATAGAGTAGTGTTGGTGGATAATATTAAAAAATATTTAGAAAAAACAATTGGAACAGTGGAGACAAGCTCCTTAGAAAAGGGTTTAAAACGTAGTAGAACAAAAATAGAGCAGTTGGAATTATTTAAAGATGGAGTCACCTCTACAAATAAAATTATAACTTTGGATGTTAAAACAATTTTGAAAAGCAATAGTTTTAACTATTTATGATCGATATTTCAGAGTAATAAGGAAATAGATGGAGATGCATGCAATAGAATTATGGTGGGATAAATAAAGTGAAAGGAAGCGAATGGTGTGTTTTATAACAGAAAGATTCCAATGAAATCCTTGTGTTTGTAAAACAGTACAACTCCTAAGTTTACATTTTAAAGCAAGCCCCAGATGGCCAGATACATTGTGACATAAAAACAAAAAATCATAGACACCGTATACAACACTGGAAAATCTATTTATAACTCTCGACAGAAAATTAAATTTACTTATGTTTTCTGGTTAATTGTAATATGTTCTCCACGTTAATACTTTTTTATTCTTATAAAAGAGGAAATTTTACTTGGTGTTTTTGGTTTTACCATAGATTCAAGTACTTTTTACTACTATATTTTTTAGTTTCTAATTCAAAATGCATATAAATGTTAATTATAACCTTATCTCGGAATAATTAATAAAAATTAGTAAAGGAGTTAATCAAAATCATTTTAGTATACGTTTTTTTTCTTTTAGACATAAAGAGCTGCTACAAAGAACCGTGCCCAGAGGACACCTTCGCATGTGAAAAGATTTCTAAAATTTCATTTGACCGAAAAAATATTTTACACGAAATTCATTGTCTAGGACTGAAAGGTAAGTTAAAAACACAAAAGAATTTCAACGATGTTTTCCTAAACAAAATAAAACTGATTTTAAAAATTTTTTAAAGCTCTTTGACACTAAGCGAAATTACCAAAAATTGAGTTTTTGTTATTACTATTGGTTTAATAAGTTAAATCAAAGGCTTATTGGTCCCCAGTAAACACTATTTTAGTTTGGTCCCATCGTTACCTAATTGGTGACATATGTCATATGCTGGTGATATTTTGACATATATTGTAAATGTGATCCTTATAAAAATTTCAAAATAGCTGCTTTGGAAAAATAATACTTGGCTTTGCTTGATGCGTTTGTAGTCATGACGTTAATTTTCTTATTATGTCCATATAATAAAATACCTTGATAAAGACGAGTTTTTTACCTTAAAATTGTAGGAAAAATAGTTTTTCTTTGATCATAACAAGGATAACTGCGCTCAATACATTTATTCTATGCCCAGTAACGCATTTATTATATCGGTAACAAGAGCAATCTTTTTTGTAGGTAGTCCATTACATCTTGTCAGAGGCTGAACTGTTTTCCCTCGTGAAATTCGACAGCAAAAAGTGTATGAGGAGTATTTATAACTCTACAAATTACACAGAAAAATACACAATTTCACTAAACAGACATATAAGACAAGTCAATATAATTATTATTTAAAACAGCAAATTTTTTTAGGAAAAAATAAAAATTATTAATTTTTACAGCAGTTAAGCTAAATTAGACGTTAGCTAAGTAAGACGAAACTATGTGTTAATGAAAAATCAAACATAAATAAAATTCAAACTTCAATAAATTTTCTTATTACTAAATGATATAATAAAAAATACATAGACTTAAATTTAAAAAAATAAATACCTCAGAGCCAACAAATGGCTCTGTATCAAACATTTACGAAGTTTCAAAACTTCATTCAGAAAACTTAGTCAAAATATCAGTAGGTACGTTGGCTATGCAACCGACAACCTCTCAAAAGATTTGGCAAAAATATCCTAGGATGTATAGTGAGTAAAACTTATATCTACATGTATGTTCTTTCTTCTCATAAAATAATCCATTTGAAAGTAATTTTGTTTTTTTTGTGATAGGTTGTGTAAGTGATAAGTTAAATTTTTCTCTTTTGAAATAATGTGTTAACAATCGCCATATTTTATAATGTTACTTATTCCAACATATCATCTCCAGAATCATTTCTAGTTTCAAAGCCTAATAGTCCATGTATTACTTTATATCTTCTCTTGGATTTACCTACATATATGCATAGCTTATTTTTGTCTTCCACGTTTTCTCCCCCAGCGTTTCCACGCTGAGACACCTTAGTTTTAGTTGTTCAAAATATTCTACGATTGTCTTTTCGGTCCTAATGATTTCTTTTATTTGTTCGTTTTGAACTCTGCTTCGTTTCTAATTCTGCATGATATCCATCATACAGTTATTTCTATAGCTTTTAATCGTTTTTGTGATATTTTCTATATCTTTGTGTTTCTCTAATAAAAATAATAAATAACAAGTTCTTTTGTCTAATAAATTTTTTCTATCTGCTTGTCTGTAGCCATTTTTGACATTTTTCCTCGTTTATTTTGAAGTTGTATTTAATTTATTTTATCCACCATGTTATTATTTCTATATTTTTTTCTCCAGTTTGTCACAACGGTTCTAATGCTGTCTCATATATCGATTCTTTGATCTGTTTATGTATCTCTTTAATACACATGCTCCTTTATGTCTAATCATTCTTGATAGAGTACTCATATCTTGTTAACGGCCTGATAAGTTGTATTTCACTCTTTCAATGGTATCAATCGTCTTCTTTTCGATTTCTTGCAGTTCGATGTAGTTCAGGTCCCTCATTCCCAATCTGAAGGACTAACGAAGTTTTGTATCAAGGTTTTCTTCCTCTAATTGTCTTCAAGGGATCAGCCTGTCTGGTTCTTCCACTTTTTGATGTTGTGTCGCCGCCGTTGCCATTTTTGACGTATATCCTAGTCACGAACTCTTACAAGATGCTATTATCCGGGCCAGATAAACCCTGATTTCTTAAAAAGGTCCTACTCTTTTTAGAAAGATAAAAAACTACGCTGTTCAACCCACAACCAACGCAGGCTATTTTCATTTTATTCTTTTTAATAATTATCCGATATTCATGACATTCTCATGACAAAAATCGCCAAATTTTTGAATAAGTATAAAGTATTTATATCTACTATACTGAATTGCAGTTTCATAGTCTAATTTTTTAGCCCATCTGTTTTGGTATCATTCTTATGCCATCATCGCTTAGTAGAACACACAATTTAGGACAATATATTCATACAATTTTATACGAAACTTTTACTTTTATAATAAAAAAAAAATGTGTAAATCAGTATAAAATGGTAAATGTTTTTAAAAGTAACTACCGTTACAAATATTTATAGGTACAAAAATATAACGTAATTATGGGTACAAATATTTCTAGAGTGGTAATTAAAACATCAGGGATTCCAAAAATATCCTGCAATGTTCTGGGACATTCCTATCTCTAATAGCTAACCTAAAATGAGTGGATATATATATATATATATATATATATATATATATATATATATATATATATATATATATATATATATATATATATGTTCTGGGACATTCCCATGGCTAATAGCTAACCTAAAATGAGTGGTTATATATATATATATATATATATATATATATATATATATATATATATATATATATATATATATATTACTGTGATATCAAGAATTTTAATTTTAAAACTTTACAAAATATAAACATATAATACATAAAACATTATTTAAATTTTTGATTTATGATTTATGTCACACCTTTCAATTTTGTTATGTCAGGTTTTACTTGTGCTTCAATTTCTATATTTTACAGCTGATGGGTTAGGTCCAAAGAATAACGGAATAAAAAAACATAATATGATATGAAAATAATGTAATAAAATAAACTGATTAAAATACCTCCAAAAATTATTAGCATACAATGTTTATCAAACAAAATTCGTTCTACGTACGTGAACCTTCAATAATGCATGGATAATATAATACAGTTACAATCTAAAATCCAGCTTATTATTCTACATAAATAAATCAAGTAATATTCAGTGTCCTTCCTTATGCAATTTTGGTATATCGATTGTACCAAGAAAAATTTGTATGAATTATCCAATTCTCTCCACAGCTCCGTGTCCCCTCTCAGAACAAATTTGATCTCCTTCGACTATCGACAACTTATTCACACGTTACTAATATGATATAATATTATTTGACCCAAAATTCTCAAATTGAATATATTATGAATGTTTCTCCCGTTGAAACGCTTCCTCTGCCTTGAGTTGTCCAATTCCTCATTCTATGCAAAATTAACTATTAGTTCTCAGCAGCCTCCTATGTAATTGGCAATATTCAACAAGATATTGCAATTTAGTGTCTTCAATGCTCTCCTTCGAATGCACGTACCTTTTCAATGATGCCAGCCTCTTTTCCTCTCAACAAACTTAATTTCTCGTTCCGAAATAAACAGCGATACGTAGAATACAAGTAGGAAAAGTTTACTTACAAATTTGTACCAGATCAACTATCCGTCGGACACACTTATTTCACCAACTCACAACTTATACCCCTGCAGACACCTCGAAAACCAACCATTCACTTTAAGAAACTGGAACTAACTAACTTCTCTCTCATGTATCCATCCATCCCACCTCTCATTATACACACCCATCTCACCACTTTCCAAATTCTCAGCCAATCAGAAATTTGCATACCATTCCCCACATAAAATCAGAAATACCTACAAACTTTCCTAATTCATATTATTTCTACAAGGACACTTAATTTCTACTAGGTATTTACAGATTCCGAAAAACCATTTACGTATTAACTATTTTTATTGTCCTGTTCATGGCGCAAAACCCGGATTACGGAACCCTTTATGGCTTATGGGAAAAAACCATCGTTAACTTCTATTCATTGTACGCGCACTATCCACTTGTTATATTTATACAAAAGATTATTTATGACTAGGATTACCTTTAGTTAATTCCAGGCAGTTCGGATTATATATTGATTTCATCATTTAATATTTTTACTCTTCAATTTTGAATACCACAACAATATATATAATATATACTTTTAACTTACCAAGAATTTAAATTTTCAGCGATCATTGTCCTTTTCATATTTTTTTTTGAACTCAAACTAATTTGCAATTGTTTATCCGTAATTTTTTTACGTCTTCTCTTCTCAAATAAAAATTATCAAAATCCATGCACATATACTATTGTTTTAAAATTCAACGAAAAAAGAAAGACAGTGGTATAATTGAATAATGGTAGTTCGTAATCAACGACGACCTACAGTTGACCTATAAGAAGTTGGAATTTACCTAATAAAAGCATGTTCAAAGATAACTATTCTTCGCAAATAGGCTTATTTACATTTAAAATTGTAGCTTACAATTACAAACAACAATTAACAAAGACACGATGCAATATTAGTCCAGTAATACTCTAACTTAGAAAATAATATTTAGGTTTTGCTTATGTTAAAATGGCTGGTTCTAAAACTGCTTTTTTGTGGCATGACTAATGCCAATATTATGTTTATATGGGATTAAGCCACAGTTTTCGTTTTAATGATAATCACATTTTTAACTAACGACGTGTTTGACGTTTCGACTTCCACTCAGAAAATCGTTAACAAAAAAGAATATGAAAAATTCCAGTATAACCAAAGTTATTTGTTATTATATTATGTCACAAAATTGATATACTTGGCCTCGTTTTGTAGACAGCAGCACGTAAATGGCTGAAAAAGTCTGAGGGTGCTTTTAGCATAGGAATATCAAATTATGACTTTTTTTTGTGTTTTGTATTTGTATAAACTGTAATTGAGGTTTTGTAACGTAAATTACACAAATGCAGATTTGTGTTTTGTGTATTTTATGTTGCATAATTATTAAACAGGTATCGTTATATTAAATTTATTATCATTAAAAGTATTTTGCGTTTACATACTTAGGGATTAAAACCCTAGCACATCCTGCTAAATTCAGCTGATGGGTTTGCTACACATTTTTCTTGATTGAGTAGAACTGCTTCTTTGACTTTTCTCTTTTTCTTTCATGTTCGTTCTTTCATGATTATTGATGCATGTTTCCATTGTGGTTTATGTTCGTTGTCCCAGGCATGTTTGCATATCTGGGATTTTCCGAATATTCTGTTCTTAATATATTATGTTTCATACTCGTTTATCTCAATTAGTGATTTTCTGGTTTCTCTCATACAGAAATTGTTGTATTCACAGGGTATTTTATAGATGCAGTTTTTTTATCTTTTTTTTGTGTTGTTGGGTTTAGTTTTAAACAGAATATAAGTTCCTTCTTGTGAGTGCTTTTGGAGTACTTGTGGTGTTTTGTTGTTTTCTTTCTTTAATCTTGCGGAATTCCTTATTTGTAAAAGACAATGGGTAGACATTTTTAGTTAAAACCTTTGTCAGCAGGTTTTTTCTTCCTGAAATGCATTTTCTTAGAGCACGTACTTCGGGCTCTATCGTGTGGGGAGTTAATACTTTCTTATTCTTTATGTGATGTTTACGTTGTAACTGGAGTGGTAATTTAAATATCTGCTGATGTAGGTTGGTTTTTTGAAGACTTTGGTTGCATATCCTATATGATGTTTTAATTAACTTTAACGCAGAAGGATGAAATACTTTTGGAAATATTCTAGTGTATAATCCTCCTCAAAATATTTAAAGCTATAAACGACCAAAGGCAGTGGCGAAAAAGATACATTAAATACAGTGACTAGATGAGTTGGATCCATAAGACGAATGACAAACAATATGATTACTAAAAACAGGAACACCTATAGGAAGAGTTAGTAGAGGCCAACGGCAAATTAGGTGGTTAGATGGAGTTGAGACTGACTTAGGGACACTAAAAATTAGAAGATGGCAACACATCGCCAGAAACCACCGAACAGAATAGCTATGAATCTTAGAGCAGGACAGGATCAATCAAAGGATGGTTGAGTCAAAGATGATAATAACTACGAACAAATTATAAAACAGATACTGTTATTACAGTATCTAGGATTAAGAACGAACTGGAAGAAGTGGTCAGAAAATTGATTAAACTAAAGGTATACTAAAGATGTAACGTCTAAGAATTCTTATGCTTATATTGATGTTTAAAGATAAGTTGCAGACAATCTTCCTCAGACTGTTAAAAAAGCTTTTGGCTTTTTTAATACCACTTTCTATTTAGTAGCTATGATCCTAGAGATCCTTAATATTTAAAGTACAAATAGCATATTTTTTCCACTCTTTCTAACGGTGTATCCTTTATTGTAATTTGGGCGTTTATGTTGGTGTCCATACTAATAATCATTATATTTGTTACATGTTTCTACAACATCATCCACCATCCTTTGGAGCTCCTGCGCACTATCTGTTATCAATATTGGATCGTCTGCATATCTAATATTTTTTTATAAGTTGGCCATTTACTGCAATGCCATCCTATGATTCGTCCAAGACTTCTCTAAAGATGTTTTCAAGATTAAATAATGTTGGTGATACTATGCAACTCTGTCTAACTCCTTTGCTTGTTGCGTGTTGCTTTTTGTTGGAGACAGAAGTTTGAGATCAGTTTTATATCCCTACTATCGAGACCTGCAAAGGCCTTCTCAGAATCAATGAAACATGCATACACATCGTATTTGATATTCATACATCATCGAGGGAAAAGTGGTTCTCTCGTTCCGAGTCCTGCTGTGAATCCAAATTAAACTTTCACTTGGGTGTTGTTTCTTCTAATTTGGTATATATGCGTAAGTGAATGATAATAAGGAGTACTTTAAGTACATGGCTTATTAAACTAAGTAATCTGTGTTATTCACATTTGCTAGCGTTAGCTTTTTGGGAAGTAGAATAAATATTGATAGCAGCCAGTCTTTTGGTAAGCGACCAGTCTTATATATTACCAGTCTTATATATATATATATATATATATATATATATATTGTTGAATAGCTTAATAGGAGCTGTGTTTTGGTGTGCTTCTAATAGATTTAAAATTTCACCATGCACTTGATATGATGATGATATGATATTCATGCGAAAGTGTGATACAGATGTCTTCATTTCGTTCCAATGTTCTTTTATGCCGCTCATAGTGTCTTCACCTACGTTCGCAAAGTTTTTATTATTCTTGTTTTTACTTTTTCCTAGATGTTATTTTCTTTTAGTAATTTATTATCTATTTTGGGCGTTATTTTCTCATGAACTATTGTGTGTCGTATGTTGATATTTGCTACTATAATGTGAGAAAACCTCTAGGACTGGATGTTTTTTTGTTGAGGTGATTGAGGTGATGAATTAATTTGGTTTATCTCCGGGTGCTTTACATATATAAATCTGCTTAGATGTAACTTTGAAAATGTATTCGTTACAACCTTATCCATCCCTTGGCAGAATTAAATCAGCCTTCTCGTCTTTCGTTTTTTGGGCCAAGATCATTTTGGCGGTAAAATTGCCCATAATAATAGTTAGCTCATGTTTTTTGTCAGTTTTAAAGAGTAGTCTTCTGGAATCTGATAAAAAAATTTTATTTCTTCTTCAGTGGATTTGGATGTCGGTGCGTAGACCTGAATGATGTTTATGTTAGAGGGACTTAAAGTCAATCTTCAATAGCACACCTCTGTCTGATAAGAGAGAGGTGTGCTATAAAATCGTAAATCCTATCACTTCTTTAGCTGTTTTACTATTATCACTACGCCATTTCTGTTTCTTGTTGTGTCATCTCCCGATGATAGATATGGTCTTCATCTGAAATTGTTACTCCTGAATTTGGCCGTCGAACTTCACTGCATCCTAAAACATCTAAAACATTTTCTTTGAATAATATTTGCTGCCTTGCTACTTAGTATATTCTTGGAATGTTTTACGTACCGATCCTTTTTACTTTAAGGACATTATTGTCTGAATCGACTCTTACTACTCTCTCCCCACTTAAATGGTGCCCGGGACTGAGGGTTCTTTTGAATTTTCAGCCATTATGGTGTTCTGGGGATAACCTTACGGACCTTTAATGTAGTATTTATCCCATTGGCTAATTTACCTTTTCTTTTTAGGAGCCAATTTCTTAGCTCCAGGGCAATAAAGTGCCCTAACACGTATCGGTTCTTCCATCCGTAGCTGTTGACCATCAAGTGGGGGATTATTTATACCGGTAGTCATTCGCTCACGGGAGTGTGTAATAAAAGGAAATATGGTGACCCATACGCCCGTGGAAAGAAAGATATATCACTCAACATAGGTTGCCAACTGTATGGCTCGTCCACTATATGATAGCATGAAGGATAGGATTTGGACTATTTTGAGAGGATAAAAATACACACTTCTGTAAAATATAATAAAAAGAAAGATGAAAGGACGAAGGAATTCACGCAGTAAAAGTATAATCTGGATGAGAAACTTAAGAGAGTGGTTTGGCTGTACGATAAAATAACCATTCAGAACAGCAGTAAACCAACCAAAAGAAAAATGAAGAATATAGATGATCTAAATTGGTCTCACCTAAGCCTAGAATCTCTAATGAATGATCTTTTCAAAAGTGCATAACAGGTTATCCACGAGTTCTTATTTCTTTTGACAAAGTTGAAATACATAATTCATTAAAGGTCCAATATTGATTTTTTACAAGTTTTTTATTAAAAAAACGTAGATTCCACGACGAGGTCCATAATTGCTTGACTTTTTTGTTTAATATTCTAAATTTCATTTTTATACTAACGAGTGTTTTTTAATTCAGGTAATATATAATTAAAATTTGATGTATTACTATTATCGATTTGTATTATTTAAGAAGATATTTTTAAGATGTTTAAATAATGACAATCACTGTTTTAAAGCTTTTACATATTTTCTTTAAAACATATCTCGACCATAAAAGAAGTGGCACAGTCAAATATTTCGTGAAATTAATATCTGATAGCTTTGAGGTGGGCAACTTTAAAATTGTAAATAGGAACCTGCAGTTTTTATTAAAGATTTGGATTCCTGATACAAAAATAAGTAACTTTTATCCTGATACCCTATGAAAATGACGGAAACGGACTAATATCTCAAGAAAGACACTTCTTAATGAAAAATAAAAACTCACGTGTTTAATATATTTCAAAAATCTATCGAACGAAACCCAATACGACTTCCACTCCTATCCTCTAGGAGTGGGGCGGGGAATAATTTTGATATGGAAACACCCATTTTTTATTAAATGGGGGTTTATTTTATTAAAAATGGGGGTTTCCAGCAGTGTTTTACAGTTTTTTAGTGGCAAAAATATGCAGACATGCTAGATTCTGAGCTGCTACGTCTTAAAACAAAAGTAAAGATCTATGAAAAATTCGTAGAGGTACTCAAAAATGTGTCTAGAAAAGCTATCCCCAGAGGATTTAGACAACAATATGTTCCTGGGATGTCTAGTGAGTCCAAAGAACTAATGAGAACATATAAACCCTCTATTCCACTGACCTTTTTAGCCAAGAAACGTTTGACTGCGGAGCAGTACTAAGTCAAGCCAGACAGGAAAAGTGGCCCTAGAAAAATGAACATGACACATAGTAGCAAAATAGCATGGAACCTTGTAAAAAAACTTAGCGGTGATCCAAAAGAACATAAACCACCTTTCAAGGTTACAGCAAACCAAGTTACTGCTGAACTCCTTATGAATGGAAGAACTACGAACCGATATAAGGACCCAAACACTAGAACAAGATTGGATTCGGAGACAAACCACCTAGGAACTCCTTTTACACTAAAAAAACTCAACGACGGTATGAACAGGTTAAAAAACGGGAAAGCTGCAGGTGTGGATGATATATACTGTGAACAAATAAAGCATCTAGGCCAAGGAGCAAAAAACTGGATATTGCAATTTTGTAACACGTGCTGCAAAACCTGCGAAATTCCAAAATCATGGAGGAAATCTAAAGTAATAGCCTTGTTAAAACCAGGAAAAGATCCAGAAAACCCCAGTAGCTACAGACCTATCTCGCTTTTGTGTCACTTTTTCAAACTATACGAGTGACTCATACTCGCCAAAATAGAAAAAATGACGACAAGCACCTCATCCCACAACAAGAAGGATTCAGACCCGGCAAATCTTACACCGGTCAAGTCCTTGCACTAACAGAACACATTGAAGAGGGCTTTGAAGAAAAACTTATAGCAGGGGCTGCTGTCGTAGATTTAACAGCAGCCTATGACACAGTAAGGCACAAAATATTGCTCCGCAAATTATACGACACTCTCAATGACCACCATCTGAGTAAGGTCGTATATTCATTATTACAAAACAGACAGTTTTTTCGTTATGCTGGAGGGTAAAGAAAGTAGGTGGAGAGTTAAAAAAATGGCTTCCGACAGGGAAGTGTTTTAGCACCAATGCTCTTTAATATATACACAAACGACCAACCTACGCCAACCGAAACCAAGCACTTCCTCTATGCTGACGATCTTGCAATATATGCTCAAGGAAATAGTTTTGAAGAAGTGAAGGAGAAACTCGAAACTGCCTTAAAAACAATGACAGCGTACTACCTGCGGAATTCCCTGAGACCCAATCCCTCTAAAACCCAAGTCTGCGCTTTCCATCCTCGCGCAAAGAAATCCAAGCGAAAACTCCAAATTGCGTGGAATGGTAATACATTAGAACACACAAACCAACTTATATATCTTGGAATAACGCTTAACCGGTCCCTCTCCTACAGACAGCATTGCATAAAAACGAGAAGGAAAGTAACAACTAGTAACAGCATACTCAGAAAGCTAACGGGAACTAAATGGGGTGCACGTCCTCGCGTTTTAAGAACAACGGCACAGATACTGTGTTTTTCAACTGCTAAATATGCGTGCCTCGTTTTGGGGCAGATACGCCCACACCAAACAAGTTGATACTGCGCTAAATGAGTCGTGTAGGATAGTAAGGGGTACATGAAACCAACGCCACTCTCAAATCTATATAAAGCAGCGAATTTTGCAGAACCCTCAACACGCAGAGGCGTTGCAGAGCACATAGAGAAAATTAAACAGATCGCGGACGAGCGGCATGCCCTATACAAAGCTCGAACACTACGAAAGCGGCTAAAATCTAGAAAAAGCTTCCTTGGAACAGTGCAGGATGAACCGCCTGAGTATTTTCCTCTTCCCCAGGTTAAATGGACCGGCCAATCCCTAGACTTTAAAACGTGGAAAACTATGAATAGGATAAGAAAACTACGAATAGGGGTCGCTCCAGTAAAATCAAACATGGCAAAATGGGGAAAAATCGACCAAGATGATGCGAACTGTGACTGTGGAGAAGCACAGAATATGGAACATCTTCTTACATGCAGAAACTGTCCTCATCGATGTACGCTCGAAGATTGGAACCGAACAAAGATGGAACCGACGTAGCACGATACTGGGCCGAAATTTTATGAATGACATGTCCGGACACGATAAAGTAAAGTAAGTTTTTTAGTTCGATGTAAATTTCGCAAAATAGCACACCCGGTTGGCAACCGATCTCTCAGAAATGATTGAAGTGACCAGCGATTAAATCGTCGGAGTAATGTAAAAGTTTAAATTCAGCGTTTTTAAGGGATATTTCAAATGCTTTATATTTGTTGCCAAAACTCAAAATTGAAATTTTGTCTTATAATTTTTAAATATTAGACTTCAGCATTGAAAACTCGTTAGCGACTCATCAATGAAAGTGATATTATATTTTATCGATCTTATCAGAATCCTAAAAAAATGGCAAATATTAAATATTTATTTATTTAACGGATTTATAGAAACTGGCAAAATACAAAAACTGTATACCAAAACTACACTTTTCACCTTTAAAACTAATTTTATTATGTCGATAGGATAATCTGATCAAAATATATCAAATTCTTACCGTCGAGTTGATAAAAATTTTATTTAACAAATTGATTTCGCGCTCATAACTAACATTCAAAATTGGATCATTTTACGCAAAAAGGTCTAATAATCTAATAAATATTTGTGTTCAAATTTATTTCGTATCTAGCTACGTTTCTTGTTGGAAACATCTTTTCTACGGCATTCAGATTCTTAGTAAATTTACGTTTTTCGTCCACATTCTTACGATGGAATTTTTACGAGGAAAAACGCGGATAAGAGTGGCAAATTTTTCTGCAACTTTTTTAGGGTCCCAGAATTTACATTCTCAGCAAAGTTCAGCTTGTTCATATGATTTGTAGAGGTTCATTTACATTTTCGTCTTTGACGACTGGAGTAAATTAAATTCGGATGTTTAAAACAATTATTCACTAGTATTTTGAGTTAATTTTTAACTTTTTATTTTTTTTTTAATCAAATTGTTGGGATAGTTCGAATTGTTTTACCGTGGAAAAAATTAGCTCTATGTTTTTTAAAACTCCTTTTTGTTACAACTATATGTAATTTTGGTAACGTGTCGTAAGTATTTGTATATAAACTTAAACCTCGGGTTCTATCATATCTATAGAAAAGAAGTATTTATATTCTAGTTAGGAGTAAACAAAATTGTTAGAGCAATTTTTTGGTAGGAATGTAGAGCGACAATATAATATAAGTATGTTTGTTTCCCTCTCCTTTTGATTATGTATGCATTTTGGTTTTTTAGAGAGGTTTAGCATATTTGTCATTCTTTTAGAATCTTTCTATAACCAATTTTCTCATATTTCTCCTTTTATTTTCCCCCTTTCTTATAGTACCTAATTCTGTCATTTTCATTGGTATGTTTCAATTTCCAATTTTTTATCTAAATATGCCCCATTCTGTATAAATAGACCCACGACACAAAGTTACGTTACAAGTTAACTAAAATCGTTTTTGTTTTTTCGCAACATTTTTCTCCATATTCACTATAATTTCCATTTTTGATGCGATTGAGGTTATTTTATTGGATGGATAATCTTAATATACTAACATAATCTTAATATTAGGAAACCAACGAATTATGTCTACAGTGCATCTAGAGAGAATTACCAATTACTTGATACTGTAAATATATATATATATATATATATATATATATATATATATATATATATATATATATATGTATATATATATATATATAAATATTTATAAATATATATATATATATATATATATATATATATATATATATATATATATATATATATATATATTTATATATTCCTGTCAGAATTATCTTATTCTTATTATTTCCCAAAAGAAAGGAAGATTATAAGAGAGTAACAAATAAATAGAAGCTATAAATTAACAATTTTTATTTCTTAAAAGTTTAGCCATTTAAAAGTTAATATGGAATGTCAACATAATACGAAAATAAACAATGGATCGCAATGTATAGCAAAATAATCAAACAGTGCAAATAGAAAAATACAAAAATGTAAATTTAGACAAATCTGGTTTTAAACAAATACTTTTCGAATTTAATGGAATACGTTTATAACGTATACAAAAAAACGTAACACTGCAATGCACTAAATACGTCTGGAATACAAGTTAAAACGAAACCAGGTATACTTCCTTAGCTTACCAATCTGCTTATTTCTTATCTAACCGCTATTGCACTTATATTGTACGCTTTCAACTTTTAACTCCTTTTCTGGAGTTTAGCTTCTATTACATCTCTTTAAATAAGACTGTGTTTACTTAACTAATACACTATTTTCCTTATTTCTTTTTACTGGCAAAGTATTAAGTTGTGATAATTTACAAATAATTCCCCTTTATTCTTTTGGGTTCGGACACTCAAATGAAGGCGACTGCCTCTCACGGCCGCATATAGAAAAGTGACGTATAGGCGGAACTGAGATAAAACGAATTTAACGTGGGACAAATATTATTTCTTCTCGAAAGAGCACTTTGCTATTTATAAAGAGACTATAAAGTTATTTAAATTATTACTTTTAAAATGCAGAAGGAATATGAACCTTTTTGGGCTTTTATGATTTACAGTGAACAATGCTACAAACTAAATAGTCCCAATCATAAAATCTTACAATTATTTATTTAAACACTAGTATGTAGTTATATAAATACATAAATAAATACATAAATGATGAACACTAGTTAACATATTACTTGATGTTTTATAGACTTGCCCAATGCAATTTAGTAGTTATTTCTTTTGTTGTAGATGATGTCTTAAAAAATGTAACTAGCTCTGAGCCAAATTCTTTTGGTCCACGCATTATCTTCGCAAGTTATCAATATAGTGGAAATTACGAAATAATTCACACCAATACCGATTCCGACGTTACCCCTAGTCCGGCTAAGAAAAATAAGGACTTTGAAGAAATAGAGTTTAATCATATTGGTAAAGGAATTCCAAAGACTGGAAATCATGGATTTTCGGAAGTTGATGATCTAAATGGAGAAGCGGAAGTTATCCATTAGTATTTTTGAGTGATGATATCAGATTTAAATTGTGTAACTTATTGAAATTTTATTGTGATTTTTAAGCTTTAGGTAATAAAATTCTATACTTTTAATCCTTTGTCTATTTTATTAAAAAAAAAAAAATAGATTTTTAACAATTCCTACGAAAAAAGTAATGATGGAATGCGGTTTACGTGTGTTAATATAGACATTTCATTGCAGTCAATGATAATTTCAATATTTTGTGATAGTAACTGAATTGTAGATCATAATAAACTAATTTGAAGCTTAAAAAACTACTTTGACACAGTAAGTAATTCATTTAATAAATTATTTCTCTTATGATAAGAGTATTATGAATTCAATAATTAATTTTATTTCAGTGTGTAGATATATTAAGTGCTTCCAACTAGTCCAGAGAAATGTAAAAAAGTAAACTGTGCGGGAATTTGACCAGGTATCTGATAAGTTTTTATATTCAAAAAGTTATATTCAAAAGCTTTATGTTACTGTCCTAAAGTAAAAGTTCGATGGACTAATTATTAACAATTTAAGACCAAATATGCACTATTTAAGCATTTTTAACGAATTTGGAGGTAATTATTTTATAAAACACGTTTAATGCCTTAACATCGCATGTTTACATGCTGATTTACTAATTTGTTGCTTAGAAAACTGTAAAAAAATATAAGAATTCTTAATTATTAATAAATGTTAATAACTATTGTAAAAATGGACCTATAACTTTAATATTGCATGGAAAATTGGATCTTATAGTTTAAAAATGTGGTTAAAGTTAGTTAAAATAGGGTTATTCATCAATTAGTTTAAAAGTTATTCAATTTACTCAATAGTACTCAAAGAGATAGAGAGAAAGTTATAATATCAAATGAATTTAAAAAAAGGTAAAAAACCATTTCCAACATTGCAAAACTTGATTGCAAAAGCATTGCACTTTTTTACTTATTAACAATTTAAATAAGTTTTTTGCTATTTCCCGGGAAAAAAAAATTTATATTTAAAAAATTGGCAAGTTTAAAAAAATAGTTAATATTATGTTATATTCTGAACGATGGTATTCCTTTTTTTTTAAATTGGTGATAACAAAATATGAAACATGAACATCAAATTAGAGCTATAAAATATCTTCAGTTCTTGTTGATGGATTTTGACGTTTCGTTTTATAATTTGCATGTACTTATTGTGTATATTGCAAACATCCCATTTATTAATAAATTTAATGCTACATTAGGCTTGTAAGCTGTTTAAACCATTTTTGGAGAGAAAATTACGAAATTTTTAGAACAATTTTTTTAAACAAACTAAATCACCAACAGTAAAATAATAGAAAACATCCTGTAAATAGAAATATATTATTTGTAATGATATACCAGTCACGGGAAAAGAATGTGGTTTTCTAAATTTAGTAAATATTAGTTATTTTAGAGGCTTTCGGGGAAAAATGGACAATAGTAATTTTGTAAACAATTTCGATGAAGTCTACGGTCCGATGTATTTAGTAGGATTTTTGGTGAATCATATTATTCTCTTCTTTTCATAAATATAGAAATCTAAAGCATTTTAAGTAAACTGTTTGTTGTGTTTAATACGTCAGGTAATTTTATAAGTTAGAGATGCGTTTGAGAGGGGCTGAGTTTCGGATTGGTGAGGAAGAAAAAAAAGTGGGCGAATGGGGGTTTAATGCGATACAAGAGGAAGAAAAGAGGCATTGTGATTTGAACATCGAGAAAAAGCAGTTGAGTGTAAGAAAGAGAATATTTGGTAAAAAGTGGTGTTTTTTGGTGTTTGTGTTGAAAATATTATGCAAATGTGGTAAGCAGAAATGTAGCCAAAAAGAACGAGAGTAATTACTGTAAGTAGCAACAGATATATTTTCTTGGTATGAGAGGAAGCAGAGTGTATATAGGAGTTAGGAGCTTGGAGTAAATGTTTGAGCACAGATTACGGCAGTTTTTCATAAACTGTTTTAGTTTATCAACTACAGTAGACAGAATATAGAGCAAGCATATTTAGAGAATCAGGAAAGGACGTGCGGTCTATTTAGGTCAAACATAGAGCAAGCATATTTGGAGAATCAGGAAAGGACTTGCGGTCTATTCAGGTCACAATCAAAGTATCATTAAGTGGAGTCAGCATTTTTTTTGTTAAAAAAAAAAGTTTTGACTTGTTTATTTTTTTACAGAGACATTTGACTACGACCATATATTAAGATTTGTGTTAATTATTTGGGTTTTAAAATTGTTTCTTATTAATTAGAGAAGACAAGTGACCAATACATTTTGATTTTGTTTTTGATTTATAAAAATTAAAATAAAAGGTCTTTGATTTTGGCATAATTATATCTAATGTTTTATTGATAATTAGTAAATGCTTGATTTGATGGATAAGTGATTTAAATTTTTTTGAATTATCGTGTATGGTATAAATTTATATGATTATCGTAATCTTTAATAGTAATATATTTTAAAAATAAATAACCTTTGTTTTTACGTTTATAATTGTTTTGTCTATAAATTTATTTTCCTATTGTTTATCTTTTTCCTAAATGACAACTATCCTAAAGTACTTTGAAGCCACGTTTATTGTTTTTACATAGTAAAAGAGTCATGAAATATTGAGTTTTAATTTATTTTGTAAAGATAGCGTAAGTAGAGATCAGATTCTTATGAAGTATATATATTAGTATATTATAGTATAAAGTATATTATATATATATATATATATATATATATATATATATATATATATATATATATATATATATATATATATATATATATATATATAATATATATATATATATATATATATATATATATATATATATATATATATATATATATATATATATATATAATATATATTGTTTTGGTATCGACCGTATATTATTTAAAATAATGTTCTTTGGTATATGTCAGGTTCTGTCTGTCTGCCAGCTGATTGTTGGCTTCATCAGAAGTGCAAGAGGTAGAACTGTTCACAAAAAAAACAAGACAAACATTTGTTTTACACTTTCACAATTGGACTTGTGTCCAAGATCGTTTCATTATCATAATTTTCAGCATATTCTACCGATTATGGTGTAGCCTCCCTTACATAGTAATTTTTTATTTCTGCTCACGATTGTCTAATATTTGCTTTTCTGTGCCATGTTGTATCGGCTTGTTTCCCGATCTTATAGTTCCATCTTAAATTTGGACATCTTCTTGGTCTTTTGATGTCTGATCTATTCTATTCTTTTTCGATCTCTATTTATTATACCTAGCATGCCTCGCTCCATTAACCTTTGAGTGACTTTAATGTTCGATATTATCTCTTTCTTCATTATGTCAGGATGTATAAACTAATCGAATACTTTTTTCTTCAGAAGGAGTCCATTTTGATTTGCCAAATCGATTTGCCAAATTGAATATTATGAAAATTTGGGAGTAAATTAATAACCAAATTAAGATGCTCTGAAAATAACAAACTTTTATTTATTGATACAAAATTTGCAAACTTATAATTATAAGGTATCATACATGAAAATAACAAAGAAACAACAATTAAAGCTATAAATAAGGGTGGATCATTTCTCGTTCATAATTTTCATAATGAATTTAATATTTATTTTCATAACGTTTATTTTCCCTTGTCACTGTCACTTATCTCAAACTGCTTGGAAATCTTGCGTTTCGTCGGTATTGTGGTAAAATTCAAATTTAAGAAGATCTCGACAGCAGATATTGTATGTTGGGATTTTCTTTGCATATATATATATATATATATATATATATATATATATATATATATATATATATATATATATATATATATATATATGTATATATATATATATATCTATATATATTGTTCACGAAAATTTCTTATAAATTCAAATATAAGCGATCTATTCCTATGTTTTCCAATAAAAATCAATCTAACAATATAGTTCAAATTTTTTTGTCGAAATTTGTTTAAATAATTTACATAATTAATTTAACATTAAACTTATTAACAAAAAAAACATTTGCAATTTACTAAAAGACTACATACAAATTAAAAAATAAACGTATCTATCAAAGATAACCATATGTACATATAGTTTATAGCACCCATTTGAAAGTACCTTCACCACTACTCTAAGCTGAACTAATTGGAGCTCCACATTTTTAAGCTTTCTAGAGGACTTTGTTCAAAAGCAATATTTTTAAATTTCGACAAAAAAATTTGAACTATATTGTTATATTGATTTTTATTGGAAAACATAGGAATAGATCGCTTATATTTGAATTTATAAGAAATTTTCGTGAACAATATATATATATATATATATATATATATATATATATATATATATATATATATATATATATATATATATATATATATATATATATATATCTATATATATTGTTCTCGAAAATTTCTTATAATAAATTCAAATATAAGCGATCTATTCCTATGTTTTCCAATAAAAATCAATCTAACAATATAGTTCAAATTTTTTTGTCGAAATTTGTTTAAATAATTTACATGATTAATTTAACATTAAATTTATTAACAAAAAAAAAACATTTGCAATTTACTAAAAGACTACATACAAATTAAAAAATAAACGTATCTATCAAAGATAACCATATGTACATATAGTTTATAGCACCCATTTAAAAGCACCTTCACCACTACTATAAGCTGAACTAATTGGAGCTCCACATTTTTAAGCTTTCTAGAGGACTTTGTTCAAAAGCTATATTTTTAAACTTGATTTTGCGAATGCGACTAATTAGGTTTCTTAATTATTGTAAAGAAGCAATAGGGGAAACGTGGATACACTAAGACGAAAAAATTTTGGTCTTCATATTTTTTTTTCAAAATGTTTTTATTTACTAAAGTATGACAAAAATACATGACTAGGTTAATTGGCAATACAAATGAACATTTAAAGTACTAAAAATATCGTATAAAAAAAGTTTCACTCAAACAAAATAATAGGTGCAATTGTCTCACTGTACCCTTCCTTGGGGGTATAGTAAGACAACAGTATATTTTTGATTTATTATTGTTCAAACTAATAGACAGTCTTCTTAAATCAAAATTTATTGCTGTTTTTTAAGACTTGTTACAAAAAGAGAAGGAAAATCCATTTTGGATCACTCATACACACTTTAAGAAATAGTATCAGTTACTAAATTAACTAAAAAATGACGCCCTCTGATAACATGCGGTTCTTTTAATATTTTAACAATTTGATCTGCAGAAATAGTACAAATATCCGTGACATTAGGAAATACTAAATATTTATTGTTTTTTTTATGAATTTTTTTTCATAAAGTTAACTTCGACAGCCATAATATTGTGTTTTACAACTTGCTCCACAAGATACTTTTTCACTGTTTTATTTTTGGCATCATAATCAAGTCTAATCAATATGAAATCTTTGACTTAAAGCCTTAAAACTATGACTGGGTCAACTGTTGGTAAAATCTTCTTCTTCTTCTTCTTTACGTGCCATCTCCTCTAAGAAGGTTGGCAACCATCATTTCTATTCGCACTTTCTACATCGCTGCTCTAAAGAGGTCAGCAGAAGTGCAGTTAAACCAAGCTCCCAAATTATTCAACCAGGACTTCTTCTTCCGCGACTCCTTCTACCCTGTATTCTTCCTTGCATTATTAATTGCAACAAGTTATAACGCTCGCTCCTCATGACATGTCCCAGATATTGCAGTTTTCTGAGTTTAATTGTATTTAAAACCTCTTTATCTTTTCCCATTCTTCTCAACACCTCGACATTCGTGACTCTATCTACCCAACTTATTCTTAATATCCTTCTGTAGGCTTATAACTCGAAGGCTTTCAATTTGTCCGAAACATCTTTCTTTAAAGTCCAAGCCTCCAGCCCATAAAATAATACGGAGAACACATAGCATCTCAGAAGTCTTATCTTTAAAGAAATTGAAATGTCCCTGCTGCAGAGTACTTTTTTCAGTTTGTTGAAAGAATTTCTTGCCTGTCCTATTCTTGCCTTAATCTCTTCTGTGTACTCATTATTTTCGTTAATTATTGTACCCAGATATTTATATTTTTCAACTTTTTTAATCTCTTCTCCATGTATTGTTATGTGTACTTGGCGATGTTGGGCTTTTGTAATTACCATAAATTGTGTCTTTTTTGTGTTAAGGGGCAGTCCGTTTTCTTCACTGACTTCTACCACCTTGTCAACCATTTGTTGTAAATCTTCAAGATATTCCGCTAATAAAATAGTGTCGTCGGCAAACCGTATATTATTAATTGGTAGGCCATTTACTTTTATTCCCATAGTTAGTTCTTCTAGTGCTTTCTGGATTATTTCCTCTGAATACAAATTAAACAAAGTAGGAGACAGGACACAGCCCTGCCTGACGCCCCTCTCAATCTGTATTTCATTTGAAAAGACGCTGTTGACTTTTACCACAGCGATCTGATAATAATAGATAGCGCTAATGATTCTGATGTCTCTCATATCTAAGTTTTTCTTTTCAAGTAATTCGATAAGACGGTTATGTCTGACCTTATCGAAGGCTTTGTTGTAATCCAAGAAACATATATATATATATATATATATATATATATATATATATATATATATATATATATATATATATAGATATATATATATATATATAGATATATATATATATATATATATATATATATATATATTAATATATATATATATATATATATATATATATATATATATACATACTGGATGATTAACATCCATGCACCTTTGCACAAGTACATTCACAACGAACAGGGCTTCCCTCGTTCCCAGTGCATTTCTAAATCCAAATTGTGGGTCACTTATATCCTGCTCAAGTTTGTTGTGTACTCTCCGGTGTATAATTTTTAAAAATATTTTGAGCGTATGACTCATTAAACTTATTATCTGGTGGTCTTGGCATTCTTTTGCATTTGGTTTTGTATATTGTTGTATTATTGTATTGAATAAGTCGACCAATATTCCAATTTGCTGTTCTTCTATTAACCGTATTATGTCTACAGGTATTTCGTCAGGACCTGTTGGCTTGTTGTTCTTTGTTCGCTTTTTCGCCTCTAATACCTCATCTTCTGTTATGTCTGGGCTGTTGTCGAACTTTTCCTGCTATAGTACTATCTCAGTCCGTTCGTCTTTAAATAGCTCTTGAATATATTCCTGCCATCTTTTAAGCCTTTCACCGACGTCTATAATTATTTTGCCATGTTTATCCAGCAGTATGTTTGATTTGTTTTTATTATTAGTGCCTGTTATTTCCCTAATTTTTTTATGAAGGTTTAAGTTATCATGTTTCTCTACCAACTATTGACTCTCTTCGCATCTGTCACTATACCATCTTTCCTTTGCACCTCTGATATTTTTCCTTATTTCTGTGGGTATAATAATATACATGTTTTTGTCTTTGGTTTTATAGGATCTTCTTGCTTCCATGAGATCCAGAATCTCATCGGTCATCCATTTATTTTTGTTCTTGATCAGCTTAGGTATTAGTGTTGTCTCACATGTGCGGATAAGAGCATCTTTTAACATATGCCATTTCCTGTTCGCATCTTCAGTAGGAATAATTTCTATTTTGGTGAGCTCTTCTTTAATTTTTAGTGTGACTTGCTCTTTTGTTGATGGATCTCTCAAACGGGATACTTATATCCTCTCTACTTTAGTTTTAGCCACGTCCAAAATCTTTTTCGTCATCATCTAAATGTTCAAGGCCTATTGAACTTTCTGAATCGTGAACTGATTTTTTTAAAGAAGAAGAGTCATCAGATTCTATCATTTTTTTTTCTTTGGAATCATTAACCTTTGGAAATATATTTACCCCAACAGTTTCAATCGCCGTCTTCTTTATTCTAAGTTTTTGTAGCTCGTCTTTCTGTGGTGTATCTGTAGCGATTATTGTCTTTTCCTTTCTTCTTGCGTATTGCTGGTATGTTGGCTTTTTTGCATATCCTCGTATTTCCACATGACTTACAAATTGTAGTTTTATATCTTTTTCTGGCGTTTTTTTCTTTGTTCGTCAAGTTGATGAAGCTGAATTTCACTAGTAGAAGTAGAAGGTAATTCTTCCAACGATTCTGGGGGAGGTGGTCTATCCGCCACATGATATATAGTTGCTGGTGTTGCTGGATTAGCTTTATGCCACGAACGTAAGGCGTCATTGTAAAAGATATGAAAAGATTTTAGAAGACCTACATCAAGTGGCTGTAATTTGTGTGTACAATGAGGAGGAACTGTCAGGATTGTAACACCATTCTCTTTGCACAAATTAATTCCTTCTATTGAGATGTAGCTCTCATGATTTTTACATATATAAAAATAACATGCTTTAGACGTACCTTAAACGCGTAACTATCGGTTACTATCAACACCACAATTTGATTGTTAATAGTTTTTTTCATACAAACTTTAAAATTGCGAGCAAAACAATTACTTTGACAATCAACACTTGACATCGACTAAGAGCAAAATGCTTCAAACTGTCACTGCTTCTAAAAAATCAATTTCATAGTCATACCGCCAACTTTTTTTTTAGTGGTGCTAACAATCGAAATTCAATTTATTAAATATTAGCAAATGTCTCACTGTTCCCTCTGTCTCACTGTACCCTCTTTTAATTTAAAAAAAAGTGACTAACCTTGTCCCTAATTGTCGTAGGAAAACTTTTTTTTATTTTCAAAAAAGTTCCAGATTTTCGAATATGAAAAAATAATTTTTTCCCGGGCAATAGCGAAAAAGTTAAAATAAACGCTACTCTCTCCGACATTTTTCCTAACTCTGCAGGAGTATCAAGGAAACATACTGGGAACAATCCTGTACTTACTATTTGCTGCAAATATCAAGTACAGTTAATCTGTATAAGTAACGTTTATTATAAAACAAGATAACTATTCACCGGCCATACTTAATGGACTTCAGCTTTAATACCCCGACCAAGCTAAATACCTACAGATGCACCTGGACCGCACATCAACATGGCAGAGGCACATCTTCGACAAAATAAAACAATAAGGTCTAAAACTGAAACAGTATTATTGGCTCATAGAAAGAAAATCACAACTTTCCGCGGAAATAAACACCTTTTATACAAATTTATCATAACACCGATTTGGACTTAAGAACACCAATGGTATCTACCTATGATTCACCGCAGCAACTCCAACATAGTCATCAACCACAGGTACCAAAACAAGATACTATCCATACTAGTGAACGCGCTGTGTTATGTATCCAACAGCATAATTTATAGGGATCTTAATTTTCCTCAATGTAAAGTAATGATCAAAAGGTTTAATGTTTTCTATCGGTCGGAAATGAGTGAAAGCACATCCAAACAAACTAGCAAGTGATCTAATAAACTTAACAGAAGAAAGTAATAAACTTATCATCAGGAAATAAAAAACTTAAGAGGTTTACACCATCTGACTTACCAATTAGGTTTTAGTTTTAATTAGGCTGTTAAAATATTTTGTTGGCTAAGACATATCTTATTTTTGACTTTTGAAAGGTGTTCACTTACTGGAACAGTCCCCACAAGTCAGTTTAAATGGTTTATATAATTTGTAAATTAAGTAAACTGATAGTCATTAAAAATACTTATTGTCCATGTAGACCGATTCTTTGAATAAATTTTCAAGAAAAAAAACTAAATATTATAAACAATCCAGTTATGAACTAGGGACCAACTTCATCCCAAATTATCGTAGGACAACTTTTGTTTTAATATGTAAAAAAATGAATTTCAAATAATCAAATATGAAAAAATATTTTTTTCCGGTCAATGGCGACAAAGTTACTTTAAATGATTATAAGCAAAAAATTGCAATATTTTTGCAATTAAGTTTTGCAATGTTGAAAGTATTTTTTTCGAACTTTTTGTAAATTCTTTTAATAGAATAACTCTCTCGTGCTTATACTATCCGTAGAATCATTGTAAGTTTATTTTTTTCTAAATAAGATTAGTGCAAAAAAAGTTTGGGAAAAACAAATTGAATAACTTTTAAACTAATTGATAAATCACTTAGGGTTTTTACAGTTTTCTAAGCAACAAATTAGTAAATTAACATTCAAAAATCGCCATTACCTTTAAACGTGTTTTATCAAATAATTATCACCAAATTCATTAAAAATGCTTTACTTTTTACTGGTAGATGAAAGTTCTAAAAAGTGCATTTTGGTTCTAAATTTTTAATTTAAAAAGTCCACCGAACCCATTGCAGGAAACATAAAAGTTTGGGTTATCGAGGTACATAAATCTCAAAAAAATTGTCAGATATGGGGCTGAGCAAAATTATCGGGAATACCTTAATTCACTGGACAAAACATCTATATAGCTATTAGAGGGGATTAATAAAAACAAATAATTCGCTGATCCCAAATAGGATGATAAACTGGAAGTTTAAGACTACGTATAAAACATTAATGTAAAACCAAATTCATCAAGTCTATCAAAAAAAAACATTGACCTATGAATATTTAGTTCAATGATTATACATTCAGTTAAATAGTTCATTTATCCCAAATTATCGTAGGACACTGTCATGCATATACAATCACACAGTCATGCAGTCATTAAGTTATTTAGCTATTAGAAAGATTTAGATTTAGATAGTTGTATATATGTAAATACAGTCTTTCGCTCGTACAGCTACACTGCCATGCGTTTCATATATCATTAAATTAAAAGAATAATAATATATGAAATAAATATTTAAATAAAATTGTATTCAGATATTACTCTTTTGTTGCAGATGAGGTCTTGAAAAATATAACAACTTCTGAACCAAGTTTTTACGATCCTTATACTTTCTACAGAAGTCATCAATACAGTGGTAAATACCAAATCAAACAGACCAAGTTAAACTCTGATATTACTATCACTAAGGATACTAAAATGAATGACGTTGAAGAAATCAATTTTAATCCAAATGATAAAGTAATTCCGAAGATAGAAAATCATGAATCTTCTTCTATTATTATTCAAATACAATCAAACATCTAAATGATGTCATAATAACTATAAACATATTAGATATAAATTACAAATATAATTTATCGATTATATAGTGTAAAATAATAATTATTAAATTATGATGTGATAATTACATATATTTTTTTAGAGGATCAAACATAGATAGTGATCACAGTTAAAGCACGATTTAAAGACAAAATATCCAATTTAAAAAAAGAGATCGGGAGAAGGGGAGAAAAAATCTACATTAATAAACTAAAAGATCCCAACATTGCAAATATATGCATACAGCAAATAGAAAATCAAATAAGGACAAAAAACTTAGAAGAAGAAGAAGACATTAACCAACTATTGGCGAGATATATTGAAATAATGGGCAAAACCAAGTCAGAAAAAAGAAATCGTTGGTTTGATCATGAGTGTGAAATGACCACAAATAGAAATAACGCAGCATATAAAAAAAAAACATCGACACAGGTTAGACACGGAAAAAAAAGTATAGACGTCTCAGAAGAGAGGAAAAACGTATCCATCGACGCAAGAAGAGAGAATACGAACAGAACACTCCCAATAAGATACAAAGTTTATTCGATAAAAATGAAACGCGGAAATACCACAAATCCTTAAATAATAGCTGTCGAGAATTTAAACCACGATTAAAAATTTGTAATGACACCAGCGGAGAAATTCTCAAATAATAAAAACTCAGTTCTTAACAGATGGGCACAACGTTTCAGCGAACATCTAAATATAAAAGATATTGAAGGAGATTTAAACATAGAAAATCAACAAAATCTACAACATCAACTACACAGTGAAGACCCAACAAGAGAAGAAATCAGGAAAACCCCAGGAATCGATGAAATATGTTCGGAAATGTATAAATAAGGTGATGATCAACTTTTGCAGCAATCCATAAACTAATAGTACTTATATGGCAAAATAAATTGGTACCGGAAGAGTGGCTAAAGGGAATAATATGTCCGTTGTATAAAAAGAGTGATCAACTGGAGTGTAAGAACTATAGAGGTTAACTCTGTTAGCATCTGCGTATAAAATCTTCGGCAATGTATTGTTTGAAAGACTTGAAAATTTTACAAAGGATATTGTTGGTCAATATCAAACAAGGAAAAAACCAAATATATGTTGGTTTCTTACAACTCCCGAAATATCCAACAGATAATTCAAATTAACAGCCATACCTTTGAGCAAGTCAAAGAATTCACATATCTTGGACCGCTAGTAAACAAACACACCTCAACAAACACGACAAACGACGAAATAAAAGACGCAGAGCAATGGCAAATAGAACTTTTCACGGTCTCAAGAAACATTTAAAAAATAAAAATATAAAGCGTGCAGTAAAGATTAATATATACAAGACGTTAATAAGACCGGTTTTGATATATGGGGCTGAAATGTGGACCTTATCTCAAAATAATGAAATGATTTTTGGTATTTTCGAGAGAAAAATTCTTAGAAAGATTTTTAGGGCCGTAAATAAAAATGGGCTATAGCGTCTAAGATACAACTTTGAACTATCAGTTATACACCGATCCAGATATTGTAAAATTCGTTAAAGTGCAGAGACTTAGATGGGATTGACACATTGCTAGGATGTCAGATCACGAATACGTGAAGAGATTAATATTTTCAAAACCAGAGGGCACAAGATCAATTGATGATGTGAAAGAAGACCTACAGATTCTAAGGGTCACAAGATGGAGGGTAGTTGCCAGTAATCGACAGGAGTGGCGACTTCTTTGTGAACAGGTCAAGATCTACAACGAATTGTCGAGCCACTTATGATGATGATGATGAATTACATATTTTTAATTAATTTTATTTTTAATTTTAATTAAGTCTCTGGACGTTTATTTTTTGCGGGGTTAGATTTCCTAATTATATACTCCTAGGATCATATCAATATAAATCCACTTCACAGATACATGACTGAAGGTCAGGTTCATGTCTAATACCTTCACACTTGGATCTCTTATGAAGGATCAATTGTAACGCCCCGTATAATCTAGACTGGGCTTCCGACTCCGTGTTGATACTTCGGAATATCTAGATTTTCAAAGCCGTCTATTGTCCACTAGGATCTGCAGGAGTCCAGAGTGTGAGCTTATCCTACTAACTGAGACGTCTAGTCACTTAATAGACGTTACTTGAGTTCATAAAAAATGGCTGCCTCTTGGATTATTTGACCATATATTAAATTTTTATGATTTTGCAGTAAATTGTTTTAGTAAAATTATTCCTCGTTAAAATATTTTATGTAATAATAAAAAAATGCGACGGCCCAAACTCTTGGTCCATATTAACAAAATGTTAGAGTCGTTTGTAAGTGCATAAATTTAAATTATTAATAAATAATACGGTATCCGAATTGTTTTGCAATGGATGGGTGATATGGTTAATATAATTGTCAAAAAATCACTAAAAAATGTAATTGTATTTCCTTGTCCATATGTTCATGTGATGTATTGGTTAAAGGTCTTCACGGCCCAAACAGTTTTCTCTTTTTGGTGGCTGCTGTTAGGCGAGGAAACAATTTTAGTAGTTGTATTGTTTGTATTTTTCTTTTTGTCCCACTAGTTTACTTCTTAGCTATCAGCTGATCTATTAGCTTAGCTAATGTTATGCTAATGACTTCTCTTGGTTTACGCAATATTACAAATACGATTTTATTCTCCACTGGGAAACTAAGTTCCTGTAGCTGGCTGAATACCATGTATCACAAAAAAATTATTAAATTTATGGTATGATATAACTATCAACTATCAAGTTGTTATCAACAGGTCCTCGAAGACACTTTGTCTCAGGACCCAGTAACCGATGTAGAGCCATACGTTGCAATGCTACCAATTCCAACGGTAACTTAATTTTCATTAGTATATAATGTAACATATTTGTAAATTTATATCATTTAAAGGGTTTTTACCCATATATTTTAGTGGCTCACAGCATGTGCACTTTGTTACACTGATGATGGAATTTACATTCCGAAAACGTTCTGTATTTGTGTTATAGCCCGTTTGGATGTTTTATTTATACATTTTACTAAAAATTTTGAAATAATTTTATTTTATTTTATTCTCTTTAAATTATTTATTTACTTTTACTTTACTTTTACTCTTTTTCATATCCACATAAAATCACTGTCTACTTTTTAAATGGTCTTCGTTAAAAAAAGTTTCATATACCTTTACTTTTTACTAGAGTACCTAGAAGTAAACCTTTATTCTAAACTCTTGTAAGGAGAACACCTGGGTGCTAGGATGAAAAAAGCTTCTGCAGTCTTTTATCTATGAAAAGGGCTTTTCGGCCAAAATAAGTCTGTAGCCGAAAATCGTATATTTGATTTATCTATCTGTGGTGACGCTTATATTGATGTATACTAATGTGTTGTAGTCAAGGCTTAGACACGTCTTGGCTAATATCCAGTTAAAGGACCTTAAGCTGCTGGCGTGTATTGGTATTTAGGAGCCATAGGAGCCGCCCAACAGCTACTATTGAGGTATTTCTGGGTCTATCTAGCATTAGAATATTATTATAAATCATAAAGCCATCACAGTCGACTACCAGCTCAACTGTAATTGGGCGCGATACGCCGGATTGGTCATTGGTACATTGGTACAGGCGGCAGAGAACTGACCTATTCTTTACATGATTAAGGACAGCATGGCCTCCCACTTTGAGCTCACCCTTAATTGTGTTAGCTTTTATCAACATGATAAGTAGGTAAAACTGGAACAAGCAGTACTCTATTGGAGTGAGCTCATCTGATTTACAGATAGGTCTATCATGAACAACCGAGCGGACTGAAGAATATGGACATGAGATCGGATTTAAGTTAAATGAGTCTCTCAGTTCCTATGCATTAAGCTTTCAGGATGAAATCTTCACAGAAAATAGTTGATAGCGCTTGCCTTGGCAAGACCATATCTATATTCTCTAACATTCAGGTAGCTCTTAAGACCCTGAAAGTATCCAAGATTAGCTAAAAGCGGGTTCTGGAATGCAAAAAGGACCTATCTGCCGCTGCGTTGACCAACAAGATGAATTTGATATGGGTATCAAGATAATAAGGTTTAAACGTGTTCGTTTACTATGCTCGTTTACTTATATATCTGGGACCCCAACTTGTGATTTAAGTGAGGGTCAGTAGCTTTTCTCGCAAATATTTCATATCATATCTAAAACACCAGCCTAACAGTAGACTGTTAGGCTAGTGTTTTAGATATGATACAAGAGAAGCTTCATAAAGCGGGCTCTCCAAGAAATAACTCGACTTTTCTCAATAATTCGTAGGAGATATCTGCATCGGTCACTATGCTTACTGAACACTGTAAACAGATGGCTCTAGCTGAAGTTGACTTCAAGGTAGACGCACAAAGCTAGCTTGCCTGAGGTGGAAAGATATAAGTTCGGCGTTCATCTAGACAAGCTAAGTGAAGAAACAGTTATAAGGAAGCTTTTTGATTTCTCTAATGTCAGATTAAGCGACTAGAAGTCTCAGACAGTGCTTAGGATAGGCTCGTAGTTATGTGAGAGGACAATAGGAGAGTTTAAACAGTAGCTGGGTTGCTAGCCATGTCAATATCGGGTCATAGCTGTAAGACGTTTTCACAACGGAAAGGGGGTGTAACGACTGCACCGTAAGCACTTGCAGCCGGCTGTCCCTCTCTCTGTATGACCTCACTTCCACCGAAAACCTACGACTACTATCGGTGTGCTCTGTAACTGGAACATCGGCAAAAGTAAAAAAAATCATCGATAAAATAATTTAGTTCGATCCGAAGTATTGTTTTGGTAAGACTATTGATCGATCGATCCCTTTATTTTTTTATTTGTCACTATTTTTTTGGACAATGTGAGAAGAAACATAATTATTATGTTTCTTCTCGTTACATTTCTCAGACAACCACATATCTTTAACTTCTCTTATTCTTGATCTTATCCTTTCTAAGCATTACTCGATATTTTGATTAGTTCTTATTTTTTCTTCATTGTCAACATATCCAAGATCCTTTCGGGCAAGAATTTCTTTTTCTTTACTCGATCATTTCTTAATACCGCTGTGCACGTTGTCTGATTATCTTGTTTAATTTTACTCCGTATTTGTATTATTTCGTTTTTGTTCTAAATTAATTCTGCTCATTTTGGTATTTGGAGATTTCTCTACCTGTAGCCTAAGAGTAACATTGTAGCGCTTTTAATATCTAGTATAGCATTTTCAGTCTCTGTCGCAACGCTTAACTTCGAACAGTCTAACGATTTTCCACACAACTATAATGGGACGTTACACATGTGTTGGATCATCAACT
Source organism: Diabrotica undecimpunctata (assembly GCF_040954645.1). Taxonomy (NCBI): domain Eukaryota; kingdom Metazoa; phylum Arthropoda; class Insecta; order Coleoptera; family Chrysomelidae; genus Diabrotica; species Diabrotica undecimpunctata. The sequence continues at coordinate 84,002,934 of NC_092807.1, forward strand.
TTTGGGTATACTTCTGCAGAATTTATGACATTTCCTCTTTATTTGAAATTGGCTCGTATATCTGTAGTAAAGTAAGGTTTATCAGCTTTGCCTATGTGTAAGGAGCATTATTTGGTTAGAAAACGGTATAAAGAACTTAAGTGTAGTTTTAAAATGTGGCGCTACCCAGTTCCTAATTGGCCGAAAAATACTATAGTTTGAATTTATTCTATACAATCAGAGCACATCGAATTTTATCATTAAGGGTATCAGTAAATTGTCCGTAAGCTTAAATGACCAGCTTATCCGTATAGTCCATGATATCATGTCTATCATGGATATCATGTCTATCGTTACTGAGTTAACGTTATATCGTTACACTATATCAACACATCTATGGACAGATTAAATAAGAGAGGACACTCCTCCTGACGGACAGTATTTGACTACCTAAGCTGACACTGTATGGCTTGCTTTTTACTATGCCGTAGATTCTGTATTCCTCATCTCTTTCTGTTTTTTCCATTGGCCTCCTTAATTTTACTCTTGGCTTTTAATTTTAAGCCGCAGACCTATTGGACTTTATACTCCTATCTTGGAAATTTGTCTAACTAGCATATGACTTGAAACATCAAACTAGGAAACTTCGTACTATGTAAAGTGTGTGCCAACTCACTGAGCCATAGAGCCGATTGCAATACGTGGTAATATTAGTTTTTATTATATTTTATGATCTGATTTTTAAGATCTCAAATATTTAATTTTGTCTTATAATTAATTGTTTTTAGACATTGGCAACGTGGTAGCGATTAGATAAATACGTTTGTTGTTTCGGCTGTAATTAACCCGATTTATCGAAAGAGATAAAGGCAACGACGTAAAGATTAACACAAATAAATTGTGGGTAAATAAGGAAGAATGGACAAGGAATAATAAAGAAAATAAAATAGACAAACCAAAAAACTAATAAAAAACGGCAATGGAAAAACGATGACGAAACAGACAATGAACAAGGACATGAGTAGTAGTAAAGAACTATACAAAGACCAGTATGCAAACATAAAAAAGAAGGAAGATGAGAAACGCTTGCAAATACACAAAGCAACTGCAATCATTGAGATTAAAAGTTTGAAAACAACGGCAACTCAAAAAACCAGAATACCTGAAGGATGGACAATAGGAACATGGAACGTAAGAGGTCTCAACGGCAAGGAAGTCGAACTTGTAGAAGAATTCAATAAGGCTAAAATAGACATACTAGGAATCACAGAGACCAAAAGAAAAGGTAAGAGCAAACATTTTCTGGAAAATGACCATTTTTTAATACTCAGTGGAGCACCCCCGTCAGAAAGAGCACGTGAAGAAGTTAGTTGTCTCATCAATAGAAACTTGACTAGTAGCATTAAAGATTGGGAATGTATTACTGAAAGGATCCTAAAAATTAGAATGACAACCGAAGAGAAGAAACCAGTCAACATCTTTGTTATATATGGACCAAACGATACCGAAAGAGCGAATACCAAGGACATTTTTTGGGAAAAGGCGACGGAGATCATAGATAGCTCAGAAGGTAACATAATAATAATTGGCGATCTCAATGGTAGAGTAGGCGTAAAAGACCAAGAATCCTCGGATGTACTAGGACAACACGGAGAACAAGTAAGAAACAATAATGGTCAACGAATTATAGACTTTTGTAGAGATAATGACCTGATAATTATGAATTCATTTTTTCAACACAAAGATGTGCACAAATATACCAGAGAAGTCAAGTGTAGAGGAGAAAAGTCCATTATTGACTATGTATTGGTAAACAGACACTTAAGACAATGTATTAAAGATGTCAGAGTCAGAAGGGGAGCAGAAATATATAGCGACCATTATCTGGTAGTATCCCGAACTAATATCGGTGTGGAACAAAAACGCACGCAGAAGGAACCAAGAAAAAGAAACAGAGAAGAAAAAGAGACAGAACCCCAAGAAACCCCACCAACGCAGTTATTAGGTGCAGATACAAGTTAGCAGATAATAAAATAGCACAGACATAAAAGCTATGTGAACAATAGTCTACAAAAGCACTTAAACCATAAATATGGCTTAGAAGAAACTTGGCAAAAACTTAAAGAATCTCTCCTAGATGGAGCCAAGCAAATCTGCGGAATAGCTAAAATCAATAAAAACAGACAATGTACGAATTGGTGGAGTAATGAAATAGAAGAGGTCAAATTCAAGAAGTTAGCGTGGAAGAAATATCTAAGGAACCAGAATGCAGAAAGCTATCAAAAATATAAGCAACAGAGGGCAAAAGTAAAAGACATGGTGATTAAAGCAAAAAAGAAGATCTGGGAGGATTTTGGAAATAAGCTGGAGAAAGACTACCACACTAACCAAAAACTATTTTACAAAACTCTGAGAAGCCTAAGAACAGAGAACAGACAACAAAACAAATTAAAAACAAAGATGGCTACATTCTCTGCTAGAACGAAATATTATGAACAGGTGGAGAGAATATTTCGAAGACCTTCTGACTCAAAAAGACTATAATAATGAAATAGACAACAATAAAGAAAACCCATATGAGAACCCAAACCAAAACGAAATAACAATAGAAGAAATAAGATAAATAATACTCAGACTCAAAAGAGGAAAGGCAGCTGGCTATGATAAGATAACTGCGTAAATTCTAAAAAATATGGGAGAAAATGGAAATCAAATGCTTAGAAAAGATTGCAATAAAGCATGGAATGAGAACAAGATCCCAAAAGACTAGGAAGTAGGCGTTATTCTACCCATTTTCAAAAAAGGTGACAAACGACAATGCAGCAACTACAGAGGTATAACTCTCCTGAGTATCCCTTCCAAAGTTTACGAACGAGTACTGGAGAAAAGACTACTACAAGAAGTAGACCATAAGCTGGAGCAGTCTCACAGAGCGGTTTCAGAAAGGGAAGAAGCATCCATGACCATGTTTTTACCCTCAAGCGTCTATTACAAAATGCACAAAATACAAGCACGACCAAGCCTCCATAGACCTCGAAAAGGCATTTGATAAAACCCCGCGAACCGAAATAGACAAAAGCCTAAGAAATAGAGAAGTAGACAGCAAACTCAGAAAAGCTATTATGAGCCTATACAAGAACACAAGAAATAGAGTAAGAACAGATACTATGGAATCAGAAGAGTTTAGAGTCAATGATGGCTTACGACAAGGAGGTGTACTAGGCCCCATCCTGTTCAATATTGTACTAGATGATGTAATGAAGGAAACTAGAGAAGAAACATCGAGAATATTTGTTGGACATAGAAACCTGGAAATGATACAGATAGCGGAGTGCGCATTTGCAGATGACCTCGTCGTATTTGGAAAAAACGAGGACGCACTTAAGAGAAACCTCCAGATATGGAGAGATAAACTTGAAAAACGTAACCTGAGAATTAATGAAAGTAAAACCAAGGTCATGGTATGTGGAAAAACAGACCAACATACAAACATTAAAATCAATAACTATACTTTAGAACAAGTCGAAACCTTCAAATACCTGGGAGTGCAACTAGAGAGTAGGGGTACACAAGAAGCAGAGAAAAACAATCGAATAGCAAACGCTTCCCAGATATACCACGCAATTAAGAGCACATTCCTATCGAAAAAAGAAGTATCCCAAAAAGCAAAGATAGCTATCTACAATACAGTTTTTGTACCTATCTTAACATTTGGATGTGAAAGCTGGACGCTCACCACCAGACTAAAAAATAAACTGCAAAGTATTTCAATGAAGTATCTAAGAAGAGTACTAGGGATGACCAGAATTAACAGGATACGGAACGATGAAATAAGAGAACGCCTTAAAGTCCAATCAATAGAGAAGAAAATCGAAGAAGCCCAACTGAGATGGTACGGCTACATGGTAAGGATGGATAAAAGAAGCCAAGTGAAACAAGTGTGGGAAGCGAGAAGAACCTTGAAAAGACCGAGGGGCAGACCCATGAAGACCTGGGACGATGAAATTGCCGCCATCCTAGACAGGAGTGGAGTCACCAAGGAACAAGCGAAGAAATTGGCAAGCAACAAGAAGAATTGGAGGAAGTTTGTATATGAAACCTAAAAAGAGACTTTACACCCAACACCTTAGGGTCTTCTTCTTAAAGTGCCTATCCGTTCCGGATGTTGGAAAATATAGGGTTTTTATCGCGGTTCTCAAAGAATTAGTTTGTAAGTATTTTTTTAAATTATCTTTATTATATCTATTATGAAACACACATATATATATCTAACCTAGCCAATGTAAATTTAAAATAAACTATCTTTAAATTGAAATTCTTATGAAACTAATTAAATTCTATAGACAATGTAAAATTTAAACAAAATATCTTTAAAATTGAAATTGTTATGACACTAACTAAATTATATTAACAAAATTTTGTACCTTTCTGTCACTGAATGCCTAAATGAACTGTTTTCCACTATATAGATTATAATCACCACTCAAATGTCTTCTTCTCAGCTTCGGTTATCCCTGTTTTTGTGAAATTACTTTTTCCAATTATCAGCTTCCACCAATTTAAGATATTTTTCTTCACAGCATTTATAAACCACCAAGCAAACCAGCAACAGCATTTATTTTTATTCTTCTTTTCAATATATCAATATCCAATCACCAAAATATCATTTAATTTTAATATTCAATTAATACTTCTTCCATTATCATCATTTATACATAACATAATTTTTAATCTTCAATATTATTTTCTTTATACTGTCTCTTAATATTGATTTAACTCACTATATTGAACAATTGTAACTGATTGACTGCCTCTAACTAATTTTCATACTAAAAAAACTCATAACTAACTGAATCGACTTTCTTACTGAACTTTCTGACTGCTTGACTTAAACTTTCTGACTGCTTTGAATCCAAATCACCGGGTATTTATATCTTTTTGGATGTTCCAGAACCATCTGGTAAGAAATCATGTTCCATTTGTTCTATTAAATACATGTCTGAATTTTCTGGAACAAACCATTTCGCAAACAAAGCCATCTCCGATGATCTAGAGAATTCCTTACTTATCTATCGAGAATTTTGTTGGCATTTAGACTTTTCAGATCAGAGTATACATTTAAATCAGTAACTTATATAAATTAAACATTTTAATTTAATAAATTACACATTTTAAACAACATATTATCATTATAACCCCACTTTATATTCGTAATTATTCTTAAACGTCACTTCAGAGTATGTATATCTGGTTGCCTAGTCACATGGCTCACTTAAATATATCTACAACATCATAATTACTAAAAAAATACTTTTTATATGCTAATTTCTTAAAAATGCCCTCACATAAATATATTTTTATTAAATTCTCTAGTATATAACTTCTTAAAATAACCAAATACTTGTTATATCTAAAATTATCTAGTATATAACTTATAAATTATTTTCTTTAAACACCAATCATATCAGTATATATATATATATATATATATATCACAACAGAATGACGGCATTAGTCATTCTGTTTTGTTATTTACTTCGTTGGAAGTACGAGAAACTGAATTCACTACGAATTTTGACTAGGATGAACGGCTTGTGGAATGCAATTTTAGATTCCCTTGCCGAGTAATTCATCCAGCTGTTTGTTTCGCAAATTTTAGGAAACACAGTGGTTAAGATTTGAATTCGGTTTCGCTAAGTAGAAATCGTTTGATTTCTCTTTTTGTTTATATATATATATATATATATATATATATATATATATATATATACATGTATATACATATATTATATATATATATATACATATATATATATATATATATATATATATATATATATATATATATATATATATATATATATATATATATATATATATATATTTATATATATATATATATATATATATTAATTGTTTTTAGAACTATCGATTCTGTCCGAAATATATTTGTTAAGGCTTTACTCGAATCATTATTTCCATTCTTTGTATTTGTAAGATAATATTTGGTTTTTAAATATTTCCTCTAATATATTAAGTTAGCTATTTAAGTTTTCAGGTTATTTACCATATATCTTCTTATAAGTAATAAAGACAACACATAAAACAACTACAGATTCTTTATCCAATAAAGCTAATATAATAGAAAAAATTACATACGTAGTAAAAAAAAAATAAAATAATTTAAGCAATCAAACATTATAAAATTCGTTTTCAGAATTTCACGTTTTTACTCTTATTTATTTACTTATAAAGAGTTGTTTCGATATCAATCTTATTGAATACCATAGGAGTCGCTCTGCAAAGTATACCAAGAACATAATATAATTAGATCAATAGCGATTGTTTATACACAGTTCATTAACTATGAACTATCTATAAACAGTATATTATGTCTAAATATATAGAAAATGCTAAAACCAGTAAATGTAAAACGAAAATAATCAAGAAAATATTTAGCTGTTCTATGAACCTATTCCTTGTCACAATGATTTCAAAATAATAAATCGACAAAAAGTTTTTTTATACATTCTTTATATATTGTACCTACTCTGTTTCTGGAAATGACAAAAAGCGAAAGTATAAAAACGTGTATTAAATTTTCTTAATTATAAAGTAGAAATATTTAAACAATTCATGGTTATAAAGGGCATGATTTTGTCTGCAGTTTATTAATTATTTATAAGCAGTGAGTTATTTAAATATATTTCTGGAATAACTAGGGAGTTTTTTTTTATAAACTAAATTGTTAACAAAAGGAAATCATTATTATTTTATTTTAATAAAAACTTGAATATAACCGGCTTGAAAAACACTGTTAAAATACAATTCTAAAACTTTGTTTTATAATCCTAATAACCAATCGGTTTCCTTGATATTGATTAATGTATACATATATATATATATATATATATATATATATATATATATATATATATATATATATATTGTTATGATGTGTTTTTTGTTTGAATGATGAGCAATGAGTATTTTTAATAATATATATATAGGGTTTTTATCGCGGTTCTCAAAGAATTAGCTTGTAAGTACTTTTTTAAATTATCTTTATTATAACTATTATGAAACACACATATATATCTAACCTAGTCAATGTAAATTTAAAATAAACTATCTTTAAATTGATATTCTTATAAAACTAATTAAATTCTATAGACAATCTAAAATTTAAACAAAACTATCTTCAAAATTGAAATTGTTATGACACTAACTAAATTATATTAACAAAATTTTGTACCTTTCTTTCACTGAATGCCTAAATGAACTGTTTTCCACTAAGTATATAGATTCTAATCACCACTGAAAGTCTTCGTACTTCGGTTATCCTTGTTTTTGTGAAATTTCTTTTTCCAATTATCAGCTTCTACTAATTTAAGATATATTTTTCTTCACCAGCATTTATATACCACCAATCAAACCAGCAAACAGCATTTATATTTATTCTTCTTTTCAATATACCAATATCCAATTATTATAAGTTGATTTATACTAATCTCCAACCATAATATAATTTAATTTCTTCCAATATACCTTTTTTTATCTTCAATAATTATTTGTGTATAATTATAAATGTGCATTAAATTATATGCATAATTTTTAATCTTCATTTAACTCACTATATTAAACTATTGGACTATTTGTACTTGATTCACTGACTCTAACTAACTTTCATAATAAACTGCTTGACTTCTGACTAAAAAACTTAAAAACTGCCTGACTTCTAACTAAAAACTTCCAAAAACTGCCCGACTTCTGAATAAAAACTTAAAACTGCTAAAAACTGCCATCTTGAATCCAAATCACGGGTATTTATATCTTTTGGACATTCTAGAACCATCTCGTAAGAGATCATGTTCCAATTTGTTCTATTTCATACTTGTATGAATTTTCTGGAACAAACCATTTCGCAAACATGGCCATCTCCGGAGATCCAGAGAATTCCATTCTTTTCTATTAATAATTTTGTTTACATTTAGGCTTTTCAGATCAGAATATATAATTAAATTAGTAACTTAACATTCTAATTTAATAAAATACACATTTCAAACAATATATTATTATAACCCACTTTATATTCGTAAATATTTTTAAACGTCACTTCAGAGTATAAATATCTGTCAATCTCCGAGAGTATTTTTGGTTGCCTAAGCACATGGCTCACTTATATATATTTACAATATTAAAATACAACTTTTTACAATTATTATGCTAATTTATTAAAAATGCCCTCACATAAATATATTTTTATTAAATTCTCTAGTATATAACTTATTTAAAACAACCAAATATCTAATATTATGTAGTATATAACTTATAAATTATTTTCTATAAACCCTAATCGTCACAATACCCCAAAAATAATATTTAAAATAAATAATTTACTTATTATTTTTTTAAATATTAATTTTCTCATACCTTATTAAATTTAATAAATCAATTTTTTTTTTATTTATTTAAAATGTGTTAAATACATCCCTGTTCGCTGTCTATGTCAAAACAGAGAATAACGGAGAACAGTTCGTCTATTCTATGGTCAAACTGTCATGTCAAATGGAGCAATGGATGCGATATCAGAGAATAAAATATAACCTTAATTAAAAATATAATCTATATTGTGTTCTGTTTATTTATAGACAAAATCTAGGAAGTATTTCCATTCAAAATAACTTTCATCAATATAAATTGGTAAGTTTTTCCACTTTATTATATTAGAAAGACATTTATATAGCAATTATAGTATCAATTTTGTGTCTAACCCCAAATTATGATTTTTAGGGTACAAATTAATTTCCATATATACAAATTTCAACAAGTATGATGTCAAATTGATTCACAACAAAGAAATCTACCATCTATCTATGAAATGGATCTATCAGTAAGTTATTAGTGTTATTATATTTGTGTTAAAGGTATAGAAATCATTATTCAATCTCTTCATGATATTGAAAAATGTCGTTGATATGAAATATGCCTCTTAGTCTGTTCTCTGCATCTATTAACACATAACTATTTAGTCCATTCTGATTTTCAATTGTATATGGACCTTCAAACATTGGTTGTAATTTCTTACAACGGTTTTCTTTAACATTACTTTTTCTAAGTGAACGAATTAACACTAGGTCTCCTTTTTGAAATGTGATTGGTTTTTTTATATTTCGATTTTGTCTTCTGATATATTTTTCAGCTTTCCTCCTAATTCGGTTATTCACTTTCTGCATTACTTGTTCTAACATATCCTGATTATATTCACTAATCCACTTTCTGTTTCCTATATGGCCAAACATTAAATATTCTGGTACTTCCTCTGTATTCAAATTATGTGTATTATTCAAAAAATATTCTACTTGTGGTATATGTTGCTGCCAAGTTTCATGTTGGTTTTGGCACAGTATCCTTAAATATTTTATAACTTCTTTAATATATCTTTCTGCAGGATTTGCCTGAGGATGTCTGATACTTGTAAAATGAATGTTGATTCCCTTTTTCTCACAAAATGTCCGAAATTTTTGGTTGTTAAAATATGTAGCATTATCTATTATGCAATTTCTAAATGGTCCTATTTCTTCGAAAAATTGATTAATATATAATTTTAATGTTTTAACATTTGTTCTGGAGCAGGGATATAGTTTAATAAATTTTGTATATAAATCAACTATCACTAGTATATGCTTTTTTCCTGTTGGACTGAGAACTAAATTTGAAATAAAATCCATGGAAACTGTATTTAGTTTTTCATATACAACATTAGATTTATATGTGTTCTGGTTTTTGAAATTCTTTTCTTTGTTTAGTTGACATATTGGGCATTGGGTAGTAATTTCTTTTGCTATACTTATGTCATTCTTTGCAAAATAATTGTCCCTAAATAGCATCCATAGCTTTCTTGAACCAATATGCATATAATCGTTATGTAAATTTTTCAATATTTTCTTTGCTAAAGTTCTAGTTATTACATATACTTCTATGCCATTTATTATTTTATAATATACTCCATCTTTCCTAAGGACTTTTTGTTTTTCACTCAAATTGATCTGATCTCTTATAATTTCTTCTTTAGAATATAATCCAGTATTTTCTACTAATTGATTTAATCCAATTTTTATTGTGCGCTGCCCTTTTTGTGGTGTATTTTCTAACCTTGATAAAGCATCTGCCACTATATTGGATTTTCCAGAAATGTATTTGATTTCAAAGCAGTATTTACTAAGTATTAGACTCCACCGATGTATTCTACTGTTTCCATATTTGTTATTTAATATAGACGTTAAAGCTTGGTGATCTGTTTCTATTGTAAATTCATTACCCAACAAATAAAATCTTAATTTTGTGACACAGTGTATTATACTTGCTAGTTCTAATTCTGAAACTGAGTAACCCTTTTCATGTGGCTTTGTAATTCTTGAAATGAATTGTATTGGGTATTCGACCCCATCATGTATTTGTAATAATACCCCTGATAATCTCTCTATTGATGCATCTGTTCTTAATATGAATGGCTGTGTGTAGTCAGGATAGTATATTTTCAAATTTGACAGAAAAATGTTTTTAATTTCTTGGAATGCTAGTTCTCTTCTCTGATCCCATCTCCATTTTACACCTTTTCTCAGTAGTTCAAGTAATGGAATTTCTTTTATACTTAGATCTGGTATCATCCTTTTATAATAATTAATTATTCCAATAAATCCTCTTAAAGTTCTTAAATTGTGTGGTGTTTTATATTCCTGAATAACTTGTGTCCGTTCTGGATCCATTTCGATTCCCTTAGTGTTAAGTTTATAACCTAGATATATGACTTCTTTTTGAAAAAATGTACATTTTTCTTGATTTATTTTTAGTCCAACTTTGTCTAATCTATTTATTATAATTTTTAGGTGTTTCTCATGATCTTCAGCAGTTTTAGAAAAAATTAATATATCATCAATGTAGTGAATTACAAAATGTTCATATTGATCCAAAATATCATGAAGACATCTACATAGAGCACTGCAAGATGATTGAAGTCCAAATGGTACTACTTTGAATTGATATACTACTCCATCTATCTGAAATCCTGTATACTGTCTACTTTTTCTTTCTAGAGGTATTAACCAAAAACTATGCTGTAAATCGATTTTAGTGAAAAATGACATTCCTGTAATTCTTCCTAGTATTCCATCTATACTCATTGGTGCTTCAAATTGCTTTTCAGTAATCTTGTTAATATTCCTTGCATCCAAACATAACCTGATTTCACCTGATCTTTTTCGTACTACTACTATGGGGTTGATAAAACGTGTGTCTGCCTTCTCAATGATCCCATCTTCTAACATATTATTAATTGTTTTGTTTACTTCTTCTCTGTATTTATATGGTATTGGGTATGATTTTGTTTTAAAATCTTTTTCTTCTTTAACTTTTATACTATGGATATAATTTTGTGCAATTCTATTTTCTTTATTGACAAGTCCCTTGTGTTGCTGCAATATGGAAATGACTATTGATTTATATTCTTCAGGGCAATTTAAAACTTTCATCATATCTTCTTCTTTACAAATAACATTAATCTTCATTATGTACTCATTATTTCTTGCTTCCAATTTTACGCACTCCGCCTCGTAGGCATCCATCTGCTTAAAATTTCCATTCCTTAAATATTCACTACAATAATTATTCTTTACATTCTTTTGGGACATATCCCTATCATCAAAATACATTTCTTCTTCATAAACATCACTATTTTCTTTTAATAATATCCTATCAACTCTTATTCCTTCTTCCACCTCATCTTTCTGCATAAATTTAATTATTTGCCCTTCCAAAGTTACAATTTTTTTTTCAAAATCTATCTTTACTTTCTTCTTTTCCAATTCATCATTTCCCATTAATATATCAACACATAAATCCTTGACAATAAATCCTTGCATATTAATTTCTTTATTAAGAATATTAATTTTAAAATTGGCTAGTTTATCAATCTCACCCAACTTCTTATTATTTGCACCAATAATTTTAATTTTTGGAATCTTTATTATATCTGATAGTTTTAATGTATTAAAAATAAAATTCTCCGAGACTAAAGTACTTTCTGAACCAGTATCTATCATAATCTTAATCATTTTATTTTTGGCCAAAGCATTTATATAAATTAAATTAATAGATTCAATAATTTTATCTTCATCTAAAAAAATAAATTCAGAAGGTTTTTCATAATAGCAATGGCCTAACTTGTAATTCAGAAAGTTTACTGCACAAAATTTTGATTATTAGAATTGTCAGATTGTATCTGACCACTTGGATCTGATGTACTATTTCTTGCCCTACTATGACTTCTACTCACATTTTCCTGCCTTGTACTATTTTGTTCCCTGTCTTCACAGCTTCTATTCCTTCGAACACAATTTACCTGTCTGTTATAGTTAGGTCGCTCTGTATTTCTTCTATTGTTAAAATCTTGTCTATTATTATTAGTACTGTTATTAAAATGTTGTCTATTATAACTAGTATTGTTATTACAATTTTGTCTAATTTGATTACTGTTATTATTATTAAAATTTTGTAAATTATTACCATACCTAGTATTAATGTTATATGATTGTCTATATTGTTGAATATCATTTTTATTATATTGAAAGTTATTATTGTTTTTTCTGTTGTTATTATTACTTGTCATATTGCCTCTTTGTATTCTTTGAATAAAATTAATAAAACTATCTATTGTTTGAATATTTTGTACAGTTACGGTTTGCACAACATCAGCATCAAAATGTCTAGATACATTTAAGACTGTTTCATCCTCTCTAAGTGGTGGTTCTAAATATTTTGCAACTGTTATCAATTTCAATGCATAATCTACCATATTTGATTTTAAATTTTGATTATACTTTCCAAAATATAGAATTTCTCTAAACTTGGCTTGCTCTTGTTCACCCCAATAATAATTTAAAAATTTATTTTCAAATGTTTGAAAATTATCTAAATCATTCTCAATACTAGCAAACCAAGTTGCTGCATTGTCATTTAATGTCATTCTAATATAATCTTTAATATCATTAATATTATTCACAAATCTTAATTTATGTTTTAAACTATTTATGTATACTCTAGGATGCAAATTTTTTATATTACCAGAGAATTTAATCCCAGTCTCATTTGTTAAATTTAAGTAAGGTCTCCCTATGTCTCTCATTTGTGAAATATCATCTATTCTCTGTTCCACATTTCTTATTTGATTACTATTTATTTGGATATTTTGTTGTATATCGTCTAATTTTTCTTCTGTGTTTCTCCTGTCTTCGTTAATTTTTACTTCTAAGTTACATTTCTGTAACTCTATTTTCTGTTCTATATCTATTTTATTATCTTGAATAATCCTCTTTACTTCTGTCCTCTCATTGTCTATCCTTTTCTTGTAGTCATTCCGTATACTTTTTATTTCATTTGCAACTTTTTTCTCTGCAGCTTCAAGTTTTTTATCCATTTGTTTTACAATTTTATTATTATTATCTTCTATTTTCTTTTCTAATTTTCTATAATTCTCTTCCAATTTCTGTTCCATTTTTTTCATGTCTTCTTTGACTTCTTTTGAATTCTCTTCCAATTTTTTTATGTCTTCTTTGATTTCTTTTGAATTCTCTTCCATTTTCTGTTCAATTTTTTTCATGTCTTCTTTGATTTCTTTTGAATTCTCTTCCATTGTCTTGTTCATCTGCATCATTAATGACATCAAAGCTGCCATATTGACATTTTCCTCTCTTTCTGGATTCATTTCTGCAGTATCTTGTGGAACTTGAACTAAACTCTCCTCTTGTATAGGTTGTGTTTCTACTTCCACATCTTCTTCATTCTTTTTGCTTCTTGTACCTTTCTTTCCTTGAGACATTTTGAGACTTTACTTGTTCAAATATAATTAAAAATAAAATCTATAATTTTTCCTTTCTACTGATAATTAATTTAATTATATGAGAGCACTTATCTTCCCAAACTAATTCTTTTAAATAGAGAGCCACCGCGTTGGGTGCCAAATTGTTATGATGTGTTTTTTGTTTGAATGATGAGCAATGAGTATTTTTAATAATATATATATAGGGTTTTTATCGCGGTTCTCAAAGAATTAGCTTGTAAGTACTTTTTTAAATTATCTTTATTATAACTATTATGAAACACACATATATATCTAACCTAGTCAATGTAAATTTAAAATAAACTATCTTTAAATTGATATTCTTATAAAACTAATTAAATTCTATAGACAATCTAAAATTTAAACAAAACTATCTTCAAAATTGAAATTGTTATGACACTAACTAAATTATATTAACAAAATTTTGTACCTTTCTTTCACTGAATGCCTAAATGAACTGTTTTCCACTAAGTATATAGATTCTAATCACCACTGAAAGTCTTCGTACTTCGGTTATCCTTGTTTTTGTGAAATTTCTTTTTCCAATTATCAGCTTCTACTAATTTAAGATATATTTTTCTTCACCAGCATTTATATACCACCAATCAAACCAGCAAACAGCATTTATATTTATTCTTCTTTTCAATATACCAATATCCAATTATTATAAGTTGATTTATACTAATCTCCAACCATAATATAATTTAATTTCTTCCAATATACCTTTTTTTATCTTCAATAATTATTTGTGTATAATTATAAATGTGCATTAAATTATATGCATAATTTTTAATCTTCATTTAACTCACTATATTAAACTATTGGACTATTTGTACTTGATTCACTGACTCTAACTAACTTTCATAATAAACTGCTTGACTTCTGACTAAAAAACTTAAAAACTGCCTGACTTCTAACTAAAAACTTCCAAAAACTGCCCGACTTCTGAATAAAAACTTAAAACTGCTAAAAACTGCCATCTTGAATCCAAATCACGGGTATTTATATCTTTTGGACATTCTAGAACCATCTCGTAAGAGATCATGTTCCAATTTGTTCTATTTCATACTTGTATGAATTTTCTGGAACAAACCATTTCGCAAACATGGCCATCTCCGGAGATCCAGAGAATTCCATTCTTTTCTATTAATAATTTTGTTTACATTTAGGCTTTTCAGATCAGAATATATAATTAAATTAGTAACTTAACATTCTAATTTAATAAAATACACATTTCAAACAATATATTATTATAACCCACTTTATATTCGTAAATATTTTTAAACGTCACTTCAGAGTATAAATATCTGTCAATCTCCGAGAGTATTTTTGGTTGCCTAAGCACATGGCTCACTTATATATATTTACAATATTAAAATACAACTTTTTACAATTATTATGCTAATTTATTAAAAATGCCCTCACATAAATATATTTTTATTAAATTCTCTAGTATATAACTTATTTAAAACAACCAAATATCTAATATTATGTAGTATATAACTTATAAATTATTTTCTATAAACCCTAATCGTCACAATATATATATATATATATATATATATATATATATATATATACATATATATATATATATATACATATATATATATATATATATATATATATATATATATATATATATATATATATATATATATATATATATTCATATATATAATTAGTAACCCTTCTACCCTAAGGTGTTATGTGTAAAGTCTCTTTTTAGGTTTCATATACAAACTTCCTCCAATTCTTCTTGTTGCTTGCCAATTTCTTCGCTTGCTCCTTGGTGACTCCACTCCTGTCTAGGATGGCGGCAATTTCATCGTCCCAGGTCTTCATGGGTCTGCCCCTCGGTCTTTTCAAGGTTCTTCTCGCTTCCCACACTTGTTTCACTTGGCTTCTTTTATCCATCCTTACCATGTGGCCGTACCATCTCAGTTGGGCTTCTTCGATTTTCTTCTCTATCGATTGGACTTTAAGGCGTTCTCTTATTTCATCGTTCCGTATCCTGTCCATTCTGGTCACCCCTAGTACTCTTCTTAGATACTTCATTGAAATACTTTGCAGTTTATTTTTTAGTCTGGTGGTGAACGTCCAGCTTTCATATCCAAATGTTAAGATAGGTACAAAAACTGTATTGTAGATAGCTATCTTTGCTTTTTGGGATACTTCTTTTTTCGATAGGAATGTGCTCTTAATTGCGTGGTATATCCGGGAAGCGTTTGCTATTCGATTGTTTATCTCTGCTTCTTGTGTATCCCTACTCTCTAGTTGCACTCCCAGGTATTTGAAGGTTTCGACTTGTTCTAAAGTATAGTTATTGATTTTAATGTTTGTATGTTGGTCTGTTTTTCCACATACCATGACCTTGGTTTTACTTTCATTAATTCTCAGGTTACGTTTTTCAAGTTTATCTCTCCATATTTGGAGGTTTCTCTTAAGTGCGTCCTCGTTTTTTAAAATACGACGAGGTCATCTGCAAATGCGCACTCCGCTATCTGTATCATTTCCGGGTTTCTATGTCCAACAAATATTCTCGATGTTTCTTCTCTAGTTTCCTTCATCATCTAGTATCTAGTACAATATTGAACAGGATGGCGCCTAGTACACCTCCTTGTCGTAAGCCATCATTGACTCTAAGCTCTTCTGATTTCATATTATCTGTTCTTACTATTTCTTGTGTTCTTGTATAGGCTCATAATAGCTTTTCTGAGTTTGCTGTCTACTTCTCTATTTCTTAGGCTTTTGTCTATTTCGGTTCGCGGGGTTCTATCAAATGCTTTTTAGAGGTCTATGAAGGCTTGGTATAGTTCGGTGCTTGTATTTCGTGCATTTTGTATTAGATGCTTGAGTGTAAAAACATAGTCATGGATGCTTCTTCCCTTCCTGAAACCGCTCTGTGACTGCTTCAGCTTATGGTCTACTTCTTGTAGTAGTCTTTTCTCCAGTACTCGTTCGTAAACTTTGGAAGGGATACTCAGGAGAGTTATACCTCTGTAGTTGCTGCATTCTTGTTTGTCACCTTTTTTGAAAATGGGTAGAATAACGCCTACTTCCTAGTCTTTTGGGATCTTGTTCTCATTCCATCCTTTATTGCAAACTTTTCTAAGCATTTGATTTCCATTTTCTCCCATATTTTTTAGAATTTCCGCAATTATCTTATCATAGCCAGCTGCCTTTTCTCTTTTGAGACTGAGTATTTTTTCTCTTATTTCTTCTATTGTTATTTCGTTTTGGTTTGGGTTCTCATATGGGTTTTCTTTATTGTTGTCTATTTCAATATTATAGTCTTTTTGAGTCAGAAGGTCTCCGAAATATTCTCTCCACCTGTTCATAATATTTCGTTATCGCAGAGGATGTGGCAATCTTTGTTTTTAATTTGTTTTGTTGTCTGTTCTCTGTTCTTAGGCTTCTCAGAGTTTTGTAAAATAGTTTTTGGTTAGTGTGGTAGTCTTTCTCCAGCTTATTCCCAAAATCCTCCCAGCTCTTCTTTTTTGCTTTAATCACCATGTCTTCTACTTTTGCCCTCTGTTGCTTATATTTTTGATAGCTTTCTGCATTCTGGTTCCCTAGATATTTCTTCCACGCTAACTTCTTGGATTTGACCTCTTCTTTTATATCATTACTCCATCAATTCGTACATTGTCTGTTTTTATTGATTTTATCTATTCCGCAGATTTGCTTGCCCCCATCTAGGAGAGATTCTTTAAGTTGTTGCCAAGTTTCTTCTAAGCCATAGTTCTGGTTTAAGTGCTTTTGTAGACTATTGTTCACATAGCTTTTGTATTTCTGTGCTAATTTCTTATCTGCTAACTTGTATCTGCACCTAATAACTGCGTTGGTGAGGTTTCTTGGGGTTCTGTCTCTTTTTCTTGGTTCCTTCTGCGTGCGTTTTTGTTCCACACCGATATTAGTTCGGGATACTACCAGATAATGGTCGCTATATATTTCTGCTCCCCTTCTGACTCTGACATCTTTAATACATTGTCTTAAGTGTCTGTTTACCAATACATAGTCAATAATGGACTTTTCTCCTCTACTCTTGACTTCTCTGGTATATTTGTGCACATCTTTGTGTTGAAAAAATGAATTCATAATTATCAGGTCATTCTCTTTACAAAGGTCTATAATTCTAATAATTGTTTTATAATCCTAATAACCAATCGTTTACCTTGATATTGATTAATGTATACATATATATATATATATATATATATATATATAATATATATATAATATATATATTATATATATATTATATATATATATATATATATATATATATATATATATATATATATATATATATATATATATATTCGGAATACATATATGTTCAGAAAAATTTCCGCGGTCAGATAATTGAAAATTACTAAGTTCCCGGGAAGAACCGCGTTAAGAATTGAAAATTCGACGTTTCGGCACTTATTTTGGAGCCATTATCAAAGGGATATGGTTCCGGTCGAGTTCGTTGTCTCAATCTGCCTGATACCCACACTCGTAACGTACCAGTATCTTGTTCTTCAGAAATAAAAAATTCGTCAAGCGACACTGACGTCTCAATCTGCTTACTACTAAGCGTCGAGTGATGGCAGGTCTTACCTTCTTTTAAACCCTCAGTGCGTACGGTACTGGTACTAGTTGAAACCTCTAAAGTTTTAGCTTCATAGCGCTGTAACAAAAATGTGCTAATGAGTCTGGGTGACTTTATCCAGTGTAGCAAAAGGGTGAACTCTAAAATGTACCTTGATACACCAACGAACTAATATGTGGAATAACGGAAGATGGAAGGGATTAGATAGAAATAAATTATGTAAAAGAAATAAATAAAGGGTAAATATGAATTTTAAAATATAGCAGAATTAAGTGTTGGCTAGCGACTATGCAGGAGAATGACCACTTGACACTCAAAGAAGGATTCGGCCAATTTGCATGCCCTACAGAGACCGTAAGATATAAGAACTAATGACAAGAAAACCACCAAGAAATAAACAGATGAAAGATAAAAGTTGCTCTAATGAATGCTTGGGCGCCAGGAAGTTAAATGTTTTCTTCCGAGATATCTTGTATTGCTGAAATATGAAAGATAGGTACTAATTGAAATATTAAATTTTAACCACAACTTTAATAATTACCAAACTTAGGTACAGACTATTTTAAATGCTTATCTACTAAACCACCACCTCTTATGTTTAAGTTAACTTAACTATATTTACAGGAAAATCCCTGAATATAATTATAAAACAATTTACCCCTGATATACCCCTTAATTTCAAATCGTGACAAAAGTTATACCCAATAATAATGTATAAATAATAAATATAATTATATAGTACTCACTAATAGTTTAGTTTTCGTTCAAGAATTGTTTAGGTTTTTAAGTGAAAATTCTCTGGATATGTGTGCACACGATAACCTCACAAAGAGAAATTCAAGGGAGAGTTATAACCTCATCCCTTGGTAGACAATAAATAATTAAATTAAGTTACAATGATTAATGTTTTAAGAAAATTGAAGGTATTTATTATTAATGATATATTTTTAAATTAAAAGTGGAACCAAAAGTTAAAACCTTGAAGAGGACGTAGCAAAAGTTATTTAAAATAATTGAATGAGAAACAAAAATAAAAGTAAGTTCTTCCTGCCGGTTTCCGTAGGTTGCCCTTGAAGATGATCCGGTGGAGAACTAGACTTAGGTGGTAAAAGGTACCTGGATTCCCTGTATCAGGTACTCTTAGACAAATAAGTCAACCTAAAATTCTTCTTAAATTTCCAATAAAAACTAATAAACTTGAAACTTCTTCCCCTTGTCCTTAGTAAGTACAACTCAAAAAAAAACTAAAAGGATTTCTTACCCTGACTTGCAACTGGATTCTGGGAGTAGGCTAAAAAAGGAACAATTGTGTTACTTCATGTTCTTTGTACGTACAAAAAGTAAGGAAAAACACAAGGGTTATCAACCTTGAAAGGCGATACAAG
The DNA here is from genome assembly GCF_040954645.1 of Diabrotica undecimpunctata. Lineage (NCBI taxonomy): Eukaryota > Metazoa > Arthropoda > Insecta > Coleoptera > Chrysomelidae > Diabrotica > Diabrotica undecimpunctata. Next base: position 84,022,795 of record NC_092807.1, read on the forward strand.
AAATGTCAACAAGTGACCTTAAATTGAAATAAAAACCTTAATGGTTTTCGGTAAATTGTGACCTTCGAATGGTGTGACAATGTTTTTATAATGTATGGATATATTAAATAGATAGTTTTAACGGAAAGCATGATCTTTTTATATTATAGAATAGGAAAAAAAAAAGAAATATTAGCCGGTTTAAACGGTATGAAATTGAAATAAATAATTGTTTGCTTTCACTCTTGAAAGGAAATAAAATTTTAAATAGAAATAGAATCTAATACTTATTAGATTCTATTGGCGGACGATATGAAGGATTTTTCCTTATAATTTATTTGTAATTTCATATTACCGGCTAGGGTGACACAACTGAAAATATCCTCGTACAAACAACAAAATAACTCAACTGATTTCTTCTAAAACAAACAGCTCTTGACAATAAAATAAAATCAATTCGGGAAAAAATGGCACTTCCCAGCCGCTACTACTCTGATCAAAACGATCCTTCTTCGATCACATCCAGTTGACAAGTGCCCTGTTAAGGTTCTACACGTCGTCGAGTGGATGTACTTTCAGAATCTTACCACTGGTAGCGCGGTTTAATGCCAACCTTAGAAAATAAGATTTACTGGGAGTTATTTAAATATTTAGTTTAAGAATATTTTAATATGAATTTAATTTAAAATTAAATTAAAAGATTCCAGTCACAAATTAAAGGTAAACGATTATTTAAGTAACGGACTCGTTACACTCCCCTCTTACTTGGAGAAAAAAAATTTTAAGTGAAAAAAATTTTTTTTTCTTTTACTTGACTGTTTGTTTAGCTGTAGGTTAACCAATACTTCAACCATTTGTGGTGCAATTAAGAATCGAGAAAAAAAAAATAAACTTATATATAAAAAATTATAGCCATGGCACCAGTTTGTCAAATACAGCTATAAACTATATTAACTCACTAAAATACTTCCAAAACAATCTACATCGATTCACACCATTATCATTAACCACAGATTATGAGTGATGTAGAAATAAAGATATGGTTTCATCTAAAGATACCCACATGTAACTAAGTACAAAGTCACATACTATCTAGAGTAAAATTAAAGTAAAGCTTTAACATAGCATAGTATAGACTAGTACTACAAATACTCAATGCAAATAATCCAAAATAATGTGAAATCGGACCCTGGTTCCAAAATTGACTCATCAATGGACAACAGATTTATAGAAAAGCATATCCAAGGAATAATCAATCATGCAAATGGGTGGACCGATACACAATAATAAGTAACAATAAAAATACCAAACGTATATAAAACAATACAATATAAAACAAAGTGTCGAATTGGATGGTAAATCCAAAATTGACCATACAGTGGACAACAGATTTATAAAGTAGTATATCCAAAGATAATCAATCAGGCAAATAATGACCCAATTCACACTATAACCAACTAAACCAAATATGGTAGGTCCACATATACCCACATCCGGTAATATGTGCCTAACCTTAAAATTCATCAAATAAATTATTGGATCCAAATGTGGGACTAACGGCTTAAACAAAAGGACAGCCATAAAATCGATTCCATCCTGATGATCTGCCATCAGTACATTTGGGATCCAAAATAAAGACCAAAACTAAAAACTAGGAGGTGTTATAAACTTAATCATCCTAGCAAATGCAAAGCTGAACAACTTGAACTCAAAAGGTAGAGTACCAAAGCATGTGAACTGCTGTGGTAACTTCTTACAGCAAAATTAACTTATGCTGATACTCGATAACTATAGCAGGTAGCTACAACAAATTTATAAGAATATCTAACATAAGAGCACTAAAAGGAGTTTAATGTGCCAGTAACTCTAACAACCATAGCAAAATAGTAAGAGTTAAGGTAGAAGTAATAACAAAACAGAACAACAAGAACGAGTAGACCAATTTCTGAAGAAACTGCAGATTTATAATTCGTTCTGATATTAATAAAAGAGAACAGGATAATTCCTAGTTCAATATGCCAAAATATGAAATACTCTCCATAACTGTAATCTAAACATGCTAGCTGTAAAGGGAGCAATCCATGACTTGAATAAACTATATAAGTAAGAATAATAAATCAGCTAAGGAACAATTCTGTTATTAGACCAAAGTCTGAAAATATTAAGGATTAAAGCTAAATGTTCAAATCCTAATTAATATTAACGATAATTTACTATCTATGGAAGACGTTCTACTGCCTAGATAACTGTACAACTTGTCATGAAAATGGTGAATTGCGAAATTCATTGAACAACTGAGGCCTCTAATTGAACTAAAACTTCGAACCCACATATTCAGTCACATATACACTGGCAGAATAGTCTATATAATATAGGAGTGTACTAAAATTATGCATACTGATTATCTATATAAATTCCTAATGACTGATAAAAAAAACCATCCCACATAGCAAATCCAGATACATGTTCCTATATAACTTGATCATGACCAATAAACGGAATCAAATCCATAAAAAAAATTACAACATTCTTTCCAACCTGGCAAAACAAGTAAGCAAAATGAGAACATAGGTTATACAACACATAAACATATAGCACAGTATAGTAGCATTACAATATTTAGTTCCATATCAGTGCAACATCTAATATAAGTAAACACTCTAATGGCCTTAATAATTTTAACTTATTATAAACAGATACTAATCAAAGTATAAGCTGTAGGTATACCAAATCTGGTGATTAATAACAAAAATCTAAGAAAATACCAAATCGTAACCAAACCGAGCCAAAACAATAACAATCAAAGGAATAGGTTAGCTTAATAGACATTAAGTTAATCTTCCTCTGAAGATGATGATGTTGCCTCATCTGTTGTATTATCGGGGAGTAAATCCTTTATATGAAATTGACCAATTCGCCTATTTGTCGAATTGTCTTTTAATTCATATATTAAAGGAGATATTACCCTAACGACAGTACAGGGAACATATTTCTGACAAAACTTAGCAGAAATGGCATCACCTTTATTTGATTTTACAAAATTCCGTTTCAAAACTCGATCGCCCACAAAAAATCGCAAATCTCGTTTCCTCAAATTATACTGATGCTGATTTCTACGGTAAGAAGCTTTCAACTTCTTCCTAATGTCAGCGAATATTGGAGGTAAGTTTTGGAGATCTTCCATACGGTGAAGTTTCTCAGAAATTTGAGGAAGAGTTGTTGAATTTTCAGAAATTAAACCGAAATAATCACCTGACAATGGAACATGCCTACCAAAATTAACATAAGCTGGAGAGCACTGAGTGACTTCATGAACAGAAGTTCGAATGGCTTGAGCAACTAAATGAATGTACTGATCCCAAGCTCTATGATCAGTGTAAGTGTAAGATCGAAGAGCAGTAACAATGCTACGATTTACACGTTCAGTGTGGTTAGCTTGCGGATAATAAGCTGCATTGTAGAATATCTTTTGGACCTTATATTTACTTAAAAGATTTTTAAAGGCTTTAGAAATAAATTGTGGACCATTATCACATGATACTATCTGGGGAATACCAAATAGAAAGAACACTTGCTCCTCTAAGAACTTTAAAATAGCTGGAGTTGTAGCCTTACGAAGAGGACAAACTAAAGGAAATTTGGTGAAGTAATCTACAACTACCAAGCAATATGTATTACCTAAATAACTACGTGGATACGGTCCAATAAGGTCTAAAGAGATCATTTGCCAAGAAAAATTAATGTTCCTAAACGAACCCATTAATCCAGCTTGAGGTAGGTTACTCGGCTTGTATGTTGCACAAACTCTACATCTAGAGATGTATTTCTTAACTGAGTTGCGCAGACCAGGCCAGTAATATAACTCAGCTATTTTACTAAATGTTTTATAAAAACCAAAGTGACCTGATGTCACATCATCATGAAAAGTTCTCAAGACTTCATCCCTATTTGCTGTTGAGACTACTATTTTCCAATCAGCCATATTCGATAAAGATTCAACTGGACTGATTACATGTTTATAAAGGATATTATTCTCTACCTTGAAATCAGGATATCTAGTAGGTTGTTGGGTGACATTATGAATCATCTTTCGATACCAATTATCTGGAGATAAAGTGGACAGATCTAAAAGATTGATATCGAATGTACGTGACAACGCATCTGCAACCACAACACCATTGGCTTTGCGATGAACAATATTATAATCAAAGACAGAAAGCCTACAAATCCAACGGGACAAACGTTGTGACGGATTTTTCATGGAATGTAACCATAATAAAGAACTATGATCTGTGATGATAGTAAACTTACGACCCTCAAGATAGTACCGAAAGGCATCAAGACCATGGATAATTGCAAGAAGTTCTCTCTCTGTGGTGGAATAATTTTTCTGTGCTTTATTGAGCTTTTTGCTGGTATAAGCTATTGGATGTTCCGAACCATCCTTCATTTGAAATAGTACACCACCTGAAGCAGTGTTGGAACAATCTGTCATGAGATAGAAATGCTCTTTAAAATTCGGAGATATCATGACAGGTGCACTAGTAAGAGCTTCTTTTATACGCCGGAAAGCATCATCGGCTTCTGAAGTCCATGTAATAGTTTGGCCTTTTTTCCTATTTTTAAGGAGATCTGTAAGTGGGGACAACAAAGTAGAATAAGACGGCACAAACCGACGATAATATCCACACATGCCTAATATCCTACGGACTTGGGTAGTAGTCTTAGGTATAGGAAAATCCTTGATAGCAGTAACTTTATCAGGATCAGTCCTTAAACCTTTACTATCGACTACATATCCTAAAAATTTAAGACTAGGACGACAAAACTGACATTTATCTAAGTTAATAGTTAAATTAGCCTCTTTGAGACGTAAAAACAACTTATCCAAAATTTCCATATGAAGAGAAAAATCAGGAGTGACAACCAAAATGTCATCCAAATAATAAAAAACATAGGGCTCTAACTGAGGACCAATGACTAAGTCCATCAGACGACACATTGTCTGAGGAGCTGAAACAAGACCAAAAGGCATAGTGACAAACTGAAATAATCCTTTCCCACTAACTGCAAAAGCTGTATACTTTTTACTTTCCTCACTTAAAGGAATTTGTAAAAAAGCTTTAGATAGGTCGATAGAAGAAATATACCTAGCATTCTGGAGTTTACTTAGAATGACGTCTATTCGGGGAATAGGATAAGCATCCCGATTTGTAGTAATATTATTCAACTTTCGACCATCGAAGCAAACCCTAAAAGATCCATCCTTTTTCTTGGTTAACCACAAAGTACTACAGTAAGAAGACGTGGAAGGTTCAATGATCTTCAACTCTAACATGGAATCAATTTCCTTTTCCAAGTCAACTTGCCAAGCCTGAGGAATAGGATACTGGTATTGTCGAAAAGGTGTGGTATCTCCCACCTCGATAGTGTGAGATATTAAGGATGTACGACCTAACTTGTCTTTCGACGAAAGAGTTATAAATTTAGAGATCATATTCTCTAATTGCCTTTGTTCGGAACTAGATAAACTAGTAAAATCCTGAATAGCACTAAGTAAGGACAGATTAAATTGAGAAATAGAAAAGGAAAAATTTGAGCAATTTAGTGTGCTATTAAAAACATTTACGAAATCCATACTTAAAATTATGGAATTCTGAACTAAAGGAATGATATAGAATGTAATTTGCTTACATAAATCTGATACTGTGATTTCGGTTTCAAATTTGCCTGTAATAGACTGAACTGTACCATCTGCAGTAGACACTTGCAGAGAAGAAATGGGCATAATGGAAACCTCAGCATTTTTCAGTAAAGCTAATGAATGTGAACCTATCACAGAAATGTTCGAGCCACTATCTAAAAGAGCTAAGCAAGATTGTCCTAAAATCTTAATAGGAAGATAAGGTCTATTATCATTATGTTTTCTCACTAATAACGAATTCAAATCAAAACAATCATTATCTGATTGGTCAAAAATTTTAAATGGTACTAAACTAAACTTATTATCTCTACTAACACAATCAGAGGATACGATAGGCAAACAAGAATAATCAGAAATAAAAGAATCCTCCTGAATTGTGGTAGACTCTGGTATAGAGACTGGTACTACTACACTGGTACTATTATGTTTATTACTAAAATTTGGGGAGATATTTGGGGAAGGTAATCTATGCAAATCAAATGTATTGTATTGAGAAGTTACTTCTTGGAATGACTTGGTGTGGTGTGTGTTGGTTTTTTTGGGAAAACCCCTTTCCCTTTCCGACTGGAAGACGGGTTTGGGTGGCTTGACGTGGTTGGACCAGTGACTTCGCTTGATGTAACGGTTTAATTCCCTGATGGGGGATAAAACAATTTCGTTTGAGGGTATTTTCCCTACCACAACCGTGGCAGAAAATACGGGTACGAGGGATGCCGCAATCATAAAAAGTATGACCAGACTCACGACAATTCCAGCACACTACAGAAGTTACAACTGAAATATTACGCTCAGGGCCCTTAGGTTGCCAAGAACGGTGTCTAAAAGAATTTTGGTGACCGAAAGAGTCAGAAGACTGTTTGGAAGTGGTTGGAGGTTGAGAAGACCAAGATAAAGTTTCCTCCAAACGTTTACACTTCTCAGTTATGTCTGCTATACTGTCAATGTCTACTAAAGCTAATTGTTGATGATAAAATGACAATAGACATTTCAGAATTATCCTAATTTTTGCAGAATCTGTTAAAGGAGTCTCAAGGCGACTACACATACCCAAAATGTTATTGATAAACATAGTAACAGACTCATTTGGCTTCTGTTTACGATTTTTGATTTGGTCTAGAAGGTCATCTTGAAAAGAATATGGTAGAAAATCAGACTTAAGTTTCTGAGCCAAATCAGACCAATTAGAAAAAATATTGCGATTGTTTCTAAACCACGTAAAAGCTGCGCCTGTAAACAATTCAGCAGAAGCTGCAAAAAGATCATCTTCACTCACTCCTCTGGATACACGAAGACATTCCACCCTATCCAAAAAAGAAATTACTTGGTCATAATGACCTTCACCAGAAAACGAAATGCCCCATTTATATACCTGAATAGGTTTGGGGTGTAGAAATGAGTTAGCTGCTTGGACAGAAGAAATAGGAGTTGAAGTAGCAATTGGATTTACTCGTGAATCAAGTTCACCCTCTAGGCTAAGATTTCGGATTGAAATTGAGCGTTTATAAGATTGCTGCTCCTCATTCGAACACGACAATAAATGAACACGGCCTGAGACATGAGCTAGGCGTGATATCAGCCTGGAGTATAGGCTATCTTGGACAGTCCCTCTAAAATCGGAAATCCTTTTAGCCAAATCATCCACAGTCTCATCAATCTCTTCTTGCTGCTCTAGAAAAGGAATACTTGTGGCAGAAATTTGTCGAAAGCTTCTGTTTCCTTCTTCTTGCCTTAAAGCTCCACGCAATAGTTTGCGTTTTAAATCCACATTGGAAGATTCGTCAATGGTGATCTCCCTAATTCTCAACTCATAATCCAATTCCTTTACTAACAAATGTTCTACCTTGAATGCAGACATTAGGAAAACCAATAACAATAAATGTACCAACACACCACAAAATCAATCCAAGAATAATCTAAAGTTATTCACAAAAAATTTCAAAATGGTTAAGTAAAGTTAAGTAAATATAAATTTGAATCCTTGGAGCAACACACAATGGTTTCAACAAGTATATGGTTAATAAATAATTGAATATAAAAAACCCACCAATATTGGCTAATATATATATATATATATATATATATATATACACACACATATATATATATATATATATATATATATATATATATATATATATATATATATATATATATATATATATATATATATATTGTTATGATATGTAAAATCGAGAAAAATATTGGTTTGTTTAAAAATATTTCAAAATTCAATAACATCAAAATAATTCAGATAAGTAGGATAATATCCAACAAACATTTCGAAGAAGGAGAGTTATTAATTTCTTGAATTACCTGTACTAAACAAAATGTAAGCTTTACATCAATCATTTCTTTGTTATACTTGAGTGACCCGCATAAGTTTAAGTGAAAGCCAAAGAATTGAACGGGGTTTTTCAAAATCCATTAATGCAGTGATTAAAGACAATAGAAGGGATTATAGAAAGAGGTTTTTGTTAGTTTTTAAGATTTATAGAAAAATATTATTTGTAAATAAGTTTTAGGAAATTTATAATTATAGGTAAAAATTTGTTTGTTATCGAAATGAAAAAATGGGGGAATTGTGACGAGTTTTGATTGGCGGAGATTGAAAAAGGTGGGATAAGTATGTAGGAGGGAGTTTAGCGAGATTGGGGAGAGAGAAAAGATATGATCAGTTGATTTTCCAAGTCTGTAGGAGGAACAGTGATTGTTCTCTGGTGGTTCCAAAGAAGTAGCAAGCAGTAGTGTTGAATGTTAGTGAGTTTTTGTGGAGTGAGTGTATCTGACAGGAGCTGAAGCAGCAAAATATTGTAAGTCATATTTTCCTACTTATATTCCAAGAGTCACTGTTCAGGCCAACGAGAGATTCAGTTTATCGTAAAGAGAAGATATTCCAAGAGTCATTTTTCACTCGGGCCAACGAGAGATTCAGTTTATCGAGAGGAGAAAGGCTATCATAATTTGAATGACTGTTGCTTTTGAAGGAGATCATTAAGGACGATATATTTGCAACAATCTGTTGTAAGATTGCTGATTACATAGGGAGCGGTTGAGAGGAGATAATACAGTCCACAAGGAACAAGGATTTGGACCACTCATCATCAGAGAGAGATATTTTTGTTTTCTGCAGTTTTTTTTTTCTTTTATTGATAACACAATTTTTACACGTAATTTAGAAAGGATATAAATATTTTTATTAGGAGAGTTAGAATAGTTTGGGATTTTGAGTTTTCAATTAATATTGTTTGTACCATTAATTTTGATTGTTCACGTACGTAGAACAAAATTTTTGAGAACCATTATATGAGATTTGTTTATTGAAAACTTTTGAGTGTGAATTATTTCATTATTTTTATTTCAATATATAGTGTTAGATCATATGTGTTTTTTATTATTCCGGTATTCTTTGGACCTTACCTTTCACATGTAATAGCATAGATATTGAAGCACGAATTTAACCCTGAGATAAAAGAATTAAAAATTGTGATAGAGTCATAATCATATCATCTAGATAATTTTAATTAATCAAAAAAATTAATTAGCTAATTATTGCTTGGCGCACCAAGACTTTAAATATCACAATAACTGGCTTCCAAAACGTGGGGCTTGAAAGTATCGCAGCGTTACATTTGAAGGAAGGGAAAGAGATCTGGAATAAGTACAGGTGATCCAGAGATAAAAACATATAACATTGAGGGAATTTGAATTTGAAAGTATTTTGACAATTTTTCCAGGGAATATAAATTTGATTTATTGATTGATCGTAGTTAGTGGATATTTACTGCTATTGAATTATTAGATTTTATTTTCTTTACCAATCGTACATTTGATATTTATTTTGAATTATTTGAATTTTACTGATTGCATATTTGATATTTGTCGTGAAAATTTAATACATTTGGGGAGAAATATTATCGTGTTCTGAAACATATAGAGTGTTGTAAAATTTCACATTTGGCGGGGACAAAAACAATAACAAAAAGTAACAACATGTCTGTCACAAGGAGACAAAGTAAAATGCAGGAAAGGAAGGAGGATAACAGAGAAGATGAAACAATTTTGGAAGAAGTATCGGATAATGAAGAAAATGTGACAATAGTTGAGGAGAGAAAAGAACTATCAGGAATAGATAAAATATTACAACTAATGCAACTCCAGTCACAAAAAATGGATGAAACAAAACAAACAATAGAGAAAAACCAAAATGAAACATCAAAGAAAATGGATAAAATGGATAGAAATCAACAAGAAACATCACTAAAAATGGAAGAAAACCAACTGGAAACAAAACAAACAATGAGCAATATAGAGCAGCGTCTGGAAAACTATGAACAGGAAATTAGAGGATGTGTTGAGGGGATAAAGAAAGAACTGATACAACAAATAGAAGAGATTAATGAAATTAAAAATGATATGAAAGAACAAGAAATGAGAATTAAAGATAATTTGGAGGAATTAGAAAGCAAACTTGAAAATGTAATGAAAGATAGTAAGACGATCCAGAAAAAGGAATTAGAACAGTTAGAAGAAAAATTTGAAATGGCGCTACAAGAAGACAGGAAGGACGTAGAAAGAAGATTAAAGCAAAATGAAAAACAAATGGCAGAAATTGAACTAAGAGGGGTAGAGAGAAAAGAAGTTATCATCCATGGAACAAGCGAGGCGAAAATACAATTTGGCGGGGATATTCGGAAAACACACCCAGTACCGTTTGTTAAAAATCTGAAAACTAAATTACAACATATTAGATATTTTGACGATTGCAAAGAAACAATTAGAAACCATTTGAAAGAAGGAGCAGCGTTATGGTATGAAAGCAAGGAAGATGAGTTTGAAAATTGGACAGATTTTGAAAATAAATTTCTCAACTATTTCTGGGGGAAAAATAAACAGAGAGAAATCAACCAAGAGCTACAGAATGGAAAATATCACGAAAAAATGGGAATATCTGAAGAAAGATATGCTTTGCAGATATATAACAATTCAAAATATCTAGAATACAAATATTCTACCGAACAGCTGGTAGAAATGATCAGCAGACATTTTGAGGAAACGTTGGAAGATCACGTGATTTTGAGAAACTATCAAGATATTGATAGTTTGTGCCAATTCCTTCAATTAAAAGAAGCGAAAAGAAAAGAAATGAGAAATAGAAGACAACATGACCAATATAATGGAGCGGAAAGAAGATATTCATCAAATTATGACCAGAGAAACCGACATCCCAGATCAACAAACGAATATAGGCCGAGAAATTACAATAATTACAATAGACAACAAAATTACGATAACCGGAATGATACACAAAATAGAACAAATGAAAATCACAACAGGAATAGAGATGCACAAAATCCTCCGAATAGGAATACGAACGAACAAAGGGACGATAGAAATAATCAGAGATTCCAACGACAAAACAGAAGAGAGATGAATCATGTGGCAATAGAAAAGGAGGAAGAAGAAGTATTCAATGAATCCAGACAGGATTTTCAATAAGGCATCCACTAAACAAAAGTAAAAAACTCTCCGGTATATTTTGTCACCCGAGAGAGTTTATACAGTTGGCGGGAAACGAAAAACAAAATTCTAATTCCAGTCTAATTTTTTTAGATGCATTTATAAAACATAAAGCGATTAAAATTCTGATTGATTCTGGATCGGAAATTTCGTTAATCAATAAAAAACTAGTAAAAGAATTAAATATGGACAGATTTGTGTATAAGATTCCGAGGGTTGCTTTAGTGGGTGCAAATAATAAAAAATTGACGACAGTAAACGAAGGTTTAGGAGTACGGATCAGAGTGGGAGACCAATTCTATATTATGCAATGTGTGGTGATCGAAGATCTAAATCATGATATGATAGCGGGAATTGATGAATTGAGTGAAAAACATATCACCATCAATTTTTCGGAAAATCAACTGGAAATCAGAGCAGAACCAGACAACATAGAAGAAGAAAAGGAAACAGATAGGAGAAAATTTTCTGAAAGGATAAATGGACAAGAAAAACATAAAGAAATCAATATGACGGTAGAGAATAAATCGAAAGCTCAAGAAAAAAATCAATCCGAAGAGGAAAAGAGACTAAAAAAAAGAAGAAGAGTTCGAAAAGAAAGCAGGAAAAAAAGGAAGTTATAAGCAGAAAAATATATGGAGCCGAAACATGGTGCTCGGAATACCAGATAGAAATTAAAGATAAAAAAAAAATAGAAGAAGAAATAACGGAAGAGGACAGAGAAGAAATGGCAATTATGGACGAGAATCCAGAATTTTGTGAAGAAGTAATACGGACAGTGAACACATGTGAACAAACTGAGGATGAAAGAAAAATAATATGTGGAGAAAACATGGAGAAGGAAATAGAGAAGATTTTAGAAAATTATGGAGATCTCATTAATGAAGAAAGCCGAGTGGCTAAAAATTATGAACATTCTTTTAAAGTTAAAAACTTAGAAAATTTTAAATCGAAAACATATCCAATCCCGTATAAATACAGGCAAAGCGTCGGACAGGAAATTGAAAATATGATCAAAGACAAGGTGATCGAAAGATGTGACTCTCCATATATCAACCCGATAGTATGCGTAAAAAAATCAAATGGTGATTTGCGATTATGTTTAGATGCAAGAAACATTAATTCGCACACAATCGCGCAATACGAAGCGCCTTTGAACATAGAAGCCATTTTTGGACGAATCACAGGATCACACATTTTCTCCAAAATCGATTTGAAACACAGTTTTTGGTTAATACCTTTGGCAGAAAAGTGTCGAAATTATACCGCTTTTTCTATCGACGGAGTGGTGTACCGATTTAGGGTAGTACCATTTGGACTACAAAGTGCATGCGCTGTTTTGGTTCGCGCATTACACACAATTTTAAATAGGCATGGAGAATTTGTTGTACATTACATAGATGATTTATTAATTTTCTCACCGGATATAACAAGCCATCTACGACATATTCATACTGTTATCGAAGAACTTGATCAAGCCGGATTAAAATTAAATATTCAAAAGTGTCAGTTTTTCCAAAAAGAGGTATTGTATTTAGGATTCAAATTAGACACAAAAGGGATTTGTCTTGCAGAAGATAGAATAGATTTTAATAACATAGTGAAATAATTTGATCCTAGAAAACTTTTGTCATTTTTAAAATTTAACAAAGAGTTTTCGGCAGATCAAATGGCGGGGATTTGTTATGATATGTAAAATCGAGAAAAATATTGGTTTGTTTAAAAATATTTCAAAATTCAATAACATCAAAATAATTCAGATAAGTAGGATAATATCCAACAAACATTTCGAAGAAGGAGAGTTATTAATTTCTTGAATTACCTGTACTAAACAAAATGTAAGCTTTACATCAATCATTTCTTTGTTATACTTGAGTGACCCGCATAAGTTTAAGTGAAAGCCAAAGAATTGAACGGGGTTTTTCAAAATCCATTAATGCAGTGATTAAAGACAATAGAAGGGATTATAGAAAGAGGTTTTTGTTAGTTTTTAAGATTTATAGAAAAATATTATTTGTAAATAAGTTTTAGGAAATTTATAATTATAGGTAAAAATTTGTTTGTTATCGAAATGAAAAAATGGGGGAATTGTGACGAGTTTTGATTGGCGGAGATTGAAAAAGGTGGGATAAGTATGTAGGAGGGAGTTTAGCGAGATTGGGGAGAGAGAAAAGATATGATCAGTTGATTTTCCAAGTCTGTAGGAGGAACAGTGATTGTTCTCTGGTGGTTCCAAAGAAGTAGCAAGCAGTAGTGTTGAATGTTAGTGAGTTTTTGTGGAGTGAGTGTATCTGACAGAAGCTGAAGCAGCAAAATATTGTAAGTCATATTTTCCTACTTATATTCCAAGAGTCACTGTTCAGGCCAACGAGAGATTCAGTTTATCGTAAAGAGAAGATATTCCAAGAGTCATTTTTCACTCGGGCCAACGAGAGATTCAGTTTATCGAGAGGAGAAAGGCTATCATAATTTGAATGACTGTTGCTTTTGAAGGAGATCATTAAGGACGATATATTTGCAACAATCTGTTGTAAGATTGCTGATTACATAGGGAGCGGTTGAGAGGAGATAATACAGTCTACAAGGAACAAGGATTTGGACCACTCATCATCAGAGAGAGATATTTTTGTTTTCTGCAGTTTTTTTTTTCTTTTATTGATAACACAATTTTTACACGTAATTTAGAAAGGATATAAATATTTTTATTAGGAGAGTTAGAATAGTTTGGGATTTTGAGTTTTCAATTAATATTGTTTGTACCATTAATTTTGATTGTTCACGTACGTAGAACAAAATTTTTGAGAACCATTATATGAGATTTGTTTATTGAAAACTTTTGAGTGTGAATTATTTCATTATTTTTATTTCAATATATAGTGTTAGATCATATGTGTTTTTTATTATTCCGGTATTCTTTGGACCTTACCTTTCACATGTAATAGCATAGATATTGAAGCACGAATTTAACCCTGAGATAAAAGAATTAAAAATTGTGATAGAGTCATAATCATATCATCTAGATAATTTTAATTAATCAAAAAAATTAATTAGCTAATTATTGCTTGGCGCACCAAGACTTTAAATATCACAATATTATATATATATATATATATATATATATATATATATATATATATATATATATATATATATATATATATAAAAATAGTAATATCTAAATTATTAAATTTTATAGTTCAATAATAGTAAAATAAGTTGTTAACTGTACACAATGAGATTAAAAAGGTGAGGGTTTAAATATGAATGTAAGTAAACTACAGCAATACAAGTATACCTATAAATGTAAATCTAATAAGGAAAAATAAATAAATAAAGAAGTTTAAAAAAATGAACAAAGAGCAACAGGAACAAATTAGAAATAATAAAGAATATTTTGCATTTTGCAAGAATATTAAAAATTGTGATAGAGTCATAATCATATCATCTAGATAATTTTAATTAATCAAAAAAATTAATTAGCTAATTATTGCTTGGCGCACCAAGACTTTAAATATCACAATAATATATATATATATATATATATATATATATATATATATATATATATATATATATATATATATATATATATATATAAAAATAGTAATATCTAAATTATTAAATTTTATAGTTCAATAATAGTAAAATAAGTTGTTAACTGTACACAATGAGATTAAAAAGGTGAGGGTTTAAATATGAATGTAAGTAAACTACAGCAATACAAGTATACCTATAAATGTAAATCTAATAAGGAAAAATAAATAAATAAAGAAGTTTAAAAAAATGAACAAAGAGCAACAGGAACAAATTAGAAATAATAAAGAATATTTTGCAAAGAGAAATATATTACAGAATGTACGGTCTGAACTGAAAATAGGCCCCACGTTGTGCGCCAATGTAACAAAAATGTGCTAATGAGTCTGGGTGACTCTATCCAGTGTAGCAAAAGGGTGAACTCTAAAATGTACCTTGATACACCAACGAACTAATATGTGGAATAACGGAAGATGGAAGGGATTAGATAGAAATAAATTATGTAAAAGAAATAAATAAAGGGTAAATATGAATTTTAAAATATAGCAGAATTAAGTGTTGGCTAGCGACTATGCAGGAGAATGACCACTTGACACTCAAAGAAGGATTCGGCCAATTTGCATACCCTACAGAGACCGTAAGATATAAGAACTAATGGCAAGAAAACCACCAAGAAATAAACAGATGAAAGATAAAAGTTGCTCTAATGAATGCTTGGGCGCCAGGAAGTTAAATGTTTTCTTCCAAAATATCTTGTATTGCTGAAATATGAAAATTAGGTACTAATTGAAATATTAAATTTTAACCACAACTTTAATAATTACCAAACTTAGGTACAGACTATTTTAAATGCTTATATACTAAACCACCACCTCTTATGTTTAAGTTAACTTAACTATATTAACAGTAAAATCCCTGAATATAATTATAAAACAATTTACCCCTGATATACCCCTTAATTTCAAATCGTGACAAAAGTTATACCCAATAATAATGTATAAATAATAAATATAATTATATAGTACTCACTAATAGTTTAGTTTTCGTTCAAAAATTGTTTAGGTTTTTAAGTGAAAATTCTCTGGATATGTGTGCACACGATAACCTCACAAAGAGAAATTCAAGGGAGAGTTATAACCTCATCCCTTGGTAGACAATAAATAATTAAATTAAGTTACAATGAATAACGTTTTAAGAAAATTGAAGGTATTTATTATTAATGATATATTTTTAAATTAAAAGTGGAACCAAAAGTTAAAACCTTGAAGAGGACGTAGCAAAAGTTATTTAAAATAATTGAATGAGAAAAAAAATAAAAGTAAGTTCTTCCTGCCGGTTTCCGTAGGTTGCCCTTGAAAATGATCCGGTGGAGAACTAGACTCAGGTGGTAAAAGGTACACCAAACCTGGATTCCCTGTATCAGGTACTCTTAGACAAATAAGTCAACTTAAAATTCTTCTTAAATTTCCAATAAAAACTAATGAACTTGAAACTTCTTCCCCTTGTCCTTAGTAAGTACAACCCAAAAAAAACTAAAAGGATTTCTTCCCCTGACTTGCAACTGGATTCTGGGAGTAGGCTAAAAAAGGAACAATTGTGTTACTTCATGTTCTTTGTACGTACAAAAAGTAAGGAAAAACACAAGGGTTATCAACCTTGAAAGGCGATAAAAGAAATGACAACAAGTGACCTTAAATTGAAATAAAAACCTTAATGGTTTTTGGTAAATAGTTACCTTCGAATGGTGTGACAATGTTTTTATAATGTATGGATATATTAAATAGATAGTTTTAACGGAAAGCATGATCTTTATATATTATAGAATAGGAAAAAAAAAAAGAAATATTAGCCGGTTTAAACGGTATGAAATTGAAATAAATAATTGTTTGCTTTCACTCTTGAAAGGAAATAAAATTTGAGATAGAAATAGAATCTAATACTTATAATTTATTTAGGTATAAAACATTTTCCTTAATGAAATAAGGTGAAATATGACATGTATAAAATATATGAAATACCTATCAAAGAAGAAATTAAAAATAGATCTGAATTTTACTAACAATGGCGGACGATACGAAGGATTTTTCCTTATAATTTATTTGTAATTTCATCTTACCGGCTAGGGTGACCCAACTGAAAATATCCTCGTACAAACAACAAAATAACTCAACTGATTTCTTCTAAAACAAACAGCTCTTGACAATAAAATAAACTTAAACTCAATTCGGGAAAAAATGGCACTTCCCAGCCGCTACTACTCTGATCGAAACGATCCTTCTTCGATCACATCCAGTTGACAAGTGCCCTGTTAAGATTCTACACGTCGTCGAGTGGATGTACTTTCAGAATCTTACCACTGGTAGCGCGGTTTAATGCCAACCTTAGAAAATAAGATTTACTGGGAGTTATTTAAATATTTAGTTTAAGAATATTTCAATATGAATTTAATTTAGAATTAAATTAAAAGATTCCAGTCACAAAAAAAAGGTAAACGATTATTTAAGCAAACGACTCGTTACAGCGCGTGATTGGGCTATTATGGGGTTTTTCAATTTCGATAGCCTTACATATAATTCTTGGTTTTAAGGAACGGATATGAGTGATGGTTCTTTCTTTTTCGAAATCTATTCTGTGATCTGTCTAAATATAATGTTGGGCTAGGGCTGAATTAGTATCGAAATATTTTCATCATCCAGATTCAAAAGTCCACTGCTAAACATGAACCTCTTTCTTGTGTTTCTAACTCAGTCTATTTTGCGCCACTTCCATCCAGTTTTTATTTTGTCTTCTGAAATCGCCAGCCCATCGAGTAGGTGGTCAACCGACGCTTCTTGTGTCTTCCTTTTGTTCTATTCCAATAACCTCTCTGTCCATTGCCCATCCCTCATTCTAGCTATTTCTCTTGCCAATCTTGATTTGAGTCTGGCTATCCTTTTGATGACGTCAGTCACCTTGGTTTTTCTGCTGACATCTTCCTTTTTTTGTTTTGTCTCCCAGAGTTATTTCTAACCTGGATCGCTCCATTCTTCTCTGTGTGATTGTAAGTTTGGTAGCCGAAGCTTTCGTGCCATTAAGTGTTTCTGCTCCGTATGTCAACACTAGAAAGACGCATTGATCCAACACTTTTCTCTTCAGGCATGTGGACAGCTCACTTTAAAAAGTTTCTCTTAGTTTTATATTTGCTGCCCAACCAAGACCGATTCTTCTCTTCTGTTTATGGGTCTGATATCCCTGCTACTCATAATTTCATGTCCTAGATTTTTATATTTTTATATAAATATTTATATTATATTTTTTATATTTTATATTTATATTTATATTAAATTTTTTTGGGGGTCAAAGAAGTAGTGAGGCGCAATACAAGATGTTGCTTCCAGATAACATCTCTAGCCTCTCCTACTCAATTCCTATCCCCACCTCCAAGAAGTGTGATCTTGATCACACGGGTGAACCTCGGTAAACCTGAGCAACCTGATTGGGTAACCAACCCCAATGGAAGGTAGGGTCAGGGCAGACGAGAAAGGGAGAAAGCATAGCTTGTTCAGAAGCTATAGCCAGCAGCCCTGGCACTGGACTCGGGTGCAATAGGCCGATAACCTGTTCACCTTAAACTCAGCTATCACGAATGCTACGAACAATGAATTAACCGGACGGACCAACGGACAACGACCAAAGCTACGGAATAAGGACTTAATGATGGATTTGCGACTGGGAACCTGGAATGTCAAAACCATGCTGCAGGTAGGCAAAATGCAAAGTATTGCACAGGAACTATTGAAGTACGAAGTAGACATAGCAGCTCTTCAAGAAATCAGATTTAAAGGGCATGGTTGCATAAATAAAAAAGTATGTACTACTGTGGAGCAGAAAGACAAGGAGACTTTGGAGTGGGTTTTATGGTAAACCATAAATGTCGCAGGTCAGTATTGGGTTTTACTCCAGTTAATGAAAGAATATGCAAAATACGTCTAAGGGGAAAATTTCATAATATTACAATTATTAATATCCATGCCCCAACAGAAGCAGCAGATGAACTAGTAACCGATCAATTCTATGACCAACTACAAGTAGAATGTGAAAACGCACAGAAGAGAGATGCTGTTATAGTCGTGGGTGATATGAAAGCGAAGCTGGGAAAAGAGCCAATATATGCAGAATCCTTTGGTAAGCATAGTTTACATGATATTACCAGCAACAACGGTATAAGAGTGGCACAGTTGGCAATGGCAAACAAACTAAGAATTGTTAGTACGTGTTTCCCTCATAAAAATATTCATAAAGGAACCTGGATGATACCTGGTACTAACAAATTTAATCAAATTGATCACATATTAATATCTAAGCGGCGGACAACCTCCGTAACAGATATTAGAACTTATAGAGGCGCAAATTGCGATTCGGACCATTTCTTGGTTATATCGAAGATAAAACAAAGAATATCAATGGTAAGAAAAGAGGAAGGCGCCAAACAAAGAAAATGGAATACATATATGTTTAAAAATCCTAAAAAGAAGAATGAGTACCAGCAGAAAATAAAAGTAATATTAAATGAAAGAGGAGAACAAAACAACATTGAAGAAGAATGGAATATCATCCAAACGACAATTACAAATATGGCAAAGGAAACATTAGGTGAAACCTCAAGCAAAAGAAACGAGGAATGGTTTGACCAAGATTGCCAACAAGTAATAAATAGCAAAAATATAGCTAGACAGAAATGTCTACAAAGGGATTCCCGTGTGATGGGTAGCTCTTTCGGGGCGACAGAGTCAGTAAAACACAGGTTGAAATAAAAAAATAAATCTATTAATTTAACATATCTACAATAAATAAAATAAAATGAATTCTACGCCGTACATACAATAAATAAAAATGAAGCGAATTCTACGTCCCCGTCTGGGTCCCGCGATGAATGAACTCCCCGGCGAACGTCTATAAAAGAAAAGAAACTAATTATTACTAATACAGAAATGAAATAGCGGACCCACGGTAATGTTCAATACACAATACCGATGGGTTCCGCTTGGCTAAGGACAAAGTACGATCCTCAATACGGAAATCTCTCTGTTCGGGTTGGCTCTGTGCAGATCCATGGTAATGTTCAATACACAATACCGATGGGTTCCGCTTGGTTAAGGACAGAGTACGATCCTCAATACGGAAATCTCTCTGTCTGGGTTGGCTCGCAGGTTCACTACACCAGCGAGTCAGGGCGCCTAGAGCGCTAGCTACCAGACTGTCTAATTCCGCTATTCACACGCCCTAAATAACCGTTCCGAATCCCACTTCGCCGTCACGTTGTTCGAACTGTTAAACGATCAAAACATCGTTACACCCGATCAAATAGAAAGGCATATGAAAAACTCAGAAAAGATGCAAAGAAAATATGCAGAAGGAAAAAGAGAGAAATGTTGAATAGAAAAATACAACAAATTACAGATTATAATAACAGAAGAGAGACTAGAAAATTTTACAAGGAAACCAAGCAATGCATCCAAGGATACATGACAAGATCAACAGTTTGCAAGGACAAAAATGGGGCAATTATCAGCGAGAAAGAGGAAATAATGAAAAGGTGGAAGGAGCATTTTCAAGAGCTGTTAAACCCAGAAAAAGAACAAAATGAAGATAAAGAGATAATTCCCCACACAGCAGAACAACTAGTTGAGCAACCAACATTGGAAGAAACGATAAACGTCATAAAACATCTAAAAAATAACAAAGCACCTGGCACAGATGGAATAACTGCAGAACTGATAAAGAATAGTGGACATGCGCTATGGAGGCGTATCCATAAACTAATCGACCGCATATGGACACTAGAAGTCATTCTAGAAGATTGGAAAGTAGGAATCATACTTCCTATGTACAAAGGGGAAGACAAACGACTCTGCAAAAATTATAGGGGCATAACAGTTTTAAATGTCATCTACAAGATATTATCAGGAATTATATACAGCCGCCTGGAATCGTTTTCGGGGGAGATTATTGGTGAATACCAATGTGGCTTCAGACCAAAGAGGTCAACTATAGACCAAATACATATGTTAAGGGGTATACATGAAAAATGTGTTGAATATAATATACCTATTTACAACTTGTATATCAATTTCAAACAGGCGTTTGATGGAGTAGATCGACAAATGATGTTAAAGCAACTATCTATGTTAGGGATACCCAATAAGTTGGTTAAACTTATACGAATGACTCTGGGGGGTTCCAAAGCTATGGTGAGAATAGATAGAGATATGACGCAGGCCTTTGATATTGAAAATGGAGTTAGACAAGGGGATGCCTTATCAACAACACTTTTGAATCTAACTTTAGAAGCTGTTGTTAGAAAACTGGATATAAACGGCTGTATTAATACAAGATCTATGCAAATATGCACATATGCGGATGATGTTGCCATAATAAGCCGCAACAAAAGGGTATTAAGCGAAAAAGTTATAGAACTGAAACGAGAAGCTGCTACGTTTGGACTATATATAAATGAAAGTAAAACAAAATATATGGAGTGCATAAAATCGAATGAACATGAGAATCTGAAGGTTGACAACCAGACCTACAAATATGCCTCCACTTTTCCCTACCTAGGCTCAATACTAAATGACAACAACAACATCAGTCAAGAAATACAAGCACTGATTCTTAGCGGTAATAAGTGCTTTTATGCATACAAAGACTTAATAAAAAGTGAGTTACTAAATCGTGAGTCTAAGCTGAGAATCTACAAAACAGTAATTAGACCAGTGGTCACATATGGATGTGAAACGTGGACCCTCTCAACCACTGATGAAAATCAACTGAGAATATTTGAGCGCAAAATACAAGGACCAACCCAATGCAGCGATGGTTCGTGGAGAATTAAAATGAACCACGAGCTGGATGAACTAATGCAGAGCGCAGATATTGTCAGATTTGTAAAGTCACAAAGACTAAACTGGCTTGGTCACCTAGAAAGAATGCCAGATAATCGAGCTGTAAAAGTCGTCGAGAGATGGAAGCCCCAAGGAAACAGAACAAGAGGAAGGCCCCGTAAAAGATGGATAGACGACGTAGAGAGGGATCTTAAAACCATGAACATCAGGCAGTGGCGAAGGAAAGTATCCGACAGGGCAGAATGGAAGAACATTGTTAAGCAGGTCAAGACTCACAAAGGGTTGTAGCGCCATTAGAAGAAGAAAAAGAGATATTTATATTTATCTACGAGTCTACTTCTTGCTCACCAATACTGATGTTCTGGTTGGGTACTAAATTTGCCAATATTTTTATTTTCGAGATGTTTATATTTAAACCTACATTTTCTGTAGCTACAAAGAGTTCCTGTACTCTCTCCCCTATCTCTCTTGTCATTCCTAAGTCCTCATCTATTATGACTATACTATCGGTGAAAAGTAAGTTGTTTAGATATTCTCCATTTATTTTTATTCCCTTTATCAGCCAATCCACATCTTTAAAAGCATGTTGCAGCACAGTATTAAAAAGTTTAAATGACATTGGGTCTCCTTGTCCAACTCCTGCTCTATTTTTATGCGATTAATATTTGTATAAAATTTGAGAGTGGTTGTTGCCTGTAGGTAAGTATTGTATAATAATTCTGTTTACCTATAGTCTAGCCTGCATTCTTTAAGCACCGCTAGTATGATACATCCTGCGATACTCACATGACACACTTCAGATCAACACAGAAAAAACAAAAATAATAATCGTAGACAAAGCAAATAAGAATCTATTGCACATATACCAAGTGGCGAATTTTAAAGTTGTAGACATATTTATATACTGGGTCTCCCTGAACACCAATAATGACAATTGCTCCTAAGAAATTAAGCGCCGACTAGCAATGTTTTGAACCGAAATAGCTTAACTGATTAAAATATGGAAATCCACTAAGTTCAAGTTGGTCAATGCCCTTATTTTTCCTATTGACGGAAACTATGACAGATTCGGATGATCTGCGAAATCATTTCAATAAGGCAAACACTCTTAAAAAACTGCTACCACAAAATCTAAATGAAAAGGAACATTCAAAAACACGTAAATTCCATTTTATCCAAAAAAGAAACTTTGCCGCCTGATCAACCCAAAATCTTTTTACCTTTATCAAAGGTGTCACTGACGAGATCAGTAGAACTCTTAACCATCTTAACATCAAAACCATCTTCACTACTTACTATATGTTCTCCAATCTCGTCAGATCTGTTAAAGACCAAATCTCCAATGAAAAACATGCTGTCTACGTCTACGAGATATCCTGTTCCACTTGCCCACAAACATACATATGACAGACAAACTGACGAATCCACATCCATATTTTTGAACATTGTATATCTGTAAAACATTTTGATACTACTGCCGGCAACATGGCGCTGCTGCTTTAGCGATCCTCCACGCCAACCGATCCCGCTCAGGCCGTTTCCGAGCTTACCGTTCCCGCACATACTGAGGGTATAAAAGCAGCTACACAGTGTAAGATCAGTCGTTACTCGACACTGAGGAGTAGATAGATTAAGACCTTATTGCTGTTTTTTTACGATTTTCGTATTTCTGTAGAACAAGACACTGTTACGTAACGAGTAAGAAGAAAATAGGCAGATTAAATCTCCGAACTCGAACAGGACCATATTCTTTTTGATCATGACTGCAAAGTGGGTGCCAAAACGTCGAGTTTTAAATTCTCAACGCGGTTCTTCCGAGAAGAATTTTATTTATATATATATATATATATATATATATATATATATATATATATATATATATATATATATATATATATATGTAAGGCAACCGTAAATACGTACTTCTGACTATTTGGTCGTCATCAGTAAGGTGCTATCAAAATAGAAAAGGAGGATGTTAACTTTTGAAAGGATCAGTATAGGAGTAATGCGACCAATTTGTGGCAAAATAATGATGGTTTCTAGGGCAACAATTAACAGTAAACACGGAGGAAGCTACAGCTACCTGAGAAAAGAAATTCTATTATAACCGAAAGAAACGTTAGATCGTTTAAAAGTGAGTAATAAAGGTAAAATGTAATGACATGTCTCGCAAAACAGGAAAACAAAAAACAAATTACATATTGATAATACCTAGTAATCCTTTATAATAACTTTGGCCAGATCTTAACTTACTTGTACGAGTAGTAACAAATCTAATCATTAAATAACGTATTGTTTAATGCTTGTGTTCTTATTTCTCACCTTAGTGGATCGTCCTTCGAATTGAAATTAATTACATTACTTAGTACGCTCCAAATAGTAGTAAAATCGCCATCCTAATTTGAGGAACAAATCTTTCGTTTATTTCTACCAACTTTCTAAACCAAACGAAGGGTAGTGCTAACCAAATAACTAGAAAAACATTTTTTTTAAATATAATCGTAATTTACGTTCGGAAGTCCCAAGATTGTAGAAAATATAAAGAGAAATTGATGTGAAAAACACCAAGAGGACAAAGAAAAAAATAAGCAATAAAGTGGTTGTCAGATCCCTATTTACTTATACTGCATTGGTTTATAGTGGGTGCAGCTGAGAAACAACGCTGCAAAAGACAAAAATAGAGTTAAAAAACTACGAAAAGTCACATGTGTAGGAATCACGGATGCAATGCAATCGTGTTTATTGTAGCTTTAGAGATTCTGTTGGGCATTGCTCGGCTGCATATATATGTAAGGAGGATCGTTGCGTTCTATAACATTGCTTTATGCTAACAGTCGCTCAGCATCTAAAATCCGGCGATCTGGACTGGCATCTATAGATTTTAAAAGTTGGAATAATTGATTTCATAAAGATGTTTACAAATAATATGTCTACTAATGAGATTTTAAACTCAAACTAAATATTGTCATAAACGACCGTAAGTTGATGAAAACGAAATCACACAAATCAGAAAAGGTGCTCTCATAATATTTTATACCGATGGGTCAAAAACACAAGAAGGGGTAGGAATACAGGTTTTTGGTTCTAACATTTTCGTTGATATAGTTGACTAAAATATAATATTTCGAGTAGAATTTCTAGTAATGCAGTCATAATATTAGTTCAAATAGCCAAATAACACTAAATGCTCTAATGCCTACAACTTTTTTATTTGTATTAAAATTGTTATTAGTAAAGAAGGCGCTAATATTCCTTTTATTGGATCAAAGTTATTCTGAGGTGTACTAGAAACCACATAGGGAAGGATATCCAATAATAGAAAAATGCACTTTGACATTTAAGGCATCGTAATAAGACAACAATATAATGCCTAAAGCAAACACACAGGTTATTACAACTTTGTGCTTGGTAGGCCAAAAAACACTTTGAGCTTCAGAAAACTTAACTTGAAGTAATCACAGCTGTTCTTATGTAGATTTTTTGAAAATAAAGATAAAATAATTCACCTTGCCTCCCAAGACAACTGTTTGATATGGTATGCAGAAGGAGTATGTACCTGAAAAATTGTTTAATTTTAGAATCTGACCAGGGAGCAAATACAAATATCTCTAATAAAACGGGTAATAGACTCTCTTAAAAGTCTAGAACTGTTCAACTTATATATGTAGACACAATGTAGCACTACTTAAGTGCTATTAAAAATTTTAAGTAGTAATTTTTGTAATAAGATTTTTTACTAGATCTATTATGGGTTTTTTCATTCACTTTGCAAACAAACAAATATATTTTTTTATAACGTACTTTTTTAGTAAGACATATTTGGAAATACATTTTATTTTATTATTTGCACGTTATTTTATAATGAGCATGGGATGCTTTTTCAGCGCTAGTATAGTCAGCATCGGTCAAGTTGCATAAGAACGGCACTGCCACCAAATGTCATTATCATGTCCAAATTGATCACAAATGGTACAGATTTCATCACCTTCTTTTTTTTTCAACTAGAGTTTTCCCTTTATTTTCAACTATTCTTGTAACTTTTTGTAACTTTTCAGTATTTTTTCTCTTTTTTTTTTGCTTTTTAATTTTAAGCTCAGGTTTGAATGGAGTTGATGTTAATATTTAAGTATTTTGTCCTTTTCGCTGTAAAGTTCAAAGTTAAATGACTAGAACTAAATAAAAATCTTAAAACGTTTTTTTCGAGAGTTTTTTTCTCAGAGAGTCAATTTTTAGAGTTTTAGCATTATCGTCTCTTAAGTTATCTTCAGCAACTTCTTTCAAACTAATTTCAGAATCTGACGAATTTAATGACAATCTATTACGTAAGACATTCAATATTTTTAAAATGATTTTACTTATCCCGGGTTCTGCAGCAGGAGTCTTATGACTTAGTCCTGATTTGGGAGAAGGAGCTGTATGTCTGGGTTGTATTGCTTGTGAAATATCATTGGGTGTTTTCCTAGTAAATAGTAAATTTTCTTGAGGCATTTTATAGGATTCACCTGCGTTATTTTTATTTTTTGGAAGAAAATCGTCCTCACAAATCGCATCACGATTAATGGGAAATATTTCGGAAGTTTTGAATCCATTTAAAGGCTTCTATATAGAGGTAACCCTATTGTAAGCATTTCCAAAAAGTTCGGCTATATCTATCTCTAATTTTTTCATAATCTTCATGTACTTTCAAATTCTTGAGGGTATGCAGTTTTTAATGCTTTGAAAAGAGTTACATTCAGAGGCTGCGTTCTATGAGATGTGTGGGCGGAAGTGATAATTAATGAATGCCAGAATTTTAACAAAAATTATACGAAGCTAAAGAGGAATCAGTGTAATGATTATCAAGTTTTAGAAGAATAGGTTGCTCTAGAGTAGCGTTGTTTTTTCAAATAGAGACTTTAGATTATTAAAAGGTATATCCACTTTGCCTTTCTTGAATGCGGTAACTCTGCTGATGCTAGTGGCTTTTAGTTTTCAAAAACTTTGTTGCGGATAACGTCTCATAAATGATTAGAGCCAATCCTTACCACACATTTTTTTAGCCGCATTAAAAGCATGTGGAATTTTATTTTTCTCTGCATTCTTAAACACTAACGTGCGTATACTTTGAGCAGTCAATCTATAAACTAATTGGAATAGTGTTAATACCATATGAAAAATTTCTCTTTCCTGCTCTTCGGAAAAACAGGTTTTTTTCGCAACATAAGTTTTTTTGGTTAAAATCTATCTCGTAGCCTATTATCGTCTTTATTTTTGTTACAGCAAAAATATAGGAACCTATAAGAGAAAAAGTGGTAAGGGCAAGATAGTACCCGATGGGCAGTTTCAAGAGTTTTAAATGATTGCAGAAGTGTTAATAGTGTTGCAAAGGACTTCTTAGTACCAGAAAAAATACTTCAGCGCTATGTAGTTAAAGCCAGATAACATGGTGGAAATATAAAGCTAGAACGTGTAGGTTATTTTAATGAGCGAAATATTTTTTTGTAAGGAACAAGATAAATTTTTAACTTATTACCTGAAACGAGCTTCGTATATTCATTATAGTTTAACGCTTAAGAAACCAGTATTAACCATCTAAGAGTTCCATATAGCTGGACAAACAATAAAATGGCAGGTCCAGATTGATGTACATCTTATATTAAGAGAAATTGAACATTATCCTTAAGGGTACTACAAGCCACCAGTTTGTTAAGAGCCACCTAATTCAACAAATCAAATGTGGACATGTTTTTCAATAATTTTAAAACGTTATATAAACGTCTGAATTTGCAAGCTTCGGATATTTGGAATATTGACGAGACGAGACACAACTGTTCAGAAGCCGGATAGAATAGTGACAAGGCGTGACTCGAGGAAATAGGCCAACTCACTTTCGCAGAAATAAGAACCCTTGTAACCCTCAATGTTGCAGTTTCAGCAAGTGGTAATCCTAGGTTCTTTATTTTCCCGAGAGTAAACTACAGGGCCACTTTATTAGAAATAAACCTGTCGGAAGCCTAGGAGATGCAAATCCATTATCATCCAGCCTTAAAAGTCCACTGCTGAACGTAGGCCTCTTCCTCGTGTACACCATCCCGTCTATCATACGCCACTCTCATTCAGTTGAGATTAAAATCCATCAGGATGGATAAAAGAACAGCATTTTGTGAAAGGTTTCAAGTATTTTGTGTTTCACACAAGATGTGCTAGGGAGCGCCCTATACTTTTTCTGCTTGACAACCATGAATTTCGGGGTTCTAAGGAGTAGTGATGCGCAATACAAGGTGTTGCTTCCTGATAACACCTCTAGCCACTCCTACTCAATTCCTATCCTCACCTCCAAGAAGTGTGGCTCAATCACACGGGTGAACCCCGGCAAACCTGAGCAACCTTACCGGAGATTGGGTAACCAACCCCAATGGAAAGTAGGGTCAGGGCTGACGAGGAAGGGAGAAATGGTCCTCCCAAAAGGGGGTTGGGCGATAGGCCAGTAACCTATTCTTGTAAAAAAGTACTACTACGAAACCTTCAGATAGGCCTCGGAATGGACGGATATCAAGACGACGACTCTGGCAACGGAATATGGAATTTACGCTGGGAACATGGAATGTCAGAACGCTAAATAGACCAGGAGCACAGAGGATCCTTCTACACGAACTGAAAAGATATAAAATAGGAATCACTGCAGTACAAGAGACTAAATGGTTGGGAAAAGATATCCGGGACACTAAAACACACACTATACTGTATAGCGGTAAAGATGAAGGAAATAAAGAATTTGGAGTAGCCTTTATCGTAGATAATAAAATGAAGCACCTGATAACAGACTTTCAAGCCATCAATGAAAGAATCTGCAAGCTTAGGATAAAAACGCATTTCTTTAACATAACCCTTATAAATGTACACTGTCCCACAAATGAACAGGAAGAATACACTAAGGTAGCCTTTTATCAAGATTTAGAACGAATCTATGACTCAATACCAAGAAACGACATGAAAATGGTGATAGGCGACACAAACGCCAAGATCGGAAAAGAAGAAGAATACACAGGGGTATAGGGAAACATAGTTTGCATAGAGACACAAATGAAAATGGTCAGTTTCTAATAGATTTCGCAGCTGGAAAGAATATGATTATCAGTTCGACATGCTTCCCACATCGGGACATACATAAGTTCACCTGGATATCACCTGACGGAAATACGATCAGTCAAATAGACCATATACTGGCTGAAAAAAGAATGGCGACGAGTATATTAGATGTAAAAAGCAGACGTGGTGCAAGCTGTGACTCAGACCATCTGCTAGTACAGGCACGGTTTAGATGCAAAATCAGTCGACAGGTAAAGGAAAAATATACAAAACAAGAAAAACTAAACTTAGACAACCTAAAAGTCTCTCAGGTACAAGAAAGATTTGAGAGAACAGTGGATGAAAAATTACTAGAAGAAAACAGAGCAGACTCCACAATAGAAAACCAATGGAACACAATAAGCAGTATCATACTCAACACAGCGAAAGAAGTCTTAGGAACAAAGACACAACGGAGAGAAGAAACATGGTTCGATGAAGAATGCAAACAAGCTATACAGGAAAGAAATGAAGCGCATAAGAATTACATACTCAGACGTACTAGAGAGAGAAAAACAGAACATGAGAACAAAAGACGAAGAGCAGATAAACTGTGCAGGCAGAAAAAGAGAAAGTATGAAAACCAACGGATACTAAACATAGAGAGAGAGTTTAAGGAAAACGAAACACGTAGCGCATACCAATTTATCAAACATCTAAGACAAGGATACAAACCGAGAACTAGCCTCTGCAAAAATAAGAAAGGTGAAATCATTAGCGATATGGACGAAATTAAGAGAACCTGGATGACATATTTTAAGGAATTACTAAACAAAGGGACACAACTACCATTACAACAACAGTGGCAGCAGCAATCACGACAGGAGATACAACAACAAGAACTGGGGAAAGATGGAGAAGAAAATGAATTAACTAGACCCTCAACGCTAGAGGAGGTCCAAACGGCAATCCACATACAAAAAAGCCATAAAGCACCGGGAATAGATAAAATACCGGCAGAACTACTCAAGCAAGGAGGAAGGAATTTGACACAACAGATGTACCAGCTAATACGAGAGATATGGATAGAAGAAGAAATTCCCCAACAATGGAAGAAAAGTATAATCTGCCCTATTCATAAAAAAGGAGACAAACTGTTGTGTCAGAATTATAGAGGCATCTCTTTACTTTGTTCGGGATACAAAATACTCACAAACATCATTAATCGAAGACTACAACCTCTCACGGAAAAAATCATCGGGGAGTATCAAGCAGGGTTTAGGCAAAATAGATCTACCATTGACCAACTATTTACAGTTAAACAAATACTAGCCAAAGCATGGGAATATGACATGGACGTTTACAATCTCTTTGTAGATTTTAAACAAGCCTATGATTCAATAGATAGAACAATTCTACCTAATATACTGAAAGAATTTGGCATACCATCAAAATTAATACGACTAGTGCAAATGACAATGACAGAAACAGAAGCACAGGTATGTATTCAGGGACAGATCACTGATGCGTTTACGATAACGCAAGGACTGAAACAAGGCGACGGACTAGCTCCAACGCTCTTTAATCTTGTTCTGGAATATGTAATTAGACGGTTGACGGTGAGCGGAAATAACATACTTACAAACAAGTCTACCCAATTAGCAGCATACGCAGATGACATAAACATAATGAGCAGAACAACGTTGAGTTGAAACAGAGTGCAGAAGCAGTAGGGCTAGCAATAAATACAAATAAAACAAAACTACTCATACAAACCAGATCAAATAGACCGGTGCAACAACACTTTATTGACGATATAGAACATGTAAATAGATTTACATACCTAGGAATGGATCTGGTCGCAAGCAATGAAGAAGAACCGGAAATAAATAGAAGGCTTGTGCTGGCAAATAAAGCCTATTTCGCGATGGGCCACATATTCAAATCGCGAGACGTACACCGGAAAACAAAACTCCGGGTCTATAAAACAATAATCAGGCCCATAGTAAGTTATGGTTGCGAAACATGGGTGATGACACAGAAATCTGCCAATGCATTAGATGTGTTTGAAAGAAAAATATAACGTAGGATCCTGGGCCCAATAAGTGAAAACAACTGGCGAATTAGGTACAATAGAGAAATATACGAGCAATATAACGAACCAACTCTAGCACAACATACTAAACTGCAGAGATTACGATGGGCAGGGCACGTGGTCCGCATGCATGAGAATAGAATCCCCAGAAAATTATTAAATGCAAGAATGCAGGGAAAAAGACCTGTTGGAAGACCTAAAAAAGAGATGGGAAGATGAAATCGATGAGGATGCTAGGAACTGCCTGGGAACGCGTTCATGGAAAAGAACAGCGGTAAATAGAGATGGTTGGAGAAGCCTGTTGAAGGAGGCCAAGGCCCGATTTGGGCTGTAGCGCCATTGGATGGATGGAACCATGAATTTCACCTTTCTATCAAGGTGTTAGATATTTGTAAGGAAAATGGAGTAACAGTTTTATCTTTTCCTACGTACTGCTCTCATTAATTGCAGCCTCTAGATAGACGTGTTTGCGAACCCCTAAAAATATAATGCAATTCACGTATGGATAACTGAATTGTGAACAATCCAGGGAAGACATTTTCCATATATGATGTTTCTGGGATTATAAAATTAAGTCTGCCTCTAGCTACTACGCCAATCATTATAATGGCTGTGTTCAGTAAAACATAAATATATCCTCTGAATGAGGGTATCTTCACATAAAGTGACTTTTTGCTATCATAAGCAAATAAAAAACGAAACGCTTCCAAAAACACCAGAAATATTTTAACAGTGGAGCAAGCTAAAATCGTGGAGAATCCACAATCCGCCGAAAATTCCCATACAATATTTCCAGATGTCAACTGGCTCTGAAGAAATAAGGCCGTTTCCAAAAACAGCTCTTCGACAAAATTCAAGAAAATCACGAAAAAAAGACAGAATGGGAGAAAAAAGAAAAGTTCACATAAAAGAAAAACATGCAACCAAAAGAAAGACATCAAAAACACGAAAATTAGAGATGGTCGAAAATTTTTGTTTTTTGGGAAGAAAGCCTGATTTCATGCTACATCTGTTGCTCATCATAACCCTACATCCTTGAAATCTGAGGGTGAAACCAAGTGCTTATTATGTAAAAAACCCTATCGAAATAGCACTAAAGGTAATGACTGGGTGCAATGCACCCATTGCAGCAGATGGGCTCAAATAGAATACACGAACAGAAATAATGCATATCACTTTTTTCATATGCATCAATTGTGATTCAGATGATGATTTGTGAGTTTCGTATTTTATTGTTAGATTTTCTTAATGTCAATTGTCAAAATAGAAGAATAGTGAAAATTTGAATCTGCATTTGTTTTTAAATTGTGTCACTATTATTATGTACGTTATGATATTACTAAGAAAATATTGAGTTAACTAACCCCAGGCCGTTAGTCAACTAAACCTGCACCCGGGACTCGTTGACTTATTTTCCAAGGCAGTCAAAATTTGTTTAAAACTTTTTTCTACGGAAAATTCGAATAAATTGAAAATGTACGTAAAATACCTGAAGGAGTATAGAACCAGATGACATACCTGAATTTAACAGTATGCAAAAATAATCAATATATAATATGCAATAATGTATTAATCAGTAAAAATTAATTATTGAAAAAATATAATTGTTGACTTATTGAGAACATCGGTCTGCCCTATAGTTTTTTAAACGAAGAGTAAAAAACCTGTCAAAACTGAGTAGAAAAAGCAATTTCTTTTGGTAAATTTAACAGTGTAGATAAACATTGTGTGCTATTAAGTTGAATACAAAACATATTAAAGCAAATAAGCACGTGTATATCTTAAATATAGTAATTTTGTGCATATTACCAACAAACTTTATATGATGTATGAAAAAGATACCTGGAAATTATCAAAATGAGTAATATTCAGAACGTTCTTGGATATTTAGTTATAACTTTTTTATGTATATGTGCATCAAAATTATATTGTAATACAAAACATTGCCAAAGGGTTAAATCATTAGTAGAGCAAAATATGGCACCACCGATTGTAATGGTATATTACGAACAATCTTCAATAGTCGAATGGGCTTTGTCTATTGACATCACTAAATACCTACTTAATCCTTTAGGTAAACCTTACATTCAAATGGATACAATTGATTCAAAGAATAACAACTACGTCTTTTTTATTAACGACTTACCTATGCTGACCGATTGCTTAACATTTTTAAATGATATATATGAATTTAACAGCGAAGGGAAGTTTTTAATTAATTTTCAGAAAACCCTTTCTGAAAATGAAACACTAGATGTTTTTTCTTTACTTTGGACGTATAATATTTACAGGTAGACAGACACATTCTCTATTCCGGGGGAAAATTATTGATAGCACAGCTTTTGTGACATTTTTCATGTATATTTTATGGTGCATTCGAATTTTGTTGATGTGGTCACATTATTGTTTTACACAACAAGGTATCGATATTTACAATTTTTCGATTTTAAGAGCACCGATTTAAGACCGACAAGATTTTAATACACCGTTGTAATTTTTTGTCCTGAAAGCTATGCTATTAAATATTTCTAAATCGAGAATAATCTAGTAGTTTTTTGTCAGTTTTCCTCTTGTTTTTTTTTTGTAGAATTTTGTTGAAGTTATTAATTTTAATTTGTTTATATATTTGACTTAATTGGCCACTAAGGCAATACAATTCAGAAGCTTCACCTTTACAGTTAATAGGCCAATTAAGTTAGATTTTTACTAGACACAACTGTATGGAAGAGTTTGACAGTTAAAATGTGAGATATTACAAAAAGGCTCTCATTTAGGGATTTATCAATTTTTTAGTGAAACTATTTTTAAATAAACAATCAAAACGT
The DNA here is from genome assembly GCF_040954645.1 of Diabrotica undecimpunctata. Lineage (NCBI taxonomy): Eukaryota > Metazoa > Arthropoda > Insecta > Coleoptera > Chrysomelidae > Diabrotica > Diabrotica undecimpunctata. Next base: position 84,056,380 of record NC_092807.1, read on the forward strand.
TAAACTCATTCATTTGCTCGTAACTTAAAAACTTGTCTATGTGTACTATTACATGTCTTTTGCTGTGCTAAGTTGACTTAATTTGTAAACTGAATTCAGTTCAATTAATTGTCTATGCAACATAATATTTAATGTCCATTATCATAAGCTTCTTTACATATTTTATATCTTTGACTGTTACATATCTTTTTAAGGTAACCCACTTATAATAACTTTTCCATGGATGTTTGGTTTTTCATATTGTTCTTTTTAGATGAACTGATGATGCTTCTTGATTAAGAAGCGAAACGTCTTCAATAAATAGATAAAGTAGCTGTAATGTTTTATTGAGACAACTATTGTTAGTTTAATCTTTATTATTTAGACTTCTACATATCTTTTACAATGTCTGTTCTCTAGTGACAAGTGACAGACGTAACACCGACAGGTGAATTAACTCATGTTAAGGTTGGTTCACACTAAGCTGTTTATGTTACAGTAGCCACCTTCTTTGTCTTTTATTTCTCCACTTTGACCGAAAAACCCACCACTCTTCGAGTGCTCGTTAGTTTATATTGGATTGACGGTCGTACTCCTTTTCTCTTTATTATATATATATATATATATATATATATATATATATATATATATATATATATATATATATATATGATGCGAGTGAATAATAAAAGAAAAAAGTAATGGCATGTCTCGCAAAACAGAAAACCAAAAATGGTATATCGATGTAAGGCAACCGTATATACGTATTTCTGACTATTGGTCGTCTTCAGTACGGTGCAGCAAAGTTGGAAAAGGAGCATATTAACTTGGGCAAGGATCACACCAGGAGACTATCTATTATATATATATATATATATATATATATATATATATATATATATATATATATATATATTATATATATATATATATATGTATATATATATATATATATATATATATATATATATATATATATATATATATATATATATATCACTACTGCACCGTACTGAAGATGACCAATAGTCAGAAATACGTATATATTTTTGGTTTTCTGTTTTGCGAGACATGCCATTACTTTTTTCTTTTATTATTCACTCGCATCACTTTTCCATCTATATCTATATATATTATATATATATATATATATATATATATATATATATATATATATATATATATATATTATATATATATATATATTATATATATATATATATATATATATATATATATATATATATATATATATATGTTTAGGATGGGTTGGAGTCAATACAAAGGGCTATTGGTTAAATATTTATTATCTCGAGCATTCAATTGTGTTTACAATTATTATCAAGAGCTGCTAAAAAAGACAAAATATCTTACAAATTTGAACTAGAAAGAAAAAAAGAACCAGTAGAACCCGACATATTTGTCATTATTTCCAGAGCGCTGTATCTTGAACCTTTGTTGGATTTTTTGACGAACGCGGCTGGCCCATCATTGGGCTACTCCCACTCTTTTTACTATAGTCGGAACGAACAGTATCTTTGTTTGCAATACTACTGTTTAAATAATTTTTGAATAAGTTTTCTGGTTAACAGTTTTGTTAAAAACTTTTCTCATAAAAGATTGGTTCATTTCAGCCCTAATAGTTTTTTAACCAACAAGTGTATTAATAAGGGCGATTAACAATTGAGATATTTCAACGCGTGAGCGAAGCGAGCACGTTAATGTTGGAGATTGTTAATTGCCATTTTAATTCACGAGTTCGTTACAAAACTTTTCTGTCGACCATACTTTGCAGAAATAAAGATATCTTAGTTTAAATATTTATTTACTTAATGATAAACAACAATTTTTTTCAGCTTTCATTGACTTTATTCAAAGTTTCCTTAGTGGTAGTTTTATTATAGTAAACATTAATATTCGAAATGGTGCAATTACTGAAATTAAAGAAAAATATTAATAAATGATTATCTGCTGTATAGCATTTTGACAAATTTGTATTTAAGTCTTCTTGGTCCTCTGTAAATTCTGTGATAGAAAAAGTTAAATTCTGGTGGAGTTAAATTAAACTCTTCGTCAATCTCCATCCTTTGATTTTTCAAATACACAGAATTTTAAACAATAAAGTAAATAATGACATACAATGACATACATTCATTTTAAATTAATTTTTTAGTGGGAATATAAATAGGTATATGTTTGGTTGCCTACACCACAGGTCACTGCTGTAACATAAACAGCTTAGTGTGAACCAACCTTAACATGAGTTAGTTCACCTGTCGGTGTTACGTCTGTCACTTGTCACTAGAGAACAGACATTGTAAAAGATATGTAGAAGTCTAAATAATAAAGATTAAACTAACAATAGTTGTCTCAATAAAACATTACATGGTGTCAGGTGTCTGAACCCGTAGTTAAATACAATGGATTCTAATTTTAAACCGCCTAACGGGATCCGTTTAAATTAAAATGCAAGTCAAAACTTTGAGAAGTTTCTAGATAGCTTTACAATATACATGGAAGCAGCGGATTTGGCCAGCAAACAAGAGAGCAGAACGATTGCAATATTTTTAAATCTAGCAGGGGAAGAAGCCCAAGACATATTTAAAACATTTAAGCTCAGTGATGAGGAGAGAAAACAGTATAATGTTGTAATAAATGCGTTTAAAACATACTGCTCACCACTGAAAAATGAAACTTATGATAGGTTCCTCTTTTTCACTAGGGTACAGGAAGAAGACGAAGAGTTTGATAACTTTATGAAGAATATAAAATTGCTGGCAAAAAATTGCAATTTTGATTCTCTTGAAGACTCCCTAATAAGAGATAGATTAGTTAGTGGGATTCGAGACCAAGCTTTGCAAAAAAGACTTTTAAGAATTCCAAACCTAACTGCTGCAGAAGCCGAAAATCAACGCAGAATAGCAGAAGTGAGTACCTTCCAAGTCAAAAGCCTTAGAAAAAATGCAGAAATTGATGAAATTAGATGCAATAGACTCTCCGGGAGCAAAGCTCTAGAACGACCTGCAGAAGCTGTCTGCAACAACCAATATAACTGTTTTAAATGTGGCACAAAGCATGGCCCAAGAAGTTGTCCAGCCTTTGGGAAAATTTGTAACAATTGCAGAAAACCTAATCATTTTTCTTCAAGTTGTAAACAAAAAAATAAAAGGCATGACAGGACGTTAGACTATTCGAAAAAGAGGTCAAGTACTGTTTATAACATTAGCGCTGAAACCTCAACTTCAGAGAGTGATGGTGAACCCTACATAGATGAAATAACATTAGATAATGTAAAAAACAATAATAAAGGTAATATTTGGACTATTGATATATTAATAAATAATGAGTTTGCGAATTTTAAGCTGGATTCAGGGGCTAATTGTAACTGCCTACCGTTAAAGTTTGTAAAAAGCTTAAAAGTTGTAAATAAAATTGTAGAAAATAACCTTGAACTTAACACTTATGGAAACAATAGAGTAATAGCCATAGGTAACATTATTTTAAGTTGTTTTATCAAAGGTAAAAGTTATAATATTAAATTTGTGGTAATAGATTGCAACAACAGTATGCCCATCTTAGGTTTACACACTTGTACAAAACTTGGTCTAATAAAAAAAGTAGATACAGTAAGTACTTACTCTAAAGGAAAAAGTGAACTGCTAACAAAATATTCTAATGTTTTTCAAGGCACTGGCAAAATTCCCTATCAGTATAAGATTGTGTTGCATAAAAAAGCCGAGCCTGTAACTATGTAGTAGTTGTCGAAGGGTACCTGATGCTTTAAAACCACGTCTTAAAGAGGCTTTAAAAGATCTTGAGAAAAGAGGAATAATTTCTAAAGTTGAAGAGCCAACAGAATGGGTCAACAATATAGTTATAGTGGAGAAACCATCAGGGGCCCTACGTATATGCTTAGATCCAGTTCATTTAAATAAGTGAATATGTTTAGACCAGTTTTCTATTCCTACAAATGATGAGTTATCAATTAAGCTAAAAGACAAAAAAATATTTACTGTGCTTAATTTAAAACAAGGGTTTTACCAGGTTCCTCTTGATTCTAAAAGTCGTAAACTATGTACATTTACAACACCATTTGGAAAATTTTGCTTTAACCGATTGCTTTTCGGTTTAAATGTTAGTCCTGAGGTATTTCAACGCATGAATGAGAAAATATTTGGGGATTTGCGATTAGGATCTACTTTGATGACTTCATCATAAGTGCTTCATCAGAAGCAGAACATGATGAAATCATTAAAGATGTAATTAGGAGAGCAGAAAGGTCTGGTATAAGATTTAATAAAAATAAAATTCAATACAAAGTCTCTGAAGTTAGTTATCTTGGTCAGGTTTTTTCCTCTGAAGGTGTTAAACCTGACACTGAATATATAAAAGCTGTTCTGATGCTTAAAGAACCTAAAAATAAAAAAGAATTGTTAAGAATATTAGGTATGTTTAATTACTTGTCTAAATACTTACCGAATCTCTCTGAATTGTTGTCACCGTTAAGAAATTTGATTAAAAATAATGTAAAATATAAGTGGACAGAAGATCACTTAGCAGTCTTCCAAAAATTTAAAAATATAGTCTCTAAAATACCTATATTAAAAATATTTGATCCTATGTTGCCCATAGAAATACAAACTGATGCAAGCCAGCATGGTATTGGCTGCTGTTTGCTACAGGAAGGTAGGCCAGTAGCATTTGCTTCTAGAGGCCTGACTGACACAGAAACTAGATGGGCTCAGATTGAAAAGGAGTATCTGGCAATTTGCTATAGTTTAAATAAGTTCCATCAGTTTGTGTATGGTAGAAAAGTAATAATAAAATTTGATCACAAACCATTGATGGCAATTAACAAAAAAGACATTTGTAAAATAAGTTTTCGTTTACAAAGATTAAAATTAAAAATTGTTAAATATGATTTTGAAGTACAATACTTGCCTGGAAAACATATGTACATAGCAGATCTCCTATCAAGATCATTTATAAAGACCCCAATTAAAGATGATGAAGAGATGAGAGAAATTGTTCACTCAGTTGAGTTTGATCTACCCATATCTGTGGAGAGAATTGAAGAAATCAGAGCTGCAACCAACAATGATCAGATTTTGTCACAGATAAAAAAATTTTGTTAAACAGAATAACCAAATAGAAAATCGATTTTAGAACGTGATATCAAAGCATTTTACAATATTAAGGACGACATACATATTAACAATGATCTAATTTTTCATAACTTTAAATTGGTCATTCCTAAATTGTTAAGACAGTAAATGTTCAATAAATTACGTGTAGGGCATTTTGGAATAGAAAAGTCCAAAGCTAGAACCAGGAAAATATTTTATTGGCCTGGTATATCACAAGATGTACAGAATTTTGTATCGAAATGTAAAACATGCTTAAAATACAGTCAGAAAATTCCTAGAGAACCACTGATCCAGCATAAAAGATTAAATATTCCCTTTGAAAAAGTGGGGGCTGATATTTTAACTTATGCAGGTCAAGATTATTTTACTTTGGTTGATTACTTTAGTAATTGGATAAAACTTATTCCTTTAAAAAATAAAACTGCAGAGAAAGTAATTGACAAGCTTAAAGTTGTTTTCTCTACTCATGGCATACCAACTACATTTATGTCTGATTACCAACCATTTAACAGTAAGAAATTTAAAGACTTTGCTAAAAGTTGGGAAATAAATTTGTTAACCTTCAGTCCAAAATACCCAAAATCAAATGGACTAAGTGAAAAAGATGTTAGTATTTGTAAAAAATCCTTAAAAAATGTTATGATTCAGGTAATGACATTCATAAAGCCTTATTAGAATATAGAACATCCCCCCTCTCTGGTCTAAATATTTCCCCTTCAGAGCTATTAAACAAACAATTGCTTCGAACCAATTTCGAAAACTTTATATGACAAGCAAGCTCACGAAAGACCTTTATTTGTAGAAGGGCAGAGTGTAATGATAAAGAAAGACAATCATTGGGTACCAGGTGAAGTGGTACAAGAACATAGTACTCCTAGATCATATTTGGTGAGGAAGGAAGGGATAAGGTTCTAAGACGGAATTCATCGTTCTTGAGACCATATCCAAAACCGGTGTCTCTGGAATCCAATAATGAGGATTTATTACCTATGTGCAAAACTGATGTCTCTAAATCAAAATTTGAGATTCAAACAGAAACATCTATTGGTAATGAAAAATCAGATAAAACTCAAAGTAAAACAATTATACCAGTAACAGGCCCTAACAAAACCCGCTCTGGTCGTTGCATTATAAAACCAGCTAGATATAGAGACTAATCATATTTTAAATATTGTATTTTTTATTTTAGTGTTTTCAGTTGTTTTTAAGTTTTTATAAAAGAGGAAGATGTAACATAAACAGCTTAGTGTGAACCAACCTTAACATGAGTTAGTTCACCTGTCGGTGTTACGTCTGTCACTTGTCACTAAAGAACAGACATTGTAAAAGATATATAGAAGTCTAAATAATAAAGATTCAACTAACAATAGTTGTCTCAATAAAACATTACAACTGCCAATCACAGAGCGTTTAATTAATTTATGCAAGCAATGTATGTTGTGTTGCCTATAATAAAATCGTTCATTAATAGAAAACCATTCATTAATAGGGGTCATTCATCAATGATTTTGAGGGTGTTAAAATTGATCATAAATGGACGGTCGACGGAAAATGTAGTTATTCACAATATTCAAAGACAGCGATTTTGTTGTTCATTTTGCAATAATTTTATTGTTTATTATTTAATTTTAATTTAGCATATCTCATTTTTGTGTATCTTTTTTTGAAAAGTTTTCTGTTGACGTCCAATCTCTAACTAGGCAAGTGTTTAGGTTATGAGCAAAATAATGAATTTGGCGTTTTGATTGTTCATTTAAAAATATTTTCACTAATAAATTGATGAATACCTAGATAACAGTTTTTCTAATATCTCATAGTATACATTTTAAATTATTTTGCGCTTCACTTTGCCCATCAGTTTGACTTACGCATTATATTTTTTTTAACTTCGCAGCATTGCGAGTTCTACGACCAAGTTGCTACGTCTAATTGGTGTTATTTTTAAGAATAAAACTTTAACTAAAAATAAAAAATTGACTTTCTTATTGTTTTGGTAAAACAATGTACACCAGGTGTTATTCTATGAAGACTTCCCAAACATCGTTATTAAATTTTTAACTTTAAATACAAGGAGTGATTGCGATAAACTAACTACGACCCTTGTTAACTCTTGTTTTTAATGTATTTTTGTAAAGCCCTTCTCCAAACACTCACTGGATGATTTAAAAACTGGATAAATTTTCCAATTAAGCGGAAAATGCGTAAGAACTTAACAGTGATATACACATAAGACCCTCTGGTGTTTAAAATTTTTCCCGCTTTTTATGAGAATACCTCTCATTACCGTTACAAACAACCGGGAATATTTAAACAATTAAACCATTTTATTAAAAGTATTTTAAATAAAATATATCTTTTAAGATTTCTTTTATGTTTTAATTTAAAAAAGGTCATAATTGACATCACCATCTCTTGAAATCATAAGTTAAAGAAAAAACCACTTAAAAAATAAATATGTCGATAACAAAACAATTAAAGCAACTGTACTTTTCAATTTTTTACATTCAATGTAATCTTATAAAGATTTGATTTGCCTACCACATTGGGTCTCACTTGTAACAATATATAATTGCTTATAGGGGGTTGAAAGTGGGGACTGAGCAATTAGTGGGCTAGAGATAGGGTAAGCAGATAAACTGAAACGTTTGCGAACGGCCACTCTTGTTTTGTTTGGAGAGCTGGGGTCTAAAGTAAAGGAGGGACTGGAAGGGATAACTACAAAGGAGAAAATCAAGAAAATACTTACAGAGGTTTCCAGCGCAACAAACACAAGAATGTTACTAAACTATTTACATTGGACGCCATTTAAAAGAATCCTCTTGCTGGATAGAGAAAAAGGCTTTTCTTTCCTAAAAAATTTTAAAGTGTGAAAATCTTTTTAAAGGAAATAATTTAAAACTCCTGGTTTAAAGAGAAACATTACATATTTATTATTATTTCACATCAACAGTTATTACAAATAATATTAATAAAATTTATCAACAAACCTTATAGCGGCGCTTTTTGTAGTAATTTAAACAATTATTATATAACAAAACATCCTAATTTTGATCAACATGTCTTACATTGAGTTTAACCTTTGAACAAAACAGAAATCAAAATTATGGTTATGTACCAAATGACAGAAAAGGATAATACTGACTGTAATAAGTCGAAACGAAATATTAAACCTTGTTAAAATATTAAATAAATAATAAAGTTAACTTTATTTAAAAGAATATGACAATTAGCTGATCCATAAAACTTTTTTTTATATATTTTTTAGTTTGTCATGAAAGCAAATATTTTTAATAATGAAGAATGTTTATTTATTTTTTTTTTGTAAAAAATTTTAACAAATAGTACCTTGTATCACCGGCAGGTGTGTTTCCTTTAAGAAAGTTCTTGAGATTGGATATAAATCAAAAACACTGTCCCGAACAAACTGCAAATGGTCTGGGGTCGCCCATGGAACACAAAATAGACCCATCTCGGGAAAGTCAAACACTGAATCGGGCTTCAGATTATCCTGGATGACAACAAAATGCACACTTCAAATTTCGGCCTCTCAATTTCTGCTTAAAACCATGTGTACTTCTTAAAATGTTGGAAACGCTGCTTTACAAACGCCTCACATAGGACACAGCCCAGCACAACAAATCGGTGATTAACTAACTCAACAAAGACTACCAAAAAGCATCTTGAGGTCAAATTCACCTTTCAACTCAAAAAAATTGCCGGCTTTGAAGAACTACACGCTGAGAGCTTATCTCTTCTGAATCCATAATCCCAACTGCCTCTCTTTGTCTCGATTAATTTAACCATTCATTCTCAACCCCTCGTCCAGTTTTCGCCGTCAGCCAATCGTAACTCTTTTAACACGTTCGCGACGACGTGTACCACCGGTGGTACATGCCTAACTTTTCATTCAGCCACTTTAAATATATGGGTTTGCTGTAGTTTTGGCATATCGTAATTTATATGGTCACTAATAAAGGCCAAAAAACTGCAATAAAAATGGTTTATTAAAATTAAAACATCGTAGTATAACATATATATTGTACAAAACTTAAGAGATAATTTAAATATACAAAACTAGGTGAGTTTGTGAATTTCATTAAAGCAAGTAAGGCACATAGTTGGTCTATTTTCACATGTATCGCAGTATGTATACACTATTTTTGTTTTTGTTCGGGTTTCTTTTGATCCTTGAATGAATTGAAATTAAAATTGAATTTTCTTATAACATAAAAAGCAGCGTCTTCTTGTTTGTCTAGCACTACCTTCATATTTTGGTATCTTATGCTTTACTAAAGATAATTTTGGTTTTTTTCACTGGAACAATATCTGGTTCACGAGGACTTTCTGTAACTTTAGTTTGTAATAGTCCTTCAATAATTTTTTCACGAATAGATGACATATTGCATGTTTTAGAATTATTACCATAGTTATTAAAAATAACCTACGTATTTACTATGCAAGGGCCAAGACAAATTTCGAGAAACACTTACGTTACATGTATAACCGTCAACAGTAACCTAAATAGGCAAAAAACCGTTACAAATGCAGCAAAATACTACGACACCCACGACTTTACATTGTGTCTACCGGTGGTACACGACGTTTTTTCTTGAAGAATGTTCACTACAGCCGGCGTGTACCACGGGTGGTATATACAAAAAATAGCTTTTAAATAGAAAAATATGGTTTTAAACAAATGAAAATTATATTAATAATGAAAAATTTGTTTAAAATCCTTTATAAAAGGTATATAATTAAAACACCCAATAGGGCTACATCACAATCACAAAACGTTTTCGGAATCTATATTCCATCACCAGTGAGTTATTAATTTAAATTTAGATTACATTATTCCATCGTATATATTATAATGTTAAAGTTACAAGTGGAATTGATGACATGGTAACGTAAGACTCTACATGAGGTTCCTGGTTCTGAGACAACGAGTCTACGAGGACTTGTTGATAGCAACTCTTCTTTTCTGTGTCCAGTAGAATGAATTTGACCACTTCTTTTTAATTGTGTATGGTCTAGTTCGCAATTTAGCTTTGCTCTATTTAATTTATTACTATTTTCCACATATACTTAGTATTCAACATTGAGTTGTAAGTCTTTTCGATGTGCATCAAATCTTTTTTGTTGTATTTATGCGATTTTAATATATATTTAAATGCCAATTTTCTATCTTTACTTAATTTTTTTGCGTGATTGTATGTCTTATTTCATCAGGTAGTATGTTTGTATTTTCACCTTTTTGTAGATAATTTAGAGAAAACTTTGTTATCTTATGATCTGTTTTATTGTTGGCTTATACATATTTTTGTGCAACTGTTGTCCATGCAACTTTGTTTTTTGTTTGATTTGTTTTACACGTTATTTTGTTTATGATCATTTGATTTACTCTTTCATTCAGCTCATTAGAAAATGGTGTATCAACGGCAGAGAATACCAGTATTGTATTATGCTTAAGAAATCGTTTATATTTTTTTGAGTTTATTCCAGGAAATTGATCTGTCAACTCTATGTTGACTTGGTAATTGTATGTTACCAATTTCTGTCAATTTTATAAAATTCATTGCAGTTTGATTCTGAGATGTTAAAATATAAATGTACCTTGTAAAATTGTCAATTAATATATGGATGTACTTCTTTGTTGACCGACACTCAATAAATCATCCAACTGTGTCTATAGAAACTATTTTAAATGGCCGTATTGCTGGATCTTAATGTAAATGTGACATGTGTAGTTATTTTGTTTATTATCTGTATTTGTCCTAAATGGCAGTAGGTATCGTGTGTCCTTTTTATTAGATCTATACTTAATTTTCGAATATGAACATTTTCTCTTTTTCAAATTTTTCTATACTAAATTCAATTCTTAAATGTTAAATTACTATTGTGTAAATCTTGTTTTATCTCTGCATAGTTTTTCTTTTTCATTAGATTTCTAGTTGCAAGGTATTTAATTTTACCTATCTCATTTACCTAATCATTACCTAATCTACAAATCTTGAGTACCTTGTACCGTTCCTCTACCAATTTTATCTGCCACATTATTTGGTAGGCCTATAGCTATTAAATATATTATTGTACTTGTGTCAATGTATTCACTCACGTGTGGTAGTAGCTTTTCCTTTTTTATTGCATATTCTAATAAGGAACCAGTTTGATATTTAAATGTACGAGCCTATCGGATTGGAGACTACACTTTACTTCCAAAATTTTCACAAAAATTCTTCTTCCAGCCTTCCTAATTTGATTCCACTGTAAATTTTATCTTCTAGTACTACACAACGCTCACATTATTTTTCAAATTCGGATAGCTATTGGTTTGCATTTGTATACCTTCCATCAAATTTTTCAATCATAAAATCTTTTGCTATCTTCCTTAAATTCTGAATTTCAGATTTTTTTTTTTACTTTTTTTTTAGTTTTTGTCTAGGGTGTGAGATGACCTACCGACGTCCGTAGGTACGGAGAACTTGAACATCTGATGTGTGTTCACTATCACTTTTTATCAGTTCTTCTAAATATTGATTCTCAAAGAATACATTTTGAGCTTCATCTCGATATGTTTTTGATAATCCCTCTGTTAAAGTTACCCACACTTTTATAGATTAATTTTTTTTTCTTTACAGAGTGTTCTATTCTTGTACATACCTGTGTTTTGCACAGTTCTTTGTGTCAATTTGCTGGCTGAAATTCATCTGGTAATAAAAAGGTTTTCCATCTGGTTTGCCAATTAAAGTTATGCGCAATATATTTGTTTTCCCATCTTGTGCTTATATCGTTTTAAAGTCAAACCTTAATTTTTCCATTTTTGATTGTAAGTAAAGTTGTTGTTTTGTAATATATTACTTTTTACAGCACTATAGAATTGGAAAAGTTGGGATTAGATTTTTAATAACCAAATAAAAAAGTTTATTTAGTTTTAAAAAATTTAAATTTATAATTATAAAGTAATATACCTAAAAATAACATAGAAAAAACAATTAAAGCTAATAATTAGGTGTTGTTATCATTTCTCATTTATAATGTTTATTTTAATTGTTTAATTTATTTAGGTTGTTTTTATTGTGGTTAACAACTGTTTTTCTTTTTGAATTCATAATAAAGCGTCCTGGTTAGCAACATGATCAGTATAGGATATCTTCAGGATTCGACGATAAAGCCACCTTTATTTTTGCTGTTCCTTCTTAGAGATCATCATACATTTTGTTTTCTTAATGTTCAGTGAAAGTCCTTATCTCTAACTCACTTCTGTCATTTTATTCATTAACTCCTAAAGGACTTCATAACTGTCAGCAAATACCACTGTGTCATCCGCGTATCTGATGTTATTGATACATTCTCCGGTAATTCGAATTCCGGCTTCAATGCCATTTGCGTAAAGGTTACCATTTTCCAAACTTGAAATATCAATTTCTTTATTCTGTTTTTTTTTGCGAATAACCAGAATTATTATTAACCAAAAAGCAGTCAAGTTAATGTAATCGATAGAGAGGAACTGTTATTCTTTTCCTTATTCTCGTGACATATATACTCGGTGTTGACATGGACAGTCTAAAATTTTTGTGCTGACTCCAGTGTGTCCATTGGAAAATTTTCCAATATATCTTTTCTTTAGATGATGTGGGTTATCTAGAGCAGTAAGTACACTTGCATCTAAGTCATTACATTAGGGTGATATAAGTTGGCTATAGCGTTATATCCGCTTAGAATTTTAATTTTTTCATGTTATTTTTGTGATGTTTCTAAAAATTGCGTGATGTCTCCGAAAACTGGAAGTAATCCCATATGTGGTGAGTTATAAATAAAGTATTATTTCTGGGATTATCCAATCGTTTTTTGGGTGTAATTCAGAGTTTAAATCGGGTAATTACGATTTATTGTTGTAGTCACGTGACGTAAATCACCTAGAATCTTTTGTGTTTAGGTTAAGTTATATTTAATATGAGCGAGCGCCTTGTGGCTCATCTTTAGGTAAAAGTTGTCCTTTCAGCCCAGCGTTTTGAACAAAGTCTATTATTGGTGTACATGCACTTCTACAAAGCCGTTGGGCTCGAGTTAATAATGCTAAAATGTATTGAGCCTTATCCGATTCAACCCTGGGCAGTTGTAAATAACGTGTTTCGCCGTTCTCGGCCTGACAGAATTGGCAATTTGCAATCTGTCAGTCTAATTCTGTTCATACGGCCCTTCAGGAGAGAGTGTTATTTGGAAACCTGCGATAATTCGCAGAACATTTCTATTTATGTCTAGCAGATCTTTGAAAACTACCAAATACCTACACAAACGTATATTATCCATGCAGTAGATCTCTACAAGCTGCTACAAGGGTTCCAGAATTCTGAAATAAGTCTTCTTTTCTGCGTGCCTTGTTTAGCCTTTCTAACGTTGGGTTCTCGATCATAAGTAATTTTAAGAAGTATTTCGAAGAATGTAACCTATATTTTTTCCACCCATGTCTCTAGCCGATTTATAATATCTACTTTTAGAGTACAAATTTTAGTGCCGTAGAAGAGCTTTGTATTATATTCAAAGGAGAAAAAAATATTTTTCCTCGTTGTACTAATGGTTTATTAAAAATATTGGTTTTTCTCTCTAGTAAAAAATCTCTCAAGTCAATTTCTTTTATTTACAATAATGATCTTTCGCGAATGCTCTCTTAACGACACAAAAATTAAGAACAACATATTCTACTTATTTCTATCATAGTTATATTTTTAAAACCGAATGATATATATTTCCATTGTATACGACACGTAATACGACACATTTCAGAATTCTTTTAGATCTTTCTGTAAAAAGTTGCCAAACAGTTTATGTTTACTCTCTAAAATATACCCCTTTTTTAACGATTCTCTTGATACTCATTGAAATCATTGGAGGAATTAAGGGAACTTGATATGAATATGTTAAAGTCTATCTGTTTGAAACTGGCAGCTGATTAAAAATGTAAATCTTAAAACTGAGATTGAGAAATATTGTCAAGGCCATAAACCATTGCCGTACGGATTTAGTTGAAACCAATAAAGATTTTTTTTTGAAAAATTACGAGTTATTTACCATTATACCTTTGTTTAGTCACAAAGTTTAGTATTTTGTCAAAGTTGTATTTTAGGCAGAGTATCACCTGTATTTTCTGTCCGCTCTCTGTTCTGTCTGCAAAGTAATTTCTCTGTGTTAATAGTGGTACTATTTTTGGATTTATACCGCATATATATACTTATACATTTAGAAAATACTTTGTTTCATTAAGGGTAATCCTTTATTTTTGACTTTCAGTAATTTGACAAAGCATCTTTGGGGTAACTGCCTACCTACCGACCGAGTAAGGAAAGTTGTGACCAATTTGACGACATCGATGTTATCAGTTAGAAGTTTATTCCATGTGTTAAAATGACATCATTGTTTCAATTTGTTGATGATAATCAAGATACAAGTTTGTGAAATGCGGTACCTAAGAGCAATTTTGGGAGGGACGAGAAGTGATATATTGAAAATCGATTTCATGCGGGAACACTATAGTCTCGTTTCGGTCTTAGAGAAATTCGAACAAAGTCAACTTGCGTGGTTCGCTTATATGGACCGTATGGATGATAAAAGTAAATTGAAACAAGTGTAGCAAGCAGCAGTGAACCAAAAACGAAGAAAAGGCAGACCAGCATGCACGTGGAATAGCGAGATTGGAACGTTGAAGAGGCGAAGAAACAGTTGAAGAGAAGCGGAATCGATTGCCAAGAGACTTGGCAATTGGAGAAGCTTCTACTCCGAAACCTCGAATGCCTTTCACCTATAATGATAAACAAAGCTTAATGGTTAAATAAATAAATATATCGAAATTATTTATTCACAAAAAAGCTGTCAAGTCATATGTCAATTTCAAGAATATTTTTTTAGTAAATGTTTTCTAAAATTTTTTTAACAAAATATTTTATGTTCTCATATTATCAAATTAGTAGCAGAACAACGTAAGCAATTTTAGTTAGTGTTAATTTTTGAGATATATAAGAATTGTTAATCTTGACTCTTTAACACTTTAAGAACTATAATTCTCTTAATACATGCGTAGTGATTATAAAGGTTACAGTTCTTCCCGAGATCGTATTTTTCTTTTTACTCTGCCGCTCAATGTATTCCTGTTCTAAGTTGTACGTACTGCATTAATCAAGTTTGTGTTTAATAATTTTTCGACTGTATTATTTGTTCATCGAATTGGTGATCCCCTTGAATTTTTCTTGTGCCACTGATTTTTGTTGAACTATTCGTTGAATAATATTTTTAAAAATACGAAACTAGTGAGACTTTCAGCAAGGTTCTAAAACTACTTTCTTGTGGCTAGAGTTTAATTTAAATATTATGTTTATATGGAATTAAGCTACAAATATTTGTTAAAATCGTTCTCTAAAAAGGTTATAACAAATTCTGCGAAAATGTATAACAAAACGTTGTTTATACATACTATACAACGGGAAGCCTGCTTTTCGGCTTGTTTAGGTGATAAATTATACTGAATTTATTTATATTAGATTTAATTGTTTCCTTTTTAGATCAGTTGTTCATACACCGGATGGAAAACTATTAGGATGGTATCCATATCACATAAAAAGCGACTGTGGAAAAGTAGTTAATCCTGTTAATCTGTATGAAGAGATTCCCTTTTCAAATCGAATTCCAAGAAACTTAAATGGGTGTCCAGTTAGTATCAGTTGGAATATGTATGCCATTTTTATGTGGAATCCATTTAATGATACATATCCTGGAGCATTGTTTTTAGCAATGAATACTATTTCTGATGTCATGAATTTTACGCCCAACTACTTAACCAACAATTCAGACTTTTTGGTCGAGTATGTATCTACTATAATAATTTTACTTTTAACATTTAAGCTAACGAAACAAAAGAAAACAAAATAAAAGAACCTAAAATAAAGGAGTAAACGTAAGCTCATCACCAATTAGCATAAAACACTCGTAGATAGTACAAACTCATTACCACAATAAAACAGGAGATTATAAAATATACCCATGAAGATTTTCAAATTGATCAGTGGCCTATCAGCACCCCGTGGCAGCTTAAACCTATAGAATGCTTGCAAACTGCTAAGGTTTTATAATTAAAAAAAATCTAAGTCCGGATGTATTAAGTGTAAATGCAATACATTGGCTGGTATTTGCGAAATCCACTGAATTCTATCGATAGCGACCTAAAACTATGCGAAAAGGAATTTTTTTTTCATTTGCTTACTTATTTTGCATTACTTTAACATGGATAGTGAATTGCTCATTGATTACTTCTAATACGTCTGATAGGCCACTCACCGTGAGACACGCGATATAAATAAATATAACAGTTAAATTTTAAAGCAATTTGCTTACATTAATTTCTGAATTTAATAGATGACCACGTAAACAAGAAGGGTAACAGGTAACAGGCATTCTTCTACATTAGAAATCACCGCCTTAAGGCCAAAATACTGGTGATGAGTTTACCTATCTGCGGTGATGAGTTTACGAGTCTCCAAAGGATGCTCGTCATTAGTTTGCTATATATCGTATAGTCTAATAATTTTATGTTGGGCTATAAAGTGATGAGATTGTACGCGTCCAAATAAAGTAGCTTGTGTTTAATATTTAGTTTTTTTTCTCTGGATTTCACTTGACAGTATTTCTTAAACCTAAACATTTGTAATCACCTTCTTATATGCATTTTACTCCTTTTTATAAATAATTTAAATTTTTAATTTTATTTTTTTTATTTCATAGGGACATTTTATTTTTAAGCTTCCAAATTTGTCAGACTATGTTTTTCATGGTGTATTTTTACTATATACCAATGTGATTATGAATTTGGGTTATTCAGCCCCCATTAGCTTCAGTTATTTTTGTCCACTTTTTCCAAAAATATTTGAAATTTATATATAAAATCGAATTTAATATACTACCAGTATTATCTTTGTAGGTCTGCTAATTTCTTTTATACAGATTGAACGAATTTAAAACGGAACATACGAAATCAATGTATTTCGGCTCAACTCCGCTCTAGGTGGTTGGCCAACAAAAGGTTGTCAAATAATTATATTATAAAAATCCAATACTTCAGCGGGCTGCTGGATTCTGAATTCATTCAAGAACAAGTCAAAACTCCACCCAAATAGGTTGCCTAGAATCACTGAAAAAACTAGACTACACAAGCAGTTATTATGCTGTCAAACCACTTATCGCTTCCTTATAGTCCAAGAGATAGAGCCGAAATTATGAACTGATCAGTAATATGACATTTCTCTATTGGAATATATTCATTGTAACTGGGTTAAGACTTTGCCTTACAGGTGGACCCCCTCGTGGTACAGGGGGTGGCTATACAGGGATGAAGTTGTCATTTTTTTCGGAAAAATTAACGATCGATAATATGGCTGAAAATTTGCCCAGAGTAAGATCTTGGTATAACTAGACGAAATCCTAAAGGGCGAACGCGAGAGTGTATAAGGTGTATAAGGGGTGGCGGACAGGGGTGAAGTTGCAATTTTTTGGGAAAAAATTAACGATAAGTAATATGTCCGCCATTTTCATGGCTCATTATTTAGCCCCTAAAAACTCTAAATCCAAAAGGGCGGACAGCTGGGTTAGTACATAGAGCCATAAAACGGGATCAAATGTACCACTTGCCTGCGCATTCTAGGTCTCGGTAACAATTTTCAAACTAATTTTATTATGATATTTTTATACCGATTGATTTGAAAATTTGTATGCTCATTTCTGTTACTATTCTGAGAAGCGTCAAGTACAGTTTTCCTCAAAATTTTCCAAAAAAATATCCGTAAATGAAAATTTTCGTAATTTTTAAAGGTAAAATCTAATTTGTAGAATCCTTTCGATTTTCTGTAAGTTATACCATGATTTTTTTCCAAAAATTTTCAAACGATTTTTTCGATAAGAAAAAAAAATTTAGAAAAACTTTTCTAAAACATTTGATAACGTCATCGTCTGAATCTTTTATAGAATATTTTGTAGTTTTAAAATGATATTATGATAATGTTTTTTTTTTAAACTAAAGTCATATTTACTTTACAAATCACATTTTTTTCTTAAATATAAATATTTTACGAATTAATTTTTAATTGAATAAATGTTTGATATTTGATATTTTATTAAATTAAAGTTTTATAAAATTTTATAATGTTAACTATTAAATATTTTTTGTATAACAAATATTTAGTAATTTTACTTATTTTTTATTACAATAAAAAGGTTTTTAAATTTATATTGCATAAATAATGGTTGTTCAGATATAAGAAAAATTTGATTTATTATTACATTAATAATCAAATACAAAATATATTATTTCTATTTATCAATAGGTAAAATTCAATTTGTAGAATTCCTTTAACATTTTACAAATAATTATTAATAAAAATTAATTTAATAGTGGAATTATCAATTTTTTAAGTTTTGAAATTTACTTTGTAGATATTTTCAAAATTTTTTTTAACTTTTAAATTGATTGAATTTTTTTTTCATTAGTTAATTATAATTTTACAAATTCTGTTTGGACATTAATTTGCATCATTATTATTTTAAAATATTAAAATAATAATGATGCGCGTTCCATTTAGACCAGTAATTCTAGACGCATGCGCTAAATGTAATAAGTATCAAGATGCTTTTATCCAACTTGGTGAAACTGACTTCGATTGCAATGAAGTTTTTGAAACCTTAGAAACTTTCATATGTCACTTATATGGAACAGAACTGACGAGAACAATTCCAAAAAGAAAAGTAAACGATGTCAGATTTTCACTATTTAACCGGCAGTATAAGTTGCATGATGTAAACGAGCCTTTTAAAAAAAAAACTAAAAAATTTCGATGCTTCAAGCTTACCACCATGTCAAGATGAATTACACCAACATCTACTGCGAGCCCATTATATTTAAAATATTTGGACAAATGCTCATAAAAAAGTACCAACAGAATTGATTGGTGAAGAACATGGTTGGGAGTTTTAAGATGAAACATATAAATTCAAATGGTTTAGTGGACCTCAGATGCCAGAATCAGTTCGAGAAGTAGTGATTGAAAATGAAGCAGATAATGAATGTGATATTATTGAAAGTGAAAGTGACGAAGATGATGAATGTGATGACATCAATGAGAGTGAGAAAAATGACGAAATTTTTAAAGTTTTTCTAAATTTTTTTTTCTTATCGGAAAAATCGTTTGAAAATTTTTGAAAAAAAATCATGGTATAACTGACAGAAAATCGAAAGGATTCTACAAATTAGATTTTACCTCAAAAAATTACGAAAATTTTCATTTACGGAAATTTTTTTGGAAAATTTTGAGGAAAACTCTACTTGACGCTTTTCAGAATAGTAACAGAAGTGAGCATACAAATTTTCAAATCAATCGGTATAAAAATATCATAATAAAATCAGTTTGAAAATTGTTACCGAGACCTAAAATGCGCAGGCAAGTGGTACATTTGACCCCGTTTTATGGCTCTCTGTACCAACCCAGCTGTCCGCTCTTTTGGATTTAGAGTTTTTAGGGGCTAAATAATGAGCCATGAAAATGGCGGACATATTACTTATCGTTAATTTTTCCCCAAAAAATTGCAATTTCACCCCTGTCCGCCACCCCTTATGTATCCACCCTCGCGTCCGCCCTTTGGGATTTCGTCTAGTTATACCAAGATCTTACTCTGGGCAAATTTTCAGCCATATTATCGATCGTTAATTTTTCCGAAAAAAATTACCAACTTCATCCCTGTATAGCCACCCCCTGTACCACGAGGGGCGTCCGCCTGTAAGGCAAAGTCTTAACCCAGTTACAATGAATATATTCCAATAGAGAAATGTCATATTACTGATCATTCCAAAATTTCGGCTCTATCTCTCCGACTATTAGGCAAGCTCCTCTTTTCTTTAAAGGAGACAGATAGTTGAACGATATTTTATACAATGTCTATCACTGGGTATGGATTTATTTTTGTCCAAGTTTTATATTGGTCCACTATTTCAAATGCAGTTCAAACAGACATATATTAAATTGTATGTTCCGTTTTAAATTCGTTCAATCTGTATATTATTTCTCGTGCATCCTTTTTAAGCTTTAGACCATTGGTGAACAACATTTTCAGCAGGCAGGCCAAATTTTAAAGTTGCTATTTGCTAGCGGGCTGCACATTTTTTTTTATTATTCCAAGCAAACAAGAAATAACTACGAGTATTTCTTAAATAAGATATAAAAAAAATAAAAATAAAATATATTTATTAGTTTAGAGTTTCCTACAAGAAATATTAATAAAAATATAAACAAAAAACAATAAAAATTTTAGCGAAACGTCTGATTTTATTTCACAAAAATAAATGCATTAATATTGATATTGTTGCTATCAGTAAACAGTTTGTCAAATGCTCATCAGTAAGTCGTGTGAATTGACTAAACAGCTGTTCACACCTGTAGGTGTTTCCAAATAACTAAATCATTAACAAACCATGTTTAAAAATGCCAGAAATTGTGTCTTGTCCATATACGTTTTATAAAACTTTTCCAAACCAACCCTATTATATTTTGCATTTAAATGAGTATCACAGTACATTTTACAATATTCCATTTTCAAAATTTCTGGTAATAAATTAACGTATACGGAAAATGGTCTTGCAAATGCAGCCAAAAGCACACGATGCTTTTTAAAATCTTAAAATCGATTTTCAAATTCCAAGTTTAAGTCGAATATTACCGAATCGTATTTATCCGCCGTTTATAAATTTAAACGAATTTAAATGAATATCAAGGCAATATCAATAAAATCCTACAACAAAATGAATGCATGAATAATGTAAATGCCCTAAACGAAAATATCGTAGGAGCTATTCGAGAGGCTTAAGTAAAATGCTGCCCTAAAAGACGCCAAGACGAAAAAATAACCATTGAAACAAAGCAACTAATGAAATCTAGAAGAAAAATCAAATAAAAAGAAAGCATTGACGAAGAAGAACTGCGAAAAATAAACAGAGAAGTATCAAAAGCTATAAGGAAAGATTTAAGGAAATTTAAGAATGAAAAAGTCCAGCGAACTATAGGAGAGAATAAAAGTCTGAAAGTCCTGAGAAGACGACTAAACAATTGAAAATGCGAAATATACAAACTAAAGAACAAAGAAGGAGTACCCACATTAAATGGAGAAGAACTACTACACACAGTTAAAGACTTCTATCAAGAACATAATAAGCCATAAGCCAAAGAGAAGACCAAAAGAACTTGGAAGCCGCCGCATCTCAAAATTATCAACCAGGGTCCAGAGCTCATGCCAGAGATCATACTAAGCGAAATCCAGGACGTAATGAAAAATATGACAAACAACAAAGCGCCAGGAAAAGACGGAGTCGTAATAGAAGCTATAAAGATGGGCGGACGTGCCCTTCACAACCAAATAAAAATGTTGTTTAACCTTTGTCTAACAGATGCATACCAAAAACATAGAACAATGCAGTAACAATTTTACTACACAAGAAAGGAGACAAGGTGCACCTAGAAAACTATAGACCAATCAGCTTATTGAACCACATCTATAAAATGTTTACCCGAATAATTACGACAAGACTAGAGAAAAAGTTAGATTTCTACCAGCCCCAAGAACAAGCTGGCTTCCGCTCAAAATTCGGAACAAACGATTACCTGCAAACAGTAAAAACCTTAATAGAAAAGTCGCTAGAATATAACAGACCACTGGTACTTATCTTCGTCGACTTTCACAAAGCCTTCGACACTGTGGAATTAGACAGCATTATAACTGCTCTGAACAATAGTAGAATAGATTACTGGCTCACAAAGTTAGTACAAACATTATACCAAAATGCCACAATGCGTGTAAAACTACATGATACCACCAGAGAAATTCATATCAAGCGAGATGTGAGACAGGGCGACACTCTCTCACCTAAATTATTTATAACGGTCCTCGAATACGCCTTTAAAATGCTAAAGTGGGAAAATAGAGAAATAAAAATAGATGGAGAAATGCTCAATTATCTGCGTTTTGCCGACGACATAGTACTTATTACCAAAGATCTGAGTGAAGCACAACAAATGGTACAAGAATTAGAAAATGTATCTTCAACAATAGGTCTAAAAATGAACATCAGTAAGACCAAATTTATGTCAAATTTAGTTCCCAGCGAACACCTAATCATCCAAAATCAAGTGGTAGAATTGACAGAAAAGTATCTTGGTCATGAAATCAGTAATCAGTAATCTTGGTCATGAAATCAGAATAGGCAAGGGCAGCCAGAACTGCGAATTTCAACGACGAATAACACTTGCTTGGGCGGCGTATGGTTCACTAAGAGACATCTTTAAGAGCAACATCCCGATAACTATGAAACGGAAGACATTTAACCAATGCGTTCTTCCTATTATGACATACGGAGCAGAAACTCTCACGCTTACAAAAACAACAGCACTAAAAATGTGAGTGGCACAAAATCGCATGGGAAGATCAATTCTCGGCGTGACAAAAAAGACAAAATAAGGAATCAAGACTTAAGGAAAAGAACATGTAGGTATCAGTGATGTCGTCGAACGTATAGCCAAGCTGAAATGGAATTGGGCAGGTCACATAGCTAGACTGAAAGACACAAGATGAACCAGAAAACTAATTGACTGGCGCCCACGAGAAGACAAACGCAGTAGATGACGACCACCAACACGCTGGATGAACGACATTAGACGAATATCCAAGAAATGGCAACAAGAAGCATAGAACCGTGAAAAGTGGCGAAAAATGGGAGAGACCTATGTCCAGCAGTGGACAGAAGAGGTTGCATGATGATGATGATTTATCCGCCGCCATTTGTGTGACATCTTGCTGCAACGACAATGTAGAAAAGTGAAAGACGATTTTTGTCCTTAACTATTTTTCGTTCCCAAAGTCCAAGTTTCATTTGGAATGTGAAAATTAGATCATACGTTATGAATTAGCAGATCTTTTTCTTGTAGATGAGTATTAACAATATCTAAATGGCTAATTATATCGACCAGAAATGCAAAGTCGCTATCCCACTTGTCTGTAAATTCTGGAATACTTTTTGAACTGCTTGCTAATAATTATTGTATTTTTTCTTTCAAATCATATGCTCCCTTCAACATTTTGGCATGGCTCAGGCATCTTACTTCTGGATAAAATATAACGGTATTACACTGTAAATCCAACGACTTAAGAAACTCTTGGAACTGATGCTGATTTAATTCTTTCGACTTAATAAAGTTCACTATTGTGATGACCACCTTCATGACAGGATCCGCGATTTTAAGCGCTTTTTCACATAAATTCTCCGGATGATTAATGCAATAAAAATTTGTCATCAAAGTATTACTAACTTCACAGGCTTCATTTTTAATCAATTTTATTAAACGTTCATGTTTTCCAATCATTGCTAGAGCACGATCTGTTGTTAAGGCCGATAGATTGTCGAATTGCAACGAAAAGCGATTCAATGTCGATGTAACAGCTTCTATGAAATCTCGTGAGCAGGTATTGTTTTTAAGAGGATACAGAGCCGCTAATTATTCTGTTATGTCGAAATAGATATTAACATGCCTAATTGAATTAGAAAACCAAAATCGAAATTATGATTTTGATTAGATTAGCAAAATATTGCTTCTTGCAAAAAGAAAACTCAAGAATGAGGAATAACCGAATGATAGTGAAAAGAAAAAACCAGCAAAAAAAAGAACAATGGATAAGGTAAATCATTTATTTCTAAGGTATGTTTAAAGTTATTTATTTAAGTAGGTATTTGCTCAGTATAAACTTGAAACAACAGAGGATAATAATGTTTTTATGCCTGAAATGACAAACACAATTACAATCAATAGATTTTTTCACCAATATGTCATCTTAAGATCAGTCATACATGTTATATCCCTATCATCAACAGAATAGGACAGATCCCTGTCGACACATTCAAATTTATTTATTCATAACTCCGAACGCCTGACCGCTGTCTGTATGGATGCGGGCTAATATACGGGACAAACGGATTAAATGTTACAACACACACACACACGCAGTGATCAACAATGCCCCTAGGAACATGTGTATACCAATGTAAGAATGGGATCCACATGTCCGAAGATGAAACCGGTCACACCTCGCTAGTCGAAGTGGTACCTATCTGACCCCCAGGCTTTTCCACCACCTCTCCTCATCGTGTGACTTACGTCAGGAGGCTTATGATCTGAAATTTACTTAAGATGCCCTGGGTAATAGGACATCCTCGGTTTTTAGTGAATGTGGTTGTGCCACCTAACTGTAGGGGTAGCCACATCTAGGCTTTTCTCCCTATTTACTTTACTGACACAATTGATTTTACTCTAGCTTTACGTCGGGACTTGAGTCCCTAATAAAAAGAAAAAAGAGCGTGTGTTCCGACCATAGAGCCATCAGCCTGAGCTGATGACTCTATGTTCGGAAAAGATTGTGTGCTCGGTCACTCAGCCGCCGATTTGGCAAAATAAATTTTGTTCTCCTCGCCGGCTGAGCACCCGAGAGGGGTCCAGCCACCAAGCCCATGCATGCCGCACATGACTTCAGTGCTCGGATATCGCGAGTAGATCTTTCATTTCGATCTGCCTTAAGGGCCTAGTCCGCGGAGCGGTATATAGAAGGCCTGGCGGGCCCCTTTTATATTTGTTATATAAGGTAAATTTACGTTAAACGGTTTAATGAACAGTATGAATGTATCAATATGAATTTACGTTATTTAATCAGAAAACACATTTTTTTTTTTTTTTTGTGGACTTCCTTGTGGCGTCGGGACTATAAAATGCCTGGGCAACAATTCTTTCCTTTTTTCCTTAATCCTATTTGTGTGCGTGTATTGGGGTGTGCATTCCCAAGTGTATAATGCTCTCACACACCCCGGTGTATATTGGACTTATAATTACCTAAAAACCTAAAAACCTAAAAGCGTACCCTCTCGCCAGAGTTTTTTTTTTGGTGTGTTTTCTGATTGACTGCATTTCTTTGTTCTTTCTTCTTGCAACCATCTCATTCTTTATTTATTCGTTTGGGTTCTCCCTATAGCGAGCTATCTGTTGTTTTGGTCTTCTGTGTACCGTCCTTGTGTTTTCATTGTAGTTAGTCAGCTCTCTTAACATTCTGCTGGGGTGGTTTCTTAGTCCGTTAAAAATTTCATATGCTCTCTCATCTAGCGTGCGTAGGATTCTTGTTTGTCCTGAGTCTCTATATACATATCTCAAGGGTACGTACCTTGGTATCTTAAGGGCATCTCTGACTATTTGATTTTGAGTAGTCTGTATCTTTTTCCTGTTTGTTTTACAGGTGTGTCCCCACGCAGCGGATGCATATGTTAGGACTGGCAGGATAATACTATTCGCAACCCTGATTTTGGTTTTAAATCGTAGTTTACTTTTAATTCCAATAAGTGTTGAGAGCTGACTTTTCAACGCTTTGGCTTTGCGCATTTGCTGATTGATGTGCTCAGTGAACGTTAGCTTCTTATCTAGATATCTAGATGTACCCCTAGGTATTTAGCCTGGTTGGTCCAGTCTACTGGGGTGTTTTCGATTGTAATTTCGCGATTTGGTACACTTCTTCTGTGACTAAACATTACAGCCTGTGTTTTATCTGGATTTAGGGCTATTTTCCATTTTATGCACCATCTTTGGAATCTGTTTAGTGCTCTTTGCAGATGATTAGCTGCATGATCCGGGTTTCTCCAGCTAACAGCTATTGCTGTGTCGTCAGCGTAAAGACTCAACAGAGAGCCTGGCTCTTTTGGCGTGTCGGCCGTATAGACGGTGTACAGGTACGGCGACAGCACCGCTCCCTGAGGCACACCCGCCTCCAGGGTCCCGACTTCGGATAGGGTTGCCCCTATTCGAACTCTGAACCTTCTGTTGGCAAGATATGACGCAAGGAGGCATGTCATCGCCTCACTGTAACCAAATTCATTCATTTTATAGATGAGTCCATGGTGCCAGACTCTGTCGAAGGCTTTGCTGACGTCCAGAAAAGCTGTAGCTGTGTACATTTTTTCATTAAATCCTTTGGTGATGAATTCTGTAAGTCGTAGTACCTGTAATTCACAGGAGTGGTCGCTTCTGAACCCGAATTGAGCCTCTGGTATGGTTCCTAGCATTTGTGATTCTTCATTGAGTCTTTTTAGTATGACTCTTTCCGCTATCTTGCTTATAGATGATAATAAGCTGATAGGTCTGTAATTTTGCGGAAATGTGCCGTTTTTACCAGGTTTTGCAATCATTATTACGTGTGCCTCTTTCCACCTATCTGGGAAATATCGTAGTTTTAGCATGTTGTTTATTATGTTAGTGATATAAACAATAGCTTTTGTTGGTAGATTTTTCAGCGCCCTATTTGTGATGTTGTCGGGTCCTGGGGCTTTTTTGGCAAAAGTGGGGCTTTAAAGTTCCTTTATTTCTTCGGGAGATGTATGTGTAATACCTATTCTGCCCTTTTTCCTTCTAAGTCTTCGTTGCTGTTCTTTCTACCTCTTCTTCAAAGTCTATGTCATCGTCGGGGTCTTCGTTGTTTCTACACGCCCTTTCTAGTTCGTCCTTCATGACTTCGGCTTTGTCGATTTCCGTATGGACAATCCCGTTTACTCCGTGTAGGGGAGGTATGGGTTTCTTGTCCTTTCGGAGGATTTTAGATAAAAAATTTATTAAAAATCCTTTGTAAAAGGTATATATTTTTTAAAAACCCAAACGGGCTGTTATAGACAAAACGTTTTCGGAATCCATTATTCCATCATCAGTGTCCTATAAAATATATAACCACTTAATTAAAGAGAACGTGAAGTTAAAATTTTGACTAAGGTTAATGTAAAGTGTGGTTAATACTTACTAGGTGTACATGAATGTAGCCACTAAATACATGGGTAAAAACCCGTTAACAAAAATTTAGTTACATTTGTTTTACATTATATTATATAAATTGCTAGGATGCTAAAGTTACCGTTGGATTAGGTAACATGGCGACATATGACTCCACGTTGAAGTTGCAAGTCCTGAGACGGTGTGTCTACGAGGACTTAATGGAAGCAACTGATTGAAATGACAATGTTGACAAGTTAGGACGGAACAAGTAACAGAGTAGTCAATATAACTGTATGTGTCTACTTAAGACAAAAGCCAACGTTAATTAAATTGTTAAAGTAATAGATTTTTTGATATTAAATAATATAACAGTATCAACCATCAATGTTGTTGTTTTTTAAAAATTGATTTTTATGTGTATGAGATGAAATGTGGAGAGAAGATAATGTGGTTATAGTTAGGCAACTAACTATGCATGTGTGTGGTAGTGTAATGAAAAAGAGATTTTTATATTTAGGCCCTTTATGTTTATTCAACATTTGGTACTTGGAAAATAGAAAATAGACACATGTAGAAGGTTGAGTTATAGAAATTTTGTTTGATATTGGTGGAAAATGAATGAATATATTTAAAATATGAAAGTGTTCTTACATGAATGAGATAAAACTTTTGTAGTATAATGGTCATTTGAAATTTAACTTATAACTCGATTATAGAAGGCCCTGTATGTCAAAAAACAACATTTGGTACCTGGTAAATGTAAAACTAATTAAGTTGTAAGTACATGAAATTAAATATCTGATAGGGTGTTAACAGACTAAGTGGTATGGAAGTTTTATTTTCTTATCTATTATGTGAAATGAATAGAAATTGATGGTTGGGACATGGTTTTTTTAATAAGTTAATAGAATAGTACTCAACTTATAACTTAAGAAAGGTCCTATCTGTCATAAGCAACACTAGGTACATGGGAACTATAAAAGGATAAGTTACAAGTTGTATGATTTGCAGGTGTATAATTGTCCAAAATGTGAAAATGGAATGGTTGTGGGTTGGCTCTGTTAGAATTAAGTAAAGCAAAAATTATGGGGTCAGCTTTAATGGTAATTAAGTTGTGTGATTTGTTTTTTAATTCTTAATGGATATAAAGGTCTTAAGGTGTTCATTAAACTATTATCTAAAATAAACAGAATTTGATGGCTGGAGCATGGTTTTGTAGTATGTTGTAAGTATACTACTCAACTTATAACTTGAGAAAGGCCCTATCTGTCATAAAGCAACACTAAGTACATGAGAAATATAGAGAGATAAGTTATAAGTTGGTGATTTTATAGGTGTATATAAACCTCAATTTAGGCTCTTCTTCTTTTCCGATTTTTCTCTTTGATTAGGTTTTGAAGTTCTATACTTATATCCCTGAATCTTCCTTTTTGTCTTGTGATTGTTTCGGTTTTGGAGCTGGCATCGATAGCATTATTTATTGCTTGTTCTAGTTTTATTACACTGTCTTCTAGTTCTGTAATATTATTAATTGTTGGGATGTTACCGATGTTCTCGCTCACAATTCTTCTAAAGTTTGGCCAACTTGTTTTCTTTCTGTTGTGGGGCTGCAAATAGTTCAATTCTGTTGCGCCCAGGGGCAGGACGATTAGGTTATGTGTCGAATCGCCTTCATTTAGAGAGTGTATCTCGTATTGTTGACCCACGTTGTGTAGGATTGCAATGTCGAGATACGTAGGGAGTTCTCCGTGGAAACATGTCGGTTCTGTTGGTCCGATGACATATGTGTTCGGTCTGTTCTCGAGATGGTTGCAGAGATATCTTCCGTTTCGGTTAGTCGTCCTGTCAAACCAATTGGGAGATCTAGCATTTAGGTCTCCAATAATTATAGTTGGCTCTTCTGAGTTCAGTATTAGGCTCAAATCTTCGTTGAAAATCGGATCATGTGGTCTAACGTAAGCTGACACTATTTTTAGTGTTTCGTTGTTGGCCTTAAGTCGAATAATTGTGGCTTCCATTGTCACCAGTCCGTCTGGTGTTGGGATGTGCTCGTGTTCGAGTCCCCTTTTGACTAATATAGCTGTTTCTCCTGATAATGCTCTATGATCCGTTCTATAGATATCGTAGCCTGGAAATTTTGTTTTTTTCCTTTCCACTAGTTTGGTTTCTTGAAGGGCTACGATATCGAGCTCTAATCTGTTTATTATTTCATCCAGAAGGTTGATCTTTTTGAATATTCCGCCGGAATTCCATGACCCAATGCGTAGATCTTCGTTTTGGTTTGCTAACATTTTCGGACGGCTTCTCCAAATGCAGTCATCATTTTTGTTGCTTTGTCCATCATGGACATCATTTCCATCATTTTGTTATTATACTCTGTATGGAAGTTTGCGATGAGGGTAGCTGCGTCCTGTACCGACACTTCTTGTGGTTGTGCTGGAGATTCTGAGGTGGTTTCAGCGGATTTTTTCGCTGCCTGTGCGTAGCTGACTCCTTTGTTGATTGGAGCGCTGTTTATTGGTCTTCCTACCGGTCTTGTTGCGGCAGGTGTTTTCTTTTTGGGGGCCTTAGAGCATCCTCTATAATTTGCTGTGTGCGCTTCACCACAGTTTGCACATTTGGGGTCGGTTTCCCGGCTTTTCTCACAGTCGTTACTGATGTGGTTTTCTCCGCATTTTACACATCTGGATCCGCAATGGCAAGCCTTTGAGCTGTGATAGAACCCTTGACAGTTATAACATTGTAGGGTGTCTTTTGTGATTTTGAATTCATCCTCCACATAGATGCGCATGTAGCATATATCAGATATTTTTTTAATTTTTGCAACGTCTTCCTCTTTGAGGGTGACGATGAAATGTGGCAGTACTTTTTTATCAGCTTTTTTGGAGATCATATTGATCACCCTTGTTGCTTCTATTCCTTTATTGTATAGTTCGTCTTTAATTGCTACTGTGCTAGTAGTAGCAGATAGCCCTTTTATAATGACTCTTTTTAGTTTATCGCTATCTATGGGATATGCGATGAATTCTACTTTTGGACTGTGTTCTTCTAGGATGTGTACCATTCCTAGGTAATCTTTTCTGGTTTTTGTGTTAATAACAATCGATCTGCCTGATCGTGCAAACTTATTGATTGATATTATGCCTTGGTTGGCTGCTCTCTGCAGGATTTTTTGGTGTTCTCCTACAGTTTTTAGGATTATCGCCGGTGGTTTCGGCTCTTTTACTTTAGGCTCCTCGCTTGTTTGCGGTGAGTCTTTTGGTACGTCGTTTTCTTTTTCAACTTGGCTATTTTTGCTCAAGTTATTTTGGGCAGTTTTCTTTTTCTGGCTTCTTTCATGAGCCTCTTTCGCAGCCTTGTTAAATTCGATTTCTTTCCGCTGATTTATTATCTGCGTCTGCTTTTCGGCGACGCTTATTTTTGTTTTCACACTACTGTCTGATTTCTCAGTAGTGGTGCCTGTCTTTTTTCCTTTTTTGTTTTGGACTTGTGTCCAACCTGCAGGTTCTTTGGTTGTTATGATTCTTTCCGGCTCTTTAGGCTTGCCTTTGCTACCGGATGGCTTTACGGGGGGAGGTGAACCGATTCCTAGTTCCACTAGCTTTACAACGTCATTATCGAGGGAGGCTTTCCACGGGTCGATTTCCATTATTGACTCTTCTTTCTCCTTGGCTGCTGTTAATGCCATTATATGTTGTACAAGTTTTTGTATCTCCTTGTCCTTTTCTTTGTTTTCGTTTCTCAGCTCAGTCATCTGAGCGAGAAGGTCTTGGATTTGTTTATTTGCCTTTTCCTTGCGGATACGGCTTTCTTCTTTAAGGGATTTGATCTGTTCCGTCAGTACATTGACCGACCTTAAAAGCTCATTGGCCTTTTCCCTTTCCGCCATTTCTCTGGCCTTTTTCTTTACCTCTTCGTCTTCCGAAGAGTCTTCTTTGGGCCTTAGCCATTTCATTTTCTTGCCGATTTCGGGCTCGGCTTCATTTTTGGAGACGTTGTCCACGGCGGGTTGTGTCTCTACTACAGTTGGGGGTGGGGCTTCGCGCGATTCTGCAGCTGGGCTCGGCTCTTCGTCGATGGCGTCCATCGTATTGATATCGTCATCGGTGTCGATTTCGCTTTTTTCTTCCTCCGACTCGGGCAGATAGGAGTCATCGTCAGAAGATATTACGATTTCTATGTCGTCGATCGCGGGATTAGTCGATTTAATAAATTTATTATATAGCTCGATCGAGCTGTCAACAGAGGGGTTTGATGATTCGGCTAAATCATTCTCTTCTTCTTCTTGTGTTGTCACCTGCGTGACAACACTTTCTGGGGGGGGGGGGAATATCACTCATATTGCCGTAAGGCAGTGAACAAACAGTTCATAAGATATAAGAAAATTCTACTTAGACGACTCTGTTTTTTTTTTCCACCGACTGACCGCTGTCAGTACGGCTTACTGGGTGCCGTCCCAGGTACCTCGCGGTAGTTCACTCCCTGTATTCACAGTGAGGGATCCTCTTCCTGTTTCTCACACCTCAGGAGCAGGGGCCGTTTCTGTCCGACCTTGTCAAATATTAAGGCCTTACAGTGTCATCCCTGACGACACACTGAGGTGATCCCGAATTCTTCGCAAACGCGAAGCTATTATAGCCTCCGCGAGGAGCCTATAAAAACAGCTCCTCGACGGTTTAACTAGTAACAACCTCGCATCCGCTTTTCGCTAATATGTAGAACAAGTGCCTATGCCACACTCGGTGTCTTACCCACCGGGAGCTGAAAAGCTCCGTTGACAATAGGTCAGTCGCCCCCACCTAAGCACGCTTCTCTCTTGAGCACGTCCGTACTGTTCGACTGCTCGAGTCGAACTCTAAATGTTACAACTTACAATATACAAAATAATGGTTAAGCACACAGTATTTTAAGATTAATTAATATTTAAATGGGAATAAGCCACAATTAAAGGTTAAAATACATTTATTGACGTTTCAATTTCCACTTCGGAAATCGTTCTCAAAATACAAACATTAGTTTGTATTTTGAGAACGATTTCCGAAGTGGAAATTGAAACGTCAATAAATGTATTTTAACCTTTAATTGTGGCTTATTCCCATTTAAATATTAATTAATTTAAAATGCCACAAGAAAATAGCTTCAGAACAGTATTTTAAGATAATAAAATTAAATAGGATGGACTAAAAATATATTATGTACACAAACACATGCATGTACACATGTATATATATATATATATATATATATATATATATATATATATACATATATATATATATATATATATATATATATATATATATATATAAATTAAACATGTTATTAAATTTTAAAACCTATAATAAACCCAACAGTTAGTTCTATGATTCTAAGATCTAGCACAATAAAGATGGAAAAATAACATTCAAAATAAAAAAATATGTAAAGTATTACCTAGTTACAATAAAAATATTATGAAGTATTTTACAAAATTAAGTTACAAAATGGAACATTAAAAGTACATATATGAGGAAAAACATGGTAATATGGTACTCTAAGACCAATCTCACTCACAAGAGAGGGACAGATGCCTCCTCACACTTAAAGCAGGCAAGCTTATAGACCTCTCCATGATAGTGTAGTCATGGTCTGCTAATCTAATCCAACTTTGAAAGGCGCACACCTGTAGAAATTTATGCCAAACCTTCTCTAAGGTGACGCTTTTAAGATAGTTGTTGAACCACCACATACAAATAATTCAAATAGTAAGCCAAGTAAGACTGATTTTATAATATATAGTTTTAGATCAAATTTATCATAAACTAATTTTATAATTAAAAGGTCACATATTGGTATGATAGTTCTTACCTATCTCATCCTGGTAAAAACAAACTCGGAACGGCTGTTCTCGTAATACCGCTATGTCCAACATTGATTATATCTTCCTATTTAAAATGACCAGCGCATACACGAAAATTGTTATAAATAATTTCTGTTGCAGCATTCTCTAATTAGAGCTCTTAACAGTATTCACCCATTTATGAAACATATCCATATAATGTCCTGGACTTGAAAACCGGTATTGCTTGCCAGTAGTATCCATGCAATCTGATACACACCTTTTTTGTTCAGTTCTTCGTCTCTACATTGTTATTCCATATAATGCGTTCGATTCCATAATAAAAAATCGTCTAAAATTGTACCTTTTTGCACTACTTATATAAAAAACTTAAAAATAAATTATAAAAAATAAAACAAATACAAAGGAACTAGACTAACAGCGCCACCAAACGAGCGGGCGCCAAATTTAAACGTGATTTGACATTGGCTATCGGGAATAGTACTCAACTTATAACTTAAGAAAGGTCCTATCTGTCATAAGCAACACTAGGTACATGGGAACTATAAAAGGATAAGTTACAAGTTGTATGATTTGCAGGTGTATAATTGTCCAAAATGTGAAAATGGAATGGTTGTGGGTTGGCTCTGTTAGAATTAAGTAAAGCAAAAATTATGGGGTCAGCTTTAATGGTAATTAAGTTGTGTGATTTGTTTTTTAATTCTTAATGGATATGAAGGTCTTAAGGCGTTCATTAAACTATTATCTAAAATAAACAGAATTTGATGGCTGGAGCATGGTTTTGTAGTATGTTGTAAGTATACTACTCAACTTATAACTTGAGAAAGGCCCTATCTGTCATAAAGCAACACTAGGTACATGAGAAATATAGAGAGATAAGTTATATATTGGTGATTTTATAGGTGTATATAAACCTCAATTTAGGCTCTTCTTCTTTTCCGGTTTTTCTCTTTGATTAGGTTTTGAAGTTCTATACTTATATCCCTGAATCTTCCTTTTTGTCTTGTGATTGTTTCGGTTTTGGAGCTGGCATCGATAGCATTATTTATTGCTTGTTCTAGTTTTATTACACTGTCTTCTAGTTCTGTAATATTATTAATTGTTGGGATGTTACCGATGTTCTCGCTCACAATTCTTCTAAAGTTTGGCCAACTTGTTTTCTTTCTGTTGTGGGGCTGCAAATAGTTCAATTCTGTTGCGCCCAGGGTCAGGACGATTAGGTTATGTGTCGAATCGCCTTCATTTAGAGAGTGTATCTCGTATTGTTGACCCACGTTGTGTAGGATTGCAATGTCGAGATACGTAGGGAGTTCTCCGTGGAAACATGTCGGTTCTGTTGGTCCGATGACATATGTGTTCGGTCTGTTCTCGAGATGGTTGCAGAGATATCTTCCGTTTCGGTTAGTCGTCCTGTCAAACCAATTGGGAGATCTAGCATTTAGGTCTCCAATAATTATAGTTGGCTCTTCTGAGTTCAGTATTAGGCTCAAATCTTCGTTGAAAATCGGATCATGTGGTCTAACGTAAGCTGACACTATTTTTAGTGTTTCGTTGTTGGCCTTAAGTCGAATAATTGGGGCTTCCATTGTCACCAGTCCGTCTGGTGTTGGGATGTGCTCGTGTTCGAGTCCCCTTTTGACTAATATAGCTGTTCCTCCTGATAATGCTCTATGATCCGTTCTATAGATATCGTAGCCTGGAAATTTTGTTTTTTTCCTTTCCACTAGTTTGGTTTCTTGAAGGGCTACGATATCGAGCTCTAATCTGTTTATTATTTCATCCAGAAGGTTGATCTTTTTAAATATTCCGCCGGAATTCCATGACCCAATGCGTAGATCTTCGTTTTGGTTTGCTAACATTTTCGGACGGCTTCTCCAAATGCAGTCATCATTTTTGTTGCTTTGTCCATCATGGACATCATTTCCATCATTTTGTTATTATACTCTGTATGGAAGTTTGCGATGAGGGTAGCTGCGTCCTGTACCGACACTTCTTGTGGTTGTGCTGGAGATTCTGAGGTGGTTTCAGCGGATTTTTTCGCTGCCTGTGCGTAGCTGACTCCTTTGTTGATTGGAGCGCTGTTTATTGGTCTTCCTACCGGTCTTGTTGCGGCAGGTGTTTTCTTTTTGGGGGCCTTAGAGCATCCTCTATAATTTGCTGTGTGCGCTTCACCACAGTTTGCACATTTGGGGTCGGTTTCCCGGCTTTTCTCACAGTCGTTACTGATGTGGTTTTCTCCGCATTTTACACATCTGGATCCGCAATGGCAAGCCTTTGAGCTGTGATAGAACCCTTGACAGTTATAACATTGTAGGGTGTCTTTTGTGATTTTGAATTCATCCTCCACATAGATGCGCATGTAGCATATATCAGATATTTTTTTAATTTTTGCAACGTCTTCCTCTTTGAGGGTGACGATGAAATGTGGCAGTACTTTTTTATCAGCTTTTTTGGAGATCATATTGATCACCCTTGTTGCTTCTATTCCTTTATTGTATAGTTCGTCTTTAATTGCTACTGTGCTAGTAGTAGCAGATAGCCCTTTTATAATGACTCTTTTTAGTTTATCGCTATCTATGGGATATGCGATGAATTCTACTTTTGGACTGTGTTATTCTAGGATGTGTACCATTCCTAGGTAATCTTTTCTGGTTTTTGTGTTAATAACAATCGATCTGCCTGATCGTGCAAACTTATTGACTGATATTATGCCTTGGTTGGCTGCTCTCTGCAGGATTTTTTGGTGTTCTCCTACAGTTTTTAGGATTATCGCCGGTGGTTTCGGCTCTTTTACTTTAGGCTCCTCGCTTGTTTGCGGTGAGTCTTTTGGTACGTCGTTTTCTTTTTCAA
This sequence comes from Diabrotica undecimpunctata, assembly GCF_040954645.1. Taxonomy (NCBI): domain Eukaryota; kingdom Metazoa; phylum Arthropoda; class Insecta; order Coleoptera; family Chrysomelidae; genus Diabrotica; species Diabrotica undecimpunctata. The sequence goes on from NC_092807.1 coordinate 84,092,064, forward strand.
CTTGGCTATTTTTGCTCAAGTTATTTTGGGCAGTTTTCTTTTTCTGGCTTCTTTCATGAGCCTCTTTCGCAGCCTTGTTAAATTCGATTTCTTTCCGCTGATTTATTATCTGCGTCTGCTTTTCGGCGACGCTTATTTTTGTTTTCACACTACTGTCTGATTTCTCAGTAGTGGTGCCTGTCTTTTTTCCTTTTTTGTTTTGGACTTGTGTCCAACCTGCAGGTTCTTTGGTTGTTATGATTCTTTCCGGCTCTTTAGGCTTGCCTTTGCTACCGGCTGGCTTTACGGGGGGAGGTGAACCGATTCCTAGTTCCACTAGCTTTACAACGTCATTATCGAGGGAGGCTTTCCACGGGTCGATTTCCATTATTGACTCTTCTTTCTCCTTGGCTGCTGTTAATGCCATTATATGTTGTACAAGTTTTTGTATCTCCTTGTCCTTTTCTTTGTTTTCGTTTCTCAGCTCAGTCATCTGAGCGAGAAGGTCTTGGATTTGTTTATTTGCCTTTTCCTTGCGGATACGGCTTTCTTCTTTAAGGGATTTGATCTGTTCCGTCAGTACATTGACCGACCTTAAAAGCTCATTGGCCTTTTCCCTTTCCGCCATTTCTCTGGCCTTTTTCTTTACTTCTTCGTCTTCCGAAGAGTCTTCTTTGGGCCTTAGCCTTTTCATTTTCTTGCCGATTTCGGGCTCGGCTTCATTTTTGGAGACGTTGTCCACGGCGGGTTGTGTCTCTACTACAGTTGGGGGTGGGGGCTTCGCGCGATTCTGCAGCTGGGCTCGGCTCTTCGTCGATGGCGTCCATCGTATTGATATCGTCATCGGTGTCGATTTCGCTTTTTTCTTCCTCCGACTCGGGCAGATAGGAGTCATCGTCAGAAGATATTACGATTTCTATGTCGTCGATCGCGGGATTAGTCGATTTAATAAATTTATTATATAGCTCGATCGAGCTGTCAACAGAGGGGTTTGATGATTCGGCTAAATCATTCTCTTCTTCTTCTTGTGTTGTCACCTGCGTGACAACACTTTCTGGGGGGGGGGGGAATATCACTCATATTGCCGTAAGGCAGTGAACAAACAGTTCATAAGATATAAGAAAATTCTACTTAGACGACTCTGTTTTTTTTTCCACCGACTGACCGCTGTCAGTACGGCTTTCTGGGTGCCGTCCCAGGTACCTCGCGGTAGTTCACTCCCTGTATTCACAGTGAGGGATCCTCTTCCTGTTTCTCACACCTCAGGAGCAGGGGCCGTTTCTGTCCGACCTTGTCAAATGTTAAGGCCTTACAGTGTCATCCCTGACGACACACTGAGGTGATCCCGAATTCTTCGCAAACGCGAAGCTATTATAGCCTCCGCGAGGAGCCTATAAAAACATCTCCTCGACGGTTTAACTAGTAACAACCTCGCATCCGCTTTTCGCTAATATGTAGAACAAGTGCCTATGCCACACTCGGTGTCTTACCCACCGGGAGCTGAAAAGCTCCGTTGACAATAGGTCAGTCGCCCCCACCTAAGCACGCTTCTCTCTTGAGCACGTCCGTACTGTTCGACTTCTCGAGTCGAACTCTAAATGTTACAACTTACAATATACAAAATAATGGTTAAGCACACAGTATTTTAAGATTAATTAATATTTAAATGGGAATAAGCCACAATTAAAGGTTAAAATACATTTATTGACGTTTCAATTTCCACTTCGGAAATCGTTCTCAAAATACAAACATTAGTTTGTATTTTGAGAACGATTTCCGAAGTGGAAATTGAAACGTCAATAAATGTATTTTAACCTTTAATTGTAGCTTATTCCCATTTAAATATTAATTAATTTAAAATGCCACAAGAAAATAGCTTCAGAACAGTATTTTAAGATAATAAAATTAAATAGGATGGACTAAAAATATATTATGTACACAAACACATGCATGTACACATGTATGTATATATATATATATATACATATATATATATATATATATATATATATATATATATATATATATATATATATAAATTAAACATGTTATTAAATTTTAAAACCTATAATAAACCCAACAGTTAGTTATATGATTCTAAGATCTAGCACAATAAAGATGGAAAAATAACATTCAAAATAAAAAAATATGTAAAGTATTACCTAGTTACAATAAAAATATTATGAAGTATTTTACAAAATTAAGTTACAAAATGGAACATTAAAAGTACATATATGAGGCAAAACATGGTAATATGGTACTCTAAGACCAATCTCACTCACAAGAGAGGGACAGATGCCTCCTCACACTTAAAGCAGGCAAGCTTATAGACCTCTCCATGATAGTGTAGTCATGGTCTGCTAATCTAATCCAACTTTGAAAGGCGCACACCTGTAGAAATTTATGCCAAACCTTCTCTAAGGTGACGCTTTTAAGATAGTTGTTGAACCACCACATACAAATAATTCAAATAGTAAGCCAAGTAAGACTGATTTTATAATATATAGTTTTAGATCAAATTTATCATAAACTAATTTTATAATTAAAAGGTCACATATTGGTATGATAGTTCTTACCTATCTCATCCTGGTAAAAACAAACTCGGAACGGCTGTTCTCGTAATACCGCTATGTCCAACATTGATTATATCTTCCTATTTAAAATGACCAGCGCATACACGAAAATTGTTATAAATAGTTTCTGTTGCAGCATTCTCTAATTAGAGCTCTTAACAGTATTCACCCATTTATGAAACATATCCATATAATGTCCTGGACTTGAAAAACGGTATTGCTTGCCAGTAGTATCCATGCAATCTGAAACACATCTTTTTTGTTCAGTTCTTCGTCTCTACATTGTTATTCCATATAATGCGTTCGATTCCATAATAAAAAATCGTCTAAAATTGTACCTTTTTGCACTACTTATATAAAAAACTTAAAAATAAATTATAAAAAATAAAACAAATACAAAGGAACTAGACTAACAGCGCCACCAAACGAGCGGGCGCCAAATTTAAACGTGATTTGACATTGGCTATCCCTGTTACCAATGTAAGTGTAATTTTATCTATGGTCTATACTTCGTGGGACCTAAATAGACATCCAGTGTGCCGCGTGTTGGCCACCCTTACTTCAGATATTTATTTAGTTACTATCGAACAACATAAACGTGCCTCTAGCTGCTTACGTTTACAAGTTGACAATAATATTTTATCTTTTGTTTAAAGCTTGATTATTAATCACATTTCTACAACTGGATTTGTAGATATTTTTGTGTATTTAGTGCTTTATTTAAAAGTAATCGATATTTTCCATCGATATCCTTCGAAAAAATGGTAATTTTAAATTCAAATTTTTATGTGCGAACCGTCCGTATATCGCAAAAAGGATTTTATTACCCTTTAATAAAGATACATTAGAGGTAATAACGGTGATCTCCCAATATTAGACGGTTGTTAAGACGGTTAATTTTTATAATTTGTAGTGTAATTCAATTGTCAAATAACATTTTAAAGTTTATTTCGTTGGATTTCAAGCAATACCGCGTAATTTAAAACTAATTTTATTTGGTTGGTTTTGTTTAAATTGTAGTGTTTAATAAAAATATACTCGCATAGTGCTTAAAATTTTTTAACTTTCACCTATGGGGAATGTATTGACTCGAGGACACTTTTAAGTGCCTCTAGTAATATTGTTAGGTCATCTGAAGTAATTGAGCCTGAAGAAAACGTGGCACCGTTAAAAAATAGAGGATTTAACGTAAATTCAGATAAGTATAATATTGAAAATATTTTTGTGTATATTGAAAGGATAGATAACACCGATCTTGGTCGCTTACATCCAATTAGAATAGGTCATATTTTTTACAAAAAACTAGGAATTTCTAATATATTTCAAGTAAGGTTAATTGGTAGGAACAGAATTAAGGTAGTAGTAGCTTCTATACATGATGCAAATAGTCTCATAAATAAAAGTAAACTAAAGGAAGAAATTTTAACCTTCGGCCAGGCTCGCCCTAAATAATTACATCATCAGGCGCGCCGCAGCAATTTGCTGCCATGTAGTTTCTTATTGTTTTCGACACTTTTAATTATTGATTAACTGTATCGTTATTTATTTTGTCAAAAAATAAGAACGCTTTATTAATTTAACTAATTTTAATAAATTGTACAGAAAAAAACTTTTAATTTATTTGATCATTACAATTAATACATACAATATTAGATTTAGAATGTCTTTTACAAGTGGATGCACTACATTGTGTACATTTCATAGAGGTATACGACTTGATTTTTTCACTGTAACAATTGCAGCATCTACCACGTTTAGCAGGATTTTCGTCTTCTTGATGGGGTACTGGTTGCTTCGGAAACATCCTGGACAGGAACTCGGTTATATCACGTGGAAGTGTTTTAATTTGTGATCGTGTATGAAGGTGTTCTTTCATCAAGTTCATTGCAAGGTTTTTGAGAAAATGTCTCCTTTTGAGTGATTTTCCAGAATTTGCAGCGGAATGTAGAACAAAAGCATTTATGCCTCCAATATTCATTAAATTATAAAATATAACACACAACCATCTTTTAGTAATTCGTGAAACACTGTATGATGAACATAATTTATCTACAGTATCAACTCCTCCTTTTGTTTTATTGTAATCTAAAATCAACTGCGGTTTCTTAGTATCCATGTCAACTGTACTTTTGTTGTACATAGACGATAATAATATGACTGACTTACTTTTACGCGGCACGTAAGAGGTAATCATATAATCTTTTTGAAATCCAAATATGCTAGACTGAACTGCCCTTGATTTATGTGGAAGAAATTTTTGAGGAATTTCTCTTTTGTTTTATTATTTAAATTATCTGTTGTTGTTTCTTCCTGCCATTTCTACGGACTCTATTAGACGTTTTACAACGTCAAAGGCCGAATTTGATACGTCGTATGGGCCACTTGACTGTTTACCGCAATATATCTCTAAATTGACGGTATAAAATGTTTGAGCATCACATTTGGAGCATTTCATCAATTGTTGTATACTCTGACAAATTGTATGAGTTTTGACAATTTTTTATAAATCTGTCAAAAAACGATCTAATGGCCGACAGCTTGTCTAATTTACATCTATCACTCCTTGTATGTTTATCATTAAATCTCAATGAACGTGCAATAAATAGGAAACGTTTGTAGCTCATTACTGCTCAAACAATATCTTTGTTTGTGCTTTATGCCAATCAAATAGAGGAGTCCAAAAAAGGCCAATAACTCACTCCTGTCCACATTCCTGCAATCTCTATCTCTCAAATATTGCGTTTTATCTCTATGTTCATTTATATATAAATTGGTTAAAATTAGAATTTTATCAACCATATCAATATTGATAATAGTAAAAAACGCATCAATTCCTTTTTATATTTGACGTGCAGTTCCTTTTAATCCCGGCGGTACTCTCATTATATTTTATTGCTTTGTCTTAGATGTGGCAAAAGAAGTTTTATACCACTTACTTGTTTTATCCTTGCCAATGAATGTATCTTCAACGTTTTCGTAAAACACTTCCTCCTCATCTGACATATCTTGCTCTGAACATGTATCGTCGTGGTTCTCCTCAATTTGTTGTTCATCCAAATCACTATCACTTTCCAATATTTCATCTGTTTCATCTTCAATATCTGTCATATTATTTAGAATTTCCTATAATTGTGCGTGGGTTAACACTTCCTTTGGATTTTTACGAGACATGGCGTAATCTAAAATTATAAAATATGTTATAATATAGAATTCTACAATAATCTAATATGTTTCATATATTTTATTAATTCTTATAAATAATTATATTATTAACAATTTTACTTACCAATAAAATTTCAATTTCTCGAAAAAGATATATAATATATTAGTTATTTAAAAAACAATTGCGCGAATTTCACTACCAGGCGCCTTGCAGCAATTGTCTGCCTCGATGTACTATTCACAATAAAGTACGAAAACTAACTAATTGGATTTGGATTTCACAAGACGATGATGGGTACCGACTAAGGATTATTCGATAAGGAAATTTTAAAAATATCACGTACATAGCGTATCCCGTTAACACGTTACCTGGAAATATTGAGTTTACGCAGCAAATTACTGCGGCGCGCCTGGCTGAAGGTTAAAAGCCTTTATTCCGGTCGCTTATAAGAGAGCGAGGGTTTAATTCGGGATATTGATACTCACTTTGATGCTGTATATTTACAGGAAAATATTAAATCTGCTTCACGTATCTTAAATATTAAACGAATGCATAGAAAAGTTGAAAAAAAATGGTACATTTGAGTATGTTGTAAAACGAACTGTTATTGTAGCTTTTAAAGATAACATACTGCCTCAGTATGTTATTATAAATCAAGTTTTTTGTCCAGTCGACCAATTTGTAGGTGGGGTTACTCAATGTTATAGGTGTTTGAGATACGATCACATTTCAAAACACTGTAGAAGTTCTCAAAATTGTTGTATTGGCTGTGGAGAGAATAAAGATGAAAATCACTCTTACGAAAATTCAGATATTAGTTGCATTCATTGTAAGAGTCCTGAACATGTTTCGGTTTCAAAAAATTGTCCTTCTTACTAAAAACAACAAAAAATTAAATATATTATGATCAAAAATAAAATTTCTTTTATAGAGGCCAAGGAAATTAATGAAAAATCATATTCAGAGGCTCTAGGCCAAAATAAGTTTTAAATTTTATCCAACTACGATAAAAATTTTCCTAATATTACACAAAATTAAATGTACCTAACATATCTGCAATCTACTTCTAATGCAGCTACGAGTACTAATTTTAATTCAACTTTTTGCCAAAACTCAATTACTCAATTCCTAACAAAAAAAAACAACGCCAATTTTTCTCCTGCTGTATCTTCTAACTCTGTTCAGCTACCTCCCATGTTTAACTTCAGATTTGGACCATCTCAACCTCTACCTGCTAATCCACCCCGTTCCGCTTCTCACAGTGGAGAAAGGGAGAACCAAGATATCTTGCTCGAGCTGTGACTAACTTTGTAATTAGTTTTTTAAAAAAATATACGTACATTGGACGATTCGAAATCTTTAGATAATGAAATAATAAATCATGAAATTACTTCTGTATGGGAGGGTACAAAAAAGGTTACATAATTTTCTCTGTCTTAAATAGATTGACAATCATAATGGAATTGTAGATCTGCTGTCGCCAACAAAAACAGTTTAACACATTTTTTAACTGAAAATGATATTGATGTTGCCTTGTTGAGTGAGACATGGTTTAAACCCGATAAACAATATAATTTTAAGGGTTATAAGATTGTTCGTCGCGACCGATATGACGGTTACGTTGGAGTGGCTATACTTATAAAATCTATTCATTGTTTTAAAATATAATAACTCTGATATTAATTTTGCTTCAATTTTTAGACCTCCAGATATTCGGTCAACTTCCACAGATTTGTATAAAATATTGGAACAATTTAATTTTCCTTGCATTATAGTTGGTGATATGAATGCGCATAACATCTTGTGGGGTTCACTTAAAAATGATGGCATTGGGCACCAACTTATTAATGCCAATATTACTCTCGATTTAGTTGTTCTTAATCATGGCAAACCAACCTGTCCGACCCGCCCGAATGTGACACAATCTAGTGTTGATATTACTTTGTGCTCTCCTGATTTAGCAAAAGAAATTACTTGTGTCGTCTTAGATGACACATTGGGATCGAATCATTATGTAGTTCAAATGAATCTTTCTTCTGTTAATTTTTGTAATGAATACATTCTTCCAAAGTCCAAATGGAATGTTAATAAAGCTGATTGGACCCAATATTCTGATCTAATTGAACAAAATTTTCTTAACTATTCTGACAGCTTGTCTACCTCAGAGAATTATGACTTCTTAATGGAAAGTATTAATTATGCATCTTCTTAATCCATTCCGACATATAAACCCTTTAAAAATATTAAACGACCACCTTCTCCGTGGTGGGATTTCGAATGTGAACAAGTTGTTTCTGACAGGAAAGATGCTTTAAAAAAATATAAAACTAACTCTAGTTTTGGTAATTACGTACGATGTCAGGAAGTAATGGTCAAAACAAAAAAGTTCTTAAACTAAAAGCCAAAGAAAGTTGTAAAAACTGGTGTTCACCCTTAAATAATAGAAATATGCGTATTAAAAATGTTTGCAATGAAGTAAGGAAAATGCAAAGGAAATATACTCCAAGTATTAATTATCTTTATGATGAATTGATTGAAGAATTTTTTGAAAAATAGCACCTCCATCAGTTAATACTGCTATAGAAATTCAAACTAATCCTATAACTTCAAGTCACTTTCTTTTAAATCCATTTACACGGACAGAACTTGAATTTGAAAAACTTATACAGAAGTAAAACACTTCACATTTGTTAATGTGAAACATATAATTAAAACTTTTTTAAAAAGTGTCGTTAAAATTTATACAGGAGCATAACGTGACGTTTTCAATCTAGATCAGATCATTCTGAGTGCCTTCTTTTGTAATTGAAGCTAACACTAAAATTGTAGCCGTGACATCAATATATAGTTTTACATTGTTACAAATTTAAATTCTAATGTCGACTCTAGGTCGATGACATTGGACAAAAATTTAATGCTTAAAGAGCAACATGTCTCTTTGCTCGACTTGAACACGTGGTTCTTGTCAGTTAAAACAACACAGACCAACTGGCAGTTGGTCACAGAATTTAAACAAAATAAATGTGTTACAGAACTCAGTCCTACGTGTATGTCTTGGTGCCATGAAAACAACTCCAGTCGAACCTCTTCATGTAGAAGCTATTGACCCTCATTTAAATCACAAAAGGCAGTTCTTTGCAGACAAATTTCTTCTCAAAATATCCAGAACCAACAGTAATCTATATTCAAATATAGTAGTATTAAATGAACAAGATCTTACAAATAAATATTGGCCGAAGAAAGATTCTCCACTACTGTGTATCGCACTTCAATCTAATCAAGATATCCTCAGTGATTTATATTATTCCAGCTTAACTTTGTCAGATCTTTATGATTACAATTCATTGTTTCTAAATATAAAGATTGTAAAACCTTCATATAGCGATAACTTTTACATTACCATTAACTTATTATACAAGCAAGCTTCGAAGAATCTGTGGCAATATATACCGATGCTTTCAAGTCCAAGGATAGTGTGGGATGTGCTTTTTATATTCCCTTCAAAAATATTAATTATTATTTGCAATTATATTAATTCTACAATAGTTTTATCGGACGACTCTCTGTCTATTTTAAATTCCTTGGTTTTGGCTAAGTATCCAAGTTACTCCTTTAATTATATCATATATGCAATTAAATTATGTTCCCGAAAATGGTCTTTGTCAAAATCGTGGCAAAAAAGGTGATTTAGATCATATTTTTTTTGAATGCCAAAAATATAAGGATGAAACAGATCACTTTATTCAACAATTACATGATCTTAATATACAGCTCCCGTTTAATATTCTAAATCTCTTAGCTAATGGAAATGAGAGAATTTATAATGTATTAGTAAAGTTTCTGTCAAGTACCAAAATAGTCTTGTAGTTTCAACTATTAAAAAAAATATATGTATATGCAAAATTGTGATGAGCAACGACAGTCCATAGCAGAGCAGCTGTCGGATTGAGTAGGTAGCTGCTCAATAGTTTGCTGTGGAACTCTGATAACCTCATCATCTTGTTTTTATGTAAATATAGATAAAAAGGAGATACTACAAAAAAAGTATTTTGAATTATATTATGTGTACCGTTTTTGAACACACTGATGATGTTAAAAAGAAGATATATTTAACTTGTATCTTATTTTAATTTTAGTACTTAAAGCATATTATTCAGCTCTTCGTTATTGATATTTTATGGACTTTACGGTCATTCATTTTTTATATTTAAGATATTAGTCATGTTGAGACTAACTAATTGACACCTAGTATATGCCAATAAAAAAAGTTTAATTTTTTACTTATTTGTTTGTTATGTTAAATTGCGTTGCGTTTTTTATGTCGAATTTTAAATTTATGGCTGATTTCATGGACATTAAATTAAATGGTTTGCATATGTGGAATTAGTTGCTTTGTTGACAAAATTCATAAATAAAACTCCATGAACGTTTAGGTATCCGTTTTTTAAAATTGTTTCTATCTCACCCATGTATGCTGCTCTACAAATAAATTATTTTATATTCTCATGAATTGATTCTTCTACCATTTTTGTCTTTATTTTTTATTTAGATACTCAAAGAATAATTGGTTTTTAGATCTGTGTCAATCACTTATTTTAAGTCTTATTTAAGGCTCGCGTGGGCAGGGACGCTTCCCTGAAGTAAACCTATTCTCTACTGAGATCGCAGTAAAGTGTCTACCAGCTACCTCATGTGTCTATACGAAATACTTAATTAAAAAGGTGAAATACGACGTAGTTATTTTTATGTAGAGTACCCTTTTTTTGTTTAAATTGTTGAATTATTTTGATTTAGATTAATATTATTACTACTCTTAGAATTTTCGGAATACTCGTCTGAGCTATCTTTATATATTGCAGGCTGCTCTTATTCTTGGGCAGCCTTCGATACTTCGAAGGCAAATGTTCGAACGTTTGACAATACAATTTTTGTATACTACTTTTGTTTTGATAATCAGTAAAAACAAAAACACCGAAGTCTGTCGCGTAAGAGCACTCTTCATAAAAAAATAATTTTCCTAAGAAGTTAGTCCAGACAAAATATTTTCAATTTTCTACTACTTCACTTATAAAATAAATTTTACTTTTTTGTAAAAATTTAAATTGTGGATAAAATTATTGACTAAGTAATAAACTTATCCAAAAGTTGTGCAGTACTTTACTAACTAAATTCCTTCTTTCTTTATCTTTATTATTTATTTTTATACCATTACAAGCAGATAATAGAACTGGTTGGGATCAGATTAAACATTAGAACATTATATTCAGCTAATCACACATGCCCTTTTAAGTTTTTTTGGTAATTATACGATTTCATCGATTTTATTTGTTTCTAGTTACCTGAAGACAGATACATTTGATACAGCAGAGAAAGACGTTTCAGATCGAAACATAGATCTTATTTTGTACGGATCTGATAATGGCGAGCTCGTGGATTTAAATAACGTCCAGGATCTTGTGAAGGGAGTTACTTATTCTGTTTTGCAGACTACTCTTCTTAAAAAACGAGTCAACTTCTACTTCAGTTTTTTTGGTCCATATATGTTGACGTCTTTTATATTGATGTTAATAGTATTTCCCTTTTTTTGGAAGCGTATAGCAGGCGTCAAATATTACGATGATGCTGCCTTAACGGTATACAGAATGTTGTTTCAACTACAAATTTTAAAATTTAAACGAAGCTTCAAGACAAAAGTTTTGTTTATGAGTATTATAATATGGATATTTTTTATAGATTTAAAATACACTTCTTTAATAAGCAGTATATTAACATCACCAGGAAAAATTAACAGATTGGGTTCTACAAGTCAACCTCAAAGATCTGGCTGTAAGTTATATTAGTCTTTTTATTAGTAAAATAAAAATTTTAATTCTACTTAATTAAATTTTCTTAAAAATAATAACAAATGAAAATATTTCTTGCAGGGTGTAATTTTCTCATTGAATTTTAAATCTGAACCCCCAATGTTTATGATGTTTTACATTTTTCAAAATTAAACAACGGTACATAAGGTAGAGAATAAGGTTTAACGATATAATTAAATTGAACAAAAAAGAAACCTGTAACAAAGAAAATTTAATACAAGATCAAGGTGCAAATAGACTACAAACGTACATAAAAATGGCTACTTGGAACGTCAGAACCTCAATGGAAAAGAGAAAGAATTAATAGATGAATTTGACAAAGCACAATTAGATTTTTTGGCAATCACGGAAACTAAGAAGAAAGGTCAAGGAATGGATGAATTGGATAAAGAACATGTATTTTTGTACAGTGGAGTCAGTACCGATAGTAGAGCGGCAGAAGGTGTAGGATGCCTAATGAGAGCAAGCTATATGTCATATGTTAAAAATTGGAAATTTATATCACAAAGAAATTTAAAGATAGAGATAACACTAGATAATTCAGAAGTAACAACTATATTAGTCACATATGGCCCTAATGATGACGAACCATTGAAAGTTAAAGAAGAATATTGGGAAGAGCTCAATGATGCTATAAAAAATGTGAAAGGTAGAATAGTCATTCTAGGCGATATGAATAGCAGAGTTGGTAAAAGAGACGATGATAACATAGATATTTTGGGTATGCAGGGGGAAGATACAAGAAACGATAATGGAAGAAGGATGATAGACTTTTGCATGGAGAATAATTGGATTATCACCAACACATTTTTTGAACACAAGGATATACACAAGTTCACGAGAAGTCAGGAGCAGAAATGAAAAATCAATTCTAGATAATGTTCTCATTAATAAAGAATTTAGGAAAGAGGTCACTGATGTCAGAGTTAAAAGAGGACCGGAAATATATAGTGACCACTATATGGTAATGGCAAAGATAAGATTACCTCAAAAAACCCCTAAAACCACTAAACAAAGAACGAAAAATAATAAAGTGAACGAGAATATTAAAAACTATAAACTAAATGACCAAAAAGTCGCGGCCATGTTCAAAAGTAAAATAGAAAAAAACTAGCCAAATTAACGAATGCACATAGTACTTACAACTTACAGGAAACTTGAAAACAATCTAAAGAAACCATCGTGACGACAGCAAAAGAAACGTGTGGAATAAACCATGTAAACAGAAATAAGAAGCAAACACGATGGTGGGACGATGAATTAAAAGCCCAAATAAAATATAAAAAACAGAAATGGAAAATATACTTAAACAAGAAAACAGAAAATGGTTACGAAGAATATAAACGACAAAGAAAGGTGGTGAAAGAAATGGTACTGAAGAAGAAGAAGAAAGCCTGGGATGAGTTTGGAATGAAGATGGAGGCAGATAGTCGTGGTAACCAAAAATTGTTTTACAAGGCACCAAAGACGCTAAGAAAAGATAAAGAAACAACGATGAAACAGGTGAAACGTAAAGACGGCACACTGATTATCAGACCAAATGAGATTATGGAAAGATGGAGACAATACTTCAGCGCACTCCTAACACCAAGACAACCGAAAGAGGAAGCTGTAATGATAGAAGTAGAAGGAGAACATGGACAAGAAAATGATATTCAAATAGCAGAAGTTAAAGAAGCAATTAACAATACAAAGAGAGGTAAATCGGCTGGTCATGACAAAATCACTGCAGAAATGTTAAAGACAATGGGACCGAAAGGAGTTGAATTTTTAACCAAAATTATGAACATGGCTTGGAACCGATGTACAGTCCCCGAAGATTGGAGAATTGGCATAATACTACCAATCTTTAAGAAAGGAGACCCAAGTTCTTGTGAAAATTATAGAGGAATTAATCTACTCAGTATCGTCTCCAAAATATATGAAAGCATCCTAGAACAGAAATTAAGACACATCGTTGAACCACATCTGGATGAAGTACAAAGTGGGTTTAGGAAGGGACACAGTACGCAAGACCATATATTTACGTTGAAACAAATAATTGAGAAAGCTAGAATAAAGAACACAGAAATATATATGGCATTTCTAGATATTGAGAAAGCATTTGACAGCGTGTCCCAGGAAGCAGTTTGAAAAAGTCTGCAAAATAGAAATATTAACCATCAACTAACAGGTGCTATCAAAAGTCTGTATCAAAATAACAAGAGTTATGTGCGTAAGGATAACTTGGAATCAGAGATGTTTGCAATAAACGAGGGCCTAAGACAAGGAGGTGTTATGAGCCCCACACTGTTCATATTGATTATTGACGACATAATTAGGGAAACAAAAGCAAGTATACACAAAGTACATATCGGATATAGTAAACTACGACCGGTTGGTATAGCTGAGTGTGCATTCGCAGATGATCTCATGTTATGCGCTTCCAACGAGAGAGACCTCCAGAAAAATATAGATAGATGGAATAATGAGCTGGCAATTAGAAACATGAAGATTAATGTTAAGAAAACCAAGGTGATGCTAATGGCGAAAACTAACCGAAATGTTAAAATAGAAATTAACCAACAACTCATAGAACAAGTAGATGCATTCAAATACCTAGGGGTTACAATAGACAGAGAAGGTACCATGCAGAATGAAATAACAGAAAGAATAAGTAGTGCTTCAAAAGTGTACCATAATCTTAGTAGAGCATTCATAGGTAAACCTGAGATCAGCAGAAGAACCAAAATGACAGTTTATAAGACAGTATTCCGACCAATCTTGATATATGGAAGCGAGAGCTGGGTTTTAACAAAGCAATTAAAAAGCAAGATACAAGCCATTGATATGAAATATCTAAGACGAGTCAAAGGAATAACACGACGAGACAAAATAAGAAATGAAGATGTTAGAGAAGAACTGGGCATAGAATCTGTACTACACGCTATTGAAACACACCAAATAAAATGGTTTGGTCATCTGTGCCGAATGAGCGACAACCGACCCGTTAAGCAAGTGTGGAAGGCTAATGTGAAAAAGTTTAAAACCAGAGGCAGACCACAGAAAACCTGGGATGACGAAGTAGGGCAGATTTTGAAAAGTAGGGGAATGGAATGGTCAGAAGCTCAAAATAAGGCAAAAAACAAGAAAGAATGGACAAAATTCGTGCATAGAATAGAATAAAAAAAAAAGAATAGAATAGAAAAAAAAATTCTGTATTTTCATTGGATTTGAGATGTAATGTATATCTGTAACCTTTTGTATTTACCTCTCACCTTAGGGTAGAGAGGTGTTCGATTATATATATATATATATATATATATATATATATAGAAATGTAGCCATAAGCTCCCTTACTATTAAGAATCAGCAGATTCCGATATCCGACGTTATAAATAGGAAGAAATCAATATTTTTATTATTATTGTAATTATTATGTTTCAATAGTCAACTTTAAATCATTAAATGTAGTAGTTTGTAGAATTTCTCAAAAATTGTAACTTATTTTCGAAATAAAGATTTTTTTTTGGGAATATCGACGTTGAAGAAACATTTCTGGCGCTGCGAACCACAGGATATTTCATACAGAAACATAGTCGTTTCCTGGTCTACATTAGTTTAATGAAATCCTGAAGAACCTGGTAAAAGAGAAAAATGTATTGGAAATCAAACACGATCATCCTTGCGTAAGTTTTTCCTTTCTTTACCATTGTTTATGAGCATTTATTATTTTAATTGAATTCTTAAACATTTACATTGAATTTATTATTTATTGTTTATTGAATTTATATTATTTATAACATTTTACTTCAACGAATTTTTATATATACTTGCATTTATATTTTTGCATATATTTTATGAGTACATTGAATGATATTTCCCAAAATAGTATCGAAAATTTAAGTTTACTATTCGACAGTTTAAATCTAAAAATAAAAAGAAATCTACAAACCTCTAAATCTAAGCCTGCATCTAAATTACGTTCCAAAATGCCGATGACCAATAGCGATATTGCTAGCCTTTGCTCAACTCTGCCCGAA
The DNA here is from genome assembly GCF_040954645.1 of Diabrotica undecimpunctata. NCBI lineage: Eukaryota > Metazoa > Arthropoda > Insecta > Coleoptera > Chrysomelidae > Diabrotica > Diabrotica undecimpunctata. Next base: position 84,107,665 of record NC_092807.1, read on the forward strand.
TTCTCTTCTGGAGACAACTTCTCCACCTTTATCAAAGCAGTAGATAATTTAATAGTTTTCTTAGGCACCCAAGACTTAAATCCGTCCCAAGAATTTATCTTAAATTCCCATATCGTATCTCGAATTAAAGGAGAACCTAGAAATTTCTTAAACTATTCTAATAAAACCAATTGGACAGAAATTCGTCCAGCATTATTAACTAAATACGGAGACAGACGTTCCGAAGACATATTAGTAACACAACTATCCACTACCGTCCAAAAACATAGTGAATCCTACGACAATTATCATCAGAGAATAACTACAAATCTGAACGATTTACTCCAACACATCACCCTAAACGATAATCCCGCGACAGTCACTTTTAAAACTCCATATTTCAAAAACATTGCCCTCAAAACTTTCTGTACCGGAATCAACGAGCCTTATTGCGAATACTTATCGCATTTTGAATTAAATTCCCTAGAAGAAGCCCTTCAAAAGTGTATTGCCTACGATAACCACAAAAATCAACAACAATACATGAACTTCCTTAAGAGCCAACAAAACAAAAAGGCCCCACTCAAAAATAAACCCTATCAATCTTCGAATAATCAAAGATCCACAAACTTCCAACCCACACACTCAAACTTTCAACCCGCATACTCAAACTTCCAACCCACGCATTCAAATTATGTGAGACCTTCAACTCACAACACAGAGCCCAATTTTAACTTCACTCCACAACAGAACTATAATTTTCCTCAGAGACAAAATTTCAGTTCTCACGAACAAAATCAATCCTTCCAACGAAACAATGTTCCGAAAAACAACCAACAAAGACTAAATAAATATAAAGCTCCTCGACCCCAACCAAATTTTGCTACTCCAATGAGCGGTGTTCAAACTACCACAACCAGAAACCATCAGCCCATGACAATTACAACTAATAGAAGCCACAATTTTCACATAGACTCAAATGATACCCAATATTTCGAAAACGATTTCGAAAATTACGAATCCGAACAAGAGCCCGATTTGCATGATGAAAATCATCAGGATTTTCAAGCCATCCCGTTAGACGATCATCCACCCCCTGTATAAACCTACATAATATCGAAAGTTCCCCTGGGTTACCCTGTTTCGTTACACCCAAAACACATCTACGCGTTTTAATCGATACCGGCGGTTCCCATTCAATTTTAAATCCGCGAGCTCTCAAACTATTTGATAAAAATCATATTTATCGAAAACCTTTTTCGCTAACGTCAATGAAAATTACTTCCAAGCACGACTTAAATATTAAGACGCCACTATTCCTAGAATATGGAATTCCACAAACATTCGACGTAAAAATTGCCGACTTTAGTCAATTCTTTGACCTCCTCCTTGGAACTTACGATCTGAAAAGATTCCACGCCACAATTAGCTACGCAACTCATACTTTAACCTTTGAGAATCCTCACGTTAGCATTCCATTTGAAACTTTATACCAAAAAATTCCAGTAAGCGTTCATAATGGCGAAGTTTTATTGCGTGAAAGACACTTTCAAGGTATCAAAATTCCCAATTCTATTCACGTTGCAAAAAACGGCTTTCTAGACACTTTCGACTTACCTATGCCTATGAAATTTAATAAGAGAATTGAAGTTGAGAACTTTTGTAATTATAATATAGCAAAAATTCCAACGACGCATTTTAACGAAAACAAAATCCGTACTTCGCACTTAAATAACGAAGAAAAATATAAAATTATAAGTCTTTGCAAAAAATTTAAAGACGTATTTTACGACGAAAATAAAAATTTAACTTTCACGTCAGCTGTTAGACACGAAATTAAAACTAAGGATGAAAATCCAATTTATGTAAAGGGATTTCGGCATCCCAAAGCAATGCAGGAAGAAATAAAAAAACAAATAAATAATTTATTAGATAATAAGATAATTCGACCGTCAATTTCACCGTACTCAGCTCCAGTTTGGATAGTACCAAAAAAAGCTGATGCCTCAGGTCAGAAAAAATTTAGATTAGTAATTGATTATAGGAAGCTCAATGATCATACTGAAAGTGATCGCTACCCACTTCCTCAGATAGATGAGATACTGGATAACTTAGGAAAAGCCAGTTATTTCACAACATTAGATTTAGCTCAAGGTTACCATCAGATTGAAGTTCATCCGGATTCTATTCGGAAAACAGCCTTTTCAGTTCCGCATGGTCACTTTGAATTTTTACGTATGCCCTTTGGTTTAAAGAATAGCCCAGCAACATTCGAAAGGTTAATGGACAATATTCTTAGGCCCTTTATTCATAAGTTTTGCTTCGTCTACATGGACGATGTCATTATTTTTTCCAAGTCACTGCAAGAACACTTAGTTCATATTGCGACTATTTTTGACACTTTTAGAAAAAATAATTTAAAAATTCAGTTAGACAAATCTGAGTTTCTCACGAAAGAAGTTTCTTTCTTAGGTCACGTAGTGACAACCGAAGGAATCAAACCTAACCCAGCAAAAATCGAAGCTATACAAAAATATCCTCTACCAAAAACAGTAAAAGAAATTAAATCATTTCTTGGTTTAATCGGTTACTACCGAAGATTCATACCCAACTTTGCAAAAATAACGTCCCCATTTTCGAGATGTACTCGAAAAGGAGCAACTATCGACCCCACAAATCCAAATTATTTAGAATGTTTTGCAAAATGCAAACAATTGTTAACTAATTCTCCAGTCTTACAATATCCAGACTTCGAAAAGCCTTTTGTACTGACTACAGACGCCTCTAATATAGCTATAGGATCAGTATTATCTCAAAATAATCACCCTATTGCCTACTATTCTCGAACTCTAAATTCCGCAGAACGAAACTACTCCACTATTGAAAAAGAACTTTTAGCCATACTAGATTCTTGTAAACACTTCCGTATGTATTTATACAACCAAAAATTCACTGTAGAAACAGATCACAATCCTCTCGTATGGATCTACAAAATTAAAGACCCCACTTCTAGATTAGCCCGATGGAGACTTAAACTAGAAGAATATGATTTTGAAGTTAAATATAAAAAAGGCAAAGAGAATCAAGTTGCTGATGCTCTTAGCCGAGTCCAAATAAATGCCCTAAGCTCGAGTTCAGAATGTGCTGAACCCCCGAATTCAGAATGTGCTGAACCACCCGACAATTTCGACATAGACGATTTCCTTGCCGATTTTGACAACTTACAAAACAGTACTAACACACAACATACATCAGTTGAGAACCCTATCACTGGAATAGAGATTTCACCTAAACCAATTAATTTATCCTCAAACCAAATTATTTTTAAACCAGAGTCAAATAATTTTGAAATTAAATACAAAAGAATTTTTAACAAACACCGTTACACTGTCACTTTGACAAATAATTGGAAAACAGAAATAGCAAATACCTTCCAAAATATCCTTAGACCAAATCAAAAATTTGCAATAACAATCCCCCACGAATTTAGACCTTTTATCTGTAACTATTTTAAGGAAAAAATAAATTCCACAGTCAAAGCAATATTTTGCAATATACTACTTCAGGACATAGAAGAAGAAAACCAACAAATAGAATGCATAAAGAAATATCACGTAGAAAATCACAACGGAATAATTGAAACCTACAAACATTTAAAACAAAAATTTTATTGGCCCTCAATGCAGACAACTATTTCTAATTTTATCAATAAATGCGAAATTTGCCTAAAAAATAAATACGAACGACGCCCTTATAAACTTCCCCAATTAGGACCGTTGTTAGGTCAAAAACCTTTTGATATATTACATATCGATCTATTCCACTGCAATAAAAACCTGTATCTCACAATAATAGATTCTTTTTCCAAATACGGTCAATGCTATAAGCTCACCGACAAAACTTCCATTTCCATACTAAATAAATTAAGACACTACTTTTCGCACCACAATTACCCAAAAAAGATTGTATGCGACAGCGGCACCGAATTTAATTCCGCAGTCATTAAAGAATTCCTAAATATCCACAAAATCGAAATACATTTTACAACAGTAAACAATTCTTCCTCAAACTCTCCTGTAGAGCGCTTTCATTCAACTCTTATTGAAAAACTTAGGACCTTACAAGCCCAAAATCCAAATGATTCGTTAGATGACATTCTAACACACGCCATTCTTATTTACAACCAATCAATCCACAGTTCCACAGATTATTCCCCGTTCTCAATTCTGTACGGACCCTATGCAGAAGAAATACATTTCGACTTTGATCTTCCGATATACGAAACATATAATCAAAGACATAAAGAAGAACTCCAACCCTTTATTGCAGAACTATATAATAAACAAAAACAAAAAAGACAACAACTTTTAGATAGACAAAACGAAAATGCCGAAGATATTCCGGAAATAGACCTTACAAAATCCCTATATGTTTCTAAGAAAAAACATAAGTCCAAATTACAAGCCCCTTTCTCCACTATTCATCCAGAAACGCAAGACAAAACAAAAATAATCGGTAAAACAGATAAACAAAATTTAACAAGCACTCACCTTAAATATGTAAAACGAATACGAAAACATGTAGATAAACCTACTCAAGACCCAAATTTTTCACAGGACAATCCTCGCCCTGGTCCATCCACTCAATATTCAGGAGATTCCGAATAATGGTTACTATGCTGAAGAGATAGGCAAATCAAGAGAAATCTCCCACTATCACAGACATTTTCTTCACATTCCGCTAGACAAATTATCCGACAGTATTGACGCTAGTCCGACAAGCTATTTCAAAGATCACTTCAAAAATGCACCTCTCTCGCTACTGTACTCCCAATACACCCACATACAAGAACAAACAAAAGACGATCTACACAAGATTACGCGAAAACAGAAACGCGGACTTTTTAATTTTCTAGGTACAGCCATCAAATACGTGACTGGAAATCCAGACGACTCTGACTTAGACTTGTTAAAATCACACATAATCTCTTTAGAAAATAAACAAAACGAAATCATAAAAAAATTTAATAACCAAATATCTTATGGAAACTCTTTTAACACGAGATTCGATAAACTTTTAGAAAAACTAAATTCTGATAATTCAATTCTCATATCTGCACTCAACAAATTATCAGCTGATTTTGACAGCTATATCATTCTACACAACGAGATAATAAATCTCCAAAATATAAACGAATTTCTAATGAAACTTATAAGAACCATTACTTTATCTGAACTTAATATCTCTAATATAGAATTATTCACTTTAAAGGAAATAATAGACCTTAAAGAGAACCTTCTCAAAATTTATCCCAGAAATTCAATTCCCAATAGTAATGAACACCCTTATGAACTTATAGAATCAACAAAAACTTTAGTTTGTGTAACTTCAAATACAATGCTCATAATAACTAAAATCCCTATACTCCATGAAACTCCTTACACTACCTATAAAATCTATCCCATTCCAAACAAAGATCATGTTATGATTCTGCCACCTGCAAGCTACTATACGAATAATAAATGGTTCAACACTTGTATAGGACAAGGCGATAACATAGTTTGTTCCAACTATGTACAATCCAAATGTAACATACCCAATGTAGATAATTGCACAAAAACATTAATCACAGAGAACTTTTTCCAAGAAACCAGCAAAGTCATATTGCTAGGAATAGTTCACCCAATGAGAATCCAGCAGATAGAAATTAATTCAACCAGCCTCTTGACGACAGATGTACCAATAATGATTGAAGGTATCCAATTTAATAAAAAGACGTCTCAAGACATTTCCATTCCAAAAATTGTTCCAATAAAATTAATACCAAACCATGAGATGAAAATTGAAAAATTAACAATCCCAGAGACACATGGCCAAATCCAACCAATAGATACCATAGAAGTACTACCCCGATTATCCATAGGACTGAGCACCACTTCTGTTATAATATTTTTAACTATTTTAGCTTTCCTAATAATCTTCCTAATTAGGAAAAGAAAACGAATTTCCAAAATCCTATTTGGAGAAAAATTGCATCCTGCCCAGATCCAGATACTAGACGAGCTGATAGCCGAAGTAACCAAAACTTCGAGGACGAAGTCCCAACCAATGGAGGGAGGAGAAATGTAGCCATAAGCTCCCTTACTATTAAGAATCAGCAGATTCCGATATCCGACGTTATAAATAGGAAGAAATCAATATTTTTATTATTATTGTAATTATTATGTTTCAATAGTCAACTTTAAATCATTAAATGTAGTAGTTTGTAGAATTTCTCAAAAATTGTAACTTATTTTCGAAATAAAGATTTTTTTTTGGGAATATCGACGTTGAAGAAACATTTCTATATATATATATATATATATATATATATATATATATATATATATATATATATATACACAAGGTATTGTGTAATGAGAGCTAATCAATCAAAAATAAAATAAATTGTGTCAAACAAAGTAACAAACTACCATACAACTTAAAATACCTAAAGAGGTTTTATTGGACAACTGAATTATATCTAAAGACACGAAAGTCTTGAATTAGGAAACCAGGTTAAACCAGGAAGTTTTCATGCAAATCTTATAGATTTACAAACAAAAGCTCACATGAGCAATTCATATACACAACAACTCATACTATTAACCTACTAAAGTAAATAACAAAATGACTTAATTCAGTATTCTCTTGAACAATGTCATCAATCAAATTAAAAAGTTACTAATTAAAAGCAACAAAAACAAAAAAAAGAGATCTGAAAAACTACGCACAACTATCTTTGCCATAATTGCTATCACTAACTATTTATTTCAATAGAAACTACATCACACATACTAACCCGACATTAGGATCTTTTGAATTGGTAAACAAAACTTTGTACTACTACAAGATGCGTCTTTCGTATGTTATACCAATAATACAATCCTCGCACAAGAGCTAAAGTTTTTTAAACACCAAAATGACCTGCAGTAGGATCATCATAAAATTGGGAAATTACTTCAGAACGATGAGCGTTTGGTACAACTATATTTCAGTTGAAATGAGAAAAAAGAAGATCAAAGCTGTTAAAAATCAGTTGTCAATATTTAGTTGTGATAAATCCAATAGATTGACAATCCAATAGCTCTAGATAACGCATCAACGACAATAGTACCGGAAGCTTTACGATAAACAACATCAACATCATCATCACTGATCAACAAAATCAAAAGCAAACAGACAAGCTAACCTACATGAAAAAGTCTTTAAATTTTTAAGCCAAACTAATACAGAGTGATCAGTCACAGCGTGGAAAAAATGACCATCTAAATACTACCTTAAGTATTCTACTCCATACAAAATAGCTAATATTTCTTTCCAAGTGGTTGAAAATTTTTGTACATTCTTGTTGAACTTCTTATTCATATAGGCAATAGGATGTTTTAAACCATTCTTAATCTGAAACAATACACACCTAATTCCTACATTCACATTTCACATATGAGATAGAAAATTTTAGTAAAATTAGGACTATTTAGGGCAGTAGTCAAAGCTACTTCCTTAATCTGTTCAAAGGATATTTGAGCTTTTGCATTTCAAACAATATTCTTACGTTTTTTCTTATTACAAAAAAGATAAGAAAAAGGGGTTACTAAAGTTGCATAATTAACCAAAAATCGACGATAATAATTAGTCATTCCTAAGAAAGGTCTCACATAAGTAGTGGTCCTGGGAACAGGAAAATCACATATCGTAGAAACCTTAGGCGGACCAGTTCTAAGTTCAAACTAATCTACAAGATATCCTAAAGCTTATAAAAGGAGACGACAAAACTTACACTTTAACAGACTAACTGTGAAGTTTGCCTTTTTTAATCTATTAAAAACTTTCTTTAAGATTTCTAGACGAGTCTCAAAAGTCTGCATAACGATCACAATATTATCCAGCTACCAGAAAACGAATTTATCAAATCAGGACCCAGTACTAAATCCATATCTGTTGATCCATTTTTGACAAATCCATCTTTGACAGTGACTGAATTTAATTTTCTACTATTAAAACAAATATGGTATGTATCATCAGATTTCTTAAGAAGACAAATACGAGAATCATAATGATACTTTACTGTATTCGATAATTCCTAAGTTCAACATGATGAAGTTCCTTTAATATATGATCTTATTAATATAGTATACCAAAAGCGAAGTTCTCCCTAATCGATCACAAGAACCAATTTCTTTAAACAAATCTACAATTTGATCAAGTTTTTCACAACAAAAATCTTGAAAAGTATACACAACACATAAAGATAGTGATGATATTTTACAATTCTTCTTTGAAAAATCTAATCGAACTTTAAATTGGTTTAAAAAGTCCATTCCCAAAATTAAATCATTCTTGACAGAAGAAATCAGGAAAAATTTTATAACTTTACTTTTACTTAAAAAGTCACTGAAATGTCTACACAACCTAAGACTTCTTGAATCTGTTAGTCATCAGTAGTAGAAACGGATAGATCCTTTACATAACTAACAATCAAGTTAGAATCTTGAACTAATATATTTAGCGCCATGTGCCTACCAGTGCCCATTATCAATATTTCCTACGCTTGCCTACCCGTAAGCATTTGATGATGTTGCTGGCTTAAAGTTACCGTGGTCATCCGTGGGAACGATTTATATTAGTTTGACGTATGGTGAAGCATTCAGTGGTTCTGGGAAACGATATAATTATGTGTTTTTTTATAGTATATTACAAAATCTACTGCATTTTATCTTAATATTAATAAAAGTAAATGAAAAAAACTATGCCAATATTAAAAAACAAGTAATCTTAAGATAATACAACAACAAAAATAATAAAAATTATATTTCTGGAAATAAAATAGCTGCTAGATGCTTTTGAAAACATTCGAGGCACATCGGCAGATTGAAATGAGCGTTACGGAACTAGCGCCAGGAGGAAAAGGCGTCACAGGTAGCGTCACAAAAAAGCGGTTCTTCACATCGATTCACAAGTCTCGATTAATTTGTTTCTAGCCATCATATACTTATTTTAAGTAGGTTTAATTTAAAAACTGCATGAAAAATAACAAACAAAATACAGACATTATATGAGAAGTAAAAAATTAAAAGAATATCTATCAATAAAAGATTCGATTCATAACGATTGTTAAAGCTTAAAAGCCATAAATGTCATCTAATTAGTAACAATATTGATTTTGAAAATAATTTCATATAAATATAATTATTATTTTTCAACATCTTATTTAGTTTATATAATAATTAAATTTACATACTATCAAGTGATATTTATTTATATTTTGTTGTTAATTTAGTATTTCGTCTACATTTGACAGGTCTGACTAAAATAAATACCGTATGCCTTGTTAATACGTTAGCAGGTGGCGTTAGCAGCACACATAATTATTTATTGAAATATTTTAATATAATATAATTTGTTTAAAATATAAATAATTAAATAAATATTAAAGATATTTTATTCAATTTTAAAAATAATATTTAAATATAAAAATACAGCAAATCTAGTATGAAGCTTTGCGCTAATCTATTTTACCGCCTATTGTATGATTTTATTTGTCGCATTTTTACGAGCATAAACTGAATTTTGCCGCTGTCGATAGTATTGTATTTAAATCTTGTTAAACCAGAGTCTCGACGATATTTTCGTTTATTTTATTATACCAAAATTCTGTAAAGCGAATTTACCATAGCTGGTAGCAACAAAATAAAAAACAAGTCGCTTTTACCACTTAATGGTTTTTCTCACGTATGGCATCATAAGAAGCCACCTGATCAGAAGTGTCGACAAAAGCTTTGCCTTTGTTGTAATCTATAACCATCTCTGGTTTATCATCTTATTGTCATCTGCGATCTGCTACTGTCACAATAAATTCGTCATGTTTGGTACTAAGCATAAGAGCATCTCTTTTATCTTTCAATTTGTAGACAACTGTTTTATTGTTTTTTTGTAGGACCACGACTTCACCCTTCTTCAATTTAGCTGTTACCACGTCTGGGGGATTATATTTTCTGTTTATCCTTAGAGTTCATACTAAATGTGTTTCCTGTTGAATTAGATTATTAGACAGCGAAACACTAATGTTCCAGTTATCGGTATATAAAATTCTACCTGTATCAAAATCTACTGTCTACTCACTGTCGTGAGAATTTTTTCGGCAACTGATGTATCGTCTGCTCTTTCTGTGAATATGTAGACTTTAAACGACCATGTAAAGCCTCCAGCAATACAGATTTTAAGACCTTAATCCCATACTTATAACTTGTATTGGGAATGTACTGTCGGAAATAAATACGTCTTTCAAGTGGTACGTCGCTGTCTTCAATACAAACTTCTTCTTCGGGATTATACGATTATTTGAATTTCTCTTCTGGTATGATTAATAATTTAGATATTTTGTGGAGCCTCTCTTTCGGAATAATTGGTTATGATAGTATTGTTGTTTATTAGCCTTGCATCTCCGTTTTACTTCTTTGTTGAGGTCTCTTAAACTGGCTTTTTCCCTTTTCCTATGTACCCCACTTTAACAAAAATTTCTTCCATTCTCAATTATTTTAAGGGTTTCATCTGTTATCCAGTATTTTTTTCACTGGATTGTTTTACCTTTGGGCGATTAATTGGTGTTGTTACACAATGTTTAATAGTCTTCCATATCTCTTGTTATGTACCCTTATCAATAGAGGGCACACTTCTTTGCACTTCTTGGAAAAGAATATCATTCTTTCTTAGTTCTATCTTCTTTGTGTCTTTCCGTTTGTTGGCCGCTTTAAATTTGAGCTTTACTTTTATTACGAGGAGAGTATGATCTAATCTACATATCGCCCATGGATATGATTTGACTAATTGAATTGATGATGTTTAGCAAATATTAGTAAGGATGTAGTCAATTTGATTGCTAGAGCTATCTGCAGCACTTTTCCAAGTATAAAGTCGGCGTGGACGGTCGTTAAATCGAGTATTTATAATAAAGTAAGTATTTGTAATAATAAACTTAGAATACATACAATTGCCATTATGTATTCTAAAATAGCCCTCTCCTAACCAGCTCTCTTTTAATAATTGACAGCTGACCTGTGATTGTCTTTAGCCCTTGTACGTTCGATGTATCGACATTAATTAATTTTCTGAATTTTAATTTCTGTGGACCAGTAGCTGAATTTCCATTGGATGCCGGATCACTAACATTCGCGTGGCCGGTGGCCAATTTTGCACTCCTTGACCAGGACTTAAGGTATCGTAGGTCGTCACCCGAACTGCATGACAACATCCAAGGCATAACTTTCTTGGGAATAATAATGCAATGGATTTCCTTGCCCTATTGCATTGAAATATTACAACCAATCTGCTGATATAGCGGAATATCTGTATAAGCCTGTACACACACCTCACCTCTATTAGTAACTTCTTGATGAATTGCTTCCCGCAAAATTCACCTTTTAAGTCAACAGTAGGTGGTATCCTAAGTCCTCTAACTTACATGTATATATATATATATATATATATATATATATATATATAATATATATATATATATATATATATATATATATATATATATATATATATATATATATATATATATATAATATATATATATATATATATATATATATATATATATATATATATATATATATATATATATATATATCGTCGGTGTCAGTGCCAAACGTCTATGTGCATGTTAGGAAATTTTTCAGGAAATGAAAAAAACTCATATCTTTTTTATCTTTATCAAAATTAAGGTCATTTTGCCGATACGTGTTATAAAGTACTATTAGATATAATTATCAAATTAAGATTTGGGGGCTTATTGGACTGCTAATATGACAAAATGCCTAAATATGTCGTAAAAAGCATGGTAATCATTTGCTAGAACACACTTTAATTCATGTAGGTCTTGATATTTCTCCCTTTTTATTTATTCTACTTTCTGAATAGAGAAAATTCGACAAATCTTTCTGAATTTTGCCTATGTCTTTAGGCAGCAATTGCCACTTTTCAGTAATTAATCTATGGAATATTTGTCCCTGTGGTGAATATTTTAGAGTCCTTATATCGGTGTCCACTTTGTCGCCGCCAGACTTACACCCTGGCCGAATGCTCGAGACTTAATTTAGTGTAGAGTACTCCCTGTGCAGAGGAGAACCTGTGATACGTATTTCACTTCATATGGTCGTGGGTTTTTTTTGTGCAATTTTTGCTATAAAAACATAATCAGCAGAAACCTTGATAACCCTGTTTTTCAATTTTGTTTCTATTTTGCTATGGCATGAGTCACAAGACAGCATTTCGGATTTGGTAGGTACATCCATCACTCCAGAGTATAACTTTGTCAATGTCCGCAGAATTTACATTATTTATAAAGTCGACAATACAGGAAGAAAATTCATTTGATGTGATGACTCCTTCGCCCTCATGACAAATGTAGCAAATTGCATTAGGATTAGCATTATTTTATATGGTAAAATTATGTACTATTAATTTTGTCCTGTAGTAAAGCGCAGATGCCTGCTCAGACGTAGGCGTAGGCTCATAAGTACTCTTTGAAGGTCCACTGTAACTATTACATACCTGCTACTATTTTTGCCTTTTAGGTATCTGACTGAATTGCTTCCCGTGCTTGTTGTTTTCTGTTTCTATGCTGCGCCCATATTCCTTCTTCTAAATTACCATTTTCATGCATCACGCAGATATCACACTATCTTTTTTGGCTTATATACATTAAGTTTTATGCTTTTAAAATAAGTTTTAAGAGTGTAGGTGCAAATTTCGGGCCAATGCTATTTAAATGCATTCATTTTTTTCGAATCCTGAGAAAACTAATAAATATTTTAAAAAAATTTAAGCGCAGAATAAAGGACTACATTATTATCGAGGGCTGAAAGTCCCTGAAAACTTCTATAATATTTATATTAATAAGTTACAGGGGTGAAAAAGAAGAGAAAATTACCTGTGATTTTTAATTTCAAATCTCATTCAAACGAAACTTTTTTTTATTGGCCCGAAATTGTGCCTACGCTCGATCGTCCCTGATGTTGTTCAGAGCACTTCTTATGGTGTTTAGAACAGTGTTCTATAACTTAGGCATGCGCAGGAAAAGTGCGCTCAAGTGAGGTATTTTTTACTACCGTACCATATTCTCTACTGTACTTTTCTAAAGAACAGGTTGAGCTTGGCTTTGATTTCCACCAAGGCTTTCCCTTCTATGGCATCAAACACCATTAAGTAGTTCTAGTGAGTCCCATTATACCCAATAACGTTTATCTATTTCGTACCAATCAAAATTGGTGCAATTTATTTAACCATAAGTTCAAGATAAAGAATAAAATGATTTCAATGGTCTTCTAGTTCAATCCTGACTTTTGACTAGTTGGCTATAACTTGATTCTTTTACATATATTTTGACACAATGGTTGCAGTCTTCCGGAAAAAGTCTTCTACTAAGCGTATTGGTATTATAATGTTCTTGTAACTTCGTTTATCTGCTAATTTTCTTGAGCCGTAACAGACTGGGATTAATTCTTGTGATGACTTAATACTTTACATATCCAGCATCTCTGCACTTGGGTGACCATTGCGGACTACGTTCGGTTTTCTTCATAATTTCGCTAACTTTAGCTACAAAATTACCAAAATTATCAAAGACATGAGTGGTTTGACTTTAGCGGGTCCGAACAAAACTTCTTCAAGTTTTTATTGGCTTAATAGTCTAGTGCATAAGCCAATATATCTCCAACTCTTTTATTTTCAGCCATTCTCAGGGCTTGATGCATTTCAGTATCTCGTAGTTTATCTACAAAACTCCAAAGAGCAATTAATTCCCGAAAAACCGTCATATCCAATCGACTTCGAACACACAGTGATTCACCTGACTTCTGTTGACTTCACTTTAGTTGGGTTTGGTACACGTACTGCAGATGTTTATTACTATATCTTATTTTTAGTTGGGACACTAAACTCGAAAATTATTTTGTAACTGCCAAACTTTTATAAGTGGTAAACTGCTATATTATGCTTTGCTATAATCACTTAACAATAGGTGTATTTCTTGGTTTTGAGCAACTTTTTCCACATGTCTTGAGTAAGAGAGAAAATTTCTTTATGACTTGAATAAGAAAGAAAACGTGGTCTATTGTTAATCTGCTTGCTCGAAAACTTTTTTGTTCCTTTACTTCTTTTTGTTATAAGCTCGACCTATGTAAATAAAGTAAATTTGGTACCAGAGTGAAACAGCTATTACAAGTAACAAAATGAAGTATAAATAAAATAATTTTATGGAGTTTCATTGAAGACACAAACTTAACTTTTAACAGTTTTAATAGTTAGATGGTGATAATTGGGTCTTAATTTTTTTGAATACATCTATTTGCTCACTCATCTTATGAATTTCCGATTTTCCGTATTTTATCGTGTAGTTGTTCACAACAATTATCTTTCATTTGTATTAGTGCCTCATAATTTATTCGTAGGTATGCTTATTTACTCGTATATATTAATAACTGTAGTTAATCTAAAAAGTTAGCTCTCTTCATTTTGTACCGGTCTTTCAATATTTTTAGCAGACTGGAATTTTTGTTATTGGCTTTAGGGTAAATACCCACACAGCCAAACACAAATTTTTAAAAACAGATACAATACAAGGATTGCACAGGGATTACACTCTTCTCGCCCTGGGTCCGATCAGGGCATTTTTATAAACGATAACAGGTAAGCCCCGGACAGATAGGTATAAATTATATCAACAAAGGTGGTTATATTTGTATATTCGTTGTTCTGACGAAAGACAGCAAACAATCGTAAATTTCTTTTCTGTCTAAAGCAAGGAGATGCAGTATATTATCATGGTATAATGAGGTATATTATATATGCTTGCAATGTTTTATCGGACTTTAATTAGTATCAAGATAATTTTTTAACTTACATATTACAGTATAAGTTCATAATATATAAAAATATTATATATTAAAAAAAATAAAGAGTTCATATTTTTTACATATGTTTTAGCGGCAAGAAACCATAATTCAGTAAGAAGGTTTCTTTACTTCACTGGATTAAACGACACTCTAGCAAGAACTGCAGATAATTTGTGGGTGCTCGTAGAAAACAATATAGCAAGTGATTCCACGCTTGAAGATTATATAGTAAACGACTCACATTCTTCTTATCAACACTCCCAAAACTACCATTTTAGTAAAACTGTTAAAAAAATGCAAATATCATCACAACAACAGGTAAGAAATCATATATTTTTATGGACGCTTGTTACACCTTAGACGATTTCTAAACGTCTTACTTTTTTAAGGACTATGTTTAAATATGATACATACTATTCTACGTACATTGATGTAGCATCAATGAAAAAACTGAAATCATTCGAGCTGTGAGTATATAGAAGAATTCTGAAAATATCATGGACAGAACAAGTCACAAACAAAGAGGTTCTGAGAAGGATGAATAAACAAATACAAATTTTAAATACAATTAAAACAAGAAATTTGGAATATCTCGGACATATTACACGTGGAACGAAATACACCTTGCTCCAACTGATTATGCAGGGAAAGATCCAAGGAAAGAGAAGCATAGAAAGGCGTAGAATGTCATGACTGGGCAACCTGAAAGAGTGGTACGGATATACATCAAATGAACTTTTCAGAACCCTTAAGCTAGCGGGGACAAACGAGCGGAATCCAATTTAACATACGTAACATTTTTTCACCCATTTTTCACTAATTTATTACCACCCTAATAATTTTTCACCACAAAACCAACCTTAAGGGGAGCGATTCTGCCAGCTTAAGGTACAAGCTAACAGAATTCGGAAAAAAAAACTTTTTGCTTATGACATATTTTTCACCCATTTTTTACTAATTTATTGCGACCTTAATAATTTTCACCACCAAACCACCCTTAATAGGATTTATTCTGCTGGCTTAAGGCTCAAGCTAGCAGAATTCAGAAAAAAAAACTTTTTGCTTATGGCATATTTTTTCACTCATTTTTCACTAATTTATTACCACCCTAATAATTTTTCACCTCCAAACCACCCTTAAGGTGAGCGATTTTGCTGGCTTACGGTTAAAACTGGTGGAATTCCAAAAATAATATTTATAATATACGAAAGGGCTCTGCTAGGTTTTTATGAATTTATTACCACACTAGTAATTATTCACCCCTCAACTACTCCTTATGAGAAGTCAATAATTCTGTTGGGTTAATACTTAAGGTGATAAAAAATCTATTTTTACAATTTTACTGTACTCTTCTTGTAACTGAAAGTATAAATTGCTGGCCAGGTTTTTATTGAATTTTATACACCCTCATATTTTTGACCTCGTAAGCCACAGTTAATGGGAAACATTCAACAAGCTACGCATTTACGATAGCTAAATGCTAAGTCTTTTTGGAAATCCAAAACTGCTCTACTAGATTTTTACTATATTTTTACCAGATTATTCATCGTTTTCTTAACTACCCCACTTAAAAACATTCTGAAATGTTACTCTATGCTAATAAACTAATATTTATTTTTTAAATGTTTAAATATTGAAAATGTAAAAATACTTTATTACAAAAATTATAAATTTTAACTGTTTTAAAAAATTGGCTTTGATTAGTAGTGAGTACATGGCTAAGAAAAATAGAATCGTGACTCCCTTTTATGAATATCAAATAACTAAAATCAAGTTGAGTTAATTACAATTTAGTTGTTATATTTCACAGAATAATTGCCAGGTAAGAAAGATTCAAATTCAAATAATTTTATTATGTCTATTACGTTAATTGCCTAATTGTAAAGGAGGGTCTGGACATCTTGCGCAAATATTGTTAAAAGATTAAAAGATTTGTATTAATTGGGTACATCCATAGACCTGAGCGAAGTGTACCGCCAATCAAGGAGTGGGGTCTGCAGTCTTAATCGGATTTTAGACTGATACCGCCTTCTTCACTATTCTTTAACTTTGGCAATAAATTGCAAATATAGCGCCTCTGTACTGTCCCTGAGTGTGTTTTATGCTGAGCAAACACCAGTGCACATTCATCTACGCACGATCCCGGCTATAGTTGATTTTTAACTCTTGAAGTGTGAAAATGTGAATTTTTTTTTATATCGGACGAGAAAGTACGACTTTACACCCCCAAAATTAGAATTTAAAGTGCGAAATTTATGCCCATCGTGTTAGGTCAAAAATATGAAGATAACAAAAAATAGTAAAATGTTGACGTAAAAGTAGAATACAAAAAAATTATTAAAAATATCTTTATAAATTTGTGTTTTCAGTTCAAATTTCAAACTAGCAGAATTATTGGCTTCTTATAGAAGGGTAAATATTTGAATCTAGTAAATGAATTGGAAAAGCTTTGTGATACACAGTGGTATTTAAAAATTACTTTTTGTATTTTATCCTAAGCTACCACGGGTCAGTTGAGAGGCGAAAAATTAGTAAAAATTGAGCACAATCGTGTAGTATTTAAAAATTTTTATTTGAATTAGCCAGCTTAGTATTCGAGCTTCCGCTTAATACCTTAATATTCCCATAAGGAATCGTTAAGAAGTGAAAAATTAATAGGGTGGTAATAATTTTGTAAGAACCTATCAAAAAACTGTGGTACTTTAAAAATACAGTATAGCCCAAAATAAACAGTACTGAACTTATAATTATTTTATTGTTTTAAAAAATACATGCGTGCTCAAGTCAAGGTCGAAGACCAGCTGACCGACCAATTGAAGATCATGCGAGGAGTAAGACAAGGATGTGTGCTATCGCCGACTCTTTTCAATATATACTCTGAGGAGATTTTTAATGAAGCCCTCACAAACCTAGACATGGGAATCCGAGTGAACGGTGAATACATCAATAATATCCGCTATGCCGATGACACTGTGTTACTAGCAACCAGCCTAAACGATCTGCAAGCCTTACTAGACCGAGTGCGAACTGTGAGCGTAACATACGGACTGAACCTTAATATTAAGAAAACTAAATTCATGGTTGTCAGCCGTACAAATTTAGATCCCGGGGCACTAATGGCAGGTAGCGAAGAGATCCAGAGAGTCGACAGATTCACTTACCTCGGAACTACCCTCAACGTACAATGGGACTACGCTCAAGAGATTAGATCCAGAATTGAAATGGCACGGTCTACATTTATTAAGTTGAGATCCTTGCTGTACTGCAGTGATCTCAGTTTGGGAACCAAGATGCGAATAGTGAGGTGCTACGTTCTTCCAGTGTTACTGTATGGAGTTGAAGCCTGGACACTGACGCAAGCCACTGAAAAACGAATCGAAGCCTTCGAGATGTGGATATACAGAAGGATACTAAAAATATCTTATGTGGACCATGTCACCAACGTTGAGGTCCTACAGCGCATGACAAAAGAAAAAGAAGTGCTTAATTTAATTAAACAACGCAAGCTTGAGTACCTCGGCCACGTGATGCGGAACGAAGAAAAATATCGAATTCTTCAACTTGTTATGCAGGGTAAAGTATTTGGCAGAAGAGGACCGGGACGCCGTCGTATCTCGTGGTTGAAAAATCTCCGACAATGGTTTGGGATGACCTCAGCGGAGCTGTTTCGCAGAGCAGTCAACAAAACCATGATAGCCTTGATGATCGCCAACATCCGGACCGGATAAGGCACTGAAGAAGAAGAAAAAATACATAATATTGACACTTTATAACATAATATGTTAGAATATTATTCTAAATGAGCTCCTCCTCTCTTAAGACAGACTTCATACCGATATTCCAGATTTCTCCTAATGTTATGGAATAAAGATTGTTTTAAGTCCGGACAAAGGCTCTAAGGGTATCCTTTAACTCATTGATGGTTTGTGGTGCCCGTTTAAAAATGGCAGTGTTAGCCATGCCCCAAATGTATGCATCTGGAGATGTTAAGTCTGGAGAATGTGCAGGATAGAGGAGGTCAGTAAATCGTAAAATGAATTTGTTTGGAAAATGTCCCTGAAGAAATTGACGAACTGCGAGAGCAGTATGGCAAGTTGCCCTATCCTGCTGGAAAAATTGGTCTAGAAATGCCAAAGAGGAATAAAGCGTGTTAAAATTTGTATGTACCTCTGTTGATTAAGTGTGACCTACCTGCCATTTTCTTCGATAAAGTATAGACCAATGATTCCGTGTCCCGAAACTGCACACCAGACACTCACTTTTGCGCTATGTAAAGGAACTTCTTGAACTTCATCTGGTCTGGTTAAGCCCAGCAATCGATTTGTGCGACGATTTACATAACCTGACAAATGAAATTGTGCTTCGTCTGAAAACCATACATTTTTCAAAAATTAAGGATTTTCCTACTGTAATGCTAGAATTCTGGCACAATATTCCACTCTACTATGATAATCCCTGGAATATAATTGTTGATGTACCTAAATCACATACGAAAATGCACCCAGCTCCTTCAGGATTCTTTGCAAGCAAGTTTGTTTTAAGCCAAGATGCAACGCTGTTCTTGTCTGGCTGACTTTCGGATTTTCCAAGATTCGCTCAAAAACACGTTCATGGTTATCGTTGTTTTTAACTGTCCTGGGACGCCATGAGTTTTCTTTTCGTTGGCACAATCCATTACCCGTATTTCTAAACTTTTCAACATCCTTTAAAATTACAGCATTATTTGGAGAACGTTTATTAAACCGTTGTGTGAATTGATTACGCACGTATTACAGACTTGCACTATTACTTCGGCCGATTCCGTATGAGCGTAAATGATGCTCCACAAGAAACACTTTCTCCTCTGTACTTACCACCATTTTTAACAATTAGGCCTTAATAATTAATTGTTTAAGGATTACTTGACAGCTCTATACTAGTTAATTTGAATATGACAGCGCGCACAAAGAGACATCTATGTTTCAGTTTAAGTACTGTTTATTTTGGGTAATACTGTATATATTTTTTTAAATTCTGCTGGCTCGAATATTTAGTTGCGGGAACGTATCCAAATAAAATTGCGTTAGTGGTGGAAAATTATCAGGGTGGTGAAAGTGTAGCAAAAACTTACCAGAACGCTGTTTTATTTCAATTATAAGTAGAGTACAGTGGAATTTAAAAAAAATTTCGCAATAAATTTTAACCTAACAGAATTATTGATTGATAGATTACAGTCAAATTGTAAAAATAGATTTTTCGTCATCTTAAATTTTAACCTAAGAATTTTTGACTTTCCACATGGGTTAGTTGAGGGTAAAAAATTACTAGGGTGGTAATAAATTCGTAAAAACCTAGCAGAACACTGTGGTATTTCAAAAATAATTTGTATTAATTCCACTGGCTCAAATATTAAGCTAGCAGGAAGATTGCTTTGGGCGTAAAAAATTATCATGGTGATCAAAGTTTAGTCTAAACTTAACAGAACACTTTTTTTATTTCAGTTATAAGTAGAGGAGAGTGAAATTGTAAAATAATATTTTTTCACCTTAAATTTTAATCTAACAGAATTATTAGCTTTCCGTAAGAGGCAGTTGAGGGGTGAATAATTACTTGGGTGGTAATTAAATTCGTTAAAATCTAGCAGAACACTGTGGTATAGTAAAAATATATTTTTTTCCAATTTCGCTGGCTCAAATATTAAGCTAGCAGGAACGTTTCCAAATAAGATTGCTTTAGGGGTGCAAGATTATCAAAGTTTAGTAAACATTTAAAAACTGTCCAATATTAAATCTTTAGAATTCATATCCGAAATTGGACAGTATATTTTTATCACCCAGTAGACCGAATGAATTTATTTGTTATTAAATACACACACGTAGTTAATTAGGTTACATACACATTTGGTCAATTATCAATAATATAATTTGGACATCAGTCAAAAGTGCTGACAAAGTTAAACAATTTACATAAATTAGATACACAGATCACGCGAGGTCCGCGAAAATATTGACCCAATTAAAACTTATATAAAACTAAAATCTCTTGCCTAGAGAAGCATTCAATCAATATTCACTCAACAAACTTGATAGTCTTCAACGATCAACTTCATCAGTCTCTACTCAAAGTAATCCCGGGTCAACACCCATAGTGTACGTCTCATCAATAAACTCTGCTACTATTATTTGGTGTTTCCATTACAACTGAACGAACATCTTTACAGAGCCAACGAAGGGGAATTGTTCATGGTCCTATCGAGAAACAGAATACTTCAAGGAATTTTGAGAGATCCTATACAGTCCACGCCAGCAACACCCTCAGTAGCAGAGAGAGACCACTAGAGCCGGGAGAACGAGAGCAGTACCAAAGCCGAGAGCCATACTAGAGCCGAGAGCAGTACCAAAGCCGAGAGCCATACTAGAGCCGAGAGCAGTACCAAAGCCGAGAGCCATACTAGAGCCGAGAGCAGTACCAAAGTCGAGAGCCATATTAGAGCCGAAAGCAGTACCAAAGCCGAGAGCCATACTAGAGCCGCAGAGCAGCCAAAGGACAGGACCGATTGCAGAACCCACCAGAAGCGAGGGATCCTCAACGTCTAAGAACACAAAAAACCGTAAGTTTTTGAATAATTACAAAATCTTCCAACTTTTACAATCTTACAATTTAACAAGTTCTTTTTTATTACAATTTAACAATTTAGAACAACAATCTCCACTCTATCAATCGTATAATAATGTACTTTAGAATGTATACCATTTAAATAATACAGAGAATTGATAAAACAAAAATAAACGTCATTCACAGCTAAAATTTACTAAACAGTAATTTTGTATGACAATTTGAAAAAAGAAACGTTCATACATATAGCTTGCTTTTAATTTCAATTAAATACTTTATTTCGAAAAATTAAAATAATTACGTAGCAAATAATTTCCTTAATTTTGATAACAATATATATATATATATATATATATATATATATATATATATATATATATATATATATATATATATATATGTATATATATATATATATATATATATATTGATATGATTAGTGTTTAAAGAAAATAATTTATAAGTTATATACTACATAATATTAGATATGAAAAGTATTTGGTTATTTTAATAAGTTATATACTAGAGAATTTTATAAAAATTATTTATGTGAGGGCATTTTTAAGAAATTAGCATATAATAATTGTAAAAAGTTGTATTTTAATGTTGTAAATATATTTAAGTGAGCCATGTGCATAGACAACCAACTATACAGTAAGTGACAGACAGAAATTAAGAATTATTACGAATATAAAGTGGGGTTATAATAATAATGTTAGTTTAAAATGTTTAATTTATATATATTTACTGATTTAAGTGTATATTCTGATCTGAAAAGCCTAAATGTCAACAAAATTATTAATAGAAAAGTATGGAATTCTCTAGATCACCGGAGATGGCCTTGTTTGCGAAATGGTTTGTTCCAGAAAATTCAGACATGTATTTAATAGAACAAATGGAACATGATTTCTTACCAGATGGTTCTGGAACATCCAAAAAGATATAAATACCCGGTGATTTGGATTCAGTCAGTCAGTCAGTCAGAAAGTTTAGTAAGAAAGTCCATTCAGTTATGAGTTTTTAAGTATGAAAATTAATTAGAGGCAGTCAATCAGTTACAATTGTTCAATATAGTGAGTTAAATCAATATTAAGAAACAGTATAAAGAAAATAATATTGAAGATTAAAAATTATGTTATGTATAAATGATAATTGGATAATGGAAGAAGTATTAATTGAATATTAAAATTAAATAATATATTTGGTGATTGGATATTGATATATAGAAAAGAAGAATAAATATAAATGCTGTTTGCTGGTTTGCTTGGTGGTTTATAAATGCTGTAAAGAAAAATATCTTAAATTGGTGGAAGCTGATAATTGGAAAAAGTAATTTCATAAAAACAAGAATAACCGAAGCTGAGAAGAAGACATTTGAGTGGTGATTATAATCTATATAGTGGAAAACAGTTCATTTAGGCATTCAGTGACAGAAAGGTACAAAATTTTGTTAATATAATTTAGTTAGTGTCACAACAAATTCAATTTTGTAGATAGTTTGTTTAAATTTTACATTGTCTATAGAATTTAATTAGTTTCATAAGAATTTCAATTTAAAGATAGTTTATTTTAAATTTACATTGGCTAGGTTAGACATATATGTGTGTTTCATAATAGATATAATAAAGATAATTTAAAAAAGTACTTACAAACTAATTCTTTGAGAACCGCGATAAAAACCCTATATATTATATTATTAAAAATACTCATTGCTCATCATTCAAACAAACAATACATCATAACATATATATCACATCATATATATATATATATATATATATATATATATATATATATATATATATATATATATATATATATATATCATTATAAGAGTGTGTTGATTACATCTCGACCTACCTCAGTACAAAGAATAGCACAGCAGGCAAGGTCAAACTCATATTTCGCTAAATTGCACATTCCGATAGAAAAGAAAGTGTAATAGTACATGTATATTTAATAAATAACGTACTTACATTTCGTATTGTCTAATATATTTACCGCTGAATGTAAAAATTTATAAAAATAATCATGGAAAGTGTATACGTTAAGCAAGCAGAAATAGGAGCAGAAATAGCGAAACTCGTTTCAAATACAAAAAAGGATTCCCAATCTCGGAGAAATCAACAATACATCCGGGATAGACAGGAAAAATTAGAAGAATATTGGGCAAAATTTTTGAATAACCACGAAAAGCTGCTAGAAGGGGGTATAACGAAAGAAAAATATTTTGAAACAAAATACTATGATCAGGTATTTAAGACATACATTGAGGGGAAAACCCTGTTGGAATAATATGGAATGGTGCTAAAAAGAGGAAAAGCACCGAAAGTAAAGGAGATACAGATAATAAAACAAAGAATCGAGGAATTATTACGGCCAGAAAATGAACAAGACTTGCAGGAGGATGAAGAATTGCAGTCAGAGTTAAGAGAATACATGGAAAAGGTGAATACACTAATGATTGAAGCAGCAGCAAATGAGGAACTAGACGCTACAGATAATGGAGAAGTAGAGAGAATAAATCATCTAAAGAGAAAAGTCAGGGAAGTTTTAAAGAAAATAAGGCCAGGAATGCAACGGCCAGAAAGCACACAGAGGAGGGACGGTGTGACATTACCGCAGGTAAAAATCCCTGTGTATGAAGGCAGATATGAAACGTGGAGAACTTTCCACGATCTGTTTACTAAAGTAATACATGAAAACGACCAGTTATCAAACGCAGAAAAAATGCAGTACCTAAAAACTCAAGTAAGAGGGGAAGCCAACAGAATGATACAACACTTAAACATATCCGAGGCCAACTACGAAGTGGCCTGGAACATGCTAAAAGATAGGTATGAGAACCCAAGGATGATATTGTTTAAATTAATAGACAGGATGCTACTAGCGCAGGAAGTAAAGGAATCTTCTGCTAGAGCATTGAAATCACTACATGACACCTTCCACGAAAGTCTGGAAGCCATAGGAGGGTTAGGAACAGACACGGAAGCGTGGAGCCCATTGATAGCCCGAATTATCATAACGAAATGGGACAATGAAACTACGAGGCTGTACGAAAACCTCATTGGAGACAGTAGAGAGATACCGACGTACAAATCGACACAAACATTCTTACAGCGAAGATTTCAGACACTGGAACTGCTGGAGTCAGAAAAAAGACAACAGAAGCAAGGAGGATCTCTTAGGAAACCAAGAACACGTTGCGGGATATGCAACGGAGATCACGGAGTACCGAACTGCACAGAATTTCAGGAACTCAATGTAAGAGACCGGAACAGGATGATAAAAGAAAAAGGATTGTGTACAAACTGCCTAGCACATAAAAAAGAAAAACAATGTTATTCACAATATAGGTGCAGACACTGTGGCGGAGACCACCACAATATGTTGCATTATGAAAAAGGAAACACAAGCAACAAAAGAAACTCCAATGAAACGAAAGGAGAACAAACACAAGAAAGAAATGGAAGAGATTCAAACAATAGAAGAAACGGGTACCAAGCTGATAGGTATAGAGGAGGAAATAATAATCCATACAACGCCAGAGAACAAAATAACGGAAGGCGGGAAAATACACAAGATACCAATGGCATAGGAATAGCAACGACCAACAAAGAGGGCAGAATTCAGTAAACTGTGCAAGCGATAAGGAAGGTGAAGCATTACTAGCGACAGCTGTGGTACGCATAAGAGATGCAAAAGGAGATTCATACATAATGAGAGCACTAATCGACCAAGGGTCACAATGCGCATTTATAACGGAACAAGCTGCGACGACGCTAGGAACAACAAGGAAGCCCATACAGGCGACCATATCCGGGATAGGCTCGTCAGGAGAAAAAACAGCTAACTGGAGTATGAAACTTTTAATCGAAACTCATTACGAAAGTGACTTCGAAATGGAAATAGAAGCACTAGTACTACCGAAGATAACAAGGAATTTACCGGAACAGGATATAATTCTACCGGACTATAACGAGAAAAATGCAATACTGGCAGATCCAAGATATTACAAGGTAGGGAAGATAGACTTACTACTAGGAGTAAAAGAATACAGTTACATATTGACAGAAGGGATGCACAGAATAAGTAATGTACTCGTGAGTCAAAACACCAAACTAGGATGGATAGTTTCGGGAATAGCACGAGAAAGGGAGAATATAAAAGCAGAAGTATGCTGTATGATATCAAGACAAGAAATGGACGTACAAATAAAGAACTTTTGGGAATTAGAAGAAGTAAATCAGGACACAAGTTTTTCAGTGGAAGAACAAGAATGTGAAGAACTGTATCGACAGACTGTAAAAAGGAATGAAGAAGGGAGATACGAAGTAAAAATTCCATTTAGGGAAGACGTCGCAAAGTTAGGAGAATCTAAACAGCAAGCATTCGCCAGATTGATGCAACTAGAAAGGAAGTTTGCAAAAGACAAACAGTTAGAAGCGAATTACAGACAATTCATGGAAGATTATGAAAACCAAGGTCATATGGTAATAGCAGAAAACCAAGGAGATGGGTACTACTTACCTCATTATCCAGTGAGAAAAGAGGACAGTACTACAACGAAAATAAGAGCCGTGTTTGATGCATCAAGCAAAAGCTCATCGGCAGTAAGCCTGAATGATATTATGCACACAGTGCCGAAATTACAACAAGATTTGACAAATATACTATTACGATGGAGATCCAATAAGATAGCATACTCAGCGGATCTGTAAAAAATATTTAGACAAATCAGAATGGCAGAAGAAGACCAAAAATATCAAAAAATTTTGTGGAGAAAGGACACAAAGTACCACATACAAGAGTATAACTTAACGACGGTGACGTACGGCACGGCCGCAGCACCCTTTTTAGCGTTAAGAA
The DNA here is from genome assembly GCF_040954645.1 of Diabrotica undecimpunctata. Classification (NCBI taxonomy): domain Eukaryota; kingdom Metazoa; phylum Arthropoda; class Insecta; order Coleoptera; family Chrysomelidae; genus Diabrotica; species Diabrotica undecimpunctata. The sequence continues at coordinate 84,134,046 of NC_092807.1, forward strand.
CAATACAACAATTACAAGAAGACGAAGGAGCGAGGTTCCCGTTGGCATCGAAAATTGTAAAAGAAAAAAAGTATGTAGACGATATACTAGGAGGAGCTGAGACAGTGCAGGAAGCAGAAACAGCCCAAAAGAAATTAATACAACTGTTCAGAAAAGGAGGTTTCATTCTTAGAAAATGGTTGAGAAACGAAGAAAAAATAATGGAGAACGTACAGGAGGATATGAGGAACGTAGACTCCAAGGCATTCAAACAAGAAGAAGTACGGAAAACGTTAGGAATACACTGGTCCCCTAAAGAGGATATAATCACATTCAAAATAGGGATAATCAACGGCAGAAGAACCGTGAAAGATCATCTAGCAAAATGTTTAAGGTGCAGGAGGTATAAAAGCCAAGCAGCACAACAATTAATGGGAGATCTACCGAAAGACAGAGTGAACCCGAGTCATCCCTTTACTAACACAGGGATAGATTATGCCGGGCCAATAAAAATAAGTACCACGAGAGGCAGAGGACAGAGGAGCTATAAGGGCTACATCTCAGTATTTGTGTGTCTGTCAACGAAGGCAGTACACCTTGAGGTAGTAAGCGATATATCTACGGATGCATTCATCGCAGCGTTCAAGAGATTTACGGCACGCAGAGGACAGTGCAACAACGTATACAGCGATAACGGAACCACATCCGTAGGAACAGCAAATTTGTTGAAAAAAGAAAATCAAAAAATAGATGACGAAATAAAACAAGGACTACTGGCACTAGGTACCCAGTGGCATGTCATACCTGCATATGCACCACATTTCGGAGGATTATGGGAGAGCGCAGTGCGAATAATGAAATATCACTTGAAAAGAATCATCGGGGAAACAGTTCTAACATATGAAGAATTGAGTACGGTGCTGACACAAATAGAAGCATGTATGAACTCGAGACCATTATGTGGGTCATCAGAAGACCCTGAAGGGAAAATAGCCCTGACACCAGCTCACTTCCTTATAGGGAGAGAAATTATATCACCAAATCGGGAAGAAGAGCTTACGACTTATTTGAAGATGCCGACGAGGTGGAGATTATTGGAGAAAATAAAAAGAGACTTCTGGAAAATTTGGAAACAGGAATACCTGTACCAATTACAACAGAGAAATAGATGGCATAAGGCGCACCCTAACATAAAAGAAAAAGAAATAGTTATAATTAAAGAAGAGGATACACCTCCAGACAGATGGCCATTAGCGAGGGTAACAGAAACACACCCTGGAGCGGAGGGATTAACCAGAGTAGTAACAGTGAGAAAGGCAAACGGGAAACTGACTAAAAGACCCATACATAAGCTAATACGACTGGAAGAAGAGAAACAGGAAAAGCCGAAGAAGGCAGCAGCACTAACATGGAAGAAAATACTAGTGGCTATAATGTTTTTAACGATGTTAAAACCCATAAAGGCAGACCGGTACCAGGATTTTTCACAGAAGACCTTGGAGAGGTCGTCATAGACTGGGGAACATTTCGAATAAAGGTGTTACTCGAAAAAGGAAGAATTCGAACAGAGCACCAACTAATAGGAAATATGATACAAGGCGTACGAGAACTGTGTCATGAGATAAAAATCGTGAATTGTAAGGATATAATAGGGAAGTTAGAGGGACAAAGAAAGGCGGAGTCAGTAAGCGAGGGGTTGACAGTAGAAATAAAAGAAAGGGAAAGAAGAGGAATATTAGGAACAATATTAACCTCAGTATTTGGAGTCAATGACGAAGCCTACAGTAACATTGAAGCATTAGATAATAACCAAAAGAAGCTAATAAAGGGATCACAGCACCAGGCGAAGATAATGTTAGAAACAATAACATCAATTAATCACACAGAGAACAGGATAAACGAGCAAATGAACAAGTTTAACAAAGCACTAATCACAGGTCTACGAGAAATATCTAAAGGACTTAACGAAGTAGAAGACAAAGCACAAAGACTAGAAACCGAATATAGCACGTTACGAATACAAACGATAGCATTACAAGTTATGGACTTCATAAACGAATATACTTAATTTTACGAGGGAATATTAAACCTTCACTATAACCACGGACACTTCATTGATATAGTGAAACCGGGTGAAATAACCAAATTAATAGGGAAAGCAGGGCAGATACTGCCTCAAGGGGTCGAAATACGACGACAACCCATTATAGAAACAGAAGTCAGTCATGACGACAGATATATAACAGTCATCGGCTACTTCATAGTGACAGGGAAAAATAAGTACAGCATGCTCAAAGTCTCGGCCATACCACTTAACGTTGAGGGGTCGGTGTTGCGCACATTTGTCGCCCCAAGGAATCTACTGGTCGTAGATAGCGTGCTCACCAACGGATATAAGAAACATGGATACCCAACCAAACTGCATACTTGAAGAAATTTATGAGCTATCTAAGAATAGCACATGTCCACTGGTAGCCAGGACAATACAGACAGCTCAATGGAGTAAGATGGGTATCCCAACCTCTGGCTAGTTATCACGCCAGTCACGATACACATATCCATTATTTGCGATGGAAATCGGAGCGAAAGAGCACTGGAACGAGTCACATTCTTGAAGCTTTCACCCAAATGTATCGCTCAAACGAAAAATATTACATTACTCCCCACTAGCAGTGGGGTGGACAGAGCAGTGACGAGTTACCTAAAGTCGCCAATCACTCCCGTGGCCCAAATGGTGGCGAGGACACCCCGCAGGTTTAACACGCCTCTAAACACCTACCTTGACATACCAGGAGGAGAGCTACGTCATGTGTTACTTGAGGAGGAAAGTCTGGAACAAGAAATGACGCATACGCAGTGGCGATCGATTCACGAATCTAATTGTCATTATTTTGTGGCCACCGGGACCATTACTATAATGGTAATAATTGGGATACTCACGATATGGAAGTACCGTCCTGTTGCACGACTATGTCGTTCAGGGAATCCACAAACTCAGACTAACGAACAGGAAGTACCTGTATTAGTTAGCAATCGGCACAACAATGTACCGTCGACTTCCCAAGCTGACATCCCACTCTCCACATTTTCATCCAATTGCCCTAATTTTAATCTAGAGATAGAGTCGGACATTGATAGCTAGGGTACGGTTGGAAGATTATTGATTATTCTTAAACTATTTTTAATTTGTCATGTTTGAATTTTACTATGTTATGTAATACTTATATGTAAACTTTGAGTATTGACACTTGGGCTAGATTGCCCGATTCCGCAGTATGTCCAATATCAAATCTTCAGAATTCATATCCGAAATTGGACAGTATAATTTTATCACCCAGTAGACCGAATGAATTTATTTGTTATTAAATACACACACGTAGTTAATTAGGTTACATACACATTTGGTCAATTATCAATAATATAATTTGGACATCAGTCAAAAGTGCTGACAAAGTTAAACAATTTACATAAATTAGATACACATATGACGCGAGGTCCGCGAAAATATTGACCTAATTAAAACTTATATAAAACTAAGATCTCTTGCCTAGAGAAGCATTCAATTAATATTCACTCAACAAACTTGATAGTCTTTAACGATCAACTTCATCAGTCTCTACTCAAAGTAATCCCGGGTCAACACCCATAGTGTACGTCTCATCAATAAACTCTGCTACTATTATTTGGTGTTTCCATTACAACTGAACGAACATCTTCACTGAGCCAACGAAGGGGAATTTGTTCAAAAACAGTTTTTATTTCAGTTATAAGTAAAGAATAGTGAATTTGAAAAAAAAAGAAGTTTTCCCCTTAAATTTTAATCTAACAGAAATATTGATTTTCCATAAGGGGTAGTTAATGGATGAAAAATTACTAAGGTGATAATAAATTCATAAAAACCTAGCAGAGCACTGTGGTATATCATAAATATATATTTTTTAATTCTACTAGTCTTAAGACAGCAAAATCGCTCCCCTTAACGGTGGTTTGGTGGTGAAAAAATATTAGGGTGGTAATAAATTAGTGAAAAATGGGTAAAAACCATGCCATCGGCAAAAAGTTTTTTTTATGAATTCTGCTAGCTTGAACCTTTAGCCAACAGAATCGCTACCATTAAGGGTGGTTTGGTGGTAAGAAAATATTACGGTGATAATAAATTAGTCAAAATGGGTAAAAAACATGCCATCGGCAAAAAGTTTTTTTTCTGAATTCTGCTAGCTTGAACCTTCAGCCAGCAGAATCGCTCCCCTTAAGGTTGGTTTTGTGGTAAAAAATTATTAGGGTGGTAATAAATTAGTGAAAAATGGGTGAAAAAATATAACGTAGGTTAAATTGGATTTCGTTCATTTATCCCTGCTAGCTTAAAGGTCCTGAACTTCAGGAACAAAGCAGCCGTCTCAAAAGTCCGAATCGCTATGATGATTGTCGAACTCCGCCGCGGAGATGACACTTGAAGAAGAAGATACTACGTACCTGATTTGCATATTTTGTATTATTTCCTTTAATATTATATTTTAATATATATTTAAAAACTATTATTATCTATATCTATATCTATACTATCTATACTAATATTATCCGACAGAAAGCATACTAGTACAGAACAATTCAAAGTAAAACAGAAAATCATAAATATCATCAAGACTCTTACAAAACTATCACAGAGATCGTACAGTTAGAAGGGTTAAGATCAAGCCACTTTACAATGGAAGTAGAAGTCAAATAAGGAAAAACTTTGCTGCTCTTTATTTATTTATTGAAGATAGATGGTACAATATTAATAGCGGATTCAAAAACAAATATGAGTAGGTTAGTTGCAGTCTAGTCAGAGAAAGTAACGAAAACGGAAATATAAATTAATACTAAGATATTAAAGTGTAATGTAAACGCTTATTATAATAATTTAAAATCCATTAAGTTTTTCCTAAATACAGACTGATTTTGAAGCTCTAGCTATATGAGTGTCATGCAATATCAACTACAAAAACATCAATATATGCAATACTTATCTATCCCATCCTAATAAAACTACACTTAAAAATTTACAGTATTTATTTAACCAAAACCTAATCAAAAATTAATAGTAGGTGATATCGCAAAACTTCAAAGGCTTTCGGCATAAGCACAGGACTCAGACAGAGAGACCCGCTGTCCCCATTACTATTTAACCTAGCATTGGAATATGCAATGCGAAAAATCTATACCAGAGTAAAACCAGACATAACTGCCAGAGGAGCAAAGATTATTCTCGTTTGATTATCATTATCAGATTATCATTTGCAGATGATGTAGATGCAGTAACACAGACAACACTGGAAGTTAAGGATATAGTATCGAACTTTGAAGAAGCAATACTAAGCGTAGGCCTGAAAATAAACGAAGAAAAAACTAAACACATGGTCGTATCAAAAAAGGAACGACAGCGAATAAGACAAAACATTATCATAAACGATCACAATTTTGAAGTGATCAAATAATTCAAATACCTAGGAGCAACAATTACCAGTGAAAACACAGGAGAACGGGAGGTTGAAATACGAATACTGGCGAGGAATAAATCATTCTTTGCCATTCAACATCTAATGAGGTCAAAGCTTCTCTCAAGGCGTGCCAAAATCCAAATGTACAAAACCATAATACGACCAGCAGTGACATATGGAAGTGAAACATGGACATTGAGAAAGAAAGAAATCAATAAGCTATTAGTATGGGAACGCAAAATCCTGCGAATTATATATGGTCCTTGCAGGGACAGCGTGACAAATGAATGGAGGAGCAGATACAACAATGAAATAGAGACTCTCTTCGTGAAAGGAAACATCGTAAGATACATAAAAGCCAATAGATTAAGATGGGCAGGCCACATGGTACGGAGTGATGACGACAGACTGATTAGCAATGTGTTTTGGGAAAGTCCAGATGGTAGAAGATCGACAGGAAGGATTAGAAAAAGGTAGAAAGACGCAGTCAGGGAAGACCTGGAGAAGATGGAAGTAAGGCCATGGGAAATAATAGCACAGGATCGGAATTAATGGAAGGCAATAGTAAACGCGGCAAAAATTCACGAAGAGTTGTAAAAGCCAATGATGATGATGATGATGATATCACAACATCGCGTGGGGTTGTATTAAATCAGATAAAGATATTGTTCTCAAGCTATTTTCTTGTGGCACTTCAATATTATTTACTATTGTTATTGGGAGTTAACACATTAATTTTTTGTGATTAATTCCCAAAACAAACAGTAAGTAATAGATAAAAATAGTACACCACTTTTGTAAATTATAGATGCCCAACATTTAATACTCATGTCCAACCTACTAAAACCTACCTAGTAAACCTACTTACTTATTTCAGTTATTAGAATGGTACTTTCTTTTTCATTTCCATAGGTACATCTCTATGTCAGCACTTTTTTAACATCCTATATTTTATAAAACAATTTTAATTTCCTTTGTCATAGTCAATAATTTCCCATAAAGTTGAAACTATTAGAACCGACTCACAGAGCACGTCCATTAATTAAAAGTAAAAATAAGATTGAGCCGATTGAATAAAGAACAAAGGAAAACATAGATTATAATAAATAATATTTTAATAATATTGTTTGAGAAAGCTGCTAATTAACCAAGAAATAGAGCCTGCTATGAAAGCTGGCAAGAATAAATTTAATATTCGAAACAGACATAAAACTACTGAGGATCTTCTTAATTACAAACGGTAAATAGCTCTAATTTAATATCTTATACGAAAAATAAACAGAAACGCGTTATGGACGATGTCCATAAATTCATCATTTTCCATGCCGCATACCGCATAATACCTATGAAACAAGCTACGCACTCTTAAAGATGAACGTAAAACAACTTAAATGGAAATAGTTTAATAACAGTCACATAAGAAATCAGTAATGCACTTTCAGAGGTATATACAACAAATTCAAGTAGTAAAAGCTTCGTAACTGAATTTTTAAATTTTAAATTCCGGTATTAAATACGATATATATCAGCAATAAACAACAATAATCAATTATAAAGCTTGCCTATAACAGTTCAAGAGTTTGAACGGGTCCTAAAAAACTCAAAAGTGTCCAGGTCGTAATATTATATATAATTATATTTGTAAAAATTCTCCCACTTACTGGTAAATTAAACCTTCTTGACATCTTTATTTAAATTTTTCTATTAAATGTTTTTTCTGTAATTTAGTCTTTCTCGAGGTCTTCTTATCGACCAATTTCTCTTACAACAATATTTGTAAGCTACTTAAAAAAATCTTAATGCAAAAGATCTAATAATTGTAACATGTTCATGCCAAAGAAACCCTACAATTATTTCTTAGTGATATAGAAAAAAAAGTAGTTGCAGAAAAGTGGTTGTTTTTTTTTTCTAGTGAAATAATTTATTCTGTTATCTTTAGTAAAACTTAAACCAATACCAAACCTACTCTTACTCTAAATAGTTTTAAATAAGTAGATCCAACTGACTTTCTGGAACTGTGATTCTATATCCATTTGACATGAATTAATTGTATAAATAAGATAGCTTTCTAATAGAAATTCGAGTACTGAACATTATAATGACTATATTAGATTTTTATCACGCATCAAGCACCAACATTGTTCAAGCCACTGCCAATATAACGAACGAATATACTATACGAATACCTATATTTTGCAGCAATTTACTGGAGAAGCCTCTGCATTTTAAAGCACTTGAACTTCGACAAAAATGTACAGATTTCAGCCTTCCTCTAATCACAGATTCTTTTTCCGTACTCCAAAGCAAAAAACAAGTATATTCAGTTCATACTTAAAAAAAATATTGCTAGATTTACAATAAAACAAAAAATTAATATTCATTTTTTTGCGGATTATCCCATACATGTATCCCATGAAAATCAATGAAAAAGTAGATTAATTATAAATTAAAACAACCACTGACAAAACCATTGATATTTTTAAAAGAATACTAGTCACAGACATCTACTTGAACATCAAACAATATTGTACACAAATTTTGCAGTATTGTTGGGATTTAAATATCGCAAAGCTTAAAGCGAACAAGTTTTCTATCATATCTCTATGTTGAAGCATGCTATTAGTTTCTATGTTTCAGTTCAGTTCGCTATTAAGTCACACGTACATATTGACCACCAGAATGCTCTTACTGTAGATGCCTAATAACAGAATAGTAGATCCTTACAGATTATTCACTGTATATATATTAAATAATCCTCAGTGACACTTCAGAAGAATCAAGGCTGCTTAAAAATATATTCAACTGTAACTTATCCAATACAATTAAATATCTTAAAGGTTTAAATGTATTTCTTAAAATGTAATAATTCCTCTTCTTTGAGTTCCATCTTCTATCGTAGGTTGGCAATCATCATGGCTATGTGGATCCTGTTGACTGCTGCTCTAAATAGTTCTGCACTACTGTATTCAAACAGTTCCCTTAAGTTCTTAAGCTATGATATTCTTCGTCTACCCACATTTCGCTTTCTTTGAATTTTGCTCTGCATAATGTAATAATTAATTAGTTTATTTTGTATAAATATAATCTATACACAAATTTAATACTGTATTATAATACAACCTCTGCATTGACCTTTTATGTTGCATGCGGCATTATGTAAATAAAAAAGATTTTGAATGGTTTAGAAATATCGTAAGGATGGATGTAAACAAGTCGCTAAATAAAATAATAAAAGTTTAAAAAATAGGCAAAAGGGGGAAACGCAGACCAAAGAAAGTTAGGAAAATACAATACAAGAAAAAAAGTATCAGTAAGCAAGTCAACCAGTAAAATTGGGGAAGTACAAAAAAAATTAAAAGGAACAAAACGTTTGGAGAAAGATCGTAGCACGTGAAAAAACTTGGATTTATGAGATCATAAATGAAATGAGATGAATTTGACACCTTTAATGGTACAAGAATATTTAAAAAAAAAATTGGCAAAGAAAGAGACGTCGACACAGACATCAAAGTAGCGATCAGCAACAGAGCTAAATGAACTTTCTCATAATTGTGTGAATAGTATAGTTTGAATAGTATTTAGTCATATGTAAATTAATAGAAGCTAATTTGAAGACCAATACTGCAAACATTTTTTTATCTAAAACCGCATTATAATTATTTTAACATATTTTAATTTCATTATAATTTATGAGAAAAATATATGTTTTAGATTACTGGTATTGAATATAAGATAGCTGCTAGAAAAGGATTCCCTTTAGTTGAAACACTAAACTACTGGATAGATACCATCTGTCAAAGCGGTTTATTTGAAAAATGGACCTACGATCAGTCGATTCTTCTTAGAAAATTTATTATTGAAAAGCCTGGAGTGCTTTTTAAAACTAAGTTGGAGTTAAACGACCTTAGAGGAGCCTTTTACTTCTTGTTTTTTGGTTATATTTTATCATTTGTTTCATTTTTTACTGAGCTGTACTTATTTAAAAATGGTTATTTTCGACACTACTTACTATAATTTATTATATATATATATATATATATATATATATATATATATATATATATATATATATATATATATATATATATATATGTATATATATATATATACATAAATATATAATTATATATATATATATATATATATATATATATATATATATATATATATATACATATATGTATAAAATTAGTTTTCCTTGGGTTTAGGTACAATATTTTATATTAGAAGTGAAACCAGATTTTATTTTCCATAGAAATCAACGTTTCGGCAGGAAACCCTTGCCTTTGTCAAGATTCTAAAATGTACAAGATTAAGAAAACACAGTTATTGTATCATATGATATATATATATATATATATATATATATATATATATATATATATATATATATATATATATATAGATCTAGCGGTTAATGTGGGCCCCGTACTAAAACGGTATTATACTAACTCCAGGAGAATATACACCGTGTATATTATTATCTGGGTAGCGCTTTATGTAGACTCCGACCAACACGTAGGATTAAATGAACTCCGTAATAGGGTAAAACACTTTTGGGATCCGTATGTATTCTTCCCCGTACACAACTAAACTCCTCCGATGTTGCCAATAATTTGATTAGTCGTAGATTTTTAAATTTTATAGCAGGTACGTTTTGGAACTTGAAATTTATTTAAATATCAATCAATTTATTCATTCTGAAATTCCACAAATACTTGGTTAATGTAGTTAAATATTTATGGTGGTAATTTATATTACTTGCTTTAATTATTTTTAAACTTAAGTTAGTGTCTGTTATAAGCTTGGAAAAGGCAATTTTTATGTATTAGTATTTTTTTAATGCATTGACACTGAAAAATTTATTATATAAATGTACGTTCCGATGTTTCGATTGCTACGTTTTATGATGTACAATATTTGTTTCATAAAGTAGTAAAATTTAAATTATAATAATTTGTAAATCAATCTTAAAATTACAATTTTCTACTGTCTAATTTCAATATTTCAATTTTTAAATGTAGGGAATTCAATATCTTACTATAATACTTTAGTATGTAACTTGTAACAGATACTAAAATAATAAGTAGGCATAACACCTAATTTCGCTTTAACTATAAATGTATCGTATAACGTAACGTAGCAATCAGTAGTGAATCATTACTCAGATAAAATATTTCGGTGACTTTATGGTAATTTGATTATAGCCAACATATCTATTACAATTATTACATATAATATGATCGGTTGTTTTAAAAAATACTTTTTAGCTTGTAAATTTTGTATCTTTCGTGATCAGGCATACGAGTATTTTATTTTTAATTTAGAAGTAAATGTATATATAATATTCTTTTTTCTGTCACTTATTTTAAATATGGTTCACTTATATTCTTCTTGCTTATTTATTTTTATTCGTAATACTTATAACGTACGTAATAACGTACCCGTTGTTGCAAAAAGCAACAACGGGTACGAAAGATATCAGTTATCAGGGGTGGTATTTGTCAATCTAAATGCCGCCTACGACACATTAAATTAGAGGACATTTCTTCAAAAACTGTATGACAAACTGTAAACATCGTTTTATCCGCGTATATCTTCAGAACAGAAGATTTTTCGTATCATTCAATGGTAATATGGAGAACGCAGACAAACGGTCTCGCTTGGCGTAGCGTAATGGCACCTACACTGTATTACATTTACACAAATGATCAACAGATACCAGTAGATACTAGGATTTTCATGTAGACCATACATTGCACAACCAAAAACTTTTGTTGCTGGAGTGGAGAAAAATCTAATAGATGCCTTAAATATAATAAAAATGAACTACGATTTAATTTTAAGCCAAACCCCGAAAATCTTAGGAACGCTCCTTCAATTTTCCCAACACAGGCGCTTTCACAAAACTGAACATCCAATAGTGTGATGAAATCCTTGAACTCTGAATTTCCTATAAATACCTTGTAGATAGTTTATATCGCACGTTGTCAATCACAGAATCTTGTTTAAAACTAAAAGGCAAACTAAGGACCAGAAATAGTATGCTCCGCAAGTTTGTCAGCTAAAAATGGGGCGCACATCCTTTCACCCTTAAAACGTAAATGCTTGCACTTTTCTTCTTGCTTAACTGTCTTTTTCCTTTTATTCCGATATACTCTGTACGAGTACTAGAAATCAATTCGTTAAGGATTTTTGCTTAGTTGAGGAGATATGTTGTGGAATGCAATTTTTAGATTCCCCATGTCTCTAATAACAGTTTTATCAACGTCTGTTTTTCCTTGCAATTCTTAGAAGGCACAGATTAAAGCAAAATACTGAATTTGGTTTCAAAAATTAGTTTACGTTTTTTAACCAAGTTTGACATCTTGGCGTCTATGCATGTGTCCGATCTACCTTAAGCGATTTATTTTCCTAAACAATATATTTATAAGAGCTTTCTTTATTTAGTACGTGTTCTTATTCTATACGGATTTGTAGCAATATGATAATGAGGTTAAAAAAGTTTTCTTATTATTTTTCTTTCAAATATTCGGAGTTCTTCCTTATTTGTTTTAGTCATTGTCCATGTTTCGCATTCATGTATTAAAATAGGTCTTAAGTGAATTATGCTCTGTATTGAATTGCTTTCTTCTGTTGATTCGCTTGTATTTGGTTTTTATTTTGTTGATTTTAAGTAAAACATTTTTCGTGCTCTCTTCACTTTGTTGAAGATGTCGTTTGCGGAGAGAGTTTCTTATAAGATCAATATCATTAGCAGATGCTAGGACTGCTTTGTACCTTGAGCCATTAATGAATTGCATTTTAAATAGACGTTATTTCTATTTTGGTAAGCTCTTTATTAAATTTTTGAATATTTGAATCGAGAATCTGTATTTTATTCAACTGTTTTATAACACAGAGTTTCTTGGCGCCTATCTTCATCTCTGTTTTTTTCTGTTTAGCGTATCATTATTTTTCTTCCTATGCCGTCCCCATTAACGGAGGTTGGCGACCACATTTCTAAAAGTATCTCTGTCTTTTGCAACGTGGAATAATTCGTCTACAGTCATCTTTGTCCAGTCACGAATATTTCGCAGCCATGACTTCCTCTTTCTACCTATTCCCTTTTTGCCATCGACTCTACCCTGCATGATGGTCTGCAGAAGACTTTATATTCCTTAGTATGTGTTCCAGGTATGCAGTCCTGCGTACTTTTATTGTTCTCAACAATTTTTTGTCTCGACCCATCCTTCTCAGCACTTCCTCATTGGTGACCCTGGCAGTCCATGGAATTCTCAACATTCTCCGGTATATCTAAAATTCAAAGGCTTGAAGCTTCCTAACTATTTGCGCTTTTACCGTCCATATTTCTACTCCGTACAATAGTTGAGACCAGACGTAACATTCAACAAACCTCAGTCTCAGCGCAGTATTAAGATTTTTGTCACAGAACAATTGCTTGAATTTTAAGAACGCTGCCCTTGCCATTTCTATTCGTACCCTGATTTCTTAGTCTGAATCTAATTCTTTGTTGATGTAAGCTCCCAGATATTTATATTTTTACTCCCGCATCATTATTAAAAGAATTTTGCTGAATGTCGATCTAGGGAATCCGGTGGTATGTACATGATGTTTCCATAACCAACGTTCGAAAATTTGTCTTACTGTAAAGTCATGAGGATTTTACTAGGAAATATAGTGCTGTTTAATAATAATAAAGTTCAAGCAACAATTCCTATATGCACTAACTTGGTACTGATATCTCTGCTCCCCGATACCAGGTAGCAGTCCCGAAAACATTATAACTGCTACACTCATGCTTTCAATTATCCAACGATTAGCCAGTCCAGGACTATACGCCTTATTATGGTACTGATATTGCTGCTGTCCCTCATAAGTAAATATAATATGCAAGAAAGGTTTTGGCAATTTAATAGGATTTTGTATATTAGAATATTATTTCTCCGAGAAAGTGAAAAATATCTATTTGCTATCCGGATTTAATTCATAGATTAAATATTAGAATGCTACAAAATAATGCTATTAGCAGCAAAAAACGGTCTGATAGTAAGTAATGAGAAAACTAAATAAATTTCTTTAACATACAAGAGAGAGGACGTAGGGTAGGGCATAACGTAACAATAAACCCATATAATTTTGAAAGATTGCAGCGTTTTAGGTATCGTAGATAACGCTGTCACATAAGAAATAAAATGGAATATTCAGGTAGCTAACTGATGTAAATATAACCCACATAACACTTTTAAATCCAGAAGTCTAATACAAATCCCTAAAATCAGGATATATAAAACAGTGATTAAACCAGTGCTATTGACTTAAATGTGACGAGAACGCTGACAAAACAATGTAAGTAAAACTTAGGTATTAATTAGATCAGGATTACTAGAAAAGCCATCAGAATTATTTTCCAACTTACAAAGGTCCGAATACTAACCAATACCGAACCGGAACTAATGCCAAGGTCTAACAGATATATAAAGATAGCAACGTCATACAAGAGACTAAATCTCAACGCCAAAGTTACGCTGGCTACATCCAAAGGCTTTCTAATAACTGCATTGCCAAGTTAAACTGGGAGAATGCCCCGAGAGAAAAAATGCCCTTAGGACGTCCACGAATCAACAGGGGAGGTAACATATGGTCAGATTTAGGAATAATGGAACTACCTACCGACCCATCATATTTATCAACACATGCCTGTACAACCAACTGCTATCCAACCTACAATCAATACTTATCTGTTGGGAACTATCAAATCCATTACATGTAGTCAAACGAAGTAGGCTTAAAAAAAGTTATCTTAGGAAAGGCACTAAAGAAATATTGATACATATTTTTAAAACGTTATTTACGTGGCTAAGTTTTCAATAGGAATGAGGAGACAAAAAGCAGAAAAGCCAATAGAACCTTGTTGCGTTCTGACTATACTATGACGATAACCTTTACAATATAAACAATACTTGAGGCAACTGTTTGTCTCAATTTTGTCATTCAGAATAATTATGTCTGTATTTTTTAATTTGCTAATTTCCATAGATTCTAATTTCCATAGAATCTAAATATATCTTAAGGCCTTTATTTTAAATATACTTTTTTAGTAATGAAAATACGTAGATAGAACCTGGAATATACATTTAACCTTTAATCTCTGGGATAAATCCATCTCCTAAACAATGGCGCCGATATATTTAGTTAAAATTCTGTGCACTTATTTTAACCGTTTATGTCCTTATCATTCATATATGAGTTGTGACCGATATTACAAACTCATTTACTTTTCACAAAGAGACTTCATATTAACTATACTTATTACTATACAAATCTGATTCGAAATATCGTCGAAAAGTAACAGTGTGTAAAATTATTTTTAATGAAAAGTTAATTAGCCATTTCTTATGGGGTTCAAAAGAAAAGCCTTTACGAAAATTTGAGTACAAATAAGACCACCGTAATCAGTTGTACCCTGGGTAATGAATAATTAATTAATCGGCTAATCAGAATCACCCGGTCAATATGATTTTTGTCAAATCGGTCCTTTTTAGGATCAATTATTCTAATAATGTCTATAAATATTAAGGGCATATCTAAAGATAAAGACACTTTACTTTACTTAACCTTATCAGACATATGCGCTTAGCACAAATGTGACGCATTTCTAGTGCAGAAAATACATAGAAGGCAAAAAATAGTGTATTTGGAATTAAGCTGATCGCTGAAAATCACATAATAAATGTAAAAGTGCTATCTCTGCCGGCAAAGAAGCAAAGAAAAACTTAAAATGAGAGAGGACAAAACCAGTCAGCTGAAGGAACCTTTTAACGATGTTGAGCTTGGATCCACTATCTACGTATATAATGAAGAATAGTACGGCACTGACAAGATCTGAGCACAAAGCTTATTATAAAATTTGGACCAAAAATACAACAGTTACTGATATCCAAAGTCTTCAGACAAACCAAGCAAAGACAAAGTTGTTGCCTTGCTTAAACCTGGCAAAAACTCCAACGACCACAAAAGCTATCGGTCAATATATTTATTTTGTCAGCTTTACAAAATACTTCTCAAGAGGTAAAACAGAAGAAAAACTCAAATTAAAAGACAAAAGTTGCTATAGACAGGAAAGATCATGTACGTCACCAATACTAAATCTTGCCCAACACAGCAAAGATGGGTACAAAAGATATTAGGTATGAGGAGTGGTATTTGTCAATCTAAGCAGCAATTTGCAGTTTTCATTCAACATCTAAGTTACGTTATGCCCTACTCTACGTCCTCTCTCTTGTATGTTAAAGAAATTTATTTAGTCATCTGGGAAAAATTTCTCAAACGATATTAATATTAAAAGGGACTTTAAAGAGCCAAAGCACGCTAAACCGTAAGGTGACTAAACCACACAAAATGGTTATTTGAGAAAAATTATAGCTCGTTCCAGAAAGAATTGTAAATATAACATTAATGTAATTTAAGAAGAAACGCTGAAGAAAAAAAACAGTAGCGGTTAGCCTAAATAAAGAAAGACAAAAAGATGTAATTTAATGTTTTGAAAAAATCTGATTCGAAGACTATCTGAAAAACATTTCATAGTATAGACATCGAGCGCGGCGATGCCTTTGCCGTCTGGCGGCCTATATCGGAAACTTTTACTACCATTTGACTATTTGTGTACGATTTTGTGTATGGTTAAGTGGCACACCACAAAAAGTGTTTTTATTTTCTCTTTTGTTCAACAATTAAAATGTATTACTATACTTCTAGATGTTCCAATACAATAAAGGATAATAAACATAAAGCACAGGGTACAAAATTTTATTATTTTCTATGTGCTAGTTATTATAAACACATAAGCTATACTACAATCAAAAACTATGAACACTATGAAAAAATACGGTAGACTATAACTACATTTGTGCTTTAGCACTATAGTAAGAACAAGATAAAAATCTAAATTCCTACATAATTATATTAACGAGAAGTTAAAAAAACTTTTGTTCGTTATCAGTAATAGAAAGCGCATTTCAGAATATATTATGAAAAATGTTGTTGATATTACAATATCAGATGATAGGAATACAAAAATAAAAAACAACTTACCTTTTCAAAACAACAATGAATCACTTCATTTTATCACGAAAAATTTAAAAATTGCAATGTAATTGAACCCATTTTGTGAGCTATAGTTACATTGATACTTATGTGGCAATTAGCTGTAAAGTCATTAGTCTTTTCCGTCGTATCATATTTTCCTAATATTTTTTGTAGGCAAGCGGTTTAGTTTGTGTAATATAATATCCCCAATTCGTCTCATAATATTTAGTTTTCAAAACAGCTGTTAATAATTCGTTCACATTTTTTAGAGCTCTTTGCAGTACATTTGAAAATAAGTCGACAGTAAGATACTTTACTTGTAGATTACTCCTTGTTAAATTAGTTTATTAGGTAAGCCTAGTTCTGCCATGGTATTTCATAGTTTTATTCTTATGATTATATCAGTGTTTGTTTAAAATCTATAAATAACTAGTTTAATGTTTTTTTTTTTTGTATTTCCAACATTTCTCATTAACTGCCTAATAGTGAATAATTGATCAACGATTTATTAGTCTTTCTAATTCCACACTAATAGTCTCCTATTTGATAGTTCACCTATTCACTCGATCGTTCCAGGTGTATTAGAAAAAATACTGTATATCCTAATAATTAATAGATATATAGCTTATATATAGCTTATATCGCTATAGTTTGTGCAGTACATTTTATTATCCCTTTTGTGTATGGTATGCTTTTCAGCAAGTTTTCAGCTTCATTTTGCAAATATATATAAAAATTAATAAAACTCTGACATACCGGTAAATTAAAATATTGGATACCCTATACTATTCAATCAACGGAAATACTAAGATCACAAGAATCTATCTCTATCTAATTAGCCTTTTTCGGTCCATCTTTGGACATAGGCCGTCCCAATCCTTTTCCATTCTTCTCTGTCTGTCGGTATAGTCATCTACCTAGAGCCCACGTGCTTCTTGATATCATCTGCCCATCTCATTTGGGGCCTTCCTCTGCTTCGTTTATATTCCCACGGTCTTCAACTTATAAGAATTTTGTTTCATCGGTCTTCTTTTTGTCTTATATTGTGACCGGCAAATCTCCATTTCAATTTTGCAACTTCTTATCTAACATCCCTCACTTTTGTTTTCTCTCTTATCCACTCGTTTCCCTTTTTATCCATTAGTCTTATGTGCAACATTTGTCTTTCCATTGCTATTTGGGTTTTTATGGTTATGTCCATGTTTACTTTTGTAAATGTCCACGTTTGGGAACCATAAGTTAGAACAGGGAGTACGCATTGATTGTATACTTTGGTCTTAAGATGCTGTGGATATCTTTTGTTTTTAAGAATGTAGCTTAGTTTGCCAAATGCCGCCCATGCCAGTCTAACTCGTCTTTTTATCTCTGCTGTTTGGTTTTCTTTGTTACGTTTTATAGTTTGACCCAGATATATATATAATCCTGAACTTGTTCTACTTCATCTTGTCCGATCCTCATTGTGATGTTTTCATCTGTATTTGTTATAATTTTGGTCTTGCTGTAATTCATATTAAGGCCTATCTTTCCAGCTTCTACGTCCAGTTCTTTCATCATTTCAAATAATTATTCTCATTTATCTGTTATCAATGCGATGTCATCAGCGTATATTAGATGGTTCAAGCGTTGTCCATAAATTTTTATACCTTTTTCTTCCCATTCTGATCTTTTAAAAATATCTTCCAGAGCCTGATTGAAAAGTTTCGGTGATATTGTGTCACCCTGTCTCACGCCTCTATTTATTTGTATTGATTTTGTTTATTCATATACTTTAATTGTTGTTTTGGCTTCCTTATATATATTGGCTATTAGTTCCGTATATCTGTGGTCAATTCATTTTCTTATTCATTTTTCATTATTCATTTGCTCGTTCTATAAGTATTTTCATACTTAGTAAATGGTCACTTGTGCTGAATCCCTTTCTAAAACCAGCTTGTTCTTTTGACTGGTATCCATCGAATTTTGTCGTCAATCTATTGGTTAAAATTTTTGTTAGGAGTTTATACATTACATTGAGGAGTGTTATAGGATGGTAGTTTTTTATATCTGTTTTATCCCCTTTCTTGTGTAGGATAATGGTTACGGATTCCTTCCAGTTGTTTGGGATTCTTTTTTCTTTTAATATCTTGTTAAAAACGGAATGTAGATTGTTAATTACCACTTTTCCACCATATTTCAGCATATCTGCAGTTATTCCATCTTTTACTGGCGATTTGTTGTTTTTCATTTCTTTCAATGCCTTCTTTATTTCTGATTTGCTTATTTCTGGCTGTAGCTCTGAGTTGACATTTTTTACTTTAGCCTTAAGTTGGTTTTTAATTGTTTCTGGTGGTTCCTTTTTTGTTTTATATAGTTCTGAGTAGAAATGGTGGATAATATTTATAATGTCATCTTTAACGTTTGTTTCTAGTCCGTTTTCATCTTTTTTTTTTGTTTATTTCACACTTACCTAATTTCGGTCTTAAGCATTTCATATTTTTGTTGTTTTGTATTACTTTTTCTCTTTTTATTTCTTGTTCTTTTCTCTTATTTTTTCTTATTATTCTGCTTATTGTTTTATTGATTTCTACATATTCTATAGCTTCCTTCTTTTATCCATAAGCTTCTTTGTTTCTGTTGATATATAATTGTTCTTTTTTAGATCCTTTTTTGCTATTTCTTTTCCTGATGTAATCATCGTTGCTGTAAGTATGTTGTCTATTTCATCTATATCTTTGTCATCACTGTCTAATTTTTAAGTAAGTTGTTCTTTTAATAGGTCTTTGTATATCTCTTTATATTGCCCTAGTTTGTTTCTATCTACTAGATCCTAGTTTTTAATTATTTTTCTTTTCATTTCATAGTTATCGTCAACACTAATTTTTGCTCTGACCATCCAGTGATCGCTACCTGTTGTGAATCTGTTAAGAACTGTTACATCTTTAATGATATATCGTTCCGTGGACAGTATGTAGTCGATCTCATTTTTTGTGGATCCATTAGGGCTGACCCATGTCCACTTTCGTTGGGGCTTCTTTTTGTAAAAGGAGTTCATTGCGTATAGATGCTTTTCTTCTAGGTAGTTCATCAAAGTAGCACCTCTATCATTTCTCTGACCATAGCCGAAATCTCCTATTTTAGTTTCTTCATTGTTTAGTTTTCTACCCAGTTTGGCATTGAAATCTCCAATTACTAGTATAAGACGATTTTTATGTTCTTCCATAGTCTTTGATATATCTTCATAAAATAGTTCGATATCTTCCGTCATCATAAGCTGTCGTGGGGGCATATACCTAGATAATTTTAATTAATGTTCTTCTTATTTTAAGTATGACATAGGCTGTATTCGGGTTTCTTCTTTTCGTCGAGTTTCTGATAGGCCTATGATATCTCATTTTATGGTTGTTAATTCTTCTTTCAGTTCATGTACTTATTCATCCGTAGACATCGATCTAATATTGTATGTCCCTATTGACAGGTTGACGGATTTTTTTGATTTATGTTGTGTTCGTCTTAGTGGGTTTTTGTTTATATCTATCAAAAGCGAATTATTGCGTCTCCCAGATACAGCGAGGCAGACCTTTGAGGTGTGGGATAATATTATGGGTTATTTCTGGTTTCGTCATAATTTACACTGAAATTACTAACAAGAGAGTGCTCTTACTTCCACATGTTCAAATTGATATATAGTACCAACAGATGCTAGTTATATACCATCAGTACTAATAAAATGGAAACTATCAAATTAATGTCAATTTCATTGAATAATCAAAACAATCGAAAATATAAAATATACCAAAACAACACAATAAAAGTAAAAGTAGAAGAAGAACTAACCGACCCTATTGAAGCTGGTAATGGGATAAGACAGGGAGATTTCCTGAGTCCTCTATTGTTCAACCGGATTATGGATGAAATAATAAAAAGTAAGAAATAAAAGAGGATGCCAAATGGGAGAAAAACAAATTAAAATAATCTGCTATGCAGTCGACGCAGTACTATTCTTTCAAAGTAAAGATGATTTACAACGTATGCTACACCAATTTCATATAACCGCCAGAAAATTTAACATGTTAATTTCCTCAAAAGAGACAAAATGCATGGTTACAACAGCAAGTTTACTAATATGTTAATTGGAGCTGGAAGGTCAGATAATAGAACAAGTGATGAAGTTTAAATATCTAGGTATCACATTATCTAGCTACGGAAAGCTCGAAACTTAAGTGGAAGATCCACTGAATAGAGCAAACAGAGCCGCAGGCTGCCTAAATGAAACAATATGAAGAAATAAAAATATCGGGAAAGAAACCAAAGGCAGAATTTACAAAATTTACAATAATGACATACGCAGCAGAAACAAGACCTGACATAAACAGGACAAAAAGGATGTTAGAAACAACAGAGATATAAACACTTAGAAAAATTGATGGTAAGACACTATGGGACAGAGCTAGAAGTACAGATATACGATGTAGAAGCAAGGTGAAGAACATCAAGAACTGGTTAAGAAATAGAAGAGTAGAATGGAACGATCATATAAGCCAAATGACAACAAATAGAGTAGTAGACACGGCAAGAGACGGTTACCCAATAGGAAGACGATCAGTAGGAAGACCACGAAAACCATGGAACGGCAACTTACTGGAGGCACATTGAAAAACAGACAGAGTCATGGCTATATAAAAAGAAGAAGAAGAAGAAGAAGTAGAAAAAGATACACAGGATAAACATTAAAATAGCTGCAAGAAAGAGAAAATGAATCAGTCATATTAATGTAGAATAGCAGAGGACAGAATGTTTAGAGAAAATAATGAATCAGTCATATTAATTTAGAATAGCAGAGGACAAAGTATTTGTCATAGCTTTGGACAAGTGTCCAATTGAAAAAAGACCACAGGTCGTTCAAAAAAGACGGAACTCTAGAAAGAAAATAGAATAGATTTAAAAAAAAAGCATAAACGTGTCTTTTCCTACTCTTTTAATATTGAAAATACGCAAATAGAACCTTGAATTAAAATGTAACCTTTGATATCTGTGATAAACCCATCACCTGAACAATGGCGCCGATGTATGAAGTTGAAATTTTTTACACCTATTTTAACTGTTTTTATTTTTTTATTATCTATATATGAGTTGCGAACGATATCACAAACTTATTTATTTTCCACAAACAGGCTCTTTAATACCTTAAATTATTACTATACAAATCTGATTCGAAATATCGTCAAAAAGTAATACACGGCATGTAAAATTTAAATTTTCAATAAAAAGTAAAATATTAGGCATTACTTATGGGGTTCAAAGAACGAGCCTTTACGAAAATTTAAGTACTAAGAAAACCACCACAATCGGGTATACCCAGGGTAATGATTAAATAATTAATCGGCTAATTCTTCAGTCACCCCTTTAATATGATTTTGTCAAATTGGTCCTTTTTAGGACCAACTATTCTAATAACATAATGTTTATAACTGTTAAGGGTATATCTAGAGATCAAGAAATTTTACTTTACTTAAACTTATCAGACATATGCGCTAAACACGAATCTGACTTATTTCTAGTGCAGGAAACACATATAGGGCATAACGTAGGGTATTTGGAATAAAGCTTATCGCTGAAAACCACATTATAGATATAGACATGCTATCTCTGTCGGAAAAAAAGCAAAGAATAACTCAAAGTAAGAAAGGACAAAACCAGTCAGCTTTCAGAGAAACTTTCAACGATGTTGAGCTTGGATCCACCATCTACATATTTAATGAAAAATAATACAACTACCGACATTGAGGATCTGAGCACAAAGCTTACTACGAAATCTGGACCAAAAACACCACAATGGCTTATCCGGATGATGAACAACTGTATTCAAATTATGGAAACACCCAAAATCTAGAGACAAGCCAAAGTTGTTACCTTGCTTAAACCTGGCAAAAACTCCAACGACCACAAAAACTATCGGCCAATATCTTTATTTTGTCAGCTATTTAAAATACTTTTGCACAAGATCGTTAATATGATTTCACCGATATTTGAAGAAAAGCTCAAATTAAAAGACAAAAGTGGCTATAGATAGGGAAGATCAGGTACATTACAAATGCTAAATCTTACCCAACACATCAAAGACGGGTACGAAAAATATCGGGTATCAGGGGTGGTATTTTTCAATCCAAATGCCGCTTACGACACCTTAAATTACAAAATATTTCTCGAAAAACTATACGATATCCCCTTAGATAACAAACTCACTTATATTATTTGCGTATGCCTACACAAGAGAATATTTTTTGTATCACTCAATGTTAAGAATAGCAGATGAAGAACGGTCTCGCTTGGGGTAGCATAAAGGCACCTACACTGTATAACATTTACACAAACAAACGATCCATACCGGTAGATACTAGGACTTCTATTATATAGACGAGACACCTATTATTGCACAATAAAAATAAACTATGAATCAATTTTCAGCCAAAACCCCTGAAAAACTCGTGGGTGCTCCTTCAATTTCCTCGACATAGACGTTTTCACAAAACTGAACATCCAATCTTGTCATAAAATCATTGAACTGTAGACTTCCTATAAATTCCTTGAAAATAGTTTGTATTACACCGGGTCAGTCACAGATTATTGTTTAAAACTAAAAGGTAAATTGAGGACCAGAAATAATATTCTTCGCAAGCTTGTCAGCTAAAAATGAGGCGCACGTCCTTCTGCCCTTAAAACATAGACGCTTGTACTATATGCTTCTGCTGCCGAATATACCTTGTTAGACAAATTAACCATTCTGTCTATTAATTTTAACACAAAAATATCTATTGTAGCACTTAACCATATTTATTTTGAGATAACCTTCTATCAAGATATCATATGTAGTACACAAATAAGACCAGAACTAAAATATTAAAAAAGCTTTATACAATATATCGCAGAAGATTGGATAAAATAAAAGTAGTTTTTATTATTCAGATGCTTACATAAAATGTACAAAGACATACTCACGTAAACAAAATATATTACGAAATTTCATGAACTAATTGAACTAATAAAATTATATTAAATAAAAAAACAACATCTTTAAAAATACAGAAAAAATAAAATTTTCGATGCAAGCGAACATTCCATTCAATAATAAGCCCAAATCCTTTTGTATCTACATACCTGTTTTTTAAAGAACCAGTTACATTTTAGTACTTAGTTATACCAGGTAATATAATATCCTCTGTTACACAGTGTAATGCGTATGACATTCCACTGTCTACAAACAGTAGATAAAAATAAGGAGCCCATATAAACCGTTCAGGGTATATGTTGAAAACATACGGTATAATCGCACAGTTGCCAAACTCTCAGAGCTTACTTAAACCGATAAACGTATGGTTCAAATATACAATGAAGAAGATCTGAACGACCCCTATAATATATACACGTGAACTAAGCGATATACATTTATGATACAGGGGTATTTACGGGCTCCAAAAAATTTTTATAAATTATTAAACTCTACATGTTGATGAATCGACTGAACCAATATTACGGAATTGTCAAGTGAGCTCCGTATATCGGTATCCACTTGACCACGGAGCTCAATTGAACCTGAATTTTAACATGGGCGGAGTTCACTTAATGCCGTAGATATATATATATATATATATATATATATATATATATATATAAATATATATATATATATATAAAAAAAACTCTTAAATATTGGGGAAATCTGCAAGAAATACTCTAATGTGTATCAATTGTTTCGCCGAACGTTTTCGCCAAAGAGAATTAATTTGGCTTCTTCAGGGCTGAAAGAGAATAAATTCTAATTAGCTACCATATATTATCTATTAAAACATTATTGATCTTACCGTAACTTAGAATTGTAGAGTTAGAATATTAAAAAACTTTGCTAGTAACATAGTGGTGTTTTTTGTTACTATGTGCAAAAAAAGTTTTTTATAAGGATTGAAATGTATGGTAGCTTCGAACTTGACACGTAAAGGCTTACCCAAGGTTAATCGAAAAACCCAATGCAACTACATTTAAAAGGAGGTAATTCTTTGAATTGTCGGCAATAACTAAATTTTTGATTTTTAGATAGTTAAAAGTGAGGTTCTGTTTCAGCCAGAACGCAAGCGCTGACAACTTCATTATTAGTTCGAATGAATCTTTATGTCGTTAAGGTTCATTGGTAAAAAACGAATGAATTTAAATCCCAGTAAAGGGAAATATTATTTTGATTTTCTTTATTTAATTATATTATATTGTTCATGTATTATTGAATCTTATTGAGACGTATCTAAGAAAAGCAAGGGAATGTTATATATTTTTTGTTAATGAAAATTAATTATAAAGGTATGTTAGTTGTTAATGGATATATCAGTCAAGTTGGTAATCTGTGATATAGTATTGTTCTTGGTATCTGATTTAAGTAACAGGTGGTATATATCGCTTAGATTCTTGATGTCACTCTTAACATTAATGGAGAAATCGTTAAGGAAAATATAAGACATTTCAATGAACTCTCTTGAATTGTTAGCCCTAACAATTAATAATCTTTACTCCAAGATAAAAGATAAGACTCCCATAGATAGGCTTAGTAATATTGTCTACAACATTCCATGTCTCTCTTGCAACAATTCCTACATCGGTCAAACATCTCAATTATTGAAATCACGTATTACACTACACAAAAGTGATTCTCGACTTCACCCTGACCGTTGTGCATTAGCCAAACATGTCCACTCCACTGGTCATCTCATGGACTATACTAACACCACAATTCTCCACCGTGAGAACAATAAATCTAAAAGAGAGTTCATTGAAATGTCTTATATTTTCCTTAACGATTTCTCCATTAATGTTAAGAGTGACATCAAGAATCTAAGCGATATATACCACCTGTTACTTAAATCAGATACCAAGAACAATACTATATCACAGATTACCAACTTGACTGATATATCCATTAACAACTAACATACCTTTATAATTAATTTTCATTAACAAAAAATATATAACATTCCCTTGCTTTTCTTAGATACGTCTCAATAAGATTCAATAATACATGAACAATATAATATAATTAAATAAAGAAAATCAAAATAATATTTCCCTTTACTGGGATTTAAATTCATTCGTTTTTTACCAATGAACCTTAACGACATAAATATTCATTCGAACTAATAATGAAGTTGTCAGCGCTTGCGTTCTGGCTGAAACAGAACCTCACTTTTAACTATCTAAAAATCAAAAATTTAGTTATTGCCGACAATTCAAAGAATTACCTCCTTTTAAATGTAGTTGCATTGGGTTTTTCGATTAACCTTGGGTAAGCCTTTACGTGTCAAGTTCGAAGCTACCATACATTTCAATCCTTATAAAAAACTTTTTTTGCACATAGTAACAAAAAACACCACTATGTTACTAGCAAAGTTTTTTAATATTCTAACTCTACAATTCTAAGTTACGGTAAGATCAATAATGTTTTAATAGATAATATATGGTAGCTAATTATAATTTATTCTCTTTCAGCCCTGAAGAAGCCAAATTAATTATCTTTGGCGAAAACGTTCGGCGAAACAATTGATACACATTAGAGTATTTCTTGCAGATTTCCCCAATATTTAAGAGTTTACTATTTAACTAATCTGCAAAGATTAAATTTCTTTTCTATATATATATATATATATATATATATATATATATGTATATATATATTCATATATATATATATATATATATATATATATATATATATATATATATATATATATATATATATATATATATAGCAAAAAATACGACCGTTGATAAAATTTGGAATATATTCAATGGTTGAATAGCAGAGGTTTTATCGGTCAATAATTGGCAAATAAAAGTCGTCAACTACTTGGACGACATGGACGACAACAAGTCACATGTGAAAATTATGACGGGCTAATCCAAAACAATCGAAAAGATTAGTGTGGTTTGACCCTCGAAAGAGCTTAAACCAACATTCAAATGAAGCCATCGGTTAAAATTAAATGAACTAATGTTCTTACAGTTTTACTTGTATTTTTTTGTTTCGTTTCTCTCGTTTAGTTTTTAATCTTTAATGTTAAGTTATCGTAGAGTTTTTATAACATCTATAAAAAAAACCTACAAATTGTTTTTGTAAGTATGAACCCTGTTGTTTTGTTTACTTATATGCTAAAATCTTTTTTATTTGTAGTGAACTGATGATGCTGTTAAAAATAAAAGCGAAACGTATTCGAATAAATCAATAAAGTAGTTGACGACTTTTATTTGCCAATTATTGACCGATAAAACCTCTGCTATTCAACCATTGAATATATTCCAATTACATATATAAATATATATATATATATATATATATATATATATATATATATATATATATATATATAACTTACCAAAACGTAAAACGGGACACTGACATTAATGAAGTGACAAATAAAAGTTGATATCAGATATCTCATGGTCTACTGTCATTAGTGTATAATTATTTTTATATGGGCGTATCATTGATGTTTTCGAAAAGGTAAAATGGAGATATGTTATGACTTTAAGAGCTGTTTATGGTGTTATATTTATTATTATTTAAATTAAATTGAAATATATTTTATTTAGGTTTTGTGTATCTTTTTTGTCATTTATTGCGTTGGAATTTCTTTTTATTTCTATTGATTCGTGTATCTCCCTCTTCTTTTTGTTTTGTTCGGTTTTTAAAATTTTGATGTTTTTGAAGTCAAATTAATGCTTCTTCTTATTTTCATGTTGGGTGAGAATATTTTAAAAACCGAACAAAACAAAAAGAAGAGGGAGATACACGAATCAATGTAAATAAAAAGAAATTTCAACGCAATAAATGACAAAAAAGATACACAAAACCTAAATAACATATATTTCAATCTGATTTACATAATAATAAATATAACACCATAAAAAGCTCTTAAAGTGATAACATATCTCCACCTTACCTTTTTTGGAAACATCAAGGAAACGCCCATATAAAAATAATTATACACTAGTGACAGTAAACCATGAGATATCAGATATCAACTTTTAGTTGTCACCTTATTAATGTCAGAGTCCCGTTTTACTTTTTTTACGTTTTGGTTAGTTCAAGAAACTCAAAACTAGCATATATATATATATATATATATATATATATATATATATATATATATATATACATATTATATTTATATATATATATATATATATATATATATATATATATATAATATATATATATATATATATAATATATAATATATATATATATATATATATATATATATATATATATATATATATATATATATATACTATTGCTTAAACGCTCCGGTCATTTGCAGTTTTTACTAAGCACTCTATTTTATAAATATTACATTATATGTTTATTACACTCTTTAGAAATTGACAGATGACATCTGGCAGGTATTTAAAAAAGAGTGGCATATCTTCACCAGAATCATATCTTAGAACATCCACAGTGGTGTAGTTAAAATTTTTATGGTCGAAAACTCGGCGTTTAGGTCCTGACCCAATGATAAAAAAAGGTCACTTAAGCTAGCGGGGACACATGAGCTGAATCCAATTTAACCTACGTAATATTTTTTCACCAATTTTTCATTAATTTATTACCACCCTAATAATTTTTCACCACCAAACCAACCTTAAGAGGAGCGATTCTGCTGGCTTAAGGTTCAAGCTAACAGAATTCAAAAAAAAAAACTTTTTGTTGATGCCATATGTTTTCACCCATTTTTTACTAATTTATTACCACCCTAATATTTTTTCACCACCAAACCACCCTTAATCGGAACGATTCTGCTGGCTTAAGGTTCAAGCTAGCAGAATTCAGAAAAAAAAACTTTTTGTTGATGGCATATTTTTTCACTAATTTTTCACTAATTTATTACCACCCTAATAATTTTTCACCACCAAACCACCCTTAATGGGAGAGATTCTGCTGGCTTAAGGTTTAAGCTAGCAGAATTAAAAAAAACTTTTTGTTAATGGCATATTTTTTCACCCACTTTTCACTAATTTATTACCACTTTAATATTTTTTCACCATAAAACCACCCTTAAGGGGAGCGATTCTGCTGGCTTACGGTTCAAGCTAGCAGAATTAAAAAAAATATTCATACTATACCACAGTCTTCTGCTAGGTTTTTACGAATTTATTACAACTTTAGTAGTTTTTCACCCCTTACTATCCCTTTAACAAAAATTAAATAAATTTGTTTTTTCAAAAATACTTCAATACATTTACACGGTGTGTGTGTGTGCGAGTGTGTGTGTGAAAAACAGTTCGGTTGTAATAATTGGTATATTTAATTAAAAATTACTACTTACCTATTACTTACTAAAACTACTACAAATTTCACTGAAGATGGACTGATAAATCCGAAAACGTTTTGAACTTAATCCCCTAGGATTTTTAAAATTTAATTAAATATACCAATCACTACAGTGTTTTACTTCAATGTTCGAGTTTTTTAACTATATGATATACAACCAACTCACGGGAATGATCCCTTTTTAAGTTGTAGAATTTTATTAAAAAATAGGCAATGTACAAAACAACAATATTGCAATGATTAGCATATAAAAAGTTGGTGAAGTTGATGTTTGGGTAAATTCTAGCATTTAAAGATGTAAACTACTTTCCTTATTTGAATTTCTAGTATTTATGAGAATTATCTTCCACACTGACACATACGGATTTCAAGATTGGAGGGTTATTGGAAAACAGATCCACTATTCAACTTAAAATCTTTTTTGCAGAACATCGGAAGAAATCTTTTTCTTATAATTTTAAGGTGCTTAATCTTCATCCATAATCCAATGGGACCGAATGTTATTCCTGAAGATCGGTTTTATAGAATAAGAACAGTTATAGACTTTTTAATAATAAAATGACTGCTCTGCGTTATCCAGTAAAAGAATTGTCGCTAGATGAATCGATGGTACCGTGGAAAGTTAGACTTAGTTTTAAACAATATACAAGACATAAAAGACGATATCAAGGTTAGAATTAATTCGTAAATTAATTTATAAAAAAGCAAAGAAAGACGGAATATCGCACGCGAACATTTACCTATAAATAATTGCTAATAAATCGGACAAACGCGAAACGAAATCGAAAAGATGCAGAGTATGTCCTATCCTAAAAATAAGAAAAAACCCAATTTATGAATGTGTGGATTGTGCTGAGAAACCAGATCTCTCCGTGGGCGATTCTTTCAAACACTTCCATAAACAAAATAAATAAGTTAATATTTTTTTGTAATAACCTTTAATTTCTACCTATATTCAACTGACAATGAATGAACAATCGACAAAAAATTAAAATATAAATATCTTTAAATTTTTAAAATGCTGCTAATATAAATTTATTTTACTACGCAAATAATCTATATCAGCTGTTCTGACCAACCGGTAATTTCGGTCTCATTTGAATATCCCTACTTAAAATATTTATATTCTAAAATGTTTTCCAATATAAAGTCTTTATGTTATACACTTAATCTTAAAATTATGTTTTGACCAATCGTTGATACTATTCTTATTTAAATAATATTATAATATATATATATATATATATATATATATATATATATATATTATAAAATATTAAATACCTAAATTATTTTTCAAATTTTCATCTACCTAATGAATACAAATCTTTTAACAATAGGTGCGCACGGTCCCGACCCTCCTTTACAATCAGTTAAATAATGTAATAGACGTAATAAAATTATTTCAATTTGAATATTTCTTACCTGGTAATTTATTCTGTGAAATATAAAAATTCCATTGTATTTACTAAAACTTAACTTGATTTCAGTTATTTTATAATCATAAAAGGGACTAACGATTCGATTTCGCTTAGCCATGTAATACGACTCGAATCAGAGTCACTTTTTTAAAACAGGTAAAATTTATAGTTTTTGGAATAAAGTGTTTTTATATTTATAATATTTAAACATTGAAAAAATAAATATTAGTTAGTATAGAATAACATTTGAAAATGTTTTTCAATTAGGGTAGTTGAGAAAAACATGACTAGGCTGGTAAAAATATAGTAAAATTCTAGCAGAGCACTCTTGTGTTTTCAAAAAGATTTTTTATTCACCTAGCGTCAATGTGTATCTTGTTGGATGTTTCCCATTAACTGAGGCTTAGGGGTCAAAAATTATAAGGGTGGATCAAATTTAGTAAAAACCAGGCAAGCAATTTATATTTTCAGTTACAAGTAGAATACAGTAAAATTATAAAAATAGATTTTTTATCACCTTAAATTTTAACGTAGTAGAATTATTGACTCCTCATAGAGGGTAGTTGAAGGGTGAAAAATTACTAAGATGGTAATGTATTAGTACAAATCTAGCATAATACTGTAGTATCTCATATTTCCGAAAAGATTTGCTTTGCATTCAACTAGCGTAAATATGTAGATGGTGGAATTGGTGAAGTTGGTTAACATTTAGTAAAAACTAACCAGAGAGTTTCTTATTTTATTTATAAATAGTATTTAGTAAAATTATAAAACAAAACTTTTTCATCTTTAATTTAAACGTAGCAGAACTATTGACTTCCACTAAGGATTAGTCGAGGGATAAAAAATTACTAAGTTGGTAATAAATTCGTAAAAACTTAGCAAAACACTGTGGTATAAATCATAAATAATTTTTTTTAATTACGCTGGCTCGAACATTAGCTAGGAGGAACGTTTCCAAATAAGATTGGTTTAGAGATGGAAACTTATCAGGGTAAAAATACGTTTTTATGTCAGTTAACTAGTAATCAGTAAAGATTTTTTTCACGTTAAATTTTAACCTAACAGAATTATTGACTTATCACAAGGGGTAGTTTAGGTAAAGAATATAGACTCTAAGCGTCTATATTCTTTGGTTTAGGTGTGAAAAATTACTAGGGTGGTAATAAATTAGTAAAAATTGGGTGAAAAAATATGCCATCAACAAAAAGTTTTTCTTTTTTAATTCTGCCATCTTGAACCTTAAGCCAGAAGAACCGCTCCCATTAAGGGTGGTTTGGTGGTGAAAAATTATTAGGGTGGTAATAAATTAGTGAAAAATGGGTGAAAAAATATGTCATCAACAAAAAGTTTTTTTTTTTGAATTCTGCTAGCTTGAACCTTAAGCGAACAGAATCGCTCCCATTAAGGGTGGTTTGGTGGTGAAAAATTATTAAGGTGTTAATAAATTAGTGAAAAATGGGTGAAAAAATAATACGTAGGTTAAATTGGATTCCGCTCATGTGTCCCCGCTAGCTTAAGGGTCCTGATAAAAAATGGGTAGCGATAGATTACTCTGGTTGAGAAGCTAAATTTTTTTTTCATGTAAAATCCTCTATAGGGTTTTAGTGACAAGGTTTGGCCACAACCATATGACTAGGTATTTTAAATAAATAAAGAAATATTTATATTCAATACCCTAATATTTGTATATTAGAATATTTTACCTTATGTAGGGAAATAATGTGAGAAATGCATTGCAGAAAACAGAGCTGCATTACAAAAAGAAATTGGGATATAAAACAAATTGCGTTCATAATGAAGTCAAAGCTTGCAAAATAAAGAAAAAAATTCATTGTTACATTCAAATCGTTCTGTCGTATTTTATACTAAATATAGGGCGGAAATCACTTATGGAATAAAATTATTCCTGTTCTTGTTTGAAAAAATTATAAAAACCACTGAAAAACGTCGTTATATTTAAATATGCGCTTTTTTAAACATAAATTTAAATGTACAGGCAAGCCTAGCCTAGTCCAAAAACGGTATTTTTATTGGAACGCCCTGCATATTTATATATTCTTAAAAGCTCTTTAACAACCTGAGCTCAACGAACTATATCATGAAGAGTATATTATGGTTATTACAGGGTAAAATGTTGCAATTATATAGTGTGGAAACCACTTATGAAATAAAATTTAAATATACATGGAGATTCACGCACGTATGGCATAGTCCATCATCTTTATTTCTAACAGAAAACCGTTTATATTTTTTAAAATCTTCTTAACAACTTAATAATATTATATAGGGTCTATTATGAATAATAAAAAGTGAATTCTGGTTAAACGACAATATGTGTTCTGAAATTATTTTGTCCTTCTTAGCCTTGAAAGATATCAAAATTAATTTAACGACGCTAGGAAATTTTTTAGTACCAAATAATTAGGAATCTCGCGCACTAACTTACTATCATAAATATGTAAATTTCTATTCACTGTAAATTTAGTAATTGTATTTTATTTTGTTAAATTTTAAACGTATTATTAAAGTTAATTTGTGCAGTACATGATTGTGTGTATTATTTATTAAATTAGTCGAAATATATAAAAATCTGAATTTAGTTTAACTCTTAGCAAAAATCTGTCATTACTCTTATAGTGGTTTGGCAGTCTAATATGAATCCTTGATACATATTTAATCTGTTTATAATACCGATTCCAGTATTTTGGCACGCCGTATTAGCTGATACAGATATAGCAGATGCTAATATATGTTTTTGAAATCACCTGGTGGTCTTCAAAAGTGTTTGTTGTCTGAGATATCGTATCTTCTTCTTTATATACCATGTCCTTTCAGAACGTTGGTTAATATCATAGCTATGGTAATTTTATTCACTGCCACCCTAAATGGCATGCTTTTATCAATATCATACCATCTCGCAAGTTCTTCAACCATGAAGTCTTTCTTCGTCCTGGACTGCATTTGCCTGATATTTTCGCTTGTAGTAGTATCTTGCATTAATAAAAAATATGGTTAACTCTGCCACAAAGTATTTACGTATTCCATAACTGATATATTCAATAAGAAGTCGTGTTTCTGCTTGTTTCTGCAGTACTTCAGCCCTATTAATGCACGTCCATGCAATATAATTTTTGTTATATGCTTAACCAGTTAAAGTTATTACAGATATTATGTTCGTATTGAGGCTTTTCTCCAGTTGCAATTACAACGGAAGTACTTCTCTTAACAAATACCTCTTATTAAGGTTACATGATTGGCAACTTACAAACAGAGAAGATATGTTAAAATTTATTGATCTTACTAGGTATATGAGCCTAGCTCGAATGCCTCCTTGCACCTAGTACCATAAGACGAAATTGCTTCGAGGCGGTACTTAGAATGTAGCACATACCAGATAATTCAGATTACAAAGAAGAAGCAATAAGGAGAAAATATTGTTGTTGTCGGATTTTTTCGTCAAAAAAACAAAAAATCTATACCGCAGGAAAACTTTGTGTATCGCCTAAAGTGTAACTTAATTTCAAGGAAGACTAGTAATAAAACAATATATTCCCTAGAAAATACACAAATATGGTGACAATGACCTTAAACGAAGATATTTGCAGAAGATTGGAAGCATTTGAGACGTGGCTATATCGGAGAATACTTAAGATCCCGTTGACTTGCCGAGTCACAAATAAGTGGTCTTCAGAAGAATGAAGAAGAACCTAGAAGTACTAAAGTTGAAATTTTTCACAATATGCGAAATGAATCCAGATATGCCCTCCTACAAGCCATCACGCATGAAAAAATATTTGAAGGGCAAAGTTTAGGAAAAAGAGGAGCATTCTGGTTAAATAACCTAAAACCTGGTTCAACACAACATCTGTGCAGCTTTTCCGTGCTGCTGCAGATAAGACAAAGTTTGCGATGCAAAGCTGTGTTGCGGAGAGGAATAGAGGAGCCTTGGTTCACACAAATATTGTGATGAATCTTTTTAAAAACCTTTTCAACGCAGGTCGTACTAATTGAGGCTAATAGCCTCTTAAATAACAAAATACATTTGCTAAAGAAAATAACAGCGGAATTTGTATCATAAAATGGCACTATATGTGTGACGTGCTTATTCTGTGAACAAAGCATACCGACACCTTTAAAACTATTAAAAGATTTACGGGGACTATAAATGAATCAGATGACATAATAGACTCTCTCTTCACACTTGACCCACTGGAGGGAGTTGAGTGGTCGGCGAGATATCGGATATGATCTGTTTGCATAGATTTATGTCTCTGGTCATTTCGATTTGTGCTTTATTGACTAGGAAAAAGACTTCGATAGAGTCAGACATGAGAAACTTATATCAATACTTATACTAAATTGATTATCGTTTGTGATGCCAAACTGATACCATAAATAAAATTTTTTTTTTCCATTTTTCATTGCCATTTTCAATACACTGAAAAACTGTGCCAGATACAGAGCTCTAGGGAAATATTGACAGATGTAGGAGAGACAGAAAGAAGTTAGTTAACAGGTTTCTTTAATACAATTATGCAAGTAAAACAAATTCCAGATGTATGGGGAACAATATAATATTAGTATCTTTAAAAAAAAAAACGAAAGAGACATAAAACAATACAAAATTTACGTGGCCATAAATCGTTAAAGAATTAGTCACAACATGAAAATATGACAGAAAATAAGACAGTAATTTACAGACGGATACGTGAATAAACCACAATCTCAGAAAATCAATTAGGATCTACGCAAGACTGATCAAAAACAATTGCAATTTTCACTATAGGGTAGCTAATAAAATATACAGGAATACAGATAAACACGCTTATATGATATTGATTAAGTATACGATAAAGTTCCTTGAGAGATTCTGTAATGTGAGCTTAGTTAGAAAGGATTTCCAGGTGAGTATATAAAAATTGTAGAAGACATATATGAGTGACTAACAACAAGTGCTGGGACAGTTGTCTAAGAGACTGGTAATATTCATGAGAAAGACGGATTGCATGAGGGCTTAGTGGGTAGTCTTTCTTTATAGTTAATTCTCGGTAATAGTAGAAAATGCTAATAGGGATTTAGATTAGAAAAAAAAAATAGTAGAAATAAGCTCTTGTAGAAAAATATTTAATATTTAAAGGGACAAAAACAGAATATTTGGAATGTTAATTTAAAGATGGATTTACTACAAGTAAAACGATAACTTCTCATAGTAAAATAATTGCTAAAAGTAATAGTTTTAATTACTTTCAACCAGAATAAAACTAAAAATGACTATATTAGGGGTAGTCTAGGAGTGTCATTAACTAATCCCATTAATGGAAGACTGAGGATTGCATGAGAGTTCAGTAGGTAGTCTTTATTTATAGGTAGGTAGGTGGTATTGATACGCATGTGGAATTTGTGACTATACGTGTGAAGGAAGTAAATGTGGTATGCTGCTCTATTTTACCGAATTAAACGGCGGAGAATTATGAAAGTAGACTTGATGAGATTGTGAATCAGGTAAGATTATTGGAAAGAGATTGTGTAGTGCTGGCGGATTTAATCAGTAGATGAAAAAAAAAATGCCTTATTGATGTAGCGAAGAGATCGCTAATAAGAAGAAGGAATGCATTGCCATCAAAAGACATGCTAAGAGGCCAAGCAGTAGAGGAAAATTAACCGAAGCTAGGAGAATGGATATAGTATACAATGCGTGAAAGAAGGAACTTAACAGGAAGATCCGAGTCGAGAAAAAAAGGCACTGAAAAGAATTGTGTGGCAAGTTGGATGAGGATGTTTTGGGTCAGGGGTACAAAATCGAAATAAACCAGTTCAAGCTGTGCCCTCTGTATGACATGCTACTGGACAGGAAGATTGAGGTTACAGGAGAGCTGTTTCCACTCGACCGTTAACATAGAGTGCATAGGTACGTCGAAGCTAAGTGAGCTGTGCCTTTTACCATAAACGAACTCAACGAAGCGTTGAGTGCCCTTAAGGCATGAAAGGCTCTGGGGCTTGATGGAATACCACCAGAAGTGGTGAAACGCATTGGCAGTACGGAACCGACGTGACTTTTGAAACACATGAATGCACTGTTTGAAACTCAGCAATTTTTGGCAAATTGAAAGATCTTGAGGCTCGTGCTACTCCCAAAAGGGAAAGACAAGTATCGACTTGTTTGCTTTCTGTCGTGCATAGGTAAATTATACGAGACGTTTCTAAGAGGTCAGATAGACACAGTCATTAAAGAGTCAAGCGGGCTGTCACTCAGGTAGTACGGTTTCAGAAATAACAGGAGCACGGTGGATGCGCTGATGAAAATCTTCCGGGAGTTGCGCGGGGTGGAAGTTAACCAGAGGTGAGCAATACTCCTGTTGTTTGACGTCTGGAATGCTTTCAACACTTTAAAACGGTAAAAGATAATGAAGGCTTTACCAGAGAGAAGGTGTCCGAGGTACTTGATGAATTTCGTTTCGGAATATCAGTCAGAGAGGAAAATTGTGGTAGAAAAAGGAATGGTATTTGAAGTGACGGCTGGAGTGCCTCATTGATCGATACTGGGATCGACGCTGTGGAACTTGGCATATGACGGGGTTGTGAGCCAACAATATGGAGAGGGTGTAACTCCTTTTGCATTTGCGGAGGACTTCGCTATGCTGGTACCGGCGCAGGACAGGAAGGACCTTTTCTATGGTGCACAGCGTACATGCGACCAAGTCTAGGAATGTACGAGAATGTATGACCTAGAACTGGCTGCAGGCACGACCGAGGTTATAGTTCTCAAGGGACCAAGGAAAAGGAATGAAATAACATTCGAATGTGCAGAAAAGAGAGTAGCTCCAAAAAAATACGTGAGGTATTTGGGTGTAACTCTGAGTCGAAAAGGAAAGTAGGGAGGGCATGTAAAGGCGGTGACCCAAAGAGCTGCGGTGAGATCCGCTACGTTAGAGGGATGATGGCCCACATTCTGTTATGTAATCATTCGTCCTCGACACTGCGCGGATACTGGGTTCTGCAGTTTAAATAAAGGCCTACAGAAAAAAAACCTCAGAGCTGATAGAAAGAGTCTATTAAGGGTGGCACGTGCATACAGTATAGTCTCTGCCAAGGCGCTGGGAGTTATCACTGGGTCTATTTTGATGCACGCGCTAGTGAAAAAAAGAGGCACAATATACGAGAGAAAAAATGAAGCCATAGCAACAGAACGTTTATAAAAAGAAAAAAAATAGAGGTCAATAATGGTGTGGCAGGAGGAATGGGACGAGATGAGAAAGGTGGTGCAGTGGACGAAGTCGCTGATCTTTAATCTGGGAAAATGGATGGATTGCGGGACTGATGGACTACTTCTTGACGTAGAGGCTCACAGAACATGTTGCTTCAGGGCATACCTTTACAGATTTCGAAAGGCAGAAAATGACAAATGCCTGTACTGTAAAATATCGAATACTGTCTCACACACTATATTGGTATGCGATAGATAAACAGACAAGAGAAGCCTGTTTAAGAGAGAGCTAGAAAATAGGGTGCAATCAGTCACGGAACGGGTACAGGAGATGGTTAGGTGATACTTAGGTCGTCCGGTCGGTGAAGAGCAGTTTAGGGATGTGTAGACAGAGCATTCTCTCTACAGATATCTGTTGGCCGAACGCAGAACTCATGGTTGAAGAATCTACGTAATTGGTATCAATGTAGATCGATTAATTTGTTTAGAGCAGCAAGTTCAAAAATAAAAAGAGCCATTATGATTGACAACATTCGTACGGAGACGGCACTATAAGAAGAAGAAGAGAGAACATTGGAGAGAAAGAAACAAGTAGAAGCAAGTAAGTAGATGAGGCAGATTAAGAATGGGTGAGATTGAACATGAACAGGAAGAAACAGGCGTGACGGCTTTCACGGCAAATTCACTGTTGAGGAAGGTATTTTTTTAGCAGGTAAGTCTCTGGCATTGACGGCGATGGTGTCCGAAAACAACCCCTACGTGCGGTCTCGAATATAATAGTGGCCACGCTGGAGGAATCCTTCATATCCGGGGCTAAAACTTGGTTCTGACCACCTTCTAGGACCAAGGTAATATTTCGAATATTTGGACCACATCCTCTCATAAAAGACGAAAAAAAAAATTAAAATGATTCGGGCACGAGAATTGCGATGATGACATGAATTATTACAAAGTATTTAAACATACTAAATATTATAACTTTTTAAATTGGGTACTAGGTACACATTTTATTTGTATTTTTTACATCTTTTAGATATTTATTTAAATCTGTCTTTAGAGTTAAAATTGTTTTTGTTTCCTTTTATATTCTTTTTTTATAAGCATCCCTTTTCTGTTTTTTAAGGTTTTAAAAAAAATAATTTTAAAAAAATGCCCGTTTTTGGGAGAATTCTGAATTTTCTCCTTTTATTTTTCATTTTTTTTTTGTTTATATCTTTTGCATGAACTCTACTGTCTTTACAAGCTCCTCCATTTTCTCCAACAACTAAACAACGGACCTTGGAGGGACAAAGGGTACGAATTTTCTAATCTTTCTTCCTAGCATTTCGGATTACTGAGTACTTCTCCACGTACACAGATATGGAGAGAGGGATAACTAACTGGACATCATTATGTCCCAGGTATAAAGAAAGGCCCACAAGAAAATGGCTCGACGACGTAGAAAAACATATAAGAGCAGTAAATATCAAGGACCTAAAAATTCAATGTAACGACAGAATTAAAAAAGAAAAGAGTAATGACAGCAGTAAAAATATATAGCAAGTTATAACAACGAGAAATAATCCTCCATACCACAGAATAAAATTTTTAAAACGCCCTACCGTTTAATAGAGTTTCCAGGGATTGCAAGGCTTTGAGGATGATAATGATAAACTACATAAAGTATTGTGGGTTACTTGTTGATTGATGGTAGCAAGGTATAATTTTCTCTTAAATATAAACATTATCAGAACAATATACAATTACAATATTTAAGCAACACATGGCCACTTGTTATTTAGAAAGATATTTTTGGTTTATATTATATATTTCATAAAATATTGTAATCTAGAGTATTTGTAACGGATTGAAATTGATGATGATGATGTTGTATGTGTGTATGATGTAACACGAAACAAATTTTAAATATCGCCCACATCAAAATGTACTACCCTTTATAAAAATTACGATTTATTTTAGAAATTTTGTTGTCAATATCTATATTTCTTTATTCGTTTTCTAAAATGACGTCTTTTGGATACTCTAATTCATCTTCTGTATACACACACATGTTTAAAACCGACAATCTAATTCAAAAATAATACCCATATGAAGGTTTTTTATGTTTGTAGTTTAAAAAACTATTTAAGTTAGAAAATTTATATATAATATCCGGTTTATAACGTTTTACGTCTTCCGATTTAAAGTATCTATTCACATCTATAGATGCAGTCTCCTGATCGCAGATCTCTCTCTGACATTGCCTCTTGGATTCCATTAAGCCATGTTGTTTTGGGTCTTCGTCGCTTTTTTCGCTCAGGTGGCTGCCAATCCAATATTATCCTTCGGTAGGTGAAGGTCTGTTATTCTCAGTACATGTGTGTACCAAATAAGCTGTTTTTGCTGTATTTCTTCTATGAAGGTGATTATTGTGTTTATGATTTGTCGTATTTGATATATCTGCTGATCTGCGCCAAAAATCTATTTTCTGAACAAGGAC
Source organism: Diabrotica undecimpunctata (assembly GCF_040954645.1). Classification (NCBI taxonomy): domain Eukaryota; kingdom Metazoa; phylum Arthropoda; class Insecta; order Coleoptera; family Chrysomelidae; genus Diabrotica; species Diabrotica undecimpunctata. The sequence continues at coordinate 84,174,046 of NC_092807.1, forward strand.
TTTTTGATCTGTTCTCTTATAGTACAAGATACCAACACACGATCACTACGTTTATACAGCAGTGATCAAAGTAACATTTAAAATTAAAATACATTGAAACTAGTTTGTCAGTTAAAAAGTGGCCCCAATTTTTTTTTATGTTAATATAGTAATTAATTTTTGACGAAAATTTTATTTCGTTCAATTATACCTATTTGAAATAAAATACGCTGCTCATGACATACTTGCATGTTTTTATATCAAATTAAAGCTAATTTTTTCTTAATAATGATAAAAATTTTCTGAGCAAGAATGGTCAAATAATTGAGGTTGCCAGCTGTTAAAATCGCGAGGTATCAAAGATAAAATATAAGACAGGTAGAGCGAATTATGAATATTTTTTTGAAAAACACTGTTTTAAAAAGCACAAACACATAAAATAAACTCTTATTTACACTAGCAAAGATTTAAGTTACAATTTAAAATATATTATTCAGATTTCAAATACAAATATATCGGATTAATATCACATTAATGTCAGACTGGTTAGATTTTACAATGTTTTATTTATAATAAATACACTTTCTGAATTTGCTGTTATAGTACGTCGCAATTGATGTTGCAAGGTTTCAGAAGGTTCTGTGCTGAGGCGGTAACTTCATATTGAATTCGCGTGATCGGTTATACTGAATTCTAGCGGTCATTCTACTATAACTACTTTATCCTCTGAAGAAGTTTTGCGAGGGACGAACAAAACTTTTGCATTGGCTTCTTCTGGAGTTTCGTTACTAGAATTTTGTACCTGTTACATAAATAAGCCAGATAATTTTAATAAAGATACAGTACTTGTCCAAAAATGGTAACGTCTATGGTTCCACGATTTTGGGTTTATTGTCTCCAGTCTCCTGTTAAATTTAATTGGTCCAGAATATTCCTTGCTTGCAATAAATGGTTAATGTTAAAAATGCATTTATTGAGATTCTTGTTAATTGTATTATTTTTCTTACTTATTATTTATTCGTCTCCATTTTTTGGTTGTCTGTTAGTAATGTAAACATTTGCTTGTTTCAGGTTAATGAGAATTATTCCTGAGTTGTCATTCAGGTTCTTGGTCTTGAATTCCTTTCCGATCGTTAGGGTAAATTTGTGGAAAAAGTTCATAATTAGTTTTTGACTTAGGTTGATGTTTTATACTTTTCTTACGAACTGTGGCTTTTAATGTATTAACAGTAACTTCGGTATTTTCTTTTATAAGATTTTCAGAATATCGCGGAAGTAATTTGTTTCTGGTGACTGTTTTCCGGGTATAAATTTTTGTGCTTGGTTTATACGTAATGGGGTCTCGATTTGTTTCTGTTTTCGATTACTTTCTCGTTGTTTTTTTGTATATGTCGGTTTACTTCCTTCAAAGGTAAACGTCAAATGGATCTTTTGCGGCGATATGTCCGTTTAGGATATCAACTTGGTTGCTAAATATATGGAATTATTGTACCCAATTCTAGCGTATACCATTTGTTCTTTTAGCTATAACTTTGCTTTGGTGTTTTTTAATATCCGAAGATGTTTAATTAGTGTAGAATGAAATCTCTCAATCATCCCGTTGGATTGCGGATTCTCTGGCGTCTTATAGTGGATTGAGATTTTATGTGAGTCGATAAATCCTTGTCTTACCCTATTTTTAATCGTTTGATCGCCCATCGGCTACTATCATTGTTGGGAATTCGTGGTGTATTACAAAAATTAATACACCGTTGAGTACATTGATGGCATTTGCTCCATCTATTTTGTAGGCTTGTCCATTCTTTGAAAGTCTGTCATATTTATTTTCTTGGCCTATATCGCAAAGTTTATGACATCTTCTATGTCTTTCTTCATATAAGTCGGTAATATAATTTTCTTATTTTTGGTTTTCTAATTCAGCTATTTCTCTATCGTTAGCTTTTCCTTCGTAATAGTTCTTTATAAGTTCCTTTTGTTTTTCTTCGAAGTTAAGATTTTCCAATAAAAGATTACATTTTACCAGGTCGTATTAGTTGTTTTTAAACGTTTTTCTCATATTTTCGCAATTTTCTGCAAAGACTTCTTCCTCTTTAAATGAAATTGCATACTTCTTTTTCGGGTTGAGGTGCTCTTTGAAAAATTTTATAGTATCGACTTGTAAATGATCTTTGATAGCTGAATATGATAACGCTTTTAATTAGGAAAAGTTTGGGAATTCCTGGAGGTCGTGGGATGTAGTGGACGGTTTTGATAATAATTTGGTTATTGTAAAAGTTAAGTGGCTTTTCTGAAATAGGTATGCCAAGAACTGGATTTGCTGCTGCTGTATGTATTGTTTCATTTTCGTCTTTGTCTATGTTTTGATCTTCTTTTTCAACCATATTGTCTAAAAAAATTTCTGTGATTAATTTATTTGCTTTTTTTATTACAATCTCGTTGACTATTCAATCTTCATCTGGATTATTATATGTTGACCATCCATCATCTTCCATGTTGCCTAAATCATCAAAAACTTCCTTAATTTATGAATCAATGTTCTTAATTTCTTTTGTGTGTATTTGAATTCGAGACAATGCATCTGCGTTGGTGTTGACTTTGCCTTTTTGTAAATTACCTGATAGTCAAATTCTTCTACTTGTAGTCTCCAACGTACTAATTTAGAGTTCCGTTCCTTTTTGCAAGGAGGGGGGTGATCTAAAAGTATTTTAAATTTCCTCCCAAATTAAGCAACCGCTTTACCACTGCCAACTAGTTCTTGGAAAAGTACGGCTCCAATAGCGTATTTACTGGCAACTGTTGTGAGATTAAATGATTTGGAAAAATTCGGGTTATGCAACAACGGCTCGTTCATTAATAATTTTTTGCATAAAGCATTCTACAAATTCAGGTGTATGTTTGATTTTGGCATCCTTTTTCAAGCATTTCGTTAGAGGTTTTGTGATTTTTGCAAAATCTCGAATAAACTTCCTGTAATATTCCAGAAGTCCAAGAAATCCTCTTATTTCTTTTGCTGTTTTTGGAATTGGGTATTTTTCGATCGCTTCTATTTTCGCTGGATTTGGTTTTATTCCTTCTTGTGCGACTACATTTCCTATGAAATTAACTTCCTTCCTAAGAACTCACATCTATCGACTTTGATTTTTAATCGGGCTTTTCTTATTCGTAGAAATACATTTGTGAGATAAGACAGATCTCTTCTTGGAGTCCTTTTAATACGTTGTCTATCATGCGTTGGAACGTGGACGGAGCATTCTTAAGTCCAAATGGCATTCTTACATATTCGTAGTGTCTATTTCCCTCATTAAATGCTGTTTTTGCTTTACTTCTTCCTTATGTACATATCGATACCGGTATGATTTCGTATATGAGCCGGTATATGCTCTTCATCTTTAATTTTTATTTGGTGTTTAATTTCGTTGGTAAAGCTTAGAGGACTGCACAGGTGGCGAACTTGTTCCTCTTCTTCTTGGTTAAGTTGTTCGGTTTAAATCAAGTCGTCGATATCTTGCCTGTATTCTGGTCCGGAGGTTGTTTCTTTGGAATATATATAAAAATATTTGATGTATATTTCCTTAGTATCAAGTGGTTCCGTAAGGAAAAGATGAATAGGTTCTGACGTGAAGTTGGCAATTTCAATCCATGCGAGATGGTTAGTAAGAGATTCTCGTACTACGACGCCTTCCAGAATTTGTCTGGGAATAATTATAAGTCCCTTTTTTACGTTTACTGAAACTTTGACTTGGCTAATTGAATTTGGTTTTAAGTGAATGGAATAAAATTGTGTTTTATTTTTTTCATAATATTAAATAGGGATTGTAGAATTTTTTTTAACTAAAAGTGATTTAGGAAAGTTTAGTTGGGCTTCAACGTGTTTTAAATTGTCGAGGCCAAAAAGGCAATCAAAATTATTGTGAAATTTCAATAGATAAAGTTTCATCTGGTTATCAGAATTTATTTCTGAAAATGAAGGAATTTCAGCACAATATTTTTGTGAATAATTTTGAAATATCGATGTATTTACGGAAGATTCATGTTTTATGTAATTTTGAAAATATAAAGAAGCTATTTCTGGATTAAGAAGATATTTTGCGGATCCTGTATCGATAAGATGTCGTAAAGGAGGCTTAGAAATTTTGATATGGTAGCTTCCTATTATCTGAAAATGAAGGGAGTTTTATTAAGTTTCGGCTGCTTCCCCTGGGTCCTCTGGAAAATTTATCTTCTTCGTATTCTGGTTGTTGATTGTCGTGAGCATCTTTGAAATTTCCGTAATCAGGTTCATAGTACTGGTAGTTGGCATTATCTTCTTCCCTATCTTGTTGGGATTTGGTGTCAAATTTAGGCAGCCCTTGTTTGTGGTACCTGATATTCCACTCATAGGTGTCGGTCTAGGCTGCTGTGATTGTCCCGGTTTGGGTACCCATACATTTGTCTGGTTCTGAGATCTGAATGTTGAAGGGTTTGAATTTTGTCTAAATTGTTTGAAGTTTGGCTGCCGAAGTGACTGTTGGAACTGAGTCTGTGGGTAGAATTGCCTAACCGGTTGCTGCTATTGCGGAGGTGCAAAATTTGACTGTTAATAGAATGGTCTTTAGATGGGTACTTGATGAGGTGGTCTTTGCAATCGACGTTCTTGGTAATTTTTGTTCCTTCCTGATGTTTTGGATTAAGTTATCTGATTTTTTTTTTAAATTTCGTACATTGTTTTCTTCTTGCACATATTGTATTGCTGTTGCTAAATTTCCTGGTATTATTGCTCTAATAACCGAACACATTGGTCTCGTATCCTTGCTAGGAATGTTGTGAGAACTTGTTGACGGAAAAATTCTTGTTTGCTTCTTTATATATCAGCATTTACAGTATGTAGTTCTATCTAGTTGTTAATACAGCTTAAAAGTCTGAATATTTTTTCGTAAAAATGCATGATAGATTCCGTTGAGCCTTGTTTTAAATTAACCAGGTCCCTTGTAAGCGAACTTTTGTCTCTCTGATCTCCAAAATTTTGCATTTTTTAATGCAAAAAAACGCATTTTTTATTGCATCCCAAGTTTCACATCCATATAAAGATATTACTTTTTTAGCTCTACCTGTTAATTTACTTATAACACCTTGAAGCAAAAATTTATTTTGTATATTAGCTGGATTAATGGTTTAGAAGTATTGTTGATACTTAATAAATTCGTGAAGTTCATTTGGATTTTCGTCAAAATTTGAAAAAATGCATTAATTTTATACATCAAATTGTGGAACTGTCAAATTATCTATATTCATAGGACTCTTAATAAATCTATCTCTTCTCAGTTATTTAATTTTTTGTTTAAATTAGCTTCTAAATCTAACTCATGTCATCTAAGCACTTAGAGGAGTCTGACAAAAAGTCTTGTTCGTTAAATATATATTTTCTTAATTCTAAGTAATAAAATTCTCTTAGAAAACAAAGATGATGCTGATGTTCATTCCTTCGATCGTGAAGACTTCTAACTTCTAATTCCTTCGGGTGAACTCTCTGCAGGCCGTTTCCCTAGGGCTGCTTCTTGGAATAGTGGACAAGCACTTAGAAGTGACGACGATCTTTAAAGACTCTTCCACTGCCTTACTGTTTCTGCTCCAATTATGAATGTTCTTTTGAAAAAACCTTAAAAAGCACAAACACTCAAAATTAACTTTTATTTACACTAGCAAAGATTTTAGTTATAATTCAAAATATATTATTCAGACTTCAAATACAAATATTGTATATCAGATTAATATCTCACTAATATCAGTTGCTGAATTTGCTGTTATAGTATGTCGCAATTTATGTTGAAAGGTTCCAGAAGGTTCGGTGCTAATAGGCAGTAACTTCTTATTGAATTCGCTTGATCGAATATACTGAATTCTAGCGGTAATTGTACTATAACTACTCCATCCTCTGAAGAAGTTTTGTGAGAGACGAAAAAATCTTTTGCATTGGCTTCTTCTGGAGTTTCCTTGCTAGAATTTTGTTATAGAATACCTGTAACATATATAATCCAGATAATTTTAATAAAGATATATACAGGAATTGTCCAAAAATGGTTACGTCTATGGTTCCACGATTTTGGGTTAATTGTCTCGAGTCTCCTATTAAATTTAATTGGTCCAGAATATTCCTTGCTTGCAATTAATGGTTAATGTTAAAAACTATAACTAGCACTATGCTACTGGTTTAAAGTGTCAGTTGTGTGAGATTTTAAAGCATGCGTCGATAGATATATAATAATAGAGAGATATTGCAGAGTCAATTTTGCACTTGCTGTATTACACCACGCGTTATTTTGACAGTATAGCATGCGCAGATGTGATATTTGGCTTACGCGGAGTTATTGAAAATACGGCCTGCCGTTATTAGGGGAGCCGTTACGCTGTGCGTAATTCGTTGCGCTATTTTCTTTCTCAGGTTATTTGTCTTTCATCTAAACCAAGTTTATTAGTAATAATTTTCTAAAATGAGTACATCAGACAGTAGCATAATGCAACAATATAATTAATAATTTGAGATAATGATTGAGGTTACAAATTGAATAAAAGCTGAAGATCTTTAAGCCTGCTGGGATATGCGAGCCTTCTCATCACTCAAGTAATGTAGAATGCAAATGCATTTACCACTAACAGAGTTTCTAGAATTGGTACGAATAAAATCTGTTAGACGTAAAGCTCTTGCAAATGAAGGAATATCTTGTCTGCTAAACCTAAAATTTATTTTTAGATCTGCTTGCAACATATTTTCTAAATTAAATTCTTAATTTTGTGGATGTAATAGATGTTTTCCCACAATGTTATTTAAAATGATGAACTCTACATCATCATCATGAGCATTTGCTAAAATAAGTGCTTCTAAATCATGATCCATTTTCAATATTTTGCGAAAAAAAAAATGAAAAGAAAACATAAATAACGAAACAAAATATGCATAAGCTCAAGCAATATCTCTATTTGTGATGTGTCAGCCGTATGTCAACACTGTCGAAATAGCGCGGTGTAAATAGTGCAACGCAGGCACTGTTAACTTTGCAATAACTCTCTAATATAAATATCACTCTTGTCAAACTAGTGTCGTTGCGCCTTACTCTATTTTACTCTATCTTTAATATTTTGCGTTTTTAACAGCTGACAACCCCAATTTTTGACCATTTTTTCTAAGGCAACCTTATATCATTATATTAAGAAAATATTTAGTTTTAATTTTATATAAAAAACATGCATATTATACATCATGAGCTGCGTATTTTATTTAAAAGATAATTGAACAAAATTAAATATTTGTCTAAAACTAGGTACTATTAATTGAATTAAAAATATTTGCGGCTCCTTTTTTATTGGCAACCTATTATCAATATATTCCCTAACTTTAAATGTATGTAAAAATTAGAGTTTGATGGCTGGGAATGGTAGGGATCCTGCAGTGGAGTCTTGTACTATTATGAACGTAGTGATCCTGCAGTGGGATCTTAGGCTATTAGTGAATTGTTACTAGAAAAATACCAATATAGCTGATATAGCTATATCTTTTTCTGTGTAGAGGTACTTTTTGACCAGAGTAGTGAGTAAGACCTATTTTTTTTCCTTTTATGATTATTTTTTCGATTCCAGCACGTTCATATCTTTCCATATTTGCCCTAAAATAGATATATTCGGAACAAGATAAAATTACGTTTCCATCTTCTAAGTTTAGTTTATCGTTTTCAGATCCTCCTATGCATATGTATTTCGTTTGTGTTGAGTTAGCATTTGATAGTCCCCATCGCTCGTATCCCTATACTAATCGCTTTGTCATGAATTGCAGAAATTCCTAGCCTTAGTGAGGACTACTTGATCGTTCGGGAAATGAAGCATATACATGGTTGTTTCATCGTTTTGTGGTATACTTCTTCTAAAACATGATTTTCTATATTTCATCAGTGTGTCACCCAGGTGAATGTTATAGAAAAAAATTACTATTTAGTTTACCCTTAACTACAGACATTCCACTATAACAACGCAAAAACAGAGACCCGGTATTTTTTACCGGTCATTATAAAATGGAGAAAAATATTAAGTTAATAAATAAAATGCCTTATGTATTTTTCTGTAGTGTCTAGATATGGGGGAACTGGTGAAATGAGTGATTTTAATAATAAAATACAAGATTTTTAAAGAATTATCTATTAAACGATAATTTTGGTAACATTTTTGGTCTATTGAAACAAATTGAAACAAACAGTCATACATGCTATGAACAAAAAGCTCCCACTGGACCTTGTGACAATGCGAAATTGCGAACAGATCGCGCGGAGTGCGTCCAATGATCGGCACTGATCCGAATTCCGTATGACGTAGGCAAACTAAAATCCGATGCCTATGATGCGGACCTGTGGACGCTTACCTTTATGCGTTAGTGTCGTCATCTTCTTTTAATATATGTTGATCAAACATGAAAACAGTATATGCTTAGCTATATTTATGTGATTATTTAAAAATTTATTAAAATCGCCCTAAAAATCAAAAAGTTTTCTGGTAAACCTAACAGTGTAGATATATATTGTGTATTTCTAAATTTATTACAAATAATATCTTTACATAAAGCCTACAGATATTTTAAATATAGTAATTTAGTTTGCGTTATCAAACAATTTTAAATAAAATATGGGACCAGCCGATTCTAATTTCATTCAAATTCCTGAGTGAAAATACTACAATGAATCACATTCAAAGAGTTCCAATATGTTTATTTATAATACTTTTTTGTGTATTTGCATCAAATTTGCACTGCAGAACTAAGAATTGTCGAATGGTTAAGACATTAATAGAGAAAAATATGAGCCCACCAATTGTAATGGTATATTATAATAAATCTTCAATATTCGAATGGGCTTTTTCTATTAATGTCACTAAATACTTGCTTAATCCTCTTGGTAAACCATATGTTCAAATGGATACGATTGATTCAAAGAATAGCAACTACGTTTTTTTCATCGACGACTTAATTATGCTGACCAATTGTTTATTATTTTTGAATGACTTAAATGAATTTAATAATGATGGAAAATTTTTAATCAATTATCAGGGTGCTCTGTCTGAAAATGAAACACAAGATGTGTTTAGTTTACTTTGGAGTTATAATATTTACAGGTAAAAAACTGTCAAATTAAAAATTATTTTTTTAGTTTTACACCTTGCATCTGGTTCTAGTATAGGTTCCCCCTTTTCTTTAAGGTTAGTTCCTAAGACCGATTCATGTGGAAGTTACACAACTATATGACATGTACTCGTATTTGTGTAGATGAGTAGTGTAGACCATGAAGACATTGGCGGAACTAGGGGGCGAAGATGGGAGGGGGCGTTCCGTCCTTGACCTTTGAATTGTGGGGCCTCCAAATTGGCATAAAAATAGTAAAATAAAAATTAATCAAGAACGAAAAAAAAAATTTAAACATAAAACATAACAATCTGATACATAACATTAAATAGTTTTAATGTTTACTTTATGTTTTTTTATATAAAAAATTAGTACGCATTGTAATTCACGTTGCAGTCACATAAAAAGCTTATTTAAACAGTAAATAAGCAACGATATTCTAAATGCACACACATAGTGTAAGGTAGATTGAAGTAATACATCTAGTGTTTTTCAAATGTAAAAGCGTACAATATTATTTGTAGTGGACGAGTCTGTTCATGAATACTGTCATTATCAGGTTTTGAGATCACTATATCGATTTGAATTCAATGCAATTCAAATAGGTATTTTGGAATAATACAAAAATCTCTCCTGATTAACATATCGAAGAAGAAAAGTATGACACTAAGAAATTTGTGAGATTGAGAAGAAATCATTAAGTACACTGTCAGTTTGTAAGAAATGTAGAAGTTATAGAACAATAATATATCTAGAAACACAGCTTCCTCTTAGAAATTTCAGTGGCAGGGATGATGTTAATAATTTGACTTTTGGAATTAGCTTTATCATCTCAAATATATGTAAGATAGATTTTTGCTCTTTAAGATGTGAGGTAGAAATTTATAAATGTTTATTTATACGTCAATATTTTCAGGTCAGTTATTCTCACTGTAGATCAAAAACTATTGGGATGGTTTCCATACCACAGAAAAAGCGAATGTGGACAAGTTATTAACCCTGTTAAAGTATTTGAAGATATTCCATTTACTAATCGTATACCAAAAAACTTAAATGGGTGTCCGATTAGTATCAGTTGGAATATGTATGCCATTTTTATGTGGAATCCTTTTAATGAGTCTTACCCTGGAGCATTGTTCTTAGCGATGAACACTATTGCGCAAGCCATGAATTTTACACCTAACTATTTAAGAAACAATTCCGATTTTCTGGTCGAGTAAGTATTTATTATTAACTTTAGTAAGATAACGTATTACTTTATCTTTAAGCATTTAATATACTAAAACATAAGAACACAGAATTAACATATAAAAAAATTAAACTGCGTTTGATCTTGGGTTTTCCCCTCTCCAGATTTTCCAGAAGATTTCTAATGTGAACTTGTATTATCCTTTATACATTTATTATTTTGTATTTTTTATTCCTTTGATAAATAAATAATACTTTTTCTTTGAGACTAATCTCATTTAGATGATTTCTAATTTTTTATTGTATACTTTTCACGAAATGTTGTGTGCTCTTTACGCAGCGAAATATATATACCGTAGTATAGATAGTTTTTTATGGTATTAGCTAACAATAATTGTATGTAATGAGAGTTACATTTTATATTTTATTTGATTTAATAATTAGAAATAATTATCAAAAAAATTTGAAGTAAAAATTATAAATGATTTAACCTTTCTAATTGGCCAGGTTCATCGACCTTCTTCTTCTTTAGGTGTCGTGTCCGTATTCAGAGGGACTACAATTTTCTGAAATCGTTCTCTATCGGCTGCTGTGCGAAATAATTCTTTTACTGTGGTACCACACCATTGTCTAATATTACGCAGCCATGAAAGTTGCTTTCTACCAATCCATCTCTTTCCTTCCACTTTTTCTTGTCTTATAAGGCAAGTAAATGCTATTTATTTTGCCTTATAAGACATTCTCTCTAATTATCTCTATGATGTTTGCGAGCAAGAGTTCTGAATTGATCATTTTAAGAATATCGGCGTGGCGGGTGAAAGGCAAAAATTACCAAACGCCAATTTGGGCGAGATTGAGTTATAGGTTATGGTTATAACTAGACTTGCATATTTTGCACATAATGCATAAAAAATGCAAAAATGTCCAATTTTGCATATTTTTATAAAAGTGAGCATAAAGTGCATATAATTTGAAAATTTGGTGTTAACTATATATTTTTATATTCAAACTTACAGATAGCATGAAAATGCAAATATTTAATTTTGTTTTATAATCACTTGGTATTCAAATTCTTGATATAGTAACTAATAAAAGACAGCGGCTTATAGTTTTGTCACGTTTTGTCCTGGAATTAAGAATTTGTGTTTGCCAGTTTATGTCTCTAGGAAAAATTTTTATTTTGACGGTCAGTTTCACTTGGTTTCACTTTTGTTGTAAAATTGGAGGGGAAACAATGTGTATTTTTAATTGTGAATAATTATTGAGCTTTGAAAATGCCGAAAATAAGCAATGTTTCAACTTGGATAAACCCTTACAAAGAGCTATCTATGGATATGGATAAAGTTTATTGCTCATGTTGTGGCAAAACTGTAAGTACATACGTATTATTTTTTATTTTATTTTAAAAATTTACACGGTGGTACAAACAAAGATTTTAAAATTGGAGATTATGTTTAACAAAAGTACCGACACAACGCTAGTTCGCAATAAATCGATGTATTTTTTCTTTTTTCAAGCATTTTTTAAACTCCTTGCGATAAAAAATAGGATACCTATTTAAAATTCAAATCATTCAATAGTCTAATGAAAGGTCGCTAACATTTTTTTTTTCTAACAATAGCATAGTTTGCTTTAATTTTGCTAAAAAAAAAACATATTGTACCGTTTTTAAATAAAACGAGCGGTTCGAATTTATATAAATATATTTATTTATAAGTTTACAGTTCGGTAATATCTTAACAACTAAAACTAACTCATAACATCGTTACATATATGTATGTACCAAAAGTATTATTCTAGAATAATCCAAAGTAGTCCCACCTCTAATTCGCCTACGTGACCGGTTGTTCTCTCTCGCACTCGATACATCGCGAAAGTTCTCGAAGCGTTTTCGAGATGCAACCGTTACATGGGCCATGCCGAAAGCATGTTCGTAACAATATATATTGGACTTAATTAGGTGCTTTTAATTTATGCTCACAGTATTTTTTCTTTAAATGTAAACAGAAAAGACCAAGAGCCTCTTGTAAATATTTGGGGGTTCTTCTTTCTTGTACATACATTTCTTGACATTTTCCAGATTACTACACCGATTTTTATTTGATTTCATTTAAATATTTTAATTGTTATGCAAAAACGGTTCATTTTTAGTTTATTTCTACAATCTTAGATTTTAAAAATGGGTACAACTATAGAATATTTATATTCTTTTTTAGATTTTATCTGAAAAAAAATTTCAAATAGATCAGCATGTCAGAACCGCGAAACATTTAACTAAAAAAGTAAAAACCACATCCGGTGAAAAATATCAACCGTTAGTGTCCAAGTGCTTTCAGTCAAGTTCCAAAACACAAACCCAACAAGAAATTTTTAACAAAGACTTGTGTCGTGTATTAGTATCTTCTAATATACCGCTTTCAAAATTATCTAATGAAAACTTTAGTTCTTTTTTAAAAAATTATTGCAAACAAAACATTCCCAGTGAACGAACTCTAAAGAGAAATAATGTCAAGTTGTTATACTCCTCAGTTATCTATAACATAAAAGCCGAAATAGGTAATAATTATTTTTACATATGTGTGGACGAGACCACTGACTCGCCAGGAAGATACATTGTGCACTTTTTGATTAGTGTACTTAGCGATGAAACCTTTCCAAAATCGTATTTAATTTCCTGTAAGCAAGTGGAAAAAACCAACGCTTTAACAATATCACGGATTCTACAAGAAGCATTAGCAAACATTTTTCTTCCTGCTGCTGTGCCTAATAATAAATTATTCCTTATTTTATCTGATGCCGCACCATATGTGGTGAAAGCAGGACAAAATTTAAAAATATTTTATCCAAACTTAATACATGTCACTTGTTTAGCGCATGGAATAAACAGAGTTGCGGAGGAAGTAAGAAAATAATTTCCACTAGTTAACAGTTTAATAGCGAGCGTCAAAAAGGTATTCCTGAAATCACCTGTAAGAACACAATGTTACAGAGATATGCTTCCTGCTGTTCCACTGCCACCGCAACCCATTTTAACATGTTGGGGAATATGATTGGAAGCAAGCTAATTTCTATGCTGATCATTTTGTTGATTTAAAAAAAATAATTAACCATTTTACGGATGATAGTTGCCAATCTTTATTGGAAGCTAAGCAAGCCTTTCAAAATAACATCCTCTAACAGCAACTGTCATTCATAAAATCAAATTATAGTTTTGTCCAGAAAACTATAACTCAATTAGAATCCTCAAAATTATCATTGTTAGAGAGTAGTTTTAATAAAAGAATTTGAGTCTTTGTGTCAAAACGTTAAAGGTACTATAGGAAAGGAAATTTTTCAAAAATTTAAAGTAACCATGGAAAAACATAGTGGTCACCAGGTTCTTTCTGAAGTAGTTCAAGGACTAGCTGGGACATTTTCCGAACCAATTAATTTAGAACCATCTATTAGAGTAAATTTGAAAAATGCCCCAGTTACATCAGTTGATGTCGAAAGAAGTTTTTCTATTTACAAATATATGTATTCAGATAGAAGCTGATAGAAAATTAAACTAGAAATTAAAATAGAAAATTTTGAACATCATTTAATAATCTATTGTTACCACAATTCAAAATAATATTTATATGTTAAAATAATTGTATATGTTATGTATTTATAATATTTAAGTATTTTGTAAATAAAAAAATATTGTAAATTTTTTTATTACATGCATATTTTCTAGATAAATATGCATATTTTGCATAAAACACTGCATATTTTTGCATAAAATACTGCATATTTGTGCGCATATTTCATACTTTTTTATTTGCATATTTGCCTAAGTCTAGTTATAACAAAAACACTATTTGAACATTTATATTTTTTATTAGAAATTAAGAACCAAATCACAGGCACAAAAATAAAAAGGGATGTTTATTTATGTAATTGTCTAGTTAATGTGGGGGATGTGCTTGCTTTTTTGAGCACAGCTTATGAAACCGGGGCTCCAGTTTGGAAATTGCTACTCTCATTTCTTTTTCTAAGTTTATGTTTGACCTGTACTTGTTTTTAATTACTGCAACTACAGAAAAACCCGTTCTGCACAAGTACGAAGTTGCAAATGGTAATAAAACCTTTAATGCAACAGTTCTGATGGCATGATATTCATGAGAAGGAGAGCTCCAAAATTAAAACAGTTTCTCCTTGTCGTATTGAAGCTTTAGGCTGGAATGACAGGACAATTCTGTCAGTTGTTCTTCTTCCTCTGTTGAAAGTGTCAATGGCGTGGATGACAGTAAAGGGTTTCTGACCCAGTCATATTGCTCCATATCTTCAGGAAAATATTTCTCAAACTGGTCGCTCAATGATAACATGTGTTGTATAAACATATTGTTGTGAATTTATTAAAAGGTTCAATATTTATAACACTTACGGATTTAATTTATTTCTTTATTTATATTAACTTATCTGACAATAATTTATTATATCCGTACGTAACAAATTCGCGAGCCCGGATCTTGAGAATTAACTGTCCTTCCATATAAAAATGTTTTATTTTTATACATAAATCGCCGTTATCTCGAAAAGTCCAAATCATTCTTGAGTAGACGGCGAAACGGTAAAGGCAAACTGGATTTCCCTCGCATCGGTTCGACCTTTTTCTGAAAGGTCGTTCAGGTAAATTGATGCCTCTTGTAAACTCTACAACATATTAGAATAAAAACATATTACAGGTTAAAACTA
This sequence comes from Diabrotica undecimpunctata, assembly GCF_040954645.1. Classification (NCBI taxonomy): domain Eukaryota; kingdom Metazoa; phylum Arthropoda; class Insecta; order Coleoptera; family Chrysomelidae; genus Diabrotica; species Diabrotica undecimpunctata. The sequence continues at coordinate 84,189,068 of NC_092807.1, forward strand.
TGACTCATATTTTTACGTAACATTGCCCCCCTCTCAAAAGATGGTTCCTCCTGGAACCTTGTCGGGGCTAGAACTGGAACGGTATGCTGGTATCGGCAACTGGACCCTCTTTTACAACTTCCAGTTGTATAAAAATGACAAGGGACGGTTTTCTCTCCGCACCAGTAACTATGCGGATTGCAACAGACTAACACCTGGACTTCGGTGTCTTTAAAGATCTCCTCCACCATATTTCGGATAACCCTCCAATCTAATTGGCGGCACTCCAACTTTGGCATGGCTAACTTTTGCACGTCGGACTCTAGTACGTGCTCTCTCAATTGAAGTAAGGCTTCCCATACATCTCGGTAGGTAGGTTGGTCACGGGCAGTGTCTTTTGTTACCAGGTAGAAAAGGTAACGTGATGCATCTTGGAGTTTCAAGGTTTTACCGGGAGCTGGCACTTGGCATTGAAGTTCTGCAACTCGACCAAACTTCCTTCGAAAGACGGATGCCAACCCTGGTGCGTCTTTGATACTGGCCGGGATGGTAAGGGCCAGCGAGTAGTCATCGGGGAGCGCGAGTAGATCTTGCTTTTCTTCAGTGGTAACACCATGTCTCGCTTTACCGGTACCTCCATAGGCACCGATGAATTCCTCAAACGTGAGGTCAAACACATCTTGGACTTGGTTTACTTCCACTTCTTCATCTACGTCGTGGTCACCTTCGAAAGATGCCAACCGGTTATGGTGTACTATCATCGGCTTTCCCCTCGGAATCTTGCTTATTCGGTAGATGACATCGTTGATCTTCTCCATGATGAGGTATGGACCTTCCCAAAACTGCTGCAATTTGGGAGAACAACCTTTTCGCTTCTTGGGATTATACAGCCATACTTTGTCGTTCTTCTTAAAGCAACCCTTTTCGGCTTGTGTATCGTACCGTTTCTTCATTCGGTCGCTAGCGATCTGAAGGTGGGAACGGACCAACTCGTGTACATCGTCCATTCTTCTTCGTAATTCGATCACATAATCTTCACCTGCTACATCTTCTCCAGGTCGACACCCAAATTCTAGATCACAAGGTAGTCGCATTTCGCGTCCGAATAGGACTCTGGCTGGTGTCTGGCCCGTTGATTCGTTAACAGCAGATCTGTAGGCCATTGTGAAGAACGGAAGGTATTGGTCCCAGTCTCGCTGATGATCGGACACCATCTTTGTCAAATACTTGCCAACTGTCCTATTCATTCGTTCTACCATACCATCCGATTGCGGATGATACGCGGTAGTTCTTGTTTTCTTCATGCCTAGTCTATCACATATTCCTTGGAATAGATCACTTTCGAAGTTCCTGCCTTGGTCACTATGGATCTCCAAAGGCACTCCAAATCGGCTGATATATTCTTGGATCAACTTATCTGCAACGGTGGCGGCCTTCTGGTCTGGAAGTGCGTAAATCTCGACCCACTTAGTGAAGTAATCCATTACTACCAACATGTACTTGCCCCCATTTTCACTTTCTGGAAATGGCCCTGCAATGTCCAAAGCTATTCTTTCAAACGGGCTTCCAACATTATATTGTCTCATAGGAGCTCTCCTTTTCCGGTGAGGCCCGTTACTCGTAGCACAAATAGTACATTTCTTACACCAGTCTTTTACGTCGTCGGAACTGTTCATCCAATAAAACCGTTCCCGAATTCGCTGAAGGGTTTTCCTTACACCAAAATGCCCTCCCGATGGACTGTCGTGTAACTGATGAAGTACTTCGGCTATTCTGCTCTTTGGGATCACCAACTGTCTTCTCTTCTCTGAACCGTCATCATTTTCCAGGACTCGTTTAAGCAAGCCATCTTCGATGATAAATGAGTCCCACTGGGCCCAATACGTCTTAACTACTGAGCATAGGTTTGATATTTCCTGCCAAGGTGGTCGACGGTTTTCCTCTTTCCATTTTCGGGTTTTCTGTATAACTGGATCTCTCTCTTGTTCTTCCCTTATCTTAGTAGGCGTCCAGTCGTCGTTGACAATCGTCGTTCTTAGCACTGCTGCTTCCTTGGATTCCGTTTTGTTGCAGTGGGGACACTCTGCTGGGCATGGCCTTCTGGAAAGAGAATCAGCGTTTCTGTGGCTAACTCCGGCTCGGTGCTCAATCTTAAAATCGTATTCTTGGAGTCGTTCGATCCACCTGGCTATCTGACCCTCTGGATTCTTAAACTGCATCAACCACTTAAGGGCGGCATGGTCGGTTCGGATTAAAAACTTCCTTCCATAGAGGTATTGATAGAAGTGCTCTACTGATTTCACTACTGCCAGAAGTTCTCTTTTCGTGACGCAATAATTCCGTTCAGGTTTTGAAAGAACTTTACTAAAATATCCGAGGACTCGTTCCTGTCCTCCTTGAATCTGAGACAGCACTCCTCCAATTCCCACATTACTTGCATCCGTATCTAAGATGAACTCTCCTTCTGGCAGTGGATACCCTAAAATTGGTGCTGTTATTAAATGCTTTTTCAACGTTTCAAAGGCATTTTGGCAGTCTATATCCCAGCGGTATTCTCTTGCTTCCTCTGTAAGTCGCGTTAATGGCTTAGCGATATCTGCAAACTTCTTAATAAACCTCCGGTAGTAAGTACATAGTCCAAGAAAACTTCTCACTTGATGTTTGTCAGTTGGTTTTGGCCATTCCTTAATGGAATCGATTTTTCCCTTATCCACGGCCACTCCTTCTTTACTGACTATATGACCCAGATAATTGACTTTACCTTGAAATAGCTGGCACTTCTTGGGGTTTAGCATCAATTGGGCAGCTTTAAGTCGATTAAAAACGTTTTCTAAATTCCTCAAATGATCTTCGAATGTCTCCCCCAAGACGATTATGTCATCTAAATAAACCAGGCATGTTTTCCAAGATAACCCTCTCAACACATTTTCCATAAGCCTCTTAAATGTCGCAGGAGCATTACAAAGTCCAAATGGCATAACGTTGAATTGCCACAATCCAGATCCTGTGGTGAAGGCTGTCTTTTCTTTATCGACTGGGTCCATTTTTACCTGCCAGTATCCAGACTTCAAATCTAAAGTAGAAAACAATTTACTTCCAGCCAATGTGTCCAATGTGTCATCGATCCGAGGCAGAGGATAACTATCTTTCTTGGTAACGTTGTTCAGCAAACGGTAATCCACACAGAACCTCGTCGTTCCGTCTTTCTTCTTAACCAGGACCACCGGAGAGACCCATGGACTCGTAGAAGGTTCTATCACCCCGTCTTTCTTCATTTCCTGAACCATCGTTTCAGCTTCCTCTCTCTTCGCCTGTGGTAATCGTCGAGCTGTTTGACGAATTGGCTTAGCATTACCAGTATCAATTTTATGCTTAACAACGGTAGTTCTTCCCGTCTTTCCTCCTTTCGGTACGAAAATATCACGATACTGCCGAAGAAATTCCCTTAATTTCCTTTTCTCCATCTGATTTAGAGACTGTCCTGCAACTGCAACCATTTGGTCGAATTTGTCGTTGGAATTATCAGATGTTGTCGCCTGACGAATTATGGATGTCACAGGTACACAAGTTCCTACTTTTGTCTCTTTCTTTATGGTCACTGGGTAGTCGTTGACATTGATAAGTCTCACAGGAATTTCTTTAGCCGAAGTCACCAATTCCTTTCCAATTATGATTCCACGGCCAACCTCATCGTCGTGGTTCCAAGGCTCCATCATAACAGGTCTCCCTTCGTCTACAATTCCCTGTAGTCGCGCTACTATGATCGTTTCGCTTCTCGCAGGCACGACTGTATCTTCTGTAATGGCTGCTTGCACAGGGTTGTCATTATGTGGATAGAGAAATACCTCCTCGTTGCCAACTTTGATTACCTTATTCTTAAAATCCAATTGGAATCCATGCATATTCATTACGTCCATTCCTAATATAACATCCTCTTCGATGTCAGCAACTATAACAGTATGGACAAACTTTTCTGCCCCAATTCCCAATTGTACCTGGATTTCTCCATGAATGTTGGCATTTTCACCTGTAGCGGTCCGAAGTCGTAACCTCGTTGGTAACAGTTTCTTTCGGCTGTTTATAACTGTCGGGCGTATAATGGTTCTGGTCGCTCCGGTATCCACCAACAACGTATGCTTTTTACCATTTATGTCTCCATCTACATATACACTATCTTCACGACATTTCAAAGAAGCTATTAGTATGAGAGGGTCTTTGGAAAAGTTCTGGGTCGAAGCTGCCCCCCTAAGGCTGACCCGTTCTAGTTTTCCTGATGGTGAGTTTCTTGATTTGCGTCGTACCTAGGGTGCTTACAGGAGCTTCGTACGTGTCCTATTTCGCCACAATTCCAGCATCTGATGGTCTTCGTTTTCTTGTATGTCATGCTTTTCATCATATTAACGAGCTGGTCAAGTTTATCTTCATCTCCGTCCTCTTTTACAGTCCTAACTTTACTGTACCCGCCAGAGGCCTGCGTAGCTGACTCGTATTCGAGGGCGGCGGATAGGACATCAACCAGCGTCTTGTGACGAGCTAATCGCAGTGTTCTCTGCATTTCATGATCACGAAGACCATCAATAAACGTTTGAACGGCCAATTTTTCCATCATGTCTTCGGGAGCTGTTGGATAAGCATATCGTACTAATCTGGCAATATCTACCTCATATTCTTGAAGAGCCTCATCTTTCTTCTGTCTACGATTTTTAAGCTGTGACTGATATACATGCTCCAAATGTTCGTGGCCATATCGCATATTTAACCTCTTCTTCAGTTGTTCGAAATCATCGGTCTCCTCTACGGCTATGGTCTGAAGCACATCTAAGGCATCTCCTCGAAGGGCGATAGTCAGGTTTACAGCCTTTTCTTTTTCAGACCATCCATTTGCTCTTGCGGCTGATTCGAACTGTTTCATGTAGTTGTTCCATGATGATTTTCCGTCGAAAGTTGGGACTTTAACATGAATAGAACCTCCACTTCCTTCAAATTTCGGCCGTGTCTCCAACTTAAATTTCGTCTCGTCTTCTTTTATCTCTACTGTAATCGGATTGTTACCTCTCTCTGCTGTCCCTGTTTCCTCCATCTTCCTTTCCATCTCTTTCCATATCTTTTCTTCGAAGGCTAACATATCGGCAGCAACTTGGTTTTTTAATGAAGATATTCTATCGTCCAGGGCAGACATCTCAGAAGTGACTTTAGAGATTTCCGAAGAGATGTTAGCAGAGACTTTGCTTTCCAGCGAAGAAATCTCGTTAGAAACTTTGTCTTCCAACGAAGCGATGTCGCCGGAAACTTTGGCTACATCACCAGAAACCTTGGCTACATCAGAAGAAACTTTCGAAATATCGTCAGAAACTTTGTTCTCTAATGATGCGATGTCACCAGAAACTTTGGCTACATCAGAAGAAACTTTCGAAATCGAGGAGAGGACAGCATCTTCAAATATATAAGTCTCTGGATCTAGTCCTTCTTCTAGCAAAGCGTTCTTTAGTCGTTGGACTAACTCAGCCTTTTTTCCGGTAGAAGCTAATTCTCTGTCTTCGAGATGTCTTCTTAAATTAGTCACTGTCAGCTCATAAATCGTAGCCATTTTCACAATTTTCACAAAGTCTAATTTATGTTCGATCTCACTCTGACACCATTTGTTGTGAATTTATTAAAAGTTTCAATATTTATAACACTTACGGATTTAATTTATTTCTTTATTTATATTAACTTATCTGACAATAATTTATTATATCCGTACGTAACAAATTCGCGAGCGCGGGTGTTGAGAATTAACTGTCCTTCCATATAAAAATGTTTTATTTTTATACATAAATCGCCGTTATCTCGAAAAGTCCAAATCATTCTTGAGTAGACGGCGAAACGGTAAAGGCAAACTGGATTTCCCTCGCATCGGTTCGACCTTTTTCTGAAAGGTCGTTCAGGTAAATAGATGCCTCTCGTAAACTCTACAACATATTAGAATAAAAACATGTTACAGGTTAAAACTATGACTCATATTTTTACGTAACAATATTTTTAAAGAGGAATCAAGGATTTCTATCGACTTGTCATATAGAATACCTTGTAAAGCAGGGAAACAGTCAATTTCTTGATGTTCTAATTTTCTTTTCCATAAGAGCAACTTCTTCTGAACCCCAGTAATTTTATCTGTCAATTGCAAGATATAAGTATTGTTTTCCTGCAAAAACTTATTAATATTATTTAATTTGTTAAATATGTCGCAGAGGTATGCTATTTTATTATAAACTCTGAATTGAAAAAGTTTTGCGCATCATCATGTAATTTTGTATGTAGATACCTGTAAAATTTATTTCTTAATTCGTATACACGTTCAAGTACGTTGCCTTTGGACAGCCAACGAGAGTTGCAATAATAAATTAACGAGGTGTGCTCATCTTTTATTTCTTCACAAAGTTTATGAAAAAGTCTTGATTTCATGGATTGTGTTTTAATGTAGTTCACCTTCTTCTTCTTCTTCTTCAGTGCCTTATCCGGTCCGGATGTTGGCGATCATCAAGGCTATCATGGTTTTGTTGACTGCTCTGCGAAACAGCTCCGCTGAGGTCATCCCAAACCATTGTCAGAGATTTTTCAACCACGAGATACGACGGCGTCCCGGTCCTCTTCTGCCAAATACTTTACCCTGCATAACAAGTTGAAGAATTCGATATTTTTCTTCGTTCCGCATCACGTGGCCGAGGTACTCAAGCTTGCGTTGTTTAATTAAATTAAGCACTTCTTTTTCTTTTGTCATGCGCTGTAGGACCTCAACGTTGGTGACATGGTCCACATAAGATATTTTTAGTATCCTTCTGTATATCCACATCTCGAAGGCTTCGATTCGTTTTTCAGTGGCTTGCGTCAGTGTCCAGGCTTCAACTCCATACAGTAACACTGAAAGAACGTAGCACCTCACTATTCGCATCTTGGTTCCCAAACTGAGATCACTGCAGCACAGCAAGGATCTCAACTTAATAAATGTAGACCGTGCCATTTCAATTCTGGATCTAATCTCTTGAGCGTAGTCCCATTGTACGTTGAGGGTAGTTCCGAGGTAAGTGAATCTGTCGACTCTCTGGATCTCTTCGCTACCTGCCATTAGTGCCCCGGGATCTAAATTTGTACGGCTGACAACCATGAATTTAGTTTTCTTAATATTAAGGTTCAGTCCGTATGTTACGCTCACAGTTCGCACTCGGTCTAGTAAGGCCTGCAGATCGTTTAGGCTGGTTGCTAGTAACACAGTGTCATCGGCGTAGCGGATATTATTGATGTATTCACCGTTCACTCGGATTCCCATGTCTAGGTTTGTGAGGGCTTCATTAAAAATCTCCTCAGAGTATATATTGAAAAGAGTCGGCGATAGCACACATCCTTGTCTTACTCCTCGCATGATCTTCACTTGGTCGGTCAGCTGGTCTTCGACCTTGACTTGAGCACGCTGGTTCCAGTATAAATTCATGATGATCCGAATGTCCTTCTCATCCAATCCAACTCTTTGTAGTGCGGTGACCATCTTCTGGTACTGACAACGGTCAAATGCCTTGGCGTAGTCAATAAAACAAATATAGACATCACAACTGACATCGCGGCATCTCTGAAGTAGTACTTGTAAGGTGAAAAGTGCTTCACGTGTACCCATAGAATTGCGGAATCCGAATTGCATTTCACCGACATTTTCTTCGCATTTCTTGTAAATTCTGGCATGTATGATTTTAAGAAAAATTTTAAGTGCATGACTCATAAGACTGATAGTTCGGAAATCTTCGCACGTTTTCGCAGATCGTTTTTTTGGTACCGTTACAAATGTTGACAATAGCCATTCCTCTGGGATATTACCTGAATCGTATATGGCGTTGAACAGTTCAGTTAACTCCTTCGTGCTCACTTCACTCATCACCTTAATAAGTTCAACGGGTATTTCGTCCGGACCTGTAGCTTTACCATTCTTAGACTGTTGTAAAGCAGCCTTTACCTCGCTTTCTAGAATTGACGGCCCTGTCATGCAATTTATTTCCGGAAGGTTGCCGCGGTCATCCCAGAAAAGTTCTTCGATATATATTTTCCAGGTAACCAACTTCTCATTCACTGTCGTCGCCAGATTACAGTCTTTATTTATGAGGATGTGTGTGTTTCTCCTCTTGTATTGACCAGTGGCTTCACGAATCCTTCGGTGGATATTTATATGATCGTGTTTCTCTTGGAGCTCCTCGATTATTTTACATTTTTCTTGCATCCATGTCTCCTTGGCTCTTCGTATTTCTTTTTTAATTGTCTGGTTGGTTTCTTGGTATTTCTTCGCGTCCCCGTTTTTCAATAATCTTCTTTGTTCCATCATCTGTAGAATGTCATCAGTCATCCATTCTTTATTTTTTACTCTTTTTTCCTTTCTCAGATGTTCTTTTCCCGCATTCAGCATGACGTCTTTGATATAACTCCATTTTTGTTCTACACTCTGTTCTTGTTATTGAGCCGTTTCTAGTTTTTGTCTCATTGTATCTCTCACGTTTTGACGAACTACGGGGTCTTTTAGAGTGTCATAATCCAGGTTCTGTTTAGGTTTATTTTTGATAAGTTTCTTTAGTTTGAGTTCTATCTGGCCCACTAATGGGTTGTGGTCCGATGAGACGTCTGCTCCTGGGTAGGTCTTCGCCGAAGTCAAGCTGTTCTTGAATCTTTTGTTAATGAGAATAAAGTCTATCTGGTTTCTGATGATATTGCTGGCTGTATCTGCAGGTGACTTCCACGTATAAAGTCGTCTCGGGGGAAGTTTAAACCACGTGTTAGCAATGGTAAAATCTTCTTCCCGGCAAAATTGTATGAGTCGGTCTCCTCTTTCGTTTTTCTCGCCTAAGCCGTGTTGTCCGACGATGTCTTCTACACTGCTTTTGCCAACTTTGGCATTGAAATCACCCATGATGATGGTTAGCTCGTTCTTCTTGGTGTATTTTAGTGCTTTTTGTACAATTTCGTAGAACTCCTCGATATCCTCTTCTGGTTTTTCTGATGTTGGAGCGTAAATTTGAATGATGTTCGTATTAACGGGTCTGCCTTGCAGCTTCATCAGAATGACCCTGTCAGAGAGAGGTATCACGCTGATCACAGCCCCAGCGACCTTTTTGCTCAGAATCAATGCTACGCCATTCCAGTGATGTGGTTTGTCGTTTCCCGCATAGTATACCATATGCTCATCCACACAGCACTGTCCCGAGCCTGGCCATCTCATCTCGCTGATTCCCATCACGTCGATATTTAGTCTTTTCATTTCTTGAATGGTGTTGTGTATCTTTCCCTCTTCAAACATACTTCGAACATTCCAAGTACAGATTTTTTGAACGTTCCACGTGCACACTTTATCTTTATTAGTGTTTAAATATTGGTAAGGATTTCGTGGGTTGACGACCTGGGAAGCCTTACATTTTTGTGTTCTTCCTCCCCTGCCGGATCTTAGTATCCGAAGTCCATGATCAGTATCTTCTCCAAATTGGTTTACATTAACCATGATGAATGAACTAGGGACTATTTATGGGGTGGTTTCCCGTTGCCTTCCCCATCGCAGTGTCACAACCGATTGACTCGTAATGTGAGTGGCGCCTGTGAGTATCTAGAATTAAGCCTACAGGATTTTTTTTTTTTTATTTTCCCACAGCCTTAATCCAGTAATGATATTACTGCTGCCTGATGTCATGTCCTCAGTTGATCCGCGGGTACTTATTTGGCTAAGCCTTATTCGTACCTGTCCTGTATATCTACAGGAACTCCCCTATCAGCCATTGGGACGCGCCGTGTCGGGGTTGAGGACTTCCCCGCCCAGTCTGTCTTGCGCAAAGTGCTGAAAGACCCCTACTTAATTCAGGGTCCCTCCTCTACCCAAGCTGAGACCGGCACGGTCACTTTCACAGTTCACCACTTTAATAATACTATCCATCACAACACTTATTTCAGGTGTAATGTTCTTTGCTGCTAAGGCCTCTCTATGTATGACACAATGTGTCCATTTTACACTTGGAGCATTGGTTTTGATGAGAACTTATAGTCCTCCATACTGTCCAGACATCGCTCGGGCATCATTCGTACACACGGGTACACAGTTATCCCAGTTAATATTATTTTCAGTCATATATGAGTTTAACATCTCGAATAAATCAGTAGCTTTACAACGTTTACATATTTTTCTGCCAAATAACAAATCCTCGCATATATTTTTTTCTTGTATGTACCGTACATAACATATCAATTAAACATCATCATTACTATCAGTCGCCTCCTTCAATTGAATGGCAAATAAACCTGAAAGTTTCCCTCTAATTTGCTCATTAATATCTTTTGCCATGTCGTGAATACGGCGACTAACCGTATTGTTTGAAAAAGGTATAGTTTTTATTTCTTTAGCTGCCGATTCTCCAATTATCACTGTTACCATACCAATTGCTGCAGGTAAGATCAGTTCCTCAGCGATCGTATGTGGTTTTTTACATTTGGCAATACGGTAAGCTACCATGTAAGAAGCGAGCAATGCTTTAGTAGGAATTGATGCTCTTGAAACCAAAGCCGTAGTCTGATGTTTTAGCTCTCGTAATTTTCTTACAAAAAAGTGTCTTGGTTTACCTTGTAAATGACTGTGAGTTGATTCCAAATGCTTTTTAGTTTTAGTTTTAGTTTATTAGAAAGCACACTTTCGGCCGCCAACACTTTTTGATAAACAACACATTGTGGAAATTCTACATTCACTTTAGTAACGCAGGTAAATCCAAAATTCAAATATTGGTCATATTTCCTATATTTCTTCTTTTTATTTAAATTAACATTACTGCTCTCTCCTGATTCTTCACTTCGTTTTCTATTCTCTTGAATGCAAGTATCCATTGTTAATAGCAAAAAACTCCACAGGCGTAGTAAAACAAAACAAAAGCTTGACTATGACATATGACGTAATGACATAACACGCTCGACGGTAGGTAACACGGGGGCACAGTATATTGCTTAAAAAGAATCAGTAGGTTCACTCTGCCGCCAGTCCTTTGTTCTTCATGTTTCATTTTTTTCATGCGCGTGAGTTCCACGTGCAGATAAATTCCAGTTTTTGTTACACTGCTCAATATAATTTTTAATACACTGCTCGAAAATAAATAGGAAAAGTGTGACTTGTGGCGACCTAAAATTTAATGAGATTTTCGGAATAATGAATACTTTCCTTAATTTAACGTTTTCGACAATGATCGATAGTTTCCGAAATAATAATTACTGATTGTCCTTCAAAATGTATTGTGTTGAATCTATCAGTTATATCGATTATATGGATTAATCGAATATTTAATTTTTTGTATTCATTAGAAAATCATGCTGTATTCACTGTTACTGGTGAGAAATCTCATAAAACGAAGTGCTAATGAGGAAACTAATTTCTATAGATGAAAAACTAATAATAGATTCGAATTATAAATTACATTTTGAGGATTTCAATTTTACAATGGCAGTTATAATAAAAACAGGATTATAAAAAACACAAGTAGCGAACTATGAATACAAGTTATAATAGAATATAATATATATATATATATATATATATATATATATATATATATATATATATATATATATATAATGGCCAAATATATGGCCTAGGAGGACAAATTCGTTAAACTTCCCGTGCTCGAATCGGTATCAATAAAGTGTTATGATCATTTCGGCCTAGCCCAGCCTCATCAGACACTTTGGGCTGATACAAATTCAAACTCGGAAAGTCCAACGAATGTCTCCCAAAACTTCACTACAACAGTAGTTAGCTACAAAGGCGCCACCTGCTTTGGCGGCCGTGAACGAAAACGATATGATAATATCGTTTTCTGTATCCTCTGCGCTATGCGAAATGTGTAAAAGATATAATCTTTTAGCGAAAGCCGCTATCGCTTTAGCGATAAGATAAGCGATATCGCTAGCGATATCGCTAAAGCGATAGCGGCTTTCGCTAAAAGATTATATCTTTTACATATATATATATATATATATATATATATATATATATATATATATATACATATATATATATATATATATATATATCTATATATATATATATACTTGAACAATCACAACGTATTAATAACAAAATAATGAGATGAAAAAATGTCATATAGCAAAAAAGATCCCACTGTAGGATCACTACGTTCACAACGTAGATAGTTAAACTCATATTTTTACATACATTTACAATTGGGAGAATCTATCGATATAAAAGGCTAGGATGTCACACTGTTTGTCCAGTAAGGTAACTACGCCACCTAGGAAAGAAATCTGAACTACCAACATCTACCAAAATTAAATATAATTAAGTAAAAACTGTAAAAATGCTGTTGAGACAGAAAAAATACACATTTTGGCATTGAAGCGTGTGATGCGTTAAATGAAAGGGCACTACACAGTATTTTCAATATTAATGAACGTATAGCGACATACGAAATAGGATAGGGCACTATATATATATATATATATATATATATATATATATATATATATATATATATATATATATATATATATATATATATATATATATATATATATATGTGTATATATAATACATGCGTGTCATTAGAATGGGAGACAACACCTTAACCACAAGTTGGTATAGGAAACCAATGCCTCAAATAGGTTTCTCAACTACCATTCTTGTCATCCCTTTAAATACAAATTAAACCTTATTAAAGCTTTAACCTGCAGGTTGAATAGGCTAACACACCCGGTTAATCAAAGGGAATCCCTTCAACTACTCAGAAACATACTGATTGAGAATTTCTACCCATCTTCCTTTATTAATAAATACCTTTATTTACAGAGGTATGGTTCCTCATCAAATGACATACCCAATGGTGACCAACTCAGAATAATATCAAATAATACCATTATAACACTGTTGTGTACACCTACTACTGTACTTGGGACTCCAATTACCCTCTACTCCTTTTTACCTTATTTCCCTCAAGTTACGAAAAATCTTAATAAACTATACAAACATAATAATTTACTTGTTAAAATTGCAGTTAAGAATGCCAAGACTGTCAGAAATTCGTTTTCTAAAACAAAAACATCCTTGTCCCTCTTGGAACAAGTTAATGTCATCTATCACATACCTCGTGCTGAGTGTGACTCGTGCTACATCTGTCAGACAGGGAGATCACTGAGAGGGCGTCTTACGACACACCGCAGTGATATTAACTTATCTAAGCATACTTGTGCTCCTGCTCAACATGCTATTAACACTAAGCATAAAGTTGACTTTAATGAAGTTAAAATTCTTGGCAATGAACGCAATCTCGTAAAAAGGCAGTTTTTGGAAATGTGTTCGGTACTTAAACACCCTAAGGCTCTGAATAAGAGAACGGACATTAGTAACTTGAGCCAAATCTATCATGCATTAATATTGCAGAATAAGGCTTAATTTGTGTTATTTTTACTTTCAAACTGTCCCCGAGGGTATGTGTTTATAAATATTTTCACTATTTAAATAAATTTAAATAAAATAAGATAATTTTCTTAATTTACTTCACTTATAAAGATTGATATTCAACTAATATTTTATTGATTCATTTAACAATGTTATATATATATATATATATATATATATATATATATATATATATATATATATATATATATGTGTGTGTTCCAGAAATGAACGTATCATTTTAAAATATAAAATAAAAATATAGTTCTTTACACTTTTCTTAGTGTAGAATAAGTAAAATATTCACTAATATGAAGTTTGCTCGGGATACCCGACTTATTGGCGCCACAGCCTCTTAAATAGTTTTCACACCTAAATACAAGAGGGGTAATCTTCACTTAAAGTTCGCATTAAGTAGTATTATCAGTTCGTTCTCACACGCCCTTGAGGCATGTGCACTTTAAAACACTCTCAATTCATATATAAAATATTTCTCTACGCCGAAATCGGGCATTTTTCTCATAAATACGGTTTTCTCTTTTACGTGTGATAAAGAAAGAATTATTTGATATTGTACTGTCAGCTACGTCCGTATTGAGGCTTGTTTACTCTAAAAATAGTTAATTATAAGTCGATAAACTAAAGGTGATTTTATTTCTCTGGAGTTATATTTGCTCACATTAACAATCCTTATCCTTCAACGGTCACTGAAGAACCAAACCTATGGAGATACATCCACTCACAAGTCCTTTGAAGTAAGGCTTGGAATCAAAAGATTTCCAACCCTCGAATGTAGGGATCCAGTTACAAGGCCCCCACATTTCGTGGTTCTATGTTCCAGAAATGAACATATCATTTTAAAATATAAAATAAAAATATAGTTCTTTATACTTTTCTTAGTGTAGAATAAGTAAAATATTCACTAATATGAAGTTTGCTCGGGATACCCGACTCATTGGCGCCACAGCCTCTTAAATAGTTTTCACACCTAAATACAAGAGGGGTAATCTTCACTTAAAGTTCGCATCAAGTAGTATTATCAGTTCGTTCTCACACGCCCTTGAGGCATGTGCATTTTAAAACACTCTCAATTCATATATAAAATATTTCTCTACGCCGAAATCGGGCAGTTTTTCTCATAAATACGGTTTTCTCTTTTACGTGTGATAAAGAAAGAATTATTTGATATTGTACTGTCAGCTACGGTCGTTTTGAACCTCTTTACTCTAAAAATAGTTAATTACAAGTCGATAAACTAAAGGTGATTTTATTTCTCTGGAGTTATATTTGCTCACATTAACAATCCTTATCCTTCAACGGTCACTGAAGAACCAAACCTATGGAGATACATCTACTCACAAGTCCTTTGAAGTAAGGCTTGGAATCAAAAGATTTCTAACCCTCGAATGTAGGGATCCAGTTACAAGGCTCCCACATTTCGTGGTCCTATCGAGCACAGATTATTTGATGAAACAGGACTGAAGAAAGAAAAGGATTACACACGCCGGAGAGCAACAGGAAGAAAGAATAATGGTTTCTCGTCCCTAGAAAAAAGATTGCACAAGTTGACCTTCGTTCAAGATTAGACACGTGTTTTGTGAAAAGTGCGTTATGTGCTGGTAAGCGACAGCGGTAATTAAATTGGATACTTGAAAAACATTTGGTGAGGTTAAAACTCTTTCTATATATTTCTATAGTCACTGCATGCACACATTTATATTTGGTAGATATTTGTCTCGACTTTTATTTGTTTATTCATATTTATATTAACTAATGGCTTTGATTTGACAACAGATCTTTCTTCTCAATATCGCTAAAGATAGCTGACAATTATTTATTATACAGATTGTCTCACAGCCCGCTCTCAAGAAAAATATTTATTTATCACTCTAGTAAAAATACTCTATTAAAATTAAAATCGCGTCTTAGTTGAAAAAGACATTTACACTAAACAAAATCATTCACTCTTATTTCTCGCTCAGCATATATTTGCAAATAAATTCACTTTTAAATAAAAAATGGAAGCTTTAAAGAAAAAGCGCAAATCACTTAAAGCATCAATTACACGTATCTCAGAATGGTTTATAGCCAATAAAGATACAGAAAACGAAATACTTGATTTTGAAAATAGGAAAGAAAAACTTTTTAATTTTTTCACACAATATGAACAAATTCAATTAGAAATCGAACAGACTGATGACAGCGACCAACAATCAGCTGATCGAGCAAATGTTGAAGAAAAATACTTCAACACACTCAAAGGTTTGCAAAGAAAAATAATAGAATTAAATTGAACAGAAAATAAAGTACCTAGCTCAAATAATAATGCTGTTTCCAGTGCGAGGCTGCCTGAAATTAGCATGAAAACCTTTACCGGAAATTTCTCAGAATTCAATGAATTCTTTCAACTATTTGAAACTCTGATCACAAATAATTCAAGTTTAAATAATGTACAAAAGTTTATATATTTAAAATCCTTCCTCAAAGGAGAACCTTTAAACTTAATTAGCAGTATCGAAGTAGTAGATGCAAATTTTGCTATCGCTATAAAAACCCTAAAAGAAAGATATGATGACAAATCACGAGTGATTAGTACTCTTATAAAAAAGCTGTTAAAGTCTCAATCTCTAGTTAAATGCACTCCTCAGGTACTAAGAGATTTTCTTGTACACACAAAGCAAACGCTTCAAGCTCTTAGTAATCTCGAAGTTCCAATTGAACATTGGGACCTCCTTTTAATAGAAATATTTTTAGAAAAAATAGATTTTGCTTCTCACAAGGCTTTTGAATATGAAGTAGGTTCTAAGAATGTTCCAACACTCAAACAATTTTTTGAATTTCTAGAAAAAAGATGTGATGTTTTAGAGAAACTTAATTACACTGAAACTCAGTCAAAGTTTAATAATAAAGTCACTCGAAAAACTGCTCATATCTCCACTATAAATAATAATAAATCTAGCTATGAAAATTGCATATTTTGTAAACAAACTGGTCATAAAATATATCAGTGTAACTTATTTAAAGACACAAATTCTCGAGAAAGGTTTAATTTTGTAAAGCAAGCACAGCTTTGCAGAAACTGTTTTGGCACTAAGCATTTTACTGATAAATGCATCTCTAAATACACATGTAAAATTTGCAATAAAAGGCACAATACACTTCTGCATGAAGAAAATCATTTTTCTCACACTCATGAAAATAATGTATTCTCTCCCACTCGAAGCAATCAAAGTGCTTCAAATTCACATGATGGTAATCAAAGTCACGCCAATAGACAACAATCACGCTTTAATGCACCACAAACCTCTCAGTCGTCCGCAAGTATACAGGGTGATTCACAAACTCGCCATAGTGCACCACATATCTCTCAAAGTCATTTTCATGCTCCTCAAAGGAGTAATAATGCCCAAGTTACTCAAAGAATTAATTGTCCACATTCATATAATGAATCACCAAACACTTCTACTCACTTTAGCACTCAAACAAATGAAAATTGTCTACTCTCAGACACGCAAAGTCAAAATTCATCTTGCATCTCTTCTCTCTCAACTTTCAATCCAAAAAACGAAGTTTTGCTAGCCACAGCGCTGGTAACAATTTACTCTAAAAGTGGACAACCTGTACACGCAAGATGTCTTCTCGATAATGGATCTCAATCGAGCTTTGCAACAAAAGATTTAGTAAATAAACTAAATTACTCTACCACTAATAAAAGATTACAAATTTCCACAATCCCTCAAAATTGTTCCATCTCAAATGAAATGGTAAACATTGAATTTTTCCCATATAAAAACAATGATATGAAATTTGAAGTATCATGTGCAGTTTTGGATAATATTACGTGTAAAATACCTCAGGTACCTCTAGATCGTAGCAAAATAAAAATACCAGCTGGCATAAAGCTTAGTGATCCCTCTTACTCCTCCCCAGGGAGAATCTATCTCTTATTAGGTGCAGAAATTTACTGTGATCTATTAAAGGATGGTTTAATTCATATTGGAGCAGGTCTTCCAGTGCTTCAAAACACTCATTTAGGATATGTCATGTTCGGTAAACTATCTCCACAAGTTTCATCTAAGAAAAAGATGCACTCTCACTCAAACTGTAACTATTCACACTCGAATCATATTTCTTTATTTGTTCAATCTCACACTGAATAAGAAAATATAAATAATCTTCTCCAAAGGTTTTGGGACATTGAAGAAGTTCCCGAAATAAAGCGTTTAAGTCCTGATGATGAAAAGGCTGAGAAAATATTTAAAGCCACAACACAAATCCTACCGAATGGACAGTTCCAAGTAGATTTACCCCTATGCACGCCTAATGAAAATAATAAATTGGGCGACTCTTTCCAAATGGCGCGAAGGCGATTTCTAAATTTGGAGAACAAATTCTCAAAAAATGATTCTCTTTACAAACAATATAAATCTTTTATATACGAGTATGTTGAATTAGGACATGCAAAATATGTTCCGTTATCTCTGCAGAATGTACACTCAGAAAACAAATATTTCTTGCCTCACCACAGTGTAGAAAAAGACACTTCTCTCACAACTCGTTTGCGCGTAGTTTTTGACGCATCCTTGAAAACCACTTCTGGTTTTAGTCTTAATGATATTATGTTAAAGGGTTATACCACACAACCAGAACTATTTGACACTTTAGTCAATTTTAGACTCTTTAAGTATGTGTTCACATCTGATATAAAAAAGATGTTTAGACAAATCAGAATTAACCCCAACCAAACTTTCTTATTAAATATTTTGTGGCGCAACTCTCCCTCGGAGCCGTTAAAATGTATACAATTGGAAACGGTTACCTATGGAACGAAACCAGCTACCTTCCTTAGTACACGATGTTTAATTGAACTCGCAAACGTGCATAAGGAGGAATATTCTCTCGCTCATGATATGCTCATTCATTTTTGCTATATTGATGACATACTATATGGTACAAATAGTATTGAAACACTCACACTTGCGCATGAGCAAATCACTGCGCTGCTACAAAAGGCAGGCATATCTCTTCACAAATGGTGTTCAAATTCACCACAGTTTTTAGAAAATATTTCACAATTTTCAACTGATTCTACGTATGTCATATCTCTAGAAAATCATTCCAATAAAATATTAGGTCTTTGTTGGGACTCTAAATTAGATAGTTTCTCTATTTCAGTACCAGAAATCGAAATAAAAGATTCCTACACTAAGAGACAAGTGCTCTCGATAATCGCAAGTTTTTTCGACCCCAAGGGATTAATTAATCCAGTAATAGTAACTGCAAAAATAATAATGCAAAAAATTTGGCTTTCAAAAATTCAGTGGAATGAAAGTTTAGACTCTACACTCTTAAATGAATGGTTAAATTTTCTCAAACATATTTCAGCACTAAAACATTTAAAAATTCACAGACCTTTTTTTATTGAAAATTATATATGTAGTATACAAATACACGCATTTTCCGACGCTAGTGAAAAGGCATACGCCAGCTGCATATATATTAGAGTGACTTATAGCTCAAGAAATGTCTCTTCCACACTCATCACCTCTAAAAGTAGGGTAGCTCCAATAAAAACATTAACTTTACCTAAGTTAGAACTTATGGGTGCTGTTTTATGCAGCAAACTCACTAAAAGAATAGTTGAAATTCTAAATAATAAATTAACTCAAATAGACTCAATAAACTGCTGGACGGACTCAGAAATCGTACTTGCTTGGTTAGGCTCACATAGCTCGAGATGGTCACAGTTTGTTGCAAATAGAGTTTCTGAAATACAAGGAAACCCACAATTTAAGTGGCGATATATAAAGTCAAAACAAAACCCCGCAGATATTGCGTCAAGAGGCATGTCTGCTCCTGAACTTCTAAACTCAAAATTTTGGTTTCAAGGTCCCTCATTTCTACTTAATTATGACTTAGATTTAACTTCTTATGATTTAAAACCAAATGTAAGTAAAATACCCAAGGAAAAGAAAATAGTTCATCTAGCACAAGAAAGTCCAATAAGTTTTATTGAAAATTTATCTCTCAAATTTTCAAACTTCTCAAAACTACAACGCAGTATCACACTTATTCTCAGGTACATTCACAATTTCAAGTTTCCAAATGAAAAATATGTTGGACCCTTCTCTGTTTCAGAATTAAAAAATGCTGAAAATTTAATAATAAAACTTTTGCAAAAGGCACACTTTTTTCGAGAATTTTCTTGTCTTAAAAATAAGGAGATAATTTCAAATAGAACAATTTTAAAACTCAACCCATTCATAGATAATCAGCAAATGATTCGTGTAGGTGGTCGTCTAAGGTACTCAGACGTCCCATATGAACAAAAGTACCCATTACTTCTACCCTCTCATAATCACATAGTAAAATTAATGCTGCATAGAGAACATATAAGATTATGTCATGCAGGCCCTCAAAATACTCTTTCCAATTTTCGTTTAAGATATTGGTGTCTAAATGGTCTCAAAGAAACTAAAAGAATAATTAATAAATGTCATGATTGTTTTAAATTTAAAGCAAAGACAACCACACAGTTAATGGCTGATTTACCACGGGAACGTTCATGTTTCTCCCCTCCATTTACCAATGTTGCTCTAGACTTTGGTGGTCCATTTTTTATAAAAAGCTCCAATTTAAGAAAGGCTCCAAAAATAAAATCCTACATAGCGTTGTTCGTATGTATGGTTACTCGTGCAGTGCACATCGAATTAGTCACAGGTCTCTCTATCGAAAGTTTCTTACTTGCTTTAAAAAAATTCATCAGTAGGAAAGGCTGTCCACAAATTATCTACTCAGATAACGCCACTAATTTTCTAGGAGCTAGAAATCAGTTGAGGGAAGTTGCACTATTTCTTAAACAAAAGGAAACCTCTAAGTCCATATTCAATTTTCTCCCCTCTTCTGAAATCCAATGGAAATTTATTGTAGCCCATTCTCCGCATTATGGTGGAATTTGGGAGGCAGCCATAAAAAGTGCCAAATATCACATTTTAAAGCTTTTAGGCAATACCACTTTAACTTTTAAAGCCTTTAGCACAGTTCTCGCACAAATAGAAGCAGTACTAAACTCACGCCCTCTTTGTGCTATGTCAAATGATCCAAATGACTTTAACACATTGTCTCCAGGACATTTCCTAATAGGAAAACCAATTACGTCATTTCCTGAAGAGATAGTGACGGAAATACCTGACAATAAATTAACAATTTGGCAAAACTACATAAAGATTCAGCAATCATTTGCCAAACGCTGGAAAATTGATTACCTTAATCAACTTCAGAATCGCCCCAAGTGGTTAACACCACAGAAGAATCTTAAAGTTAACGACTTAGTTCTATTAAAGGAAGATAAAGTTCCACCCCTACACTGGCCATTGGCAAGAATTGTTGAATTGATTACTGGTAAGTACGATAAGGTCCGTAGTGTTAAAATAAAGACTAGAGATGGATATTTTAACAGACCCATTACAAAACTCTGTCCTCTTCCTGTGGACAAAGTAGAAAATTAAAATTTTAAATTTTGTCACATTTATATGTATTACTCTAGTTTAGGAATAGTTATTTCTTAAATTACATTTAAGTTAAGTTTGCTTACTTTCTCAAATCACTCTTTCTTTCGTTTTGAAGTAAATACTTCAACGCGGGCAGTCTATGATCCAGAAATGAACATATCATTTTAAAATATAAAATAAAAATATAGTTCTTTACACTTTTCTTAGTGTAGAATAAGTAAAATATTCACTAATATGAAGTTTGCTCGGGATACCCGACTTATTGGCGCCACAGCCTCTTAAATAGTTTTCACACCTAAATACAAGAGGGGTAATCTTCACTTAAAGTTCGTATCAAGTAGTATTATCAGTTCGTTCTCACACGCCCTTGAGGCATGTGCATTTTAAAACACTCTCAATTCATATATAAAATATTTCTCTACGCCGAAATCGGGCATTTTTTCTCATAAATACGGTTTTCTCTTTTACGTGTGATAAAGAAAGAATTATTTGATATTGTACTGTCAGCTACGGTCGTTTTGAACCTCTTTACTCTAAAAATAGTTAATTACAAGTCGATAAACTAAAGGTGATTTTATTTCTCTGGAGTTATATTTGCTCACATTAACAATCCTTATCCTTCAACGGTGACTGAAGAACCAAACCTATGGAGATACATCCACTCACAAGTCCTTTGAAGTAAGGCTTGGAATCAAAAGATTTCCAACCCTCGAATGTAGGGATCCAGTTACAAGGCTCCCACAATATATATATATATATATATATATATATATATATATATATATATATATATAAAATAATTTTTGATTAAATAGTTTGGTAAAATTTTTAAATTAATATGATTCATAGAATCCTTATTAATTTCTCAGTTCCAAATTTTTATGAACCTTAGACTGTTGGAAGTTGAATTAAATTTGCACCATGTAACTGGCCAACCTGCTACAACTGAGACAATTATAATAATATATGATATGTAGGGATCGACCTCACTTGTTTGTTCTTTTTCTCCGAGCTATTTCCTTAGGAGAAAATGTTGTTCTCAAACATCTTTTTTATTTCATTAATGGTTCGTACAAACAAGGTTTTCACCTACTTTTTCATTTTTTTTAAACTTACCGCTTTACTGCACTAGCGGTTGGTAAATCGCCTTGTTGCTTGTCATGTTTTGACATCAACGACACTGTCTTTTAACGTGATAGCTAAGTGGATCTCTAATGGGCTCCCATTTGCCGGGTGCCTCCTGAAAGTATTGGAAGCTTTTTGTAGTACCTTCATTACATATTTTATAATATTAATATAATTATTAACTCTTAATCATTTCAATAATGTTACCTAAAGTAAAAATTAAATTAAATTTATAACGATATATTATTTGCCTACCTCAGGGTAAGATCATGGGGGTAGAAGATTGGACAAAGAAACTAAAGGGGTTAAGAAAGGGCAAGCAAAACAATCGTTACTTATGCGAACGACACTCAGGGGGTTGTTGGAGAGCTGGGGTCGTGGATAAGTAAATGGCAAGGGGGTTGAGATTGGGGCAGCTACAAAAAAAATGAAACAAAGGGGTTATAGGTTATTCCACGAATATACGACTGTTTGGGATTATTGCAACAACGAATATTTTACTGTGCAAGTAGAAGTATGAAAGTAAATTGGTCTAATTATTATTCCAATAAAAAGGGTCTACTGTTAGTATGACATCTGAACTAAAATTATTTCAGTTAAAAGGTGTTCAGATAGACGCAAAATTTATTGTGACATTTAATCCGAAAATAACAAAAAATTTTACGCAAACGCTTATTTTTACGCAAATGTGTTCATCAGACATTTGGGTTAAATTTCGGTGAAATGTATACACCAAAGGGGCGTGCCGGGTTTCGTTGATATTACACTATTTTATTACTTTATTAGGTACTACAACTGTAATAAAAATAAATGTACTATTTTTAATATAAATGAAAAGAAATTGGCAGAACGATGGTTCAGAAACCAGAAAAAGAATCTATATAATATTTTACTTTGTTAGTTTTAAATATTTGTTTACTTTGAGTGGATGTACTCTTAAAAGTTCCGAAAGTAACGGGTATAACATACCGGCTATTGATAGTTAAAGTACCGAGTGGTTACAGATATTAAAAAGTAACAAAAATTTACATACAGTTTCATATATCGCCGACTGATTTTAGTTTTAAAAACCGTCCATATAGAGGTTTCCGGTGAAGAGAGGTGTCCGTTAAGAGGGAGTTTAGTGTAGTGTATTTGTTTATTGAAGCCAAAAATGCCGAGACGTGTTTTAGATGTAGACAACTTTATATTTAATGTACTTTCTTATTTACTGCTGAGAAAACATAAACGTGGGTGTGATGCACTCTGTATTAGTGAAACAAAATTAAAGTCGGTTTTGCAAAAAGCAAAAAAAGTGGACAAAGTGAACAAAATGTCGCACAATATAAATCTCGCCGACAACCAAAGACTATAGATCTTCCCGAAGGTTGCAAATTTGAAATCCGTGAGACAATATATAAAATGCGCGAAAAGAAAGAACATGTTTCTTTAGATTCAGTGCTACAAAAATTAAAAGACAAAAATATATTTGAAATTTCCAGAACAAGTCTCTAGAGAGTTTTAAGACAGATTGGCTTTAAGTTCAAAAAGGAAGACAATACAAAGGCTTTGTGTGAAAGAGCTAGTGTTGTTCACATGTTCACTAGAATAGAATTTTTATGAAATTATAACAAATTTTAAAAAAGAATGTTCTTCCTTCGTTTATTTAGACGAAAACATGGATTTTTGCTAAAGGCGGTATCAAACAAATTTGGCAGGACGAGAGCATAATATCCATAAAACACATCGATAATGAGGGAAAGAGATATATTATAGTGCATGCAGGTGGAAAACATGGTTTTATTGCTGGAGCAGATCTTGTGTTTTCTTTAAAATCAAAATCAGCCGATTATCAGGACAATATAAATACGGAGATGTTTGTAAAATGGTTGATAGAAAAACTGTTACCAAGTTTACATGATCCATCCGTTATAGTACTGGATAATGCTGCGTACCATTCGGAAATTTTAAATAAGCAACCAACAAACACCTGGACCGTAGATAAAATAAAAGAATGGTTAACAATTGAACATATTACATTTCCTCAATACTGTTTTAAGCCTCAATTACTAACGTTAGCTAAAAGTCATGCATAATCAAACATATATATATATATATATATATATATATATATATATATATATATATATATATATAAATATAGTGGACGAAATTATACATATATATATATATATATATATATATATATATATATATATATATATATATATATATATATATATATATATATATATATATATATATATATACTATATACCCTATCATTGCCAATTCAATCCAATTGAATATATTTGGGGGATATGCAAAACATATTATGATAACCATATTAGATACAAGGGTTACAGTAACGAGGCAGTCTTGGAAACATGGCAACAAGCATTGGATATTGCCACTTCTGAAATTTGAAGGAAAAGTGTAAAAAAATGTGTGAAGACTTAATTAAAGACTAGTGGATCCGTGAAGGTCGCATCGAAGCAGTTAATCCTGTTATAATTTACCATCCGAATAAGGATAGCGACGACAGTGATTATGGCTGTGAATCTGATGGTTGATGATAGTTTTAGGAGATTGAAAGAATAAGTAAGCTTTTTGTTTTTCTTAATACTAATTAAATATTCGACTAAATAAAGTATACTATTTAATCACTTAAGTATTGTTACACTTCGTTTAAATCATTTAATTCAAAAACTAACTTGTTTACAATACTAAACTCAATGATAGTAATTATATAATTCAAAATCTGAATTACAACTGTTCTATAAACTATCAACTCTATATTTATATCATGACTTCATATTTAAATCTAAGGTTTATATCTGCCATAACAGTATTTTAACAATGGGGAGAATTTACTATTGTACAATTCAGCATATTGGACATATTTAAGTCGATACCTTAAACCGAATTTAAAACAGTCGTATATTCGTGGAATGGAGTATACTTAAGTAAATCTCCTGGACAAAATGAAACAAGATATGGCAGACAAGGTTACCTCTAGCTATTTTAATTCGGACGCCGCTTCGAAGAAAACTTCCTGCTGGAAAAAGAGAAAATTTCTTCTTGCCTAAAATCAAGAATACATACAAGGGTTAGGAGACTTTTCTAAATAAAAAAAATTAATCAGAGAAACAAATCAAACGTTTATTTTTGTCTCAAACAAACAGTTATCAAAAATACAGATTGCACAAAAATATACTATATAAATAGTTGCAAAATACAAAATAAAAAAACTTACATGTGTCCGTTTACAAACTCCAGGGGTTGGATATACTACAAAAACTTACAAATGTTACCGCACAGAGATTAATTTTTTTTTTAAACAAACAAAACAAATAAATATCGAAAAAAATAAAGATAGATGTCATATGTTAACATTAAATTAAAAAAAAAACAATTAAAATGACAGCTAAGTTAAAACATAAAATTCACAATTTATTAATTATTACAAATCCTTTTAAGTTTTAATGAAAGCAATTATTGTTTTAGCAAAAAAATGTCTGTCTTTACTTTAAAACCAATATGTTAATGTTACCTCGATTCACAAACTTTGCCATTTAACTTTGGAAAACTTGCTATCTCTGGGATTGGAGCTGCAAGGACAAAACTCTCAACTTGAACAAAAGAAAACCATTTCCATACGCAGGGACGAAGATCTGACGCAGATGGGGCTGGATCAAGCAGGCAAACGACAACAAAACTGGTGGGACATCCTATATAATAATTTTCAAAAGTTTTTTCAGTTCCGGTGTACTGCACAAATCTTATGATGATTACTCTGTTTTAAACTGCCATATTGCAAAGAGTATTATCACCGTATCCGGTCTTAAGACATTACACACAAAGAATTGGCTCTGGATTCAAAATCCGCATCTTTATACTCTCAAATCCCCTGCTTGACTCTTCAAACATCTTTCTACTCTGAAATCCCCAGCTTGACTCCTATACCGTTAGATTTTACAAATTCAACCAAAATAAATTCCCTTCACGTCTCTGGAACCAGTTGTGCCTACAAACTTAAAACAAATATAATACCCTCGACACTCGTTTGTTGACAACCTTGAAATATTCCCGGGTTTATTACGTTTTAGAAAAATGGATTACCTGACTTGCAATATTATATTAAGGGACTCGAATGTAAACAAATGACAAAAACAACTGAATACCAAAACTTGATATTTAGAATCTCAACTTAAAATGCCATAATATATTGATCGTTTTAAAATTCATTTGCAAACAGAAAAACGAAAATATTCCACCGACAGGGGCGTCTTTAGAAATTTTAACATATAAATATTTCGTAGCTAAAAAAAAATTAAAACTGTTGGAAGTGTGATCTTATAATCTTGTTAGTTCTCGGCAAATACTTATTTTTTACATATTTTTTTTTTAAATTACATGTACAATAACTACATGGTCCTTTGATGTTTTATGTTTGTATCAAATTGTAAACTATATTTAGTTTTAATTAATTGTTTATACAATCTAATCATTTAATGTCCTGCTACATGTCTTTTTGAGGTAACACTTGTATATTAACATTTCTATGGATTTTGGTTTTTCATGATGTTCTTTTTAGATGAACTGATGATGCTTTCTGATTAGAGAGCGAAACCTCTTCAAATAAATAGATGAAGTAGCCAACTTCTTTGTCTTTTTTCTCCACCTTTTGACCGAAAAACCCACCACTCTTCGAGTGTTCCTTAATTTATATTGGATTAACGATCGTACTCAGTTCAGCGTCAGCCGCTGAACAGTACGGACGTGGAGTAGAAGCGACACCTGAAGACCGCCGAGGAGCTGCAGCGTTGAGTCGAAGCCGGACTTATCAGTCTGTGCCGTGAATGTAAGCACGGCAGAGCGGAGACTTACGTTAGCCGCGGCCGAGGCCACTAGAGGCAAAAGCCTATGCCGAGACAAAGCTGAACCGGGGAGATTTGTATTAATCGAATCTTCACGGAGGCCAAAATCAAGGCATAGGCAAGTAAAAAAGTAAACGGGCTTAGCCCGTCGGGATACTTCCTGTACTACGATTCGGATGACACTGTGAGGTGTAATATTTTAGAAATTACACCTGGCAGACACGGCCCCAAGGTCAGGGAGGTAAGAAATTCAAGCGGATCTCACTCTAGTTCTGCCTAGAGCGTGAACTTCCGAGTAAAGGTACTGGGTGGCACCCAGAAGCCGTGCTGACAACGGGCCAGACGGTCAAAAAAATAAGCTTTCCTCCAAAGATTAGGACTTCTACCCCACGCGATTATGGATCGGTCACGATCCCCACCCTGCCGAAAGGCCACTCCAAGCCCCAATGGTTATAGTTCGAGGTATAAACTCAACTATAATATCAATGATGCCCTCCTAGAAGACCAGGACACAAATTACGAGATCTTTGAAGATCTCCCCACCGAGGACATACACGAAGGGGACTTCAAACGCCCCAAGACCAAGAAAAAACGAACAAAAGACCGCGCGGAGGGAAACCGCGAAAAAGAAATGTACTCCACTTACGACGACGTACCACTCGAAAAATGAGCCACTACAAAAAGGATGAGACAGAGGAGCAGTGAGGACGAAAAGTCCGCACTGGCAAAGATGAAGATGATATTGAAAGAAAAGGACGCCGAAATAGCAGCACTAAAACAGAAAATTGAAGAACTGCAGGATACGATAGTAACCTCGCAAAAAACAATAATTGGCCACATTGACTCAAAGTTCCAAGAACTTAGCAATGGAAAAGAAAATAAAAAAACCAAGAAGACAACAGAAACGGTCTCAAAAGAGAGCAGCAAAGAAGATACCTGGGAAACCCAAGCCAAAAAGGCGTCAAAACCGGAAAAGTCTACGGGAACAATCCCAAAGACAAAAGCAACCGCATAAAAGTCCACGGGAACAATCCCAAAGACAAAAACAACCATAGAAAATACAAAAAAAGGAAAACAAGCAGAAGAACCCAAAAACAGCAAGAAGAAGGTCGTGAAGGAAGACTTCCCTCCACTAGCGACCCCTAGTGCAACAGAACTAGAGAGTCATCAGGAAAGAGATGCGCGCGCTACACCACGCCCTCCGACTCCATGCCAAGCACAAGCAATGGAAACCGACGGAGAACAAACCACGAAACAAGATAAACCAACGTGGAAACCAAAGCCGCCTGTAATTAAATTACAGAGCGTCAGCAAGACAGGTGCTCAGAAAAAGAAGGTGATAACGTCGAATAGACTATCAAGAAGTGGACGAGAAACGTTAATACAAGCGAAAAATCCAGAAGATTATAGGTCTATGGTAAAAATCATAGAGGAGTATAGTCAAAAAACACCTATACAGTGGATTGCCTTCCCACTAGAGGAAGACATAAAACTAAGAATGGTTTTAAGAGGACTACCTCCAAACACAGACGTTACAGAAATGTTCAATACTCTCAAAGAAGAGTATGATATCGAATGTGAATCAATAAAGAATATGATTTCCAGAAAGAGTGATAAAAGAAATCTACCAATGTTTGTGCTGACACTGGAGAAGGAGGACGTGGAAAAAGCCAGGCGCATTACTAATCTGATGCATATGAAGGTTCACATCGAAGACCTCAGAAAAGCAACTGAGCCCACGCAGTGTTTCAACTGCCAGGGGTACCACCACGCGCAGAGAGCGTGTTTTAAGACACCTCGATGCGACGGTGCGGAGAAAATCACTCCACAAGAAACTGCCAAATGCCCCGAGAACAAAAGGCAAAATGTGCCAACTGCCAGGGTCAACACCCGGCAAACTTCAGCGGATGCCCCAGATGCCCAACCTGGGGAAGAAAACAACCACAGAGACAACAAGCCCCGCAAAAAAGGCCGCAACAAACATCAAGCGGACCTTCCTACGCACAGGCAGCAAAAGCGCAAAATACCGAGAACACCATCTTGATCTCGAAATAACAGCAAGACGGCCTAGTGAACTCAGTTAAGGAACTGGTCACTAGAATTGTCCACGAGGCGATTGCAGATATAAAGCTAGCACTGAACTAGTGCAAGCAAACAGGGGATACTTGAGGATAGGCTCCTGGAACCCAGGAGGCATAAGGACCAACCAGAATATACTGGACGAACTGGTCAATAGATATGAAATGGACGTCGTGGCAATACAGGAAACAAAGCTCACGAACAACATCAACATCAAGTTTCCAGGCTACGACATATACAGGAACGACAACACAGCAAGATCAGGTGGCACAGCAATATTAGTGAAAAAAGGCATAGGTCACATCAGAATTCTAACACCACAACTAAATACTATGCAAGCAACAACAATAAGAGTACAAATGAGGCAAGGAGAAGTCAGAATTACCTCCGCCTACGTAAGACCACAAGACCTACTGATTGAAGACGACTTAAATATGTTCCTAAACAACGAACCCTCAATCATAATAGGAGACCTAAACGCAAGATCCCCAAACTGGAACGACAGAGCTACGAACAGAAACGGAAGACTACTAAACACATACATAGAAAATAATGACGACGTTATGGCAATGGGCCCCACAGACCCAACGCATTACCCAGGAAACGGACTTCCTACACACATAGACATTGTAGTAGCAAGAAACCTAGGACTACAAACAGAAATACAAACATTAAACGAAGGCACAACGGACCACAACCCCATCCTATTAGAACTAGGAACATGGGAAGAAGAAAGTACAATCAAAAGAGTTAAAAAGAAAACAAAGTGGACAAACTTTAAAAGACTCGTGAGCACTGGAATTAACATAGTTCCAGTGATAGACAACCCACGAGAAATAGAAGACAGAGTCCTAGAGTTGGAAAACATCATCCAACAAGCACTCAGAAACAGCACTACAGAAGAGGAAGTAGAAATGCACACGGGAAGATTTAAGGATATACCACAAGCAATACAAGACTTAATAAGGGAAAAGAACAGAGCAAAGCAGACAGCGAGAAGGACAAGGAACCAGACAGACAAAAATAGAGCAAATAGGCTAAATAGAGAGGTCAAAACAGCACTACAACAACACCGTAGTGAAAGCTGGGAAAACCACATAAAAGACATGGAGGAGCAAGGACCAAATATGCAAAATATTTGGAGGCTCCAGAGAATACTGAGAAACGACAGAAAGCAAATCCCTCCATTACATGGAGAAAACGGAATAGTCTACACCACAGAGGAAAAAGCAGAAGTAATGAGGAGTGCTCTCGAAAGAGAGTGTACATTAAATTACCACCCAGATAAGGACATCGACTTCATAGAAGAAGTCGAAAGACAAAGAGGAAGACCCGAAAACCCGAACGAAATCATCCCTTCTACATCACCGGAGGAGATAAACGAGCTAATTAAAAATATCTCGCCGAAAAAAGCACCTGGTCCTGATCAAATAACGAATAGGGCTCTAAAATACTTACCAGCGAGAGCCATAGTATATCTAACAAATATTATCAACGCGATGCTAAGATTCAAGAAATTCCCAAACAGATGGAAAGAGGCTCATGTCATAATGTTACCAAAGCCCGGAAAAAACAGCACATTCCCGCAAAACTACAGGCCAATAAGCTTACTACCTGCAATCAGCAAGATTGTAGAGAGAATAATACTCGTCAGACTCCAAGCTGAAACAGACAGATTAGATATAATACCCGAAGCCCAATTCGGTTTTAGATCAGAACACTCCAGTGAGCTACAAGTACTCAGATTAACAGAGTACATAGCAGCTGGATTTAATGACAAACAATTCACAGGAGCTGTCTTCCTAGATGTAAGCAAAGCTTTCGACAGAGTCTGGCATAAAGGACTTATCTACAAAATGAGACGATACGGCTACAGCGGAGCAATGACAAGACTAATCTCTTCGTACTTAAGCAATCGTAGTTTCAGAGTCCGGATAGGACAAGTCCTATCCGAACTCGGGAACCCGGAGGCTGGAGTGCCACAGGGAGCGGTACTGTCACCTCTACTGTATACGATATACACAGCAGACATACCTAGAACACCAGGTACACTACTAAGCCTCTATGCCGACGACACAGCGATAGCGGCCAAACACAGAAATGTAGACATAGCGGTAAACAACTTACAAACAGCGCTAGATGACATAGAAGAATGGAGTTTCAAATGGAAAATCGCTATAAACTCCGAAAAGACACAGGCTGTACTTTTTAAAAAGAGGCACCAACAACCAGAAGAACAGGTAACTGTGCAAGACAATCCTATCGAGTGGAAAAGTGAAGCAAAATACCTCGGAGTAATCATGGACAAAGGCTTAACATTTAGCAAACATGTAGAAGCTACAGTACAAAAAGCCAACATGGCAAGAGCATCAATAAGAGGCCTAGCAGGAAGAAAAAGCAAACTTATATTGAAAACAAAAATAAGATTAATAAATTGTATAATTCTTCCTATACTAACATATGCATCTCTCGCATGGGGACACATATGCAATACATCAAAAAAGAAAATACAAGCGGCACATAACAACAGCCTAAGAGAAGCAGTCAACGTACCGAGATACGTAGCAGAAAGATTCCTCTTTAGAGAACTACAACAAATCAGAGTGACCGACACAATGAAAGAAAAAGCTAGGACAAAGTTCGCGGAGATAGAGAAGCACCCCAACCACATATTGCGAGAGATATTGAGGTACGACGCTTTCCACAGATGGAAGCACAAAAGACCCAAACAACAAATAGTAGAATAAAATCATAATACTAGAGAGAAAATCAACAATCACACCAGAGAGAAAACAAAACACCAGAGAGGAAACACTTCAAAAAATAACAACAACGCACAATGAAGATAGTTCGTAGCTCATAACCCTTGTGGACAATCGCAACGTACAGCGTGGACCCAGTAAATTTTATGTAGATAATTCATTACATAAATATGCACTAATTCTGATTTTATGTTTCAGGCATCCTACAAAAAAAATCCAAAAAACAACAAAAAAACGGCTTCGGCCACCAAAAAGATCAAAAAACTACTAACAAAAACCGGCGCAAGTCACAAAAAAATATTAACAAAAACCACTAAAAACTCGGGCATGTAGGGCCCATCCCCTTGAGCACCAAGTCGCCGAACTGAGCCTAGCTCAGAGCGGAGACTTGAGGCCCAAGTAAGCAATTTTAGTTCGCGGATAAGCCACATTAAGATAACAGGAATATAGCGACAATGCGCTGTCCTGAGTTTTGAATTCGGTTAGGAAACCATGTTGGGGTTCTATTACCCAGGATCTCCACATGAAGAGCATTTGGCTGATAGTTGTGCCCCTATCGCGCATCAGAGTGTTATAGGGGGGAAAGGGATGGTCTGGAGCATTCGAGCGCGGTGGTGTGACTCCTGTTTTTACTCGAGTTAATACACCTCGCTCCAATGAATTGTTACACCCGAACGTAATTCTTAGGGGTGAACATTTCTCACAGGCTGGGTTTAATTAAATTGCTTGCTTGCTTGCTACGATCGTACTCCTTTTCTCTACAGATATATATATATATATATATATATATATATATATATATATATATATATATATATATATATATATATATATATATATATATATATATATATATATATATATATATATATATATTGATACGATTAGGGTTTATAGAAAATAATTTATAAGTTATATACTACATAATATTAGATATTTGGTTGTTTTAAATAAGTTATATACTAGAGAATTTATTAAAAATATATTTATGTGAGGGCATTTTTAATAAATTAGCATATAATAAGTGTAAAAAGTTGTATTTTAATATTGTAAATAGATTTAAGTGAGCCATGTGACTAGGCAACCAACTATACAAACTCTGTCTCCAATTTGACATTTTAGGAAATAAGGGAATATAAGTGGGGTTATATAATATATTGTTTGAAATGTGTATTTTATTAAATTAGAGTGTTAGTTACTAATTTAATTATATATTCTGATCTGAAAAGCCTAAATGTAAACAAAATTATTAATAGAAAAGAATGGAATTCTCTGGATCTCCGGAGATGGCCATGTTTGCGAAATGGTTTGTTCCAGAAAATTCATACAAGTATGAAATAGAACAAATTGGAACATGATCTCTTACGAGATGGTTCTAGAATGTCCAAAGATATAAATACCCGTGATTTGGATTCAAGATGGCAGTTTTTGGAAGTTTTTAGTCAGAAGTCAAGCAGTTTATTATGAAAGTTAGTTGGAGTCAGTGAATCAAGTACAAATAGTCAAAATGTTTAATATAGTGAGTTAAATGAAGATTAAAAATTATGCATATAATTTAATGCACATTTATAATTATACACAAATAATTATTGAAGATAAAAAAAGGTATATTGGAAGAAATTAAATTATATTATGGTTGGAGATTAGTATAAATCAACTTATAATAATTGGATATTGGTATATTGAAAAGAAGAATAAATATAAATGCTGTTTGCTGGTTTGGTTGGTGGTGTATAAATGCTGGTGAAGAAAACTATATCTTAAATTGGTAGAAGCTGATAATTGAAAAAAGTAATTTCACAAAAAACAAGGATAACCGAAGTACGAAGACTTTCAGTGGTGATTAGAATATATATAGTGGAAAACAGTTCATTTAGGCATTCAGTGAAAGAAAGGTACAAAATTTTGTTAATATAATTTAGTTAGTGTCATAACAATTTCAATTTTGAAGATAGTTTTGTTTAAATTTTAGATTGTCTATAGAATTTAATTAGTTTTATAAGAATATCAATTTAAAGATAGTTTATTTTAAATTTACATTGACTAGGTTAGATATATATGTGTGTTTCATAATAGTTATAATAAAGATAATTTAAAAAAGTACTTACAAGCTAATTCTTTGAGAACCGCGATAAAAACCATATATATTATATTATTAAAAATACTCATTGCTCATCATTCAAACAAAAAACACATCATAACAAATTTGGCGCCCAACGCGGTGGCTCTCTATTTAAAAGAATTAGTTTGGGAAGATAAGTGCTCTCATATAATTAAATTAATTATCAGTAAAAAAAAAAAAAATTATAGATTTTATTTTTAATTATATTTGAACAAGTAAAGTCTCAAAATGTCTCAAGGAAAGAAAGGTACAAGAAGCAAAAAGAATGAAGAAGATGTGGAAGTAGAAACACAACCTATACAAGAGGAGAGTTTAGTTCAAGTTCCACAAGATACTGCAGAAATGAATCCAGAAAGAGAGGAAAATGTCAATATGGCAGCTTTGATGTCATTAATGATGCAGATGAACAAGACAATAGAAGAGAATACGAAAAAAATGGAAGAGAAGTCAAAAGAAGTCAAAGAAGACATGAAAAAAATAGAACAAAAAATGGAAGAGAATTCAAAAGAAGTCAAAGAAGACATAAAAAAAATAGAACAAAAAATGGAACAGAATTCAAAAGAAGTCAAAGAAGACATGAAAAAAATGGAACAGAAATTGGAAGAGAATCATAGAAAATTAGAGAAGAAAATAGAAGATAATAATAATAAAATTGTAAAACAAATGGAAAAACAAATGGATAAAAAACTTGAAGCTGCAGAGAAAAAAGTAGCAAATGAAATAAAAAGTATACGGAATGACTACAAGAAAAGGATAGACAATGAGAGGACAGAAGTAAAGAGGATTATTCAAGATAATAAAATAGATATAGAACAGAAAATAGAGTTACAGAAATGTAACTTAGAAGTAAAAATTAACGAAGACAGGAGAAACACAGAAGAAAAATTAGACGATATACAACAAAATATCCAAATAAATAGTAATCAAATAAGAAATGTGGAACAGAGAATAGATGATATTTCACAAATGAGAGACATAGGGAGACCTTACTTAAATTTAACAAATGAGACTGGGATTAAATTCTCTGGTAATATAAAAAATTTGCATCCTAGAGTATACATAAATAGTTTAAAACATAAATTAAGATTTGTGAATAATATTAATGATATTAAAGATTATATTAGAATGACATTAAATGACAATGCAGCAACTTGGTTTGCTAGTATTGAGAATGATTTAGATAATTTTCAAACATTTGAAAATAAATTTTTAAATTATTATTGGGGTGAATTAGAGCAAGCCAAGTTTAGAGAAATTCTATATTTTGGAAAGTATAATCAAAATTTAAAATCAAATATGGTAGATTATGCATTGAAATTGATAACAGTTGCAAAATATTTAGAACCACCACTTAGAGAGGATGAAACAGTCTTAAATGTATCTAGACATTTTGATGCTGATGTTGTGCAAACCGTAACTGTACAAAATATTCAAACAATAGATAGTTTTATTAATTTTATTCAAAGAATACAAAGAGGCAATATGACAAGTAATAATAATAACAGAAAAAACAATAGTAACTTTCAATATAATAGAAATGATAATCAACAATATAGACAATCATATAATAATTATAGATATGTTGATAGTTTACAAAATTTTAATAATAATAATAGTAATCAAAATAGACAGAATTTTAATAACAATACTAGTTATAATAGACAACATTTTAATAACAGTACTAATAATAATAAACAAGATTTTAACAATAGAAGAAATACAGAGCAACCTAACTATAACAGACAGGTAAATTGTGTTCGAAGGAATAGAAGCTGCGAAGACAGGGAACGAAATAGTACAAGGCAAGAAAATGTGAGTAGAAGTCATAGTAGGGAAAGACATAGGACATTAGATTCAAGTGGTCAGATACAATCTGACAATTCTAATAATCAAAATTTTGTGCAGTAAACTTTCTGAATTACAAGTTAGGCCATTGCTATTATGAAAAACCTTCTGAATTTATTTCTTTAGATGAAGATAAAATTATTGAATCTATTAATTTAATTTATATAAATGCTTTGGTCAAAAATAAAATGATTAAGATTATGATAGATACTGGTTCAGAAAGTACTTTAGTCTCGGAGAATTTTATTTTTAATACATTAAAACTATCAGATATAATAAAGATTCCAAAAATTAAAATTGTTGGTGCAAATAATAAGAAGTTGGGTGAAATTGATAAACTAGCCAATTTTAAAATTAATATTCTTAATAAAGAAATTAATATGCAAGGATTTATTGTCAAGGATTTATGTGTTGATATATTAATGGGAAATGATGAATTGGAAAAGAAGAAAGTAAAGATAGATTTTGAAGAAAAAATGGTAACTTTGGAAGGGCAAATAATTAAATTTATGCAGAAAGATGAGGTGGAAGAAGGAATAAGAGTTGATAGGATATTATTAAAAGAAAATAATGATGTTTATGAAGAAGAAATGTATTTTGATGATAGGGAAATGTCCCAAAAGAATGTAAAGAATAATTATTGTAGTGAATATTTAAGGAATGGAAGTTTTAAGCAGATGGATGCCTACGAGGCGGAGTGCGTAAAATTGGAAGCAAGGAATAATGAGTACATAATGAAGAATAATGTTATTTGTAAAGAAGAAGATATGATGAAAGTTTTAAATTGCCCTGAAGAATATAAATCAATAGTCATTTCCATATTGCAGCAACACAAGGGACTTGTCAATAAAGAAAATAGAATTGCACAAAATTATATCCATAGTATAAAAGTTAAAGAAGAAAAAGATTTTAAAACAAAATCATACCCAATACCATATAAATACAGAGAAGAAGTAAACAAAACAATTAATAATATGTTAGAAGATGGAATCATTGAGAAAGCAGACACACGTTTTATAAATCCCATAGTGGTAGTACGAAAAAGATCAGGTGAAATCAGGTTATGTTTGGATGCAAGGAATATTAACAAGATTACTGAAAAGCAATTTGAAGCACCAATGAGTATAGATGGAATATTAGGAAGAATTACAGGAATGTCATTTTTCACTAAAATCGATTTACAGCATAGTTTCTGGTTAATACCTCTAGAAAGAAAAAGTAGACAGTATACAGGATTTCAGATAGATGGAGTAGTATATCAATTCAAAGTAGTACCATTTGGACTTCAATCATCTTGCAGTGCTTTATGTAGATGTCTTCATGATATTTTGGATCAATATGAACATTTTGTAATTCACTACATTGATGATATATTAATTTTTTCTAAAACGGCTGAAGATCATGAGAAACACCTAAAAATTATAATAAATAGATTAGACAAAGTTGGACTAAAAATAAATCAAGAAAAATGTACATTTTTTCAAAAAGAAGTCATATATCTAGGTTATAAACTTAACACTAAGGGAATCGAAATGGATCCAGAACGGACACAAGTCATTCAGGAATATAAAACACCACACAGTTTAAGATCTTTAAGAGGATTTATTGGAATAATTAATTATTATAAAAGGATGATACCAGATCTAAGTATAAAAGAACTTCCATTACTTGAACTACTGAGAAAAGGTGTAAAATGGAGATGGGATCAGAGAAGAGAACTAGCATTCCAAGAAATTAAAAACATTTTTCTGTCAAATTTGAAAATATACTATCCTGACTATACACAGCCATTCATATTAAGAACAGATGCATCAATAGAGAGATTATCAGGGGTATTATTACAAATACATGATGGGGTCGAATACCCAATACAATTCATTTCAAGAATCACAAAGCCACATGAAAAGGGTTACTCAGTTTCAGAATTAGAACTAGCAAGTATAATACACTGTGTCACAAAATTAAGATTTTATTTGTTGGGTAATGAATTTACAATAGAAACAGATCACCAAGCTTTAACGTCTATATTAAATAACAAATATGGAAACAGTAGAATACATCGGTGGAGTCTAATACTTAGTGAATACTGCTTTGAAATCAAATACATTTCTGGAAAATCCAATATAGTGGCAGATGCTTTATCAAGGTTAGAAAATACATCACAAAAAGGGCAGCGAACAATAAAAATTGGATTAAATCAATTAGTAGAAAGTACTGGATTATATTCTAAAGAAGAAATTATAAGAGATCAGATCAATTTGAGTGAAAAACAAAAAGTCCTTAGGAAAGATGGAGTATATTATAAAATAATAAATGGCATAGAAGTATATGTAATAACTAGAACTTTAGCAAAGAAAATATTGAAAAATTTACATAACAATTATATGCATATTGGTTCAAGAAAGCTATGGATGCTATTTAGGGACAATTATTTTGCAAAGAATGACATAAGTATAGCAAAAGAAATTACTACCCAATGCCCAATATGTCAACTAAACAAAGAAAAGAATTTCAAAAACCAGAACACATATAAATCTAATGTTGTATATGAAAAACTAAATACAGTTTCCATGGATTTTATTTCAAATTTAGTTCTCAGTCCAACAGGAAAAAAGCATATACTAGTGATAGTTGATTTATATACAAAATTTATTAAACTATATCCCTGCTCCAGAACAAATGTTAAAACATTAAAATCATATATTAATCAATTTTTCGAAGAAATAGGACCATTTAGAAATTGCATAATAGATAATGCTACATATTTTAACAACCAAAAATTTCGGACATTTTGTGAGAAAAAGGGAATCAACATTCATTTTACAAGTATCAGACATCCTCAGGCAAATCCTGCAGAAAGATATATTAAAGAAGTTATAAAATATTTAAGGATACTGTGCCAAAATCAACACGAAACTTGGCAGCAACATATACCACAAGTAGAGTATTTTTTAAATAATACACATAATTTGAATACAGAGGAAGTACCAGAATATTTAATGTTTGGCCATATAGGAAACAGAAAGTGGATTAGTGGATATAATCAGGATATGTTAGAACAAGTAATGCAGAAAGTGAATAACCGAATTAGGAGGAAAGCTGAAAAATATATCAGAAGACAAAATCGAAATATAAAAAAACCAATCACATTTCAAAAAGGAGACCCAGTGTTAATTCGTTCACTTAGAAAAAGTAATGTTAAAGAAAACCGTTGTAAGAAATTACAACCAATGTTTGAAGGTCCATATACAATTGAAAATCAGAATGGACTAAATAGTTATGTGTTAATAGATGCAGAGAACAGACTAAGAGGCATATTTCATATCAACGACATTTTTCAATATCATGAAGAGATTGAATAATGATTTCTATACCTTTAACACAAATATAATAACACTAATAACTTACTGATGTGTCCATTTTGTTCAATAGACTTGATTTGTTAAATGGTAGATGGTAGATTTCATTATTTTGAATCAATTTGACATCGTACTTGTTGAATTTTGTACATATGGAAATTGTTTGGTACCCTAAAAATCATAATTTGGGGTTAGATACAGAATTGATACTATAATTGCTATAAAAATGTCTTCTAATATAATAAAGTGAAAAAACTTACCAATTTATATTGATGAAAGTTATTTTGAATGGAAATAATTCCTAGATTTTGTTTATAAATAAACAGAACACAATATCCATTATATTTTAATTAAGGTTATATTTTATTCTCTGATATCGCATCCATTGCTCCATTTGACATGACAGTTTGACCATAGAATAGCCGAACTGTGCTCCGTTGTTCTCTGTTTTGACATAGACAGCGAACAGGGATGTATTTAACACATTTTAAATAATAAAAAAAAAAAAAAAATTGAATTAGTAATTTATTAAATTTAATAAGGTATGAGAAAATTAATATTTAAAAAAATAATAAGTAAATTATTTATTTTAAATATTATTTTGGGGTATTGATACGATTAGGGTTTATAGAAAATAATTTATAAGTTATATACTACATAATATTAGATATTTGGTTGTTTTAAATAAGTTATATACTAGAGAATTTATTAAAAATATATTTATGTGAGGGCATTTTTAATAAATTAGCATATAATAAGTGTAAAAAGTTGTATTTTAATATTGTAAATAGATTTAAGTGAGCCATGTGACTAGGCAACCAACTATACAAACTCTGTATCCAATTTGACATTTTAGGAAATAAGGGAATATAAGTGGGGTTATATAATATATTGTTTGAAATGTGTATTTTATTAAATTAGAGTGTTAGTTACTAATTTAATTATATATTCTGATCTGAAAAGCCTAAATGTAAACAAAATTATTAATAGAAAAGAATGGAATTCTCTGGATCTCCGGAGATGGCCATGTTTGCGAAATGGTTTGTTCCAGAAAATTCATACAAGTATGAAATAGAACAAATTGGAACATGATCTCTTACGAGATGGTTCTAGAATGTCCAAAGATATAAATACCCGTGATTTGGATTCAAGATGGCAGTTTTTGGAAGTTTTTAGTCAGAAGTCAAGCAGTTTATTATGAAAGTTAGTTGGAGTCAGTGAATCAAGTACAAATAGTCAAAATGTTTAATATAGTGAGTTAAATGAAGATTAAAAATTATGCATATAATTTAATGCACATTTATAATTATACACAAATAATTATTGAAGATAAAAAAAGGTATATTGGAAGAAATTAAATTATATTATGGTTGGAGATTAGTATAAATCAACTTATAATAATTGGATATTGGTATATTGAAAAGAAGAATAAATATAAATGCTGTTTGCTGGTTTGGTTGGTGGTGTATAAATGCTGGTGAAGAAAACTATATCTTAAATTGGTAGAAGCTGATAATTGAAAAAAGTAATTTCACAAAAAACAAGGATAACCGAAGTACGAAGACTTTCAGTGGTGATTAGAATATATATAGTGGAAAACAGTTCATTTAGGCATTCAGTGAAAGAAAGGTACAAAATTTTGTTAATATAATTTAGTTAGTGTCATAACAATTTCAATTTTGAAGATAGTTTTGTTTAAATTTTAGATTGTCTATAGAATTTAATTAGTTTTATAAGAATATCAATTTAAAGATAGTTT
This sequence comes from Diabrotica undecimpunctata, assembly GCF_040954645.1. Classification (NCBI taxonomy): domain Eukaryota; kingdom Metazoa; phylum Arthropoda; class Insecta; order Coleoptera; family Chrysomelidae; genus Diabrotica; species Diabrotica undecimpunctata. The sequence continues at coordinate 84,229,918 of NC_092807.1, forward strand.
ATTTTAAATTTACATTGACTAGGTTAGATATATATGTGTGTTTCATAATAGTTATAATAAAGATAATTTAAAAAAGTACTTACAAGCTAATTCTTTGAGAACCGCGATAAAAACCATATATATTATATTATTAAAAATACTCATTGCTCATCATTCAAACAAAAAACACATCTTAACAATATATATATATATAAATATATATATATATATATATATATATATATATATATATATATATATATATATATATATATATATATATATATATATATATCTATATATATATATATATATATATATATATATATATATATATATATATATATCTATATATATATATATATATATATATATATATATATATATATATATATATAGCGTAGTGATTTTTTACAAACGTATATAAAGTTTTTTAACATGCTTAAGCCACTTTTACCCTATCCAAAAATATTTTTTTCGTCATTTATTACTTTTTTACGCACAATACTTAATTACTATTGTTTATTTAGTTAATTATGTAATTGTAGATATAATTTTCTTAAAAATGATAAATAGTACTTTTTTCCTACCTAGAATAGTGAGAATTTGTTGCTTGGCTATAATAATCCCGACGTTTTTTTAACGTTTTTATTGATTAGATATACTTTTCTATAAAATAAAATGTTAACAAGAAGCATATATCCTTATTGCACGTAAACTATTTTGTCGTTTAGACGGGTTGAAAACCATAATTTGAGTGGTGGTTAGTAACAATATATCGATCAGTGTGCTTAGAATTAAAGGATAGTTCCAATACGTCATTGGATAGTTCAAACCTACCCAAGCGCGGGCGTCAAATCGTCAAATGTAGGTCTCTTAAGATTAATACACGGTAAATATTGATTTATTTATTTACTTTAGATCTCAGGGTATAACTTTATTTTGAACTCATTTTTGGATTAATGCAATCGTATTGTTTTAATAAATATTTGTATATATAAATGTAAATAGTAGAAAACGAATACATAACATCCTACACCTAGCTTTTTACTTTTGGTAAGTACAAATGAATAGTACCAATATTTTTGTATGGTGTTACTGACTAAAAATAAACAATTACTATTTTATTTTGAGGGTGAGACGATTCCAGACGATAATCTTTCAATGCCATTAACTGGAACCCCTACAGCTGACTAAAATCAAGATCACTTGTCCAATAACTGGAAATTGTTAATGAATTATTCTCTAGAGCATCTGGACCTACTTTAAAATGTGTAACTGAAAATCAAAATGAAAATAAAATTAACGAAAATGAGAGATATATGACCTGGATGTAACAATAAATGTAGCAGAAAATTTAAATCAAAATTATCTGAAAATGATAGACTCAATTTATTAATTTTTTGGAAATGAAGGATCATAACAATCAGAGAGAATATTTATATAGATATATTCTCAGACAAGAGAGAAAGGTTGCAAAGTTAAAAGAGTTCAGAAGAAACTGGACATATGAATATAATTTGCAGTTAGCAGAACACTGACTCTAAGTTTGTAAAAAAACATTTTTGACACTTATAACATAACAGATATGTGGTTAACTAACCTATTAAAAAAAATTATTGTCAGAAAGGTGGAGGCTTTATACCTGGAGATATGTGTGGTCGCTATTCGAAGAGAGCAAATACTGTAGACCAAAAATAATAAAAATTCCATTCGTGTGTATATAAACTCTATTACAGTAAAGGAATCCCACTACGCAAGAAAAGAATAACTAAGATGTATTTTGATGAGTCTTTAACGTTTCGCAAATTGTATTCACTGTGTAGTGAATAAATGTTAGAGAATAACCCATACAATAAGCCAACCACTAAAAGTTAGTACTAAAATCAGTGTTTCACTTGTAATCTACATAACACTAAATCAGAAAAAGACCTAATAGGAAAGGAATATGCTTTACATATTGCAAACATACGGATGTGAATCTTGGATCCTACGACAAGCAAAAAGAAGAAATCTTCTGCTGGAGAATCCACTAAAATGTCCTGTTGGAGAAGAATATCACGAATTCCGTGGACCAACCACAAGACTATTTCAATTTTAAATGAGCTAAAAGCTAGCAAACGGCTATCCAGCAAAGTTCATGTCCAACAATTAAAATACTTTGGACATGCTATGATAGCAGGCACAGAAAACATGAAAAGACTTATTATCCAAGGAAAGGTAGAAAGTCCATGATCACCAGGAAGATCTCCAATAAGATGGATCGATCAAATTACAGGCATATGCAGGAGACCTGTGCATGAATTCAAAAAATAGCCCTAGACACAGATCTCTAGAGGTGAACAATATACAACATCACGATGATCACTACACTTCCTCCGAGAGGCAGGATTGAAGAGAGAGAAAGAGAAAGAGAGAGAGAGAGTGTGTGATATATAATCGCCATAAAGAGGTTTTTAACAAAACAGCAACTTATTATTTTATTTACTTCTTGTTAGTATATATAGCTGCAATTAATTCTTCAAGGAAAAGTAAAAAATAGAAGAAAAACGTAGACCAGGAAGGCGAATAATTTCCTGGCTGAAAAATCTACGTATGTGGTTCAACACAACAACCTCAAATCTTTTTAGAGCCGCAGCTTTCAAAATACAGATTGCCATGGTGGTCGTCAACATCCGAAATGGATAGGCACTACAAGAAGAAGTATGTATGACGTGAATTCTAAGATACTTTGGAACGATTTAATTTGTCAACCACATTGGGTATCACTTATAGGGGGTTGAAAGTGAAAACTGAGCAATTACTGAGCTGGAGATAGGGTAAGCAAACAAACCATAAAGTTTGCAAACGGCGACTCTTGTTTTGGTTGGAGAGCTGGGTCGTAAATAAGTATCCTTATTTGTGGGACTGGAAAGTGTAACTACAAAGAAAGAAATCAAAAAATACTTACATAGATTTCCTGGGCAACAAACACAAGAAGGTTCCTAAACTATTTAAATTGGACGCCGTTTAAAAGAATCCTCTTGCTGGATAGAAAGCAAAAGCTTTTCATTTGTAAAAAAAAAAATTAAAGGGTGATAATCTTTTTAAAGGAAATAATTTTACAACTCCTGGTTTAGATGGAAACATTACATATTAATTATTACACTACATCAACAGTTAATACAAATAATGTTAACAAAATTTATCAACAAACCTTACAGTGGCGCTATTTGTAGCAATTTAACCAATTATTATAAATCAGAATATTATAATTTTGATCTACATTACTTACATTGAGGTTAATCTTTAAACAAAACAGAATTCAAAATTATGGTTATGTACCAAATGTCAGAAAAGGATAATACTAACTGTCATAATGTCGAAATGAAATATTAAACCTTTTTGAAATATTAATTAAATATTAAATTTAACTTTATTTAAAAGAAGACTAATATGACAATTAGCTAATCCCTAAAACTTATAATTTTATTTATTTATAATTTTTTAGTTTTGTCATAAAAGCAAAATTTTTTTTATTTAATGAAAAAATGTTTATTTTTACTTAAAAAATTTTTAACAAAAAGTAATTTATATCACTCTGGCTGGTATTTCCTTTAAGAAAGCTTTTGGGACTGCAATTGAATCAAAAAACACTGTCCTACACAAACTTCAAATGGTCTGGGATGACCATGGAACACAAAATAAACCATTCTTGGAGAGGTAGGAAGAACACTCACTCGGGCTTCGGATTATCCTGGATAACTACAAACTGCACTCTTCAAAACTCGGCCGCTCAATTGTTTTTTAAAACACTGTGGACTTCTCAAATGGTTGGCAACGAAGTTTTACAAATCCCTCACATAGGACACAGCACAACAAATTAGTGATTCACTCAACAAACACTGACAAATAGCATCTTGAGCCCAAATTCACCTCTTAACTTAAAAAAATTTCTGGCTTTGAAGAAGGACACGTCGAAAGTTATTTCTTCCGAATCCAAAAATCAACTCTAACTGTTACTGCACTTGACTACTTTTTGATGATAAAAAAAACGAACAACTAAGAAAACAATCCACAAGGAAACTAAGTTTCTGTAGCTGACTTTATACAATGTATCACAAAAAATGAAGTGAAATGAAAACAATAACGAATTTAAAGAAAATCCGGACTAAGCAATGAAACCGACTACTTTTGACAACGGCTCAACCGAGAGTGATACCATTCTTTTGCGTAATATTAAGCTGAATTAAGATCAAACGCGAAATAACAATATGTGTTTAATAAACAAGACTAAAAATGTTTATATCATCAATCTCAGCGACGCAAAAATATTGAGAATCTTTTTCATCGTTTTAATACATACGAGGGGAAATCGAAATGCTAAAACTTGTTTGAGTAAAAAAAAATCACGTTAGGGTAAAATCAATAAAAAAACTAATAATAATCTCTTTGTTTTGATATATACTCATTAGTTACCATTTATATGCACTTAATCAAAGAAACATACTTTGTTGAAATAACATTGTATGAACCACTTACAATGATCTCCACCTAAAATTCTTAAAAATCTTGCTATTGTAACTCGACTTAAATCACAACCAGTAATTTTAACAACAATGCGGTACGTGAAAGTAAAAAGCTGAGGAAAAGTTATAAAATGTGTAATAAGAAAACTAGAAAGAGTATTAAAACTAACGAAGAAAAATATAAAATGTGGAAATTTTTTTAATCGTTCTCCTCTAAACTAAGCAAAAGTAAGTTACGTTGTTTTTCATATCAGGTGTCGAATTTATGCTTTTACGAAAACGGGACGCGTCAAATTTCTTGTTATTACTGGAATGAAAGTCACGGCAAAAGGGGTGCAAACGAAATATGTAGTATTCTTAATAGGTATATTATCAAGGTTAACGAAAGGGATAACGTTAAAAACTTACTTATTTATTCCAGTTAATAATTGATACAAGTAACACTCATTTCTTACTTCTATTTCTACATTAGATTTACATTTGTAATAGCTACTTTATTGAATATAAATTGCGAATAAACTACTAGAAAAATCGTATATTTTATTTTATTTACATCTTTAAAACCTTTGTCTGCAAATATTTAATTATTTGTAGAAAATGTTTAAACCTAAAAATATTGTACCGCAAAGTTTTGATATTTACCGTACGTAACTTTTTCATGTGTGTGATAAAACAGAAAATATTACTATCCTACATTATTTCATAAACTCTTTAAAAAATACATGGTCTTAAAATGACAGTTTATAAAGTAGGTAAAAAGAAATAAAATAAGACTTACTCACAATCAATTTAATTTTACCACAAAAACGACTGGTTTCGCTTACTACACTTTGCTAAGCATCTTCAGGTCTAACGATACCAGGTAAATTAAATGCTGAAATTACAAAGCCCATATTAGGGTGCTGTCTTATAAAGATAACAATTATAGTAATTATGCCAATGATACATGTCTGTGATTATTAATATGAATAAAAATTGAAGAAGCAGAAAAAGTAAAAGCCCACAAATTGGTAAAAGATAATCTATTGAGTTAAAATAAATTAGTAAATAACCAAAATACTACTTATTGCCGGTACAAGAATTATTAATTAATGATTCGGAAAACATAGTTCGAACTATCCTGGATTGCTGGTGATGGGTAATGATCGGTTTTATTGTAACTGTTTTGAAATTTACGGGGAAGTTTTTGAGGGGAGAAATATTAACAAATGAAATAGGAAGTAGGTATTATGTAATTGTCATTACCATTTACGTCCATGGTTGTGACTAAATTTTATATAAAATATCTAAACCAATGCCACAAAAAAACAGTTTCAGACACTTATTATCGGAAGTTCTTCAGAATGTATTAGATTTCCTAAAAAAATGAAATTTGTACACCATTGTTCTACATGTGTTTCGAGTTATTAAACTCCTCATCAGGAACACTTGTGGTTCAAACTGAAATAAAATGTAGTCTAGTATTTGGCCATTATAACTAAAATAACAGCGTGGTACGCTATACGAAGTAACAAGAAGTCATATTAATATATTAGAATATAAAATTAGTATCTCTTTGGTTTATTTTCAATAAGTAATATTAAATTTGTTAGATTAGTATTAGATTTTATTGTGCCATTAATAACAACTTTTAGGCCTAGAACCCTTGCCTTTGTCAAGATTCATAAATGTCAGTATCTCGCTTTACGTTTTGGTAATTTTTTTTTATATATTTTACAATAACTTTTTGTTCTTAATCTTGTACATTTTAGAATATAGATAAAGGCAACTGTTACCTACCGAAAAGTTTATTTTAATGCCACAATAAAATCTAATTACAAATTTAATATAACTTATTGAACCTAAACCAAAGAAATACTCTGGTTCTTAATGGTTCAAGAAACTCCATATATATATATATATATATATATATATATATATACAGTATACTCCCTCTATAACGAACACGGTTATTACGAGGTTTCGCTTATAACGAGATACTTTAGATGTCCCGTAAAATTTCTATTGAACTATAACCGTCTATAGCGAGGCAAATTTGGTTATAACGAGAAAAAATAAGATCAAAAAACGTGTTTTTTACGTTTTTGGTCCGGTCGTGACTATAAATAAATACCTTTTCATACAGCCCCTCAATAAACTTAACTGCAGCCCGCAATAAACTTCTTTACAATGAATAAATACAACTGTTTCACATCTTTAGAAAATATGATAGAATGATACTGGACCATTTAAAGCAGTTAAAAATGACAGAGTTCTTAAAATTGCAGAAGCAATAGTTTATATTATCCTTGAAAATACGCTTTATACATTATGTAGTTGGAAAAAAATATAAGTACAGATTTTTTGTTCTAACGTTTATCATTGATAATAAAAGTAAACAACTCTTTTATGTTTTAATACATTTCATTGACAATAAAAGTAAATAACTTTTTTTCAAAAACGCCATTAAAACAATATTTATTATTAGCATCTTATATTGCTCCGAATGGCTTCACTATAGGAAGTTAATAGTTTAGAAAACTACAGATTCATATGTATGGACAGTATTATTATTGTAAAGAGATCGGCTTATAACGAGGTAATTAGTCTGTCAGTTCAGTTCTCGTTATAGAGGGAGTCTACTATATATATATATATATATATATATATATATATATATATATATATATATATATATATATATATATATATATATATATATATATTATAGTATATTCTATATATATATATATATATATATATATATATATATATATTTTTTTTTTTTCTGTGTATACGTATTTCTAACTATTGGTCGTCTTCAGTACAATGCAGCCAAGTTACAAAAGGAGCGTGTTAACTTGGTAATGGATCACTACAGGAACAGCGCGACTAATTTTTGGCATTAGAGTTAGAAGACCCTGATGGTTTCCAGGGCAACAACTAACAATAATCACGGACGAAACTACAGCTCTCTGAGGAAAGGATTGCCAAACGTTGAAACGTTTGAAACAAGTAGAAAAGATTAATGCGAATAAATAACAAAATTAAAATGTAACGGCATGTCTCGCAAAATAGGAAAACAAAAATCAAAATGGGTATAGTCGCCTCGTATTTCGGTGAGACTGTGTAAAAATATATTTATCTGTAATAAAAGCAGACAATAAAAAATAAAATAAAAGTACTCTACCAGGAGTAGTTATTAACTGCAAAATTATCAATGACTGAGATGTATAATAATACAAAGTTTTAATATTCTCATCGATATTTACATTTAGATGAGCCTGGTAAAATATGTACAGTCGCTCAGATAAAGTTATCATCGATGCATTCTTTGCGTAAGATAACAATTTTTGCCTGAGCAACCGAAACCATAAAGTAGTTTATCCCAATAAATTTCGTTTCGACCGTCCAGTGGTTTACAATTGGGTAGGCAGGTATAATATTTAATATTATTTTAAACTTTATTTTTAAACGAAATATTGTTTATTTGGATGAAACCTGGTATGGTATTCATGACACCGTGAAAAAAGTTGGACGAATAATAACAAAAAGTGTTCTAATTCATTACCGCCCAATAAAGGACAGAATTATAATTTTACACTGCGGTGTAGAAAATGGATGCATCGACGATTTATTATTAATATCTGTAAAAAAAATAAAGACGTGAATCTAGATTATCATGAGGATATGGAGGGTTCAATTTGTGAATCATGGTTTGAAAAATCTATATATATATATATATATATATATATATATATATATATATATATATATATACATATATATCGCACAAGAAGTTCGAGCGTCAATTATAATGCTTTCATCTATCAATATGATGGAAATGAAGTATAAAAAAAGTTCAACTCAGGAACCATAGATGTAAACGTTTAATGTTTTTTTTGAAGAAAAAAACAGAAGTTAGTTTTTATAAAACTAACTTCTGCAGCTGAAGAGCCAGCGGAACCCTCTAATCAATTGGAATATCTTTACAAAGCCGTGTAGTAAAATGTAAACGACATTTTCAATACCTCTTTGATGATACCATCCAAACATATGCTGAAACATGTTTATGAAGAATTGTGTTCTAAATTGTCTAAATCAGAAGCAATTGTAGAAACATGTTTATCAGAGTGTCCAAAGCAATCTGCTACAAGACTATAGGAGAAACATCTTACCTACATGACAGGACAGAGAATTATAATTTTACACTGCGGTGGAGAAAATAGATGGATCGATGATGTATTATTAATACCTACAAAAAAATATTAAAGGAACCTCTTCTTCCGAGATTACCTAAATATAGTGTGATTATCATGGACAACGTATCATATTATTCAAGATTAATGAGAAAATTCCAAATATTACTTGAAACAAATTACAAATTCAAGAATTTGTTTGAGAAAGATTTGTACTTTGAGGCATCATATAGTAAAAAGGAATTGTTGGAGGTTGTTGACAGTAGACAGTACCAGAAGGAATATGTTGTTAATAACTGTACTCGCAGTAATGGGCATACCGTGCTTGGTATGCCCAGTATTACAATTACTTCCTCCTTACTATTGTAAATTGAACCCAATAGAGTTAATATGGACACAACTTAAAGGTAATAGAAGAAGAAGAAACGTGGCTCCTAAATTTTTGTCTACTGCTCTCCAGTTAATTAGAAGAGAAGTCACAAAGATCACAGCAACCAACTGGAAAAGTGTAATCAAACATGTAATCGCAGTGGAAAATGACTATGTTAAATATTTACCAGCATTAACCAAATGAACTATAAATATAGAAGATACAACTGATACTAGTGATAACAGTGATTATGAGTAGATTATTAAGTTCTTATTTCCAACTAGGTGTTAGTTGAAACCTTTATTTTTATTGTAATTGTACAAATTCTCGTTTTGCTTATATATCTTTAAAAATAGAGTACAAATACACTTCATGATAGAACAAAAACATACAACATAATTTAATTTAAAATAATCAAAGAACAGGTTAGGTTATTATAAAATACCTGCTAGATATATAAAAAAGATTTAGACTTCATAAAAGTTTTAGACCTATTACCCATTTTTAAATTATTGAGATACTAAGTCTTCTCTCACACGGTGTCAAACCAAAGTTGTTAATAGAATACGCTGTATATAATTTAAAAAATTAATTCTTTATTTTTTTTATTACAATAACTATGTTATCAGGGATAAAATGTGATCATAAGTTTTAAAACTTACGAGCAGTTGTGTTATTAAAACGTTTGTATACTAAAATACTTGTACATAAAAAATTTATTTAATTGTATGTGATAATTACTTTTATTAACAATTTTTTATAGGTATTGTTATTTTACAATAAGTTCTATTTAGCCGAGTCGATTAGTGTTATCACTTCCTAGATATATCACAGAAGTTAACAACACCAATATTTTTTATTTAAACTTTATAGAAAATGAAACTTTTTCTTAAATAAAAATAAAAACTTTTATTTAATTAAAATTAGATATCTACGCTACTGTTCAATAAAGTAGTGGTAACTCTAACAGTGTTGCCATTTTAGTAGTATTTTACTCCTCTGGTTCCTATAAATTTTCTCACGAAATTACGTGTCGACTATATATCGATGGAATGCAACCGTATATACTAACTCTAATGCCACAAATTGGTCGCATTGCTGCCGTAGTGATCCTTTCCCAAGTTAATATATATATATATATATATATATATATATATATATATATATATATATATATATATATATATATATATATATATATATATATATATATATATATATATATTATGAAGACAAAAACGCAGATTTATAAAACATTAGTGCGAAGTATTATGACATATGGGGCCGAAAATTGGATTATAAACAAGAAAAACAGCAGTAAGATAATAGCAACAGAGATGGAATGCCTGCGAAGATGCTGCAGAGTAACAAGAATGGATAGGAGAAGTAATGACGAAATAAAGCAAAGAACATCAATAGAAACAGACATACTAACATATATAGAACAAAAAAGACTAAAGTGGTATGGACATGTAAGAAGAGCTAGCGACAGCAGATGGATAAAAAGAATAACCGAATGGAGCCCCATAGGAATGAGGAAAAGAGGACGACCCCGAAAATCCTGGAGGAACGAAGTAGACGACGCCATGAGTAAGAGAGGACTAAACGATGGAGAATGGAACAACAGAGAAAGATGGAAACGGTTGAGCGAGGCAAGGCAGTGAATACTGTAGAATCCCTAATATATATATATATATATATATATATATATATATATATATATATATATATATATATATATTGTGGATTTTATATTTTATAATGGGGAACGTACCTGTGTGACTTAAAGGTAGATTCTTCTTTTGAGGGTACTTGGCCGCCAATGTTTGCATAATTTTTATTAACGTCGCGGTGAACAACTTTCATCAGGTGTTTTGTAAATCTTCAACCTGTGTCTATTTGGATGCCCTGATATTTAGCACAGTACATAGGCGCTACCCTTATACTATCCATTACAAAACCCCGTTGAATGAGTAGAGCTAGACTGTCTACGTATGTAATAGCTTTGGTCTCTGCTCCATAGTCGATTTCTAGTCTGCCTAGTCAAGCTGTCTAGGAGGCAGATCGGCCTGTAAGAATTGGCAGTCTCTACCTGGTTTAATTATAAGCGTAAGTCTTGCCTGTTTAATCTCTTTGGTAAACATTTGCTTCTAAGGGAGTTCATTGAAGATCCTTCGGACCATCTCAAGATTTTTCTCTATAATGATTTTTATCGCCTTAGGAGGCACATCATCAGGACCAGCTGCTTTTGCTTACCTAATACTTTTAATTGCTATCCCTATTTCTGCAGCCAAAAAATCGCCAGGTCAAATTTTAACGGTATTTTGAGTAAACTTTTGTGGAGGTTTAAAAGGAAATAGGGTATTAGCTCTTTTCTTTCGTTTGTTTGCTTAAAGGCTGTATGGGGTCTTTGTTCATAGGTGTTTCGGCAGGCTTATGAAAGGAGCCAAGATCACTTTTATATCCGCCCCCTCCACAACTAAGCCCGGCTTGGACTTAATTCTTATTAGTATTTCAAACTGTTTGAAGTGCTTGAACTTAGAGCAGTTTGTGGTAACATATATGTGCGACGCATCACAAAGGACGCACTTAGCCGTCGACTTACACGATTTATATTCATGTATCGTTTTCCCGTAGTTGAAACACGACCTGGTCCTGTACGGTCTCTTACAGTTATCCTGGGTATGGTAGAAAGAGCAATACCTGGGGCATCTAGGCACACTTAACCCTCAACAACCCTCAACAACTCTCAACAATTTACAGCGTATCATACCTACGCGCAGGTACTTCTCTAGAAAAGAATATACGCGGCTGATCACTGAAGCCGCCTGCGTATCGCCTCTGAGAGGTCTTACTGTTAAATTCACTCACACAGCTTCGTCAGGTCTTGGAACGAAAGCTCACATGATAAAGCGCAACTTTGCCAGCATTTCCTATCTCATTCTTAAGTTGGCTAAGCCTACCCCAGCTTGTCGGACGATCTTGTTCGCCTGCAGCGACCTTAACGCTGCTTAGCGAAGTCCTGCTTTCGGCGACATAAAATCCTCGTCTAGTTGGTGTAATTCTGGATACGTATCTTTATAAAGGGTGTTTTTTTAGAGGTATAGAACTATGAAATGGAATAAAACAAAGATGATTTTTTAAATTTCTTATTTAAATTTAAAATTTAAATAAGAAATGTTTTCTTGGAAATGTGTAAAAATAAAATCTAGTACATCTTGCATCAATAAAAAGTCTGACATAGATAAACTGAGCAACATTTATTGTTACTTACTGGAAAAACATCCAAAATAAAATAAATATTTACCTGTACATAAATTACGCTTATATGCAAAACATGTTGCATACTATTAAGACAGGTTTAAAAATTAAAATCACCCAAGATGGGCATCTAGTATTTCCTAAAAAGAAATATAATATTAAGTACACCTAATTACTTTTTAATCATAGGGTTTTTTCTTTCTGTTCTCTATGTGTCAGAGTTAAAACACACCAGTAAAAGATGCCATAAACTAAGTTTTACTATCTTTATTTAAATTTTAAAAATTTTAGAATATATTTTGTCCAATATTTTATATTTTATATGTGTGGTATTAATGTTAAGTGTCAATGCTTTTATAAATAATCTCAACGACTAGTAAGTTGCACTGAAGAATTGTGATATTTTATAAATATTTACATATTTTTCTTATTATAGTGTCTTAAAAAAGGAATAACACCATTCCGAAAGCTAGACAAAAAGTCAAAAGAGTATTTCATTAACATATCGGCCAATTTTCTGACTGCAACCCTAATAAACTGTGTTGTTTGTATATATATATATATATATATATATATATATATATATATATATATATACATATATATATATACATATATATATATGCATATATATATATATATATATATATATATATATATATATATATATATATATATATATATGTATATTTATGTTATTAATCTACTTTGTTTTTAGTTATCTGAAGATGGATACATTTGATACAGCTGAAAGAGACATATCAGATCGAAACATAGACCTCATTTTATACGGGTCTGATAATGACGTATATGTGGACTTAAACAAACTTCAAGATTTAGTAAAGGGTGTTTCTTATTGGATTTTACAGCCTAATCTTATTAAGAGTCGTATAAACTTCTACTTTAGTTATTTTGGTCCTAGGATGTTGACATCTCTGGCATTAATTTTTATATTAACATCATGTCTCTGGAAGCATATGGCAGGAGTTAAGTATTACCAAGACGCTGCGTTTATGGTCTTCAGAATGATGTTTCAATTACAAACTTTAAAATTTAAACCAAGCTTTAAGACGAAAATTTTATTTATGAGTTTATTAATGTGGATATTTTTTATTGACTTAAAATATACTTCGTTAATAAGTAGTTTGTTAACATCGCCAGGAAAAATAAACAGGTTAGGATCCACAAATCAGCGTCAAACAACTGTTCGTAAGTTATATTGCTGTTATTCTAGTATTATACTTTGTTGTGCTTTATGGAAAATAGTATATAATATAATAAAAATAAACCATATTTCAGTGAAAACTCAGTATATAAATTTGAGTGGTGAAATTTTTGTGACAGGTGTCATGTGTCAGGTATTAGATTTGCTGTTAGAGACATCGAGTTAGAATCTATGGAGAGGGCATCACGTGACTAAAAGCGACCTCATTCGGTACGTCACTAGAGGGAAAAATATTATAAAAAATCTTCAAATTCCAATCTTCCTTCAAAATCCAGGGGCTTTTTTGATGTTGACTTCATTTATTGTTTGTTTTACTTGGTTGACTGTAAATTTCGTGTGGGGCAGCTCCATTTGAAACGGTGCTGTTAGGAATCTGGTTAGTTCTGTTTCTTCCTTGGTAGATACTGTAGAAGGGTATGGCGTAAATACTTTTTGAAGGTGCTTGCCAATAAGATCAGCTTTTTCGTTGTCATTCCTAGCCCAGATGTTTGCCTTATGTTTGATTGGTGGGTTATACTGTTGTGGCCGTTGAAGTTTTTTCATGGCTTTCCAGAGTGAGTAATCTGTAGCTTCAGTCGGTGTTAAATTTTCTAAATATTCTTGAATTCCATGGTTTTCTTCTTCATGGATTAATTCCTTTAATTTCGTTGTTGCCTTGTTAAGTTTTTTCTTATTTTCTGTCGTTCTTGACTATTGCCAATTTTTACCTAATTGTCGTTTTTCTGAATTTTTTTGTTTAATTGTGGGACACACCATTATTTCTGTTTGGAGATGGTTCATAGCTGGGAGTCGCATACCATGCAGCAATTTGTATGCTTTTTGTTAGGTTATCTACAGCTGTAGATAACCTAACCCAGAGATTGTGTTTACGATCAAACGCATAAAATTGCAATATCTGGGACACGTTATGAGAAATCAGCACCGTTACTCCCTGCTGCAGTCTATATTGCAAGGTAAAGTCAAAGGTAAGCGAGGACCCGGTAGAAGGAGAATATCATGGCTGCGGAATTTAAGAACATGGTTTAAGAAAACCTCAACGGAGCTGTTTCGAGCCGCAGCGAGCAAGGTCATGATTGCCAATATGATTTCCAACATCCGAAACGGATAGGAACCAGAAGAAGAAGATCTACAGCTGATTCTAGCTGGAGTTCAGTTTTCAAGGACAGATTTAGTGAGATCAGGTTGTCTAGTTTTTCTTTAAATTGGGACCAGTTAGTCTTGGTGTTATGCAAAGTTGGTTGATGTACTTTGTTTAAAATTTTTTCGAAGATTGTTATTATAAACGGTGAGTGGTCTGATGATAAATCGAAGCATGATTCAGCTTTACATTTTTTGGTATCAATGCCTTTTGTGATGCAGAAATCAACGGCATCAGGTATTTTGTTTCAGACGGCCAATAAGTTGGTTCGCCAGTAGAGATTTGTTGCAGGTTATTTTCTAACATTGCTTTACCTAATTCTCGGCCTCTTGGTGTTGTTAGCCTAGAGCCCCATATCGGATGTTTTGAATTATAATCTCCACCTGCAATTAATTTGTTTTCTAGAGTGTTAAAATATTCTAGGAAATGTTCTTTTTTAACGGCATGTTTAGGTGGGCAGTATAAGGCAGATATTGTTATTGGGCCGTGTGCTTTCTCAATTGTTAAGCTGGTTGCTTGCAGGTAGTCGTTGTTATATTTTTCCTTTTCGGTGTGTTTAATAGAATCACGTATAATTATGGCGCTTCCACCGTGAGATCTACCATCTGGATGTCTTGTAGTATGATACAACTTGTAGCTGGGAATCAGCATGTAGTGTTTGTCTGTAAAGTGAGTCTCGGAAATTAAAATTATATCAATATTTTGATTAAAAGTATGAATGTTTTGAGTTCTTTAGCCCGTTGATAAAGGCCATTTGCGTTCCAGACTACTATTTTATATTTTGGTTGTGAAACCAGTAAGCAATCTTATTAATGACAGTAGTAAGCAAATTGAGCGTTGTGCCCATTTGATCCTTGAGTTTTTGCATCATTTCTTCCAGCTTGGCTAAGTTGTTATTAGGTTGGTTAGGACCTGGTATTGCTTGGTTGTTATAGCTACACTGTGGTTGATTTCTGTTGACTATTTGAGCATAGGTTAAATCAGGTTGTATTTGTTATGAATTATTTGTTTGAATAGGTGGTTTCATGATTCTTTTCTCTCTTAGTGTAGGATATAGCTTCTGCTGTAGTTGAATGTGAACTTGGCATCCTCTATAGTTAGCCGGGTGATCACCGTTACAATTGACACATTTTACTTTGTCATCACGTGATTTTCGAGGACAATCTTTTGTTTCGTGATTACCTGTACATTTTACCAATCTGTGTACTTTGCGGCAGCAGATTTTAGAGTCTCCGTAGTACACTGGGGGATTTTTCTTTTCGTACGAGGAGGTTCGCATTTGATGATATTGTTTCCTAATTTTTCTATTTTAGAAACTTCTTTGTTGTTTTCTTTCGATACGATATCAATGAAAAACATTGGCAAGGGGGTTTTTGATACATAATGGTTTATATTGTATCTGTACCATGATGTAGTTTTTTTATGACAAACCTGAATGTTTTTCGCTTTTTGGCCTAAAAGTGTGGTATTACGTATTTCTTTTATCAAGTTCAGTGATCAGTATCTTAAAATGTTCGGCCTCCAGGACTTGAACTTTTACTGGTTTATAACTAATGGTTTTAATTGTGCATTAATCTTCCGTGGTTTGCTTAAATAGGTCATAAATGTGTTGGACAACACCTACATTATAGATGGTTATCAGTGGGGGCTTGGGTACATCTTTTGTATTGTTTTCTTGATTATTTGTTTCGTCTTTGCTTTCTTTATTTTCTTTTGTGAGCATACTATACGAGTTTTTTGTTTCTAGTGTCTTTTGCAGCCAATAACCACTAAATTTTGTTTGTTTCCTGGATATTTCCACTTCGGAACTTCTTATACTTTTTTATTTGTTACTGTCTCCCATTTATCTTCAGATTCAGAGTTAGGAGCTGCTTGTTCATTCGTGTGTTGGACTACCTGTGGATTTTGTGGATTTTGATATATTAAGTATGGGGGAGAGGTAAAGGATTTGGTTGTGAAAAATATTGTGAGAAAATTGGCTGCATTTGAGTAGATAAGCCTGGCATTTGCTTGCTGATATATGGCCCGTTGATTTTAATCATGGTAACCCATTTGGGGCTGTGACATTGACGTAGGAAAAAAATATTGTTGATAAGACATTGTTATTCACCTGATATCCGGATTGATAAGTTGGTACACCATTTTATTTGATATTTCTTTTTTAATTCCACTCCAATGATATGAATTTTTGAATATTTTCTTATCACTAATTGCCTTCTGATAACTATTTATCGATTCTAAAACACTTTTACTGTTAAAATGTAATTAAAAATAAAAACTGAATTTGTTTAAGAGAACAAGTTTACGGAGACGTTCAAATAACTGATATTAGAACATGTAGATAATTAAAATCACATTTAAATAATCATATTTTGTACACAAATCGGAATTAACGTTTACAATATAAAATGTTTTAAAATAACTGGACTGAATGCGACCGCCTTGATCGGAGGTTTGTGGTCGACTATGATTTTTTTTTAATTTGAATTTTATATTTAACATAAATTAGTTTTCAAAAACGCAAATCATCTTTTTGTAAAAAAAAATCGTGTCGCCGGTCCAACAGACTTCTTTTTTAATACCTCGTTTTAATCAGATTCTAGGGGCCTTCACCAGAAACAAAATTTCTACAAGAAATGACAACCGTTTTAATGCCCATCGGGTCATATAGACTTCGCACCTCGACTGAATGGTAAAAAAGTTTATTGAAAGCTATCATTTAGAGTAATATTAATATAAAATGATTTGAAATTTAGCTTTGAAATATTAGACGTGTGTTAGGCGGCGAGCACGTGGTACTATATTACTTCATTTTTGTTGTTTTTTGTGGGTGTTTTGTTTATTTTGACTAGATTTGTTGGGGAATAATAAAAGTAAGTAATTGTTTTATCACGATTGTGTTATTTAGTAATTTGTATGCTGCGTATCAGTAGTAGAGACAGTAATAAAATGTTGAGGTTATATTTTCGGTAAATATACTATTTTATGTTTTTACAGAAAATGGATTCTAGAGAAGAAGCAAGGCTTCTTGGACTTATGGATAAAGTGAGCACAGATGAATTTGAAAGTTCTGAATCAGAACCTTATAGCTCTGATGATGATTTACAAGATCCATCATATTAACCGAGTAGTGGTGAAGATTCGTTGGCAAACGAGAATCTGTTTTCAAACGAAAATCATGAAGACAGAGTTGAGCCAGAAAATGACGAAACAGGTAATGATATACAAAATTTGCTAGAGCTGGGCGATATTCGAACTGATAACGAGTCGGATGATATTGCCGCAGATATTCCAGATTTTTTGTTTGATGATTCCCAAAGTGGCCTTTATCTTAATTTTGACAGAGATACTCCTAAAGCTACAGACTATTTTTTTAAATTTTGGGATCAAGAAATTATGCAGCTAATTCTTGATTCAATGAACAAATACATTGAAATATTGACTAATGTAAATAGGCCCAAGCAAAAATACAGCAGACAAGCATCCATTATGCCATTTACTATGGAGAACCTTTAATCATTTTTAGCTATATGCATATTACAGGGTCAAATAAAATACCCCTCTGTAAGGAAGTTGTTTTTAATGAATCCACTTTATTATGCACCAGTTTTTCATTACAACCTATCTGGTAGAAGATTTGAAGAAATGCTGCGGTGTTTTAGCTATGCTTGTAAAGAGGAAACAACAGGAACTGATCCACTAAAAAAAGTCAATCCTCTGCTCGATAAACTATTACTCAATTTTCAAAAAGCTTATTACCCTGCAGAAGAAATGTCACTAGATGAATCATTGCTTCTCTTTCGTGATCGTCTGAGTTTTCGGGTGCATATCAAATGAAAAAAAGCGAAATATGGCATTAAGTTCTACGAGCTATGTACAGCAGACGGATACGTATTGAATATAAAAATTTATAAAAGAAAATCCGAAGATGTAGAAGAATTATCTAAAATTGAGTCGTTAGTACTGCAACTTATGGAACCTTATTTGGATAAAGGTCATCATTTATTCCTTGATAACTTCTACCACAGCATTTTGCTGTCAAAATCCCTTTTGGAAAAAAAACTCATTCTACAAGATCTCTTAGATGAAACAGAAAAGGAAATCCAAAAGCTCTTGTAAACACCAATCTAAAGAAAGGAGAACACAAATGGCGAAGAGACGGTAGCATCTATATTTCAAAGTAGAAGGATTAAAGGGAAGTACTCTGCATAACAACCAAATATCACCCAAAACTTATAAAATAAATGTACAGAACAGGTTTTTAAAGACAGTAATAAAACCTAAAGAAGTTGCCAGGTAAAATGAGTACATGTCAGGAATAGATAGGAGCGATCAAATGGTGAGTTATTATTCTTCTCCACGGAAAACTATCAGGTGGTACAAAAAAGTGATGTTTTACTTACTAGATGTAGCTATATGGAATTCCTACTATGCAATGAAGAAGCACAAAAATGTAAAACTGACCCTTTTGGAATACAGAGAAAATTTGGTAAGAGAACATTCCAGAAGATATGAATGATGGGAGAAAACTGATGCATAAGGGATTTTTTCACGGTGGAAAACGACTATAGTTGTCAACCCTAACAATGAACAACACTTTCCAGATATAATTCCCCCCCCCCCGCAAAACTCACCCTTTGAGGTGCAAGTGGTTTTTACGAAACAAAAAGCGCAAGGAAACCAGATACTTGTGTAAAACGTGTGCCGATAAACCAGCACTTTGCATTGTACCATGTTTTGAACTGTACCACAAAAGTTAAATTTTTTAATTTAAGCGTATCTCTGTATTATGTTTTAGTTGTAAGGATATTTCTTTATTATTTTTTACAGAAATAAAGATTTAGTTGCGTTTACTAATCGAGAGCGGCATGTACCGCTTAGTCCAGTTGCACAACTTTTGTAACATATATGGACATAGCGGCATTTACCGCACCTTGTTTTTTTTTATAAAAAACAACCTAAACATTCTAAAATATTAATAAACTACTTTTTTATGACAGAAAAATAACAAATTTTAAGATTTTTACAAGTGTGTTTTTTGCGACCCCCTATAAAAACTAGGTGTCCGCGAACGTGTTAATAATGTAAAACCCCTTACAAAACGGCTACCACAAAATCCAAATCAATAGGAGTATTAAAAAACATCTAAACCCCATTCCATCCAAAAAAGAAACCTTTCCACCTGATCAGCCCAAAATCTTTCTATCATTAAAAGTGTCACTGGCAGTATCAGTAGAACTCTTAACACTCTAAACATCAAAACCATCTTCCCTACTCACTCCAAATTATCCATTCTCATCAGATCCGTAAAAGACCAAATCCCCAATGAAGACCATGTGTCTACGAGATACCTTGTTCCAGTTTTCCACATACATACATCTTCTTCTTCTTCAAGTGCCCTGTCCGTTGCGAACGTTGGCTATTAACATGGCAATTCTGATCTTGTTTGCGGCGCTTTTGAATAGTTCGACCGATGTGATGTACATATATAGAACAGAGAAACCGACGAATCCATGACCGTATTTACGTATATTCTAGATTTGTAAAACATTACGATACTATTTTAGCCGTAGCTCAACATTATATTCAAACCGGCCAAAAAATAGATTTCGAAAAAGCAAAAACCATCACTTCCATCCGCTCCTTAAAATCGAGAATCATTTGTAAAGCCATCGAAATTAAAAAACGACCCAACAGCTTAAACACGACAGCTTGACGCTAAACGACTGCCGGCAACATGGCGACCGTTGCTTCAGCGACCCCCCGCCCCTACCCATATCGCTCAGACCGTTTCCGCGCATACCGTTCCCGCTTATACTGAGAGTATAAAAGCAGCTACACATGGTAAGACCGGTTGTCACTTGACACTAAGGAGTAGGCAGATTAAGACCTTAGTGCCGTTTGACGTAACGACTGAGGGGAGTAGGCAGATTGAGACCCCAAGAGAACGGAACCGTACTCTTCTTGATAATGGCTACAAAATGGGTGCCGAAACGTCGAGTTTCAAATTCTCAATGCGGTACTTTATGAGAACCTAGTAGTTTTTATGTACCTGATTGCGGAAAAATAATAATACTCAGTAGGAAAGAATAATTATATTGCTTTTTAATTTTAGTGGCCAGAAAACACAATTCTGTAAGAAGGTTCCTTTATTTTACTGGACTAAACAATACTCTAGCAAGAACCGCCGATAATTTATGGGTTCTTATAGAAAACCACATAGCCAGTGACGCGACGTTTGAGGATTATATCGGAAACGACCCACATTCTTCTTATCAGCATTCACAACCCCACTATTTTAGTAAAACTGTGGAAAGAATGAAAATATCATCACAACAATGGGTAATAAAGGATTCTTTTGTAATAACAGTTTACATTTATTTTGTATTAGGTTGATGTACAGATCCTAAGTTGTTTTCATTGAAATGATGGGGCTTTTTTACTTGTAACAATTTTTATAATCTGTCTTGTATTTCTTTGTTTGTTTTTTGTATTTTATTTAGTAGTAAATATATATAATCCAAATGCTCATACTAGCTGCTATATCCTTTTAAAATCACAATACTAATTGCAGTAACAATTTTAATCTTCTTTTTGGAAAATCACAATATTTTCCCTATATCGCTTTAATACTACCCTTTAATTTTTTATATACAGTATATCTTAAGGTACGATTCCGAGAACGACTGCAGGCGACAGACAGCACCTGTAGATGCCAGTTGCAGTTGCAGTTAAAGTCGGGCACCGGTTGCTGTCGTATTGATTCTGAAGTGAGCAGTAGCTACTTCAGTTACGTGGCCGCATAAAACAGTTGAGGTTGTGTATATATGGATTACGAAATACTTTTTTTTTATACGAAAGTTTTACTGCAAAAAGAAGAATATGACGATGATTTGCTATTGTATTATTGCTTTAGGAGAAATCCTATACAATCATGTTACTTACCTAGACTGAATGAAGGTTCTTATGAAACAGTGATTAAAAGATTTTATTCACTTTTTGAGCGATATCCTTCCAAACATTTTCTTTGAGATGTGATTTTTTTTGGAAGCATACCTCTCTTATCGCGGGCTCAACCGGAGCAGTAGATCGCGCTGAGGCATGAACAAATTAAAAGGGACACTAAACATTGTAACGACTGTAAATACACATGGCGCGACCACACAATACAAGGAATAATATGCGGTGCCATCCATGTTTATAAAATAAAATAAAATAAACTGAAATCAAATAAAATTTACTATTTTTGATGGGAATAAGCTACAATTTAAGTTTAAAATAGGTTTATTTTTATATATTTTATCAAATAAAATAAAATACAATATATTTGAATCGAATCAAGTAAAATAGAATCAAATCGAATCCGATATCAAATCGAATCTTTCGTCGAATCGATTATTGAATCGATTATCTAATAGAATCGAATATATTATAGAATCGAAATAAATATCAAATCGGATCTATTATCAATTAAATCGATGAGTAAAATGACACGACGGATGAGTAAAATTACACATTGGAGGCCAAGAGCAGACAAACGTAGTAGAGGAAGACCACCTACACGTTGGGCTGACGACATCAGGCGTATCACGAAAAATTGGCAACAAAGAGCACAAAATCGCGAAGAATGGAGGAGTTTAAGGGAGGCCTATGTCCAGCAGTGGACGTGATAAATGAAGGCTGAATGATGATGATGATGATGATGATGATGATTGAATCAAATATTGAATCTAATCGATTATCGAATCGAATCGAATATCTAATCAAATTAAATTAAATTAAATCGAATCAATTATAGATCGATTGTTGAACTTAATATAGAATCGATTATCGAATCGATTAGGGAACAATCGAATCAAATCGATTATTCAATAGAATCAATTATCAAGCCGATTATCAAATCAAATCAATTATCGAATCGAATCGATCATCGAGTCGCAATCGAATTAAATATCGAATCGAATCGACTATTGAATCGGATAAATATAAAATAAAATAAAATAAAATAAATTTTTCTTCTTTATCCTCTATCCCTAAGCATTTCTGCTTGTTCATTGGCGAATTAATACCTCTATGGAAGGTTGTAACTCCATATTTTGCGCGGTTGTGCGATACTTCTTCTGCCGATTGGTGACTTATCTCTTGCTATTGTTACATTTTTTCTAATGCCTTTACTTTTCTTTCGATCTCAGTACTCTAATCTCTACCATTTCCAGTAGCCTTTGCGTTGTCGCTGTATCGGTTCTTGTTTCTATGTATATATATATATATATATATATATATATATATATATATATATATATGTATATATATATATATATATATAATATATATATATATATATATATATATATATATATATATATATATGTAAATATATATATATATATATATATATATATATATATATACATATATATATGTATATTTATATATATATATATATACATGTATATATATATACATATATATGTGTATATATATATATATATATATATATATATATATATATATATATATATATTAAATATACAAAGATATTTAGACACTGTGTCTCAATACTTCCATGTCATCCAATTTCACGACGGTACTAACAGGTAAGATGACTTTGGTTTAAAACTTGAACATTTAATGTATTAATTATAACTATTTTATTTGAATTAATGGCTTAGTGATAAATTCTTCTTTGCCACATTTATGTTTTATAATTAATATCAGTTAATCATATTGTATCAATGTTTTACCTATGTATACTATTTATATGTTTACCGAGAAAAAATTGTAAATTTTCTTGTTTTTTTTTTTCAATAAAGAAACACCCTACCAACAGGTCTTCGGAGGGGTGGGAGTGTCGCCAAGGTAATCAATCACGACAAAGATTGATACTTTGTCCGGCCAACCACAGCGCTCGTTATTAACTGCGCCGTCATTGGCCTCTTGGCGGAAGTGTGCTGAAAATTCTCAAACACGATGTGTATAAAAGAGCAGCACATCTTCCGATCGGGATCCAGTCGTCATACACTCCTAGCCCCGTAAGACCTTGTTGGTTTGGTGTGCTACCAAGCTACCTTTGAGTTTTATTAATTAACCAATATCCTGCTATCGTCGAAGACGTCAAATTGAAGAATAGTTATTCAATAATGGTTATCCAATTTAGAAGTTAAATCAAGTACAAGAACCGGCGTGTCGACTACAAATGCTTCCTGACAGTAGAACACGACTTTCTGAGATAGAAAAGACATTGGTCTTAGAACTATTTCAAATCGTGTCGAACTGACCACAGCGTTATTTGGGCCTGTCACGGTAAAGAGTGAATAAAAGTCCCGAGGGGGGATTTGTAATTGCTTTTCCGATCAGGTTGAGCTGCAATAACACTTCGTCTGCAAAACCTTATGCAAATAGTAACTATAAGAATTACTGTTAACAAAAGGTAGCTATACTAAGACTGGCAGCAGGAAAAGTCGACATTACCGGCATTCTTGTACCTCTCTCGAGGAGAGGGAACGCGGTTACACGAGGTGAGAAGGCCGACATCTCTGTGGAACTTGAGGTATACACCACGCATCAGAATTCTAACACAATTTAAGTCATTGTAAGAATATTTTGTCTGTAAGAAAGCTCGAACTGTTAGAGAATTCTGATTGCCGGTGTCCCCTCACCTACCACAAAGGCTCGGCGGAACTTCTTGTCCGTAGAGGCCGGTATCCCAATTTAACTCCTTATAACGAAGATGGACTCTCGAAACTTGAGATCCTCTTCAAGGGCGGCGGTCGTAAATCGTCCAGAAACCCCCGAAAACCAGGAGGACGCTACGGCCGTACGACATGCCTGTCATCGAGTGCCATAGTCTGAGAACTTGTACGCACTCCGATGCGCATCGCCTAGGCTCGAATTTTCTTATTGGCTGGCTAACCTGAAAATACCATATAAATAGTTAAAAACTTATAAATATCGGTGATTTTCAAGCCAGCCAGGTCAGTCCTCTAGGGGCTCTGCTTACTGTTTTCTTAGACTCTGTGGCTGTTTCGTTCTACTGTACCTGTTGTTTTATTTCAACCCTAGTAGTGGTTATCTATATAATACCTTGTCTTTTTAAAGACAGGATAACATCTACAGAGCGTCCGGCGAGGTTTTTTAAGGATTTTAGACCCTTATTTATCCTTAAAAAGACGACATGGCGCCCAACCAGCTTTCGAGCCCACGCCCACCTGCACAGAAGGCACACAAATGAATCCACCGTTTCTGAATTCAGAAAGACAGCGGGAGAACCATCGGATGTTAGCAGATCCACGCTAACATGCCGACATCGAGGCCTTCTGAAGACCTGATGCCTTCTGTGTGCAGACACCTTCGACGAGCCGGCCTTCTTTTGAGTTAGATGCCAACGGAAATCACGGAGTAGCTCCAGTCACTGCCTCCCTACAGATATGTGGTCGTAACCACGTAGGCTTAGGCACACTGGCCTACGAAACCCCGTTTGATATGGCAGATGGGATCCGGACGGCCTAGAAAAGGACGAACCCGCCGAAGAAGTGAGTACATCGACTGAGGATGGATCTGCCGATGCTGTCACCACCACAGACCTCCCCCTGTGTAGTGTTGTTTGTGCAGTGTTGCGGTTATTAAGAACATTTTCTTATTTTTATATGTTTATATACATAAGTAATTTTGTTTCACATTTTCTTGTGTATTTCTATTTTTATTTGTATACTTTTTACTTTTTTAATAAATATTTCCTTTTCCCAGCCTCAGAGTCTCCAGATCGGGGGGGATGTCATCGAGTGCCATAATCTGAGAACGTGTACGCACTTCGATCCGCATCGCCTCGGCTCGAATTTTCTTATTGGCTGGCTAACCTGAAAATACCATATAAATAGTTAAAAACTTACATATCGGTGATTTTCAAGCCAGCCAGGTCAGTCCTTCTTGGGCTCCCCTGGAGCATAGCGCTCTAGGGGCTCTGCTTACTGTTTTCTTAGACTCAGTGGCTGTTTCGTTCTACTGTACCTGTTGTTTTATTTTAACCATAGTAGTGGTTATCTATATAATACCTTGTCTTTTTAAAGACAGGGTAACATCTACAGAGCGTCCGGAGAGGTTTTTTAAGGGTTTTAGACCCTTATTTATTCTTAAAAAGACGACATGCCAGGCAGCAGTCTGATGTCGGAATCAGTCTTATACAAATTAATACTGCGAAATAATGACGTCTGCAGTCGTTGTCTCTCTCTCTCTCTCTCTCTCTCTCTCTCTCTCTATATATATATATATATATATATATATATATATGTAAATTATATATATATATATATATATATATATATATATATATATATATATATACTGGGCCTGCGTAGCGCAAGCAATATAAAACGGGAGACTATTATTATATGTATATATATATATATATATATATATATATATATATATATATATATATATATATATATATATATATGTATATATATATATATATATGTATATATATATATATATATATATATATATATATATATATATATATATATATATATATATATATTGATTTGTAGTATCAGCAATCGGTCAGGAAATAAAACTCTATTTGTTCAGTCTCAATATTTCGTCACGATTTTGTGACTTCTTCAGGAGAAAACTGTAAATTTATTAGAATAATTAATGATTATATGTAAACAAAATGAATATTTTAATACTTACAACTATAAGAATGAAAATTTAAATTTTTTTGACATATCTAAATAAATGACATATTTGTTTGATTTTATTAAGGAGTTATGGTAACCGCAATATGTTATAGAGTGAATTCCCGTTGTACAATTTTCAGCGAGTAGGTTAAAATAATAATAGGTTATTTTAACCTACTCGCTGAAAATTGTACAACGGGAATTCACTCTATAACATATTGCGGTTACCATAACTCCTTAATAAAATCAAACAAATATGTCATTTATTTAGATATGTCAAAAAAATTTAAATTTTCATTCTTATAGTTGTAAGTATTAAAATATTCATTTTGTTTACATATAATCATTAATTATTCTAATAAATTTACAGTTTTCTCCTGAAGAAGTCACAAAATCGTGACGAAATATTGAGACTGAACAAATAGAGTTTTATTTCCTGACCGATTGCTGATACTACAAATCAATATTTAAAACAGTACGGTCGAAAAAATAATTTGAAATATATATATATATATATATATATATATATATATATATATATATATATATATATATATATATATATATATATATATATGTCAGGATACCTGCCATGATTTGGCCTGCAAGTCCTTACCTCAACTTAATAGAAGGGGTAGGAGATGACTACGACTACCTAACTCACCAAATATACATATTAAATCAATATTAAATGTTTTTGCGATTGTTTGAAACTTTGGATCAAATTGATCAGCACGAAATAAGAACAGTAATTCTAAACAGTACTTCTAAACAGTATGAGAAATCGTTGTCAAGTAGTAACAAATGCCAGGAGGCAAACTCGCTTTTAATTTAATTTTTTTTTACTTTAAAAATTTGTCATTTTGTCTTTTTTATAATATCAGTTAGTCTTATTTCACTACATTTCTCGTAAAGAAAAAAAACATATTTTATTTAAGTTGTTCTAAATCACAAAAAAGTAAAAGAAAAATAAAAATTTATCTCTTAAGACTGAAATTAAAATTTTTCTTTAATTGATGAAAGGGTTGCTGGTGTGAGCATATATTCAAGAATGTTGGAGAAATAAGTCTTCTACTTGCAATCCGTAAGAGATTTTATTAAAGTTGAAAAAGTATCTATAACAATTTTAATTAATTATCACGTTACATTTGATACATCTATAGGAATTGTACTGATATGTAATTATTTTCATGCATTTTCATTCATTTATCATACGAAACTTTAATAAAAATGACTCATACAATTAACATCAGAGCGCAGCTGGTCTAGAAAGTCTAATTTAAATTTAAATTACACGTACATATTTTTATTTTAATTTATCTACATGTCATATTGACTGACTATTGATTATGTCCTCTTTACTACTGAAATAATTGGTTGTTTTTTTGTCATATGTACATTCGTTTGTATAATATATATATATATATATATATATATATATATATATATATATATATATATATATATATGTATTTTTCTTTTTTTTTCAACTTTAATAAAATTTATTACGGATTGTGAGTAGAAGACTTATTTCCCTAACAATAATAAAATTTTAATAGTATACGTTAATTTTGGTGCCCAGTGTATAATGCTGTATAATTGGTTTACCAATGTATTATGTTAAAATTGGTTATTACATTGTATTTAAAATTTTAACAAATAACGTATTATAATTATTTAACCATATCTTAATTTTTCGTTATATCATACCCAACAATGATCTGTTTTAGATAAGTGGTATTGAATACAAGATAGCTGCGAGAAAAGGTTTCCCTTTGGTTAAAACACTAAACTACTGGATAGATATAATAAGTCAAAGTGGTTTATTTCGAAAATGGACATATGATCAGTCCGTTCTTCTTAGAAAATTTATCATTGAAAAGCCTGGAGTATTATATAAAAAAAAGTTGGATTTGTATGACTGCAGAGGTGCATTTTACCTCTTATTTTTTGGGTATATTTTATCATTGATGACATTTTTTGCTGAACTGCACCTATTTAGAAATGATTATTGTAGGCACTATTTAAAATAAGTATACAAGTATACTGACTAATTAAGGTCAAAGCTTAAGAAAAAATTATTGTTATTAATTAATTAATCTTCATTATTAATTTCGAATCTTTTACCGAACAGATAAATGCTTTACTGTAAAAGAGGATAGATAATTAAACCACGACGCTTCATTACGAGGTAAATTTTCATCCAATTCTAATATACTTCTAATCTTCATCGACATCTTCTACATGCACTTTTAATATTTTTGGTTGTAAACAATTCGGTAACAGAGAGTTATTAAAGGAGTGTTTTATGTCGTCCTGTAATAAATCACCTTTATTTTGACACATACGCATGCGCAGTATTCCGTCCTTAATTTTTGTCCTTTAAAATTTAAATTTTCGCCTCTATTTAAATAAAATACTGGACAGAGAACTTTTAAGTTACCCTTATTTTGACATAACCTGTCAAATACCGTGTAGAAATACGTCTATAGCAAAATTAATGAGCATATCATGAGCGAGAGGATATTCTTCCTTATGCATGCTTGCGAGTTCAATTAAACATCGTGTGCTAAGGAAGGTAGCTGGTTTCGTTCCATAGGTAACCGTTTTAAATTGTATACATTTTAACGGCTCCGAGGGAGAGTTGCGCCACAAAATATTTAATAAGAAAGTTTGGTTGGGGTTAATTCTGATTTGTCTAAACATCTTTTTTATATCAGATGTGAACACATACTTAAAGAGTCTAAAATTGACTAAAGTGTCAAATAGTTCTGGTTGTGTGGTATAACCCTTTAACATAATATCATTAAGGCTAAAATCAGAAGTGGTTTTTATGGATGCGTCAAAAACTATGCGCAAACGAGTTGTGAGAGAAGTGTCTTTTTCTACACTGTGGTGAGGCAAGAAATATTTGTTTTCTGAGTGTACATTCTGCAGAGACAACGGAACATATTTTGCATGTCCTAATTCAACATACTCATCTATAAAAGATTTATATTGTTTGTAAAGAGAATCATTTTTTGAGAATTTGTTCTCCAAATTTAGAAATCGCCTTCGCGCCATTTGGAAAGAGTCGCCCAATTTATTATTTTCATTTGGCGCGCATAGAGGTAAATCTACTTGGAACTGTCCATTCGGTAGGATTTGTGGTGTGGCTTTAAATATTTTCTCAGCCTTTTCATCATCAGGACTTAAATGCTTTATTTCGGGAACTTCTTCATTGTGCCAAAACCTTTGGAGAAGATTATTTATATTTTCTTCTTCAGTGTGAGATTGAACAAATAAAGAAATATGATTCGAGTGTGAATAGTTACAGTTTGAGTGAGAGTGCATCTTTTTCTTAGATGAAACTTGTGGAGATAGGTTACCAAACATGACATATCCTAAATGATTGTTTTGAAGCACTGGAAGACCTGCTCCAATATGAATTAAACCATCCTTTAATAGATCACAGTAAATTTCTGCACCTAATAAGAGATCGATTCTCCCTGGGGAGGAGTAAGAGGGATCACTAAGCTTTATGCCAGCTGGTATTTTTATTTTGCTACGATCTAGAGGTACCTGAGGTATTTTACACGTAATATTATCCAAAACTGCACATGATACTTCAAATTTCATATCATTGTTTTTATATGGGAAAAATTCAATGTTTACCATTTCATTTGAGATGGAACAATTTTGAGAGATTGTGGAAATTTGTAATCTTTTATTAGTGGTAGAGTAATTTAGTTTATTTACTAAATCTTTTGTTGCAAAGCTCGATTGAAATCCATTATCGAGAAGACATCTTGCGTGTACAGGTTGTCCACTTTCAGAGTAAATTGTTACCAGCGCTGTGGCTATCAAAACTTCGTTTTTTGGATTGAAAGTTGAGAGAGAAGAGATGCAAGATGAATTTTGACTTTGCGTGTCTGGGAGTAGACAATATTCATTTGTCTGAGTGCTTAAGTGAGTAGAAGTGTTTGGTGATTCATTATATGAATGTGGAGAATTAATTCTTTTATTAACTTGGGCATTATTACTCCTTTGAGGAGCATGAAAATGACTTTGAGAGATATGTGGTGCACTATGGCGAGTTTGTGAATCACCCTGTATACTTGCGGACGATTGAGAGGTTTGTGGTGCATTAAAGCGTGATTGTTGCCTATTGGCGTGACTTTGATTACCATCATGTGAATTTGAAGCACTTTGATTGCTTCGAGTGGGAGAGAATAAATTATTTTCATGAGTGTGAGAAAAATTATTTTCTTCATGCAGAAGTGTATTGTGCTTTTTATTGCAAATTTTACCTGTGTATTTAGAGATGCATTTATCAGTAAAATGCTTAGTGCCAAAACAGTTTCTGCAAAGCTGTGCTCGCTTTACAAAATTAAACCTTTCTCGAGAATTTGTGTCTTTAAATAAGTTACACTGATATATTTTATGACCAGTTTGTTTACAAAATATGCAATTTTCATAGCTAGATTTATTATTATTTATAGTGGAAATATGAGCAATTTTTTGAGTGACTTTATTATTAAACTTTGACTGAGTTTCAGTGTAATTAAGTTTCTCTAAAACATCACATCTTTTTTCTAGAAATTCAAAAAATTGTTTGAGTGTTGGAACATTCTTGGAACCTACTTCATATTCAAAAGCCTTGTGAGAAGCAAAATCTATTTTTTCAAAAATATTTCTATTGAAAGGAGGTCCCAAAGTTCAATTGGAACTTCGAGATTACTAAGAGCTTGAAGCGTTTGCTTCGTGTGTACAAGAAAATCTCTTAGTACCTGAGGAGTGCATTTAACTAGAGATTGAGACTTTAACAGCTTTTTTATAAGAGTACTAATCACTCGTGATTTGTCATCATATCTTTCTTTTAGGGTTTTTATAGCGACAGCAAAATTTGCATCTACTACTTCGATATTGCTAATTAAGTTTAACGGTTCTCCTTTGAGGAAAGATTTTAAATATATAAACTTTTGTATATTATTTAAACTTGAATTGTTTGTGATCAGAGTTTCAAATAGTTGAAAGAATTCATTGAATTCTGAGAAATTTCCGGTAAAGGTTTTCATGCTAATTTCAGGCAGCCTCGCACTGGAAACAGCATTATTATTTGAGCTAGGTGCTTTATTTTCTGTTAAATTTAATTCTATTATTTTTCTTTGCAAACCTTTGAGTGTGTTGAAGCATTTTTCTTCAACATTTGCTCGATCAGCTGATTGTTGGTCGCTGTCATCAGTCTGTTCGATTTCTAATTGAATTTGTTCATATTGTGTGAAAAAATTAAAAAGTTTTTCTTTCCTATTTTCAAAATCAAGTATTTCGTTTTCTGTATCTTTATTGGCTATAAACCATTCTGAGATACGTGTAATTAATGCTTTAAGTGATTTGCGCTTTTTCTTTAAAACTTCCATATTTCATTTAAAAGTGAATTTATTTGCAAATATATGCTGAGCGAGAAATAAGAGTGAATGATTTTGTTTAGTGTAAATGTCTTTTTCAACTAAGACGCGATTTTAATTTTAATAGAGTATTTTTACTAGAGTGATAAATAAATATTTTTCGTGAGAGCGGGCTGTGAGACAATCTGTATAATAAATAATTGTCAGCTATCTTTAGCGATATTGAGAAGAAAGATCTGTTATCAAATCAAAGCCATTAGTTAATATAAATATTAATAAACAAATAAAAGTCGAGACAAATATCTACCAATATAAATTATGTGCATGCAGTAGCTATAAAAAATATAGAAAGAATTTTAACCTCACCAAATGTTTTTCAAGTATCCAATTTAATTACCGCTGTCGCTTACCAACACATAACGCACTTTTCACAAAACACACGTGTCTAATCTTGAACGAAGGTCAACTTGTGCAATCTTTCTTCTAGGGACGAGAAACCCTTATTCTTTCTTCGTGTTGCTCTCCGTCGTGTGTAATCCTTTTCTTTCTTCAGTCCTGTTTCATCAAATAATCTGTGCTCGATAGGGCCACGAATGAGGGGGCTTTGTAACTGGCTCCCTACATTCGAGGGTTGGAAATCTTTTGATTCCAAGCCTTACTTCAAAGGACTTGTGAGTGGATATATCTTCATAGGTTTGGTTCTTCAGTGACCGTTGAAGGATAAGGATTGTTAATGTGAGCAAATATAGCTCCAGAGAAGTAAAATCACTTTTAGTTTATCGACTTATAATTAACTATTTTTAGAGTAGAGAAGCCTCAACACGGCCGTAGCTGACTATACAATATCAAATAGTTCTTTCTTTATAACACGCGAAAGAGAAAACCGTTATGAGAAAAATGCCCGATTTCGACGTAGAGAAATATTTTATACGTAAATTGAGAGTGTTTTAAAATGCACATGCCTCAAGAGCGATCTGTGAGAATGAACTAATAAAATACTACTTGATGCGTAAAAGTGAAGATTACCCCTCTTGTATTTAGGTGTGAAAACTATTTAAAAGGCTGTGGCGCCAATGAGTCGGGTATCCTGAGCAAACTTGATATTAGTGAATATTTTACCTATTCTACACTAAGAAAAGTGTAAAGAACTATATTTTTATTTTATATTTTAAAATGATATGTTCATTTCTGGAACACGTTGTATTTATCGAGCATATTTACGGTTTATGGGCTGTATTTATCGACCATTTTCACGGTTTATTGGCTGTATTAATTGGCCGTATCATTTTACTGGACGTATTGTGAAAATTTATTGAATCTATTGGAGGACCCAACCACTTAATTGCGAGGCCACACACACATGGAATAATTGCAGCTCTCAGGAGGACCTAACCGTCTAATTGAGATGCCACACAAGCAGCCCATTGATGCCATCGTTGCCTTAAGTATCACCCTCACGATATTCATTGTTAAGCATTGGAAGGGTTGATTGTTTCCTGTTTTCAATAAATATGATTAGTTTTATTTGCTATCAGCTAAGGGTTCAGGTTTGATTCCTAGTTTAAGACAAGACGAACTCACACTTGAGATACTGAGCTAGGCGAAGCATAGACGATAAGCTCCCATGGTTTTGATTGAGGTATTATTTTTATAATAGTATTTCAATTCTGTTTGGTAGTCTTATCATTACAAGGTATTATATTGTTTAAACAATTACTTTATAATAAAATATTGCCAAATATGGAAATACAGCAAAAAAAATACAAAAATGATTTAGTAAGGGAGGAAGCATACGAGACAATATATTTACAGTCAAACAAATAACTGAAAAGTGTATATATTAGAAAAAAGTATGTATTTTATATTAATAAATCTAGAGAAAGCTTTCGATAAGGTTTCAAGCCGAGACATCGACAGTAGGATAATAAAAATATTGAAGAATATACACTACATATACTATTGTGATATGTAGTGATATAAATGATAAAATAATTTGAGCAATATACTGTTGTGTTTTATTTTATCAATCAAAGATAGAATAAAAATTTTGTTTTGTTATAGAACGCGGCCACATAAATTTGCAACGCCCTGTACATCGATTTGTTAATATTTATTATAAGTTAGTTTTAAGCAGTGGGTTTATCTATAATGAGTTTTACCATAAAGGACTAAAAAACATTAGTAAATACTTAAATTTAAATAGACTACTGTTTCACGGAATTTGTAGATATTACATTTTAAAAGCCTTTTGTTTTGTTTCGCTGGAAAGGCCAAAGCCACCAGGTAGTTATTGTATTTAGGAAGTATAAGATAAAACCGTTATTATTTTCAAAGAATGTTGTTTAGAAGCGATGCTTGGGTTTTTCTGATGTAAAATAAGAAGAGGGATATAGAAATTTTCTGATTGGTGTTTGGCGAGTTTGGAATGGGGATGAAACAGAGTGAATGTTTTGAAAGTTTGGAGTAGAAAAGATTATTTATGTGATGGTCATCCGAAAGAAGCATTTGAAGTTTTGTGTAGTCAGTTAAGAACCAAGTGCCAGTGGTGTTAATTAGAAGTGGGTGTCTAAAAGGTGGAACGAGAGATAGGTCAAAGTTAAGAAGTCCAATACCTCCTTAATTCTATAAAGTCCAAGTAAGTAAGTCGCAAGAACTATAACTATTAAAAATATTTGCGGCAGCAAGTAAAAAAATACTTGGGTCTCAGGGGATTGTTAGTATATGAAAGAGAGGAGAGAATTTTGGAGTTTGTTGAACGAGTACTGATAAAAAAGGCCTGCTCGTGTTTTGGAGAAAGAGTTGCTGGTATGCTGATAGTTTGATACTTAGAACGGAGAAGGATTTGATTGGTGGCCTAACATAATCAACAAGAGGGAGCTGTTGTGGTCGAAAGGAGACATAATCGTGTGTGAATTAAAAGGCCAGTCAATAATTTTTTGTGACAGAATTTTTGTATGTTTCAAATAAAAGACTCTATATCATCAGAAGATCAAAAATTATCGCTATTGTAAAATAACATAAATTTCATAAAAGTTTTTTTTTACGTCAAAGGATAATTATTAATATTGCTTAATAAATTTAAAAAGTTTCTTTTTATAATATTTAGAATTTTATATTTTTTTGAGTACAAAAACATATGAACAAAGATTCCAATATTTCAAAAATTTCATAGGAAATATAATTATTTTACGAATATCCAAATTTCTTGTTTATGTTGTTTTATCAATGTTATAAAAAACAAACCGATAAAATTTATAAATATTTAAAAATTAATGGGAAAATCCCAGTAGTTGGCTGTATACCATCGTTTAAAAAAAACATACAGAAGTTAAAACACTTTACCATTGTATTTAGGTATATAAAAAAATATAGTTAAAAACTTTTACAAGTGTCGTTGTTGGTCTGTGTCGTCTGTGTCGTACAACGGGTTGGTCTGTGTCGTCTTAACTGACAAGAACCACCTGTTAAAAACCGAGCAGAGAGACATGTAGCTCCTCAAGTATTAAATTTATCCATTGTCATCGACCTAAAGTCAACATATAATTTAATTTTGGAAAGATGTAAACCCATATATGGATGTCATAGCCACAAATTCATTGTTAGCTTCAAGTACATAAGGCACTGAAGATAATCTGATTAGATCGAAAACGTTATGCTACTGTATAAATTTTGACGACACTTGTAAAAGTTTTTAACTATTGTTTTTATATACCTAAATACAATGGTGAAGTGTTTTAATTTCTGTATGTTTTTTTATAAATATTTGGTAGATTAAAATTATTTTATGTGGTACAATTTTCATTGGGACAGTTAAGCCCATGGAATTTATTTGATAAATCTTCATATTATTTCTTTTGATAATAAAAGATATTTGTATTTGTTTATTTATGTTATTTCTATTTATTTCCCTTTCCTATTTTATCCTGAGATTATTTTTTTTATATGTGTGATTTTGCGACACTTAATTAAATAATTAATTAAAGTAATTAAATAAATAAAAAGGTTAATATAAAAGTAAGAAAAAGCAGATCATACTAATACAAAACAGGTAAAAAAAAACTATTCGTCTGATATAGACATTTACAAAGACCAGAAATCTCAGAAGGAGCATTAAAAAAATGTAGAATGAATCTTAGCAAAAATAAAGCAAAAGTAATGATAAGAAGTAAAGAAATGAAATCTACTGGCGAATACTACGGAAAAATAATGAAAACTTGCGAAACAAACAGCTGGATAAATTATGGAGAAATACGTATAAGCGGTTGTCGCTGCCCTGTATCGAAACAAAAATCTAATACCGTCATTATGTTTTATTATTTACTTCGTTTGGAGTACCAGAAACTGAATTCACTACGAATTTTGACCAGGATGAACGGCATGTGAAATGCAATTTTAGATTCCCTTGCCGAGTAATTTATCCAGCTGTTTGTTTCGCAAGTTTTAGGAAACACAGTGGTAAAAATTTGAATTCGGTTTCGCTAGGTAGAAATCGTTTGATTTCTCTTTTTATGATTATATTTGTTTTACATTTGTACGTCAAGGTCATTTACGATGCGATGTGAAGCGGTTTAACGAGAATTTTGGGTTGGCTCATTTGCAAAGTTAGAGGAGAAGCCGGTACGAGAGCGTTAGGTCGAATGAATTCAAGTTTTAGGTTTGAAAGGGTGATCAAGGTGGGCGGACGTCGTTTAGTTTGGTCGGAGGGAACCGGCAAATTTGCGCAGAAAAGTGATTTTTTACTCAATGTGATGTATCAGCTCTGAACGAGTAATCACTGTTTTTTTTTGTATGCCGTCTCTGATCTAAGATATTTGTAAAACGGCGTGAACAACAAATTTGAAATATACCCACATTGTTCCAGTTCTTTTAAGAAGCAGAGCTCCAAATTTTGTGTTCCAGTGCCCCAACTTTCAATCTCAATTATTTTGTTTTGTCCTATCGCAGTTTGGAGATGAATTTGTTCGTGTGGCGGTGAATCTAACTCCAATTCTCCCAGAAATTCTCAGAAGTCCAGTTACAAGAAATTTAAAGTAAAATCTTAGTGAAATCAAGTTAACTTTTTTTGTTTGAACTTTTAAAGTAAAGATAGACATTTTTTCCTAATAATTGCTTTCATAACAATTTAAATTGTAATAATTAAAATTATATGTGTTAGGGCGTACCCATAGCTGTCATAATTATTCTCCGTTTTAAAATTTAATATTGACATCTGACAGCTAGTTTTATTTTTTGACATTAGTTTCTTTTGTCTTTAGAAAAAGGTTAACCTCTATGAATAATTTCATTTAAAGATATCTTTTTTATTTGTAATGATTTATTTCTACTACAATTTATAGCCCGGTAACAGTTGTAAGTTTTGTAGTATCTCCAACTTCTAAGAGTTTGTAAACGGATATGACATAGTAAGTGTTTCTCTTTGTTATTTTTGTATTTACCTTTGTAACTATTAATGTAATATTTTTGTGCTCTTTATATTTGTCGTGAGACAACAATAAATGTTTAATTTTTTCCTCTAAACCATTTTGTTTATTTATTTTAGAAAAGTCTCCTTACCTCTCTTTTGTGTTTTTTAGGGCGGAAGAACCTTTTCTTTCATCCAGCAGAAAGTTTCCTCGAAGCGGCGCCCCATTTTAAATAGCTAGAGGTCCTTTTTGTTGTTTGGTTTATTTATTTGTCCAGTAGATTCATGTAAGTACCCTTTTGTTTCATTTTTCTGTAGTTGTCCCAACCCAATCCCATTGTTTCATTCATTTATCCATGACTCCAGCTCTCCAAATAAAGCCTGAGCGCCGTTCGCATAAGTTTTAATTTGTTTTGCTTGCCCTATCTCCACCCAATAATTTCTGTCCCCAATTTTCAATCTCTTATAGTAATACCCTATGTGGTAGGCAAAATATTTCGTTACACCATAAGTGCCTCACAGATTTTAGTTTTCCCATACAGATATTCATTAATATCCTATCCATATTGCTTTACAGCTTGTAGCTTTGATAAAGTGTGAATATAGAGGCAATTTTTACGTGAAACTTGCACTTAATCATATGGTTTTATTCTCTTGAGTCTAGTTACTACTGTATTAGAATGGCCATGCAACCTACCTAGGCCAGTCAGTTATTCTGCGGATCTCATATTTTGAAAATTCCATTGACGTAGCGTAGACACAGTAACATCAGCAAGGCCTTTTTCTTTCAGTACCTGTTTACTTGATAAGTACTTACCATCAGATGAAAACCATGGCATGGCACACCATGTTATTGAAAGAAATATAGGTGTGTAGCTCAGCTTTTATTTTGTAATTTGCGATATTTTGCTAAAATCCTCTAGTAGTTAAGGATTTGTAATTTATGTTAGAATCTAACTTTGCCTTGGTAAATAATATTTCCAAAGCAGACAGCTGTACCTGCTTTATAATGTTTTTCAAATAGTTTATATTAAGTTATAACTTAAAAAAATTACTTCCTTTCTGTGGAAGCTGTATTTATAGTCATCGTTAGCTTAATTCTAATAGCAGTCTACAAGATTACGATAAATCTCTTGAAATTTATTTTTAATAATGTATTGAATCAGGGTATTGGCCTTTTGAATGGGTTTTGAAAGCTATATGTGGCGTTAAAAGTTGTAGTTCTTTTAATCCAATTCGTAATGTACGTTGCATAACTCAAAGGAAGAATTTTTAAGTAAATCATTTATTACAAATAACTGGAGCCTAATATTTTAATTAAAGATGAAGTTAAACGAAATACTACAATCAAAACAAACAAAGTTAACACACTCGATTAACTTCCAGAACCTGTTTAAGACTGATACATATCTAATACCGACATTTTTTAAAACCTAACAAATTATCTCAATCCAATCTGTACTGGAGATTGCATTAATTATTAAATTATTAAAAATATTTAGTAACCTGTTTTTATCCGAAATTATGTATATCGTTAAAAGGTAACTGCTGCTCTTAATTATAAGTGAAGGATAAAAAAGAAAATAAAATAACATAAAACAAGTGTTACTTCTATGATAAAATACCAAAAATAAATTCATAGACGTTCCATAAACAATTTGCCGTGATGTATGTAACACTTAATTGTGATACTATGTGATACATATAAACTACTACATATGAACATTTAGCTACTATTTTAACGCCACCATTTTAATATCTTGACCACGGTTACCAAGAGAATGGTGTGTTTGTTTTACACCTTATCATTCTTCACTCACCATTCGTAAGTTCTTTTTCCATGTTTTATATTCTTGCCTACAACCATTGTATTCTTTTAGATTAAACTGATGAAGCTTGTAAATACAATAAGCGAAACGTCTTCAAATATAGGAATGGAACTGTGATTTCCTTTTATTATTCTCCTTTGACCGATATCCTCGTGACCAAAAGATTTAGTTCTTTTGGAACTTACTCATTGTATATAGTTATATATATATATGTATATATATATATATATATATATATATATATATATATATATATATATATGACGATTATTAAAAATAACAATGAGCAAAACTGTAGTAACTGTAAAAACACAAGAAGGAGACACAGAAGAATTTGTTATAAATACAGGTGTACGTCGAGGACATTCATTATCTGCAACTCTGTTTAATCTTGCCCTGGAATATATAGTCAGAAAAATCAACAAAGGTACACTTAGAACGAGAGAGGGACAAATAATAGCATATGCCGACAATATTGTGTTAATAACAAAGAACAGAATAACAATAGAAAGTATGTTAAAAGAATTGGTAACAGAAGGCCAAGTAATGGGCTTAGTAATAAATTAAGAAAAAACAAAAATAATGTGATTTGGCAAGAAATATGAAAACAAAAAGACTAGACTGGGAGAATATATATTTGAAGCAGTAGAAAAGTTTAAGTATTTGGGAATATTAATAACAAACAATGGAGAAAGGGTTACAGAAATTAAAGAAAGGATAATTACAGCAAATAAGACATACCATGCAAATAAAAAACTTCTAAAAAATAAACTACTGAGCAAGAAATCGAAAATGAAGATATATAAAACAATAATTCGACCGACTATGATGTATGCTGCCGAAACCCTTAGCATGAGAAAAAAACAAGAGGAAGACCTTAGAATACTAGAAAGGAAAATACTAAGAGCAATATTAGGACCAATAAAAATTAATGAAAACCAATATAGAAAAAGAACGAATCATGAACTATTAAACTAAATTAAAGAGGATATAGTTTGTAAAATAAAACAGCAAAGGGCAAAATGGCTAGGACATATATGGAGATTAGGACCATCTACGACAATATTTTCAATATTGGAATGGACACCAGCTGGTAAAAGAAGACGTGGAAGACCAACATCTACATGGCAGAAGTAACAAATGATCTCAACAGGGCGGGCGTACGGCAATGGAGAGAAAAAACCAGAGATAGGAAACACTACTACTGGTAGTTCCCTACTACTGGTAGTAGTAGTAGTGAACTAGTGAGTGAACTAGAAGTGACTAGTGAGTGTAGTAGTGTCTGGGGGCTCGGTAGACTGAGACCTCGGAAGCCCTGAAGAAGACATTAGAGAGGATGTCAAAAGCTCGGCCCAATATATATCGACCCGGTTCAACCCGGAAGACTGGTGAGTTTAATATTAATTTTCATAATAGTATTAATCTTAGCTCTAGGTTTATATATATATATATATATATATATATATATATATATATATATATATATATATATATATATATACATATATATATATATATATATATATATATATATACTGAGTACAACTAATGCTGTATACTAAATTCGTTTTTTCAAATTTGTCTATAGGATATTTAGTTTTAGAATATAAAGATGAAATAGTTTTGATGTTCTTTGTTGCTATTTTTATATTGTCAATAACCTTTATGTCAGTGTGAGGCTGAATATGTTGGTGAGACCGGAAGAAATCTTTCAAATCGCATTATTTCTCACAAAAGTGATTGCAGAATTAAAAAACCATCTTGTGCTTTGGCAGAACATGTAATCGATAAAGACCATATTATGGATTTTGATAACATTAAAATTTTATGTAGTGAAAGTAATAAATTTAAAAGGACTTTTTTGGAAATGGTTTGTATTAGCAAAAATGATAATAGTTTAAACAAAAGATCTGAAATTCAAAATTTAAGCAAAATTTATAATT
Source organism: Diabrotica undecimpunctata (assembly GCF_040954645.1). Taxonomy (NCBI): domain Eukaryota; kingdom Metazoa; phylum Arthropoda; class Insecta; order Coleoptera; family Chrysomelidae; genus Diabrotica; species Diabrotica undecimpunctata. The sequence goes on from NC_092807.1 coordinate 84,270,818, forward strand.
ATATTCTTTCTTTATGATTTATATATAAAACTTGTAAAATGTCATATTTAATTCTCCATATATCTGTCACATTCTTTCAGACATCTGTCAACGGTGAATAAATCTTCTTCTTTTTGTTACTAAACAAAAAAGAATGTTTAAACGAAATTTGACTTTTGGCAATATAATTGTCAAAAATAAAAATTTTATGTTGGCATTTATGACATTGAGGCTATTTGTAATTGGTTGCTATTTGAACTTATTTATAAATTCAGTTATTTTTATATTAAAAAAATGTTTTCAAAATTAAAAAAATTTTCGGAGAAACATTTATTAGATTAAAACATTTTTTTATTAAATATTTTGAAGATGTAAGCAGTGATTTTTACTTACCAAACTAATTTTTATTTTGGTAAGTTAACAAAAATTGTTTTTTCTTTTTAGTTCAACCTTGTAAGTATTTTGTCTTTTTTAGCTCTTGATAATAATTGTAAACACAATTGAAAGCTCGAGAATAAAAAAATAGTTAACCAATAGCCCTATTATTGACTCCAACCCATCCAAAACAGTTATATATTTGTTCCAAACGAGTCACAAGTACTTCTTTTTTCTTATATATATATTTATATATATATATATATATACATGGTGTTTCAAAAAGGTATGTCATAAATTAAATCACGCATTTCGGGGACAAAAATAAATTGATTGAATCCAACTTACCTTAGTACAAAAGTGTACACAAAAAATGTTACAGCTCTTTGAAGTTACAAAATAAAAATTGTTTTTTTGCATTATCTCCTAAACTACTTGAAATTTTGTAATAAAAATGGACATATTACTTTCTTGTTCTGAAAGCATTTTTCATAAAAAAGAAACAACAAAATCTAAGCGCACAGAAAAATTTTAAGTGGGGTGTGCAGCCCTAAATCCCCCCAAACTTTTGAGTACGTATAAATCAAATGCATTTTGTGGCAACATTAGTCTGACATACTATTTTTTAAATTTTTTTGCTCCATCCCTTTTTTAAAAAATGAGTTTTTATTGAGTTCCCTTTTCATTAACCTTTAAAAAATTATATGCAACTAAATAAATGGCTTAAATAAATTAACAAGTACAAAAAATGTCTATAAACTCTATAAATATGATATTACAATAAATGACCCCCATTTCAAAATGACCCCCATTTTCTTCAATACAAATTCGGTATCGTTTTAATAAGGAAAACCGAATGCGCTGAAAAATCATATTTTTTGACGAAATTGATTTGCAGCTTCCATTATTCTAACCCTCAATTGTTGTTCGTCCTATATTGTTACAGAATACACTTTCTCTTTCATAAACCCTTAAAAGCAAAAGTCCATGGGGTTAAGACCTGGACTTCTGGGTGGTTAAAAAATAGGTGCGTCACCACCCCTTCCAATCCACCGACCAGGATACTGCCTGCAAAGGTATTCCCGGACTTCATTATTGTAATGCGGTGGAGCGCCATCTTGTAGAAACCACATATTTTGCCTTATTGCAATATTCACTTCTTCCAAATAATCTCGTAAATCGTTTACCAAGAACTGCAAATAATTATCACCATTTAAATTGTTCTGAAGAAATACTGGGCCTATTAGATTGTTATTCACAATTCCTGCCCAAACATAAACTTTGAAAGTCCTTTGATGATGAGTCGTTTTTTTGGCGTGAGGATTTTCGTCGGCCCAAATGTGCTCGTTATGATGGTTTGTTATTCCATTTCTACTGAAGGTAGCCTCGTCGGTAAACAAAATATTTTTAATAAAATTAACATTTTATTAGAAATATTTTGTTTTCCATTAACAACCAATCGAAAAATCCAATCCTTTTAGGATGATCTTCAACCAATAACTCTTGAACCGTGGTTAAGTGATAGGATTTAAGCAGATGATCCTTCAAACGACTCCAAACCCTTACGTGAGGAACATTTAGTTGAGCAGCTATTACCCTTGTACCAGGGACTTCTTTAATGATTTCTAAAATATCTTCATCAGTTGCATCCATTATTGGACGACCACTATTGCCAGCAATTTGTGGTTGGAATGTAACCGTTTCCCGTAAACGACGATCAATGGTCAGAAATAATCGTCTATCGGTTGTATTTCGATTAGGGTATTTTACTGCATAACGCCTTGCGGCTGCTGCACTATTTCCTTGACATTCACCTACGATATTCCCAATAGTTTATTGAAATAATAATTTAATCTGATCCAACTTACCCAAAGTTAAATGCATATTTACCGTTTCCTGAAATGTGTAGGCCATTGTAATATCAAAATTTTTAATACTAATCCCTTTCACACAATAAATGATAGCTTCAAATTATTGACTATTATTGATGGAACTGTTTGTAATTATTGTATCCGTAAAAACTAATTGCAATTTTATGGCCAACTAGGAAAAAGCTAGTTTTTCGAAAAAGTGATAAGAGGCATACAGTTTTAAAAATTATGTGTTAAAATAATGATGCCACAAAATTCATTTGATTTGAACGTACTCAAAAGCTTGGGGGGATTTAGGGCTGCACACCCCCCTTAAAATTTTTTGTGTGCTTAGATTTTGTTGTTTCTTTTGTATGAAAAATGCTTTCAGAACAAGAAAGTAATGTGTCCATTTTTATTACAAAATGTCCAGTAGTTTAGGAGATAATGCAAAAAAAAATTTTATTTTGTAACTTCAAAGGGCTGTAACTTTTTTTGTGTGCACTTTTGTACTAAGGTAAGTTGGATTCAATCAATTTATTTTTGTCCCCGTGAATGCGTGATTTAATTTATGACATACCTTTTGAAACACCCTGTATATATACAGGGTGGTCCTTAACTAATTGTACAAACAGAAACCGTATTACGAAAGCCAACTTGCTTTAATTAAATATTGATATTAAGAAAGATACAGGGTGTTAAAGTGGAAATTTAAAATTTTATTTTTCGCTATTACTTTTACGTTTGTAAATATTTTTGGACAAAAATTTACAGTTGGATGCTTTTGACAAGGAAAAATTTTAATTTTATACTTTATTTAATGTAACTAATAGAGGGCGCCACATATGCCACATGTGTGGCATAAATTTGCGCTAATTTTTTGGTCTGTAAGTTAACTCTATTTGTGTTAAAAAATATTAAAAACACATTATTTGTACAAAGAAAAGGTATACTTGATAGTAATCTCGAAAATTCAACCGTTTTTGAGATAAATGCACTTTATAAGTCAGCTGCACAATAATTCTTAGTTTGATATTTGTGCGGTAAAGCACTGAATACCGGTAGATAAGCATAATTCATAGTTTATTCTTATTAAAACAACTCAAAGATGATAATGTAACATCACAAAATGGTTTGTTATATGTCCAATGTCTTATTGGAGAAGAGATATTTCATCTCCTTCTTTAGGTGCCGTGTCCGTAGTCAGACGTTGGCCGTCATCATGTTTACAATTTCCATTTGCTATCGCTTCTATAATGGCGTTGTATTACTTTTTCTCTATTGTAAAATGCTAAAAACCCAAAATATGTGGTTTATGCAAGATGGTACACAACCAAATTCTAGAGAGAAGGCAGTTGGAACACACTTAAATACAACTTTTCTGAACGTTGGATTGGTCGTGGTAGTCATATTTCTTGGCAATGTGGTGAGATATTGATATAATTATTTAATTCATAAAAAATCCGAAAAGAATACTTAGTTCATTACGTAAATTGTTTACTCAGTTTTATTAGGACAAATAGAAACTAGAGCACAGGTATTTAATTACACATATGTGTCCTGTTTCATAATACTTTTACTACAAATCTAACCTGAAAGACTCAGCATTTTTACAAAAACATCATCGTTGTCCTAATAACCGAAATTGTTATAAATATAGTAAACACACAGGCAATATAGTTCAGCATAATATTAGTTCGTTAGTAAATCATAATAGTCCATTTGTTCGAGATGTAATTATAGTTGCTCATAAGCTGTAACGTAATCATATAAATAAGTAATGTCATCGATATATTCATCCATTATACATTATAGCCACCACGTAGCCCCGAATTTAATCCGCTTAATTTTGGTGTATAAAGCGGATTAAAATAATGTGTCTATAAGAATCCCATAAACATTCGCAACCAACTATGGAAAGAAATAAATACTGCAGCAGTTTCTTTAGAACCAATGATGCTAATTAATATGAGACGATCTTTTATGGAATATATTGACAAATAAATTACAAAAAATGGTGTACATATCCAACACTTACCTTGACAAAAAGTTATGTTATTTAGTTTAACTATTTCTTAATTTGATTTGTAAACAAAATGTTTTGATTATGACTTTAATTTAACATAAAACGTAAAATGTTTGATGTAAAATCGTATTATTCTGTTATTTTGTCAAATCCTATTATTAATTATTCTGCTGATATATTTATTTTATTTAATATTTCGTTCCCTATTAACTTTAGTTATAGGTATTTTATACCAAAATTCAGAAATATTAATGTTTTTGTCTATTTTTTCTTCGTTGCCTGGAGTAATTGCCTTAGATCAGAACTATGCAGCTGATTTTTAAAATGCGATTATCTCGAAAACTGTTGAGTTTTGAAGTTATTAACAAGTATACCTTTTTTTTTGTTAAAATAATGAATCTTTAATATTTGTTATCTCAAATACAGGTAACTTAAAGAGCAAAAAAGTTAAGTGGAAATTTATACCAGATATGTGGCATAATTGGCGCCCTCTATCAGATATATCAAAGTGTGCATCAAATTATAATTTCTCATATTTAAAAGTACCCAGTTGTAAATTTTTATACATAAATGTTTACAAACATGAAAGTTATAGCGAAAAATAAAATTTTAATTTTGCACAATTTGATCGTAATATTTTCAAGTGTAGAATCTACTGTTTCTTTTTGTACATTTACTTAAGGACCACCCTGTATATATATATAAAGTAGTTAGGTATTATTGACTGACACGTTATGTTAAATAAAGTTTTATTTATATATATATATATATATATATATATATATATATATATATATATATATATATATATATATATATAGTGAAAAAGCGATAAACGCTTGTAATCAACGCTAATCAGTTAGACAACAAACACAACTATTTGGGTAAGCAGCGGAAGATAGGACAAAGAAATACTCTTTTTGGTCTACCAAGCTTTCGCACATCTTTATTTGCATCTTTAAAGTGCTACAATAAACAAAATTAGTATAAATTACAGAATAAAAATTATTTTGTATCTTACACTAATTGCGGTTAGTTGTCATGGTGTTTATAAAATGAAATGGACAACTCATCTGACTCCTACAAATGATGGCAAAAACTATTCAAACAATTTTGTTTTAAAACGTTCTTTTATAAAACAAATATTATTTAAAAATACTTAAAAACACATATACATAAACATTTAGATAAAATTATGTTACAAAACAATTACAGAACACGTAGTCATATAATAAAATTTAGGTTATAAATATTCTTATCAGAAACAAAAGAATTGGTTGTGAATTAATTACTACCAACTTAAAACGACAGAACGTTAGATCTTAAATGATAACAATGTAAAGGTAATAGCATACCTAATAGACGCTGAATTTTCTAAAAAATAAGAGGCAAAAAGACTTATTATGAAGTAGAAGAGTTATTATATATCTCATATATATGAAACTTATATTGTTGACGATGAATTGGCTTTATTGGTAGGTTCGTGGTTGTCTAAAGTTAACAATAATGAATATAAGTTGCTTAAATTGTTGGTATCTGTCTTTTTATTAATGGATTCTTTTTCTTGAAAAATGAAAGCCATCTCGAGAAACAATTTTTTTTAAATAATTGCTCTCCGTGGATTGGATTTTCACATTTGGAAAATCGAAAGAGTGCCCTGTTGTGTTAGCATGTGTAGCTAGGGAACATCTATCAGGGTGTTATATCTGTTAACTAACGAAATCTCTACTATCGAAAATCGTCGTAAAAGCTTATTCCAATTTTTGAAAAATTAAACCGACAATGAGTAGCACGTTTCCTTAGCGAAAGAGGGCTTCGAAAAGAGGCTTCGGGTTTTAAATGTGGAAATTTTAAACGCAATGGTCCGAACCCAAAGATAAATAAACAAAATCGACCCCAGTTTCCTTCTGCGTTAAAGCAGACACTGCTTTAACGCAGAGGGAAACAGGGGAAACAAACTTCTTAGCACTGCTGAGAAGTTAACATATGGCTAGAAAGTGATTCTTTTGACCGAGAAAGGTGCATATTTTCGCTGTTTAAAAATCGAACACCAATCTCGAAAATGCCAGGGTTTATCAAGTTGTTTACTTTGTCATAAATTGCATGTGCTTTTAATGTGCAGAGACCTTTCGATGAACAACGTAAAAAAGGAAGTCGCTGGCCAATCGTGCTACGACTAATGTTTTTTTTTTGCAAACTTTGCGCATCGAAATCAACCACTTAGAAAAGACACGAGTTGTGCGTGCTTTAATAGATACGAGATCTTTAAAGACATACATTCTAAAGTCTACTGCTAGATTGTTGAGTTATCAATGTAAGCAACAGATTAACCTTGTGCATGGATTATTCGGAGGCAACAAATTAGCACCAAAACATGATTGTTATGATGGTAACTTGAGTAATAAAAACTGCAGCTGCACATTTGAAACACTATACCAACCCGTTATCTGTAGCGATATTTCTTCAGTATTTAATGGTCCCTGGATGGAAGAACTCAGGATGCTAGATAATAGAAATAACGGATTCTGATGATACGTCTTCTACAGAGATTTTAATAGGTTCAGATATTACAGGAAAGTTCTATACTGGGCGAAGGCATATTTTAAGATATGGACTGGGAGCTGTGGAAACCTTACTAGGCTGCATCCATGATCCAGTAGAAAAGACAAAAGAAAAAACAGAGCTAGCAGCAAAACAACTTTTCTTTGAGGCGGTTTCAATAGATTCTTAAGGACAATATGAAACCAGACTGCCAAATAGCTACAATGAGGTTGGATAGCACGCTGAAGAAAATAACCCAAGATTCATATCTTAAAGCCTATGAACAAATATTTAAGGAGTGTCTGGATAAAAATATAACTAAGAAAGTGTTCGAGGAGCAGCTAAGCCAAGAACGTCATTATTTACTTTCTAGTAATTAAGACAAATAGCGCATCTTCAAGAATTACACCAGTTTTTTACCTTAACTAAGAAAAAAGACAAACCTTAAAATCAGTGTCTTAAAAAGGGGGTTTAGTTAATTGAATTGATTCCTGCTATTTTATTAAGATTCAAACAAGAAATCGTTTGTGATCTCGGATATTCGCAAAGCCTTTTTACATATTGGGATACATAAATCTGACAGAAATTTTTTTCGTTTTCTTTGGATAGATGATGCGGGAAAAAAAAAGTTTATCACCACTGTGGTGTGGTATTCGGGATTAGCAGCAACCATTTTTATTTATTATTTTCTGACTGTCTCAGAAGACACCATTGTTAAATTGTCCAATAGTATTTACGTTGAAAATTTCGTTATTAGTGTCTAATCTATAGGAACTAAGAACAATTATAGAAGATTTAAAAATAGTAATGGCTGAAGGCAAGTTTCCATTCAGAGATTGGTAGTATACAGGCCAAGGTTGTTCTCATAATCAGTTTCTCGAGTCCAAATGGTGGGAGGGTGGCTTTATGAAGATTCATCATCTTGGCTTCGAAATAATCACAGCTGTGACGAAGAAGCCATTAATATGGAGAAGAAGAAAAAACTAGTTAAAGTCCTTGTTAATTGTGAGCAGGATGTTATGACCTTGGATCAATGGTACCTTAATTGTTTTTCACAATATCGTAAGAAGTTGGGAATGTGCGCATAAATTTGTCGATTTAGAAAGCAGAGTACCCGAAACGAAGATAATCGTTGCGCGGAGTGGGCGTGAAGTCAAACCCCTGTGCGGCATACGAGATAGATTTTTTATTTTTTATTTTTCCTGTATTACTATTTGAACATTGATGTTTAAGTGTTTATATCAAAAAGATCACTCAAAGTATTCGGCTCGACGTCGCGGTGAACGAGATCTTGCATAACCGTGCCGCAATTTTATTTTTGCCATGATGTTATTTAAGACATCCTTGAAATAAGCTTTTCGTTATTTAAGTAAATAACCTTTTATATTTTATTCTGAAATTAATTTTTTTCAATTTTTTAATTAATTTCAATCGAACCGTGTACCTTGTGTACGACATGGTAGTTTTACATAATTGCACCCGATATAGTTACTATTTTGTAAATTTTGAGTATTGGGCGCAATATAAGTTTCATTAATTTTTTTCCGATATGCGGGGCTCTACCAAGAATGACTATTAATGATCTGGCTTCTCGTGAAACGAAAATTGACCAAAAAACTAAACTAAACATACAAGGAAGATAAACTGCAGTCTAAATTATGGAAACCAGAAAACTCTTGAACTGAATCCCTTTTCACTCTTCATTACCGGAGATAAAGAGAAAATACTAAAAAGTAGTTCCTATAGTCATAAAAGTATTAACAAAGCGTGGTAGGTACCAAAAAAGATCTACACCTCATTCAAATTCGACGTGCAGTAAAAGTAAACAAAACCAGGCTATGCTACGTAAGACTCCATAGGCGTGCGGTTTTGCTTTCATATTTCTTATCAAATTAATAAAACAGTATGTACAATTAAAGATTTGTTTACTATGAACAACGAAGATAAAATATACAATGTTAGTATTATTTTCAAGGAAATTCAAAATTAGCTTCACTACTGTAAAATAAAAAGAAACTTATGGTTTGACAAAAATAATAAAGCAGTAATTGCAACGTTGTTTTGACACTTAAACGATTGAAATCAAAACATCAAATACACTTATTTTTTAAAGTATATTGTGTGTTAGTTCGCCTCAAAAGAAGTAACTTATTATTATGTTTTCAGTTTTTATTTGAAAAACAATAAAACTCGCGTGATCCAGATTACAAATGTTACCAGAAATTGAAATCTCATTTTATATAAATTTCGTAAATTTGAATACAGATATACCTTAACTTTAAATGTTTTCATAAACGAAAATTTTGCATTAAAAAAAAAATAAGGTGCACTTGGAGAAGTGCCGCCAGAAGTAAAAACTTCTTAAATTGCGTTGAAATTATGAGTATTAATATCTAAGAGCTTCCGGTTTAAACGGGGCTGCCAGTCAAGAACTGAGCTCTTAATCGCACCCCATTCGTTTTTTAAAGTAAACGAAGTTTCAAACAAAAACCTATGCAAATGTCCGAGAAAATCATTCGTCAAAAATAAAAACATTCTACATATCTGACTAATAAATAAAACAAAAAACTCACAGTGTAAATTAATATTTTATTCATAATCAGAGTCTGACGTGCTGCTCTCATTAACTACGTTAATTATCAGTGGTTCAACTTGAGTCTCAATGATATTGTCAAGATCCCACATCTTTTGTTCGACTTTCTGCTGAACATGCTGTATACATTTAATAATTTAATACGAAAGCAAAACCGTATGCCAAATTTTGATTTATTGACTAAGAAGGCTTCTGGCTGAGTACAAAATAAACAACTGATCAAATCCTATCACGCGATATAGAAAATTAAAGGAAAGGATATAACGAATATATTAAGATAGAAAATCAATTACATATCTTAATAGATTCGTTATATCGTCCCTTTTCATTTGCTATGTCGCAAGTTAGGTTTCGATCAGTTGTTTATTTTGAACTTAGCCAGAGGCCTTCCTTAAGTCAATAAATCAAAATTTGTCTATAGTAAATTTATTTTCATTCATAGTGCCTTATGATATCTCGTACATAACTATACGTTCTATATAATCAAGATCCTGTGTAGTGCCAAATTGGTAGTCGCCATGTTTTTTTCTATCTTAATATATTCGTTATATACTCCCCGTTTAATAAATATCGACAACCGAGTTGAAGAAAGCGGATATTCAAAAGTGGCTGCGATCAAAAGTTTTGACAATTCAGTTCTAAAAGTCGAGCTTTTGACTATTGTGAATAAACATAAAAAAAATACACTATTGTTAGCATATTGTAGATGAAATGGGTAAAGAAAAAAGAAGGTATTCACAGGCACTCGAGGTAGATTCTGAGTAAAATATTACCTAAGTTACACTTTGAGTTTTTTGTTTTATTTATTACTCAGATATGTTGAATGTTTTTATTTTTGACAAGATTTTTCTGACCTTTGCATAGGTTTTTGCTTTGAAATTTCGTTTTCCTTGAACCAACGAATGGAGTGCCATTAAGAGCTCAGTTCACGAGTGGCAACTCCGTTCCAACCTTAAATATTACGTTAAAAACATTTTTACACATTTAATGTAATTGTATTTTAATTCCGTGCATTACAATACCGGATTTACGTTATTATGTTGTTGGAAAACCTCATTCTAACATGTTTATTCAGTTATTTTCAGTTCTGTTATTCCTGTGAACGACTTATGCTACGATGTCTACTTCATATTTTCATATGTATTTCATAATACAGGAAAATATAGGTTTATACATCGTTAAAATCATGATCTGGGAGTGCCCCTCGTAACAATCATACTGTTTATTTATACTTACCGCAGCTCTATCTTGTATTTAGTGTAGAAATGTTTAGAAAGGTTTTCGAAGCCCCGCCCATTGTAACGTCAGAGGTGAGGTAGTCCATTAATAAACACAACTGACCGTTTCCACTAAACAGACTCCGAGTTTCAAAAACTCGGGACTCGAAAAACAAAACGAACTGTTTCAAAACACGCCAGTCTTTAGTAAAGTTTGTGAAAAGTTGCTATTTTGTGTTATTGGATACGAGTTTGTGTTTTGTTTTGTTTTTATTTTGTCCGTTTGGTGGGAAACCGCCATTAGATATTACATTTAATTTTAAAACAATTTTTACATATTTAATTTAATTTTATTAATTCAATGCATTACAATAACGAATTCGCATATTATGTTGTTGGAAAACCTCATTCTAACATTTATTAATTTAATTTTATCTTTGTTATTCTTCTGATCATAAAATATAAATGATAACATTTATTATAAATATAAATGAATAAATTCAAGCGCTGTAATTCCCTGACGCACGCCCTGGCTAAAATATTATCACTAGAACAACAGTGGTCCAATTAAGTTATGGCAATTCTTCCGCGTACAAGGACTACTAAATGATATGGTATGCTGAGTTTCGTATACGATGTCTATTTATATAGTTTATCAGGTGGATATTATGTACGTTTATACATTGTAAATCGTGATTTGGGAGTGCTCCTCGTAATATTCATAATGTTGATAACGTGTGTTGGTTTGTTTACTGCTACTGCATCTTTAAGATAAATTTGGTGTAGAGAGCGTGGTCTTGAGTAGCGTAGAGAGGAAATTTTTAGTACTGGATGAAACAATCGAGCTAAATAAAGCTTGATAACAGTCTCCTAAGCCCATCTAAAAGATAACAAAATAGTATATAAGAATACTACCCCAAAATTATCAACGGACTTCTTTCTCAGTGGTCGCCATAAAAGAAATTTTTCTGAAAAACTATTGGAGATTAATTCAAAGGCAAATAAAAATTCTAAATGACCGCGCTATGTGCTGCTGTCTTATGGTATGATAAGGATACAGTTGAAGTGGATTAGAGCATAATTTAGGGGTTCTAGCCAAAGAATATTATCATTAGAGGTTTGCGTTCATCCTTTTTAGCTACATATTGTAGCGAGATTAAATAAAACGAGCGGTTCGAATTTATATACATATATTTATTTATAAGTTTACAGTTCGGTACTCTCTTATCAACTAAACTCACTCCTAACAACGTTACATATATATAATAAAGTTACTTTTCGAGAACATTCTGGCGTTGTCCCACCTCTAATTGTCTCCCGTCCGAAGGACGGGCGCTATTGACATGCCGATTCTTACGTTTTCTAGATTCGTCCTTCTAAGAATTATGACGTATCGGAGATGGGCTATTTGGTTACACTGCTCCCCTCTTAAATCTGATCGTCCCGATCAGCAACTTTATATGTAGGCACAGGATGGCGGAATCTACAGGACTCTCCAGCTCTGCATGAACCCTTTAGAAAGAAATAACAGTCTACTGACTTTGAAGGATACGATCTCATCGGGTTAATGCAACACACAGTAATTCGTACGCCGGTTTCTCGGAAGATCACTTCAAGCATGCTTCTGACAATCTTCCAGTCCAGATTATCTAGTGCATGGCCTATCTTGGGTAAGGCCAAATTCTTGATGTCGTAATTGCACACAATTCTCTTCAAATTAGTTAGAACACGCCATATATCCTCGTAGCTTGCCCTGTCTTTATACGACTTCCTGGTCACCATATACAGCAAAGATCGAGAATCATCTTCTAATCTCAGTACTCTTCCAACTTTAGGTTGCTGGTTTTTTAACTCGTCCAAACGACCGAATTTCTTATAAAATACGGATGAGATTCCCTTAGTCATCTCAAGATCTTGGGCAACACAGTGGGCTAGAGAGACGTTATGCGGAACACTAAAAAGATCCTGCTGAACTTCTGTGGTCACGCCGAATCTAGCACTCTTTCTCTCTGCGTAATTTGACATAAATTCATTAAAGCTTGGTCGCCGGTCATCTTTGATCTCATGTTGAAGGGTTCGTGCTTCTTCTGTTTCATTTGAGCCAGCATATGGTGCAAGACGATTTATGTGAACTACTTTTGGTTTACCTTTCGGCAACTTCTTAATTCAGAATATTACGTCATTTATTTTCTTTTTAATTTCATATGGACCTTCCCATTGTCTTTGCAGTTTGGGAGACAAGCCTCGACGACGTTGTGGATTATAAAGCCAAACAAGATCACCTACTTCATAGCTTTCACTCTTACATCGAGAATCATATTGATCTTTCATTCTGTCACTGGCTATCTGGATGTGTTGTCGGGCAAGTTCCTGAATGTTATTCATTCTTAACTTCAGGCGGTCGACATAATCTTCGCTTGCAACATGTTCTTCGGAAGGTCTGCAGCCAAACTCTAGGTCGCAGGGCAAACGAACTTCACGACCTAACATCAGGCAGGTTGGAGTCTGGCCTGTAGTTTCATTTACGGCCGAGCGGTAGGCCATTAGGAATAAATGAATATGCTGGTTCCAATCTCTTTGATGTTCTGATACAACCTTGGATAGGTGTTTACCCATTGTTCGGTTCATTCTCTCCACCATTCCGTCTGATTGAGGATGCAGGGGTGTCGTTCTGGTCTTATTGACACCAATCAATTTACAAACGTTTTGGAAAAGGGTTGACTCGAAGTTTCGCCCTTGGTCGGAGTGGATCTCCAAGGGAACACCAAATCGGCTAAAGAATTCTTTAACAAGTACCTCTGCAACGGTAGCAGCTTCTTGATTTGGTATCGCATAAGCCTCAGTCCATTTCGTAAAATAATCCATGGCTACCAGGATATATTTATTTCCATCATTTGTCTCTGGAAGTGGACCTGCAATGTCGATTGCTACTCTTTCCATAGGACTACCAACATTGTACTGTCTCATGGGTGCCCTCTTTTTACCAGCTGGACCATTACTGGTTGCACACAGTTCACATTTCCGGCACCATCTTCTTACATCATCTTTACAGTTCACCCAATAGAACCGTTCTCGAACCTTTTGCAGAGTCTTCGTGATACCAAAGTGTCCACCTGATGCACCGTCATGCAACTGACGCAATACTTCTGACACTTTACTTTTAGGTACAATTAACTGAAGCTTAGTTTCTGTACCATCATCGTTCTCAAAGGTTCTATACAGAAGATCATCTTTCAGCACTAGGCAATTCCATTGGCTCCAGTAACACTTGACTTCTGGACTACATGCACTAATGTCTTGCCAAGAAGGTCTCTCACTTCGACGCATCCAATCCAATACTCTTTTTATACATGGATCATCTGCTTGAGCGTCTTGTAGCTGTTAAGGCTGCCATTGCTCATTAATGACGGTGGTTCGTCTCACGGGGCAAAGTCGTTCTTCTAATTTAAGACAGTGATTACAATTTGCACTGCACGGCCGTCTCGAAAGGGCATCAGCATTTGAATGAACTCTGCCAGCCCTGTGTTCGATCTCGTAATCATATTCTTGTAATCGTTCTAACCATCTTGCCATCTGACCCTCTGGATTACGAAATTGTAGGAGCCATTTTAGAGCAGCGTGATCCGTGCGAAGAAGAAACTTTCTGCCATACAAGTATTTATGGAAATGCTCACAAGCCTTCACTACGCCTAGCAATTCTCTTCTGGTAACGCAATAGTTTCTTTCTGGTTTTGACAAGACTTTGCTAAAGTAAGCGATGACTTTTTCCTGCCCATCTTGGATTTGGGAAAGAACAGCTCCTATTGCACTGTTGCTTGCATCGGTGTCCAACACAAATTTTCCTGCCTGTCTAGGGTAGCTTAAAATCGGTGCGCTGATCAGAGCCATTTGTAAGTGTTCAAAAGCTCTTTGACACTCTTTGCTCCATGTATATTCTTTGCCTTCTTCTGTCAACTTTGTTAGTGGCTTGGAGATATTGGCAAATCCTTTGACAAAACGGCGGTAATATGTACATAGGCCAAGAAAACTTCTTATTTCGTGTTTATCTCTTGGTACTGGCCAATCCTTAATTGCTGCAAGTTTTTCAGGATCAGCTGTTACACCATTACTTGCTACAATATGTCCCAAGTACTTCACTTCTCGTCGAAACAAGTGACATTTCTTCGGACTCAACTTCAGATTCGCTGCCCGCAATCGTTGAAAGACTTCTGTTAGATTATTGGCATGTTTATCGAAGGATCTTCCAACTACAATTACATCATCCAAATAAACCAGGCATGTTTTCCATGTTAGACCTCTTAAAACTGCATCCATTAATCTTTCAAATGTGGCCGGGGCATTACATAAACCAAAGGACATAATTGTGAACTGCCAAAGCCCTGATCCTATCGAGAATGCGGTTTTTTCACGATCAGCTGGCTCCATGTCTACTTGCCAATATTCACTTTTCAGATCGAGTGTGGAGAACCAACGAGAACCAGAAAGTGTATCCAAAGTATCGTCTATTCTGGGCAAAGGATAACTATCTTTTTTAGTTACTGCATTGAGCTGTCGGTAGTCAATACAAAAACGTGTTGAACCATCTTTCTTCTTTACTAGGACTACTGGTGATGTCCATGGACTGTTTGATGGTTCAATTACCCCTTGTTTGTTCATATCTTTGATGATGTCTTCGGCTTTATCTCTTTTCGAAAATGGAAGTCGTCTAGGTTGTTGTCTGATTGGCTGAGCGTCTCCGGTATTAATTTTATGCTTTACTATGCTTGTTTTGCCATTATCCTTCTTATCCATGGCAAAAACATCTTGAAATTCTATCAGCATTGACTTCACTTTTTTAGTTCGTTCATCATCAAGATCTTGGCACGTTTTAATCATCGTCTCAACAAGCTCCTTTGGATACTTAGATTTTGACGGTTTCTCATTAGTATTCATGGAACAAATCGCAGCCACGGGAACACACTGTCCGATCAAAGTTCTTTTGCTTAACTTAATAGCAGTTCCCTTTAAATTCATAGCTCTTACAGGAACGACATCTCGAATTCTCACCAAAGCTTTTGCCGTTAGGAACTCGGCATTATTCACATCTTCGACCATCCTTAAACTTCCCTCTCGGGAGTAACCATCAGGTCTGGTCATCAAAATTTTCTCACTATTACCGGGTATTGTTACGTCACAAGTAGTTATTAAGCTGATAACATCTTCTTTGTCTTCATAAAACGGCAACTCTTCACCACTGATCTCGAGAACTCCATCTTTGACATTCAATACAGCCCCAACTTTCCTTAGTGAATCCATCCCCAATATGAACTCATCGGAGATCTCTGCAATTAATACTGTATGTTTCACTGTGGTCTGGCCAATGGATACTGACATATTAGCCTCGCCATATGTATTAATTATCTCACCAGTTGCTGTTCTAAGCTTTACTGTTGCAGGCAATAATTTAAGATGGCCTCGTACTACTTCTGGCCGTGCAATAGTTCTCGTTGCACCTGTATCTACCAAAAACGATCTACATTTATTATTGATACGACCCTCTATGTACAAGCTATGAATTCCACCTGAGGACGTAATGTTCACAGTAACTATGGGGGCTGTGTTTCTCGAGGTCGGCAGTTGCCCCTTGTTGTCGACCCGTTCTAGTTTTCCGACTGTTGTATCATTTTCTTGCAATAACGGCGAATATGACCTACGTCACCGCAATTCCAATATCTGGGCTCGCATCTCTTCGGCATCGTGTTACGAACTACTTTTCGTACCATTTCTTCCAGACGTTCATCGTTTGGTTCGTCGCCTTCTTCGATGGTTCTTACTCGATGGCTCCGTGAAGTTTGACTAGCTGTTTCATGTTCCAAGGCAATAGCGAGCGCTTCATCCAGAACTTTTGGTCTTGCTAGTCGTAAAGCTTTCTGTAATTCACTTTCTTTTAACCCATTGACGAAGGTATCTACAGCAATTTCTTCCAAAATGTTGTCTGGTACTTCCGGATAAGCCAACCGCACTATACGAGCAACATCTGCTTCTAACTCTTGTAAATTTTCACTTGCTCGTTGAATTCTACTTCTTAGTTGCGCCTTGTAGACTTGTTGTAGATGGGCATCTTCGTAACGTTTGTCTAGTCGAGTGAACAAGGTCTGGTAACATTTTTCTTGACCCTTAGGAATCGATCTTAGGATATCTGCAGCATTACCTCGTAAAGCAGCAGTCAATGAAACAGCTTTTTCTTGTTCTGTCCAATGATTGGCTGTCGCAATAGTTTCAAATTGTCTAAGGTATATGGACCAAGAAGACTTTCCATCAAATGGTGGCAATTTGAATCTCATATTATGTGTTGTTTCGTTTCTAGGTGATTCTTCTTTCACTACCGGATCTAAGGCTATTGTATTAACTGGTGGTAGCACTTTTGTATTAGTTATCATGCTCTCTAATTGTTTGATCTTCTCTTCTACGTTGTTTACATTTTTCTGTATGTTATCGAATGTTCTTGTGACTTCTTCAAATTTGTCATTGTTTTGATTACATACTTCGTCGAATCTTCTAGACATATTTTCGAATTTCTCGTCGTTTTGTCTAGCTATTTCTTTAATAGTTTGAGACGTTTCATTAAATCTTTCATCATTCTTTCGAGAAGATTCTTCAATCATTTGAGACGTTTCATCGAATCTTTTGGAAACAGTCTCGAATTTATCATCATTTTTTTTAGAAGATTCTTCTATCATTTGAGACGTTTCATCGAATCTTTTGGAAACAGTCTCGAATTTATCATCAGTTTTTTTAGAAGTTTCTTCTATCTTCATTAAAACTGCTTCTTCTGCTGACTGAAAATGGAATGTCTCTGGATCATCTCCATTCTTGTTAAGAACAGTCTTTAGTCGTTCTTGGAGTATCTTCTTGGACCCGCTGCAATCTTCATCGCGTTCTTCTAGTTGCTCTCGCAACTGTTTTACTGAGAGTTGTACTAGCAGCATCTTTGGTCAGGCACACACGTACTTTTTAAATGTTCTTTCGTACAAAGATCACTACCGATCTACGCTGATGTTCCCGACGAACAATACTTTTCAAAAGTTCAAAAGTCTTTTTTAAAAGTCACTGCTGAATTTATTTCTTTTTACTCACACCGTAACACCAACTGTAGCGAGATTAAATAAAACCAGCGGTTCGAATTTATATACATATATTTATTTATAAGTTTACAGTTCGGTACTCTCTTATCAACTAAACTCACTCCTAACAACGTTACATATATATAATAAAGTTACTTTTCGAGAACATTCTGGCGTTGTCCCACCTCTAATTGTCTCCCGTCCGAAGGACGGGCGCTATTGACATGCCGATTCTTACGTTTTCTAGATTCGTCCTTCTAAGAATTATGACGTATCGGAGATGGGCTATTTCGTTACAATATGTAATGTCGTTGTATGATCTAATCTGTTAGCTTTGGTTCCTATGTGTTTGAGAAAAGCTAAGTTACAGGGAAGTCTTAATATTTTTTTAAAGTATCTTTATGCCCTCTGGTTTCAAGGCTAAATTCCCCAAAACTTTATGTCATAATTTAATTAGATTGTGTTCCTCTAGGACACTTTTTGACTCAATATTTAATATAAAGACAGCGTCCGCGACCGGAGTTGTCTCTCTGTTCATAATGTATTTATTTCTAGACTCAAAACGGTCTCTTATTTGTGAGTCTTATTCTGGGCGATCCCTTTTTGTTTCTTTTTTTTTTTGTTTCGTTGTTTATTTTTTTTCATGACTTGGAACGAAATGCTGTCAGACAGGGCAGTGCTTAATTATCGTGCTAAGCCTATAATTTACCACGATTCGCCAGCACTCTGCAGCACTAAGGCAACACTTTCTCTTCTGTAGCAGACATTCTTTGGAAACAATAGTGTTACACTTGGAGCGCAGTAGTTGCAGAACTAATCTCACCACACTGACTGTCTGTGATTTACCCATTAAGCATGTTGTAGGTGTACATGTATGCGTGCTTATGTGTGTTGTTTTTTATTTTCATGTGTTTCAGGTTATAAAATCGTATGGTCTCTTACATCTGACACGTTACTTATTTATCCGTTAAAGGCAGAACATAGACATAAGAATGTACTTAATATAGAAACTAATAGTGCCACCTAGTGAAATATACTCTTGTTAGCACTTGCAGAAATTTTATAATCTCAAGTTAATACTGTAATGTCCAATAACTGTCTCGTGTCCAATAACTGACGTTTTACCCTATATATACCTATATTTAATTAATTATTTTATTGAAATTTTGAATTTTAGTAAGAAGCTATTAAGTATTGCATTGAAAGTAGAATATACTCGTCTTATAGTGTTAATTCTTATTTTAGTTTATACATAATATAAAAATATTAAATAGTTTCTTAATTTTTTCACAAATCATTTTGCAGCGAAGTAAGAATATATAGTTACCTCATGTGAAATTACTGGTAAAGCCCCTTACATACTACATGGACACGATCTTCCTAATTGGCGTATTTGCACGAAAAACACATTGACCGGCAAGTCTTTATATCCATTTTAACTTTTTTGTTAGTTCGCATGTGCAAAAATGTGTACTTACCGTTTTCAAGGCGTGAACCAATTTTATAATATCATATTATGTTTTGTGTAATTGAGTAATAATGGGAAAACGTGAGTAAGCAGATTGTGATCCATATTATGGACAAAACTAAGCTGTTATAGCATTGTCGTAGTACATAAGATTTGAAATTACTATAATATTTAAAAACAGCTTAATTAAATAAATTTTTATTTTATTCTCTTTTATATAAATAGGTACTTAATTCTCTTAAAAAATAAAAAAAAACAAATCAAAATCGGAATTTTCTTATCTTATTATTTATACAATTTATTAAAATGCTAGATTAATTTAATAATAAATTGTTAAATGTGTTATATTAACCTTT
Source organism: Diabrotica undecimpunctata (assembly GCF_040954645.1). Classification (NCBI taxonomy): domain Eukaryota; kingdom Metazoa; phylum Arthropoda; class Insecta; order Coleoptera; family Chrysomelidae; genus Diabrotica; species Diabrotica undecimpunctata. The sequence continues at coordinate 84,290,326 of NC_092807.1, forward strand.
TTATTTTAAGATAAAATTAGGTAGCGTTAATAAAAGTTAACAAGTAGCTCATTCACGTGTCAGCAAAGCAACCATTTGCTAAATGAGTTACACCCTTACCGATTGTATTCATTGAAGCACCTTGTGATATCCTTTATTTTTCGTTTTATTGTCAAGGTGACTTAACAAAGATAATAGTTTGCCTATACGTGAAAATGTACAATTGGCCATAAATAAACAAATATTTTCTATAATTAGTCCATAGATATCACTAAACGCGTTTCGTTGCATAGTTTTTGTTCGTTCAGATAGATTTCTAAGCATGATGACTACCGAGCCAAACTTTAGTTGAATATTTTGCGGGGGTAGCTAAGGTAGTTACATTAAATAAGTTTAAAAATTTAGTGAGATATTTGTTCGTTTTGTCTTTGTTTATTACAAAGGGGATATATTTAAAGTACTACATTGGACCAACAATTTGATTTTGGATTATAATTAAGTAATCTACATCCTTATTTGCTGCTAAAATTTCTCGTTCACTCTACCAATCTTTGTGATTACGAATGATGTTCGGGAATACTTTGTTACTGATCTCGTTTTTTTTAGACAAAATTTAAAAAAAATCAGCAGAACGAAAATAATCTGTTCGATTCGTTGACAGGAATACAGCCATTAACGATACTTAGCAATTGCTTGAAGAACTCTACAAAGAACGTTAGCTGCAATTTTGTAACTTGCAGGTTTGTGGTCAGCTCTAGTTTCTTTACATAGCTCCACAAAATCGATTATTATCTTAAAATTAGTAGTAGTATTTAGCGCAAATCGCCAGAGAGTAGAATCATGGCACCACCAAAACATTTTGAAAGTTTGCACAGATCTTTCATAGTTCGATTAAGTGCTTTCAACGCGTGTTTGTGCATCATTGTGTATTCATCCTAGATGCTGATTTTTCACCTGGCGCATCGGAAAAAAATATCCCACAATGTTTATCATTAATTGCCTTCATTATATTATCGTACACTTCCTCCTATTGATGGTGGTTTAATATTGGTGCATTCGTTTTACCTAATTAGCACAATGCGTCTTCTTTCATTTTAACGTTGCTTTTCTTAATTGAAACGTCTTTGAAAAAATATTCACTTGATTTTTTGTTTTTTTTTATTCTTGTCACAGGTATCAGATTACAAAGTATTTCAGAACATGCACAATCGTGCAAAAATAAGCATAAAACAGGTGGAAACTAAACACAAACACAAAAATTAAACTTAATCTTGCCTAGCGCAGAAGCGGGCGAATGCATTTAGAGTATCATCAATGACACAGAATCATCAAGGCTACAATGGGTGGGACATTCAGGGCAGGATTACATATGTATAGTTGACTGTATCTCGCTGCAAAAACACAGGTCCGATGGAACTAGGTAATCCCCATTTGTAGAGAGTTTCCCTGGATCTCGCTGTTTCGCAGTCTGTTGAAAGATTTAAAAACTTCCCATGTTTCATGATGGTTAGAGGCCAGCGATTTTAGTGGTTGCATCCAGTTATGGTCCTTTGATGCTGCGCACCTCTCCTGTCTAGAATTAATATGGTGTACGAAATCTGGTGTTGCTCGACATGCTATTACTTGATTTTATTCTGAAGTTATTTTTTTGTCATATTCTAATTACCTATTTTTGTTAGGAATAAGCTACAATTTTAATACAAAACGTTAACAAATTTAACAAATTTTGTTTTTGTTACTTAGTAAAGAATTCATATATATATATATATATATATATATATATATATATATATATATATATAAATATATATATATATATAAATATATATATATATATATATATATATATATATATATATATATATATATATATATATATATATATATATATTTAAGTTGAATTGAGACGCCGAATATATCCAAACAAACAGCAAAAGGAACACATTTCGTCAAACTTTCCTTGCATGAATTGGTGACTGTTATAAGTTTATTTCTGTATGCTCTACATCTTCAGATAGTTGGGTAGATACAAACTCAAATACGGAAAACGAATGTGTCCTAATATTTCCACTATTCTAGTGTAAGCTGCAAAAACCGGCACCTATTTTGTAGCGTTAAACGAAAATGACTAGTTTTCTGTCTTTTTTAGCTGTACGAAATGTGTAAAAGATTTACAAATTTCAGCAACAGCTTTGCTACTACTTTGTTGAATTGAGACGCCGAATATATAAAAATAAACGGCGAAAGGAACACAATTCGCTAAAGTTTCCATTTATGAATTGGTATCAATAGACTAGAGTTGGGAAGAGATAGACGAGCAGATCATTATGATGGATCTTGAGAAACATGGGGAGACGATAGTTATAATAGGAGTATATGCTCCTAGTGACGATTCTGATACAAAAGTTAAGGATGAATTCTATGACAAATTGCTTGACGTGTTGACCCATGTAAACCGATCCAAAGAAATATGCCTATTAGGAGATTTCAATGCTCGGGTAGGCAAAAAATTACAAGACAATGTGGTAGGAAGATATGGTGAAGACAAAATAAACAACAACGGAGAGCGACTCATTGATCTTTGTGAAACATTACAGCTTAAAATAATGAATGGATTTTATCAGCACAAAGATATACATAAATTTACCTGGGAACAACCAAAGAAAAAGATAAAATCTATAATCGACTATCTCATCCAACCAGAAAACAAAAGGCTCCAAACAAATGACGTAAGGGTGTATCGTGGTGCCGAATGCGGATCTGACCACTATATGGTGGTCGCAAAAATAACCATACACTACAGGAAAGTAAACAAGAACAAAATTGAACAGGAGAAGGTAGCAGCTTCCACAAAGATAAGATATAATATTGATAGCCTCAAACAAGAATCAGTACAATTCCTCTACAAACTTAGACTAGCCTCAAAACTAACTCACTTAACTCGAAGAGAAACAGCCGAAAAAGAATATCAAGATATAAAAAATTGCATTCATCAGGCGGCCAAAGAGGCATTGGGGTACGAAGAAGCTGACAAAAGAAAAAATCCTGAGTGGTGGAACGAAGAAGTAGGAAAATTAATTAAAGACAAAAAAAAAAGCTTATCAAACATGGCTATCCACGAAAGACTCAGAAGACCGCAGAATTTACAGCAGACTCAACAGGGAAGCAAAGAAGGAAGTCACTAAAAGAAAAAACGAAATGTGGGAAGAGAAATGCGAAGAGATGGACCGATGCTTAGGAGGAACCAAAGTGACACAAGCTTGGAAATTCATAAAAAGTATTAGAAAAGAAAGAAAAGATGAGGGAAATATAAACCTGATTCAAAATAAAAAGTGGGAAAAATATTACGAAACGCTATTAACAGAAAGTAGGCACGAATTTATGGAAAGACCTGACCATATCTCAATGACAGAAAATTCAGAGGTGCATAAGATAAACAAAGAAGAACTGAAAAAAGAATTGAAACAAATGAAAAATGGAAAAACACCCGGGCCTGGAGACATTCCCATCGAGTTGGTGAAACATGGACCGGATGCTCTTTTGGAAAGCTTAGTGAATATTTTTAATAAATGCTTAATTGAAGGCCAAACGATTCCAGACGATTGGAATTTGGCCCACATTAGCCCCATTTATAAAAAGGGAGACAGAAAAGAATGCGGAAATTATAGAGGCATTAGCGTAACTAGCTCGCTGGGAAGGTTATATGGTCGTATATTGAAAAGAAGAATAGAAGAGGAGTATAAAGAAATTGAAGAACAAAGCGGCTTCAGAGCAGGAAGATCGTGCGTGGACAACACATTTACCCTTCAACAAGTAATTGAAAAACGAACGGCTCGAAACCTCCCTACGCATCTGGTATTTATAGATCTGGAGAAGGCTTATGATACAGTTTCTTTAAAACTCTTATTTAGTGTCTTGACGAAAACGAACCTTAGTAAAACATATCTAAAAGCAATACTGAACATCTATAAATGTCCTCAAAGCACTGTAAAAACAGGAAATACTTTCTCAAGGGTATTTACAGTAACGAAAGGCTTGAGATAAGGATGTTGTCTTTCCCCCAGCCTATTCAAAATATATATCCAAGAAGCACTGCACCAGTGGAGACAAAAATGTGCGGGAATGGGGTTGAAGCTTAACAACCATTATCTGACAACGCTGTTCTTTGCAGATGATCAAGTACTAATTGCAAGCTGTGAAGAAGATGCAGATTATATGCTTAGAAAGCTCAAAGATGAATACGAAAAATGGGGGATGAGTATGAATATGTCTAAAACAGAATATATGCGAATCGGCAGTGAAGACGAAGACCCGGATTTGGAAATTAGACAAATGAAAAGGTGCTACGAATACAAATATTTGGGAAGTATTATCTGCAGTAAAGGAACAACGGAACGAGATATAGACTATAGAGTGCAACAAGGAAGAGTGTTCAAATTCTGAATTCGATACTTTGGTCCAACAAAGCTACTATGAGAACTAAAATGACTATCTACAAAGTAATTGTAGAGCCCATTCTTACATATGGAGCAGAATGTTGGCAAATGACAGTAAAAGGAAAGAAAAAAGTTGACACGGTTGAAATGGACTACCTAAGAAGAGCTTGCCGTATATCAAGAGTAGAACGTATACCTAATTCTGAAATTAGAAGAAAAACAGATAGAGTACATACAACTTCTGAAAGAATAGAAACTAGACAGTTAATATGGTATGGACACGTACAGAGGATGGACGATAACAGATGGCCAAAAAGAGCTATGGAATACAATCCAAGTAATAGAAGGAAACGAGGAAGACCAGCCAAGTCTTGGATACAAGGTGTTATGGAAACCATGAAAAAAGACAGAGCCATTGATGAAGACACCTGGAGAGATAGAAAAAGATGGCGATCGAAATGCGGGAAGCGGCAGAAGCTGTAGGATCCCCGCTTATATATATATATATATATATATATATATATATATATATATATATATATTGTTTTGATATGTGAATTCGATGTAAGAAAACTACAAGTTGCTCTTATTTACCGGCTAGCTTTATGAAGATAAAAATAATTTTTTTTTAAGTTGATTAATTTGTAATATTGATAAATTTAGAAATGCTTTTAATAAAATTTATTGAACGCCTGAAAATATAAAAAAATTTTGACAAACATTTATTCTACTCACCTTGTATTCTCTAAATCTCACAGGATACTGTTTTTTTTTATGCAAAGTGAATCTTTTCTATTATTGATAAAAGAAAATTTCGTTTGTTTATCTAAAGTATAGAAAGAAACGTGCTGTATTTTGAATTTGAAATTTTACTTATTTTTCTTAGAACATGCAGACTCTTAACTCAAGCGAGTTCTGTGACCTGTAGTGCTTGATAAAGAAATACAAATTTATATCAAGCAAAAAAAATTCACCACACAAGAAGTTTTATTTTTAATGTACTGTGCAATTATTCACAAGTGATCAATTAAATATTACACAACGATATTTTGTATAATATATAAAAAAAATTATTTAAGATTCTTCCAATAAATAAGCCAATACTTAACCGTTTAATACTAATATGAATGGATTTAGATTTATGACGTAATACAATATTGAAGTAAGTATATGAAATTAGTGTTTTGTGAAGTTGCAACAAGAAATACTTGATCTAATACGTGTTTGTTTGTCAAAGTATTTATAACCTCACTTACTATCTTTTTAGAGCGAAAACAAAGGTTTATAATCCTTCAATTTTTAGTTTAATATCGTTTAACTGTTTTGTTTAATGATTTTAGTACGCAAAAGAAACGGTGAATTATATTTGGTTAATATTACAAAAGCGATAATAAAATTTTTGTGAACTTGACTTCAAATTATATTTTTTTTTTAAACAAAGATGATTTAGAATGATATAGGCTGTTTAAAAAGGTAAGATTATTTCTAAAGAAATTTCAAAACTTGCGTTTAACTTTATTAAAGTTCACTTTCGTCTTTCAGATAATCCCTTCTCTAAAATTTTATGGAAATCTTCAATAACAAAGATTGCATCTTTCAGTGACGTCTTCTAATGGATTAGGGCCGCAAAACTATCAGAATTATCTCTCCAATGGTTGAGAAATATTTATAAGTACCCAAAATGAATTTTAAATGATCTTCAGTCAAAAATAAACACCAAACGGTCTCTTTATTCAGCGAGAATTCAAATGAGTGGAAAAACTCACCTTTCTGGTAGCTGTTGACCTCTTTATGATGACTGCTAACAATTCCCTTATCGGAAAATATACTGTTAATCTGCAGGCTCTGCTAAAATTGAATCAGAAACGATGGTTTCTTATCGGCAAGGTAATTTGAATATACTTTGTTATACTTCAGGACTTTTTCAAGGTTTTTTTAATACTTTTGAAAAATTGTGTCTGCTGAAAAATCAAAAATTTTCTGGACCTCTTCGTAACTATTGATTTTTCTATCTTTTATTTTTCATTGCTTACCAGATCTCCAAGCATTTTGACAATGTTTTTAAAGATCTGACAGGATTTTTGTATATTTTTGACATTTATGATTAAAATAAAAAATATTTTAAATTTTAATAAATTGTTAAATCTTGAGAACTATATTGACTTTTGAAATGAATTGAAACAAATACTAGAGAATTTAAGCTTTCTTTTGACATATAATTTCTACAACAAATGATAATTTAAATATTAAAATTTTTACTAACAAATTTGACATACACCAATTTTAACATGAATTAGTTGCTTTTATTTTGCTTTTATTTAATTTTAAAGCTATCTGAAAGCACTTTTGATATTGAATCACTGAGAATTGTCTTCAGATTACCTGTCCATTAAAGATTATATCATTCTGAACTCTTATTTATGAGCTATATCCTATTTCACCTCCTAACACGTTTTATCTTCCGAGCTCTATCCATGTTAACTGTATGTTTACTAACAAATTGAAACTTCTTACTTTGTGAATAAATGACTTAAATATTTTATCTGTTTTAGGACTGTTGAAGATTCTATTAACTTGTATATATTAGAATTTGGATTATAATAAAAAATGAAATTAATTCATAAATACAAATTTATGGTTTTTATTTCCACTCGATCCGAAGTGGTTTGATATTTGCTTTTTGTATCTTTATGTTGTGGCTATATTGGCTTATTCTGTAAGTCTCTCTTACATAAATAATATAATATATATAACGAACAATAACTTAAGTTTAAATCATAATCAATTTCATGATCAACAACTGTTTTTGGTTTAATTTTTTTTTTATATATATTTTTTTTTTATAATTGAAAAGTGTTTATCAACCAACTATAACTCAGTGGCTATAATAACTCACGTATTAAAAGAATCTTATTTCTATTATGCTAAATTTGTTTATAATAAACCAACTGGTTTTAATTATAATAATAATAAAATTATTTTGAAAACATTAATTAAATCTAGTCGTTATTGGTTTGTTACATTATGTCTGTGAATTCTGCTTATTTTTGCTTTTAGTTTCTTTCTTATTGTTGAATCTAGTTTCAACTATTAAATTAACAACAATAATACAATTGTTTGAGTTAAATATATATGTGGTATATTCAATATTGTCATTTTGTTTTATGTTCATACTATTCATATAAAAAAACTGTTTAGGAGCTTTAATTTCATAACAATATATATATATATATATATATATATATATATATATATATATATATATATATATATATATATATATATATATATATATATATATATATATATATATATATCAATAGACTGTTATACCGTTATTTCTGTATGACCTAAGTCTTTAGACAGTCGGGTAGATACAAACTCAAACACATAAAGCCAGCGAATGTGTGCTGCTATTTTCACTACTCTAGTGTAAATATGCCAGAAGATACACCTATTTCGGTATCCTTTGTATGTAAAGTAAATAAACGTTTCAACGTTTGGCATTTCTTTCCCCAGGTAGTTGTAGCTTCCTCCGTGGTTATTGTTAATTACTGCCCTGGAAACCATCAGGGTCTTACAACTCTAATATCACTAATTGGTCGCATTGCTCCTATAGTAATCCTTTCCCAAGTTAACATGCTTCTTTTCCTATTTGGCTGCTCCGTACTGTACTGAAGATGACCAATATTCAGAAATACGTATATACGGTTGCCTTCCATCAATATACATTTTTTGGTTTTCTGTTTTGCGAGTCATGCCATTAAATTTTACTTTTATTATTCACTCGCTATATCCTTTTTCATTTGTTTTAAACGTTTCAACGTTTGGCATAGCTGGCTGTAGCTTCCTCCGTGGTTATTGTTAGTTGTTGTTCTGCAAATGATCAGGGTCTTCTAACTCTAATGTCACAAATTGGTCGTATTGCTCTTGTAATAAGTTGGAATATCTTGGTCATATGATGAGAGGAAAAAAGTACCGATTGCTCCAGTTAATTATCCAAGGAAAGATTTAGGGCAAACGAAGCGTGGGGAGACGACGTATATCTTGGCTGCGCAATTTAAAAGACTGGTTCCAGTGCACATCTAACCAATTATTTACAGCAACAGCTTTAAAGATACGAATAGCAATGATGATTGCCAAACTCCGTAGCGGAGAGGACACTTGAAGAATAAGAAGAAGCTCTTGTAGTGATCCTTTCCCAAGTTAACATGCTCCTTTTCCAACTTGGCTGCACCGTACTAAAGACGACGAATAGTCAGAAATACGTATGTACGGTTGCCTTCCATCGATATATCTTTTTTGATTTTCTGTTTTGCGAGTCATGCCATTATATTTTACTTTTATTTTTCACTCGCACTATCCTTTTCCATTTGTTGTAAACGTTTCAACGTATGACATTCCCTTCCCCAGCTAGCTGTAGCTTCCTCCGTGGTTATTGTTAGTTTTTGCCCTAGAAATCATCAGGGTTTTCTAACTCTAATGTCACAAATTGGTCGCATGGCTCCTGTAGTGATCCTTTCCCAAGTTAACCAGCTCCTTTTCTAACTTGGCTGCACTGTACTGAGAACGGACAATAGTCAGAAATACGTATATATGATTGCCTTCCATCGATATACCTTTTTTTGATTTTCTGTTTTGCGAGTCATGCCATTATATTTTACTTTTATTATTCACTCGCACTATCCTTTTCCATTTGTTTTAAACGTTTCAACGTTTGTTATTCCTTCCCCCAGGTAGCTGTACCTTCTTCCGTGCTTATTGTCAGTTGTTGGCCTGGAAACCATCAGGGCCTTCTAACTTTAATGTCATAAATTGGTCGCATTGCTCCTATAGTGGTCCTTTCCCAAGTTGACATACTCCTTTTCTAACCTGGCTGCACCGTACTGAAGATGATCAATAGTCGGAAGTTCGTATATACGGTTGCCTTTCATCGATATACCTTTTTTTGTTTTCTATTTTGCGAGTCATGCCGTTACATTTTACTTTTATTATTCACTTACATTATACTTTTCCATTTGTTTTACACACACATATATATATATATATATATATATATATATATATATATATATATATATATATATATATATATATATATATATATATATATATAGATATATATATATATATATATATATATATATATATATATATATATATATATAGATATATATATATATATATATATATATATATATATATATATATATATATATTAAACCAATATTACCTACCAATAGTTGTAATTCTTTCTATTGATTTTCTTTTTTGATACGGGTAACCAGATCCTACTGCATTCTTTTGAGGAATTCGCGATGCAATTGATTTTATTCTTTTTACTTTTGATATAAGATTGATGTTCATTTATTCGAACATTTAATATTCTTGATGTTTCACCTTAATAAAAATGTTTGCATACGCAAGATATTTTATAAATACAATTCTCTGTTCTTTCTTGTTCATTGTAAAGTTTACTTTTAGATAAAATAGATTTCCATATGTTTGTTTTTTTGAATGATTGATAAAATTTTTAAATCTTTTTTTCTATTGTTCTTCCGATAATCGCTTTATGTATGGTATTGTTATTTTCCTGGTATTGTTTCTTTTAAATATAATAGGATCCCATTCTAAGTTGTTCTGTTTCATTTAATATATTTTTGGGAATTCCTTATTATTTATAAACGACAAAGGATAATTATTTTTTAATAAAACAAATATTTTTGCTTTAAGAACGAATTTTCGTTTAGTAAGCAAATTTGGCTCTATAGTATGAGGATTTGATGATTCCCTTATTGATGTTGTAATTTGATTTGCAATTTAGATATCTGTTGGTGTGGATTAGTCTTCTATACATCGAATTTTTATATACCGGAATCCTTCATTGATATTAAAACATCGAGGAAATGTAGTGTATTATTATATTTCTTTTCCATGGTAGTGTTATTGTCTCTTCTTTATCATTTTTATTATTCAGAAATATAATCCATAAGACCATATTGAGACTACATCATCTACATACCTCCGCTATATAGTGGGTTTTAAATTTTGTTCAAAGATAATATTAATAGCAAATTTGTAAATAAACTATTTATGTCAAGACTTTTCAATATATAATGTTCAATATTCTAAATATTTGAATTAAATTCAATATTCGATACTTTATTTAAAAATGTTGTGTATTCTTTATAAATGTGTCGATATTATTTGCAAACGGTTGTATAATATTTAATAAAAAATTTGAGAGTTCATTACTAAGAAAATTCATAATACTGCAAATAGGTTTAAGTGGTGTATTCGCTTTATGAACTTTTAGTACTCCGCAAAAATGAGGTATTTTGATAGAATAAGGTGTAATTAATTTACTTTGATATCTGGTTAATAATCTTTAAATTTTAATAAAATTCTACATATCTTGTTTTCCAAAGGCTTCGTTGGACACTTTGTTAATTTGGTATAAGGTCCGTTTAATATTTTAATTTTGTCCTCATACTGAATTTTATCCATTTTCACAGTTGCATTTCCCTTATCTGCTGGTAGAATAAATGCTGGAGTCATGTAGAAGTGTTATAAATAAGTGATAGAATAATGTCATTAAAATTTGTACTTAAATGTTAGAGTGTTAAATGTTGTCTGAGTGTATGCTTCTTAATTCGGTTAGGCAAGAATGAAAGAAAAAACTTTCTATAGTCAATTATGAGTCATACTTAGATATCTCCCATCAAATGAGAGAATCATAATAGGAGGTGTTAATGCACATGTGGGCCAATCCAAACGAGGATATGAATTAGTACATGGAGGACTTGGCATTGAAACCAGAAATTATGCTTGAGATGATACTTGTCATTCCATATATCATAAAGTTCTTGTTGGATCCGGCACTTGTTACCATACCCACCTATTACAATTTCAATTATTTCTTTTTCGTTTAATCGTACCATTATTTATGAAAGTTCAAAAATATGGTATTTGTTGTTTTACGCTAGTATTGTAAACAAAACCAATACGTGTCAAAAAAAGAATATTGAAAAATGAGAATTGAAGGGGAGCCTAGGGGTGGCAACAATTCATGCCAAAATTAGAGGAAGTAGGTTAAGATAGTACGAGTTCAGCGTCGAGACGCTAATCAATCGCCAATTGATTTGCCTTAATATGGAAACTTATGAAGACATGTAATTAAAGAACCTGATCCCGCACAGGGATAAAGGCAAAAATAATGATGATCATTTGTTATTTAAGTATAAGGGTAGAAATATTTATTTCACTACAACAAAAAAATTAATATTTTTGTTTAATAACCACAAACATTACGTAGTCCTTATAAAAATCCATAAACCATAACATTACCTACTCCTCATATAAATTCATAAATCTCTTCTTCTATAAATGTATTTGTGTGATCGACTCTATTTACGTTCTTCAAATATACTTATATAATAATCTAAGTCGGTATAAGGAAGCTCAAAAGACTATTTCCATTATAATTAATAGAATGTTATTCGATCATATATGCCTTATATAGGTTGGAACTTTACTCATACATGGATTCCACTAGCTCCACAAAAACTAATTAAAGATAGGAAAGCCGCTAACTTTGCTTTTAGTTCAACAGAGACGTGAATAGTGAAATTTTGCATTACCGTTAATTTTAAATTGAAATTATGTGATACTAATGCAGCCGTTACTTTTGCCGGAACCTCGGTTATTTTAATATGTAACAAAAATAATAATTCAGCACCTTTATTAACAGAGTACAAGATTTAAAAAAATGTGATACACTTAATTAATATTAATATTAAATATAAAAAACTTTTCAGATGTAAAAGTTTTTAAATGTAACTCTAATTTTTAGTGTATTTCTTATAATTACATTAAATTGTAACTAAAACCCAATATAACAGCAAAAACCTTCTCGTGCCGTTCTCCTTGAAGATTAAAATTTTTATTTAAACTTAAAATTTATTTAACACCTTAAGCGTTAAATACTTAATTTACTATTATATACTTAATAAATAAAAAGGGAAAATCTAAAACAAATAAGGGAGATATTTTAAAAACTACTTAAGAATGTTACTCAGAATTGTATAAATGAGAAGAACATAACACAGGAAATAATAACAGCTCTCTCAGAGATGAAAAACAATAAATTACATGGAAAAAATGAAATGGCCATTGGAAAAATAAAAAAAGGAGGAGAATAAATGTGTTGAAACATATGTTTAATGTTTGTTTGAAAAAAGGCGTAAGACCATTCCAATTGCCTCTTGCAATAATATCCATATTGCACAAAAAAAAGGTACATGTTAGACCTAAGGAACTACAGACCTATTAGTTTGCTCTTCCATATATACAAACTATTCATAAAGATGCACAGAATACAACAAGGCTGTTTTTCTTATATTCGCAGGCTATAAAAAGGCGTTTGATACTACAGATCATCATAAACTGCTTCGAGCATTGGCTAACTTTCCTATACTGTTGTACAAAGTTAAGTCTTGGACTCTCACAGACGCTACTTGCAAGAAAATTGAGGCTTTCGAAATGTGGCTTTATCGTCGTATCCTAAATATATCCTATACCGGCCACGTTACTAACCAAGACATTTTAGTAAGAATGAAAAAACGAAAAGTAAAAGGAAAACGAGGAACAGAAAGGCAAAAGATTTCCTGGCTGAAAAATCTACGTACGTGGTTCAACACAGCAACCACAAATCTGTCCAGAGCAGCAGTTTGCAAAATACAGATTGCCATGATGGTCGCCAATATCCGAAACGGATAGGCACTACAAGTAGAAGAAGATTGGCTAACCGCCGCATTGACTACCGAAATGTTTGAAAATGAAATTGATTAAGAGTATCTATAAAACTAGTACAGCTTGTGTCCGACTTTATGAAGATACCAAAATGGTCCAAATAGAACGTGGAATTAGACAGGGTGATACTATTTTTCAGAAATGGTTCACAGTTCTACTTGAATATATGTTTAAGCTAATGGACCAATGGGATATTATGGGAATGAATATATAATATAAAAACGCTTTATAAAGCTTCAAAAAGAATTGGTCTTAAAATTAACAGCTTGAAGAAAAAATTTATGACCAACCTTGTAGTCAGGGATAAGATTAAGATTGGAAGCCATAGCATCGACGAAGTATTAGCTTACAAATATCTATCTGAAATGCAAAGAAGGATAGGTATGGCATGGGCTGCCTTTGGTAGATTGAACAATATTTTCAAGTCTCATATTCCAATTTGTTTAAAAAAAAGTTTTTATCCAATGTGTTCTACCGGCTTTTACATATGCAGAAACACTAACTCTGACAACAAAAACAATAAATAAAATAATAGTTACACAACATGCTGTGGAAAAATCAAGATTAAGTATTACCATCAGAGATAAAGCAATAAACCTAGAAATGAGAAGAAGAACAGGAATCACGGATGCATTGCAAAAAAATAGTAATGGCTAAATGAGATTGGGCCAGACATGTCGTCAGATTGGCGGATGATAGATGGACCAGAAAGATTCTGGAATGACGACCAAGACAAGAGGCATATCGAAGCAGAGGATGACCACTGACTAGATGGATCGATGATATAAAGTGCATCACCAAAAATTGAAAGCAAGAAGCTTAAAATAAAAATACACTCATTCGTAATTTTGTTAATTTATCTTATGTCACGTAACATGTGTGTGCAATATGTACTTCATGTCATGTAGTAAACAGAAGTATACCTTTTTCATTTGAAACGTACTGGAAACTATTATGGAAACTTTAATCAACTTGTATCTTTAACGGCATATGCCTCCAGTGTCTGAGGCAGCAACGGCTGCTTAACAAATTTTCTTTGGGAGATAATTGGATAGAATTAAAAGTATTTATGAAAGTGAAAGATTTTGCTTCTTCTAATTAATGAAGTGCCACATTAAAACAAGACAAACAGTATCCATGTAGGTAAGGGAAATCAGAGCAAAAGTGATGACCAGACGAACTTTTAATCCACTTCACGGCAACCAAACCCTCAAGATTTTAATAATTTACGATAGCCTCTAAATAGATTTCATCGTTTCCTTTTGACTTAATTTGATATTGCAATACTTTAGGAACCATCGTATAAGCCTTCTTATATCATCACGATTAGTAACTTCAACGTCAATGAACTGAATAGAAAAAATGTTATGGAAAGGGATAGCAATTTTCATTTCACTTAAAATTATATACAAAGTCTTTCAATTTAATCATAATTTAATCAACAATCTCTGCATTAAGGATTGTATTTGACAGTTAAAAACCGATATACAGAATGCTTATTCAAAAAGCTGTCCCAATCTTATGTGCTCTTTTTTAAGTTATTTTTGTTTCCACTTAATCGGTTACTTTTTCTTGTAGCTCTGGAAAAGGAATGTAAACAGATTCGAAAGCTCGAGTAATATAAAAAATAGTCTTCTAACAGCCCTCTTATTGACTCCAACCCAACCAAACTCAATATTGTTTTTTCCAAACGAAACAACATAGTACTTCTTCTATAATATATATTATTAAATATTTTACTATTAATCTATAAATCTATAAATCTATAAAGAAGCTTTATAATTTTACCATAGATATTATTGAATCAAGTGTTTATCCAATTTTAATATTTTTTAATGCGTATCTTGTTTCTGCTGCTAGAAAAAGTATATTAAAAAAACCACCACCAAAAAAAATTAAAATAGAATATGATTTTTATCCTGTTTCTTACAATACAAAAACCTTATAGCCTAGAGTAGAGATAAATATCTTAACCATAAACTGATAACCTCCGGTTCATAAACACAACCGAGTGTAGTTCTAATATTTTCTTCAAACATCATAAATGTTTATAGCTGTCGTGTTGTTTGTTATGAAAATTTATATATTTAACACTTGATATCATTCATAAAATAGTATACAGACGATGCAATGTGTTCTGTTAAAATTTCGCATTCTCGAATTTTATTTATATATATATATATATATATATATATATATATATATATATATATATATATATAATCGAAAACCTCTCTACCCTAAGGTGTGAGGTAAATACAAATACATGTTACAGAAATACATTACATTACATCTCAAATCCAATGAAAATACAGAATTTTCTTTTTTTTTTTTTTTCTATTCTATTCTGTGCACGAATTTTGTCCATTCTTGCTTGTTTTTTGCCTTATTTTGAGCTTCTGACCATTCCATTCCCCTACTTTTCAAAATCTGCCCTACTTCGTCATCCCAGGTTTTCCGTGGTCTGCCTCTGGTTTTAAACTTTTTCACTTTAGCCTTCCAGACTTGCTTAACGGGTCGGTTGTCGCTCATTCGGCACAGATGACCAAACCATTTTATTTGTTGTGTTTCAATAGCGTGTAGTACAGATTCTATGCCCAGTTCTTCTCTAACATCTTCATTTCTTATTTTGTCTCGTCGTGTTATTCCTTTGACTCGTCTTAGATATTTCATATCAATGGCTTGTATCTTGCTTTTTAATTGCTTTGTTAAAACCCAGCTCTCGCTTCCATATATCAAGATTGGTCGGAATACTGTCTTATAAACTGTCATTTTGGTTCTTCTGCTGATTTCAGGTTTACCTATGAATGCTCTACTAAGATTATGGTACACTTTTGAAGCACTACTTATTCTTTCTGTTATTTCATTCTGCATGGTACCTTCTCTGTCTATTGTAACCCCTAGGTATTTGAATGCATCTACTTGTTCTATGAGTTGTTGGTTAATTTCTATGTTAACATTTCGGTTCGTTTTCGCTATTAACATCACCTTGGTTTTCTTAACATTAATCTTCATGTTTCTAATTGCCAGCTCATTATTCCATCTATCTATATTTTTCTGGAGGTCTCTCTCGTTGGAAGCGCATAACATGAGATCATCTGCGAATGCACACTCAGCTATACCAACCGGTCGTAGTTTACTATATCCGATATGTACTTTGTGTATACTTGCTTTTGTTTCCTTAATTATGTCGTCAATAATCAATATGAACAGTATGGGGCTCATAACACCTCCTTGTCTTAGACCCCCGTTTATTGCAAACATCTCTGATTCCAAGTTATCCTTACGCACATAACTCTTGTTATTTTGATACAGACTTTTGATAGCACCTGTTAGTTGATGGTCAATATTTCTATTTTGCAGACTTTTCCAAACTGCTTCCTGGGACACTCTGTCAAATGCTTTCTCAATATCTAGAAATGCCATATATATTTCTGTGTTCTTTATTCTAGCTTTCTCAATTATTTGTTTCAACGTAAATATATGGTCTTGCGTACTGTGTCCCTTCCTAAACCCACTTTGTACTTCATCCAGATGTGGTTCAACGATGTGTCTTAATTTCTTTTCTAGGATGCTTTCATATATTTTGGAGACGATACTGAGTAGATTAATTCCTCTATAATTTTCACAAGAACTTGGGTCTCCTTTCTTAAAGATTGGTAGTATTATGCCAATTCTCCAGTCTTCGGGGACTGTACATCGGTTCCAAGCCATGTTCATAATTTTGGTTAAAAATTCAACTCCTTTCGGTCCCATTGTCTTTAACATTTCAGCAGTGATTTTGTCATGACCAGCTGATTTACCTCTCTTTGTATTATTAATTGCTTCTTTGACTTCTTCTATTTGAATATCATTTTCTTGTCCATGTTCTCCTTCTACTTCTATCATTACAGTTTCCTCTTTCGGTTGTCTGGGTGTTAGGAGTTCGCTGAAGTATTGTCTCCATCTTTCCATAATCTCATTTGGACTGATAATCAGTGTGCCGTCTTTACGTTTCACCTGTTTCATCGTTGTTTCTTTACCTTTTCTTAGCGTCTTTAGTGCCTTGTAAAACAATTTTTGGTTACCACGACTATCTGCCTCCATCTTCATTCCAAACTCATCCCAGGCTTTCTTCTTCTTCTTCAGTACCATTTCTTTCACCACCTTTCTTTGTCGTTTATATTCTTCGTAACTATTTTCTGTTTTCTTGTTTAAGTATATTTTCCATTTCTGTTTTTTATATTTTATTTGGGCTTTTAATTCATCGTCCCACCATCGTGTTTGCTTCTTATTTCTGTTTACATGGTTTATTCCACACGTTTCTTTTGCTGTCGTCACGATGGTTTCTTTAAATTGTTTCCAAGTTTCCTGTAAGTTCTCAGTACTATGTGCATTCGTTAATTTGGCTAGTTTTTCTTCTATTTTACTTTTGAACATGGCCGCGATTTTTTGGTCATTTAGTTTATAGTTTTTAATATTCTCGTTCACTTTATTATTTTTCGTTCTTTCTTTAGTGGTTTTAGGGGTTTTTTGAGGTAGTCTTATCTTTGCCATTACCATATAGTGGTCACTATAGATTTCCGGTCCTCTTTTAACTCTGACATCAGTGACCTCTTTCCTAAATTCTCTATTAATGAGAACATAATCTAGAATTGATTTTTCACTTCTGCTCCTGACTTCTCTCGTAAACTTGTGTATATCCTTGTGTTCAAAAAATGTGTTGGTGATAATCAAATTATTCTCCATGCAAAAGTCTATCATCCTTCTTCCATTATCGTTTCTTGTATCTTCCCCCTGCATACCCAAAATATCTATGTTATCATCGTCTCTTTTACCAACTCTGCTATTCATATCGCCTAGAATGACTATTCTACCTTTCACATTTTCTATAGCATCATTGAGCTCTTCCCAATATTCTTCTTTAACTTTCAATGGTTCGTCATCATTAGGGCCATATGTGACTAATATAGTTGTTATTTCTGAATTACCTAGTGTTATCCCTATCTTTAAATTTCTTTGTGATATAAATTTCCAATTTTTAACATATGACATATAGCTTGCTCTCATTAGGCATCCTACACCTTCTGCCGCTCTACTATCGGTACTGACTCCACTGTACAAAAATACATGTTCTTTATCCAATTCATCCATTCCTTGACCTTTCTTCTTAGTTTCCGTGATTGCCAAAAAAATCTAATTGTGCTTTGTCAAATTCATCTATTAATTCTTTCTCTTTTCCATTGAGGCTTCTGACGTTCCAAGTAGCCATTTTTATGTACGTTTGTAGTCTATTTGCACTTTGATCTTGTATTAAATTTTCTTTGTTACAGTTTTCTTTTTTGTTTAATTCAATTATATCGTTAAACCTTATTCTCGCCTTGCTTGTTATTCCATGTTGATCAGTTCTATTTGGCTGGTGGTCTGCTATTTCTTCGTGGATTTGTTGAGAGCCTTCATCTCCCTGTTCCACGTCCATACTTCTCCATTTATAATAAGTTTTTGAAACCCCATTTGGACTGTATTCCCTTTACTCTTTTCTTCCTTAGCTTTAGCTCTAATTTCTTTTTGAATAATTCTCTGCTGTTTGCTCATATCATCATTTATATATACTTTGTGTTCTCTAATATTTCTTAGTTTAGCTTTATTGTTCATAAGTGTGTATTTCTGGTTACTATCTTTTAGTTCTAATAAACAGGTCTTTTCTCCTATTTTAATTGCTCTTTCTATTTCAATCTCAATGTTCAGGTGCGTACTTATAAATCTTTGCATATTGCTCTTCACTGTTTCTACGTTATTTGTTTCTATTGGTAGTCCCTGAATTACTACATTATTTCTTCTTTTCTCGTTCTCAAGTCTTTCAATTCTGTCCATTGCTTGTATAAGATCTTTCTTGATCTCTTGATTTTCTTTCCTGATTTGCATATTTTCCTTTTTCAGCTCTTGAATTTCTGTTAGACATTTTTTTTGTTCTTGTTTTATTTCCTTCATTTCTGCTTCTATAAATCGTTGCAAGCCTTGGATCATATCCATTATTTTTCCTGAGTTATCTTCTTTTTTCTCTTTCATGTCTGGAGATCTTTTAGTTTTTGAGCACTTTCCAAAACCAAATGTTTGTGAGCTTTTCCTTCTTTTGCCCTCATCCGTGGTGTACTCGTCTTCACTACTCATTGCTTTCTAATTGTGCTAGTGATATTGGCTCAGTTCAACTACCCAATCGCGTAAAAAGTAGACCCCGGTCAACCCGTCGTAAGTCTTGCTTTTATCGATCGGTCTTCTATTAATCTACAGTTAGTTTTCTTCACAATAAATTGTATAATTCTGATCTCTTTAAATTATTTACTATTTTTGCATTACGGCAACACCGCTTTTCTACCGGTCAGAATCCCGAGGTCGAATTAGTTTCTTTGCTCTTATCGCTAAATTAAACAACAGAAATTGTTCGTATCGGAACAACTGATTTTGCTTAATATTGTTAATAATTAGCCACTTACTGTCGGTTTATTCCCACTGCGATACGCGTTGTAACTTTACACACACTTATTGCTGCTTTGACACAATTATTTCACTCTGCACCTCTCGATTTTCGGGTTTAATGCAGGAGCAAGCCAATTGCACTTCATACGCTTGACCGCAGCGTTGCCGTATTTCCCGAATTTTATTTAACTTAACAAAAAAGAGAAGAGGCCTTATTTATATGAAATTTACAATTTACCATATATGTATATTCTAATGCAATGTTTATGAGGTAGACTTTCATGTCCTGTACATCCTAATTTGTTTTAACTTTATATTATCGAAATTCACAAAGATTTTTTGTTTTTCATATATTTTATAATTTTAGTTTCAACATAGATCACATCAACATATCAAAGAAATTGGTGTTGTAAATTTCACTGTTTGTACCAAGTCGTTGAATATAGTAGATTCAGTAGTTGCACTATTGGAATAGTTGTTTATGATTGGAATATTTAGGTTTTTTAGGCAAAATAAAATTATTTGTTTATATGGTCTTTCAGAAACATTAAAACGTTCCATAAATTATTACTTTATTAACATTAGTTTGTAAACAAACCACATTTTACATACAATATACTTGTCATTATACAAACTGATAACTGTTAGAGTTGAATTATATCAACAGTTTAACAGTGTAGTATAATATATTTAAAACTTTCTTATGGATTATAAACCGAAAAAGTATTATAGGAAATTAACACTTTTTAAAAATGTAGGCTTCTAAGCGATAAATAGCTTGATAAATACAAATAAATTTACTAGCTAATATTTGCAAATTTTCGACAGGCCAGAGGACAGAAAACAATTATTTATTTACGAAAATGGTTGCGTTTCGATTTAATTTGAGTCTCTTACCACTCCCTGACACGTGTTTCTGGGTCTTCCCGTCATCAGAGAGAGCTTGTAAGAAAACTCAAACTAAACCAAAACGCACCTTCTACTCTAGCAATTATAGAAAAAATAATTACCAGAGTATGCTACTAGAGACATCTAGTGATGAAAGATGAAGTTAAATGTGTCGATAGCAATTAAAGTAAACTGTATACTCACGCTTAATCAAGCCATTAAGAGCGATGCTGGGAATATTTATATTCCACTATGCATCAACAATTTACTCATATAAATTACCATCTTTCTTGTACTCATTGCGTCGAGTAAGAACGATAAATATACGAAAATGGTTGCGTTTCGATTTAATTTGAGTCTCTTACCACTCCCTGACACGTGTTTCTGGGTCTTCCCGTCATCAGAGAGAGCTTGTAAGAAAACTCAAACTAAACCAAAACGCACCTTCTACTCTAGCAATTATAGAAAAAATAATTACCAGAGTATGCTACTAGAGACATCTAGTGATGAAAGATGAAGTTAAATGTGTCGATAGCAATTAAAGTAAACTGTATACTCACGCTTAATCAAGCCATTAAGAGCGATGCTGGGAATATTTATATTCCACTATGCATCAACAATTTACTCATATAAATTACCATCTTTCTTGTACTCATTGCGTCGAGTAAGAACGATAAATATACGAAAATGGTTGCGTTTCGATTTAATTTGAGTCTCTTACCACTCCCTGACACGTGTTTCTGGGTCTTCCCGTCATCAGAGAGAGCTTGTAAGAAAACTCAAACTAAACCAAAACGCACCTTCTACTCTAGCAATTATAGAAAAAATAATTACCAGAGTATGCTACTAGAGACATCTAGTGATGAAAGATGAAGTTAAATGTGTCGATAGCAATTAAAGTAAACTGTATACTCACGCTTAATCAAGCCATTAAGAGCGATGCTGGGAATATTTATATTCCACTATGCATCAACAATTTACTCATATAAATTACCATCTTTCTTGTACTCATTGCGTCGAGTAAGAACGATAAATATACGAAAATGGTTGCGTTTCGATTTAATTTGAGTCTCTTACCACTCCCTGACACGTGTTTCTGGGTCTTCCCGTCATCAGAGAGAGCTTGTAAGAAAACTCAAACTAAACCAAAACGCACCTTCTACTCTAGCAATTATAGAAAAAATAATTACCAGAGTATGCTACTAGAGACATCTAGTGATGAAAGATGAAGTTAAATGTGTCGATAGCAATTAAAGTAAACTGTATACTCACGCTTAATCAAGCCATTAAGAGCGATGCTGGGAATATTTATATTCCACTATGCATCAACAATTTACTCATATAAATTACCATCTTTCTTGTACTCATTGCGTCGAGTAAGAACGATAAATATACGAAAATGGTTGCGTTTCGATTTAATTTGAGTCTCTTACCACTCCCTGACACGTGTTTCTGGGTCTTCCCGTCATCAGAGAGAGCTTGTAAGAAAACTCAAACTAAACCAAAACGCACCTTCTACTCTAGCAATTATAGAAAAAATAATTACCAGAGTATGCTACTAGAGACATCTAGTGATGAAAGATGAAGTTAAATGTGTCGATAGCAATTAAAGTAAACTGTATACTCACGCTTAATCAAGCCATTAAGAGCGATGCTGGGAATATTTATATTCCACTATGCATCAACAATTTACTCATATAAATTACCATCTTTCTTGTACTCATTGCGTCGAGTAAGAACGATAAATATACGAAAATGGTTGCGTTTCGATTTAATTTGAGTCTCTTACCACTCCCTGACACGTGTTTCTGGGTCTTCCCGTCATCAGAGAGAGCTTGTAAGAAAACTCAAACTAAACCAAAACGCACCTTCTACTCTAGCAATTATAGAAAAAATAATTACCAGAGTATGCTACTAGAGACATCTAGTGATGAAAGATGAAGTTAAATGTGTCGATAGCAATTAAAGTAAACTGTATACTCACGCTTAATCAAGCCATTAAGAGCGATGCTGGGAATATTTATATTCCACTATGCATCAACAATTTACTCATATAAATTACCATCTTTCTTGTACTCATTGCGTCGAGTAAGAACGATAAATATACGAAAATGGTTGCGTTTCGATTTAATTTGAGTCTCTTACCACTCCCTGACACGTGTTTCTGGGTCTTCCCGTCATCAGAGAGAGCTTGTAAGAAAACTCAAACTAAACCAAAACGCACCTTCTACTCTAGCAATTATAGAAAAAATAATTACCAGAGTATGCTACTAGAGACATCTAGTGATGAAAGATGAAGTTAAATGTGTCGATAGCAATTAAAGTAAACTGTATACTCACGCTTAATCAAGCCATTAAGAGCGATGCTGGGAATATTTATATTCCACTATGCATCAACAATTTACTCATATAAATTTCCATCTTTCTTGTACTCATTGCGTCGAGTAAGAACGATAAATATACGAAAATGGTTGCGTTTCGATTTAATTTGAGTCTCTTACCACTCCCTGACACGTGTTTCTGGGTCTTCCCGTCATCAGAGAGAGCTTGTAAGAAAACTCAAACTAAACCAAAACGCACCTTCTACTCTAGCAATTATAGAAAAAATAATTACCAGAGTATGCTACTAGAGACATCTAGTGATGAAAGATGAAGTTAAATGTGTCGATAGCAATTAAAGTAAACTGTATACTCACGCTTAATCAAGCCATTAAGAGCGATGCTGGGAATATTTATATTCCACTATGCATCAACAATTTACTCATATAAATTACCATCTTTCTTGTACTCATTGCGTCGAGTAAGAACGATAAATATACGAAAATGGTTGCGTTTCGATTTAATTTGAGTCTCTTACCACTCCCTGACACGTGTTTCTGGGTCTTCCCGTCATCAGAGAGAGCTTGTAAGAAAACTCAAACTAAACCAAAACGCACCTTCTACTCTAGCAATTATAGAAAAAATAATTACCAGAGTATGCTACTAGAGACATCTAGTGATGAAAGATGAAGTTAAATGTGTCGATAGCAATTAAAGTAAACTGTATACTCACGCTTAATCAAGCCATTAAGAGTTTGATTAAGCGTGAGTATACAGTTTACTTTAATTGCTATCGACACATTTAATTATTTATTTGTTTAGTTCTTCGGTACCATAGCAGGTGGCACTTCTTTGCTCGAACCACTCAAAGTGGGAAGATTTTGGAGACATTATTTAGCTTTTTGGTTTGAATCGGAATTAGCTCGAACGGCTGACGAAGTCGAGATACTGAAGTATATATTATATCGTTTTATTAATTTTGATTCAGACGTGAAAAGTTTGATTAATTTGTGCTAAAAGGCCCTAATATATGGCTTTTATTTTATTAGAACAATAGCAAGCTTTCGCTAAAAACTAATAATATTTGCAAATTTTTGACAGCCCAGAGGACAGGAAACAATTTTTTATTTATTTGTTTAGTCCTTTGTCACCAGAGCAGCTGACACCTCTGTACTCAAACCACTGAAAGTAGGAAGATTTTATAGACATAAGTTAGACTTTTTGGTTTTAATCAGAATCACCTCGAATGGTTAACGAAGTAGATATACTGAAATAACTCTTATATTGTTTTATTGATTCCGATTCAGACGTGATCATGATTTTTCTTTTAGTGCTGTAAGTATGATTCTATTGATTTTGTAACGATTTAATTTATCTACCATATTGGGTATTACTTAGAGGGGTTGAAAGGAGATGACCAATTACTGGGCTGGAGATAGAGTAAGCAAACAAACCGAAAGGTTTGCGAACAGCCACTCTTTTCTTGGTTGGGGAACTAGGGTCTTAGGTAAGTATCTTTATTTGAGAGACTAAAAAGGGTAACTACAAAGGCAGAAATCGAAAAAATACGTACATAGATTTCCCGGTCAACAAATACAAGAAGGTTTCTAAACTATTTGAATTGGACGCCGTTTAAAAGAATCCTCTTGCTGGATAGAAAGAAAGGCTTTTCTTTCTTAACAATTTAAAAGGTGAAAATCTTTTTAAAGGAAATAATTTTACAACTCCTGGTTTAGAAAGGAACATTACATATTTATTATTATTTCACATAAACAGTTATTACAAATAATATTAACAAAATGTATCAACAAAACTTACAATGGCGCGATTTTTAACGATTTACAACAAGCTCCAAAGGTTAACATTTAAACAAAAAAATTAAAATTTGTGGTTATGTACCAAATGTCCGAAAAAGGATAATACTGGCTGTCATATGTCGAAATGAAATATCGAACATTTTGAAATATTAATTTTAATTATTTTTAACTTTATTTAAAAGAAGACTAATATGACAATTAGCTAATCCATAAAACTTATAATTTTATTTATTTATAATTTTTTAGTTTGTCATGAAAGCAAATTTTTTGATTAATGACAAATGTTTTCTTTTACTTTTTTTAATTTAATTTTAACAAGAAGTACCTTATATTACTCTGGCTGATATTTCCTTTAAGAAGTTTTTGGGATTGGAATTTAATCAAAAACACTGCAACATAAAAATGGATACATCTTGGGAAGTTCGACACTGATTCGGACTTCGGATTATACTGGATCACAAGAAATGAAATCTTTAAAACTCGGCCACTCAGTTTCTTCTTAAAACCATGTGGACCTCTCAAATGGTTAAAAACGCCGTCTTACAAATCTCTCAGATAGGTGATCTCACAGACAACAAAAAAAAATCGGTGATAGGTGAAAGACTGCCAAATAGAATCTTGAGATCAAATTCACCTCTCAAAAAAAAATTGCCGACTTTGAAGAACTACACTTTCAAAACTATTTCTTCCAAATCTAAATCTCAACTCTGACTGTTACTACACTTCACTATTTTTTGATGACAAAAAAAATAACGAAAAAAACAATAACCAATTTGAAGAAAATCCGAACTAAACAATGAAAAGAATTGCTTTTGACACCAGCTCCATCGAAAGTGGTATCATTCTTTTCCACGCATCACTTTCTCACCAACGATTAAAGCGATCAAAAGATCAAAAGCGAAATACCAATCTGTGTTTTATAAACAAGACTAAAAATGGTTATATTATCAACCTCATCGAAGCAAAAAGATTAAGAATATTTTTGGTGTTTTAACATATACAAGGTAATTTGAAATGCTACAATTTTAATACAAGTTTATTTTTGTATGAAGCAAAATTATGTTTGACAAATATAACTGTCTAATATTGAAAATACCTATGTGTCTACCTACCTGTCCAATAAATTGAAAATAAAGATAGCTTAACACCTTTATTATGGATTCGAAGAATTTGAAATTCGTCATTAAAAGAATGATTGTAATCTAGAAGGTAAAGTGCGTATGTAGAATATGTTTTTTAATTATTGAAAGATCTGTTATGTTCTTCTATATGTTTGTTACAAGTTCTACTAGTTTGACCCATCTAAGTTTTTGGGAAGTCGCCACATTTAAGTTTGTATACACCACTGTGCAAGTGCTTTTTATTTTGGCTTTTGTAATGTTTAATATATTTGCCTAAGTTGTCGTTTTTTCTACAAGCTGGCGTTATTTCTTTCTTATCAGAGTCTTTTAATTCTAATGCCACAAATTGGTTACATTTCTCATGTAGTGATCCTTTTCCAAGTTACATGTCCCTATCCTATCTTGGCTGCACTGCACTGAAGACGACCAATAGTCAGAAATACTTATATACGGTTGCCTTTCATCGATACACCTATTTTGCTTTTCGTTTTCTTGTTATATATAGTGTATATATATATATATATATATATATATTTATATATATATATATATAGTATATATATATATATATATATATATATATATATATATATATATATACACTTAATCTTCCAGAATCAAATTGTAATTTGTTTTATAAAGGCATATTACATAAGAAGGTAGGCATGCCTGTCTTTTTTTCTCTAAAAGTATGTCTATGTATATTCACACTACGGTATAATATTTTCCGTTTTTTAACAGAGTGATGATGTATACATAGTTTGAAGTGCGACCAATGCTTTCTTCTGAAGTACATACAGATCGCCCGATTACTTCGACATGGCTTTAACTCCCAGACACAAATTTGTGTATTTTGTTTTATAGAGTTAAACATTTTATTGGATATACAATCTTAATTATATCCTATACCAATAAACTAGGGTGATTATTCAAAATGCTAAAGATTTCATTTTTTGAGTTGAGTACATTGGTTTCAAATGTAACTTTTATGTACACTCTACACCTAATATACTACGTTAACATTATGTTGATATTGTAAACAAAGTTGCTACTTGCCTTATAAATAAGTATGTAATATGAAACATTAAAACAGCATATTTATTACAGCATAAAATGCCTCCACATTCAAATAATAAAGTACATACACTTATTATTTGCTCCAACTGTGAGGCTGATTAACTCAACAGCTCCCCTATCTTAAGTACTGATTAATGTTGGTAATTATTTCAAACTATGTTCGATTTAATCTGATACAAGCTGCTTATGGAGATCCTTAAGTATTATAATTATTATTATAGGCCAGTCTTCTAGACAGACGGTATATATCTTAATATTTTTATATCTGTTCTAACCAACTGGATTAAGAATCATATGTTTGACAACCATCTTTTTATTTAGTGTTAAATTTTATCAAATTAATTGTAGTAGTAGGTACAAATGCAAAATGCAGTTAGAGGCTGTATGTTTCATTAAATTCTAAGTTAAAAGAAATAAGCAAAAGATTAGGTACATTAGGTAAATTTATCACACATTGAAACTATTGTAAGGTTACTAATAATAGAGTATATAAAAAAAAAAGTTGAAAACTAAACTTTTTGCAGTTTAAAAATAATATAACGACAAAAAGCATTATAAGACGAATACAAAACCCGTACCCGTGAACACTAGTACTTTCAGTTAAACAGACGAATATTTATTGTTCAGCAAGAAGAAACTTTTGCCCAAATGAAACTAAAGCGTTGAAAACAATAAAAACCTACTTCTAATGAAACTACCATAGACCCAATTTTGAACTTCTTTCATCCTCGTTATACAGATATACTTATAAAACTCATCACCTACTGGTACAAAGAAATCGTCGAACGCTGTGTTTCTCCTAGATACCTTAGGGTTATTCTGGATCGCACATCACAACTCAAAATACACTATTTGAAACAACCGAAGTTAATATTCTTTGCAAACTTAATACAAAAGTGGGGTATATTATTTCACTCTTGGAGCGTCGACGCTTTCTGAATTTCGGCTGCGGAACATATCGCGACAGTATGGGAATCATCAGTACGTGTAGATGTAGCTATCAACAAAAGATGTAGCTATCAGCAAGAATAATTAGTGAATGTTTATGACACGCACCCATTACTAAGCTTTATTATATCGTTGGTACATAACATTAAAGAGATATATTTAGAAGAAAAAAAACGATACATAAGAAGAGACTTTAAAGCCAGAACTTGGACCGTTGAAGACCACACGGCAATGCTAAGAAGCAACAGAGATGATATAGCAGATGTTCACGTAACTCCTGAAGAAATCGATGAAGAACCTAACATACTCGAGAATGAAATAAGACTGGCGATCAGTAAACTCAAGTATAACAAACCAGCAGGTCCAAATATGATAACAGCAAAAATTTTCAAAGCTACAGAAGAAACCGAAATAAAATTGCTTTACTTGCTCTATAACAAGATACAGCATTCCAAGCAATGACATAACGACTGGACAAAATCTACAATAACAACAATACATAAAAAAGGCAGCTTTCATAAATGCGTCAATTATAGAACCGTCTCTCTTATTTCACATGCCAGCAACATAATGAACAATATATATATATATATATATATATATATATATATATATATATATATATATATATATATATATATATATTAGTTTTATTTTTAATTTAAATTGTATTTGTTTCCTATATTTTAATTTGTAATCAACATCAACTACAATCAACATTATTCCAACAAAAAAATTTTTACTTGATGGTATTAAAATAAATCGCACTGCCATTAACCTCAATTAAGTAAGTATATAAACAACAAACTATTATTAAATTGTATTTTACCATGTTTTAAATAATTGTAGCTCTCATCTGATGATGCCAATGAAAATTGGCGAAATATAATGAATTGTTAAACAGAGTACACTTGGCTTTTAATCAGCTGTATACCCAATTAACCTCAACCCCCCTTTTTCATCTACCAGTTCAGCTGTTATTTTAGAGGATCTGATATATAATATATATATATATATATATATATATATATATATATATATACATATATATATATATATATATATATATATATATATATATATATATAAATATATAACTGTTTTGGATGATTTGGGAGTCAATAAAAGGGCTATCGGTTAACTATTTTTTTAATCTCGAGCTTTCAATTGTGTTTACAATTATTATCAAGAGCTAAAAAAGACAAAATATCTTACAAGGTTGAACTAAAAAGAAAAAACAATTTTTGTTAACTTACCAAACAAAAATTAGTTTAGTAAGTAAAAATTACTGCTAATACATCTTAAAAATAATTAATATAAAAATGTTTTAATCTAATAAATGTTTACATAAATACAAATATAATAAAGTTTACATAAATAAATACAAAAATAATTGAATTTATAAATAAGTTAAAATAGCAACCAATTACAAATAAGCCTCAATGTCATAAATGCCAACATAAAATTTTTATTTTTGACAATTGTATTGCCAAAAGTAAAATTTCGTTTAAACATTATTTTTTGTTTAGTAACATAAAAGAAGACGATTTATTCACCGTTGACAGATGTCTGAAAAAATGAAACAGATAGATGGAGAATTAAATATGACATTTTACAAGTTTTATATATAAATCATAAAGAAAGAATATAATTATAAATTTTGCTTAGATTTTTAATTTATGATCTTTTGTTTAAATAATTATCACTTTTGCTAATACAAACCATTTCTAAAAAAGTCCTTTTAAATTTATTACTTTCACTACATAAAATTTTAATGTTAGCAAAATCCATAAAAATGGATAATATATTATTATATTCTTTCTTTATGATTTATATATAAAACTTGTAAAATGTCATATTTAATTCTCCATATATCTGTTACATTTTTTCAGACATCTGTCAACGGTGAATAAATCTTCTTCTGTTTTGTTACTAAACAAAAAAGAATGTTTAAACGAAATTTTACTTTTGGCAATATAATTGTCAAAAATAAAAATTTTATGTTGGCATTTATGACATTGAGGCTTATTAGTAATTGGTTGCTATTTTAACTTATTTATAAATTCAATTATTTTTGTATTAGAAAAATTTTTTCAAAATTATAAAAATTTTCAGAGAAACATTTATTAGATTAAAACATTTTTACATTAATTATTTTTAAGATGTATTAGCAGTAATTTTTACTTACTAAACTAATTTTTATTTGGTAAGTTAACAAAAATTGTTTTTTCTTTTTAGTTCAACCTTGTAAGATATTTTGTCTTTTTTAGCTCTTGATAATAATTGTAAACACAATTGAAAGCTCGAGATTAAAAAATAGTTAACCATTAGCCCTTTTATTGACTCCAACCCATCCAAAACAGTTATATATTTGTTCCAAACGAGTCACAAGTACTTCTTTTTTCTTATATATGTATATATATATATATAAATATATATAAATATAATATATATATATATATATATATATATATATATATATATATATATATATATATAATCGAACACCTCTCTACCCTAAGGTGTTAGGTAAATACAAATACAGGTTACAGATATACATTACATCTCAAATCCAATGAAAATACAGAATTTTTTTTTTATTCTGTTCTGTGCACGAATTTTGTCCATTCTTCCATCTGTTTGCTAAAAGTCAGCAAACCGCTATTCAGCAAAGTCTATCTCCAACAATTAAAATAATTTGGACATATTATGCGAGCAGGCACAGAACACATGGAAAGACTTCATCCGATAAAAGGTAAAGGCCGAAGGTACGAGGCAGACCTCTAACAAGATGAAGTTAATGTTAAAAGTTGAGTTAAAAGAAATTACTAAAGACAGAGATCTTTGGATACTGAAAATACACGACATCACGAGGACTACTACACTCCCTCCGGAGGGTCACGATTAAAAGGAGAGATACTCTTTCTAATACCTGTTATATAATTTATAGAGAGGCCTTTAGTTTGGCCATGATATACCAAAGGCTCTTGTATTAAGGCTACATCGAAACAACTTTTCAATAGCAAGAGTGTCAAATATTTGCCTAGTGAAACGTCATTGTGATGATTAAGACATTTAAATCAGATACAGACGAGGAGGTTATTCCTCTGCTCTTTCTCTTTATATTTTGAATTTTTGACTCGAAAAAGTCACTCATCTCCAAACCCTCTTGTGTGCCATCTCTTTTTGTCTCTACGTATCCATGTTTTTTAGGCGAGTTAGGACAAAACGCTGTCTAACAAAGCAGTACAGTTATACGGTGCGAAGACGATATTTCTACAGAGTTCGGGAGTTCTTAGGGGCATTGATTAGGTGAGACTTTCCCTGTATCGTACAACCCCTGGCATGGTGGTGTAACAACTCCAGATTAAGGAGCGCAGTAACCGGAGCATAATTATGTTTTATGAGTAGCTAGTTGTGGTAAGGCTGTCTCGTAATTTGTCGATTAAGCATTTGATCTATTCATTTGATCTTATCATAGGCTATTGTTTATGTTAAAAAAATTGGGCTAAAAGGAACTACAACGTTAAGGCAGTTTTATTATTTCATATAGTTAATGGACCCCAAAGTATGGAAAAACCGCTGAGTGCTACCATTTAAAAAAGTACGTTTTAGAGAAAGGAGTAAACTTACAAGGAAAGAATACTCCAGTGGCAGTCGTCAGAGAGGAAAATTCCGCTGGACCTCTAAAAATCATACAAACAAGCTAAATTTTGCTGAAAATGTCAGTTTTAAGACCCCAAAAAAGGCTGTTTTAGGCTTTCCCTAAAACCGCCCTCGTAGGAGGAGAGGAAACGAAAATAATCAATTTACCAAGAATCTGTACGCCACAGAAAAAATGTGTTAATGAGATAATGCTAATGAGAAATCCGGCCCATTAGAAAGAGATGCATGACTGTTTTGCGTCAGTTTTCTCTATCCCTTACAGACTCACGACATGATAAGCTTTGCAAAATAATACTAATGTCTTGTTTTTACTGTATTTGGGTTGCAAATGACATTCAATTTTTTTTCAGAATTGTTAAGGATCCTCAGGACGTTTTTAAGGACCCTCACAATTGTGTGAAATTGGTTTTATACAAAACACCCTCACAGTTGTGAGATAGTCACAATTGTATACTCTGGGACTTAAAAACTACTAAGTAAAATAAAGAAATAAGGACGATATTAAAATATTTTATTAAAAAATATTGACAGCAGATATATTGAACAACTTAACACATAATGTAAACATATATTACTTAAAACTATCGCATATAAATTGCTTTGAAACAATTTTTGTTTTTACTTAAACATAAGCAAACATTATATTTACTACAACGTATGCGTGAACGGCTTTGGCAAGCTTCCAACCGACAACAAAGTGGGTTTTGTAAATTATCAGTCAGAGGCCAATGTTCATAATCATATTTTAACCAACCAACGTTTATCTTCTGTGCATCTTCTGTGTTATTACTTCTTTTAGGTCTTAAACCTCCAATCAGAAACTCTACCAACACTATCCTGAATGACAGAAAATCCATTATATCTTTCTTGTGAGAACTATTAGCTCTAAAGTCTCTAATATACTCCATCAAACTGTTTACTAATATCAAATCGAATAAGTGTAGGATTATTTTAAATGGCCACTTACGAGTTTTGAAATATGTTCTATATAGTTCTATCATTTAGTCGCATGTATCGACCCCACCCATATTCTGATTATATGTTTTAACAATATTAAGGCATGATATTTTGACAAAACGTTTCTCAGATTTATACCATCTTTCTACTACGGCTTCTGGCTCGATACTAACTGTATTAGACAACATCAGGACACCTTTATTGTTTTTCCACTTAACAAGACTCATTAGACTATCACATCTAGTAAACTGTTCAGATTCTCCTCTTGGCATTTCTTTGTCATTTTTTAAGATAACAGGTGCTTGTAATCTGTTCATCATAACTGTACCCGTTCCATACACTCCAATTTTATTTAATTCCTCCATTAATGTTACAGAATTAAAATATATGTCAAAAATTATATGATTTCCTTTTGGTAAAGTATTTGCGAAACGTAATATGACAGAGGAGCCTAGGCCACAATTCTTGAATTTTGCGAACGCAGATGTGTTGCCTTAGTATATATATCTCGAAGTTCTTCACAATAATGTAATTAACCATTGTACAATAGTATATCCATATCAACGCTAAAAATACACACTGAAAATTAAACAAAAGCAGTACTTACGTTTTGATGCCACGACAACAAATAAAACACTATTTTGAGAAACACATTCTTCATCGCTGTTGCAATCTAGCTCACTTCCGCCCAAAAACGTAGGTATGCATTATTGTAACACAATCGAACGATTCGGATCTAAACCAAGTCATAAATTATTTTGACTTTTATTTAGTAGTTTGTTATGACACTCACGATTGTGAGTATATGGTCTGTAAGGGTAAACGCACTGGTGTAACAACGCTGTATTGCAACCATCAGTTTATTTGTATTCTTCTTCTTCTTCTTATAATGCCGTGTATCTATAATGCGTTGGCGAATTATCTTAAGGCCAGACGTCTGTCTTTTGCGGCATACTCCGCTCTTGTCTTCAATCTTTCCCTGGATGATTAGTTGAGGAAATGCGTATTTTTTTTACTCTCAAAATATGGCCGAGGTATCCAATTTTTTGTACCTTGATCAAATTGAGTAGTTCTCTCTCAGTATTTGCCTTTCTTAAGACTTCCTCGTTACTCACCCTATCTGCCCATGGTATGCGGAACATTCTTCGCAACTTCCATATTTCCAAGGTCTCCAACTTATTAATGGAAGGTACTCTTAACGTCCATGTTTCCATGCCGCATAACAATATGGACCATACATAGCATTTAACCATCCTGTAGCGGAGATTGCTACAGAGCTACATAGTAGCGGTTTAAATTTGAAAAAAGCTTGTCTTGCTTGTTCGGCACGGCATTTTATTTCTTGTTGAGGATCCCATTGTTTATTCATCATCATTTCCAAGTATTTGAATGTTTTCACTTGATCGATTGGAGCGTTATCTACTTGCAGTTGTATTCTTGAAAGTGCGTTTTTTCTTATTGCCATGCATTTAGTTTTTCCAGCATTTATCTTCAAGCCATATATTTTTACTACGGTGTTTATTTTATTTAACATCAACTGCATATCATGTTCGTTGTCTGTTATTATCGCGGTGTCGTCGGCGTAACAAATGTTATTTATCGGGAACCCGTTTACCTTTATTCCACACTCAGAGCCTTCCAGTGCCTCTGCAAAAATGTTCTTCACATAGAGATTGAAGGGCATTGAAGACAAAATACACCCCTGTTGCACCCCTCTTAAAATTTCAAATTCTTTGTGTTGGTTGATTTGTTCAGTCTCACTCGTGCTTTTTAATTCCAATGGAGATTCTGGATAACTCTTATATCTTTCTCATCAATGTTAGCGTTGTGTAGCATTTTTATCATTGCGTTATGTTTTACGGTGTCAAACGCTTTTTCATAATCGAGAAATGTTATGACTATAGCCTTTCGTTGATCCATGCAGTTTTATACAAGCGTATTCAAGCAAAAAGCTGCTTCACGTGTACCCAGTCCGCTCTTGAAATCAAATTGTGTCTCACCGCTTAGATCTTCCAGCTTTCTGAACATTCTTGTATGAAGGATGCGAAGAGACACCTTAAGCAAATGGCTCATTAAACTTATCAGTCTGTGGTCTTTGCATTTTGTCGCTCTTTGTGATTTAGGGATCATTATAAAGGTTAAATAAAGCCAATCCGTTGGAATGTGGCCGGTGTTATATATGGCATTGAAAATTGTTACCAGCATGTCGATGTTATCATCTTCCAACAGTTTTATAGCTTCCGTAGTAATTCCATTAGAAGGAAAACGGAATCCAGGCCGTAGAAGAATGTCATGGTTACGTAATTTGAGAGAGTGGTTTGGCTGTAACACTAATAAACTCTTTAGGTCAGCTGTAAACAAGGTCAGGATCGCCTTGATGATTTCCAATCTTCGATAGGAGTGGCATAAGAAAAAGAAGAAGAAGTAATTCCATCCTGTCCAGGGACTTGCCTAGTTTTGCTACTTTTATAGCGTACTCCACCTCGGCGCGAATAATGGGAGGGCCGGATAAATTTTCCGTGGGTAAATTAGCAGTTGGCAGATTCGATCTATTATCTGTAAAGAGTGACAAAACATAGTTTGCCTAGATTTTAGCTAGTTCTTCCTGGGTATGAACTAAGTTTTCATAATCGTTCTTTAGGCAAGTCTCATGGTGTTTCTTGTATATACTCGAAATTTCTTTGACCTTTTTATGTAGTCCAAAGCTGTCTAATTTTTCTTGTAGTGATTCCAATTCTACACAACGTTCTTTTATCTAGCTTTCCTTTGCGTTTTTAATTCTTGCCCTTATCGTACGTTGGATTTCCTTGTATTCCTGTTGATTCTGATGTATTTTGTACTGTCTGCGTTGCTCCATTAGATCAAATATCTCTTCCGTCATGCACTCGTTTTTGTGATTTCTTTTTATTTTATTTGCGATTACTTTGTCAGCGTCGACTATAGCTTTTTTTAATTTTCGCACAGGTTTCCTCTATGCAATTTCCTTGTATGTTTTTCAAGTTTTTGTTGATGTGCTTACTGTATGTAGATCTAAGCTCTTTATTTCTCATTAATTCTCTAGTGTTTGTGTATTTTTTATTGGATTGATGGATTTTTAACCTTTTCCAATCAAAGCCTTACATCCGCGATTAGGGGGTTGTGGTCAGACCAAATGTCCTCACCAGGGTAAGCGGCCACTCTTTATATATAGTTGCCGAATATTTTGTTAATCAAGATGTAATCAATTTGATTTCGTATCATATGACCTGGACGATCTCCTGGTGCTCGCCATGTATACAATCTTCTTGGTAGGAGTTGATACCACGTATTGGATATAACGAAATCGTTGTCATTACAAAATTCAATTAGTAACTCTCCTCGCTCATTTTTGTTACCCAGACCGAAATCACCGACCGCATTTGTATTATATTTCTAAGCAACAGAATAATATTGAACCTTTTTAGGTTAATTATAGCATATTGAAAGTGTTTTTTTTTTCAAAATAAAATATTCATATAACAAGATCAAAAAATATTAATAGAGTTAACTATCTGTCATGTCAAACAAGTTTAATTGCTTTTCTTGATTCTTTTAATGAGATTATTGTCTGAGTGGATTAACAGGCACAGTGGGTATATTTCATGGTCTTAGGACAACTATACTGTACGATAGTAAATATCTTCCACTAATATGTGTAATGAGAACTTAAGTCGTTTGGACATAACTATAGAAATATGTAGTTGGGAATTATATAAACTTAACTAATACAATAATATCAACAGAAATTACAACAGAGGATATTTTAGTATCTTAAGATGGTAATAATTTAGTTATAAACAGTCTTAATGATAAAATTTTTAATCACTTCTCCCCATAGCAGATATTAATGTAAATGACTAAAATCTCTTAACAGCACAAAATTACAACAATAAATGCTTACATAAAATTAGATTATACGCATATAAAGTATACATATAAAGTCTTAATATAAGAATACAAAGACCGTACTAAACAATAACAACTGAACTAGATATTTTAATTTTCAGTACTATTCAATCGTGTTTCTTAATTAAAAAGGTTTAAGTCAAATCTTCAAACTAACTTTTAAGCATCCAAACTTACCGTTACACCATCCAATAAAGATTTATTACTGTAATCAACAACATTTAGTCCTTCTAACTATAGGAATTTTCCAAAACACCAAGTCCATGTACATAATTTCTTCTTAATAAACGAACTTCCACGTGACAGTATAACCAATAAAATTTATTCGTAATTTTTTCTAAAGACACTTTCTCCCTTTTTACACAATTTAATCCACGTGCTATGTAACAAAAATATGTTAATGTAACAAAAATTGTGCTAGAGGAGTCTGGGTGACGCTATCCAGTGTAGCAAAAGGGTAAACTCTAAAATGTACCTTGATACACCAACGAACTAATATGTGGAATAACAGAAAATGGAAGGGATTAGATAGAAATAAATTATGTAGAAGAAATAAATAAAGAGTAACTATGAATTTTAAATTATAGCAGAATTAAGTGTTGGCTAGCGACTATGCAGGAGAATGACCATTTGACACTCAAAGAAGGATTCGGCCAATTTGCATGCCCTACAGAGACCGTAAGATATAAGAACTAATGACAAGAAAACCACCAAGAAATAAACAGATGAAAAGTAAAAGTTGCTCTAGTGAATGCTTGGGCGCCAGGAAGTTAAATGTTTTCTTCCGAGATATCTTGTATTGCTGAAATATGAAAGATAGGTATTAATTGAAATATTAAATTTTAACCACACCTTTAATAATTACCAAACTTAGGTATAAACTATTTTAAATGCTTATATACTAAACCACCACCTCTTATGTACAATTAACTTAGCTATATTTACAGTAAAATCCCTGAATATAATTATAAAACAATTTACCCCTGATATACCCCTTAAAAATTTCAAATTGTGACAAAAGTTAGATCCAATAATAATGTATAAATAATAAATATAATTATATACTACTCACTAATAGTTTAGTTTTCGTTCAAAAATTGTTTAGGGTTTTAAGTAAAAATTCTCAGGATATGTATGCACACAATAACCTAACAAAGAGAAATTCAAGGGAGAGTTATAACCTCATCCCTTGGTAGACAATAAATAATTAAATTAAGGTACAAAGATTAATGTTTTTTTTTTTAAATTGAAGATATTTATTATTAAGGATAGTTTTTTGTTATTAAAAATAGAACCAAAAGTTAAAACCTTGAAGAGGACATAGCAAAAGTTATTTAAAGTAATTGAATGATAAACAAAAATAAGTCAGTTCTTCCTGTCGGTTTCCCTCGAAGATGATCCGGTGGAGAACTGGACTCAGGTGGTAACAAGATACCAAACCTGTATTCCCTATTGGACAAATAATTCAATTTAAAATTCTTCTTAATTTCCCATAAAAAACCAACTTGAACTTCTTCCCCTTGTCCTAAGTAAGGATAACCCCAAAACTAAAAAAAATTCTTCCCCTGACTTGTAACTGGATTCTTGAGTAGGCTAAAAGGAATAGTTGTGTTACTCCATGTTTTTGTACATACAAAAGGTAAGGAAAAACACAAGGGTTATCAATCTTGAAAGGCGATACAAAAAATGTCAGCAAGTGACATTAAATTGAAATAAAAACCTTAATGGTTTTCGGTAAATAGTGACCTTCGAATGGTGTGACAATGTTTTTATAATGTATGGATATATTAAATAGATAATTTTAACGGAAAACATGATCTTTATATATTATAGAATAGGAAAAAAAAAAGAAATATTAGCTGGTTTAAACGGTATGAAATTGAAATAAATAATTGTTCGCTTTAACTCTTGAAAGGAAATAAAAATTTGAGATAGATATAGAATCTAATACTTATAATTTATTTAGGTATAAAACTTTTCCTTAATGAAATAAGGTGAAATATAACATGTATAAAATATATGAAATACCTATCAAAGACGAAATTAAAATAGGTCTGAATTACCGGCTAGGATGATCCAACTGAAAATATCCTCGTACAAAACAACAAAATAACTCAAATGGTTTCTTCTAAAATAACAGCTCTTCACATAAAAAATAAACTTAAACTAAATTCGGGAAAAATGTGCCACTCCCAGCCGCAACTACCCTGATTGAATCGATGTTTCTTCAATCACATCCAGTTAACAACTGATTTTACAAGCTGTCGGTTGGATGTACTTTCAGAATTTTACCACTGAGCGCGCAGTTTAATGCCAACCTCAGAAAATAAAATTTACTGGGAGTTATTTAAATATTTAGTTTAAGAATATTTCAATATGAATTTAATTTAGAATTAAATTAAAAGATTCCAGTCACAAAAAGAAGGTAAACGATTATTTAAGTAACGGACTCGTTACAATCCCCTCTTACTTGAAGAAAAAAAATTTTAAGTGAAAAAAAATTTTTTTTCTTTTACTTGACTGATTGGTTAGATGTAGGTTAACCAATGTGGAGCAATCAAGAATCGAGAAAACAAAATAAACTTATATATAAAAAATTATAGCTATGGCAACAATTTGCCAAGTACAGCTATAAACTATATTAACTCACTAAAATACTTCCAAAACAATCTACATCGATTCACATGATTATAATTAACCACAGATTATAAGTGATGTAGGAATAAAGAAAGGGTTTCATCTAAAGATACCCACATGTAACTAAGTAAAAAGTCATACTATTTAGAGTAAAGTTAAAGTAAGGTAAAACTCCAACATAGCATAGTATAGACTAGTAATACAAATACTCAATACAAATAATCCAAAATAATGTGAAATCGGACCCTGGTTCCAAAATTGACTCATCAATGGACAACAGATTTGTAGAAGAGCATATCCAAGGAATAATCAATCAGGCAAATAGGTGGACCGATACACAATAATAAGTAATAGTAAAAATACCAACGTACTTATATAAAACAATATTAGTAACAATAAAAATACCAAATGTACAGACAAAAATATAAGTGTCGAATTGGATGGTAAATCCAAAATTGACCATACAGTGGACAACAGATTTATAAAGTAGCATATCCAAAGATAATCAATCAGGCAAATAATGACCCAATTCACACTATAACCAAATAAACCAAATAGGGTAGGTC
Organism: Diabrotica undecimpunctata; assembly: GCF_040954645.1. Lineage (NCBI taxonomy): Eukaryota > Metazoa > Arthropoda > Insecta > Coleoptera > Chrysomelidae > Diabrotica > Diabrotica undecimpunctata. Next base: position 84,329,928 of record NC_092807.1, read on the forward strand.
CACATATACCCACATCCGGTAATATGTGCCTAACCTAAAAATTCATCAAATAAATTATTGGATCAAAATGTGGGACTAACGGCTTGAACAAAAGGACAGCCATAAAATCGATTCCATCCTGATGATCTGCCATCAGTACATTTGGGATCCAAAATAAAGACCAAAAATAAAACTAGGAGGTGTTATAAACTCAATCATCCTAGCAAATGCCAAGCTGAACAACTTGAACTCAAAAAGGTAGAGTACCAAAGCATGTGAACTGTTGTGGTAACTTCTTACAACAAAATTAACTTATGCTGATACTCGATAACTATAGCAGGTACCTACAACAAATTTATAAGAATATCTAACATAAGAGCACTAAAAGGAGTTTAATGTGCCAGTAACTCTAACAACCATAGCAAAATAGTAAGAGTTAAGGTAGAACTAATAACAAACCAGAACATCAAGAACGAGTAGACCAATTTCTGAAGAAACAGCAGATTTATAATTCGTTCTGATATTAATAAAAGAGAACAGGATAATTCCTAGTTCAATATACCAAAATATAGATAAGTGCCTAAGGAAAGAAGTGAAAATAACTATAAATGGTCATTTGTTGCCAAAATATGAAATACTATCCATAACTGTACTCTAAACATGCTAGCTGTAAAGGGAGCAATCCATGACTTGAATAAACTATATAAGTAAGAATAATAAATCAGCTAAGGAACAATTCTGTTATTAGACCAAAGTCTGAAAATATTAAGGATTAAAGCTAAATGTTCAAATCCTAATTAATATTAACGATAATTTACTATCTATGGAAGACGTTCTACTGCCTAGATAACTGTAAACTTGTCATGAAAATGGTGAATTCCGAAATTCATTGAACAACTGAGGCCTCTAATTGAACTAAAACTTCGAACCCACATATTCAGTCACATATACACAGGCAGAATAGTCTATATAATATAGGAGTGTACTAAAATTATGCATACTGATTATCTATATAAGTTCCTAATGACTGATAAACAAAAACCATCCCACATAGCAAATCCAGATACATGTTCCTATATAACTTGATCATGACCAATAACCGGAATCAAATCCATAAAAAAAATTACAACATTCTTTCCAACCTGGCAAAACAAGTAAGCAAAATGAGAACATAGGTTATACAACACATAAACATATAGCACAGTATAGTAGCATTACAATATTTAGTTCCATACCAATGCAACATCTAATATAAGTAAACACTCTAATGGCCTTAATAATTTTAACTTATTATAAACAGATACTAATCAAAATATAAGCTGTAGGTATACCAAATCTGGTGATTAATAACAAAAATCTAAGAAAATACCAAATCGTAACCAAACCCAGCCAAAACAATAACAATCAAAGGAATAGGTTAGCTTAATAGACATTAAGTCAATCTTCCTCTAAAGATGAAGATGTTGCCTCATCTGTTGTATTGTCAGGGAGTAAATCCTTTATATGAAATTGACCAATTCGTCTATTTGTCGAATTGTCTTTTAATTCATATACTAAAGGAGATATTACCCTAACGACAGTACAGGGAACATATTTCTGACAAAACTTAGCAGAAATGGCATCACCTTTATTTGATTTTACAAAATTCCGTTTCAAAACTCGATCGCCCACAAAAAATCGCAAATCTCGTTTCCTCAAATTATACTGATGCTGATTTCTACGGTAAGAAGCTTTCAACTTCTTCCTAATGTCAGCGAATATTGGAGGTAAGTTTTGGAGATCTTCCATACGGTGAAGTTTCTCAGAAATTTGAGAAAGAGTTGTTGAATTTTCAGAAATTAAACCGAAATAATCACCTGACAATGGAACATGCCTACCAAAATTAACATAAGCTGGAGAGCACTGAGTGGTTTCATGAACAGAAGTTCGAATGGCTTGAGCAACTGAATGAATGTACTGATCCCAAGCTCTATGATCAGTGTAAGTGTAAGATCGAAGACCAGTAACAATGCTACGATTTACACGTTCAGTGTGGTTAGCTTGCGGATGATAAGCTGCATTGTAGAATATCTTTTGGACCTTATATTTACTTAAAAGATCTTTAAAGGCTTTAGAAATAAATTGTGGACCATTATCACATGATACTATCTGGGGAATACCAAATAGTAAGAACACTTGCTCCTCTAAGAACTTCAAAATAGCTGGAGTTGTAGCCTTACGAAGAGGGCAAACTAAAGGAAATTTGGTGAAGTAATCTACAAGTACCAAACAATACATATTACCTGAATAACTACGTGGATACGGTCCAATAAGGTCTAAAGAGATCATTTGCCAAGGAAAATTAATGTTCCTAAACGAACCCATTAATCCAGCTTGAGGTAGGTTACTCGGCTTGCATGTTGCACAAACTCTACATCTAGAGATGTATTTCTTTACTGAGTTGCGCAGACCAGGCCAGTAATATAACTCAGCTATTTTACTAAATGTTTTATAAAAACCAAAGACTTCATCCCTATTTGCTGTTGGGACTACTATCTTTCAATCCGACATATTCGATAAAGATTCAACTGGACTGATTACATGTTTATAAAGGATGTTATTCTCTACCTTGAAATCAGGATATCTAGTAGGTTCTTGGGTGACATTATGAATCATCTTTCGATACCAATTATCTGGAGATAAAGTGGACAGATCTAAAAGATTGATATCGAATGTACGTGACAACGCATCTGCAACCACAACACCATTGGCTTTGCGATGAACAATATTATAATCAAAGACAGAAAGCCTACAAATCCAACGGGATAAACGTTGTGACGGATTTTTCATGGAATGTAACCATAATAAAGAACTATGATCTGTGATGATAGTAAACTTACGACCCTCAAGATAGTACCGAAAGGCATCAAGACCATGGATAATTGCAAGAAGTTCTCTCTCTGTGGTGGAATAATTTTTCTGTGCTTTATTGAGCTTTTTGCTGGTATAAGCTATTGGATGTTCCGAACCATCCTTCATTTGAAATAGTACACCACCTGAAGCAGTGTTGGAACAATCTGTCATGAGATAGAAATGCTCTTTAAAATTCGGAGATGTCATGACAGGTGCACTAGTAAGAGCTTCTTTTATACGCCGGAAAGCATCATCGGCTTCTGAAGTCCATGTAATAGTTTGGCCTTTTTTCCTATTTTTAAGGAGATCTGTAAGTGGAGATAACAAAGTAGAATAAGACGGCACAAACCGACGATAATATCCACACATGCCTAATATCCTACGGACTTGGGTAGTAGTCTTAGGTATAGGAAAATCCTTGATAGCAGTAACTTTATCAGGATCAGTCCTTAAACCTTTACTATCGACTACATATCCTAAAAATTTAAGACAAGGACGACAAAACTGACATTTATCTAAATTAATAGTTAAATTAGCCTCTTTGAGACGTAAAAACAACTTATCCAAAATTTCCATATGAAGAGAAAAATCAGGAGTGACAACCAAAATGTCATCCAAATAATAAAAAACATAGGGCTCTAACTGAGGACCAATGACTAAGTCCATCAGACGACACATTGTCTGAGGAGCTGAAACAAGACCAAAAGGCATAGTGACAAACTGAAATAATCCTTTCCCACTAACTGCAAAAGCTGTATACTTTTTACTTTCCTCACTCAAAGAAATCTGTACAAAAGCTTTAGATAGATCGATAGAAGAAATATACCTAGCATTCTGGAGTTTACTTAGAATGACGTCTATTCGGGGAATAGGATAAGCATCCCGATTTGTAGTAATATTATTCAACTTTCGACCATCGAAGCAAACCCTAAAAGATCCATCTTTTTTCTTGGTTAACCACAAAGGACTACAGTAAGAAGACGTGGAAGGTTCAATGATCTTCAACTCTAACATGGAATCAATTTCCTTTTCCAAGTCAACTTGCCAAGCCTGAGGAATAGGATACTGGTATTGTCGAAAAGGTGTGGTATCTCCCACCTCGATAGTGTGAGATATTAAGGATGTACGACCTAACTTGTCTTTCGACGAAAGAGTTATAAATTTAGAGATCATATTCTCTAATTGCCTTTGTTCGGAACTAGATAAACTAGTAAAATCCTGAATAGCACTAAGTAAGGATAGATTAAATTGAGAAATAGAAAAGGAAAAATTTGAGCAATTTAGTGTGCTATTAAAAACATTTAAGAAATCCATACCTAAAATTATGGAATTCTGAACTGAAGGAATGATATAGAATGTAATTTGCTTACATAAATCTGCTACTGTGATTTCGGTTTCGAATTTGCCTGTAATAGACTGAACTGTACCATCTGCAGTAGACACTTGCAGAGAAGAAATGGACATAATGGAAACCTCAGCATTTTTCAGTAAAGCTAATGAATGTGAACCTATCACAGAAATGTTCGAGCCACTATCTAAAAGAGCTAAGCAAGATTGTCCTAAAATCTTAATAGGAAGATAAGGTCTATTATCATTATGTTTTCTCACTAATAACGAATTCAAATCAAAACAATTATTATCTGATTGATCAAAAATTTTAAATGGTACTAAACTAAACTTATTATCTCTACCTACACAATCAGAGGATGCGATAGGCAAACAAGAAGAATCAGAAATAAAAGAATCCTCCTGAATTGTGGTAGACTCTGGTATGGATACTGGAACTACTACACTGCTACTATTATGTTTATTACTAAAATTTGGGAAGATATTTGGGGAAGATAATCTATGCCAATCAAATGTATTATATTGAGAAGTTACTTCTTGCAGTGACTTGGTGTGGTGTGTGTTAGTTTTTTGGGGACAACCCCTTTCCCTTTCCGACTGGAAGGTGGGTTTGGGTGGTTTGACGTGGTTGGACCAGTGATTTCGTTTGATGTAACGGTTTGATTCCCTGATGGGGGTGTGGACGGAGAAACGCTCAGGGGACGGACCTCCGATCGTTCGTTTCCCGAACACCTAAAACAATTGCGTTTGAGGGTATTTTCTTTACCACAACCGTGGCAGAAAATACGGGTACGAGGGATGCCGCAATCATAAAAAGTATGGCCAGACTCACGACAATTCCAGCACACTACAGAACTTACAACTGAGATATTACGCTCAGGGCCCTTAGATTGCCAAGAACGGTGTCTAAAAGGATTTTGGTGACCGAAAGAGTCAGAAGAGTGTTTGGAAGTGGTGGGAGGTTGAGAAGACCAAGATAAAGTTTTCTCCAAACGTTTACATTTCTCGGTGATGTCTGCTATACTGGTGATGTCTACTAAAGCTAATTGTTGGTAATAAAAAGGCAATAGACATTTCAGAATAATCTTAATTTTTGCAGAATCTGTTAGAGGAGTCTCAAGGCGACTACACATACCCAAAATGTTATTAATAAACATCGTAACAGACTCATTTGGCTTCTGTCTACGATTTTTGATTTGGTCTAGAAGGTCATCTTGAAATGAATATGGAAGAAAATCAGATTTAAGTTTCTGAGCCAAATCAGACCAATTAGAAAAATTATTGCGGTTGTTTCTAAACCACGTAAAAGCTGTGCCTGTAAACAATTCAGCAGAAGCTGCAAAAATATCATCTTCACTTACTCCTCTCGATACTCGAAGACATTCCACCCTATCCAAAAAAGAAATTACTTGGTCATAATGACCTTCACCAGAAAATGTAATGCCCCATTTATGTACCTGAACAGGTTTGGGGTGTAGAAATGAGTTAGCTGCTTGGACAGAAAAAATAGGAGTTGAAGTAGCAATTGAATTTACTCGTGAATCAAGTTCACCCTCTAGGCTAAGAATTCGGATTGAAATTGAGCGTTTATAAGATTGCTGCTCCTCATTCGAACACGACAATAAATGAACACGGCCTGAGACATGAGCTAGACGTGATATCAGCCTGGAGTATAGGCTATCTTGGACAGTCCCTCTAAAATCGGATATCCTTTTAGCCAAATCATCCACAGTCTCATCAATCTCTTCTTGCTGCTCTAGAAAAGGAATACTTGTGGCAGAAATTTGTCGAAAGCTTCTGTTTCCTTCTTCTTGCCTTAAAGCTCCACACAATAGTTTGCGTTTTAAATCCACATTGGAAGACTCATCAATATTGATGTCCCTAATCCTTAACTCATAATCCAATTCCTTCACTAACAAATGTTCTACCTTAAATGCAGACATTATGAAAACAAAAAAAAATAATAGATGACTAGATAGGATAGACAAAAGAAATAATGTACTAACACACCACAAAGTCAATCGAAGAATAATCTAAAGTTTCCAAAAAAAATATGAATATATATGTACCAATACACCACAAAATCAATTCAAGGAACTAAAGTTATCCAAAAAATATATATCTATATATAATTAAGTGTTTAAAAAGAATTAAGTAAAGTTAAGTTAAATATTTAAAGTTGAATCCTTGAAGCAACACACAATGGTTTCAAACAAGTATATGGTTAACAAATAATTGAATATATATATATATATATATATATATATATATATATATATATATATATAAAAATAGTAATATCTAAATTATTAAATTTTATAGTTCAATAATAGTAAAATAACTTGTTAACTGTACACAACGAGATTAAAAAGGTGAGGGTTTAAATATGAATGTAAGTAACCTACAGCAATACAAGTATACCTATAAATGTAAATCTAATAAGGAAAAATAAATAAATAAAGAAGTTAAAAAAAATGAACACAGAGCAACATGAACAAATTAGAAATAATAAAGAATATTTTGCAAAGAAAAATATACTACAGAATGTACGGTCTGAACTGAAAATAGGCACCACGTTGGGCTCGCCAATGTAACAAAAATATGTTAATGTAACAAAAATTGTGCTAGAGGAGTCTGGGTGACGCTATCCAGTGTAGCAAAAGGGTAAACTCTAAAATGTACCTTGATACACCAACGAACTAATATGTGGAATAACAGAAAATGGAAGGGATTAGATAGAAATAAATTATGTAGAAGAAATAAATAAAGAGTAACTATGAATTTTAAATTATAGCAGAATTAAGTGTTGGCTAGCGACTATGCAGGAGAATGACCATTTGACACTCAAAGAAGGATTCGGCCAATTTGCATGCCCTACAGAGACCGTAAGATATAAGAACTAATGACAAGAAAACCACCAAGAAATAAACAGATGAAAAGTAAAAGTTGCTCTAGTGAATGCTTGGGCGCCAGGAAGTTAAATGTTTTCTTCCGAGATATCTTGTATTGCTGAAATATGAAAGATAGGTATTAATTGAAATATTAAATTTTAACCACACCTTTAATAATTACCAAACTTAGGTACAAACTATTTTAAATGCTTATATACTAAACCACCACCTCTTATGTACAATTAACTTAGCTATATTTACAGTAAAATCCCTGAATATAATTATAAAACAATTTACCCCTGATATACCCCTTAAAAATTTCAAATTGTGACAAAAGTTAGATCCAATAATAATGTATAAATAATAAATATAATTATATACTACTCACTAATAGTTTAGTTTTCGTTCAAAAATTGTTTAGGGTTTTAAGTAAAAATTCTCAGGATATGTGTGCACACAATAACCTAACAAAGAGAAATTCAAGGGAGAGTTATAACCTCATCCCTTGGTAGACAATAAATAATTAAATTAAGGTACAAAGATTAATGTTTTTTTTTTTTAAATTGAAGATATTTATTATTAAGGATAGTTTTTTGTTATTAAAAATAGAACCAAAAGTTAAAACCTTGAAGAGGACATAGCAAAAGTTATTTAAAGTAATTGAATGATAAACAAAAATAAGTCAGTTCTTCCTGTCGGTTTCCCTCGAAGATGATCCGGTGGAGAACTGGACTCAGGTGGTAACAAGATACCAAACCTGTATTCCCTGGATCAGGAACTATTGGACAAATAATTCAATTTAAAATTCTTCTTAATTTCCCATAAAAAACCAACTTGAACTTCTTCCCCTTGTCCTAAGTAAGGATAACCCCAAAACTAAAAAAAATTCTTCCCCTGACTTGTAACTGGATTCTTGAGTAGGCTAAAAGGAATAGTTGTGTTACTCCATGTTTTTGTACATACAAAAGGGAAGGAAAAACACAAGGGTTATCAATCTTGAAAGGCGATACAAAAAATGTCAGCAAGTGACATTAAATTGAAATAAAAACCTTAATGGTTTTCGGTAAATAGTGACCTTCGAATGGTGTGACAATGTTTTTATAATGTATGGATATATTAAATAGATAATTTTAACGGAAAACATGATCTTTATATATTATAGAATAGGAAAAAAAAGAAATATTAGCCGGTTTAAACGGTATGAAATTGAAATAAATAATTGTTCGCTTTAACTCTTGAAAGGAAATTTGAAAGATGGGATTTTGAAAGAAAAATTTGAGATAGATATAGAATCTAATACTTATAATTTATTTAGGTATAAAAGTTTTCCTTAATGAAATAAGGTGAAATATAACATGTATAAAATATATGAAATACCTATCAAAGACGAAATTAAAATAGGTCTGAATTTTACTAACAATGGCGGATGATATGAAGGATTTTTCCTTATAATTTATTTGTAATGTTATCTTACCAGCTAGGGTGATCCAACTGAAAATATCCTCGTACAAAACAACAAAATAACTCAAATGGTTTCTTCTAAAATAACAGCTCTTCACATAAAAAATAAACTTAAACTAAATTCGGGAAAAATGTGCCACTCCCAGCCGCAACTACCCTGATTGAATCGATGTTTCTTCAATCACATCCAGTTAACAAGTCATTTTACAAGCTGTCGGTTGGATGTACTTTCAGAATTTTACCACTGAGGGCGCAGTTTAATGCCAACCTCAGAAAATAAAATTTACTGGGAGTTATTTAAATATTTAGTTTAAGAATATTTCAATATGAATTTAATTTAGAATTAAATTAAAAGATTCCAGTCACTAAAAGAAGGTAAACGATTATTTAAGTAACGGACTCGTTACAGCTAGATTATTTTATTATTCCATCTTCTCCTTTTTCGTAATAATCTGAAAAGTATTATTAACCTAAATTACTTGTACTAATACTAGTACTCTATCCCAAATTATATATTCAACTATGCTATCAACTATAGTCCATTCTAACTAAATGCAAAATTTTATAATATACCTACAATACAACACCTACAATAAACAAATTTCTACATTACTCAACACTACAATCGTCAAAAGAGACGTCTAAAATTCATACAAACAAGCTGAGTTTTGCTGAGAACAATTTAGGGCACTTTTCAAGCTCCAAAAAAGATGCAAAAAATTTACTCTAACAACCTTATTTCCTCTAAAACTCCTCTTGTAGGGAGTAAAACAGAAAAAATCGATTGTTCAAGAATCTGTACGCCGTAGAAAAAAACTCTTTGTTCTTTAATCAAGCTTTCTCAAAATTTATTTGCTTCTTCAGGATATGCTAAAATATGGTATCAGTAAATACAATGAAATTAGAATTAAATAACATTGTATAAAACTAGTATAAAAATTTACAACATGAGGTTAATCCACTAAATTTTTAAATTGACAAAACATTAAAACTTAACCATAATAACAATCAAGAGCTAGTTATCAACAACAAAAAATATAATAAACAGAAACGAGTGTCTTTCTGACATAAATCAAACAGCAATATAATAATCAATGTCATAATTAATTTATACAAAATTACAAATAAAATTAAAATATTGTACTTACATAAATATATAATAATGGACAAAATTTAATGGATTAACCTCATGTTGTAAGTTTTTATACTAGATTTATACAATGTTATTTAATTCTAATTTTATTGTATTTACTGATACCATATTTTAGCATATCCTGAAGAAGGAAATAAATTTTGTGAAAGCTTGATTAAAGAACAGAGTTTCACTTTCCTGCCCTATTAATGACTGCAACCTCAAAATAAAACTTTATTTTACATAACGTGTCAGTCAATAATACCTATCTACTTTACATATATATATATATATATATATATATATATATATATATATATATATATATATATATATATATATATATATATATTGTCATACTTTTTCTTTCCCAACCAAAGAAAAATAAATAAAAATATCCATCGGAATAAAATTTTAAGATATCATTATAAATAAAAATGTATATAGTAATTTAAGATAAGATTTAGTGTAGATAAGAATAGAAATTTGTTTGGCAAACGACCTTTTTCCGTTTCAAACAAAATTATCAAAAAACCTTTGTTTAGAATTAGAAGACATTTTACCTGTCTTAGTTAATCTTTTCATTGTTTGTATAGTCGAGTATTAAATGACCATATTCTAATCTTTTGAAATATGTATAAATTGTGTATTGACAAAACCAATTTTAAAGTAAGCTATTTAGTTTTTCTCTGAAACCGAAATTAGGCTTTTCCAAAATCATGGTAAACACAATTTGAGCTTTTGATTGGACGGTCGTTTTTAAATGGGAATTTGTGAGCCGATCAGGAGACCGGAGGAGTTAGTTATATTTTGGTCATCGAAAGGAAACAGTCGTTTGTCTCAAGATAGGGTGTGGTTCGTGAGTTTGGATACCGGCGTAACGAAAAGAAGTGAATAGTTTGCAGAAGGAGATAACAAGTAGAATAAAAAAAGATCCCGATGTCCCGATAAAAGACAACTAGAAAATCTTTTGAATCCATCGAACACAGGTAATATAAGGATTATTTTACTTTTGATAACAAATAAGTTATAATTCTTTTTTTTGGCTCAATAAACTAAGATTACAGTCAAAATAAACAATCATAATAAATGGCCCCCAACGTGTAAGGCGTAGAAAGTATTTCTAGTTAAAATTTAAACGGATAGAGAAAGAAAGCAGATTGATTGAAAATTTATTTGCCTATGGTTAAAGTTTATATTTGCTTTTATGACATTACATTTCAAATTTCTCTAGGTACAAATTTTTACATGATATAATTTATGATATTTGATTGATTTTTACAACTGTCAAAAGTTTTAAAATTTTATTGCATTTATTTGAATTTATTGCATTTGGGATAAGAGGAAAAGTTTTCGCCTTTGCAACATTACTCGAATTTCATATTTGGCGGGGATATTATTGCACAAATTTCAAAGCTTCATATTTGGCGGGGATAAATAATCTAACTAACATGTCGACCACAAGGAGTCAAAGCAAAACGCAAGAAAGGAAAGAGGATAAGATAGAAGAGGAAACAATTAATGATGAAGGATCGGATAATGAGAAAAATCTACAATTTTATAGCCACCGTAGGAACACCAAGAAGGATTCTTCTAGACAATGCAACATATTTTAGAAATGATCGTTTCAAGAGACAACTTCGAGAACGGGGAATAGAGACAAATTTTGTTAGCATCAGACATCCACAGAGTAATCCTTCGGAACTGTTTATACAGGAAGTGACGAAGTTTCTACGGATTACAACAGAGGGTCAACATCGACGATGGGATAGGAAAGTCGCCGAAGTAGAAACGTATCTAAATACCATCCCGAGCACCGTAACGAAAGAGACCCCAGAATATATAATAAAGGGTATAATGCCACTAAGACCATGGGAAGATAGAGAACAAAAGGAATACACACAGATAATGGAAAATGTGCAGAAAAGATTGCGGAGAGCAAACGAAAAATATATCTAGAGGCAAGACCAACATAGGAAAAGAAGACCAATTACTTTCAAAAAAGGTGAGAAGGTTATGGTGAGAGCATTGCGCGTGTCCAACATACCTAGCAACGTGTGCGGAAAGTTATTGCCTGTTTTTGAGGGTCCGTACATAGTAAACAATGAGAATGGGATAAATAGTTATGAGTTGAAGCACATAGAATCAGACAAGATTAGGGGAATTTATAATATCAACGATGTTTACAAATATTATGAATAAAATACTGGTATTGTTTTTGCATAGAGAAAAATCTCTGCATAATTCAGTAATTTTTATAATATGCAAAGGCGGGGATTTGTCATACTTTTTCTTTCCCAACCAAAGAAAAATAAATAAAAATATCCATCGGAATAAAATTTTAAGATATCATTATAAATAAAAATGTATATAGTAATTTAAGATAAGATTTAGTGTAGATAAGAATAGAAATTTGTTTGGCAAACGACCTTTTTCCGTTTCAAACAAAATTATCAAAAAAACCTTTGTTTAGAATTAGAAGACATTTTACCTGTCTTAGTTAATCTTTTCATTGTTTGTATAGTCGAGTATTAAATGACCATATTCTAATCTTTTAAAATATGTATAAATTGTGTATTGACAAAACCAATTTTAAAGTAAGCTATTTAGTTTTTCTCTGAAACCGAAATTAGGCTTTTCCAAAATCATGGTAAACACAATTTGAGCTTTTGATTGGACGGTCGTTTTTAAATGGGAATTTGTGAGCCGATCAGGAGACCGGAGGAGTTAGTTATATTTTGGTCATCGAAAGGAAACAGTCGTTTGTCTCAATATAGGGTGTGGTTCGTGAGCTTGGATACCGGCGTAACGAAAAGAAGTGAATAGTTTGCAGAAGGAGATAACAAGTAGATTAAAAGAGGTCCTTGTATCTACCGTGGGCATTTTATAAAGTATATGTGAAAGTATTCTTACGGCATCAAGTTGACAAAAGGAGGTCCTGGTATCATAAATAAGTAGCTGAGTTTGGAGAAGTGAATCAGGTGTTTTTTGTGTAGTCTGCAGGAGGTTTGCAGAGACGTTAAGAAGGAGCTGAGGTGCCAAAGAGGAGAGATCACATCATTGAGGAGACTGGACTTTTCTGGGTATGTTCCAACATACAACTCAAGAAGAAAATAAGCTGTAAGTGTTTGTACAATTGAATTTTATATCTGTGAAGGATCGGTTTGACATCATGGTCATTAGCATTTAAATTTAAGAACTGAGGTTTTGTTAGGCTAATCAAAAGTTTAAAGTTTTGTTGTTTCTTGTTTCAAGTAAAGAAAATTTTAAGTAAAATTGGTTTTCACGTAATATAAATGTATGTAGCTTTATAATCTTATTATTATAAAAATTTGATTTATTTTCTTGTATGCTGATTGATAAGATAACGACAGAATGTAATAATTGTTTTATTCGTTCATATAAAATAAAGAAACGTAAATCTTTGTAATATAATATATTTGTATTATAATTCTTTTTTATTGGCTCAATAAACTAAGATTAAAGTCAAAATAAACAATCATAATAATATATTATCCAATATTATATTAGCCAATCCTCTCTAATATCTTATTCAGGGCTTCCTAGGTCTCAGTCTCCCGAGCCCCCTACACTGATCAATATTCACTTCACTACTTATAGATATAAATATACTCAGTGACATTAGAAGTGTTACACCCAGAAGGAATAATTTCTTGAACTTAATTTTTTGGCAACATGGTAGATTTACATCAAGAATGAAACGATAACGTTGTCAAGAATTTTTATTAACTAGTAATCAAAAAAAAATGAATAATGGGTTTGACGACCCCGTCGCTGAATACACTCCTGTATACGTCTAGGCATTAACAAAATGGGATGATCGATGTCTGTTTGTGGCATCTCGTTCCAAGCAACTTGAACTTCATGTATTAACTGTGCCAGAGTCTGTGGAGGATGGTGCAAAGTGGACAGTCTCCTTCCCATCATATCCCATACATATTCGATACGATTTAAATCCGGAGCACGGGGTGGCCACGGCAAAACATTAACGCCAGCTTCTTGGAAAAAGTCCATAGTTTGACGAGCAATATGGGGACGCGCGTTGTCTTCCTGAAAAAGGACGTCTCGACGGCCGTCGAGATAAGGCAGTAAAGTGGTTTGTGAGATGTCATCAACATAACGCGCAGCTGTCATATTGCCTCGAATAAACACAAGTGGTAATCGGCTACCATAGGCAATAGCCCCCCAAACCATTACTCCAACTGTCCTGTGTACATGTCTCTCAACAGCAAACCCGATATCTCGTCGCTCTCCACGGCGGCGTCTTACCATCCTACGATCATCATGCATTCCTAAACAGAATCTTGATTCATCGCTGAATGCTACATTACGCCATTCTGCCACCCCATGCTGCCGTTCTCTGCACCAATTCAAACGTTGATGACAGTGATCCACAGTCAAAGGAAGCACTAGTCGTGGGCGGAATGAAACCAGCCCAAAGGCTCGAATGCGACGATATAGTGTACGCATACTAACAGGTCTACCTACTACTCCAAACCATTGGTCAGCAATTTGACGCGTAGTAGCAAAACGGTCTCGCAGAGCAAGTAATCTAAAGCGCCTATCTTGACGGTCTGTGGTACGCCTCGGTTGACCAGTAGGTCTTCTTCGTGTTCCTCTACCTTCGTTTGTCCACACACGACAGACACGCATAACCGTCATTGCCGTACAATTAACGCAACGGCCTATTTCGCAATACGACAAACCCATATCTCTATACGCAATAATTCTGCCCCTGTCAAAATCGCTTACATGATGGTAATTTTGATGTCTTCGAACTCAAGGCCTTTTCTTATACTGAATACAATTAGACTGAGGAATAATAGCTAACAATTTCTATACAAACCGGTTTTTACAAATCGGTATCTTCGCAAAAAAATTTAAAGGTAAAACTTTATTTTTGCAAAAAGTAGAAAGGATAAAACATTGATATTGTTATCATAGCATGTTTTAAATGTTGTCATTCTGTTGCCAAAAAATTAAGTTCAAGAATTTATTCCTTCTAGGTGTAACACTTCTAATGTCATTAAGTATATATATATATATATATATATATATATATATATATATATATATATATATATATATATAATATATATATAATATATATATATATATATATATATATATATGTATATGTATATTATATATATATATATATATATATATATATATATATATATATATATATGTATATGTATATTATATATATATATATATATATATATATATATATATATATATATATATATATATATATATATATAATATATACACACAACGCAAAAGTCTAGGGATGTTTTTATAAATAGACGTATTTTGTTTATCTGTAATCAACTTAAAAAAAAATAATACAAAATTTGTAGTTTAAATTGTTGTTTAATATGTCAAAAACCATAAATCGCAAAAAAAACACAGAAAATTGGAGCAAAAAAAATATATTGCAAATCACCCATGTTTCACATACCACCATAAAATGTCAAAAATACGAAATATGAACTTAATATATAGTATGGCCACCACGTTGGTTTATCACAGCTCTACATCTACTGTTCATGCTCCGAATCACATTGTTAATGTCTGCTTGAGGTAGTTGTGTCCATTGTTCTCTCAGAAGCTCTTTTAATTGAAAGTCATTGTAGATATTGCCCATATGTGGAGTAATTCTTCGTTGGAGCATGTCCCATACATGCTCAATTGGATTCAAGTCCGGTGATTGTGCTGGCCACGGCAATACATCAATACCCTCGTTATCCAACCAGTTTGTTACAATATACGCAACATGTGGTTAAGCCTTATCATGCATAAAGTAAAAATTTTCTACAACAGCAAAAGCAAACGGGAGCACAACAGGTTCAAGAATAGTTTCCAAATATTGCTAAATTGTGAGAAAGCCACGAGGGAAAATGGGGTGAGTTCTTCCATCAATCATGATTTCACCCCATACCATTAATGTACCACCTCTGTATGCATACACTTCTTAAAGATGTCGTAATCGTTCTCCATATCCGGGGCGTCTCCAAACTCTTGTCCGACGAGAATCTGGATGAAATCCATATCTAGACTCGTCACTAAATAAAACTGTGGCCCAGTCATTGTCAGTCCAATTCTGAAACTTTTGACACCAGGTTAATCTTGCAGCGCGATTGCCTCTAGATAGAGGTGGACATCTCAGTGGTCGCCGACTAGGAAGATTAGCTTCATGGAGACGATTTCTCACAGTACTGCTGCTAATTGTTACTTTATGTGCAAACTGTAATTCATTAACCAGCTCAGGTGCTCTGATTGTTGGCTGCCTTCTGGCATTTAAAATTAAATATCGGTCTTGAGCGACGGTTGTAGAGCGACCACGTCCTGGATGTTGCTCGGCTGGACTCCCAGTGTCTCTAAACTGACGCCACAAACGACTTACGATGCTTTGGAAAACACCCAGCTGGTCAGCAACTTGAGTTTGTCGCATACCAGCTTGAAGGAGACCCACGGCTCTATTCATCTCTACCAACGTTAAATGTTGTCGTTTCATGGTAAAAAGACAATACCTTTAACTCACCTATTAAGCAAGAATGGTATAAAGTGACTAAAATTAAAAATAAACAAAACATGAAAATGTCGATTTTTTTGTCCCTTATAAAAAACATTCTAAAACACGTATTACTATTAGTTTTACATTTTTTTTTATACGAAGTGAGTATCTGTATCAACAATTATAGTACAAGCAAATTTATATGGTCATGAAATTTCTATCATTGGTATTGTCAAATTATTAAAATATCCTTAGACTTTTGCGTTGTGTATATATATATATATATATATATATATATATATATATATATATATATATGGATATATATATATATATATGTATAGTATATATATATATATATATATATATATATATATATATATATATATATATGTATATGTATATATATATAATATAGAATCTCTTTTTAATTTCTAGGTTTGTTGGTATGTTATAAAGAAAACACTTTATTATTACTTAAACGTTTCGGCTGTTTGCCATCTTCAATAAGCCCTTCAATTATACCTACACAATTATATTTTATGTCTACACTATTTGGTGCTTTTACATGAAATGCAAAAATGGTATCTGACTCTAAAATACATATGGCAGGTACTTTCATTGAACTTGCGAGTTTAAATAGAAAAATTAACATATAAAGTTGACATGATACCTTGCCATTAAATTTTATAACAAATATATAATTATTACCAATTAAGCCAAACTATACATTTAAAATTAAATTTCATACTATTATGTACAAAAATCACACCTAATTTTAGTTATGATAAACTATATGACTTATTTATCAAACTGGAATAAATTGGATAAACCAATATGAAATCTACAATAATACGAATAGTTTTTTCACCAAATACTTTTGTAATCGTAAATATGCACAACTTAGTGAAACTGACAGTTGTAAAACTTACGCATATCCCTATGCACATATTAATAGAAAATATTACCTATCTTAGAGTATTATAGTTTTCCTTAAATCATGACATATACTGTGCTTTCAGTCACTCAAGCAATCAGAATAAATAAGAAAGGCTTTCAACAGTAAATTTGTTTGACATGACAGACAGTTAACTTCTTTAATCTTTTTTGATTATACGAACAAACGCTGTCTCCCAAATATCTCCAAATAAGCTTTATTGGACCTGAAAAGATCCAATATTATTCGAACTATATCATCTAATTATTCGCAATATAAACTTATTATTAGCATAAGCTATAATAACTGTAACATCTCTTTTTAGCTATGCTTTTTAGGGTTAAGTAACCTTAATCGGAGTCTTGTCAATGGGCTGGAAATTGTGAGTCCGAAACTGTTCGCCCAAGGTACAATAAATCCAATTGTAAGTTAGTCTTTTTTTTTCTTTTCTTACCTATTTAGGAAACGGGCTCAAATAAGCAAACAATTCATCAGTGGATTTATTGCTGTTTGGGTAACGAAGCCTTATCTTGTATCATCCACGGGAATAGTCTCATTTTACGACCCTCTAGAACAGATCACGTATATAATGTTTCCACTCTTTACAGGGTTGTTTTACGTCAGGTGAGATGTTACCGTTTGTATATCTGGGTAGGTTTTTGCCTTTTCGGTTGTACCCGAAAATCAATGTTTGATTTTTTTTTAAGAATAAAATCGTCGTGTTGCTTTTAAAGGTTGTAGGTTTCATTACACAAACCTTTAAGATATGATTCTTTCGTTTGTTTAACTTTTCTATGACTTAATTTATTCTTTTCACTGTACTTAACAGAATTTTTATTTTTAAGCTTTCTTCGGTATTTTATAAACATCAGTATTTCTTCTTAAGTAATCTAAAGTTGTTTAGCTGTTCTGCCTCTGTAGAATGGATTGGCTGTACAACACTATACTTTCGACTTTTGCTATCAATATGTCACCATTGGTTGTATCACTGCTGAATTTACCCAGCAGATAACCTTGGTTTTTATTCTTAAACATTAAGTATAACTTATATAAGCAAAAGCCTACCCAACCTAATTTGATAAACTTTATCGTATTCTTGAATGTAACCAGTTTTGTTTTAAAAGAGGTCATACAGATAGAGAACTTTTGTTGGTGACCATTAAGTTGAAATCTCTTTTATTTAGATGCAAAGAAATTAAGACTACACAGTCAAAGTACGATAGTCACAATGCACATCGGAAAATTAAAAAACTCGCAGGTATACTAAGACAGAGACAATAAGAAAATCTAACTGATTCTGATGGAAATATCATCTTAGCCAAACAGTGTAAAATGAGAAAGAGGAAAGAATACCTAGAGAAACTGTTTAAAGGCCAAAGAGATAACATTTTAGAGTTATAAGAAGACCTTAATAATGGACCAAGAATAATACAACGGGAAGTTTATTCTGCAATAACATAGCTAAAGAATTGCAAAGCAGCAAGCTCCGATAATATACAACCAGAACTACTCAAACTAATGGACAACGAATCAATCGCAATAACAACAAAGATACTCAGCAATATATACAACTCTGGAGAAATGTTAACAGAATGGCTTAAGTCTAAGTTTATTGCACCTCCAAAAAAACCAGGAGTCAAAAAATGCAAAAAATACTGCACGAAAAGCCTCATGAGCCATCTCTTAAAATTGTTCCTAAAGATAACACATAAGCGAATTTACAAGCTGTATGAAAGTCAAATTTCTCCCGACAAGTTTAAGTTCATAAATGCAGTTGGCACAAGACAGGCTTTTTTCCTAATATTTACAAGTCTTATTCCAAAGATGCAAAGACTTCAACTGCGATGTATACGTTTGTCTGATTAATTACGAGAAAGCGTTTGAACGAGTACAGCGCGCCAAGATGATGTTAATACTAAAAGAAGCAGAAATTAACAACCAAGATCTAAAAATAATTAGATATCTTAATTGGAATCGCACCAAAAATCTCAGAATTAAAAATTAATACACCGAATATGTGAAAATCATGCGTGGAATGAGGCAAAGCTCTATTTTGTCTCCACCAATCTTTAATCTTTATTCAGAAAAAAATTTATCGAAGCTTTGCATAAAACTGAAAAAAGTATTCTTCTAAATGGGTACCGGCTAAACAATATCACATATGCAGATGACACCATAGTTTTTGTGGACCTTCTAGAGGACATACAACTCCTTATGAACAAAGTCACGTATAAAAGTTAACAATATGGGCTCAATAAAAATGTTATAATAAAACAAAGCCAATAAAACATTTAACAACAAATGATAATTAGCAAAAAAATAATAACAGAAGGTCAACTTTGAAGCTAAATCCATCTTCAACCAGATGGGGGCCTTCTTTAAGAGCCACAACCTTTCTTGTAGTATAAAAGTAAGAATGTTGCGATGCTATGTCTTCTCTGTCCTTTTTTATGGTGTTGAAGCTTGGACTTTGAACGACAATATATGCAGATAATTTGAAGCATTTGAGGTGTTGCTATATCGGAGAATACTTAAGATCCCGTAGACTGATTGAGTCACAAATGAGGAGGTTTCCAGAAGAATGAAGAAGAACCGAGAAGTAGTCACCTTCATTAAATCTCGAAAGGAAGAACACTGAAAATCCAATTCGAAAATACCACCAGGTTTTGACTTAAACCGCAACACATGGACTATGCTGAAGCGAATCAGAACCCAAAACGGCAGATGCGGTTACACGATGCACAAATGGGGTAAACGACCATCCCCACTCTGTGACCGCGGACAATCCCAAACCATCTGTCACATTACAGAACAGTGTCCCACAATATCCTATCAACAGATTAGAGGATTTCCTAATGGCGACTCCAGAGTCGATAGAATATATAAACAAGTTAGATGTTCGTTTGTAAACATATATGTAATGTTTTATTAAAATATATGTAAATTTAAATGTAAATATGTCAAGTGCCATACAATAAATAAAATAAAATCTCGAAAGTTACAATACTATTGACAAATTATACGAAATGAATCCAGATATGTCCTCCTATAAGCCATCCTGCATTGAAAATATTTGAAAAGCGAGATCCAGGAAGAAGAAGAACATCCTGGTTAAAGAACCTCAGAACTTGATTTAACACAACGTCTGTGCAATTTTTCCGCGCTACTGTAGATAAGACTTGCCATAATAAACTTGCCATAATGTTTCAGTTTCATCCGCAATTGTCCAGACTTCAACTTCATATAAAAGCGCAGATAATACGTAGCGTCTCAACACTTTAGTTCTAATTTCTATTTCCAGTTTTGCATTGCATATTACTGCTTTTATTTTATTGAAAGCGCTTCTGGCTATCTCAATGCGTTGTTTTATTTCAAGGCAGCGGTCCCACTGTTCATTTACCTCACATCCCAAGTAATTGTATCTGAATACTTTCTCTTAAGCTTTTACTTTAACGTAAACTGTTTTCAATTTTGTTCTTACTCACAATCATGATTTTTGTTTTTTTTTTTATATTCTGAACCATTCCATACCTCTCGCAGTACTGCGTAGTGCGATCAACCAACATTTGCAGCCCAGCCTTTCTCTGTCCGTAGAGAATAGTGTAAAGTCTGCATATGTGAGATTATTTATTCGTTCCGGTATTTTTTATGCCTTTATTGTAGACAATTTCCTTCCTATAGATATTTCTTTAGATTTTTGTTGGTCTACTCGTATTATGGGTTTCTGACATCGGTACAAATTTGTTACATTTGTTAAATTTTTCATTGATATAATTTATTTTATCTGCGTGGATACCGCCTAGATATTCGTCTGCATAATCTACTCTTCAGTGTTCAGTACGCACACACACTTTGCAGGGCCCGACCTTTTTAGGTTGTCCCTCTCCACTTTATTCTCTACATGAAGAATTTCTTTTTGAAATCGTAGACAAACTATGGATGTTGCATCGAGATTTTTGTCTTGTTTTTAAGTGGGATAGTCCAGATTTGTTGTTTATGTTTGGTAGTTTTTGACTTTCCATCCCAATTGGTCGAGTCTCGTTTGAACCATCGAAGAGAGAAGTCAAACAACAATAACCGGCTTATCGATTTGGTATAAATTAGTGTTCAAGTTTTTGCTTTTTCGTGTTACTAATTTTATCAAAATTATTTAAATAAGTATGATTTTAAAAACCTCGCTCCCCCATGGGGAGCGTAAAAAATAAGACGCCAGGTGGTGAAAGTGGAGGTTTCTGTGAAAATGGATTTTTTTGTGAAAGTGATAGTTTTTCCAATATGGAAAGTACTGCTGCCGTCATGGAATTGGGAACAATAGGTGCTAAGGAGAACGAACCAAAACTATTTGACTCAATAAATCCAGATAAATCGTTAAATAATTATTGTGTATACGTTGAAAGAACTGATCAGCAAAATTTAAGTCGTTTGCATCCTATGTTTGTAGGATATATTTTACACAAAAATCTAAACGTACAAAACATTCAGGAAATTAAGGGAATATGTAGAAATCGCGTTAAAGTAATGTTAAATTCAATAGCAGAAGCTAACAAGTTGGTCACAAATCTTTAAAAAAAAACTTTCATACCTAATCACTTTTTAGAGGTCAAGTCTGATTCGAGATGTTGACACAAGTTACGACGCTGATTATTTAAAACAAAACATAAATTCAAACTCATGGGTTGTAGACATCAGACGAATGCACAGAAGAGTTGGAAAATATGGTAAAGCTGAGTATGTACCTAAGAAGACCATTGTAGTCAGCTTTGAAGGTAACATATTACCCAGCCATATATCCGTTAATTTTGTTTATTTTAATGTGGAAAAGTTTATAGGCAGGGTCAGACAATGCTATAGATGTTTGAGATTCGGACACATAAATATACAGTTCAAAAGCAGCCAAGAACATTGTATTTTATGTGGATCTGTAAAAATCGAAGAACACAACTGTTCTGAATCTAATAAATCATGTCTACATTGCAAGAGTACACAGCATACATCGATTTCCAAACTATGCCCAATTTACGAGGAACAGAAACGTATTAAAAACTTGATGACAGAACAGAAAGTATCCTTCTTAAAAGACGAAAAGCTTTTTCAATCTTCACATTCAGAAATACTAACGAACCATCGCTTTTCTGTCTTAGCAAACTACGAGGCAGAATTCCCGAAACTACCTCAAAGTTCTGGTAATAAATATGCTTTCCAGCAGCCACAACCTACAAATTCTCAACGTTCGGATAGTAGCAGACCTATGGCACTAACCCATAACGACAAAAAACGTAAAGTCACTACTTCTCCCTCATCCCCAAACTTACAGAACCCTCCCATGTTTAACTTCCGTTTTGGACCATTACATCCTCTTCCCCAGTATCCAACGCAATCTACCTTTCAACCTACAGAAGGTGATAATAAAGATATTGGGCAGGAAGTGACGGAGTGTGTCATTAATTTTTTAAAAAATATTCACACACTTGAGGATTTAAAATCTGTAGATAATGAGAGCATAAATCAGAAAATATTTTCAGTATTGGAGGATACTAAAACATTGAAATAAAATTCTTAGTATATATCAAAATCAAAATTATTTATCTAAATTATGTAATTCAAATGGAACTTTTTTCTGGCAGTATTTCTTATTTAAACATTAATGCAAGGTCAAAATGCACTATTAAAAAAACAATATGAATGTTTTCATTTATTTTATTTTACCACTTTTTACTTATTCGTTAGAATCAGATGTTGGAGGACATCTTCAGTAAATAAGGTTTTCCAAGGACAAACAACTCTGAGAATTTTACAATGGAACGGAAGGTCCATTGCATCCAATAAAAATAGTTTAGTTCATTTTTTAACAGCTGAAAACATTGATATAGCGTTGTTAAGTGAAACATGGTTCAAACCAAATCAAAATTATACATTTTAAGATTATAATATAATCCGCCAGGATAGATACGATGGGTATGCCGGTGTAGCAATTTTGATTAAAACTTCTATCCCATTCTGTCAAGTGAATATTACTAAAAATTTCAATGATAAAATTTTAGTTTGTGGCATCTCCGTTAAATTTAACAATTTAGAATTAAGTTTCTTGTCTGTGTATAGGCTACCTCAAGTCCGTACTTCTAAAGATCATTGGAAAAATATCTTCTCTCAAGTTACATCACCTTGTTGTATAATTGAAGGGGATATGAATGCTCATAACTCATTATGGGGCTCACTGCACAATGATGCTGTAGGTCATCAAATCGTCAGCAGTGTCGATGACCTAGATCTTATTATTTTAAATAATGGGGAACCCACATATCTTTCCAAATATGGTACGCAGAAATCTATGATTGACATTTCTCTCTGTACAGATAATCTATCCAGTAAAGTTTCCTGGTGCGTCTCTTCAGATACCTTAGGGTCAAATCATTTTGCTATAACAATGAACCTTTCCACATCTAACACATCACATGAAACAATTTATCCAAAAAGCAAATCGAATATCAATAAAGCCAATTGGTCACTTTATACATCCTTAATAGAAAAAATGTTTGCCAACTATAGTAGCTCTTTAAACACTTACGAAAATTATAATTTTCTTATTGATTGTATTAACGAATCTGCTTCAAAATCCATCCCTCAATATAAAATTCTTAAACTTAAAAATCGTCCGCCACCACCATGGTGGGACCCTGAATGTGATATAAAAGTTAATGAAAGAAAAAAGTCATTAAAAGCTTACAAACTTTCATCGAGTTTTGGTAACTAATTAAAATGTCAGGAAGTTACTGCTCGAACAAAAAATCAGTTGAAACAAAAAGCTAAATCCAGTTGAATCAAATGGTGCTCCAATTTAAACAAAAATACCTCTTCTAAGCAAATATGGTCACAGGTCAACAAAATGAATCGAAAAACGCAGAATAGTATAAAACCGTTCAGCAATGAAGTTTTAGAGGACTTCTTTAATAAAGTTTCTCCTTCCTGGGTTCAATATTTCTCTAACCAATCCGAACAAAGTCACCAATCTAATCACTTTTTGTTGAAACCTTTTACTAAATCTGAATTAGATTTCGCTATCAAAAATTGCAATAATACCACCCCAGGGATTGATCAAATCAAATACCTTATGTTAATCAACCTACCAAGAGACGCTAAAGATCTACTGTTACAGGTATTTAATGATATATCATTTAAAATAACATCGTTATTGATTCATTTAAAAACGCCATTGTTGTTCCTATCCTAAAGTCCGGTAAAGATCCAAATATTGCAAATACATACAGACCAATATCATAACTTTCTTGTGGTATTAAAACTCTAGAGAGACTCATACAATTTAAACTGGATTGGTGGTTACAAAAAAATAATTTGCTACCAGAAAATCAGTTTGGGTATAAAAGAAGCTTTAGAACACTAGATGCTCTAACAACCATTGTGGTAGATGTACAAAATAAATTTACCAGAAACAACTATTTAACAGGACTATTCTTGGATATTGAGGGAGCATACGAATCAGTTTGCTTGTCAACTTTAAGAAACAAAATGGTTAATTTATTTTATTTGCCAATCGTATTCGTGGATACAATAATTGGATTTTACACAAAGAGGATCATCTATGTAAGAGATTATAATAACAAGCTAATTGGAGCTCGATATAATTATCAAGGCTTAGTTTTATCTCCAATCTTATTCAATATATACAGTTTTGACATACATAACATCCAAATAAATAACAGTTCATTCAAAATCGTACAGTATGCCGACGATTTCTGCATCTATACAGAAAACAAAAAAATATGAAACCTGTATGCAAAGCCTTAGCAAAGTTTGTGAATCCCTTTTTTCATGGTTCTTAGAAAATGGTCTCAATTTATCTATAGAAAAATCAATATTGTCTATCTTCACAAGATATAACATTTCTACAAATGAAAATATCATTCTGAACGATCAATGTTTTAAGCTTTAAAATCATGTCAAATATCTAGGCCTTATTTTGGATAAGAAGTTAACTTGGAGACAACACATATAGTACATGCTTGATAGATGTAACAAAGGCAGCAAATTTCTCAGAATGATAACTGAAACGTGGTGGGGTTGCAATGTAGAAACATCCTTGTTGTTTTATCGCGCTTATATAAGATCTCTTCTAGATTACGGTGCTACTCTTTACGGTTCCGCCTCCAAGAACCTTTTAAGAAAAATTGACACGTTTCAAAATTCTATTATGAGGGTATGTTTGGGTGCTATGAGATCAACCCCTATACAACCCTTATATGTTGAAGCCGCTGAGCTACCCCTTGAAAATAGAAGAAACTTTTTAAGTGAAAAAAGCCTTCTTAAAATTCTATTAACTAACTCCTAGTTATTTTCAAGTGTCCGACAACTTAACGAGTCAGATCTTACAAACAAATATTGGGAGAAAAAACCTTCCCCGCCTTTATGCATGGCATTACAGAATAATCCTATTTTTTTTTTCAAGAAATTGCACACGGTTGACAGAAGCTTAGACTACTTCTCTTTATTCCACAGAACTGAGGTTATAATACCCACTTATAGTGAGAACACCATTATGAGTAGCAATCTTCTAAGATCTCTACTGCAGGGTTATAGGGAAGTCACAGTAATATACATGGACGCATCAAAAACAACAGAAGGGACCGGATGCGCATACTGTTACAAACGAAGAATTTAAGTATAAACTACCAAATGAATCAATAGCTATACTTGAAGCTCTAGAATATGTTAAAAACACCTGCAATAGACATATTTTAATTCTGTCAGATTGCCTTTTAGTTTTGCAGAATTATAAAAAACATTGAATTGCCCTCAACATTTAGCAACCCCTACATATTTGAAATAAAAGATTTTTTTTTTAGTGGAATTTATGGCTTGGCGAGAACCAATTAGCCAGACTATGTTAGATTGAATCATTAATTTGTGTAAAATGTTTCATAGTATCAGACCCAAGCATGATGTATTCATTTGTTTTGTTAGTAATATAATATAATGTGTAAGATGTTTATAATTTTTTATTTTTTTTTTCCGCGCTAGGGCGTCAACCCGGTTCATCCCCTCGGAGGTTTCAGCCCTCTTTGTGTGCTTTACATTTAGTTTCTTTCGCAGAATTGCTTACAAAATTGGTTAGTAATTTTACAGTTTTAGTTTACAGTTTATGATGTGTTGATGAAGTACATAAAGGATATCATTATTTCCTGAAAAAATAATACAATTTAGGTCTATTGGAAGGTTTATCTTGTAGTGAATTAAGTTTTTATATAGTTTATTAATGTTTACATTATTTATTGGACATTCAAGTAAAACATGTACTAATGTACCCATTTTACCACAACTACACCGTGGATCGTCTGTAATTTTAATTTTGTGCTTATAATAAGGTGTTAGTGCATGATTAGCCCGTACTCGATTTATTGTGGCGACAGAGTATATTCTTTTGACTTTGATCCATCAGTGAATATAGAATCATAGTTCGGCCAGTATTTGTTTTTTGTTTCGTTAAACTTTGTTTGATTGAAACTTGCTACTTCTTGACTTTCAAAATAGTAGGTTCTAATTTCACGTGAAAAAATTTCAGGCGAGTAAATTAGAACCGGGGGGAGTTGGTTGGAATAAAGTATATCTGTAATGTCAGGTATTTCTGAGAAAGTTTCTACTATGAGGGGGGTTTTCTTGAAGTGCCAGTATATATGGGTCAAAACTTGAACTGTTAGTGATTGTATACTATTGAGGTAAGAAGTTTTTTTGGAAATGGTTATTATCATAAATTTTCTGCTCAAAAGTTGTCTTCTTAGTTTAAGAGGAGGTTCCACGGCTTCAGCTTGCATAATATTTATGGGTGTTGACTTAAGATATCCCAGGCAAACTCTTAAGCATTTATTTTGTTGTATCTCGATTTTATTTAGATGTGTATCTGCTGCTGTTCCATAGAGTTGACTTCCATAATCCATTATTGATCGTACCATTGTTTTGTAGAAAAGTAAAGCCGTATTTTTATCTGCTTCCCACTTTGCCCTACAAAATGCTCTTAAAATATTTATAGAATTACTTGTTTTTTTGATGATTTGGTGGATACAGTCCTTCCATAATAGTTTTCTATCTAGATGTAGGCCAAGATATTTTACAGAGTTGCTAATACGGAGTTTATATTTTCCTATTGTTAATGGTCTTTGATAGTTGTTTCTATTTCTAGAGAAAATACATATATTGGTTTTGGACTCGGATATGGAAAGTCCCATGTTGTCTAGGCATTTTTGGATTTCTATAAATTCAGTGTTGATATTTTCTATACATTTGTCCTCTGATTTGTTACTGGTGTAAATAACAACATCATCGGCGTATTGAATAATTTTGGACTTACGTGATATAACATTTTCTATGTCCATTGTGTACAGGCTGTAGAGGATTGGGCTCAAGATGCTACCTTGTGGTAATCCAGATCTACATATTCTTGATTCCGAAACTTCTTTATTTATCTTTAAGGAAATTGATCGACTAGAGTAAGCTGATTTTATGAAGTTGGCAAAGGTGGTTGGTAGACCAATATTGATAAGCTTCTCTTCTAGTATATTTATTTGAACATTATCATATGCTGAAGTGATATCCAAAAATGTAGCCAAAGTGTTGTATTTGTGTGTGAATCCTAGATATGTCATTTAATAGTATCGTTAGGGGTTCTAAGGAAGATCTCTTTCTAAAAGCATATTGTGAGTCAGGTAATATTATTTTCATTTTCTAGCCAATATTTAAGCCTGTTCTTTATCATTCTTTTCATGGTTTTAAATATACACGATGATAAAGCTATGGGTCTATATGAATCTGCATTTCCGTTCTGTTTTCCAGGTTTTTTGATAGGTACTACGATGTATTCTTTCCACATTGGTGGAAAAGGAATCTTTTTTATCCAAATCGAATTGAACAATTCTAACAGGGCTTTCTTATGGCCTAAGGGCATTTTATGCAACATATTGTATGAAATGTTATCCGCCCCGGGAGATTTATTATTTGTTGATTTAATGCATTGTTCGAGTTCCGATAATTGAAATAGTGATTGTAGAAAAGAAGTGTTTCTATTTACGGTAGCTATTTGTTGAGTAATGTTGTTTTCAACCCATGGGGGCGAGATTTTTGTGTGGAATTCGTTTATCCAGTCTTCTTTGGGGTTTATTGGGGGTTTATTTACTTGTTTTCGGTTTTTATATCGGTTTTCTTTGTTCCACAGTTCTTTAATTGGTGTATTTTGATTTAGATTTAGATTAAATAAAAGATCAATTATATCATTTATCATCGACTGGAGTCAACATAAAATTTATTTAGGTCAAAGCACATATTGGTCTCAAACATAATGAATATGCAGATCATTTAGCTAAAATGAGTGTAACAACTGGCTCTACGTTGATATATACTTAATACATCAGATGTTACTACGATTTTCAAAAAAAATCAGCAATTTAGACGGAAAGAGCAATGGAAACATTACTGTTCTACAAACCATAAAAGGTATACCTTTTTACAACCAATTATACCTCTAACAACCTGGTTTCAGAACTTCAAAGCTACCCCTAAATATATTACTACTATAAATCGAATACGCTTTGGACATGCATGCTACCCATACGATTTATTTAAAATAAAAGTCATCGATGATGATAGTTGCAAACATTGTGATAAGCTAAGTGACCTTGATCACATCTTCTTTGAATGTCCTAAATTTATTCAGCATTCAAACTCCCTGTATACAAAATTAACTAAATGCAATACATACGCTCCATATAATATACAGTCCTTGTTAGCCATAGGTTCTGTAACAATATATAATTTAATTATAGAATTTTTGTCAGACACATGCATAGCTTTATAAATCTGATACTCGTTCATGAAAACTTTCATGAGCGTGTATAGAGTTAGACTTGTACCCTTTGTTTATCCTATATGTAACAATACCTTATCCCTGGTCCAGTATTGTTTGTCTGTTAAAATAAATGTATTGACGGACCCCTAGTCGAGAAGCGAGTGTTCTTGTATTTTCCTTCGACGTATTCTTCTATTAATTCTTCGTCTATTTCATTTTAAAGATATCGCTGTGCATTTGTCTGAGAGAAATAATCCTTTGACTATTTACCTGTTATTGATACTTGTCAACTACGTCTGTGTTCTTCTGAAATAGAGAAATAATGTTGGTCACCTATTTCTCCTGGTGTCTGCTGCTGGTGCATCTGCTTCTGCTGATTGATCATTTTTACGAAATTTGTTATTTTTATGAATTATTATTATCAGTATGGCCTCTGGGTTGGATATTTTGCCATTTTCTTTTCTTGGACTGTTGTTAGTAGGCGTTTTATTTTTAAGTCCATAGGAAACTTTCCATCTTTGAAGTTTGCACGCTTCGCAGGTTGGTCACAAATAAGTGCGCATTGTGTATCTCTGAGATTTCCTGTTTATTTTGCACATACTGCGAGGGTGTGACATCTGCTGCTTGTGTTTTGGAATTACCTACAATTACAGTCTTGCATTGGTTTTATCAAAGAATTTTTATTTTCAACTGTCACTTAAAAGTGCATTAATGTGGTTACTTTCTGCATTCACACCTTTCATTTAATTGCCTCGAGCATTATATCTTGATTTCATAGTTTCTACGCTAATTGGATAGATATTCTATTCATCAAGTGCATTCTTTATCTCGTTAGGTGTTTGGTTTAGGTCAGTTTCGTTATGGATACCTAGCCGGTTCTTACTTTGTACTCATCTTTTTCCAGCACTAAAGTTTTTTCTTTTTTCCGTCGCCGATAGCGGCGTGCATATTAGTGTTAATTCACTTCGTTACCTCTACTTGAACATTGATAATTATTTATGGTGATGTTATCCGCTATTTGTTTGCATGCATTTTGATGCATCATAATTTTAAGTAGTTTTGGAAATAATGTTGGCTTTCCTGTGTATTTTTATCTTGATTTACCTTTTACCTAATTTGGCTTTTCTGTAAACCTTTTTTGGACAGTTTAATTCTGCTGTCTCTTTTTTCGTATTTTTAATTGTATTTAGCTCGTTAGTTTTTCGTTCTCTGCTAGTGTGACTTTGTCGTTATCGATGATTGTGATATAGTTTTTAATAAGCTCGTAATATTTTATTTGCACGAAAATTAACCAAACATCCATCTCATGTAACTTGAATCTCATATTGATTTGTTTTCGAGCATTATTTAGGAGGCTTAAGCGTAATATTGGTCGTTTGCTTCCCTGTTCTGTTATCTGGAGTCGATATTGTGAATTGAGTCATTTGAGTGTGATCTTTCGCTTTGAAGTACGGTCATTGTTGTACTATGCTATATATAATTAAGTAGATATGAATTATGCTAGCAAATATTTTTGTTATTATTTATACTGATGGTGCGTTACCAGTCAATATTGTAAACAAGTCAGTAAACTGATATAATAAAATAATTATAGTTATAACATATAATAGGTGCAAGTAATTAATAGCCCTTAGGTACCAAAGCATTGCATTTAGTACATGGGGATCTCTGCGAAAATCTCTGTTTATAACTTGCGCCTAGTCACTGAACAATGTGTTACCTTACTTCGATTTGTTTAGCCCGGAAACAGGATTAGCCCCAAAGTTTTCCCCAAATCACCTGCTATTAGATCGGAATGAGTTATCCCTAGGGGTGCTTCGTCGCTACTACTACTGACATAATGTTCTGCTAGTATTACTGCAGCTGAGTTGTTCCTATTTGGTTGAGGTATTTGTCGTCGCAGTGTTGTTCTTGAGTCCTGCTGAGAAATTGTGGAGTAGAAAAAAGATGGCATGCTCGTTTTAAATGTTCCCTTTTTCGGCTGAATTAGCTTGTTTATATTGTGAAAGGTGTCGAAATAAGCTATGGTGTTTATCTTCCCATGTACAGGTATAATTATGTAATAAAATTGGAAACACAGAAAATAAATCCCTCTCTGTTGGTGTGTAAGGATCGGATTAAGATATTTAACTAATTAGGGTAATGGTAATAATAATAAAGAGGATGTCCATGCATTTGTAAGGGGCTTTATGACTTGCAGAAGTCAGCAAGTGGTAGAGGCAGAGAAAGGAAACTAAAGAAGTTTTTTTTGTGTCTGACAAATACACTGCGGAAAGTTGAGTAGCAAATTTTGAGCTGAGATATTTTGGCTATTCATGTTATTTTGGAGAGCCTCTCATGTATGGTTGGGATGTTAATCATTGATGGTCATGCGTGAAGGGAAACTCTCTTTGTTTGTAATTTACTTTACACAGAATACTCCTTTCAAATGGTAGCAGCCTGTGTAAGGTCTTGGGTTAGTAGAGGGTAGATGTTCGCTCGATACTTAATCAGAAGACCTGTCCGTCCTTCTTCTTGTTCTATTTAGGATTGTCTTGAGAGCTAGACCCCAGTACAGTGTACTGAGGTCAATTTTCATTTTTGATTGTTTTATGTCGTAGCTGATAACTATTGGGTATTTAAAGAGAATGAGTTAGTTATATTTTTTCAGATAAGGTGTTATTCTTCATCTCCTGAGCCATCTATCGACATTGTTCAACTAAGTTCAAGTATACATTTTAATGAAATCTGTCCCGTGATGTTCTTACGAGAGCAGTTTCGTGTAAGTTTTGTGGTGTTATGTTAGTCCATCTGAGGTTATTGTAGTCGTTATTGTAAATAATGTATTATGTTGGTGCAAAAATAAAATCTTGGAACACTCCTGCAGTAAGAATGTTATGTATTTAAGGACAATTCTTTATCCTGGCCTTTATGCTCTTATATGAGATATATGACCAAAGGGGGTTTGACGAAAGGGATGGTAAGATCAATTTCCAATAGTATCTTCAATAGTGCTGCATATTAGATATGATCGACGGCTTTCTAAACATTAAGATAGATGCCTGAAGCAATTGTTTTTACATTTGTTTCGACAAGTTTTTGAGTGATGTTTGTGATGATTTTAATTAGCGCAGTTCTATGGGAGTGACCTTCTCGAAAGCCTTATTTGCAAGTTGAAATGGTCCTTTCTGTGGTAAATTATATGAGTCTACCATGAGCTAAGTAGAGCTATTATCCTATAAGAGTCAAGGTTGGTCAAGTATTTTCGTCAGGGTAACGGTGATGCTCGGCAGAAGGTATTTCACACGTTTTCTTGAGATCTTCTCAGAACCTAGTGCGTTATTGAAAGCACAAAAATGAATTCCATAAAACCACAACGGAGAGTCTGACAAGAAGATACTATTTTTTTCATACTATTACTTGGTTTAGAAGACATTTTTAAGAAATTAAAATGGGAAAACAAGAGTATAAACATCAAAGGATCATACGTATATAAAAGTTTTAATAACAGATAATATACAAGATTGAAATAAAATGTTACAAAAAATCAATAAATTTTTCGAAGCGGTATGCTTAAAAATAAACTACAGTAAAACAAAAATAATAAGCCAGGATCAGACAAATACAACAAAATAAAACCATACAATAGAAAATGTTAAACATTATGTTTACATGAGCCATGTTACCAAACTAGGAAAATCAGATCAGGATGCTGAAATTAAAAAAAGACCACCACTCGCATGGGCTGCTGTAACTATAAGGATGCTCAAATTCCCAAATATCATTAGGTACAAAGAGTTTGTCATATTCAGTACTAACTAATGACGGTCTGGAAGGGGATTTATTAGTACGGGCGTAGTAAACCATCAGAACGTCTGATGAAAGTTTGTATGGGGGATGCGTTTTTTTGGTGGAGACGGGTTACGTGGAAAGTTTAAGTTTTACTGCAGTTGGGGCATTTATATTGTTGAGCTAAGACAGGTAAAAGACTTGTGGTGCTGATCGCAAGTAGCAAATCTAAATTATCTTTAATTACTATTCGGAGACAATATCTTTATACCTTCGATGGTGACGTGGTTTGCTGACATGGTATTTGGACGGTGGTGCGAAGATTCTTACCGACGTAATAGAA
This sequence comes from Diabrotica undecimpunctata, assembly GCF_040954645.1. NCBI lineage: Eukaryota > Metazoa > Arthropoda > Insecta > Coleoptera > Chrysomelidae > Diabrotica > Diabrotica undecimpunctata. The sequence goes on from NC_092807.1 coordinate 84,363,070, forward strand.
GCTGGATTGATGGATGATAGATATGCTATTTTGTTATTATTAAGAAAAAGTGTTCATATTATAGATGTTTGGGCGATGTTCTCCATTTTATTGAACTTGTTTTATTGATACAATTAGGGCGCGTTTCAATCTGAACGAATTTTGGGTACCCAAAAATTACGTTTAAGTTATGGTTTTTCAGAATTGCCCTAGAAAATTTTAGTTGACTTCTCCCTATCCAACTCAAAAACTTATTTTTAAATAAGGTAGTTTCGTATACCTAATTGTTAAAATCAATGCTTTTACTGAATTTTTTATTCGAATTGTTATTAATAGTAAATAGTAAATTGATGCTTTTATAATAAAACCAAAACTCTTTTCAGATGTGTTATTTAGCGGAGCTAATTCACTGGCCTATTGTAGATATCTATTAATATTAGTTGACTATGGTAAGCTGCTTGTTTATTTAAAAAGATAGAAGAAAAGCTCAAGGAAGGCATGTAACGTATGATATTTATGTCAAGTCAAAGGTAAAGAAATTTACGTAAGACTGGTTATTCTTCAATTATTCAAGTTTATCTTCAGGTATAAGCTTCAAGTACATTACATCCAAATGCTTAATATTTATCTTTACGAAAGATGGTTTTAACGAGTGTATAATAAATAGGATTAATATTACAGATAAGCAGCAAAATTTCAAATTTTTGTTTTACTAAATGGTTCTTCGATTCATAATGTATCTATAGCCGTCAAAAAATGTTGGTAGCATGAAATTTACTATTATTATACAGGGTGTTTTTTTAGAGGTATAGAACTTTGAAATGGAAAAAAAAGAAAGATGATTTTTATAAATTGACATGAAATTAACTTTATTCGAAAAATAGTCTTTTGGTATTATAATTTAAATACGATTTTTGACATATGACCGTCATAGCTGGTTCTGACGTAGTCTAATCTGGAGGTCTAATTTTCGATAATTTGGTCTTCCAAGTGGTCAATTATTTCATGCTTATCGGCGTGGACTAGCACCTTCACATATTCTCACATAAAATAGGCTAGCAGTGGTAAATCGCACGATCTTGGAGGGCAATTCACGGTCCGAAACGTGAAACTATGTGGTTACCAAACGTTTTCTTCAATAAATCAATTGTCGCACGAGTTGTGTGACATGTTGCGCCGTCTTATTGAAACGACAGCTCCTGCACATTATGGTTTTTTAATTGAAGAATGAAAATGGCGGCAATCTTGGCTCTATAGTGGTCACCATTGACTGTTCTGGTCAACATCGTTTTTGAAGAAGTACGGTCCAATGATTTCACCAGACTATAAAGCACACCAAACAGTCAGTTTTTCTGGATTTTATGGTTTCTAAACCTACACTTAAGGATTATCTTAAGTCCAAATAGGGCAGTTTTGTTTGTTGACGTAGCCATTCAACCAAAAGTGAGCTTCATCGCTAAACAAAATTTACTTATAAAAATCGGAATTAACGGCAATTTCGTTTTGGACCCACTCACCGAATCTTAGAATCTACACCTTCATAGTTGATGATGTACCATCAATTCTTGCGTGATTGAATTAGTTGGATTTTGTTAGCACGCAAAGCAAGATCTTTCCACAAAATCTTTCATAAAGTGGATGGACACATATCCAACTAAACTACATTCATTTTACAAATTCCCAACTATAAACAAACGCACGTGGAAGCCAAACAGAGTCGTACTGACGTGTATAATATGATTTTTAAAAATATTTACTTCTGAAACTATTTTTGTAAGAATTTCTTGAAATTTAATCATTGTGAGCGCAATTCAATGTTCCATTAAAGAAAAACGTGCTAAAATAAAATATTCATCAACTGAGAGACAGAACAAAGTGAACATTTTGAATAGAGTAGCATTTTCAGAAGTTTATCAAAGACTAAAAACATACCATTTAAATTACTCAGAGTCTGAGGAGCTACATGTGCTGCTGTCTTCGTCTGGATTCATTATTATGGGTTCGATATGATTCTCTATTATATTGTCCAACTTCCACATTTTGGACTTGACTTTTTGTTGAACGTGTCGCACATATTTCTGCCACGTAGTTGGACTAAAATATTATTTATTGCATCATAAAAATATTTTTTATATCTACTAATTTAAAATTAGTGTTTTTGTCTGCTACATAATTTTTTACTTCTGCCCAAATGAGCTTAATCGGATTGAGCTCAGAATGGTATGAGGGCAGCATTAACACTACTTTGTTTTGGCTTTTTGCCATCTCACCAGTAATATATTTATTATATTGTCCCTTATGTTCCTTAACGATAGCCAGCAGTTGCACTTTTAACCTGGAATCCCCAAAAACTATATTGTTTGATTTCAACTTAATTTTTATCAGAAATTCCCATCTCCACAAGACAATTTCGCCCCTTTCCATCAAAATCCTGTTTCGCTGACGACGTTGAAACTTAAAATTTATTTCTTTCAATAATTTAAAAAAAGTAGTTCTTTTAAAGTTAGGCAAAACCGGATCCCCATTAACAACCCTCAGAACTTTGTCTGTTGTGGGTATTTCAATTTGAAAAAAGAATTGATGGATTATTCCTCTTATAGCTACTCTGTCAAACTCATCCAGTGAGTGCTTTACTGGTCTTTTTTTAGGTGAAGTGAGGGTTTGAGAGAATGCCAAAATAGCCTAGGGAAAAATAGTACGTATTGTAATCAAACCAGCATCATCGAAAATATCGGTAAAGTTATGAAACTGCATTCTGTATACTTTTTCAATGCCAGAAATATTCCATTCATCCATCCATATACTTTCAAAATAAGTCAGATTGGATAAACTGACTAATTCTGAGCAACCTTTGTTTCATAGAGTTTTTTCACTGAGTCAATACTTTTCGAGTTATTTGCAAGTGAATATTTTCATTTTTCACCAACAAAAAAACAAGTTTTTTAGAAGGTTTTTCAAATAGCTCAAAAAGTATTTTATCAAAAAAATATTCTTAGGAAAAATATAACTTACAAAATAGCAAAAATAATGGTGTACGTATAAAGCCAGAAGCACATTTGTAGCTAATGAAAAGTAGGTTCTTATTCGTTCAATTCCAAATCGAATATTTCAACGTGAAGGAATAAAAAAACAAGCACTTTCCCCGACTGCGAATTTTCCTCGAAAAGTGCTTAATTTTTTTGATATTCCTCGTTAAAATATTCGATTTCAAATTTGAATTAATTTTCATTAGCTATAACTCTGCTTTTACTGAGTCTAGAGACTTTATATAGGTATAAGTACATCATTTTTTTAACTTTTTTTTAAAAGCTATATTTTTGCTAATATTTTCGATGTTTTTCGATAAAATACTTACTTTTTGAGCTATTTGCGGAAAACCTTCTAAAAACGTGTTTTTTTTATTGAAAAATGATCATATTCACTCGCAAATAACTCAATAAGTATTAACTTTGTATAAAAACTGTATAAAATAAAAGTTACTTAGAATTAGTCAGTTTATTTAATTCTGGACTTATTTTGAACGCATGTTTCTTCACACCCGAGAAGGGGCGAAACTCACCCCCATGGCAAAAGCACACATCGGCACAATATCACTTTTTTTCTTTGACGTTAGCTATGTATTATGCCAAATTTTATGTCAATCTAAGAATTTCTTTAATATTTACAGCAAAAACCGTGAATAAATGGACTAAAAAGGAAATAAAACTTTTCGAAACATCAATAAATGAAAATATTGGTTTCTCTTAACAAATATTTTTTTTGGATACTAAAAGTTCACTACACACTATAAAACTTAATACTAAACACTTAAACTAAACTCTAAAAAATAACACGACCAGTGAATAACTTAACAATAACTATAACATATAACACACAATATATTAACTTAAAAACCAACACGCTACAATTTGAATTTAAATAGACTGACAAGTTTGGACATGTAAAATAAGGATAAGTCTGGCTTAAGGCAATAAATTATATTTAACAGCCTTTTGACGAACGAGAGGGCGAATATCAACACGTTTGTTTGTTTACAGTTAAGAATTTGCTGAACGAATGTACTTTACTGTGCACGATGGCAGATAGATTGATTTGGGTCTTCCTGTATGCTACGCTCTACAGCAGCAACAACTTCTTCTGTACGTACTGTACAATGTATCTGTGGATGCGTATTATCATTTAGAGTAAATGTGGTGCAAAAAGGTTCCATGGTTATTCGAACTACTTGCTCTGAATTTTCAAAATACATTTCATGCTAAACACAAATTATGCTGAAATGCCAAACCAAACTTAACATAAATTACTTGACAGCTGTCAAAATGGTCGACAGTTTAAATAGTGTCACCAACTTAGATTTCTATACCTCTAAAAAAACACCCTTTATATCAATACCTGTTTGGCTATCCAACTTTAGTCCATTTACTCAAAATATTTCTATCATCGTAACTAATTAATTAATATACACTTTATAAACATTAATATAGGATCTTCTAATAAAGTATTTTCTATGTTTAAATTTAAATAAAACAAAGTGATTGTCATTTAACATCGAAATTTGTTTATTGGTTTGAAATGTGTCTCGATGCCATTATATACGGAATATAACATCGTTTATTCGTTTAAATTACACTAATTGTTACCGATGGTATAGATTATTGCTTTCAGGACTTCTCTGGTTTCTTAATTATTCGCAGAAAACTGCAACTTTCGATAAATCCACAAGAAAGTGTCTGGCGGGGTTAAGTCACATGATTTCGGTTGCTAGATCACATCCTCGTGAGATAACCATGACCTCAAATCGCTCGTGCAGAATGTCCAATATAGCATAAACTATGTGGAACGTAGCGCCGTCCTGTTAAAACCACATATTGTTGTCTATGTAATCCAATTCCCACCAACATAAGTTGTTAATCATCGACCTATAGCGCTCGCCGTTGACGTTAATGGCTAAGCCAGCCAAAAAAATATAAACCGATGACGCCTCCGGCACAAAATCTACACGCCATAGTGACTTTTTCGTGATACATTGGACGCTCTTTGATCTAATATGTATATTGGTATCGTCCCAAATTAGACAATTCTGCTTGTTTGTTTTTTTAAATGACCTCATCGCTAAATATGATTTTTGCTTAAAATTATGGTGAGTTTCCAACTCTTCCACACCCATTTAGCAAATACCTGTCGTTTTCTGTGGTCATTTATCTTTAACATCTGGGTTGGTTGAATTTTAAATGGGTGAAAACCTGCAAAATTCGCTAAATTTTATTCTTTAAAAAGCCGAGTTTTATGAGCAAGGTCATATCGACTGCCTTGGATTTTTTTACGGCAAATTTTACATTTAATCGACGTAAGTGTGTTTGTTGTATGTTTATTGAACCTCTAAACTTTAATTTAGTCACCACACTACAAATACTGCTGTCTGTAGGACCATTATGGCGACTGCATATGGGCGAAGCGCGCAGAAGCCAGGGTATCAATTTTGAACAGCGAATTTGACAGATATATCTTTAAAAATATGGCTACTATCAACTGACGGAAGTTTCTATTAAAAAACATTATACACATTAACAACTCATATTGTTTCATCATCATTCTGGCTTTACAACTCTACGTGGGTCCTAGTCTCCTTAAGAATGTCTCTTCAGTCGTCCCTATCTCTATCCATCGCCTTCCTCTGTCAAGCACGTATTTCCATATTTCTCATGTCTTTATCGATGTTATCAAGGAACCTTGTTCTGGGTCTTTCTCTTCTTCTCTGACCAATGGGTCTATCAAAGAGCGTTTTTCTAGCTGGGTCATTTTGTTCCATCCGCATTATATGCGCTATCTACCGCATACGTCCTATTTTAATATGTTTTACGATATCTAGTTCCTGGTATATTCTATAAAGTTCGAAGTTATATCGTCTTCTCTAGGACTCTAAACCATATGTTATTACTGGACTTATTATTATCTTGTGGAGTTTTACTTTTGTATTGCTCGATATGATTGAGAATTTTAGAAGGAGATTGAGCCCAAAATGGCATTTGCTGGTCGTGAAAGTTTTGCGGTTTATCTCCGCGGTAGTAATTTTCAGTATTAAGGAGCGCTCCCAGTTATATAAATTCGTTCACAGCTTCGATGTCGTTTTCTACAACAAGTGGTCGTAGGATTTGTGGTTGCGTGCTTATTTTACTAAACCCATTTTTGTGGCTGATCCTTTTATTGCAATATACGCGTCTCTTTTACAACGTTTTTCGTTCACCCAACAATATGAATATCATCAGCATAGGCAAGAATATGCCCTGATTTATTATATATTGAACTGGTGGTTGTAATTTGTGACATAGGTATTACTTTCTTTTCTTATTTCATAAATACAATTATTGTAGGATTAGAGTTTTGTTACACAGGTCCAAATTATTTATAAAGGTACCACGAAGACGATTTGCTCCCAAACTAGATTTTTTCCACCTAAAGAACAGAGAGGTTTCAAATGAGACCTTCAGACCTTCCTAGTTATAAAAACGCCTGATCCCGATATTTGTGAAGTTTTAGAAAGAGTTGAACTCGGTTGACTTCATAAATAACTGCTGCACTAGCTAATTTTAAAGTAGACTACTGATATGTCAATAAATAAAAAGAATATACAAAAATGCAACAGAAAGTGTAAATCTTCACAACTAATTCATCGATATTTAAAGTTAAATTCGGTGTGCAAAAAGGTAATAATATCTCACAAAAACTGTTGACACTATTGCTAGAGTATATTTAGAAACAATTGAGTAGAGAGTTGCGTAAGTTTTACAAAACATATGCAACTGACAAAAGAGGCAAAAAAATAAGTTTCTATGCCTATAAAATTTATGGAACATATTGACTAAGAGATGAAAATATCTCACCTTTCGACTTACCTAGGTACATATTATTAATATATATATTGGGAAAAATATAGATACTCAAATCCGTCAAATTGAACGGAATTGCCGGACAGACAAAAATCGACGACGAACTAGACAAGGTAAAGATAAACGAAAATTATAGAGTATTTTAATCAAAGGACTAGAAATTGGGATCATTACACAATTACGCACAGTGGAGTAGATCTAACTAAACAGCTTCGCTGTAGTGTAGCTATATTAATAGGTAACAGATGGACACCTAGAAAAGAAAGTTTTTCAAACCAAAATAAAAAGCTAGTAACAAGATTAAAATGTGATAGAAATAATGTCATATCACAATTTATTGGCGTTTACAACTCAGTGAAATGTAAAAAGCTGTTAAACATCTTATATTCTGATGAGATTTTTATAGAGGTTAGAATTGCAATACTTATGCCCAGTCTTCTTCAAACCATTGTTTGAATGTCGCAGTCATATCTCAATTGTTTATAAACATTAAAAAGTAAAATTTGCACAAATTTTGAATAAAAATCTAAACTTTATATTGAAACTTCTTCTTCTTCTTCTTCCTACTTTATAAATAGGCAAAATGCCTGTTTTACTTCGGTTTTTAGCCTCAATTGACGTTGTCTGACCATTTTTTCCTCGGTCGTCCCAATGATCTTCTTCCATTTGACGATTTGTCTCTTGCTATTAGTACTATTCTATTTTCTGTCATTCTTTCTATGTGTTGATTCCATTCCACTTTTATTCTTTTGGTCCAGGCGTTTATTTCCTCTATACCACATCTCGCTCGTATTTCCTCACTTCTTACTCTGTCTCTTAGAGTTTGGTTTGTTATTTTTCGTAAGACTTTCATTTCTGTTGTTTTTAGTAGTCTTTGTGTTTTCGCCGTATCTGCTCTTGTTTCTGCTGTGTACGTCATTATCGGTCTTATTGTTGATTTATATATCCTGGTTTTTGTTTTCGTTGTGAGGTATTTATTTCTCCAGATTGTGTTGTTGAGACATCCTGCTGCTCTGTTTGCCATGTTCACTTGTTTTTGTACTTCTTCTTCCACTTTTCCGTAGTTTGACAGTTTTATTCCCAAGTATTCAGTTTCCATCACTTGTTCTATTATTTTGTTATTTACGACTAGTTCACATCATCTCGGTTCCGCTAATATCACTATCGCTTTAGTTTTCTCTGTTGAGATCTCCATGTTGTATATGAGCGCCGTATCTTCGAATTCTTTAATTATTCTTTGTAGGTCATCTTCATTTTCGGCTGTTATTATGGCGTCGTCGGCGTAGCATATTATCCTTATTTCCTTTTCTCCCATTCTATATCCTCTTCTTTTTTTAACTTTCTTTATGATTTCATCCATTATCAGATTAAATATTAATGGGCTCAGCGAATCTTCTTGTCTAATGCCAGTTTCATATTTGATAGGTTGCGATAGTTTTCCTTTACATCTTACCATAGCTATTCCCTTATTATCATAGTGATATTCCCTTTTCATATAATAAATGTATCGCGTCCCGAATTCTCACGCTATCAAACGCTTTCTTCAAATCTATTAGACACATATATGCTGGTTTGTTGTATTCCAGCGACTTTTCTTTTATTTGTTTTATTACAAAAACTACATCCGTGCATGATCTTCCTGTCCGAAATCCTTGCTATTCCTCTTGCAGAGATATTTGGTCGTTTATTTTTGTCGCTATTATTCTTGTTGTCAATTTGAGTGTTGTATTTAATAGATTTATTGCTCGATAAAATTATTGGGGTCTTTCTTATCTCCTTTTTTGAAGAACATCACCATGATCGCTCTCCTCCATTCATCTGGTATTCTATTCGTGGTGATTATTTTATTAATAAGAAGTTGCAGTTGTTGTACAAGGTGATCACCTCCATATTTTAAGAGTTCATTTGGTATTTGATCTTCTCCTGGTGACTTTTTGTTTTTTAATTTGTTTATTCCTTCTTTCACATCGTTTTGGAAGATTTCGGTCTTTTCCTCAGTTATTATATTTGGCGTTTCTGGTAAAGGTTCTTTGTTTTGTTTTTTAAACATTTCTGTCAAGAAGGCCACCCATGTGTTGTATGTGTTCTATTTCAACTAGTTCTTTCATTTCGCTTCTTTGTTGTCTTATGAAGCGCTATACTTGTTTTTGTTGTCCATAGAAATCCATCTCTAGTCCTTTTGTGAATCTTTCCCAGTAATCTGTTTTTGTTTTTCTTACCATTTGATGAGTTTCAGTTCTTATACTTTTATATTCTTCATATGATTCATTCGTTTTTTCTGACTTATATTTTAGGAAAGCTTTCTTTTTTTGGTGACACTTTGTTTAACCTCTAGTGTAAACCATGGTGTTGTCGTTGACCACTTTTTGTTTATTATTTTCGTTCCAAGTGCTTCTCGGGCAGCATCCAGAATATTTTTTTTAAGTTTTCTCCAGCTAGTCTCTAGCTATATTGAAACTTATAGCTATAAATATATTGCTTTCTAAAGTCACTACACTGAGACTGACTGAGAATGAACGGTATAGCCACTGCTCTAGAGCAGTGGCTATACCGTTCTGAGGAGACCTAAAGAGGTCGAAATACGTATAAGCGGCTGTCGCTGCCCAGTATCGAAACGAAAATCCAATACCGTCATTATGTTTTATTACTTACTTCGTTTGGAGTACCAGAAACTGAATTCACTACGAATTTTGACCAGGATAAACCGCATGTGGAATGCAATTTTAGATTCCCTTGCCGAGTAATTTATCCAGCTGTTTGTTTCGCAAGTTTTAGGAAACACAGTGGTAAAATTTTGAATTCGGTTTCACAAGGTAGAAATCGTTTGATTTCTCTTTTTGTTTATATATATATATATATATATATATATATATATATATATATATATATATATATATATATATATATATATATATATATATATATATATATATATATATATATGAGTTTATGCTTATTATTTTTGTTGGTAAAATCTATATGTGCTGATTTCAGTTCATTTAATTTAATACTCCATTTGTTTGTTCATTATTACACAATAGACAAATTATTTAAATTTTACTTGTAGTATTAATGTAATGGAAGATATTGATATATTCAATGTTCCTGACCTATATTTTGACATATATCACGAGGATGCGAATTTACATCTTGTTAGTTTCAAAGTATTGAAATACTTTATACACGATTGATGTTTTTTATTTATTTTAAAAATTCCAACCCACATAAGCATCTTTTACCAAAACTTTTTCCATAATTCCTTTTTGAACACAATACGTCCAATCCATAATTCCGAAAGTGCATTGTTTAAAAAATACACTTTCAAAAAACTGTGTAAATAAAATCTTTATGGGATTAATATCAACTGGTAAATTCATTGATACAATTCTCAACGATATCTGGTTTTACTAGGGTACGATGACAACTCTTAAATTAAATTTTCCAATATTTACATTTGTGAATTGAACATATTTTGAATAATAACGTCCAAATGATGCATAAAAATAAATTACAATTAGAAAAATTAATGTGAGCAAAACTGTAATAACAATATTCTAAAGATTTCTTAAATTTCTTTACAACAACATATTTTGTTTTACGTAAACACACACGAGTATACCGTTTCTTTCCTTTTATTTCATAATACATACACCGTTTTTACTTAGTAGAAAGTAATAGTGGACATTACTAAGTTTCTGTGTTATAAACAGTTGTTATTAGTTACTACAATGAGTAGTTACTACTACTTAGCTAGAGTATTATAACTATGTGTTGGCGTTTTCAATTGCTAACCTATAGTACCTATTCAAAAGATTGACTTTCTCCTATTTAATCTTGGGGATTTAATTCTACAAACAAAACCAATAATCAGCAATTGGATTTAAACTATTTGTTAATTTTAAAGGATTAAGAGAAAGTAAATTACTGAGATTTGTTATCTCATAGCAGATGACAAACATATTCGATGTTCTGTTACGCAAATAGGTATATATTAATCAATTGATTCTTTACTTTTGTATGTACATTAACATTTAGTATGTTCAAAATAGTTTTAAAAGCAATCTCTTTATAATACTAGTTAAACCAACTGTTACGTATACAAATATGTAATTCACAAATCAATTACATAAGCAGTAGTCGCATACCTATAATTCCACTATTTTCTTTTTAATTCTGGATTTTCCGTTTATCCCTTGACATTCTCATTGAAAAATATTTATTTTTGTCGCTTTTTGCTGATATTGTTTATGTTATTGATAAAAGAATTTTTTTTTTAATTTTCACATAAAACCCTCTCAGAAACACAATAAGTAACGTATAATTACAGTACTAAAAAGCCAAAAAATATTACCTGAATATCATTTTGTTTTTAGTTTCTTAGTAAATAGAAAATAATTTATAAAGAGATATATACAATACACATTAATAGAATTAGAAAAAGCTGAGTCAAAAAAAAACTTATTTTTAAGAAACTCTTTCATGTTATACATAAGAAGTAAAAGTAAAATACAATCGATACTCATTAAAAAAATACAAATAGACCTGCTGAACAAAAATATTGACCATTTTCAACTTTTACAAATAAACCATTAAGAAATACATATATAGGCTAGATTATATAGGCTAGAGTGCACTTGAAAAAACAAAAGGGCTGTCAAAAGAAATTTTGCTTGAATAATCTAGTGAAAAAATGTTATGTGAGTTTTTAATAACCCAACTTTACTCATTTCTTTCTTTTTGTAAGCTTGCCTTTGTTGGTTTTTAGGTGTGTCCCTGTGCTGGATTCGGGGTAAAGGTTAGGCAGGTCTTTCGAAGCTTCGTTTAACACGGTTGTTGTTAGAGATTATTTTGGCTGATTCTTTTTTTGACGTCCTGCTTGCTTTTTACAGACATACATACAGAACATACAGACCCTGGTCCACGTATACTTTAACTGATGTCACATTCCTTATACCAAGTTTTCTTTCTTGACTTATAACATATTTTGCTACTGTATCCAAAAGTGTCTTTAGGTCAAAAAATAAGAACTTTCCATGTTGATTAATTAAAAAGTCTTTTTTACTTTAGCCTCCATAACAACCCTCTGCCAGTCATCAATATCAAACAAGTAATCAACTTTTCTAGCCTTCTTTTCTATTTTACCAAAATCCCCGTCACTAGGCATAAATGTGTGTTCTGGAACAGGAAAAGAATGAATAATTTTATCTAAATTTCCAATATGGACCAAAATGTAATGCAATGTAAATATTACCATGTTTATATTCTGACCGCAACATGAGTTCGAGAAAAATCACAGTTTTTTTATGAAGCACTAAGCTAGATTCAGATAAAATCTTATTAACACAAGACCCTATTTCATTAGATCCTCAAGAAGCTAAATTCTCTAACTACATGCACATTAGTCCTATGTTATTGTTAAAAATATGAAATCCAAGGTTATAAACCCATAGCTGTCTCAAATAAAAAACAGTCTCAGTTGGAAGTTTTGCTAGTGGCATTGCTTGTTGCAAATTATAAGTAATGACACAGTATTTAAAATAAAGATCCTGTGATAATATGTTGGTGTCTGAAAGTAGTTTGTAAGATGAACCTACATCCAGTTGTTTTGAATTCTTACTCAAGTAAGCTCTACAAATTTTCCTAGCAGATGACACTGTTCTGATATAACTTTTGCTAGGATTTTTTTCCTGCTAAAATGACTTGTATAGCGGAAAACTTTAGTATATGTTTCAGTTCAAATTCAGTTTGAGTGTCTGTTATTTTCCTAATGTGATTGCCATCTCGGTGTCGTTTGTCTAAATGTGGTAGTAACAAACTTGATTCTAATATTTGGTTTTGTTCATAGTTATGGTCAGTGTCATCTGAGTGTTGAAGACTTACAAGTCTAGTTTCAATAGGCCTAGGCTTTTTTGCTTAACGAATTACCGAAATACGTTTTTTACTGATAGAAAATGTATCTATAAAAGATTTCAGACACACTCTCACATATTCCCCATCTCCATTTTTTTAAGTAAACATATAACTTAATTTTCTTATACTAGGTGTTTCGTCATTCTCTTGTTTTTATACCCAATTTTATACTTACTACTTTTTATGAACATCAACAAAAATGTACTCTGTAGGTTATAATTTGCTAAGTTATAGAAACTCACAAATAGATTTTCCTTGTCCATATCTGATAAAGTATAATATTTACACAGATACAGCTACTAAGTCATCTTCTTGCTGGCAAAAGTTTATTGGTTTTTACCAGCACTACACTAACAAAACTATCTTCATCAGAACTTGACATTTTAAGGTTACTGACCGGCACTGCCTACTAACACAACAAGCAAGCAAGCAATTTAATTGAACCCAGCCTATGAGAAATGTTCACCCAGGTAGTACGATCGGGTGTAAAAATTCATTGGAGCAAGGTGTGTTAACTCGAGTAAAAACAGGAGTCACCCCACCGTGGTCCAATGCTCTAGACCATCCCTTTCCCCCCTATAGCACTCTGATGCGCTATAGAGGCACAACAATCAGCCAAATGCTCTTCATGTATAGGTCCTTTGTAATAGAACCCCAACATGGTTTCCTAACCGAATGCAAAAACTCAGGACAGCGCATCTCCGCTATATTACTGTTATCTTACTGTGGCTTATCCGCGAACTAAAATTGCTTATTTGGGCCTTAAGTCTCTGCTCTGAGTCCCGGCTCAGTTCGGCGACTTGGTGCTCAAGGGGTTGGGCCCTACGTGCCCAGGTTTTGGGGTTTTTGTTAATTTTTTTTTGGTAGCCGAAGCCGGTTTTTGTTAGTATTTTTTTGATTTTTTTGGTGGCCGAGGCCGGTTTTTTGTTTTTTTTTTGTGGTTTTTTTTGTAGGTGACCTGTGGACAAAAATCATAATTAGTATATAGTCTACATCATAATAAAGAAAATATATAAAATATTATACGATACCACAATATAGACTGTATCCTTGTGTGGGCAGCTGGGCTCACTGTGTACGAGGCGATATGCGATATTCTGGGTGATTTGAGCTACGAACTATCTTCCTTGTGTGAGTGTTTATGATTTTGGAGTTTCTTTTCACTCTGGGGTTTTGAATGGTTACGTTTCCCTCTGGGGGGTTTTTATTTCTCTCTCTGGTTTTCTTTTAGTCGACTATCTGTTGTTTAGGTCTTTTGTGCTTCCTTCTGTGGAAAGCGTCATACCTCATTATCTCTCGTAGAATGTGGCTGGGGTGGTTCTCTAATTCTGCGAACTTTATCCTGGCCTTTTCTTTTATTGTGTCAGTCACTCTGATTTGCTGTAATTCTCTGAAAAGGAATCTTTCAGCTACGTATCTTGGTACATTTACCGCTTCTCTCAGGCTTTTGTTGTGTTGTGCCTGTATTTTCTTTTTGGTCGTGTTGCATATATGTCTCCATGCAAGTGACGTGTAGGTCAGTATAGGAAGGACTATACTGTTTATTAATCTTATTTTGGTTTTGATGCGAAGTTTGCTTTTCCTTCCTGCTAGGCCTCTTATTGCGGCTCTTGCCATATTTGCGTTTTGTATTGTGGCTTCTACATGTTTGTTAAAAGTTAATCCTTTATCCATTATTCAACCGAGGTATTTTGCTTCGCTTTTCGACTCGATGGGATTGTCTTGCACAGTTACCTGTTCTTCCGGTTGTTCTCGCCTCTTTTTAAAAAGTACGGCTTGCGTCTTGTCTGAGTATATTGCAATTTTCCACTTTAGACTCCATTCTTCTATGTCGTCTAATGCTGTCTGTAGGTTGGTGACTGCTATGTCTACATTTCTGTGTTTAGCCGCTATCGCTGTGTCGTCGGCATAAAGACTTAATAGTGTACCTGGTGTTCTAGGTATGTCTGCTGTGTATATTGTGTACAGCAAAGGTGACAGTACCGCTCCCTGTGGCACTCCGGCCTCCGGGTTCCCGAGTTCGGACAGGACTTGTCCTATCCGGACTCTGAAACTACGGTTGCCCAAGTACGAAGATTTTAGTCTTGTCATTGCTCCGCTGTACCCGTATCCTCTCATTTTGTATAATAGTCCCTTATGCCAGACTTTGTCGAATGCTTTGCTTACATCCAGGAATGCAGCTCCTGTGTATTTTTTATCGTTGAATCCAGCTGCTATGTACTCTGTTAGTCTTAGTACTTGTAGCTCGCTGGAGTGTTCTGATCTGAAGCCGAATTGGGCTTCAGGTATGATGTTTAGTCTGTCTGTTTCAGCTTGGAGTCTGATGAGTATCACTCTTTCCACTATTTTGCTGATTGCTGGTAGTAAGCTTATTGGCCTGTAGTTTTGTGGGAATGTGCTGTTTTTTCCGGGCTTTGGTAGCATTATGACATGGGCCTCTTTTCATCTATTTGGGAATTTTTTAAAACCTTAGCATTGCGCTTATGATGTTTGTTAGGTATACGATGGCTTTCGCTGGTAAGTATTTTAGAGCTCTATTCGTGATCTGGTCTGGACCGGGAGCCTTTTTTGGTGAGCTGTTCTTGATTAGCTCGTTTATCTCCTCCGGTGATGTTGGAGGGATAATTTCGTTTGGGTTTTCCGGTCTTTCTCTTTGTCTTTCGACTTCTTCTATGAAGTCGATGTCTTCGTCTGGGTGGTAATTTTATGTACACTCTCTCTCGAGAGTACTCCTCATTACCTCTGCTTTTTCCTCTGTACTGTATACTATGCCATTTTCTCCGTGTAATGGGGGGGTTGGTTTTCTGTCACTTCTTAGGATTTTTTGCAGTTTCCAAATATTTTGCATATTTGGCCCTTGTTCTTCCATGTCCCTTATGTGGTTTTCCCAGTTTTCACTACGGTGTTGTTGTAGTGCTGTTTTGACCTCTCTATTTAGTCGATTTTTGTCTGCCTGGTTTCTTGTTCTTCTTGCTATCTGTTTAGCTCTGTTCTTTTCCCTTATCAAGTCTTTTATTACTTGTGGTATATCCTTGAATCTGCCCGTTTGCATTTCTACTTCCTGTTCAGTAGTGCTATTCCTGATTGCTTGTTGAATGATGTTTTCCAACTCTAGGACCCTGTCTTCTATTTCTCGTGGATTGTCTATCACTGGGACAGTGTTTATTAAAGTGTTCACGAGTCTCTTGAAGTTTGTCCACTTTGTTTTCTTTTTAAACCTTTTGATTGTACTTTCTTCCTCCCACGTTCCTAGTTCTAATAGGATGGGGTTGTGGTCGGTTGTACCTTCGTTTAATGTTAGAATTTCTGTTTGTAGTCCTAGGTTTTTAGCAACTACTATGGAATATGTGTTGGAAGTGCGTTTCCTGGGTAATGTGTTGGGTCTGTGGGGCCCATTGCCATAACGTCTTCCTTGTTTTCTATATACGTGTTTAGTAGTCTTCCATTTCTGTTCGTAGCTCTGTCATTCCAGTTAGGGGATCTTGCGTTTAGGTCTCCTATTATAATTGAGGGTTCGTCGTTTAGGAACGTGTTTAGATCATCGTCGATCAGCAAATCTTGCGGTCTTACATAGGCGGAGGTAATTCTGACTTCTCCTTGCCTCATTTCTAATCTTATTGTTGTTGCTTGCATGTTTACTAGTTGTGGTGTTGGTAATCTAGTATGTTTTATGCCTTTTTTCACGAGTATTGCTGTGCCGCCTGCTCTCGCTGTGTTATCGTTCCTGTATACGTCGTATCCTGGGAATTTGATATTAACGTTGTTCGTAAGTTTGGTTTCTTGAATGGCTACGACGTCCATTTCATATCTATTGACCAGTTCGTCCAGAATATTCTGGTTGGTCCTTAAACCTCCTGGATTCCAGGAGCCTATCCTCAAGTATCCCCTATTTGTTTGCACTAGTTCAGTGCCAACTTGAAGTCCGCTATCGCCTCGTTTACGACCCTAGTAAGTAATTCCTTTACGGAATTTACTAGGCCGTCCTAGTGTTGTCTGGAGATGAGGATGGTCTTTTTATGCTCCTGAGGTTTCGCTGCCTGGGCGTAAGATATCCCTGTAGGTGCGGTTTGTGGCCTGCTCTGGGTGACTGGCCTTTGTCGTTGGGGTTGTTATTGTCTGCCCCAGGTTGGACATCTGGGACATCCTCTGAAGTTGGCCGAGTGTTGGCCTTTGCAGTTGGCACATTTTGCCTTCTGCTCTTTTGGCATCGTGCAGCTCCTCGTCTTATGTTCCTCGCCACACTTTACACATCGAGGTGCTTTGAAGCACGCTCTCTGCGCATGGTGGTATCCTTGACAATTGAAACATTATGTGGGCCCTGTTGCTTTTTTAAGGTCTTCAATTCTAACTTTCATGTGCATCAGGTTAGTGATGCCCTTAAGTTTCTCAACGTCCTCTCTTTCCACCGTCATGACGAACATGGGTAGGCTTCTTTTGTCGATCTTCCTTGAAATCATGTTTTTGACCGACAATACATTGATATTGTGGTCTTCCAGTATCTCGTCGTGTATGTGCTTTGAGCATGTTGAAGCGGGTAGCCCTCTTAAAACCATCCTTGGCTTTATGTCTTCTTCCAGTGGAAATGCTATCCACTGGATTTTCGTGTCTTCATTGAATTTTTCTATTATCTTTACCATCTTTCGGTAATCCTCTGGGCTTTTGGCTTGTATGAGTGTTTCTCTGCTGCTTCTTGATAATTTATTGCTGGTGATCACCTGCTCTTTTTGAGCGATGTTTAATATGGCCCCTGTGTAATTGACACTCTGTAATTTAATTACAGGTGGCTTTGGTACCCAAGTTTTCTTGGGTACTTCTTCTATGTCCATCTGGGTTGGGGTTGATCCCCCCTTAGAGCGAGGCTCCCCCCTGGAGCCTCGCTCTAAGGGGGGATCTAAGCAAGGATACGATGCAATGGTCACCGTAATGAACGCACCCTAAGGAGATCGTATTAATAAAATTACCTCTAAAATAATCAAGTGCTTTCCATATGATCGAAATGTTTTTTTTATGAATATTTATCACTTTCGGGACACTTATTTAAATATTTTGTAATCATATTTTAATTGCTATAGTTAAATTTTATTTAATTTTATTGAAAATCGAAGTTTTCTAATTATTGGCACTCGTATGACATTCATTGGCACCATATATTTTCCAATTATTGGCAATAATTATTTTGTGAAAAATACATAGATACCTAGGTAGCTACCTAGGTAATTTTAAACGTTCACTTACACAATTAAAACAAAACATCAAAATAAAAAAAATATATTTTAATTCAGATTTTTTTTAAATTGTGGTAAAAACCAACTAAAAAATCATTCTAAGTAAACAACTAAAGTAAAAGAAATCTTATATTGTGTTTACATTGATATTCTTAGGATTTTTCTTAGCAAAGCATGTGCTACAAATAAATTTTTCTTTATATACTTTGTATTTAGTTAAGCAGCTAATATGATAAGTCCTAGTGCAGTTCTGACATTTTATTCCTATCTGTGTCCTGTAAATATTGTGCGTACAAATAAAATATAGACCTCGCGGAACAATCGTATTGTTTTCTGGTAAAGATTGTGGTGACGGCCGGTCTGGCCTTTCTTGAAAAAGATTTTTTATATGGGAGACTTTAGTTTTTAAATTTGGAGTAACAGCGTCTGATACTTGCGATCTGCGAAAATTTAGGTCTGTTGAATTTTGTAAGTCATGGTTATTGTTGCTAGTACCACAGCTTCTAGAAGGACTGCAACCAGATTTGGCATTGAGACCAAACGTTTTATGAGGTGTGACCGACTTATTTAAAGAATGGTTATGAACATCTTTACTATTTGCCTTATTTTTAAGGTTTTTAGGGTTTCTTCTTTTGAAATATCTCTTTATCCTTCTTTACCTGTTGCTTCTTCAATCTTCTTTGTTTATTCTCTGCTTTGTTTTTTTTTCTTTAATTCTTTCCTTTTGTTCCAATTGCCTTTTATAAATCGTTGACGTAAGCACGAATGAAGTTTTCTCAGTTTGTCGTTTACCCGTTTTTCTGGGGTTTTCGGATAGATCAAAAATGTATTAATTAATTAGGATATTTAATTGTTGTTTTCGTTTTTATTATTCTCTTTCTTCTTCTTGATGTGCCTATCCGTGCCTATATTATCTCCGTTTAAAAATATTTTATTGTTGTAATGTAGTACGCTATCATTTTGATCTTCTATTTGTATCTCTATTGTATGGTTATCTGTATCAGATTCCGGGTCAGATTTAAAATAAGTTTTCAATTTTTGTAATAATAGAAAATTTTCACAGCTTTCATGATCTCCAGTAAATAAGGCGCCAAAATCATCAAGTTCTAATGACTTATTTATTCCAACTATTTCAATAAACTTTGATAAGTTAAAACCCTATTACTATCAGTCTTACGCTCCTCAGTATTACGCAACATTGGAACCGGTTATTTTTGGGTAGTTTTTGCCTGAACATTTGTCATAGTCGATTGAATTTGGATTCCACGGATATAATCCACAAGCTTTAAATCCGCTAGAGGCAACTTCAGGCTTTAAAGAATATACAACTTCTTTAAGGATTTATGCAAAATGTGCTTTGGAAAATTTACAAAATAAATTTTTACGACGCCAATCTAACAGCGATTTTTTCCACATTGCCTTAAGTGGTCTAAAGTTCAAGACATCTGCAGGCTGTAATCTCCTGGTAGAGTTAGGGTAAAGAGCTATAAGAACAATACCAAGCTTTGTACAAAGAGTACTGTGTTGATAGCTAAGATGAGTTGCACGGCCGTCCACAAAGAGAATGACAGGAAATTCAACATTTTTCTTTTTTAAATATGGATGAAATACATTTTGTATATAATCTATAAAAATTTCTGTATTCATCCAGCCGTTATCGCTTAATCCGATTTCCCATGTGTCTGGAATACTATTAACAACTGCTTTTGACAGACGCTTGTTTGGGTAAATTATTAAAGCTGGAGTGGTATCGCCTTCTTCTCTTTACCATTCCCCACATCAGTTAATGCTTTTTGAAGCAATTCTTCAGTGTATGTTTTTGTATATTTTGCATGTTTCTTTACTTTTGACATCTAGAATAGTAAAAAAAAAATAGTTTGACTAGTCAATGATATATTATTTTTTTACGCACAATTATCATCAATCTAGAATTCAAAAGAGGCGGTAATTAACGTTTACCGTTGGAGTGCCAATATTAGGAATAACAAAAATAACTCCAATTCTATATATCGGCACCTATACCAATAATTAGATTATGTTAAATTGTGCTTTTCAAATGTTGGCACCCTCTAAATTGGCGCGAATTGACATTTTTATTAAGATAAAATAATTCAACCAATAAGGTCCGTAAATGTGTGTAAAAATTTGTGTTGTATATTACAAAAATGAACCTGATTCACAAAGCAGTTTAACATTGCACTAACCTTACGAAAAACTTAAAATCTTACCTTGTTTGGTACAGTCACCACAACATTAATATAAAACACAAGCCACACTGATTTCAACAAGCACGAGTAGTCGTTTAGTACCAAGGGAAATGTTGCCAGATTTGAAATATGTATAATTTTTTCAGATAATTGACTTGGTTGTTTTATCCTACACGTTAATCATTATATATTGATTATTTTACATACTTCTTATTGCTTTCACTATGAATATTAGGTACCATGATTTTCCATAATTCCAAATAGTTTCCGTTTTCCTATCTGGTTGGAGAATTTGTCAAAATCTATAAATATAATAAATATGTATTTCTGTATAAAATTCTTATCGTTTTGTAAATATTTATTTCATATAAAATATAAAATCATTGTACTTACTAATAAGATCTATCTTTTCAAAAACCATGTTCTTTTTTCCTATATTGCATATTTTAATGCATTATATTTTAATCTATTGCTACCTACCCATTTTAGAATATATTGTATACAGTATGATGTATATTTTAAAAACTTCTTAAAACATATCAATTTAAATTTTTGAATGGCCGTCAATTCTTCTATATATGTGTTGCACATTACCTCATTACTGTTCTTGTAGTGACGTAATCGACGATTGTTTTAAATACAAACGGAGGTCACAGGATCCCTCATTTGGAAGGTTATGTAACCTTTCCGGCCTTTTCTACATTTGTAAAGATACAATTATTTGAATATTTATTTCTACAGGGTTAACCATAACTGTTTAATTAAAATTAATACAATTAAATTATAATGAATATTTAGTAAAATGTAATCAAATGTAATCAAATTATAAGAAATATTAAAATTGATGACCTTCATCATCATCATCAGTAGCTCGACAACCCTTTCTGAGTCCTGGCTTGTTCTAGGATTTTCCGCCATTTTGTTTTGTTCCTTGCTTTGTTTTTCTGGTTCGTAATTTTAAGTGTTTTCAGATGTTGTTCCACTTGTTCCATGTATCTAAGATTGATGATCTTCAGCAATGATAAAATAAGAAAGACGGGCAGTAAATTATTTTCTAACGTTTTCGATAACTATAGGAGTTATTTGTGAAATTTTTTCGGAAACATTATTCAGTCTACTTTAATTCACTTTTCAGTTGAAATAGCTAATTCAGCTGAGGTATTAGATAATCCTGAAGAAATTCCTGAATCCTGAAGAAAAAAAATATGGCCCTATAAAATGATTGTTTAATGCGGGCCCAAAACATTGACACCCCTGTAGAATGGACTAATGAGGCAAAATACCTCGGAGTCATACTAGACAGAAAGCTCACATTTACTCAGCATGTAAAGCAAACAGTCAACAAAACAAAAGCGCTAAGAAGTCATCTCTCTTCGTTGATAGGCAACAAGAGCAAACTTCGCTTTAAAACAAAAATGAGAGTAGCTAAGAGCATAATACTACCCTCACTAACATATGCATCTGCCGCATGGGGATACACATGCATGAGCAATCGGAAAAAGATTTAAACAGTACAAAACTGGATGATCAGAGAAGCTCTAAATGTACTTAGGTATGTCCCACTAGAGACTCTGGTCAGAAAAGAATATTAAGGACAATGGACGAAAAAGCATACATTTTTAATGGACTCAGGAACCACACCAACAGAATACTAAGAGAGTTGACGGACTACAATGTAAACACAATAACTGATCACAGACGGCCGAAACAACAACTAAGTGGATATAGGGAAGAAGAATAAATGAAGAAATGAGATAGCCACAGAGTAGCTGAAAGAGTGGGTTTAGACAGTGACCACCAAAAAAAATGGGGCAGAGTTGCTGCAACCAACCAAGAGATGGTTGGTTGAATGAGTTTGGATGGTTGTTGCAGCTCAGTCACAGTCTGGCGAGACTAAAACGATAGTCTATAAGAACAATATACACCGGGGTGTGTGAGGACAATATACACCTGGGAATGCACACCGCAATACACGCACACATAGTAGTAGTTTAGATTAGATAAAAAAACACAACCCAAAAAAAAGGTATACACGGGGTGTGTGAGAGCAGTATTCACTTGGGAATGCACACCCCATAGTTAAGTTAGATTTAGTAGTAATTAAGTAAAAAAACAAAAAAAACTCACTATCTAAGCAAAACTAAAGCCTTATCGAACCGAGAACATCAAGCGATTACTGTATCCTATGACATAACTAATAAATGCATAAATATAAAAGATCCGTCAGACCTTTTATAACAGTCGCATAGGCTTAGGCCCTCC
The DNA here is from genome assembly GCF_040954645.1 of Diabrotica undecimpunctata. Taxonomy (NCBI): domain Eukaryota; kingdom Metazoa; phylum Arthropoda; class Insecta; order Coleoptera; family Chrysomelidae; genus Diabrotica; species Diabrotica undecimpunctata. The sequence continues at coordinate 84,385,540 of NC_092807.1, forward strand.
AGGCAGATCGTATGTAGATCTTAACGTGAATTCTGAGCACCGAGATCATGTGCGGCATACTTGGGCTCGGTGGCCAGACCTTACTCGAACACCCAGCCGGCGAGGAGAACAAAATGTATTTGCCAAATCGACGACTGAGTGGACGAGCACACACTTTCTTTTGGACAGAGAGTCATCAGCCTAAGCTGGTGGCTCTCTGTTCGGAACACACATTTTTTTCTTTTTTTAGGGACACCAGTCCCGATGTTAAGTAAGATTAACGTATATAGAGTCAGTAAAGTAAATAGGGAGAAAAGCCGATATGTGTGCTACGCCTATAGTTAGGTGGCTTAACCACAGTCAATAAAAGCAGAGGGTGTCCCATTACGCAGGACACCCAAAGTAAATTTCAGATCATAAGCCTCCTCACGTAAGTCACACTATGAGGAGGGGTGGAGGAAAAGCCTGGGGGTCAGATAGGTACCACTTCAATAGCGAAGTGTGACCGGTTTGATCTTCGGACATGTGGATCCCACTTTATGGTGGTATACACATGTTCCTAGGGGCAGGGTGTGTATGTGTGTGTACCCAAAACATTTACTTTCTCAGGATATAGTGTCTTATATTCTTTCATTCAACGTTGATTTTTACTTACACAGTATATGTCTAGGGATTTACGTAACCGTTTAGCATAAAAGCCACGTTATAGGAAAAAAGTACCTTTTCTATGAAACTCTTATCTCTGTTACATCGTTCAATAATGGTTTTGCATAATTAGATTCTTCTATCAAAGTCTTTTTCTAACAGCTATTGGACCAGATCTACTTTATACGTATGTCACTTCCATTTTTAGCACTCTAATAACAGTATATTGGTGGATTATTATTTAGTGCATCCTGCCTCGAATATGGATTTTCTTTAATCGCCAGTATAACGTCTCTTGGCAGTTTCTTGGCTTCTGGTATTAGCTTTTTACCACTTCTGGTTTTTAGATATAGAGACATGTAACATGGCCCGTTTCTCGAAATTTTTTTAGAATTCTGCTAATTGTTGTTTGAGAAAGCGGTTCGTGATTGGGGTATTTAGCATTAAATAAGCTATGAACTTCCGCCTGAGTCCTTACTTATATTAAAATCTCAATTAGTTCTGTTTCTGTAAGTTTTATTTTTATTAATGCTGTTATAAATGTAAGCAAAAAACTCAGTACAGTAAAAATTTAACGTTTATTAGTTGATAAATTATTGACGATAATGACAAACAAGTCAATAACAATACTAATTTTTAAATATTTTTGTAAAAATAACTTTAAATAAATACTTCAATAATACTTCATTAATTAATTTCAGATTAGAATATAGCATTCTTATCAATCAATGTGTTTATTTTTTGACGGCGGTGGCGGTCCTTAGTGTAATTTAGTTCAGTGAATGAGTATTTATTACAATTCAATGAGGAGACCTTTTTAAATGAGATGTCTCGTGACATCGGTTTGTTTTTAAAAAATCGTCGATTACGTAATTACGCCGACACTGACACTGACTACGTAATGTCCAATACATATAACAATTGATAATCATTTAAAAATTAAATTTTATTAATATTAATGCGGTGCAATTTAAAACAAACTGGCACAATGTCTTTCTTCTGTTAAATGTCTCCACGAAAATAACTTGAATATCAATTTAAACGGCATTAGGTATCAATAATCCAGTTTAAATGATTTTAAAATAAAATTTTAAACTGTGATGTTTAAAAATGTGTCCCTACGCGAGAGATGCATATGTAAGTATCGGTAGAATTATACTATTTATTAGCCTTATTTTACTTGCCTTGTTTTAATCCTTAATTTACTTTATCTACCTGCAAGTCCTCCTATTGACACTTTTGTCATGTTGACTCTTTGTATTGTGACGTCTACGTGCTTTTTGAAAGTTAAGTCTATGTCCATAGTGACTCCTAGGTATTTTACTTCGCTTTTTCACTCATTGGGGTTGTTTTGCACTCTTAGTTGGTCCTCTGGCTCTTCACGTCTCTTTTTGAAGAGTACCGCTTGCGTTTCTTTGAAGTTTAAGGCGATTTTCTATTTTATACTTCATTTTTCGATGTCGTCTAACTCTGTTTGCAGGTTGTTTACTGCCATCATTCTGCTATGTCTACATTTTGGTGTTTGGACGCGATCTCAATGTCATCGGCATAAAGGCTTACTAGAGTTACTGGTGTTCTTGGAACGTCGGCGGTATACATTGTGTACAGTAATGGTGACCGATCCGCTCCTTGTGGCAATCCAGCCTCCGGGGTTCCGAGTTTGGACAGAATGGATCCATATTGATGTTTAAAAAAATTGGAGAAGCAATAAATTTCTTAGCTATAACGTCATTTTAATTTTTTTAATCTCTTGTAATAGGTTCTGTATACTGTTGTCACTGTGACTTAAATGCAAACAGTAATCACATTTTAAAGTTATAGATATCTGCATATATCTCTGGATTTATTCAATAACCTAGTTACTTATTTGTTATGAATACTTCTACAAGCCAGGGTTTTCATAATGTTATCCTTGCAAATTTTAGCTCTAGTGTAAAAAAAACAGCAGTATGCGATACAAAATTAATAATTGTAACTTAAATTAATATATAAAATATTTTTTTTATTGGTACCCCATTTTGCTTATTTAAAGTACGCCGTAGCGTATTTAAATTCAACTTTCAAAAACGCGCGTGTTTTATAGTTACTATGGCAACATCAACAGTTTTAAATATTTATCTGACCTGACAAGAGTACATACCTTGTAACGTCAAATAAAACAGATATTTTAAAAGCTTTATTCAAATATTTGGAAATCATAATCTTTTAAATGAATGTAAAAAGTACAGTTGGTATTGTTTGAAATATTTATACTTCCGTTTTTTAAACCAGATGAAATGCTGTTCAAATTAATACTACCGACATTCTCGGAAGCCCATGGGGTAGTACTTCCAGGAATGGCACTCCCAATAACGTTTGAAACATTCTTCTCATTTTTCTTTTTAGCAATATACAACCATAATACCAATTAATCTGATGTGACAGATTGAAAATTAATTTTTGTTTTTCTCATTTCTATAATAACGAAAGGTATATTGATGTACATCACAAATTCAACCATTTTACATTATTAGCTCTTATTTCAATTTTTTGTAGTAATTATACATGATTTTAAAGTGTACCAATAAAAAAATAGCGCAAAGTATTCGTGGATAACTGGTCTTTAAAACAATTGCTCTATTTCGAGCACGAAAGCGCAGTCCGAGTGTTTTAAAGACCTCAATATCCACTTATACTTTAATATACTATTTTATTTCTTGAAAAAAAAAACATTGACAAAAAATCTTGATTTTTTAATATGAATAAAATCCACTGATATGGTTGTGTATACATATTTTAAATGTAATTAAAAGGAAAATACCGAATCTCTCAAAAGAGCTCTCTGGTATAACTTTTGTAAAGATCTTAAACCTCAAAAAAAATAAATTACCTAAAAATGACAGCGAAAAATATTATTATCACAATGAGCTCTTTCTTGAAATCCTAACAGAATAGAATAGACAACCCTAAATCATATTATTATATTACGGAAAAAAAGAAAAACAGCAATTAAAATCGTTAAATGTAAGTTTGAATGCAAGAGCCTAAAAGTAAGTATGGGTTAATTTTTTAATAATATCGAAAAACAAATCTTTTACTAGCCAGATGATCATTCAGCTAGGCGCAGAACATCGAGTCAAGACATGGTCGATCAAAAGGACTCGTTGAAATGAAATATGGGAGAATTAAAGATATACAGTACAATATGGAGCACGAAAGATCGTGGTTACTTTTTTCTAAGAAAATTAGCAAAAAACATGGCAAAAAAGTTTACGCCATGGCATGAACAGATTCATTAAGTGAACATAAGTTTTAAAAATAACAATTTTGAAAAATGAAATTACGGATTATTTTAAAGTAACGAGTGCTTTAATGATGCTGATATTGTCAATATCTATACGTTTTATTCATAGATTTCATATCGGTTTATTCATGGAGATCATTAACGTACATATATATTGATAATCTGAGCGTCTCATATCACTCTTTACTTTTAAATAATCCGTAATTTCATTTTTCTAAATTCTTATTCATTCATTTTTTGGGGGAAATTCCCCGGGTCAGTATTTCTCCTTTTCTCATGTTTATTTAATTAAATGTACTACTAATATTCTGTTGTGGTTTATTCAATGATTTTCTAAATTCAGTTACATTCAAGTTTTATTCCGGTTTAAACTTGATAAAAAAAAACACGCTCAATTAGATCATAAAAGTTTAAATTCAATAGGTTTATGGCGAGACAGATTTATAACAAAATAAAAAATCAGTTTATTAATCCGTCTAATGCGAAACCCGAAAAATCAAATTGTTATTCAATACGATTCTCAAAAAATTTTAAAGATCCGACAGTGTTACCACAAAAATATTTTATATTTTAATTAGGCCAGTACATATGGTATAATAATCATCAAGGAAGACATAATGAAATACATCTTTTCTTCTGCAATATTTGTTTGCGGTAAGTTTGGAAAAGGAGCCCTTCAAATACATTTGCCATAAAAACTATAACTATGGAATTAACATTTAACTACTAATAGACCATTTAAATTTTTCAAAATATAATTAGCCTAACCCAAACTCTAATTTCGATAAAAAATCAAATTTTATGAATTTGTTGCGCATACTTTAACCAGAAAGGAAAATACCAACTAATATTTATATCTTACCAGAGCATTATAACGGACAAAATTATTGTTACAGCATGGGAATGATTTTTTTCCAACATGAATGTGTCTTTTATATATGAATATATAATAACGGATTGATTACGGCTGTCGCCGCTTCTCCGCCCCCAATTTCCATCTTTTTCTGTCATATGCAGTTGCCTCTTCCAAGTCTCTTGCCGCCATTGCTTTATCAATATCGTTGCGCCAACTTCTGCGTGGTCGTCATCTCTTTCTTCTTTCAGGAGGGATCCATTCCAGTACTCTTCTAGGCCATCTGTACTCTGGCATTCTTTTAACATGTCCGAACCAGATTAATTGTTTTCTTTATGTATCTTTTATAAAATCGAAAATAGAAGAAACAAAAATCTATTTAAATCTGGATAAATAACAACTAAAATATTTTATTACAATCTATAGGGATGGATCCAAAACTATAGATGGTGTGATATCTGTCATTAGTGTAAAAAACGAAACCAACTGGTCGACACTAAATGTAGTAATTATACAGCTAAGTTGTGTTTTATTGTTAGGAATATCAAATTATTACATGATACGTTCCTAGCATGTGTTTCAGTACAGCAGTTTAAAAGAATACACATATCTGCACGGACCTACTTGACATTCACTCAATTACGAACTTGAGCGCTGAGTTATGGTTTATAAAAATTTAAAAAACTCTGGAACGCATGTAAAAATCCAATATAAATGGGGGTTGGTATGAATTTCAGCTATCTGAAGCATCGTTTGGACAACCATTTTCCTCCAGTACCCTGCAACTTACAGATACGATAATGTTAAAACTTACGATTGGGAGGCACAATAGTCGCAGAAAAAATGACACTTTAGGATGAGCCATTTTTGTAGTGCGGTTGTCAGATGATTTGCGCATTGACCATAATGTAGTTGTTTATCTATGTAACAAATTTTTAGCTGATAGTATATGTTATGTTCTAAATTGATGTACCATAAGACCACTTGTTTCATAATTTTATACATTTATAGAACGGTCTCTATTAACCATTGGGACGCGTTTTATCGAGAATAAAAATTTCACTAACTTGTTTATATTGCTTGGAGTTTTGAATGGAGATCTAAAAGTATTTTTAAAATTCTGAAATGCAACAAGAAACCAATTAAGGAGAAAACTAAACTCCCTCATTATTTATAACAAAAATGGACATAATATTGAATAGCACAAGAAATCGAACAAAAAATATACAAAAAACTATACGGTATAATAGAATGGGACCAATACAAATAAAATAGACGCACCAATTTAGATGGACAACCTAGTTCTTTTAGAAGACAACTTCGATAGACCTTAAGAAGTTAACAGATATTTAGATGAAAGAGATAAAAAAATTTAAGATCGAAATAAATAATGAGGAGAGAAAAATAATCATAATCAAAGATAAAACAAGACACAAAATAAAACAATCAATATTAATGAGAAAAAATTTGATATAGGTGAAAGATAATACCCATGGACCATAACTTTGAATGATGAAAACAGCTGGATGTAGCAAAAAGACGAAGGAAGATAACTTATATATACTATGCATTAATCAAAAATATTCGGACGGAAGGGAATAAATACAAGTTACAGGAGCAGTGAAGTTACCTTACAAAAACAACACAAAAATAACAGCTATCGAAATAAAACGTCTTACAAAAATTATTGGAAGAACCAAAATATATAAATACAAAAATTTAGTAATTGACTACCAGATAACTCAAATTAGACAAAAAAGAGGAAAGTCGATAAAAGAAATGCAGTAATACGTTCAGACCAGAAAAACTAAAGGTAATGAAAAAACAGCAAAAATTAAAATAAACAACCTGACTCTGAAAGGAATAGCGTAACGTTTATTTATTTGATCATATTCTAAGCTTTTTAGATAGTCTTTTTTCTCGATTTAAGATTCTAATATTATAAGTCTTTGCTGTAAAATTATGATTTAAGTAATAAAGATTTGCTTTAAATGATAGCAAATAATTGCTTCATCATGATACCCGATTTTTTTTATCGGAAACTGGCCTATAGGCAGAGTTTATTGCAAAGTGTCTCGAAGTGCAGGCGAGGACTCTTAAATTACTGGTTTCAGAAGTCGATGACCTCATTGGTGGCTGATGCTCTGATGGGTGGTGGATAACAGACGAAGAATTTAAGCCCAAAGGCCGATATATGTATATGCAGATATTTGGATGCTGACTTGCATAGGTACACAGCAAATAAACACTAAGAAAAACTCGTCCTTTTGTCAATATTGTTAGTTATTTTATTCGATCTTGCGAACAAAACATATAAGAAGAATCTGGTTTTCCCATACTTGAATGTCTTTACATGTTAATAAAAAACTTACTATATTCTATTGTTCAAACTAATTGTATATTTAAACAGTTTAGGCCACACGTGTGTTAAATTAAATATCTTAAGAAGTCCCAATTACAAAGTTAAGAAAAAACTATGGACGAATATAATTATATTTAAAATAGCAGTGACATGAACAGCTTTTAAATGGAAAATATGTTGTTACAACAAGAAAACTAATTAAAGAGTAAACTGATTTATAATCATGAAAAAAGTGTTCAGTAATAAAAATAATGTTGATTTAATAATTTCAAAAATAATCTTTTTAATATTAGCAATCAGTTGAAAATCATGTCTATTAACGATTCATTTAATATAATAATATTATTATGAAAAGTGTTTACACGCATTTCAAAGTTTCTCTTAAAAATTTAAATATTTAAACGATTATTTCTTCAGTTCTGAACGTATAAATAGTGAATAATAATAAAATCAAAATCCTATTTAATAAATAAAAATTAGTGAACTTATTGGAGAAAAGCTGTAAGTAATTTTAATCTAATTAGATACTTACTTCAAAAGTTCATATTATTTATATTACTTGGTGTCATTAAACAACGAAAATGGATGATGATAACAGTCCAGGGGCATCGAGGCCCCAAACGTTATTGACATCATATAAAACTTCTTTATATTCTGCAACGTTAATCAATTCAACTCCAAAATTCCCATCCAAAAAACAAGCTATTTTATACAATGCTCTGGAAAACGCCAAACTTGAGGAATATCTACTTGCACTGGGAAAAATTATAGAACCAAGATATAATATTTTTTCATCAAGAATTCCTAATCACCGTATTTGTATTTACCTAGCTAGTGAAGAATTAGTGGAAACTATCATGAATGCTCACAACGGAAGAATAAGTATCAATCAACAAATAATTTAAGATCGACGCTTGATTAAACCAAATGAAAGATTACTGATCTCTAATGTTTGCCCTAGTATTCCTCACACTTTAATAGAATAAAAGAAGACATTTTCCTTACAATCCATGACTATAACTTCTTCATTAACTATACCAATATTAACTGCATCCCAAATATCACCTTCAACATCATTCCCACGTTCTCAAACTACATGCACAGATACAAATATAACAACTACCCAGTTATCAACAATACCTAATGTTTCACAACCTCATACATCAATCCCAAACTCTTCCTCAACAGTTGCATGCCCTATCAATAGCATATGAATAGATATCACTGATACACTTGAAATAACTAATACATCTAGTAAACAAGTAAACACAGCTAAGCGCAGCGTTGATGAAATTTTAACCCCACCTTTACAAGAAACTAAAGAAAATTTTACAAAACCAATGTAAAAACTTAAAAAATCCAAAACTATTGATTTTTCTGAGACTAATGCTAACAGTATGAAACTCGTAAAAGATTTTATTACTAATAAACTTATAACACCGATATTAAATTTTGAACAACTAACTGATTTTTTTGAAAATGCTTTAGGATCTCCAGATAGATTGAGTCTGTCTAAAACTTATACAGAAGACACATTAGGCTTACTTAATTTATTAAAAGAAATATATCCCCACATTATATATATATATAAAAAAAATGAAATCGCGATATACTAAAATAATTAATTCAATTACTCGACAACTAAAACCTCAGCTCGATAGCGACTCCTCCATAGAACCTTCTACATAAGCTCACATTCAAGTCTATTCTAGAGTGGAATTTGAACGGGTATTATACCCGTTTAGAAATGTTATAATTATTAATTGCTCAAAATTCTCCTTCTATAATTTGTCTACGAGAAACTCATTTTAAAAATAACAAAATTTATAATTTGGGAAATTATACAAGCGTATCTAAAATTAGGCAAAATCAAGAACATGTCAGTGGTGGAGTTTCAATTTTTATCGAGAATTCCTATGAATATTACAGTATTCCTCTAATAATAAATCTAGAAGCTGTAGCAGTTTGCTTAGTAGGTTCACTAAAAGTTAACATCTGTAGTCTTTACATCGCCCCTAATTCCGATCTAAGTATAGCTGACATTTCTAATCTTTTATGTCAGATTCTTACACCTCGAATTATACTGGGAGATTTTAATGCACATAATTCAGTATGGGGCTCAAAAAATTGACAAAAATGGGAAGAAAAATAGAAACTATCCTAAATAATCTTAATTTAAATCTACTTAATGACGGCAGGAATACTCGATATAATGCAGCGACAGGAAAGTTTTCAGCAATTGATTTGTCAATTTGTGAACCAAACTTGCAACCTAGGTTGTCATGGGATGCTTTACCTGATCTGTATGAAAGTGATCCCATCTTAGATAATGATCTGTTGTACTATAAGCACAATACACACATCACCAAATGGTCCTTAAATAAAGCCAACTGGACCCTGTTCTTAACATTGATTTCTTCATCAGCTATGAATTTTAGGGAAATATTAGACTCAGAACAAGATATTAATGAGAAAACATCCTTTTTTAATAAAGTCATCATTGATGCAGCGAATAAATCCATTGGAAAAACAGCTTTTCATCCAAAAAATTCACCTGTACCGTGGTGGAATGATGCGTACAAACAGGCAATAAGGGAATCTAAATCGGCTTTTAATAGATATAAAAGATATAAAACTACTGAAAATCATTTGGAATTTAAAAGAATAAGAGCTAAATGTAGATTTATTATTAACAAAAGCAAGCAAGAGTCATGGCAAAAGTTTGTTTCAGAAATCAATAGATCTACTCCAATTGGTCAAATCTGGAACATGATTAAAAGTATATCTGGAAAAAATTCACAACACTATAAAGTACTTAATAAAAGACAATCCGACATTTACGTCCGAATGCAATATATCTGAAATAATGGCAAATCAATATTGTACCGCTTCTACTATTCAATAGAATTCTTAAATAAGAAACGACTTGAAGAAAATAAAGGAATATCGTTAATCAATGACACTTCATCAATAAACAGTCCTATAAGCTTGACTGAACTTTTGAAACTCTTAACTTCGTTAGAAATACTAGTCCAGGACAAGATAATATACCTGTGCTTTTTCTACAGAAGCTACCACTACTAGGCCAAGAACTATTATTCAATTTTATATGGATCAATCAGGTATTCCCACATATGGCACTCGTCGATCATAGTTCCAATACACAAACCCGGTAAACCTAAATTTGAAACAGAATCCTATAGACCAATCTCTCTCACGAATGCAATGTGCAAGTTGCTAGAAAAGATCATTGCCAATCAACTCATGTCATATATTGAACATAAACATCTTATTATACCCGAACAAAGTGGATTTAGGAAAAATAGATCAACAAAAATAGATTAGATAACTTAATATCATTGGAATCAGAAATTCACGAAGCATTTATATGCAATCAAGAATGTTTAGCCATATTCTTTTATGTAAAAAAGGCTTTTGATACAGTATGGCGCTATGATATTTTAACTACACTCCTCAATTGGAAGATTCACGGTAACATGTTTGCTTTTATTTCAAACTTTCTACGGCAACGATATTTCCAAGTTCGAATCAATAACCATTTGTCTGAATCTAAATTACAGGAAAATGGAATTCTACAGGGCTCGAATCTAAGTGTAGCGCTATTTTTAATTGCTATTAACAATGTTGTGTCGTACTGCAATGGCACAATTAAAACTTTTTGGTATGCTGATGATCTGGTAATTCTAGCAAGAAATAAAAACATATTATCTGCTCATAATCGTATTGCTGCAGCTCTTAAGTCGATATAATCGTGGTCTAACAATATTAGGCTCCAGTTTTCCACCACAAAAACAAAAGCAACAAACAACATTTTTCACGAAAATCAAACCCACAAAAGCTCCCAAATCTATTTTTATACAATTCTCCTATAGAATATACAAAAGAAATAAAATTCATAGGGATGCAGCTGAACTCAAAATTAAGTTGGACAAGTCATATACACTCGCTAAGACTATCGTGCCAAGCTGGACTAAACATTATATAATCTGTATCACATAAAAATTGGGGAGCATATTTTCCAACTTTAATAAATTTATATAGAGCTTTAATTAAATCAAAACTGGACTACGGATGTGTTGTGTATAACACCGCAAACCAAGCATTGCTCAAAACTTTGGATACTCTTTAGAGTTCAGCCGTTAGACTTGCTCTAGGAGCATATTGCACCAGTCCTGTGGATAGTCTACTCTATGAAGCTGAAGAACCACCCTTAAACCTAAGAAGAAAATACTTAACTCTATCGTATGTCTCGAATATAAAATCTAACCCAAAAAATCCAGCTCTTCATCATGCTGTTGCTAACAGGTTCCAGGAGGTCTATCAAAAAAGAAATAGAGGTCCTGTACCTTTCTATGAACGAGCTAATAGAGACTTATTGGATTTTAATATTGAACTACCTCCCATTTATCCTACCTGTGAAATAAATTTGTTTTCCTTGGGTTGTTCCCTTTCCGCTTTGTAACCTTAAACTTACAGCATATAACAAAAATAACGTGATACCCAATTATTTTAAAACTCACTTTCTCCATGTTCTTACACAGTACAAAAATTACCATTTTATATACACGGACGCATCTAAGGCCATTAATGGAGTAGGAGCATGTTTTGTCATATCACATGAACATTCCATCTATAAATTGTCTCCTAAGACAAGTAATTTTACAGCAGAACTATTTGCCGTCAATAGGGCCCTAACCTTTATTCTAGACAAAAAACTTCCCAAATCTTTTATAATATCTGATTTACTTAGTTGTCTGATATCAATTTCTCAGATTTATCCCTCTCATCCAACATTACAGCAAATTAAGTTAATTTTATACCGTATATACCAAAACAATTTGACAGTAGAGTTCCTCTGGGTACGGTTACACGTTGGAATAGAAGGTAACGAAAAGGTAGATAGTCTAGCTAGGTCGCAGTAACCAATACAGCCGCATCAGTTGAAAATCTAACGGTGCATTTAGATTTAAAACCTTACTTAAAATCAAAATTGCACGATGTTTGGCAAAACCAATGAAATAGAAGCACCACTAAATTGATAGAAATAAAATCTTCGGTCCTTCCATGGAACTTCTGGCCTTCAAAGCGACAACATCAAGTCCTAATAATACGTCTCAGACTAGGACACTACAACTACAACACATGAATACTTGTTGAAGAGAGAAGTGGAATCTATGTGTTTTGTTTATGAATGTAAAGTGACAGTGAAGCACATTTTGATTGACTGTCCAATATACTCAGTTGAAAGACTATATCACCACATTCCTAAAACATTCCTAAAAGAACTTCTAGGAGAATCTAAATACGTAGCTGACTTGATATAATTCTTGAAATCTATAAACTTTTTTAATAAAATTTAATACAATTCATCAATAATTAAAATATATATTGTATTGTATACAGGCATGAGTGCCTTAAGAACCGGCAAATAACGCAATAGATAGAAAACATAATACGTTGTGAAATAAAAAGAGGTGAAAGTAGTAGAGGTGAGAAATTATCGATATAAACCTATAATTTACTTTACATTACATTAGAACTATCAAAACTTTCCAACCTTTAGACGTTCGCTTATGAGCTTTTTGACTTCAGTCATAGTAATACGTATCACGTTATGTAAGTAAAAACATTTTAAGTAGGAGTATTTTTTTATCCAAAATTAAAGTATTGATCAATAATAAACTATGATTGGAGACGTCGCATACACTCTTCTCAATACAGAATTATCATAGCTTGGTATTCTGTATTCGTCAACACAGAATTAATGATCAAATTACTACTAATTAAACCGTTTATTTACATTTGCTTTATTGCCTTCAATCAGTTTTTACTTTATGCGAAATTTAAAAAATGTTAATGTTCAACGTCATACTTGTAATATTATGACTGAAGTCAACTAGCTCATAAGCTAACGTCTAAAGGTGGGAAACTATCGTTAGTCCTAATGTAATGTAATGTATATTAGAGGTTTCTATCGATAATTTCCTACCTCTACTACTTTCATCTCTTTTTATTTCACAACGTATTATGTTTTCTATCTTTTGCGTTATTTTGCCGGTTCTTAAGGCACTCATCACATATATATTGTAGCGAAATTAAATAAAACGAGCGGTTCGAATTTATATAAATATATTTATTTATAAGTTTACAGTTCGGTACTCTCTTATCAACTAAACTAATTCATAACATCGTTACATATATACACCAAAAAGTATTATTCTCGAATCTTCTGGGGTAGTCCCACCTCTAATTCGCCTACGTGCCGTGTTGTTCTTTCTCCCACTCGATACGTCGCGAATGTTCTTGATGCGTTTTCGAGATGCAACCGTTACATGGGCCATGCCGAAAGCATGTTCGTAACACTGCTTTCCTCTTAAATTTAAGCGTCCCGATCAGCAACTCTGTATGTAGGCCCAGGATGGCGGAATCTACAGGACTCTCCAGCTCTGCATGAACCCTTTAGAAAAAAATAACAGTCTACTGACTTTGAAGGATACGATCTCATCGGGTTAATGTAACACACAGTAATTCGTACGCCTGTTTCTCGGAAAATCACTTCAAGCATGCTTCTGATAATCTTACAGTCCAGATTATCTAGTGCATGGCCTATCTTGGGTAAAGCCAAATTCTTGATGTCGTAATTGCACACAATTTTCTTCAAATTAGTTAGAGCATGCCATATATCCTCGTAGCTTGCCCTGTCTGTATACGACTTCCTGGTCACCATATACAGCAAAGATCGAGGGCCATCTTCTAATCTCAGTACTCTTCCAACTTTAGGCTGCTGATTTTTTAACTCGTCTAAACGACCGAATTTCTTATAAAATACGGATGAGATTACTTTAGTCATCTCAAGATCTTGGGCAACACAGTGGGCTAGAGAGACGTTATGCGGAACATCAAAAAGATCCTGCTGAACTTCTGTGGTCACGCCGAATCTAGCACTCTTTCTCTCTGCGTAATCTGACATGAATTCTTTAAAGCTTGATCGCCGGTCATCTTTGATCCCATGTTGAAGGATTCGTGCTTCTTCTGTTTCATTTAAGCCAGCATATGGTGCAAGACGATTTATGAGAACTACTTTTGGTTTACTTTTCGGCAACTTCTTAGTTCAGTATATTACGTAATTTATTGTCTTTTTAATTTTATATGGACCTTTACATTGTCTTTGCAGTTTAGGAGACAAGCCTCGACGACGTCTACCTCGACTTAACTAATTCATAACATCGTTACACATATACACCAAAAAGTATTATCCTCGAATCTTCTGGGGTAGTCCCACCTCTAATTCGCCTACGTGCCGTGTTGTTCTCTCTCCCACTCGATACGTCGCGAATGTTTTTGATGCGTTTTCGAGATGCAACCGTTACATGGGCCATGCCTAAAGCATGTTTGTAACACTGCTCTCCTCTTAAATTTGAGCGTCCCGATCAGCAACTCTATATGTTGGCCCAGGATGGCGAAATCTACAGGACTCTCCAGCTCTGCATGAACCCTTTAGAAAGAAATAACAGTCTACTGACTTTGAAGGATACGATCTCATCGGGTTAATGCAACACACAGTAATTCGTACGCCGGTTTCTCGGAAGATCACTTCAAGCATGCTTCTGACAATCTTACAGTCCAGATTATCTAGTGCATGGCCTATCTTGGGTAAAGCCAAATTCTTGATGTCGTAATTGCACACAATTTTCTTCAAATTAGTTAGAGCACGCCATATATCCTCGTAGCTTGCCCTGTCTGTATACGACTTCCTGGTCACCATATACAGCAAAGATTGAGGACCATCTTCTAATATCAGTACTCTTCCAACTTTAGGCTGCTAATTTTTTAACTCGTCTAAATGACCGAATTTCTTATAAAATACGGATGAGATTACTTTAGTCATCTCAAGATCTTGGGCAACACAGTGGGCTAGAGAGACGTTATGCGGAACATCAAAAAGATCCTGCTGAACTTCTGTGGTCACGCCGAATCTAGCACTCTTTCTCTCTGCGTAATCTGACATGAATTCTTTAAAGCTTGATCGCCGGTCATCTTTGATCCCATGTTGAAGGATTCGTGCTTCTTCTGTTTCATTTAAGCCAGCATATGGTGCAAGACTTGGCATCGAGGCTTGAATCCGAACGATACTGTCAAAATACGCTCCGTATTAAAATATAAATTTAGTGTAACAAAGTGAAAAATAAACTAATACAAATAGACTACAGTGAATTCAGACCGACGGCTGTTCTTCCGATAAAAATATTTCGTCAAAATTAAGCAGATATCAGTGAGTAAGCATTGCAAAAAGCACAATAACCTCTTTATACAATTAATAAACAATAGACAAAAACATCCCGATAAGAACTGAAGTGCTGTCTGAAATAAAAGCGACGTTGCCGGCTATTGAAAAATTTCTGCATTAAAGCCGAATCATTATTACGAAAATCCAAATCTGAGTATAACTCTAAAGTGCTGAGAAGGGTTGAAGCTCCGGCAAGTCGATTGGGCAGACACCCTTACCGCGGTACAATGGAGCAGATACTAGAAAAATTTGAGAAAATCGACGAAAGAAATGTAAGAATCGAAAGCAAAATAGATAAAATGCAAGTAGACCTGGATAAATTAAATAAAGAAAACGAACAGTTGAAGGCAGATAACAAAGCAATGAGAACTAAAATCACAGAACAAGAAGTTAGAATCGAAATACTGGAAAGACAAGCTAGAAGAAAAAACATAGTAATACAGAGGGTCGAAGAAAACCAAACAGAAAGCGAACAAGAGACGATAAATAAGATAAAGGGGATAATGAAAAAAATCGGCGTACAAACAAACCTAGATGAAGAACTGGTAGAGTTAAGAAGAATAGGCAGACAAGGTGATCCCCAAAATGTACCCAGACCCATCATATTAGAAATGAAAAAGGAAGCTACGAGAATGAAAATTCTGAAGGCTGCTAAAAACCTAAGAGGAACTAAAATATATATCAATGAGGACTTCCCGAAGAAAATACTACAAGAAAGAAAGCATCTTCTTCAGCTCATGAAAATGGTACGCCAGGAAGGACACACAGCCGCATTAAAATACAACAAATTATGGATAAATGGTGAACCGTTCTCACTGGAGCAACTAGAAGGCATAGATGTAAATTATTGGAAGAAACCTGAAGAGAAGAAGGGTAACGCTAGGACAATAAACGACAGATCTCCCATAACTGATAATATAGATCCAAGAGGAAAATTGATGAAAATGGCGTCAAAAAACTAACAAAAAATATAACAAAAGACGGCGACAGTATAACGGAGTTGGCAATGAATACGGACATGAAACTGTTTTGTAAGAAAAGACGCAAAAACAAAACAAAACAAAATAAAGCAAAAAACAAAAATAGAAAAATAAGAATAGGAACGTGGAATATCAAAACACTTCTAAGACCAGGCAAAATGGAAGAGTTGGCAAAAGAAATGATAAAATACAAGATGGGAATACTAGCGCTACAAGAAATAAGGTGGGCAGGAGAAGGGATGATTGCTAGAAGAAATTACACAATGTACTACGCAGGAGAAAGCAAACAGGGGCGCAATGTCGCCTTTCTAGTTAGTAATAGCGTAAGAGACAAGATTATTAACTTTAAAGCGGTTGATGGAAGAATATCATATATTAGAATGAAAAATAAACAAGCAAATTTAACATTTGTCAACATATATGCCCCTACTGAGAATGCTTCTGAAGAAGAAAAGAATGAATTCTATGAGAAACTTGAAGAATTGTACGAAGAAATACCAAAGAACGACATACTAATCCTGCTAGAAGACTTCAACGCAAAGATAGGGAAAGAAGACACGAACAGAGAAATCGCAGGAAAAGAAACGATCCATCAAAATACGAATAACAATGGCAGGAGAATATGTAATCTAGCAGCAGCAACCAATACTTTATTATTAGCACTCAATTCAAGAACAAAAAAGAGCACAAAGTAACGTGGCTAATACCTGGAACAACAGATGGAAACCAAATAGACCACATCCTAATCTCAAAAAAATGAAAAACAATTGTACAGAATGTAAGGTCATACAGGGGAGCCAATGCTGATTCGGATCACATTTTGGTGATAGGCGACATGAAATTGAAGATACTTAAAGATAAAAACGACAGAAAGAAAAGAAAGAAGAAAACTACTAGTCCTAAAACCATCAAACATAGATAAAACATGGGAAGACATAAAAGATAGTATCTTAACAACAGCAGAGGAGACATAGGACTAATGGAAGACAATAAAAGAAAGGATTGGTACGATGAAGAATGCGAGCAAGCTAGTAAAGACAAGAACAAAGCAAGACACAGGTGGGTGGCCACAGGGAAACAAGAAGATCTTCTACACTATAAAGAGAAGAAGAAAGAGTCAGACAAATGCTGAAAAACAAAAAAGAAGAAATGGATCGAAGTATTACTGCAGGAACTCGAAGCCAATAGTAATGACAATGCAAGACTATACAAATACATAAAATCACAGAGAAAAAAAGAGATACCGGCAAATATTGGAAAAATGGAATGGGAAACACACTATAGAGAACTGTTTAAAAAGAAAGACGTGGCTGAAAATGTAGAAAATGAAGAACAAACAGAAAATAGGAATGGAGAACATTCAGAGCCTCCCTCATACAGCGAAGTATTGGCGACCATAAACAGATTAAAGACAAGGAAAGCAGCAGGACCAGACGACATTATAAATGAGTTCTTTAAGAAAGGGGGAGAGGAACTAGCCCACAGAATCCACAACCTAATAGAACGAATATGGGAAGAAGAACGCATGCCGAACGACTGGAATTATGGTCTGATAACACCAATCCCTAAAAAAGGCGACAAGACGAAATGCACTAACTACAGGGAAATCACGTTATTAAATACAATGTACAAAATATTAACTAATTTGATCAGACAAAGAATAGAAAAAAAAACTAGAACAAAAATAGGTGAATACCAACATGGATTCAGGGAAGGTAAGTCAACAATAGATGCAATACACATTGTAACGCAAATCGTCGAAAAAAGTTACGAGCACGGAATAGATCTACATATACTGTTTATTGACTACAAGCAAGCTTTTGACTGTGTAATAAGGGAGGAGCTAATTAAGGATATGAATCAATTAGGCATCCAAGAAAAACTAATAAGTCTCACGAAAATGACGATGAAGGAATCCAAGGCACGAATCTTAACAAGGGAAGGCCCGTCAGATGAAGTACACATGGAGGTAGGTGTCAGACAGGGAGACTCCCTGTCAACAACATTATTTAACATTGCCATAGAGGGGGCAGTAAGAGCAGCCTAAATTATGGGAATGATTATCGAATCTTCAGCCCAACTGATAGCGTATGCAGACGATATTGCACTGGTTACTAGAGATTTAAAAACCATGCAGAACATAATATTAATACTAGATAAAGAAGCAAAGAAGAGAGGGCTAGTAATAAACCCAAGCAAAACGAAATACCTCAAGTGTTCAAGAGAGAATACGAACATAGAGAAAGAAATTAAGCTTGGTGCATATACATTTGAAAGAGTACACCGTTTCAAATACCTGGGAGTGATGGTGAATGACAGAAATGATAGAACGGATGAAATAAATGAACGCATCCTACTGGGTAATAAAACCTACTGGAATTACCAAAAATTCCTGAAAGAAAAGTACATTAGTAAGAAAACCAAATTAAAAATTTACTAGACTGCAATCAGGCCAGTGATCACCTATGGTGCAGAGACGATATGCCTAACACAAAAAGATGAAATGAAGTTGGAAATCCTAGAGAGAAAGATATTTCGACGAATAATGGGACCGGTGGGAATAAGTGTAGGCGAATTTAGAAGATTAACCAATGAAGAAATTAAAGAAGTCATCGAGGGTGAAGACATAATCAAGTTCGTGAAGACGCAAAGGCTCAGGTGGCTGGGATACACAGAAAGAGCTAACCCAGACTCTACCCTAAAGCGAATAACTGGATGGAGACCAACAACAAAGAGACCAAAGGGGAGACCCAAAACAAGATGGAGAGATCAAGTCTTAGGAGACATAAAGAAGCTGAGAATCTACAATTGGAAGGAGCGCTGTAAGGACCGGAAAGAATGGAGGAAAATTGTAGACAGGGCCAAGTCACACACGCTGCTATAATAATAAAAAAAAACAACAGCGGACTGATTCTCCGCAATAAATAAATCAGAGAGCCCAAAAGGGCGGCAAACACTCCGCCAGGAGTGAATAAGCCATGATGATGGTGCAAGACGATTTATGAGAACTACTTTTGGTTTACCTTTCGGCAACTTCTTAGTTCGGTATATTACGTCATTTATTCTCTTTTTAATTTCATATGGACCTTCCCATTGTCTTTGCAGTTTAGGAGACAAGCCTCGACGACGTTGTGGATTATAAAGCCAAACAAGATCACCTACTTCATAGCTTTCATTCTTGCATCGAGAATCATATTGATCTTTCATTCTGTCACTGGCTAACTGAATGTGTTGTCGGGCAAGTTCATGAATGTTGTTCATTGTTCATTCTTCAGGCGGTCGACATAATCTTCGCTTGCAACATGTTCTTTGGAAGGTCTGCAGCCAAACTCTAGGTCTCAGGGCAAACGAACTTCACGACCTAACATCAGGCAGGTTGAAGTCTGGCCTGCAGTTTTATTCACGGCCGAGCGATAGGCCATTAGCACTCATGGCCGAGCGGTAGGCCATTAGGAATAAATGAATTTGCTGGTCCCAATCTCTTTGATGTTCTGATACAACTTTGGACAGGTGTTTACCCATCGTTTGGTTCATCCTCTCGACCATTCCATATGATTGAGGATGCAGGGGTGTCGTTCTAGTTTTATTCATGCCAATCAATTTACAAACGTTTTGGAAAAGGGTTGACTCGAAGTTTCGCCCTTGGTCGGAGTGGATCTCCAAAGGAACACCAAATCGGCTGAAGAATTCTTTAACAAGTACCTCTGCAACTGTAGCAGCTTCTTGATTTGGTATCGCGCAGGCCTCAGTCCATTTTGTAAAATAATCCATGGCTACCAGGATATATTTATTTCCATCATTCGTCTCTGGAAGTGGACCTGCCATGTCGATTGCTACTCTTTCCATAGGACTACCAACATTGTACTGTTTCATGGGTGCCCTCTTTTTACCAACTGGACCATTACTGGTTGCACACAATTCACATTTCCGGCACCATCTTTTTACATGATCTTTACCACCTGATGTCCACCTGATGCACCGTCATGTAACTGACGCAATACTTCTGACACTTTACTTTTAGGTATAATCAACTGAAGCTTAGATTCTGTACCATCATCGTTCTCAAAGGTTCTATAAAGAAGATCATCTTTTAGCACTAGGCAATTCCATTGGCTCCAGTAACACTTGACTTCAGGACTACATGCGATAATGTCTTGGCAAGAAGGCCTTTCACTTCGACGCATCCAATCCAATACTCGTTTTATACATGGACCATCTGCTTGAGTGTCTTGTAGCTCTTGTGGCTGCCATTGATTATTAATGACGGTGGTTCGTCTCACGGGGCAAAGTCTTTCTTCTAATTTAAGACAGTGATTACAATTTTCACTGCACGGCCATCTCGAAAGCCCATCAGCATTTAAATGAACTCTTCTAGCCCAGCGTGATCCGTGCGAAGAAGAAACTCTCTGCCATACAAGTATTTATGGAAATGCTTAAAAACGCAATAGTTTTTTTTTAGTTTCGACAAGACTTTGCTAAAGTAGGCGATGACTTTCTCCTGCCCATTTTGGATTTGTGAAAGAACAGCTCCTATTGCACTGTTGCTTGCATCGGTGTCCAACACACATTTCCTGCCTGTCTAGAGTAGCTTAAAATCGGTGCGCTGATCAGAGCCATTTGTAAGCGTTCGAAAGCTCTTTGACACTCTTCGCTCCATGTATATTCTTTACCTTCTTTTGTCAACTTTGTTAATGGCTTAGAGATATTGGAAAATCCTTTGACACAACGTCGGTAGTATGTACATAGGCCAAGAAAAACTTCTAATTTCGTGTTTATCTCTTGATACTGGCCAATCCTTAATTGCTGCAAGTTTTTCAGGATCAGCTGTTACACCATTACTTGTTACAATATGTCCCAAGTATTTCACTTCTCGTCGAAACAAGTGACATTTCTTCAGACTCAACTTTAAATTCGCTGCCCGCAATCGTTGTAAGACTTCTGTCAGATTATTGGCATGTTCATCGAAGGATCTTCCAACTACAATTACATCATCCAAATAAACCAGGCATGTTTTCCATGTTAGACCTCTTAAAACTGCCTAAACAACTCTTTCAAATGTGGACGGGGCATTACATAAACCAAAGGGCATAACTGTGAACTGCCAAAGCCCTGATCCTATCGAGAATGCGGTTTTTTCACAATCAGCTGGCTCCATATCTACTTGCCAATATCCACTTTTCAGATCGAGTGTGGAGAACCAACGAGAACCAGAAAGTTTATTAAAAGTATCGTCTATTCTGGGCAAAGGATAACTATCCTTTTTAGTTATCGCATTGAGCTGTCGCTAGTAAATACCAGAACGGGTTGAACCATCTTTCTTCTTTACTAGCACTACTGGTCATGTCCATGGACTGTTTAATGGTTCAATTACCCCTTGTTTGTTCATATCTTTGATGATGTCTTCGGCTTCATCTCTTTTCGCAAATGGAAGTCGTCTAGGTTGTTGTCTAATTGGCTGAGCGTCTCCGGTATTAATTTTATGCTTTACTATGCTTGTTTTACCATTATCCTTCTTATCATAAAATGGCAAAAACATCTTGAAATTCTATCAGCATAGACTTCACTTTGTTAGTTCGTTTATCATCAATATCTTGGCACGTTTTAATCATCGTCTAAAGTTCTTTTACTTAACTTTATAGCAGTTCCCTTTAAATTCATAACTCTTACAGGAACGACATATCGAATTCTCATCAAAGCTTTTGCCGTTAGGAACTCGGCATTATTTACATCTTCGACCATCCTTAAACTTCCCTCTCGGCAGTAACCATCGGGTCTGGTCATCAAAATTTTCTTACTATTATCGGGTATCGTTACGTCCAAGTAGTTATTAAGCTGATAACATCTTCTTTGTCTCCATGGAACAGCAACTCTTCACCACTGATCTCGAGAACTCCATCTTTGATATTCAATACAGCCCCAACTTTCCTTAGTAAATCCATCCCCAATATGAACTCGTCGGAGATCTCTGAAATTAATACTCTATGTTTCACTGTGGTCTGACCGATGAATACTGACATATTAGCCTCGCCATATGTATTAATTATCTCACCAGTTGCTGTTCTATGATTTACTGTTGCAGGCGATAATTTAAGATGGCTTCGTACTACTTCTGGCCGTGCCATAGTTCTTGTTGCACCTGTATCTACCAAAAACGATCTACATTTATTATTGATACGACCCTCGATGTACAAGCTATGAATTCCACCGGAGGACGTAATGTTCACAGTTACTATGGGGGCTGTATTTCTTGAGGTCGGCAGTTGCCCCTTGGTGTCGACCCGTTCTAGTTTTCCGACTTGTTGTATATATTTCTTGAAATTACGGCGAATGTGACCTACGTCACCACAATTCCAACATCTGGGCTCGCGTCTCTTTGGCATCGTGTTACGAACTACTTTTCGTACCATTTCTTCCAGACGTTCATTGTTTGGGTCGTCGCCTTCTTCCATGGTTCTTACTCGATGTCTCCATGAAGTTTGACTATGTGTTTCATGTTCCAAGGCAATAGCGAGCGCTTCATCTAGAACTTTCGGTCTTGCTAGTCGTAAAGCTTTCTGTAATGCACTTTCTTTTAACCCATTGACGAAGGTATCTACAGCAATTTCTTCCTGGTGTTGTCTTGTATCTCCGGATAAGCCAACCGCACTATACGAGCAACATCTGTTTCAAACTCTTGCAAATTCTCACTTGCTCGTTGAATTCTACTTCTTAGTTGCGCCTTGTAGACTTGTTGTAGAAGAGCATCTCCGTAATGTTTGTCTAGTCGAGTGAACAAAGTCTGGTAACATTTTTCTTGACCCTTAGGAATCGATCTTAGGATATTCGTAGCATCACCTCGTAAAGCAGCAGTCAAGGAAACAGCTTTTTCTTGTTCTGTCCAATGATTGGCTGTCGCAATAGCTTCAAATTGTCTAAGGTATATGGACCAAGAAGACTTTCCATCAAATGGTGGCAATTTGAATCGCATATGATGTGTCGTGTCGTCTCTAGGTGATTCGTCTTTCACTACCGGATCTAAGGCTACTGTATTAACTGCTGATAGCACTTTTGTATTAGTTATCATGCTGTTTGATTTTCTCTTCTACTTTATCGAATGTTTTAGAGACTTCTTCAAACTTCTCACTTTTCTAAATACATACTTCGTCGAATCTTCTAGACATATTTTCGAATTTTTCTCAACGTTCAGATGCGTACGAAAATTTTTGGCAGATACTCCAACGTACCAAATCACCTAGAGCTCGATAACATATAGAGTCTCACCAGAGCTCAATCCTTTTGATACCGTAGATATCTATGATAATGGAATTTGTCCCTTAGAGGAAGTGTGAGACGTATGGCTAAATCTGGGACAAGATATAAGTACAAGACAGATAAGGTAGATAAAAAGATGAAATATAAATAAGCAAACAAATTATTACGAGTAATTTTAATGTTTTGTCCTATCGAACAACCACCACGCTAATCCTCTTAGTAATTAAACAGGCTCACTAACTCATACCTATACAGCCATGCATCTCTACAATAAGCAGCTAACTTATCGCGTCCCTGTCTCGTCATAGTAATTACTTCCACTCTACTTAGTGCATTTCTACCCAACCATTTTAACCTAATCTGTCCGGAAATTTCTCCAAAAAATTTATCCCATCCTCTCTTTACCTCACGTTACATATTGAGCAGATCATTTTAATATAAAACTCTACATCTTAATTTAAACAGCCATTGAATGCCCCCAATTTTTTTTTATTTCTCATACATAATGTTTGTTTACTGCTTCTTCCAGTTGTTTGCCATGTGCACAAAAAATTCATTCGAGCTCCCTACTCTCACTTTGATACTGTACCTTTTCCTTCTTTTTGTCTATCATTTTTTCAATCGTACTTGGCTAACTTTCTCTTCATTCCCTTTCAGACCTAACTGAAATACCAAACTTTTCTCCTATTCCTACCTTGCCACACATCATTACTTTCAAAGGAAATTTTATCAAACTATCATTCGAAGATCCTAGAATTATTTCTGTATCTTTTGTATATAGGCTCACTTTAGCAATATCTATCTCCAAATCTATTATAAAGTTAGGACAATATTATGGACAAGAAACCATTTATTTATAAACATTCTTCTGATTTTTTTCACCTCATCGTACTTAAAAAGTCTCCATAATTGAGCCCCGTAAGTCAAAATGAATTTCTTAACAGAATTCTATCACTGGCGGCTCGTCCTACGACGCGAGTGTAGCTACGCTTCACCACCTTATATTTGACAAAACGCAAGATTTTCATTATAGTTTCATTTTGGTTGGAGCCTTTTAAGGGTATTTTATTTTAATTTCTACTCACCTCGATATAAAAGCTTTTATTAACGGTAATACATACCGACTCTCCGCCGTAGAGCCCATAATGCGAAAAGTCAAAGTCAAAAGCAAGAACAAACACGTGATGAGAATTCGATAGGCCGTCTTAGTACACAAACATCTATTGCAGCTTGGTTGCTATGGTAACGGCACGTCTCTATACTTTTGAAATGCGTTAACTTAAGCATAATTTCAAATCGCTTCAGTTCTTATTTTTTGTCTGCGAAAAATTATTTTCAGCTTATTTCCAATAAGTCCCGTCAGATAATATGAAAAGTTGTTTTAGCTGCTGTTAATAAAAGAATCCTGAAAAATTAGCTGGTTATCTATGAAATAATGAAATAATAAAGTCTCTTAGTAATTCTAATTGTACACGAATTTAATAGCAAAATTTTAAAAGAAACTTATCAAATAGTTTTAAAACTCATCTTATTTTAATTTTATCAACTGAAGTATTTCCAGAAGTACTAAAATACACAAAAGTATTACCTGTCTAGAAAACAGGTGATTTCTCAAAAACTGACAATTACAGACTCATAAGTATTGTTTCTACTTATGGGAAAGTGATGGAAAAGGTTATCAAACAACAATTTGATTCCTATTTTTAGTCAAATAATTACTTTAGCAACTTACAATATGGATTCAGAAATGCTCGTTCTACTACGTACGCGGTAGTTAATGTTGTGGGCGAGGTGATTGAGGGACTTAAACGCGGCAATCGCATAGCAATTTCTCTTTACGACTTGTCGAGGGATTTTGACTGCGTTTCACACGACATTTTGCTCCACAAATTAAAGTACCATGAAATCAGAGGTATTCTTATTAAGCTTCTAACTTTTTATCTATGTGGCAGACACCAGGTGGTAATGTCTAAAGGTCATCACCCCGATTTTCTATCCGTAAAATATGGAGTCCCACAAGGTTCGGTCTTAGAACCTCTTTTGTTTATTATTTATGTCAACGACTTGCCTACATTTATATCTCCGTACAAATCCATACAATTCGCAGAAGATACGACATACTTTATATCAGGAAAAAATAATGACGATTTAAAAATATCTCATGAGGAAGTTTCTACTAAATCTAGCACATGGCTGGTTGCAAACTAAAACTAAACTCTGATAAAAAAGTAATTTACAGAATGATCCAGATAACAAAGAGACTGTTAAACTATTGGGAATAACCATAGATAATCGACAAAGCTACCAAGTTCATTATTTCTTATTTGCCAACTAGCAAGGGTTGTCAACTTTAAAACATTAAAAATGACATATATTTCTTTATTACATTTTCACGTGAACTCTGGTTTAATCATATGGGGCAATTCAACAAATGCACTTCATTATCATGCATCAGGATTTTAGCAGGGGTTAGTTATCTAGAACACTGCCGACCTTTCTTTATTAAATTCAAAATTATGCTGCTACCTACTCTGTTGATATTTCAAGTTCTAACTGACATTCACAGAACACAGCAGTCTGATGTCCACGTTTACAATGCGCGAAACTGTCACTACCTACGAACAAATCGCTGTAGATTACGCATTTCAGATAAAAATTTCCTTAATTATAATTATTACAATATTTTATTAAAAAGTATTAAACAGCTAAACTGTAATAGTTTGGAAAAAGTTATAAAAAATATCTTCTGAAACATCGTTTTTACTGCTCAGAAGAATATATGACTCATTGCACAACATAGACTGAACTTGTTACCGTAACTTTGCGATAAATCTTTTTTTGTTTAATATGTGTTCTTGTTTGTAATATATTTAAGTTACCTTTTGTATTCCTTTTTGATACACTATGTATTTGTTTTTGACTTTCTGCAAACAATATTTGCATTTGTATGTAGTTAAATAAATAAACTCTAAACTCTAATTGTATGAATTTTGTCACAGCCGTTTTTCTGAAATGTTCAAGTCGTCAGATTTGTTGAATGACCTATAGTTATTATCAGATAATTTTATTTTCCTGTTGTTCTTATAATAGTTAAGCTATTTAATTAGAAATAATTTCAGTGGAAAAATTAGAGGAAAAAAATCCCAAAACCAAAAAGTCTCAAAAGTGTCAAAATGATACCGTGTCCGACTCGGCCTAATGAAGCGATACTCAAAGTTTGGAGAGAGTATTTATCCGAAGCTTTTTTGCCAACCTGCACTCTAACTAGAAGTAATGTATAGATTTAAGAGAGATATTTCCCACATTTTCCTCAAATGATATATTTGTTAGCTTTGCTTTTGCAAATCTAATAATTTTTTAAATTTCACTCACCAGAAATTGCTCAAAATACTGCATCCTCCACAAAAGAGTTGGTTGTCTTTCAAAGCTGTTTTTTACAGAGTATTGTGCAATACTATGCTTAAAACTACTTTCAGTCAACTGATAGATTGCAACAGGGGCAATTTTAGTTTTTCTGCTATTTTTCGAATACAACTCAACTTTATAATCTACATTCTCGAATGCGTAATCTTTGCAATGCCTTTTTGATTATTTTAGATACCACCGATCTACATATTACAAAAATTAAAATTCCACATAACCACAAGTCAATGGCAAGTTTATCTTAAGGACCAAAGACAAATGAAGACATTAAAAATAGATTTCTTCAAATTTCATATTTTTAACATACGCTGTTAGTAATTCTACGTTAAGGAAATACTGCAGATTTATGAAGCAGATCTCTAGCTGAATAAAGAAGTAAGAAGAAGAAAAAAAATTAACAAGAATAAGAAGAAGAAGATTGATGACTGCATTTGTTACATCTATAACGTTTGTTATATTGTTCTATTGTTCTATTGTTCTGTAGAACAATATAGATATATCTAGGACATGCAATTAAAAACGAAAAGGAAAATCAAACCCTAGAAATTAAAAGAAGGACACAATTGTCATGGGCTGCTTTGGATAAGTTGAGCTTCATTTTAAAAGACAGAAAAATCCCAATACACTTAAAACGAAAAACCTAAGATACTTGTATACTATCAGTTGCAACTTATGGATTGGAAACTATGGCAATAACAAGAAAAATGGCAGAACAATTAAGAGTAACTCAACGGGCCATGGAGAAGGCCATGTTAAATATAAGCCGCAGAGACAAAATTCCTAACACCGAAATACGTCGAAAAACTAAAGTAACCGACATTATGGAAAAAATAGCGACATTGGGATGGCAATGGGTAGCACATGTAGCAAGACAAGACATCAACAGATGGTCTTATAAAGTGACATTCTGGAGACCTCGAGAAACAAAAAGAAGCGTGGAAAGACCCAAAAAGAGATGGATAGACGATATAACAGCTGTAGCTGGAAAGAAGTGGATGTGAATTGCAAGAGATAGAAAAACGTGGAAGCAATTGGAGGAGGCCTACGTCCAACAATGGATAAATGAAGGCTGAAGAAGAATAACGTTTGTTTGGTTGAAAAATAGAGAAGTTAAATATTATATTAATCTGAGAATACGCCACAATTAATCCTAATCAAAATTTCGTATTTTTAGTTCCTTGAACCCTTGTCCAGAACGTGGTGAGACTTTACATATTATTATCTTGCTGTCTCCATTGTCTGCAATCATGTGCGATATAGACGACTTCATGTAGGGATTTTCTCATCAGAGCCTTCATTTAGTTTATTCATCGTGTTGTTCTAAGGCTTCGATCTTAATCTCATAGATTTTTTTGAGAGTCCATGTTTCAGCTGCGTATTCCTTGTTATTGTTCAGTAATTCCATATTTGAATTAATTTTGCTGTTGCGGTTCGGGCGTTCAAGTCCAAAAATAGGAGGTTGATTAACTGGCTATGGTGTTATATGAAATTCGCAGACAGCATAGGTTTGTTTTCGGACAACCTCAAGGACATATGTACAATGCTACATGAACTTTAGTTAATGTGTGCCAGTATAGGTCTTAAAATAAACATCTCCAAAACAAAATTTATGACAAACCTAGTACCTAGCGGAAATATCAATATTGGAGACAACGAAGTAGAGCTGGTGGAAAAATACACATACCTTGAACACGAAATAAAGATCACAAGAGACAACCAAACATGCGAACTACGAAGAAGAATAAACTTTGGTAGCATATGGAATACTCAAAGTTATCTTTAAAGGCGATATACCAATTTCTTTAAAACGTAAAACATTTGACCAATGTGTTTTGCCTGAGATGACCTATGGTGTCGAAACTTCGACATTGATAGCTATAACCTCTAAAACGCTGCAAATAGCTCCGAGAAAAATGAAAAGGTCGATGCTGAGTATATTGCTTC
Organism: Diabrotica undecimpunctata; assembly: GCF_040954645.1. Taxonomy (NCBI): domain Eukaryota; kingdom Metazoa; phylum Arthropoda; class Insecta; order Coleoptera; family Chrysomelidae; genus Diabrotica; species Diabrotica undecimpunctata. The sequence goes on from NC_092807.1 coordinate 84,414,568, forward strand.
GTGACCGAGTTAGAAATGAAGACTTAAGACGAAGAACAGGAGATACCGACGTAATTTACCCAATTGCCACACTGAAATGGAACTGGGCCGGACACGTCGCCCGAATCAGTGATGAAAGGTGGACTAAGAGATTGCTTGAGTGGAGGCCGAGGTTGGACAAAAGAAGTAGATGAAGACCTCCTACTCGTTGGACTGACGATATCAATAAAATGTCAAGAAATTGGATGAAAAGTGCTTAAGATAGAGCATAATAGACAAAAATGAGGGATGCCTATGTTCAGCAGTGAACGTAAAAGGCTGGTTGGTGGTGATGGTTATAGACAATAGCCATATTCGTAGAGAATTTTGAACTTAACATTGCACAAAACTAGACAAACAACCCACAGTATGGTGGAGATATGTGGAAGATGTGTTTGGCCAGTTGGTCTCATGGACCAGAAGTATTTCATAAATTTCTTAAATATTTGTCAACAATAAACAAGAATCCATCAAATTCACCATGGAAAAAGACAACAATTACTTACTTCCTTTTCTGGATCCTTTTCTGGATGTGCGAATCACAAAAGAGGATACAGGATATGCAGCCAAAGTTAAAAAAAAAACAACTCACACCAACAGATATTTAAACTACCATTCAAATAACAATGTAAACATTAAAAAGAATGATAAAATCAGTATATGATTGAGCCCAAAACTCCTACACTAATGAAAAGGCGCTTTTAAGGAGAAAAAATCTACTAACAAAAAATGACTACCAATTAAAATTTATAAACAATGAATTCCAGAAGATAGAAAAAAGAAAACAAAACACCACAGGCAATCTAGAATTACTTACAAGAAGGGACTCAAGTATGACAACAATACCATACGTAAAGGGTTTATAAAAAAATAAAAGGATAGGAAACAAGTACAACATCAAATCAACCAATACCCTCAGATCTATCCTGTCCAAATCCAAACCTAACAACACACAAGAGAGATCAAAGAACTGCACCTATAAAATAAACTGTAAATGCAATAAATTCTATGTGGGAGAAACCATAAAACACATCAAAGGGTGAGGATCAAAGGGCATGAAATATACATCAAAAACAGGGACTTTGACAGATCACAGATAGGCAAACATGTCTGGGACAACATAGAGTATAATTAAAAGAAGCAAAAATAGTCATGAAGAAAACAGACATAAAAAAGAGAAAAATCAAAGAAGCAGACCTCATTCTACTCAATAAAGAAAAATGTGTACCATACCCATCAGCAGAATATAGCAGCCTTTGGTTTGCCAAAACTAAAAGAAAAATCGGAATAACAAAACCTTGTATACACATCATCATCTATTGTACATAATACATATGCAACACACAACGCACGTTCACACAACAGGAACACTCTACACATACAAACGTTTACAACACATATTATTAATACCAAACATTTAGAATTATCAGAATTTAAAATTTCCAGTACAATTTTCCGTTTCCATTTTTAGCCAAATATGTCTGTTGCCTATAACACCGTGGCCAAAAGTAAATCAACCTCCAATTTTGTGACATGACATGACTTTGTCAACAATCTTGGTGGTTATACACCACTTTTAAACAAAATTATTTAATATTTTTTTTTGTGAATGATTTCCGGAGTGGAAATCGAAACGTTAAACTTTTTAAAATCCACAAGGAAACAAAGTTCCTGTATTTGGCTGTATACCATATATTAAAAAATTTTGAATAAAATCCTTTATAAAAAATCCTTTTTTTTTTATATCCCTTTTTATAAAGGATTTTATTCAAAATTTGTTAAACTTGGTAAAATAATTTTTATTACAATCAATTGTGGCTTATTCACATATAAACATAGTATTTAAATTATTAGTAATATGTTTGCCTCTATTTCTGTGCAGTTTGGTTTACCTTATTACAATTTTTCATATTATCTCTTGTTATATATCAGTCCGTATAAGTCCTGTTCTAGGCCACTTTTTTTTTGTCTAGTGTAAAATTTATTTTCAATGTGGGGCATTTCTCTAAGGTATCGCTTAGTTACATTTTTCCCTGTACAGTGCACACCGTGGATACCATGGTGATATTTTTAAGTTATATTAGTATTTCATACTTAACAGTTTGTTAAGCAGTTAACTATCAAGAATATTGCCTTTACAAGAAATGAATAGTTACTGGTGCCTTTGCCTGGCGATAAACATTTATTTTAGACTATTTTAGACTATTACTGACTGATGAATTTTTAAAATAAGTTTGCAACCAATCTAACGAATATGCAATATCTACCTTGTTGCGGACAGGAATCTAGAATAAATAAATATGAACATTTAACGCCCAGAGAGTTACAAACATTTATAATACTAATGTTACATATGAGTCATATTCAAATGCCAAAACTAGAAAGTTGTTGGAAAAAGAGAAATCCGCTGTTTAAAATGGAAGTGACTTCCATGAGACTCATGAAGGAAATACTTACATGAGTCTAACTATATTCTTGTTGATTCTTCGATGCTTGAATTTTAGCAAAAATCCAGTGAACGACGAACTAACGCCTAGTGAGAAAATCATCAAAGGTAGACATATAAGAAATTTTTTAACAAAAAAATGTGACATTTACTATCCAGGTCATTGTAAGTTCAGTTTCCTAAGATTTTTGAGTCCTTTCGGCGTCAGATCGCGTATAGGAATTATAACTGTAGTCAGGTGCCAGTGACGCCTTTAGGCGTTAATTTTTTTCCACCCTAAGCCTAAATTTTATTTTTGAACTAACCTTTCCATCCTTTTAATCCAGAATTGTGTCAGATCTAAATGTGTGTTTGTGCACTACAGTTGATTGTCTTAATCACGGCAAATTTGACATGTTCTTTAAATCTATAAACTAAATGATGCAAATAGCTGAATACCTCTCATAAACTCAGAGATTGTTTATTATGTTTCTCGTTTATAAGATTTATTTATTCAAACATCGTTTTTAAAGATTACAGTCTTAATACAAAAGAGCCAAGCATAAAAGTAAGTGTGTACCCACATTTTAATCTTAGCAGAGTAATCTTAAAGAGTGTCGGTGTCTGCATAATAAAAACGTCTACATTGTATATAGCTACTAAATTACTGAATACTTTTCATTTATTTACACATGATTTTCGTGTTGTGTGCGTATGCACGTCGAATGGTTGTTTAACAAAAGAAACTAACTAAAAGGAATGCAATATATCTGTTCGAGAAACATTTAGCATGTCTGCTTTCAGACATTGAACTTGCCTATGACAAAGGGCTATTATATAAATTATACATATTGGTGTGTACACTAAGTCATATATATGTGTGCAGAGCCGGAACTAGGGCGTGGCGAGTAAAAACCAACTTCTTCACAGTCGTGGACTTTTGTTTTATTCAATAAAAATTACAATATTATTAAAAACCTTTGCTCTGTGAGTACGTGTTCCATATGAAATGCCATTTTAATATAGAATGTACTAATAAATCATACTCAAATCATGAAAAAATTCATTAGTACATTTTGAAGCAATTTAATTTGTCTACCACATTGGATGCCACTTGTAACAATATAAATTACTTATAGGAGTTGAAAGGGGGAACTAAGCACTTACTGGGCTGTAAGCAGAGAGCAAGATAGGGTAAGCAAATAAACTTTTGCTGAATAGAAAGAAAGGCTATTGTTTCCTAAAACATTTTTAAGGTTAAAAATCTTTTTAAAGGAAATAATTTTAAACTCCTGGTTGGTTTAAAGAGAAACATTATTCTTCAAAACTCGGCTGCTATAATTCGCCCAATTCTTGCTTAAAACCATATGGACTTCTTAAAACGTTGGAAACGAGGTTTTTAAAACTCTCCTCATGGACTACTGCATCCAACAGAACGGTGATTACCTAACTCACTGAACAAAGACGGCCAAATAGCATTTTAAGTTTAAATTTACCTCTTAACTCATGAAATTAAGCAAAAAAATTGCTGAATTTGAAACCTATATGAGAGATCTTATCTGTCCCGAACCCAAACTGCTACTTCACTATACATTACTGAATTACCGATGACAAATAATGAATAACAATAACGAACTTTTAGAAAATCCGGACTAAACCAACTACTATCGTGGTTCATCGAAGAGTGATCTCATTCTTCCAACTCAGTATAAACAAATTATAAACGGAAGGATTCCTGTTAATTTTATGTGCAAAATATCCTAAACTGGAATTAAGATCAAACGAATGCAATTTGTGTTATTATAAACAAACTAAAAATGTTTATATTATCAATCTCGGAGATGCAAAAAGATTCATACTATTTTTCGGTGCTTTAATATATAGGAGATAAAAAACGAAATGCTATAATTTGGAGAAATCATTTAAGAACACCAGAATGGATTAAAGAAAACACGTTAGTTTGTTTTGTTACTTGGTAATACAAAAAATTAAACTAAAATTTTCCTTTAAAGGCAGTAAATAATATTAAAATGTCGCAAGCCTCCAAACAATGTTATCAATTTAGTTATTGAACACAAAACGTTACTATCAACTAAAAAGCAACCTCAAAAATAATGCAAACAAAGAGATTTTTTTAGAATATGAACACAAATACTTCGAAAAGTTTATATTTAGGCATTTGTTACTTGTGCCAGTATCAAAATCCGACACCGGTAATTTAATATTTTTCAGTTAGTCGATGTTAAATTGAGAAGATATTTAGTGCTTCCCTTACATCTATATTTCTCTGTCTATCAAATCTTTCAATGTCGCTTTATAAAAATTTTATTTCTCTAACTTCAATTAATATGCTTGGATCTTTTTAAATTATTACCCAGCTTATTTAATCGTCTTTTGTTTTTTTTTAATATTTTGTGAATTTTTTTGAAAATATATTTAAACTTGTAAATTTGGCGATCCATGTTATTAGCTAGGAATTTAGTAACTGAAATGACTCACTTGTTCTAGTGATTATTATTATTTTTGTTCTTATGGATTCTGAAAAAAATTTCGTTTTTTGGCAATATATTTGTAATTAAATTTTTAAACTTTAAGTATAGTTTGTGTGGCTTACTTTCAGGATTTGGACTATCAACTGATCATACGAAAAAAGCATAGTTTTTATTATATATATATATATATATATATATATATATATATATATATATATATATATATATATATATATATATATATATATCTATATATATATATATATATATATATATATATATATCATCGTCATCATCATCATCATCATAATTATTTTCAGCGTATTCTATCGATTATGGTGCATAGTCGCTTTTTATTTCTGCCCACGATTGTCCAATATTAGCTTTTCTCTGCCATGTTTTACCGGCTTGTTTCCTTATACTCGTATCATACTCTTATCTTAAATTTATCCTCTTCTTTAACGTTGCTTGGATACCACAGTGTAATTCTAGTGGACCATCTATTGTCAGTTGATTTAATTCTTTGGATATCATTAGTGACCTCGGTTTTCTGTCTAATTCATTCTATTGTTTTTCGATCTCTCTTTGGTATACCTAGCATGTATCGTTCCATTGACCGTTGAGTAAATTTAAGTTTCACTATTATCTCTTTCTTAGTATCCAAGTTTTGCAACCGTATGTCATGATTGGTGGTATACAGTGATCGAATGCTTTTTTCTTCAGGTGAAGTGGAATTCTATATAGTGAAGTGAAGTGGATTTAAATATAAACGCCTAAGATCGAACTGCAAGTTCGTAACGTGTTAATCAAACTCACATTTTTACATACATTTAAAATTAGAAGAATACATTGATAAAAGGTTGCCAGTCAAAAAGAGACCGCAAATATTTTTAATTCAATTAATAGTTCTTAATTTTTGACAACAAATTGTTATTCGTTCATTTTTTTTTAAATAAAATACTCTGCTCTTGCCTGAGAAAAAATGGTCAAAAATTATTGTTGCGGGCTGTTAAAAACGCGATTATTAAAGGTAAAATAATATACAGCTAGCGCGCAACGCTACTGATTTGAAGTGTCAGTTGTGTGACTTTCTAAAGCATGCGTCGATAGATAACTAATTATATGCATAATATTCAACATCATAATATATTACAACAACAACAGTTTAACTATTTTGCGTTTTTGTACATAAGTTTTGTATGCAAAACTGTTGTAATTCTAATATAACAGTTACAACAGTTTTACACGGAACAAAGGCGAGAAAAAGTAACATATTTGTTATTTTAATATCTATATCTGTGATGTTTAATTTTAATATACAGCGTGTCTACGTAATCCATTAACGGTCAAGACACTAAACAAAGGTTTACGAGGCCAATCTATTCATGTAACTTTTATGTCATTTGTGTGACATTATATTTTTCATAAAATGTATGCGATGTCATTTGACCATTTATTTATTAGATTGGATTAGAAACACATAAATTAAGACTAATTATTTACAGCTAAAAAGTATTTTTTTCTTATGAAAGGCAAAACAGTTATCTTAAAACGTGTGTATTAACAATACTGACAGGTTAAAAATATCTATTCTCAGAAAACTTGTTCTATAAAAATTAAATCTCAAATTGTATTAAATCTTCATGTAACCTTTCGGGCGATTGTCTTATCATATTGTCCCCCCGTAATTCCCAACTTTTACTAAGGTACTGAATTTCAATCCTTTTGTTAATCACTGTACTCAACGTAGCCTGATTTGCATATTTTTATTTCTATAATCTTTTTGTTTTGAATTTAAATAAAAATATTGACACTTTTACTAGCAGAAAATCTGTCACTTCTTACAATATCCACCGTGCTAAAGTGTTGTAACTTTAAAATTCTAATACTAAATGTGTAGTGATTAACAATTTTCTCCGTGCCAAAGTGTTGCAACTTTGAAATTCCTAATTTTTTTAGCAATATTATTATTTTATTTAAATTTCTATTTTTGGTTAATGCAATATAGTCTGAAAAGCATGCAAAATTATAATTAAATGTTAATTTTTCTTAAAAATTGTGTCTTATTTCACTGATACTAGCACGAAAATAAACAAAATCATCTTTATCTCGAAACTTACTTATTCTGACTTACTGCAGTCTTGCACTGAGGGTGCAATATTATCACTTGTCAAACTAGTGTTCTTACACTGTAGCTCTATTTTACTTAATCTTTGATACCTCGTGTTTTAACAGCTAACAACCCTAATTTTCGACCATTTTTTCCCAGGAAACCTTATATAATCATATTTAGAAAAAACAATAGCTTTAATTCAATATAAATAAAAAACATGCATATTATACGTCATGAGCAGCATATATTTTTTTAAATAAATCAACGAAATAATTTATTTGTCAAAAAGTAATTACTATTAATTGAATTAATAATATAGGTAGCTACTTTTTGAATGGCAACCTATTATCAATGTTTTCTCCTAATTTTAAATGTATGTAAAAATGTGATTTTGATGAACTACGTTATAAATGTACTAACCCTGTAGTGGGATCTTGTATTATAACTACATTTTTACCAAAAGATACCAGTTTAATCCTTCTGTTAATTTCTGAAAATAAGGAGCCAGATTTATATATTAGTTGTCCCAGGTATACATACTCGTCTACTGTCTTAAGTGCAGTGTAATTTATTATTACATCTTGCATATCCACTAGCTTTGTGTACATGGTTTTTGTTTTTATCAAGTTCATTTTTAGGCTAACTTTATTGCTAGCTGCATTTAGCTCGCTTATCAGTTCTCCTAGTTCATTTTGCTGGATATATTTTCTAGAGTTGCAGTGAAGAACGGGCGCCTCTGGTAGTGGAAACTTCTGGAGTATTTTCATAAATTTTTACCTTAGCTTTTGCTTATTTGTTTATATTTGCTTAAGTTTTTATGTACGGTTTGTGTTTGCCTTGATTGATCAAAGCTTCGATAACGGCCTTGGGATATATAGAATCAAAAGCCTTGTCGAAATCTATGAAGGTTAATGCTAGCAGTATTTCATATGCTTTAGCTCTACGCATTATTTCTCGAAATATATGGATATGATATATGATACTGAATTTACTTCTAAAGCCAGCTTGCTCTCTTGACTGTGCAGCATCTAATGAATTTGTTAATTTGTTGTGGAGAAGATCGGTAAGTCTCGATTTGGGCTGTAGCGCCATTAGAAAGAGAAAGAGAGAGGGAGAGAGAGATTCTATTTGATGCTACTCAAGTCCATTTTCTGTTCGATTTTTTGTTAAAGAATATATTTGCAATATGCTTGTTTTGTACAAACTAAACCAGTCTTTCTCCCCTTTCATTTGTCCCACTGACTCCATACTTTCCCATGACCTGTTTATTGTCTTTTATATTTCCCACTTTGGCAGTAAAGTCATCAATTAAATACTTAAAGTGACTTTCATTGTTATTTATTACTTCAGTTATGTTATTGCAGAGTTTCTCTATTTCTTCGCCAATGCGAGTAATCGTTGGGGCATATATTTGTATAATTTGTACATTGTATCTTTTTGATTGTTGTAAGGTTAAGCTAGCTGCTCTATTCGACATACTAGTTATTTCTACTACTCCTGGTTTTAATTTATTGTTGATTAGGAACCAATACTGCCTGTTCGGTCCGTTTATGTTCCTCGGTAGTAAAATGTATTTTCTCAATTCACTTCTTACTTGATCTATTAGTGACAGCCCTTTTAATTTTCTTATATATTTTATTTTAGCCGTTTCCATTTTATTTATTTCTTGGAGTGTTGACTGCCATGGTTCGCAACCACATGTAAGTATTGGTCTGTATGACCTGTTTATTGTCTTTTATATTTCCCACTTTGGCAGTAAAGTCATCAATTAAATACTTAAAGTGACTTTCATTGTTATTTATTACTTCAGTTATGTTATTGCAGAGTTTCTCTATTTCTTCGCCAATGCGAGTAATCGTTGGGGCATATATTTGTATAATTTGTACATTGTATCTTTTTGATTGTTGTAAGGTTAAGCTAGCTGCTCTATTCGAGATACTAGTTATTTCTACTACTTCTGGTTTTAATTTATTGTTGATTAGGAACCAATACTGCCTGTTCGGTCCGTTGATGTTCCTCGGTAGTAAAATGTGTTTTCTCAATTCACTTCTTACTTGATCTATTAGTGACAGCCCTTTTAATTTTCTTATATATTTTATTTTAGCCGTTTCCATTTTATTTATTTCTTGGAGTGTTGACTGCCATGGTTCGCAACCACATGTAAGTATTGGTCTGTATATTGACTTAAAAACGTAAGTATTAGTCTTTTGTGATATTTTTTTGAGAGTCTTGAACTTTCACAGACGCTAACCACAAACCTTTCTAAAACGGCAAAACGAAAGGCACTACAAGAAGAACAAGATATTTCTTTTTTGTTCATAAATGTTTAGATCATTGCATAATACACACTGTTCGACGTTTTTATCCTGTCATTTATTTCTTTCCCTTGCCTTCCATGCTCATCTATTTCTATTCCTAGATATTTAGAGGACTCTACTTGCTCTAGATCTGTTTCATTTATCTTTTATTTATTCTTGGCTCTTTTCTGGATATTACTATTACCTTGTTTTTTTATTGTGTAGTGTCATACCACTTTTTGTTAACAGATCATTATATTAAGATTATATTTTGAGTTGTTTAGCTGCACGCTATTATCGTCACATCATCGGCAAATACACATTCATGGGTATCAACAATTTCAAGATATCAATATTCTATATGTACATTAGTTTACCAGTTGTTTAATTATCTTTACTATTGTATCCATAAATATTATAAACTGACAGGGACTTAAACAACCTCCTTTTCTCATTTTTTCGTTAGTGATGAAAAGTTCAGATCTCTTACTTATAACAAAACAGTTTGCTGTTACTTTGTATAATTTTTTGCTTTTCTTGGTATGCTCATATTTGATAGGCATCCCCAATTCTTATGTACAGCTTAGTTATGGTGTTAAATAAAGTGATTTCCCTGTAGGTATTATAGTCATTGGTGTTTCCATTTTTATGTATTGGCACTATAAAACATAATTGCCAATCTCCTAGCACCTATGCTTTTTTTTATTATTTCAGATTAATTTTAGAGTTTTTGAGTTTTTAGAGTGGTGCATATGAAAGTATAAAAGTAATGAAAAAAATATTAACAAAACTCAATACGCCTATAATATGGTACTAATCGCGAAGAACGAGAAATATCTACAAACTCTAGCATTTCTTTAGATAACTACAATAAATTCTAAAAATGATGAACGATATCAGTGGGATGGAGAAAAATCAGTAGATATTTTGGACACTTTTTATTCCCAATAATAGAATGTATTCATATTTTACAAAAAAACACACTATCAAAGTTAAAAACAAATTTTTAGTCATTTGAACATAATATACAAATTTTTCTTAATAAGAGCAAATTCGTTTTAATAAAAATTCGTTCCGCCTATGATTATATTCAAATACAGGAACGTTCCTACCGGGCGTGACAAGAGTAAAGGCGGTTTTTCCTACCCACATCCTAGGATCGTATATTATTGAGATGTATTGTGCATTCAGTGTTAAAATTTACTTAGGTAGGTATCTTTTGTGTTTAGTAACTAACAAAGTCTTTTGCACCTAACAGAAAATATACAATCAAATCAGATGTTCAAGAGAAAGTTTTGTTTTTGATTGTTTAAAAAATAACAGGTCCACTTAAGTGTTTAGTCATAAATCGGTATAATTCATTAAATTAAGGCGAATCGACCAATATAAAAATGCAGTACTCACTAATGGGTAAGGCCACTAATGGCCACTTTTCAATGGCTTAGTAAACTGTATGTTTAGTATTATCGCAAGGAGTTAATGAGATAGATAAAAGTAATAATAATTAATAACATGAATATCGTAATCAAGGTATAAAATTTCTAAAAAATTTTAATTCCATATTATTTCTGAGATCAATAATAAATTGATATGTCTCACTTTGCTAATGTTAACTATTTTATTATTAGACTTTAATATTACTCTTTTGGTATAGGTGGTGCTCTATATTGCTCAAATTATATCATATTCGCTGAAAATTTTGGGTTTGCTTTTGGAAGTGCTAAATAATTATCTCCATTCAAATTGCCGTCAATGAAAAAGGAACCTATGATATGATCAACAATTCCTAATTATACATTAACCTTTTTAGGATATTTTGTATATTCTTTCCTAATTCAGTTAGGATTTTCCCTAGACAAATGGTGGCAATTCTGACAATATTGGCATGCCCGTGAAGTATAAAGGTACACCCATCAGAAAACTAAACCTGTTCCAATTGGTTCATATTGTTATCCAATATTGCCATTACATGTTTACAAGTATATTACAAGTATATTCTTCTATCAAAGTCGTCTTCCACGAGTTCCTGAGTTGGCATCATTTTATAGGGATGTATTTTATTTTGTTGTAATGTTTGAATAATCGATGAATGGTTTACATCAAATATGCGGCTCTTTTTCGACTAAAAGTATGTGAGTTTTCCTCAACCTCAAGCATAATATATCTAATTTGGCTTCTTCTTCTTCAGCCTTAAGTAATCCAACTTTGGACATCTGCCTCCACCAAATCAATCTAGTGTTTTCTATTTTGCGCCACTTGCTTTCAGTTGTGTCCTCCGATCTTCTTAATGTCATCAGTCTATCTGATTTGTGGTCTTCCTCTGCTTCTCTTTCCTAACCATGGTCTCCATTGTTGTATTTCGTGGTTTCATCTTTTATCCTTCAGTCGGGCATTGTGTCCTGCGAAGCTAAATTTTAATTTGGCAGCATGTTCTCCTGTGTCTTTTACTTCTAATCCATTTGTTTGTTTTTTTGTCTAAGACCACCCCGAGCATTGATCTTTCCATCGCTCTTTGTGCCTTTACTATTTTATCTATATTGGACTTGGCGAGTGTCCACGTCTGTGAACCATATGTGAGTTTAGGGAGGATACACTGATCGTAAATTCTGGTTTTTAAATATTGTTCTATTTAATAATTTGGCATAATCACTTATTTTATTGGAAGCTGCTTTTTATCTGACTTGCTGCTTGCAAAATTCCTTTTGTATTTTACTAATTGTTCCTTGGTACATTGGGTATATTGGAGGTGAATTTGGAAACGTTTTCTGACACAAACGAGTAAAATTCAGTTCAGTATTTATGCGTTGCCTCTATAAGCCATCATCTGTACAATTGTTAACGAAATTTAAAGGACTACAAAACTAACAACTACTGCCATGTCTACTTGCTACTCCAATCGTTCATACTGGTGAATTATTCAGTATAATTCAAGCTATTACATACATTTCTTCCACAAATAAACAAGTTGCTTTATGCACAGACTCTCTAGCCTCAATCCAATCCATCAAAAAAATGTATTCACTGATGATCATATCGTCCAAAAGATCCACGACCACTACCAACTTATCTTTTCCCAAAATATAGCAGTTACTCGAATCTGGTTACCACCTCATATTGGTATAACAGGCAATAACCACCACGCAAAACTTGCCTCAACACCTTCTGAACCCGCTGTTAGACAACAATTTGCTATGGTCACGCGTTTTAGGCTAAAGTAAACAAAACTATGTAAAATAAAAAAAATATATTTTTTAAATTCTATAGCAGAAAAAAGTAACGCTGAAATAGCTTATGCTTACTTTCTCATTATCAAGGCCTACATGGAAAATAAGCATTGAGTGTGTAGTAGCTAATTTTGCAATTAATTTAAAAAGATATAATATTTTCAAAATATTTGAAGATAGTTGTAGGACATTGTGCATAACATATGTCTAAAATATTCTAAGGAATCCAAAAATTGAATTTTATACAGGCTCTTATATTTGAAATAAGAAAGGTGGTACTGGCTACTGATATATGACACACACTATATAAAAAGATTTATTTGCATAACAATAAATAAAATCTTAATGTGTTGATACAGAAAACCACACTTTAAAATTCTAATTCAATTACCCTATTTCCTTTTATTAGTTTTGTTATTCTGGAGACGAAACATACCGTTACCTCTTCGCCGTCCTGTACATCTGACAAAACCCCCACAAATTTAGGTATCGAAGCATCTGGTCTTAACATAAAACTCAATTTGTAGATGAGGATATACTTTGACTCCACTTGCCAATTCCACTTTTAAAAAATAAAAGTACTTTCTTGTTCTTCGCCCAATTTCCATTTTATATATTTTTTAACAAACTGATCAAAACTAATTCCTTTTGACTGATATCCGGGATGAATTTCTTAAAATAATTTATCATTAAAATGAATTTCCGTAACATTCTCAAATTTGTTTGTGGGTGATAATCCTTATTGACCTATTCTTTATCTTTCGTGCTCCGTAAGTAGCATTCGAATTTACAAAATTCGAATTTACGAAGCATCTCATTTACAAAATTTTGAAAATTTTTGTTAGTGTCAATTTTTCCCCTCCCACGCTCATCTCCTTTTCCATTTCTTGTACCTGTACTACGTTCACTCCTTGTTGCGTTTTGTTGTCTTTGTTTTGTGTCTTTCATCCAAAATTTTTCCCTTTATCCTAATCTTATCTTTACCAATTTGCAAATATGTTTTAGCAAAACATATGTGAGCAGTTTTATCATCCAATTCGTCCTCTCCAACTCTCTCTTTTCAGCCTTGACCCCCGGGAGAGTCTGTAGTGGTCATTTGATATCGTGTAATATCTGTCCCCAAAGATCTCTGTCTCCGGCCATTTCTTTTAACTCATGCCTAGGTTTTTTGCATAATATGCCTGGATTTGATCGATCCATCTGGTTAGATATCTTCCTCGTGATTTTCGGCTTTCTACCTTTCCTTGGATAAACAGTCTTTCCATGTTTTGTGTGTCTATTCTCATAAAATTTTTAAAGTATTTTCATTATTGGAGATGGACTCTGCTGATTTTTAGCTCATTTAAAATTGAAATATTTGTCGTCCTGTGTTTGGTCCATGAAACTCGTAACATTCTTCTTTCCGCTTGTCGTAGGGTCTAAGATTCACATCCGTATGTCCGCCTCAACAACCACATCATATTTCATATTGTCAAACAAAATATATAAAATAGTAAATGTTTTTGAATTTGATTTTGACTCCCATTCCTTGATTATTAGCTATTAATTTCTCATTACTATCGTCCAGAAGGGTTACTCTCGGAATTTTCTATATAAGCATTTTTAAATTCAATTCTCTACTAAACGTTCATTTATTGATGAAATTTCTGATACCATATCAATGAGTATCTGTACCGTATTACCTTTAATAAAACCACCAACTAAAACTAAATTCAATCCTTGATGTTCTACTTTATTTAATTTAATAAATTCTCATGGATGACAAAACATTCCGAATTTGCTCTGATTTTCATTTAGTGGGTACCTTCGTAAAAATAAGAATTATGAGATGGGTTGTCTACTAATATATCATTTCGGATCTTTTCTTCCTCTTTAGTGCGTTCCGTTGTTATATGGTTTACCTCTCTTCTTTGTGGCCTATTGTTTTCAAGTCCTTTTCGGTTTTCTATGTTACTATGATATTGCTTACTCCTATTATTATTATGATAATTTTTCGTGTTTCCTTCGTTTTCTACTGGTTGATTGGGAGTGAATCTGTTACATTTATGTTTTGTCTGTTGTATTCGTGATTGTCCCTAAATCTATTCTGTCCAAAATTAATATTAAATTGTCCTTGTGGTCAATTGAATTAGTTGTTATTGAGGTATCTATTCGTATGTGGTGTTGTTCTACTTATGCTATGCTTTCTCCTCTCCTTTCATTCTTTAATACATACTTCCTGCACTTGCAGATATTGACATAGACTATCTATATCATTATAGTTTTTTAGCGTCACATGATTTTCCATGGTTTCATGAAAATGACGTACTATTAATTCTACCAATTGTTCTGATGTATTATTATATTCTGTATATTGTGTATTATTAAATAATTGAATTGCTTACCTTTCCTCAGAGATGTTTAATGTTTCATGATATTTTCCATTTTGCAGTTCCTGGTTAATTTTCATCTGTTTCGTTTTCCCCAATAGTAATTTATAAAAATTTATTCTTAAAATCTCTCAATGAGACAAGATTTTTCTTTGCTTTCATACCATAAAGCTGCTCCTTCCCTTAATTAATTTCTTATTAGTTTTTGGCAGTCTTCGAAATTTTCAATAAACTGCAATTTATTCTTCAATCTTTTAATGAAAGATACTACATACTGTTTTTCGACGTGTCCGACAAACTGAATCTTATCCTCATTAGCGCTCTGTAATATGATCTCCAGATAATCTGCTCCGTTTTGATTTTTCTCTATATTTTCCCCTTTATTCTCTATTTCTTCATCGCTTCCTATATGTCTTCTTGTAAAACTTTCTCCCATTTTCATTCCATCTATTTTTTTCTCTGTGAACATCTTTAATCCCCTTTTTTGCATGTCTAGTTTCCTCTTGGTTTCTTGAGTCTTCTGATTTACCTCTTCTTTCATTGTCTTTAAGTAGCTATATACGTCATTTTAATACTTTTGCATTCTGTTTTCTATTTTCAAGAAGTTTTCTTCTTGTTATTTCATCATTGTTCTATATTCTTCTATTTATTTTATTTTATTTGTTTTATTTTCTTCTCTAATGTCTTCTTGATGTGCTTGTATCGTTGTTCTATTTTCTTGCTGCACTTTTATTATTGTCCTATTCTCTTCTTGTTGTACTTTCATCATTACCCAAGCTACTTTTGCTATGTTTTTATCATCATTATTAGATTTTCTAGCACACCTGTTTCTTGTTTCTCTTCATAAAAACCAAAGCACATCCTTCACTTCTATCAAAATTTTCTCGAATTATTGTACCTAATTATTTAAAATATACTGAATCCCTACAAATAAATCTGTTCTGTACAGTGTTTATAAAATTCAAATATATAAATTGTTTTAAAAATGAGAGAAATAAAAAAATATCAAATCACATAACATATATGCTTCTACTTCTCTTCTATATATCACTTTTTACTAGGTACTTCCTCCCAGCCCTCCATATTAAAAAAACTAATAAAACTGAAAGTTTGATTAATGTAATAGTTGACAACCTAGTGCTCCATCTTGTTGGAAGTGCAGCAAATCTTCATCTACAGCTAGGTTGCCTTGATCGTCCCTTTGGTTCTCTAATACATGCACAATTAAAGGTTCGATGGTGTTTTCCAGCATATCGAGATAAATGTCGCCACTTAAATTGCCTGGTATGAACAAGGGGCTAATTATAGCATCGCCTAATATTCCTGCTCAAACATTCAGTTTTTCAGGATTTTGAGCGTGATATTCTCTGAATCATTGCGGGTTCGCATCAGTCCAGTACCGACAGTTTTGTTTATTTATCTTACCATTCAGCATAAAAGTACATTTATCAGTGAAACAAATATTTTTTAACATTCTCGGTTCATGAGGCATGAGTTCACAAAACCTAATACGTCGGTCTGGATCATCATCGCCAAGTTCTAGAAGAATTTGTGTTTTGTACAGGTGAAACTTATGTAATTCCTTTCTTCTTTCTAACCGACTCATGTGAAAGTCCTGTCAGTGCAGATACTTGACGTGTTGATGCAGTAGACTCTATTGCAAAATTTCCAAGGATCTCAATTTGGGATGCTTTATTCAGTAATCTTGGGGCATTCCTTATTTTATTTTGCATTGATCCGGTTTCTGGTTCTTGGAGGCAAATATGAAAATGCTCTGCATGTGTTCAGGTATACTGTAAACCATCGTGATAACTACAGCTGAATGACAGTACCGATCGTACAAATGATGAAAACTAATGACATTGAAAATTCTCAAATAAACCAAAAATTATTGAATCTGACAGATCCCAAAAAACAGATGTTTTCAACGTGTTTTGCAAATACGGTGAATTTAGTTTTTATTTAACAAAAAAAAAAACGGACGGGCACATCATTAAAAATAATAGTCCGGGAGATAGCATTACAAATACAAAAGTTATACTAAGTCGGCTGATATTAACACCCTGTATTACTATTAAACAATAAAAATACAGGGTCATTAACAGAATCAACAAAAACCTCATTAAATTTTCCATTTTTACAATTTTTGCTTCACCATGTATAATTATTATTTATATCATTGTATATCATTTTTTATAGTCTTTTCAATGATGTATCACAAGTAGGGGTGTGCAATTTAAATTTTTTTGGTTGTGGTGGGTGGGGCCTAGGGGGTTGATGGGGGTGAGTTCTGTTGTAGTTCCCCCTTACTATCATAGAAACGGTTTCAAGCATTTTTCGATATCAGCTTTTGTTCGTGAGATATAGCCCATTGTAAGTTTTAAAATTGACACACTATATATATATATATATATATATATATATATATATATATATATATATATATATATATATATATATATATATATATATATATATATATATATATATATATATATATATATATATATATATATATATATATATATATATATATATATATATATATTGTTATGATGTGTTTTTTTTGTTTGAATTATGAGCAATGAGTATTTTTAATATTATAATATATAGGGTTTTTATCGCGGTTCTCAAAGAATTAGCTTGTAAGTACTTTTTTAAATTATCTTTATTATAACTATTATGAAACACACATATATATCTAACCTAGTCAATGTAAATTTAAAATAAACTATCTTTAAACTGATATTCTTATAAAACTAATTAAATTCTATAGACAATCTAAAATTTAAACAAACTATCTTCAAAATTGAAATTGTTATGACACTAACTAAATTATATTAACAAAATTTTGTACCTTTCTTTCACTGAATGCCTAAATGAACTGTTTTCCACTAAGTATATAGATTCTAATCACCACTGAATGTCTTCGTACTTCAGTTATCCTTGTTTTTTTTGAAATTACTTTTTCCAATTATCAGCTTCTACCAATTTAAGATATAGTTTTCTTCACCAGCATTTATACACCACCAACCAAACCAGCAAACAGCATTTATATTTATTCTTCTTTTCAATATACCAATATCCAATTATTATAAGTTGATTTATACTAATCTCCAACCATAATATAATTTAATTTCTTCCAATATACCTTTTTTTATCTTCAATAATTATTTGTGTATAATTATAAATGTGCATTAAATTATATGCATAATTTTTAATCTTCATTTAACTCACTATATTAAACTATTGGACTATTTGTACTTGATTCACTGACTCTAACTAACTTTCATAATAAACTGGCCTGACTTCTGACTAAAAACTTCCAAAAACTGCCATCTTGAATCCAAATCACGGGTATTTATCTCTTTTGGACACTCCAGAACCATCTCGTAAGATATCATGTTGTATTTTGTTCTATTTAATACATGTCTGAATTTTCTGGAACAAACCATTTCGCAAACATGGCCATCTCCGGAGATCCAGAGAATTCCATTCTTTTCTATTAATAATTTTGTTTACATTTAGGCTTTTCAGATCAGAATATATAATTAAATTAGTAACTAACACTCTAATTTAATAAAATACACATTTCAAACAATATATTATATAACCCCACTTTATATTCCCTTATGATTAATTTCCATCTGTCAAATTACTCCGAGAGTATTTTTGGTTGCCTATGCACATGGCTCACTTATATATATTTACAATATTAAAATACAACTTTTTACAATTATTATATGCTAATTTATTAAAAATGCCCTCACATAAGTATATTTTTATTAAATTCTCTAGTATTTAACTTCTTAAAATAACCAAATACTTGTTATATCTAAAATTATCTAGTATATAACTTACAAATTATTTTCTATAAACCCCAATCGTCACAATACCCCAAAAATAATATTTAAAATAAATAATTTACTTATTATTTTTTTAAATATTAATTTTCTCATACCTTATTAAATTTAATAAATCAAAAATTTTTTTTTTTTTTTTAAATGTGTTAAATACATTCCTGTTCGCTGTCTATGTCAAAGTAGAGAACAACGGATCACAGTTCGGCTATTCTATGGTCAAACTGTCATGTCAAATGGGGCAATGGATGCGATATCAGAGAATAAAATATAACCTTAATTAAAAATATAATCTATATTGTGTTCTGTTTATTTATAGACAAAATCTAGGAATTATTTCCATTCAACAGGCTTTCATCCATATGAATTGGTAAGTTTTACACTTTTTATAAAGACATTTACACAATCAATTCTGTATCTAACCCCAAATTATGATTTTTAGGGTACCAAACAATTTCCATATGTACAAAATTCAACAAGTATGATGTCAAATTTATTCACAACAAAGAAATCTACCATCTATCTATGAAATGGATCTATCAGTAAGTTTTTTTTTAAATTCTTTTCTTTGTTTAGTTGACATATTGGGCATTGGTTAGTAATTTCTTTTGCTATACTTATGTCATTCTTTGCAAAATAATTGTTCCTAAATAGCATCCATAGCTTTCTTGAACCAATATGCATATAATTGTTATGTAAATTTTTCAATATTTTCTTTGCTAAAGTTCTAGTTATTACATATACTTCTATGCCATTTATTATTTTATAATATACCCCATCTTTCCTAAGGACTTTTTGTTTTTCACTCAAATTGATCTGATCTCTTATAATTTCTTCTTTAGAATATAATCCAGTACTTTCTACTAATTGATTTAATCCAATTTTTATTGTTCGCTGCCCTTTTTGTGATGTATTTTCTAACCTTGATAAAGCATCTGCCACAATATTGGATTTTCCAGAAATGTATTTGATTTCAAAGCAGTATTCACTAAGTATTAGACTCCACCGATGTATTCTACTGTTTCCATATTTGTTATTTAATATAGACGTTAAAGCTTGGTGATCTGTTTCTATAGTAAATTCATTACCCAACAAATAAAATCTTAATTTTGTGACACAGTGTATTATACTTGCTAGTTCTAATTCTGAAACTGAGTAACCCTTTTCATGTGGCTTTGTAATTCTTGAAATGAATTGTATTGGGTATTCGACCCCATCATGTATTTGTAATAATACCCCTGATAATCTCTCTATTGATGCATCTGTTCTTAATATGAATGGCTGTGTGTAGTCAGGATAGTATATTTTCAAATTTGACAGAAAAATGTTTTTAATCTCTTGGAATGCTAGTTCTCTTCTCTGATCCCATCTCCATTTTACACCTTTTCTCAGTAGTTCAAGTAATGGAATTTCTTTTATACTTAGATCTGGTATCATCCTTTTATAATAATTAATTATTCCAATAAATCCTCTTAAAGTTCTTAAATTGTGTGGTGTTTTATATTCCTGAATGACTTGTGTCCGTTCTGGATCCATTTCGATTCCCTTAGTGTTAAGTTTATAACCTAGATATATGACTTCTTTTTAAAAAAATGTACATTTTTCTTGATTTATTTTTAGTCCAACTTTGTCTAATCTATTTATTATAATTTTTAGGTGTTTCTTATGATCTTCACCCGTTTTAGAAAAAATTAATATATCATCAATGTAGTGAATTACAAAATGTTCATATTGATCCAAAATATCATGAAGACATCTACATAGAGCACTGCAAGATGATTGAAGTCCAAATGGTACTACTTTGAATTGATATACTACTCCATCTATCTGAAATCCTGTATACTGTCTACTTTTTCTTTCTAGAGGTATTAACCAGAAACTATGCTGTAAATCGATTTTAGTGAAAAATGACATTCCTGTAATTCTTCCTAATATTCCATCTATACTCATTGGTGCTTTAAATTGCTTTTCAGTAATCTTGTTAATATTCCTTGCATCCAAACATAACCTGATTTCACCTGATCTTTTTCGTACTACTACTATGGGGTTAATAAAATGTGTGTCTGCCTTCTCAATGATTCCATCTTCTAACATATTATTAATTGTTTTGTTTACTTCTTCTCTGTATTTATATGGTATTGGGTATGATTTTGTTTTAAAATCTTTTTCTTCTTTAACTTTTATACTATGGATATAATTTTGTGCAATTCTATTTTCTTTATTGACAAGTCCCTTGTGTTGCTGCAATATGGAAATGACTATTGATTTATATTCTTCAGGGCAATTTAAAACTTTTATCATATCTTCTTCTTTATAAATAAAATTATTCTTCATTATGTACTCATTATTCCTTGCTTCCAATTTTACGCACTCCGCCTCGTAGGCATCCATCTGCTTAAAATTTCCATTCCTTTAATATTCACTACAATAATTATTCTTTACATTCTTCTGGGACATTTCCCTATCATCAAAATACATTTCTTCTTCATAAACATCATTATTTTCTTTTAATAATATCCTATCAACTCTTATTCCTTCTTCTACCTCATCTTTCTGCATAAATTTAATTATTTGCCCTTCTAAAGTTACCATTTTTTTTTCAAAATCTATCTTTACTTTCTTCTTTTCCAATTCATCATTTCCCATTAATATATCAACACATAAATCCTTGACAATAAATCCTTGCATATTAATTTCTTTATTAAGAATATTAATTTTAAAATTGGCTAGTTTATCAATTTCACCCAACTTCTTATTATTTGCACCAATAATTTTAATTTTTGGAATCTTTATTATATCTGATAGTTTTAATGTATTAAAAATAAAATTCTCCGAGACTAATGTACTTTCTGAACCAGTATCTATCATAATCTTAATCATTTTATTTTTGGCCAAAGCATTTATATAAATTAAATTAATAGATTCAATAATTTTCTCTTCATCTAAAGAAATAAATTCAGAAGGTTTTTCATAATAGCAATGGCCTAACTTGTAATTCAGAAAGTTTACTGCACAAAATTTTGATTATTAGAATTGTCAGATTGTATCTGACCACTTGAATCTGATGTCCTATGTCCTTCCCTACTATGACTTCTACTCACATTTCCCTGCCTTGTAGTACTTCGTTCCCTGTCTTCGCAGCTTCTATTCCTTCGAACACAATTTACCTGTCTGTTATAGTTAGGTCGCTCTGTATTTCTTCTATTGTTAAAATCTTGTCTATTATTATTAGTACTGTTATTAAAATGTTGTCTATTATAATTACTGTTATTATTATTAAAATTTTGTAAATTATTACCATATCTATTATATGATTGTCTATATTGTTGATTATCATTTTTATTATATTGAAAGTTATTATTGTTTTTTCTGTTGTTATTATTACTTGTCATATTGCCTCTTTGTATTCTTTGAATAAAATTAATAAAACTATCTATTGTTTGAATATTTTGTACAGTTACGGTTTGCACAACATCAGCATCAAAATGTCTAGATACATTTAAGACTGTTTCATCCTCTCTAAGTGGTGGTTCTAAATATTTTGCAACTGTTATCAATTTCAATGCATAATCTACCATATTTGATTTTAAATTTTGATTATACTTTCCAAAATATAGAATTTCTCTAAACTTTGCTTGCTCCAATTCACCCCAATAATAATTTAAAAATTTATTTTCAAATGTTTGAAAGTTATCTAAATCATTTTCAATACTAGCAAACCAAGTTGCTGCATTGTCATTTAATGTCATTCTAATATAATCTTTAATATCATTAATATTATTCACAAATCTTAATTTATGTTTTAAACTATTTATGTATACTCTAGGATGCAAATTTTTTATATTACCAGAGAATTTAATCCCAGTCTCATTTGTTAAATTTAAGTAAGGTCTCCCTATGTCTCTCATTTGTGAAATATCATCTATTCTCTGTTCCACATTTCTTATTTGATTACTATTTATTTGGATATTTTGTTGTATATCGTCTAATTTTTCTTCTGTGTTTCTCCTGTCTTCGTTAATTTTAACTTCTAAGTTACATTTCTGTAACTCTATTTTCTGTTCTATATCTATTTTATTATCTTGAATAATCCTCTTTACTTCTGTCCTCTCATTGTATATCCTTTTCTTGTAGTCATTCCGTATACTTTTTATTTCATTTGCTACTTTTTTCTCTGCAGTTTGAAGTTTTTTATCCATTTGTTTTTCTATTTGCTTTACAATTTTATTATTATTATCTTCTATTTTCTTTTCTAATTTTCTATAATTCTCTTCCAATTTCTGTTCAATTTTTTTCATGTCCTCTTTGACTTCTTTTGAATTCTCTTCCATTTTTTTCGTATTCTCTTCCATTTTCTGTTCTATTTTTTTTATGTCTTCTTTGACTTCTTTTGAATTCTCTTCCATTTTTTTCGTATTCTCTTCCATTGTCTTGTTCATCTGCATCATTAATGACATCAAAGCTGCCATATTGACACTTTCCTCTCTTTCTGGATTCGTTTCTGCAGTATCTTGTGGAACTTGAACTAAACTCTCCTCTTGTATAGGTTGTGTTTCTACTTCCACATCTTCTTCATTCTTTTTGCTTCTTGTACCTTTCTTTCCTTGAGACATTTTGAAACTTTATTTGTTCAAATATAATTAAAAATAAAATCTATAATTTTTCCTTTCTACTGATAATTAATTTAATTATATGAGAGCACTTATCTTCCCAAACTAATTCTTTTAAATAGAGAGCCCCACGTTGGGCGCCAAATTGTTATGATGTGTTTTTTTTGTTTGAATTATGAGCAATGAGTATTTTTAATATTATAATATATAGGGTTTTTATCGCGGTTCTCAAAGAATTAGCTTGTAAGTACTTTTTTAAATTATCTTTATTATAACTATTATGAAACACACATATATATCTAACCTAGTCAATGTAAATTTAAAATAAACTATCTTTAAACTGATATTCTTATAAAACTAATTAAATTCTATAGACAATCTAAAATTTAAACAAACTATCTTCAAAATTGAAATTGTTATGACACTAACTAAATTATATTAACAAAATTTTGTACCTTTCTTTCACTGAATGCCTAAATGAACTGTTTTCCACTAAGTATATAGATTCTAATCACCACTGAATGTCTTCGTACTTCAGTTATCCTTGTTTTTTTTGAAATTACTTTTTCCAATTATCAGCTTCTACCAATTTAAGATATAGTTTTCTTCACCAGCATTTATACACCACCAACCAAACCAGCAAACAGCATTTATATTTATTCTTCTTTTCAATATACCAATATCCAATTATTATAAGTTGATTTATACTAATCTCCAACCATAATATAATTTAATTTCTTCCAATATACCTTTTTTTATCTTCAATAATTATTTGTGTATAATTATAAATGTGCATTAAATTATATGCATAATTTTTAATCTTCATTTAACTCACTATATTAAACTATTGGACTATTTGTACTTGATTCACTGACTCTAACTAACTTTCATAATAAACTGGCCTGACTTCTGACTAAAAACTTCCAAAAACTGCCATCTTGAATCCAAATCACGGGTATTTATCTCTTTTGGACACTCCAGAACCATCTCGTAAGATATCATGTTGTATTTTGTTCTATTTAATACATGTCTGAATTTTCTGGAACAAACCATTTCGCAAACATGGCCATCTCCGGAGATCCAGAGAATTCCATTCTTTTCTATTAATAATTTTGTTTACATTTAGGCTTTTCAGATCAGAATATATAATTAAATTAGTAACTAACACTCTAATTTAATAAAATACACATTTCAAACAATATATTATATAACCCCACTTTATATTCCCTTATGATTAATTTCTATCTGTCAAATTACTCCGAGAGTATTTTTGGTTGCCTATGCACATGGCTCACTTATATATATTTACAATATTAAAATACAACTTTTTACAATTATTATATGCTAATTTATTAAAAATGCCCTCACATAAGTATATTTTTATTAAATTCTCTAGTATTTAACTTCTTAAAATAACCAAATACTTGTTATATCTAAAATTATCTAGTATATAACTTACAAATTATTTTCTATAAACCCCAATCGTCACAATATATATATATATATATATATATATATATATATATATATATATATATATATATATATATATATATATATATATATATATATATATATATATATATATATATATATATATATATATATATATATATATATATATATATATATATATATATATATATACAAACAACACAGTTTATTGGGGCTGCAGTCAGGAAGTTTGGCCGGGATGTTACAGAAACCCTCTTTTGACTTTTGGTCTAGCTTTCGGAATTGTTGTTATTCCTTCTTTAAGACACTGTAATTAGAAGAAGGTGTAAATATTTACAATATATCACAAATTGTCAATGCAACTCACTAAAACGTCAAGATTATTTATATAAAGCTACGACACTCAACATTCATAACACTCATATAAAATATAACATATAAAATAATGAATAAAATACATTTTAAAATTTAGTTATTTATAGTAAAACTTCATTTCGATGGCTTGGTTCCAAATGTGGCTAACTACAATTTTTCCATTTTTGGGCTATTTACACAGTACACCGCATAATTACTTTAAGTTTTGTTCCAAATGTGGCGAATTGCATTAATTTTAAAATTGGCGCCAGAATTAATAAAACCATTAGTATCTATGTACACAATAAACGTAGTTCGCAATTCCATAAGTAGCTAATAACACATAGCCACCTTTGGAAGGGACATCTTTCGATGTATGTGAAGTTAGCGCCATTTGTTTTATTATAACCTATAATTAAATTTAATTATTATTATCAGTGTTTGTTGTAATTACAAGCATACCTAGTTTATAGAGTATCTACTTATTTCAGGTATATTTTAGTGTTTGTTAGTGTTGTTGTAAAATGAGTTCCAGAGCGGAAAAAATAATAAATTTAGGACTAAAAGCGGATTTAAGTAATAATGAAACATCTGTTCCGAATCGGTCAATTTATGAATGTGGACATCCTGAATGATAAAAATAGTAATATTGAGAATATTAACGAAATTAATTCTAATTCCCAAGCGATTAAGACCAATATTGACAGAGAACGAAAAAACCCAAAACGAAGACAACCAAAACTTTGGAAAAAAAACATTCGCAAAATGAAAAAAAACTGTGGAAACCCGTATATTAGTAGCAAGGGTAACTACGTACCAGGAAAATCAATGGGTAAACCTTGCAATGACAGTTGTAGGTAATGTATATATTACTTTTTTTACAAATTTAATCTTCATATTTTACAATTTTAGGCTCAAATGCAATGCAAAAATAGACAAGGAACAGCGACTTCTTATTTTTACATCTTACTGGAAACTTGGAAGCATTGATAGACAACGTGATTTTATAAATAGTTTAGTAGAAGTTGGAGATTGCAAAAGAAGGATCGTAACAGAGGAAAATTCAAGACGATCAAGAACTTTAAACTTTCATTTTATGATTGAAAATATTCGTCAAAGAGTATGTAAGACAATGTTTTTACAAACTCTAGGCATAAAAAAAGGAGTACTAAATTTTGCAATTAAAAAACGTTTTCCCAATAGTACTACTACTGAACATGATAGAAGGGCGGCCATGGAACATAAAAAATATCCGATGAATCACTAACATTTTTGAAAGGACATATCAAAAAGTTTCCCACCATGGCATCTCATTATTGCCGCAAAAACTCAAAAAGATTTTACTTAGATCCAAAATTGAATATTTCTACCATGTTCAAACTTTATCAATCAGAGTGCATGCAATAAAACTTGTCTCAAAGAATCATACAACCGACAAGTATGTAATAATCATTTTAATTTATCTTTTCACACACCAAAGAAAGACCAGTGTGTGACATGTACTACTTATGAAAAAGCAAATCCTACAGACAAGACCACGCTACAGCAGAATTACGATTGCCACATACAATTAAAGAACAGAGCAAGAGATGAAAAAAATTCTGATAAAATCGCCGCTGCGTTAAATGATTCAAATATACACTCATGTAATTTTGACCTGCAACAGGTCCTGTATGTTCCAACATATCCGACAAATCCGGTTCTATTTTATAAAACCAAACTTGCTACTTATAATTTTACGATTTTCAATACTGGACATAATACTGGTAAATGTTTCATGTGGACTGAGGTTCAGGGTGGACGTGGGCCCTCAGAAGTAGCGTCTTGCTTGTTTCACCATCTTAGGAGCCTCCCCCAAATAATTAAAAGTGTTAGACTATTCAGTGACACTTGCGGTGGTCAGAACAAAAATCAGTTTGTTGCTGCCATGTTTCTGTATGCTGTTCAGGCTTCACCTATTGAAGTAATCGATCAAAAATTTCTTGTCTCTGGTCACAGTCAAATGGAATGCGACTCAATGCATGCTAGAATAGAAACCGCGGCCAAAAATGTCCCCGTATACTTGCCACATGAATGGGTAACTATTGAAAAGAACGCAAAACGAAATGCTCCAAAATGTGAAGTTTATACAACACCTGAACTTACCTTTATTGATTGGAAACCCCTTGCAAAACTTATAATGATTAATCGAAACAAAGCTGAAGATGGAACTGTGATTAATTGGCGTGACATTAAGTGGATTCGTCATGAAAAAGCTAATCCTTTTGTAATGCAGGTTAAAACCCATTTAGATGAAGAAATATTTCACAAAATATTGATTGTTCGCCGTAAAGGTCGAAGAGTTACAGTGTCCACCATAGAAAAATGTTTAAAACCTTTGTATCAAGAAAAAAGAAAAATATCGGCTGCAAAACTAAAAAACTTAAAAGAAATTAGTAGTGCCGCAAATTTTCCCGACGGTTGCAGAGCCTTTTATAGAGAGCTAATTGGAGATCCGAATATTGAGGAAGAGACGGTATTACCCGATATAAATGACCAGGAAGAAGAAGTTTTTTTTTGAAATATTTATTTTACAAGAAGTTTACGCCGTTGTTTATTTATTAGATATTTCTATAAAGTGTACAGTAGAATATTGTAGAAAACCAGTATTCATTTTTCAATTTAAAATAAAGTTAAGTTCCAAATGTAGCTACGTGCATTTTATTTCGAAAAACCCTCCCCAGACGAATCATTTAAAGAACTATTTATTATTGTTGTATCTAAAGTGTTTGTCAGTATGATTAAGTAATATTTTATAAGAAAACAATAATTCTATTGGAAAGACCTGATTTGATCGACAGGGTTAAACTTAAAATTTCGTTTAACCGAAAACGACGATTTTGTAGTTAGCCACTGTTGAAACCAAGCCATCGATTTGTGACATCTTTTAATGATGTGTTTTAACTGATCCATAGAGAACAGAAAGAAAAAACAAAAATAGTATTATTAAAATATAATTAAGTGTTCTTCATGTTTTATTAATGGAAGTAGTATATTAAACCTGTCTTGATGGTATGCAACATGTTTTGCATGCAGGTGTATTATGGTGTGTATATGTAAAAGTAAATCTTTATTTTATTTTTGATATTTTGTCAGTAAATAACAATAAATATTACTCAGTTTATCTATGTTAGAATTTTTATTTATACAAGACGTATTGGATTTTATGAAACACATTTCCAAGAAAACACGTTTTGAATGGTTTTTCCTTTGCCAAAATACAGGAATACTTGAAATTAAATTCATGTTTTAATGTTAATGCATGTTCTGTCAGCGCGCATGCATTTATTTTTTTTTTGGTTTTTTTGTCGCTGCGATGCGAGATTACTCCACTGTGAAAATTACGAGACGATTCTCCGATATACATGTTTTTACAATTGGCACACGATATAGAATAAACAACATTCGATGACTACTGATCCTTTGTCTTTGTGTACAACTTCGATACCGTTTTCACATTCTTAGTTGCAATTTTTAAGCCACTAACATTTTTGAAAATGTTCATTAGCTTAGGTGTCAGAACTGGAATATAGGGTAGGCAACCATACGCTATTTTAGATTGTGGTAGCTCTGATGTGTTGTGTGTCAATGTCAGTGTCAGTTGTCGGACCTCATTATTATGAACATTTTGGTTGTCAGAGAATTGCAAAGGAAAAGGAGAACCAAAAATGAGTTTATTCAAAAGCCCTGTGGGATAAGAGTTCTCTTGTAGTATAGATCTCAACTTTTTTAGTCGCTTGTCCCTGAACTCGATGTGTGATAAGTTGATAACTCCAGTTTTAAGGGTTAAAACTAAATTTGTTTTCATCTTAGATGGATGTTGAGAATAAAAGTTTATGAAACGGTTACTAAAACATGGTTTACGATACCACTCCGACCTTGGCATGCCATCACTGCCACGATGTATAAGCATGTCTAAAAAAGGAATCATATTATCAGCCTCTCTCCCAACCGTAAACTTTAAGTGTTTACACTGGGCGTTAAAGCGTTAAAGGTGTTTAAAACATCAGTTACTTTGTTTTCAGGGACCGATAAGATCTTTTCTTTACACATTCTTATAAGTTCATCCAAAACAAAGTTACATAGTATGGGGGATATTTTACTGCCCATTGGAGTGCCAAAGATTTGTTTAAAAAAATTACCATTGAACAAAAAGATGTTAGAGTCAAAAATGAATGTTAAAATTCTTATAAAATCATCTAAACTTATCTCGATATGCGGAGAGATGCTGTTCCAGTTATTTTTGATGATGTTGAGAATAGCATCTAGTGGTAGGTTTGTAAATAGTGACACAACATCTAGACTAATCAATATATAATTATTCGGAACTTTAACATTGTTAATGAAGTGACTAAACGTGAAAGAATCTCTAATATAAATTTCATTGGATGTTGTAGGAAATTGTGAGAATATTTGTAAGGTGTTTAACAAGTTTACTATTAGGAGCGTCAATGGAAGAGACAATAGGCCTCATTGAAAGAGTGGGTTTGTGAACTTTAGACAGCGTATAAAGCCTGGGTGCAACTGCATTTTAAATTTTTAAAGATTTTGCCACTTCTGTTGTTATGTACAGTGTATAAAACCTGGGTGCAACTGCATTGTAAATTTTCAAAGATTTTGCAACTTCAGTTATTATGGATTTGGAAGAAGCTAAGTCCGAAACCAGCTTGCTCGCATTTTGTTGGAGGGTGCACACCGGACTGTTCTTAAGTTTGATGTAACTTTTTGTATCATGTAGTAAACTATTGCTTTTTTCAATGTAATCATTCTTATACATTGCCACTGTTACATTTCCCTTGTCACTTCTAACAATGTAAATTTCTGGATGTGATTTTAAAAATTGTTTGCACTCATTGTATATTGTGTTTAAAAAGTGTCCATATATATATATATATACTATATATATATATATATATATATATATATATATATATATATATATATATATATATATATATATATATATATATATACTATATATATAGTTATAGTATATATATATATAGTATATAATATATATATGTATATATATACCTTAGAACCTTAACGACATAAAGATTCATACGAATTAATAATGAAGTTGTCAGCGCTTGCGTTCTGGCTTAAACAGAACCTCACTTTTAACTATCTAAAAATCAAAAATTTAGTTATTGCCGACATTTCAAAGAATTACCTCCTTTTAAATGTAGTTGCATTGGGTTTTTCGATTAACCTTGGGTAAGCCTTTACGTGTCAAGTTCGAAGCTACCATACATTTCAATCCTTATAAAAAAAACTTTTTTTGCACATAGTAACAAAAAACACCACTATGTTACTAGCAAAGTTTTTTAATATTCTAACTCTACAATTCTAAGTTACGGTAAGATCAATAATGTTTTAATAGATAATATATGGTAGCTAATTATAATTTATTCTCTTTCAGCCCTGAAGAAGCCAAATTAATTCTCTTTGGCGAAAACGTTCGGCGAAACAATTGATACACATTAGAGTATTTCTTGCAGATTTCCCCAATATTTAAGAGTTTACTATATATATATATATATATATATATATATATATATATATATATATTAGTACATAATACCTCACTTATAAGATTTGCAGACGACATCGTTCTGATTGCGTATAATCCTGCAGAACTACAAAAACTTATACGCGACCTAAATGCAGCTATTAATGAAGTTGGCCTAAAAATAAACTTAAAAAAACCATGTGCAATGAGCTATTGGATGTCTAAGATGTAATAATAAATAACACTGCACTTTAGATAGTAGATGAGTATGTATACCTGGGACAAATAATACATAAATCTGGCTCTCTACTTCCAGAAATCAACACAAGAATGAAACTCACTTGGGCATCTTTTGGTAGGAGTACAGTTGTATTCAAAGCGAAGATGCCAATCTACCTGAAGAAAAAAGAATTCGATTAGTGTATACTATCAATCATGATATACAGCTGCGAAGTAGGACACTAAAGAATGAGATATATTAACTTAAATTCACTCAAAGGTCAATGCAGCGAAGCATGCTAGGTATAACATAGAGAGATCGAAAAAGAATATAATGGATTAGACAGAAAACGAAGGTCACTGATGTAATCCTCAGAATTAAATCATTAAAATGGCAGTGGGTGGGACATTTAACGAGCAGAACTGAAAATAGGTGATCCATTGGTATTACACTGTGGTATCCATGAGGCGTCAAGAGACCAAGAAGACGTCCAAATGTAAGATGGAACTATGACATAAGGAAATAAGCCGATACAACATGGTACAGATAAGCGAATTTTAGACAATCGTGGGCAGAAATGAGAAATGACTATGTAAGGGAGGCCACACCACAATCGGTAGAATATGCTGAGAATGATGATGATGATGATGGTGATATAATATGTGACAATACATTATATTAGTAGAAGTTCTTGGGCTTAGGTTCATAAAAAAATATATTGTCTATAATACTAAGACATTTTTGTTGACTTTTGTCGACGTTTCGGCAGGATATCCATGCCTTTTTTTTAAGAAATAATATTGAACCAATTAGACGATAATTAAGACAATATTTCAATTACCTCGGGTACTACATAAGTTTCCAGAAATATATTGGAATTGATCAACATAATTGACAGGCTCAAGTATGTATTCAGAACAATATTAACACAACAATATTTAACAAAAAAAGAAAGGATGCAATGATATAACTTTATAAGATAATTACCAGACCTTATCTGTTATTTGACCAGAATTTCTTCGAAGAGTGAAAGGCATTACATGTTTAATAAACAGAGGAATAAGGGCATTAGACGAGAAATAAATATAAAATAAAAGAATACAGAACAAAATAAAAACCACATACAAGTATAATGGATGACAATGACAAAACAAATAGGTACTAACTTACAATCCTATAGAAAAAAGAAGTGTAGGACGTCGCTGAATATATGTATTTGATAAATTTGATGTTATGATGATATTATTAAAAAAACAGTAATGCTTTCTTTCTTATTTTGGATATTTTTATTTTCATGACTTCAAAAAGGTTTATTTTTACCTGGTTTCTATAATTGTTCAAATGTATTACCAATAGTTTTTTCGATATCTATTTTTTTTAAATGCGAGAATTACTAGTGTAAGGGACAGCATATGTTTAATGGAGCCCTGACGACCGTTATAATGTTGACTAATACGTATGAGTCTGGAGAAATGTTTTAACTATAAAATTCACCTCGTTGCATTTCTTCAGTTTAAAATATTATATAATATTCGATAAAAACGGAAGGTCACAGTAAAAGTAAAACCTATTAAGATCATTGTCATCTGCCTAATTAATTCTATGTCTTGTTAAACCTTTTTGTCTGGCAGTTAATTTCTAATCCTAATCAGTTATTAGTATTCATTGAACTGAAATATCAAGTCTCAGATGCTTGTTATTGGATGAATATTACACAATGGTAAGTTAGTTCTTTGTGCGGTACACTTGACGTGACTAATATTAAAAACATCTGGAGAAATTGTGAATTAAAATATATGCAGATTTTATCGACCACGCATGTGTAAATTATTGTTATATAAATAATGAGAAACGGTCGATATGAAACTGTCTCTATAGGGTCATTGTGTGTGTTCCAAAAATTTTAAAAAACCTATTTAAACGTATTGAGTGCACCCAAAAAGGTATTTTAAAGTACTTACTTATTGCTACACTTACCTCTTACTGAACCAAAGTTTTTGATTTTCCGTTCTACCAATATTGGTAAAAAAATCAAATCCAAATCCCTTTAAAAAAAGTTTTTTATATAGAAATTGTAAATAATTAATAAAACTCGTAAATGTTCGTCTTCTGTTTGGGCTATTGGCATCGAGCAAAAAGACAAAAGAGGGAATGTAAAGGTAGGGGGGGCAAAAATATTGTTAGACAGGAAGTGCCATCTTGAGAGGCCAAATTAAACAAGGAAAGAGAGTCTTTCCTTGTTTAAGAAATCAAATTTAGTTGGGTTATGTTATTATTTATCCCAACTGTCACATGAAATCTTATTTATATTGAAGTTTTTTAACAATTGTTTTACATTTTAGACTGTTATCGTTAATATTTAATTAAAATTTTCTCGTCTAAGACACATTCTGAAAACTATTTTATAGCTACTGTTAATAAGTGTCGGAAAATTTAAATTTGGCGCATTCGCATTTCCGGATATGTCCGCCATCAGAGGCCACTTTTTTGGTCGCCTTTTCATAACGATTAGATTCCCTCTTTTGTCTTTTTGCTCGATGGCTATTGGACAATAACTAAAGGCAATACTGGACAATTCAGTTAACTTTGGAAGAAACACTTTTTCCTTGCATCAGAAATTAGTGTTTCCACTTATCTAATGTCTATTTGTTTCTTTTAAACTATTCTTTAGGTAAACTTGAGTAAGGTATAAACAAGCTTGGTACATAAATGCTATCAAACGGATATAGTAGAAGCAACTAGGACTGAATAAGAGAGGTTTATGGTTTATAACTTAATATTAAAGTTGAGAATTAAGTTGCCCAAAATTTGTCGTATATTTTGCTTAATACTAGTTAAAGGAAAGTCGAAATGTGGGTTTTGATTTAAAGGACATTCTAATATAATAATTTAATCCTCCCGCTTGGCCATACTTATAATCTTTGGCTCAAATTAAAAATAGATAAAGAGGACATGAGCAATGACCAGGTCCGAATAATTGTGGTGAAATGTCTCCCAGTTATTATTTTACATTTGTTCTGTATCTAAATGTAGAGAAGTCTAATGAGTGACATCTAGAACATTTTAAATATAGTAAAGGCTGGCTAAATACTAATAATGACTCTGACGAAAAGACTTTTTCCGCAAGGTCTTTTAAAAATCTTGGAAAACATTATGCAACTTTACCAAAGTTAGGGACTAAATTACTTCTTATATCTTTAGAAATCAATGAGGATGAATATATAAATATATACATGTATATATATATATATATATATATATATATATATATATATATATATATATATATATATATATACAAAGAACACAGTTTATTAGGGCTGCAGTCAGAAGTTTGGCCGGGATGTTAAAGAAACACTCTTTTGACTTTTTGTCTAGCTTTCGAAATTATTTTATTCCTTTTTCAAGACAAGACACTGTAATATAGACAAAAAGAATATGTAAATATTTACAAAATATCATAATTCGTCAGTGCAACTTACTAGTCGTTGGGATTATTTATAAAAAGCTTTGACACTCAACATTATTAACACAAATATTAAATATAAAATAATGGACAAAATATATTCTTAAATTTAGATAAGGATAGTAAAACTTAGTATATTTTATGACATCTTTTGATTGATTGTTTTAACTTCTGATATATAGAGAACAGAAAGTAAAAACAATATGATTAAAATGTAATTAGGTGTTCTTAATGTTGTGTTTCTTTTCAAGAACCAAGAGGCACATCATGGGTAATTTTACTTTTTAATCTTTAAACCTGTCTTAATGGTATGCAACATGTTATGCATATAGGTATATTATGACGTGTATATGTAGGGGTAAATATTTATTTTATTTTTGATGTTTTTCCAGTAAATAACAATAAATGTTGCTCAGTTTATCTATGTCAGACTTTTTATTTATGCAAGGCGTACTAGATTTTATAAAACACATTTCCAAGAAAACACGTTTTAAAATTTTTTTTTTATTTTGCCAAAATACAGGAATCCTTGAAATTAAAGTCATGT
Organism: Diabrotica undecimpunctata; assembly: GCF_040954645.1. Classification (NCBI taxonomy): domain Eukaryota; kingdom Metazoa; phylum Arthropoda; class Insecta; order Coleoptera; family Chrysomelidae; genus Diabrotica; species Diabrotica undecimpunctata. The sequence goes on from NC_092807.1 coordinate 84,449,569, forward strand.
TTCAAAGTTATTGCATGTTCTGTAAGTACACATGCATCTATTTCTTTGGTTTTTATGTCACTACGATGTGAGAAATTTCCACTTACTGTGGAAATTACGAGATAATTCTCCGATGTATACGTTGTGAAATTGGTACACGGTATAGAATAAACAACATTCGATGACTCCTGTACTATGAAAGGATCTTTTCTTTTTGTGTAACTTCGATACCGATTTTCACATTCGAGGGCACTCGTTTATAAGCGTCTGTTCTAACGCTACCATAGTTTCAAACTTGCCATAATTTTGCATAACTACCCTGTCCAAGTTATTCCACAAATGCTCTATCGGGTTAAGATCTGGACTTCTACGAGGCTTAAATACAAATAGTGACTCTGACGAAGAAATTCTTTCGAACAAGCCTTTCGGACCAAAATTAGGGACTAATTTACTTCTCATTTAAATCAATACATTTTAAGAAATAAATAAGGATGATCTAGATCGCCGATCGACCACGAAATTTACAAGATTTAAAAAATGGAATTAGATTGGAAATTATTAATATAATTCCAGAATAAAACCACTTGCTCACTCCATACAAATATGAGAGATTGTTGAGAGAGATAATTGATAGATGCTTGAAGAAACCGAATATCTGTTTGCTTTTATGCATTTATTGCATTAACACCAGATGCAATTTTCATTATAGAACAACTGATGAAAAAATATAAGAATACAGAAATAAACGCTTATATGGTATTTACTGATTTTGAAAAAGCATATTATATAGTTCCTCGATAGATCCTAAGATAAACGCTCAATATAAAAGGAGTACCAGATTTATATGTCAAGATTGTGGGAGACACATGCGAGGGAATAACAACTAGTGTAAGGACAAATGTGGGAGATACTGATAAATTTTTTGTGAAGGTAGGATTAAACTAAGACTAGGTGCTTAAAAATTCCTTATTCTTATTATATTTGGATGAGATAATTGCGAAACTACAAGGTAACACTCCTTGCTGCAAAAAAGACAAGGTCTTTTTAGCAAATTTTGTACAACTCATCGTCTGTCCTTTTTGGAAATTTTTTTATGATTTGTGTTATGTTTTTTTGGCAAATTATTTATGTTTCTTTGTATTGTTTGTCTCATATTTCTGGTTTAGCTAGCTAGCTTCTAGTAGTTACAATTTATTTTCCTAATTTTTCTTCTTTTAAAATTTTCTTTTGTTTATGTGCCAGTAAATCTAAACCTCGCTGGAGTAAATTGATAGAAAATTTTTATCCCTCGTTTACCATTTATGGTAAGCATTAGAAAATTTTTGGAAATTCTGACTTATACCTTTAAAGAAATAAAAATATTTTTTTATTTCATACTCATCACTACAATGATGATTATTACAATAACAATCTGGTCATAAGTGACTAATGAGCAATTTTAATTTAACCAAACTTACTACTGTTTCTTAAAATTAAGAGGTTACCCCATAGCGTCTCTTATCTTAACTAACAAGATAGTGCACTACTCTAACATGCATACGCGCACGAGCACTATGCTCTGCTTTTTACTATCACCTATCACTCAAACTAGTTCAAAAGGCTTTGTCCTCTTCAATCTTCCAGGTTGCCCAGTAGTATCGAGGAGCTGGATTGTCTCAATATTTTCATGCCTATGAAGTCATTGCTCGTAACTTCCTGTCATCTTTTTGATGATTGATTATGTCCACAGTTTCCATTCCTAGGTCCTTATGGAGGTCACTGTATGTCACATACCAAGGAGCATCTATAATATTTCTCAGTATTTTATTCTGAAATCTTTGTATTATTGTTATATTACTTGGTCTAGTACACCCCCATAGTGGGCATCTATAAGTCCATACAGGTTTAAATATTTATTTGTAAAGTAATAACTTATTATGCACCGACAACGTGGAGTTTCTTCCAACTAGCCAATACATTTTTTTGTACCTTATATTTAGTTCTTCCCTTTTTTTCTTTACGCGAGCCTTCCAGCGTAGCTTTGCATCAAATGTTATACCCAAATACTTAGCAGTATCTGCATATGGTACTTGGAGATATTATTGATTATAACTGTTATATATTGTATTTTTTTGTTGGTGAAATTAACATGGACAGATTTAGCTTTATTCAGCCTGATTCTCAATTTTTGTGTCTATTTATGGATTTGGTTAACTGCTATTTGGACCTTGTTGGTCGTTTCTTCACTAGTCGTTCCTACTGCTTCGATAGCTGTATCATCAGCAAAAGTGGCAACTGTGTTGTCTTTTAGTACAAGTATATCATACGTGTATAGTAGATATAGATATAATTTCTTTTAAGTCTGAAAACAGTCTTCTTGCTTAATTCTAAAATGTCATTCTTTTATGTACGATTGTAAAAGTTTTGAGTAGTGTTTAGGTAAAAAACATTTTAGTTTATGTATTAAACCTTCATACCAGACTTTATCAAAAGCTTTTGCAGCATCAAGGAAGACAGTTGAACATACTTTCTTTTCTTCTAAAGATCTGTCGATAATATTCGTGATTCTGTGCACCTGGTCGATTGTTGAGTGCTTATCTCTAAATCCGAATTGATGTGTCGGAATCAAATTTGTTGCTTTAATAATTGGTTTTATTCTCTTGAGAAGAAGTTCCTCAAACAGCTTCGATATTACAGAGAGCAGATATATCGGTCTGTATAAACCTCATGTGCTGGTTTTCTTGGTTTAGGAATCATAATGACTTTCGCCATCTTCCATATCATGGCTACATATTTTAATCTAAATGCAGCATTAATAAATTATTAAGGTAAGTTAATATTACGATAGCTCTTCGGGGAAGATTTTTCAACAGCTCACTCGTAATTAAATCATAGCCCGGAGCTTTCTTCGGGTTAATATTTACCCTTATTTCTTCCATCACTTATATTGTTGTAGTTAGCCGAGTTTCTTCCTCTAATGAAACAGGTTACTTCCATCCTTCTTTATCCTCTTGAGGTTCATTTGGTTTGAATGCATTTTTATGATAAGCAGCACAGCACTCTGCTTTTTGTGCATTATTTCTGGCTTAAGTTCAATTTTCTAGTTTAATAGGCAGAGAGTGAATAACACTTCTTTTCAGTATTTTAGTAGGTTTCCATAAGGAATAATCTGTACTACCGTCATCTGTTAACTCCTGTAAGTAAGAATTAATTGAGTCATTCTTTAATTATAGGATAGTCCTTTTGAGTTGTTGTCTTTCACGATTTAGTTTAGTCTTATCTTGAGGGGACCTTGTTTGTTGTCAAATTCTTCTTAGCTTTCGTTTTTCAATTATCATATTTCCTACTTCCTTTGGATAATTGTTTCCTTTTAACCTAGGTTTCAATGTAGGAATGTATTCAAATGCTGCTTGCTGGATATTGTTCACCAACAATTCTGCTACTTTATCTAATTGCTCTGTGGTTTGTAGTGGTACACTTAGATCTATTTTGTCTTCAAGGCTCAGTTTAAAACTTCCGTCAATTTGTTTGTTAGTGTAGGGTTACTTTGTTTTTTTAATAATATTGTCACTAATAGTTACTACTATGGGTAAATGGTTAAAATTTAAGTCACAACAATTGTCAATGTCAAGAAAATTAGCTGAAATATTCTTAATGATAAAGAAGTCTATTAGATCAGGGATCTTGTTTCTATCTGTAGGTCAGTAGGTTGGTCTACCAGTTGAAAATTCTTTACACTTATGTTCTTTGATAGCTAACAAAAGCTCCTTTCCATTAGTGGTGGTTATTCTAGAGCCCCAGTGTGTGTTCTTTGCATTAAAATCACAATCAATAATAAACCTTTCCCCTAAGCTTTCTAGGAATTCAGTATACTACTCTTTTTTAATGGAAGGTTTAGGTGGGCAGAATATTGAACTTACGTTTATTTCAAAAGTTTTAGTTTTTATGTTTACTATACTAGCTTGAATAAATTCGGTTTTATATTACAACTCTTCATGATGGTAAATACTATCTTTGATGATGATTGCGCTGCCGCCTTTGACCGCATTGTCAGGAGGTACTGTGTGATATACCTTGTACCCTTTAAACCTGATGTAGGACTGATTTGTGAAATGCGTTTCAGAGACAAGACACAAATCAATTTTTTCTATATCAAGGATTGCTTGCAGTTCTTGTTGATGTTTAAGTAACCCGTTGGCGTTCCATGCGACAACTCTAAGGTCATTAGCCATTTCTTACCTTCGGAATAGCACCTTGAGCTCTATATTCCAGGGAAGTGACTCTTTTATTTAATTTTTTAATTTCTGTAATATTATTTGTAGAGTCTGTTCTGTTTCTTTTTTAATCTCTGTTGTTTTTTGATATTTATTTTTATAATTTTCATTTCGACCTTTTGTTACCGAACTGTATGGACTATTACTGGTATCTATCTGTGCTTGTTTTCTTTCACCAATATTTGATTGGTTTTAGTTGTCCATCTATCTGGAGGGTGTGGCAAATTAATTTTTTTCAGATTTCTGTTTTTTACCTTTTGCATTTCGTTTGCGACGATACATCCTCGGTAGTTGGCAGGATGGTTTTCGACACAAAGAACACGTCTTGGTTTAATATTTTCAGGTTTGTGCATTTAATACACCTTGGTCCTCTAGCATAGAAGTCCAATAATTTTGACAAAATTTTCTTTGTTTTAAGGGCCCTATAACCATTGGGTCTGCTGTGACTTTTAACACAAATTTACTCAAATTGTACAATATGCGTTTATATACTGCTAAATTATACTTTATTGTTTAAGGTGTAACTTATTATCTACACAAAATAAAAAATAGTAATAAAATTACCGATAGACAAAGAGAATTATTGAATGACGACCAATAGCAAAATAAGAGAAGTAAAATCAGATGGACTGATGCCATCAAGTAAACGGGTGGTCCACAGTCCTTGCAAGATTTTTTTAATTTGACATTAATTGGTGCTACCGTAAACTTTCCCTTATATATCCACTCTTAATTTTACCCTTTATGACTTCACTCATCTATCTAGGCATTGTCATTTTCACCTTATATACTAGTTATTTCTCTTTCTTTTTAACTGCCAAATATTCAGTTTTATGCATCACAGCTAGTCTTATGGCAGTTTCAAAAAATTTATTTTTGTATTTTAATCTTCCTGTCACACAACACACCCCTTGCCTACTACCATTTCATCGATCCCGTTCTAACACCACTGGACGTATCTCGATCTTTTTTTAATTACAAATTCTTACTTATTTGTAGTAAGAATTTTATTTTTAAATAAATATTCCAGATACTCGTTTTAGTTATATATTTTTCGTGTTTTAGATTTGGATCTAAATCCCTTTTACTATTTCTTACAACTAAGAGAATATAATTAGTTAATTACAATACATAACGCACCAGGGTACTTTGTAGTTTCTCTGTTAGATTATCCAACACTTATGAGAATAAATGAGGACTATGCACTTGAGCCCGAATGCAAATCTACTTTCACATAAAATTTATCAGTTTCTTACATTCTTGCCGCAACACTCTTAATATTCCCTTGTACGAAGCTCTAAGACTCTTTATATACTCACCGATGACTTCTTTCTTATTCAGCTCTCACCACAGACTTTTAAAAGACTCTATCATATGGTTTTTTAAGATCAATAAATACAAAAAAAAGTACTCCCTAACAATTTGTTTCTTTGATCATATTATATGCTTTGTAATGTTTTGTCTTGCACAAATTCATATTGATTTTCGGATATTTCGGTTTCTTTATTTATCCGCCTATTACTAATAACTTCCAATATTTTTATGGTGTGATTAGGTAGCTTTATGGACCCGTAATTTATTTATTATTGAGCACCTCCATCTATAAAACATACATGTTAGCCAACTTGTTCCTATATATTCTTTACCTGTCCACACTTACCCAGTTACATCATCTAGTCCAACTGCTTTATCTTACTTCATTTTTTAAACTGCTGAAGAAACTTTTTCGTTTGTCATTTAGATGACCATTGATATTACTATCTCCGTTTGTTCAAATATTTTCAAAAATCGGTCTACAAAATACTTTGACTGTCTAGAATATGCTGACGTTTTTGAATAGTTGTCAGGGGCAAATTTGCCCAGGTTGTATCTGAGTGAATGCAAGTAGTCCTAAATATAGTTGATAACTGGTGTAAACAAGACGGCCAACGCTTAAAATATACAAATCATCAACTTAAAAAAAAGCGTTACAAGGCCTAAAACCACCAGTGCTGTAAGGAACAGAGATTCCATTTGCCAAAGAAACAAAGCAGCTAGGAGCATCTTTTAATCATAGAATTACATGGAATACCCACATACTGAAAACCACACAGAAGGCTACTATAGCATTTTTCACATAAAAATGCTTGCACGTCATTCAAGATTTACGACATCAGAACCCCACAGTGTTGCCAAAATATCAGAATAGTTAGTAAGTGAGGAATTTTTAAAATGTCAACTATTTGCCAAACTATTATATTAACAGTAAATACACTTAGTTTTAAGACTACTGCAACACACTAAAATACATAAGAAAATATTTTAATACAAAATTATATATTCTAAACTTACCTTTTTTAGGGCTGTAATAGTAAAGACGTCTTGCCATTATTTCTTGTTCAAAATTATTTATCTTATATGAAAGCTTATCAGTTTTCTACAGATTATTTATTTGTTTTGACATAGCACAATCACAATAAACAACAATAATTAGTTTTTAAAGCTATTAGTCTAAATTTAATATTTATTTATAAATATAATTTATTAATATATTTTATATTATGACCAAATTGTGTAAGAAATCAAAACATAAACAAAATTCTTACTCTAAAAAGGCGACACTTTATACACTTTTGCCACACGCTGAACTGTCAATAAAATATGAAGTATTCCGGTATCAGTTGCGTACAATTATCTAATCTATTTAATTAAAATTATTATTTTGTGCAATATTAGACTTGACGAGTTATTTCATAAAGTTTATATTATTAATAATAACAAATGTTTTTGGTTATTTAATCAATATAATTCTAAAATTTTCAATATAATGATGATTACATTTTTCTGATTATTACACCATGTGGACGCCTATGAAAGATAGAGCAGTTCCGTATGGGTTTCGTATTATAAGCTGTGTTAGAAACATTTGAAGTCTAAGGTTGACATTCTGGAAATTTTAAATACAAGTGACGTCACTGTGTATAAATCGTGATGTGCAAGTGTTTTACTTTGAAAAATGGTATATGTCCTTGGGCAGATGTAAAAAAATATGTGGTAAAAACTGGGGGCTTAACCCCCAAAATGACCCTTTGATTATTTACAAGGGTTATGAGACCAATGATAACCTATGGGTCTATGACAGGGTGGACAAATACGCAGCAAGTGGTATCAATAAGGCTGCCAAGTAATACGCAAAGGCTAGCATGTCAGTGTATTACGAGGGCCATAAAACAACTTCGTTTTTAAAACAACAGCGGCGTTGGAAGTCCTGGCGAATCTTCCACCACTTCATATCTTTATGAGGGGCAAAGCCAGATCTGTTCTAGATTTGATTTCAGGCTAGTGTAGAATGCCGAGACAAACTCGACTGGCGGAAAATAACAGTATTACACTGGTATGACTTCCAGGTCACCGAGAAATATACGGCAATAAAAGAGTTACTGAACTTTCCAGAAGAGCTATTAAAGATCAACGATGAAATACTCGCGTCCAGAATTGACCGTCGAAATGCTAAAAAGGACTATTCGAGAATATTAAAAAGTCTGGATACAACAGACGAACACAACGTAACTTTTACTGAGATATACCCGATCAAGCACATGGCAAAATGTGTAATGAATTTACAATCATAACAGGTTCCGTACTGAACATGCCACATTCAAGGGACTAATGTATGCAATTAGGCTGTTTCTTCTGGACTTAAGTTGCAGACTCTGTACCAGGAAACAGTCAACCATATCTTGTTTAACTGCAAAGCATCGCAGATAGAAAATACTTTTTGGAAACCACCAAGTGACTCAACAACAGATGGTACCACTAGACCTGTACAATTTGGTAAATGGTTTTAAAATTCTGAAACGGCTATCATGAATAAATGAAACATGTACATTTACAACAGACAGTTTCTGAAAAAAAAATTGTTACCCAATATTATTTGCCGCTAAATATCTCACTTAAATATTATCATAATCAAGGATATATTTGTATTTAACTTCATTTAACTTCAAGTGTTACCCTGTAAGTGAAAATTATTATGGAATACATACATAATACACGTAATGCAAGTATGTCTATACATTTGATAATAATGCGCACAAGTTAATCGCATTACTACAAGCAAAATTTATTGTTGAAAATACTCAAAGCGGTTTAAGATACTGAGAAGACGACTGCCTGTAAAAGGTTCAAAAATAAAGATAAATTAAAGTATCATTTTAGAACACTGTACACTTGTATAAGTTTAAATACAATAGAAACGCTTACAGACCAAAATCAAATCATTAATGTAAAATACAGAATATAGAAAATATACATATTTATAATGCGGTGAATGGTGGTTACGCAGGTGTTTATCTTCATCTTTTATGGTTTTATATTAACTACTATAAGCTTAGTTTATTAACAAGAAGTTGATATTATTGACTGAATATATGTATATATATATATGTTGCCGAGAGGGGGCATTTGAGCCTGTAGGACCCATCGCCGGCTCTTCGGACTTTTTCCTGTCTCCGGAATTGGAACGGGTGTTTACCATCTTCGTTTGTCGCTAGCGAAATGGGTCAGTACTGTTGCCGTTACAGAATAACCGTTACAGCGACAAGTATCTGTTACAGGTAACGGTTCGAAGGAACAGTTACAAAATAACAGATCAAAAATGGAAATCAGAACAGGTAAAATAATCTAAGTATTCCTTGACTTACGGAAGGAATAACTTGGTAAACAATAAAATAAAATGGTATGATAAATGTAGTGCAAAGAATATGTTTCTAAGTGTTTCTTGACTTACGGAAGAAACAACTTAGAATGAAAAAATGTACAAGATCAAAGAATAGAAAAATGCAGAAATATGAGTAAAAATACACAAGGTAAAAGAATGCATGTTCTTAAGTGTTTCTTGACTTACGGAAGAAACAACTTAAGAGAGGAATATAAACAAATGAAATAAGTAAATATAAAACAATATGTGAAAATATGTCTAAGTGTTTCTTGACTTACGGAAGAAACAACTTAAAACAGAAAAACAACAAGAGAATCAAATATGCAATAGAAGAATATAAATATTTACAAGTGTTTCTTGACTTACGGAAGAAACGACTTAGCGTGAAAATGAAAATAACAGAGACAAGTATACTAAATATCAGAAATAAGAGTGCAAATATGGAAATACTTCTAAGTGTTGTTTTGACTTACCGGAAAAGAACGACTTAGACACACAATGAAACACAAGTGAAATATCAGAAAAATATTTCTAACAGTTCTTTAACTTACCGGAAAGAACTACTTAGACACAAATACAAGAAATATAAACAATCAAAAATAATCAAATAAAATAGTAAATAAATCAATACATGAACAATAGTAATATTCTAACCTGAAAAGGTCTGAATATACGACAAATGCTAAAATAAAAAGGTACACAGGAAATCAGAAATAAAACAATAGCTCAAGTTGATACAATAAAGCACCGACTAGGTCTACAGTAAGAAGAGGCAAGCTCGACTGACTGATGAGAGAAATTCCATCTGCTTTTATATAAAACAAATCCTTTGTTTTACGTAGCAAAAGCGGAATTTCCCTGCATCGAGTCAATTAGAAATTCGGATTTGCCCAAACTTGGAATTTCCAAGTATTTCTCCGAATTTCTAAATGCGTCCGGCACGGCTGTCAGCTTCTGCCTGACACGCCCCCGGAGACATATATATATATATATATATATATATATATATATATATATATATATATATATATATACATATATATATATATATTGATATGATTAGTGTTTAAAGAAAATAATTTATAAGTTATATACTAGATAATATTAGATATAACAAGTATTTGGTTATTTTAAGAAGTTATATACTAGAGAATTTAATAAAAATTATTTATGTGAAGGCATTTTTAAGAAATTAGCATATATTAATTGTAAAAAGTTGTATTTTAATGTTGTAAATATATTTAAGTGAGCCATGTGATTAGGCAACCAGATATACATACTCTCGAAGTGACAGATAGAAATTAAGAATTATTCCGAATATAAGTGGGGTTATAATAATAAAATGTGTAGTTTATTAAATTAGAATGTTAAGTTAATGATTTAAGTGTATATTCTGATCTGAAAAGCCTAAATGTCAACAAAATTATTAATAGAAAAGTATGGAATTCTCTAGATCACCGGAGATGGCTTTGTTTGCGAAATGGTTTGTTCCAGAAAATTCAGACATGTATTTAATAGACTAAATCGAACATGATTTCTTACCAGATGGTTCTGGAAGATTGAAAAGATATAAATACCCGTGATTTGGATTCAAGAGGGCAGTTTTTAGTAAGAAGGTCCATTAAGTTAGTCAGTCAGTTGTGAGTTATAGTTACTACTAGTCCAGTTTTAGTATGAAAATTAGTTAGAGGCAGTCAATCAGTTACAATTGTTCAATATAGTGAGTTAAATCAAGATAAGAAACAGTATAAAGAAAATAATATTGAAGATTAAAAATTATGTTATGTATAAATGATGATAATGGAAGAAGTATTAATTGAATTAAATAATATTTTGGTGATTGGATATTGGTATATAGAAAAGAAGAATAAATATAAATGCTGTTTGCTGGTTTGCTTGGTGGTTTATAAATGCTGTGAAGAAAAATATCTTAAATTGGTGAAAGCTGATAATTGGAAAAAGTAATTTCACAAAAACAAGGATAACCGAAGCTGCGAAGAAGACATTGAGTGGTGATTATAATCTATACAGTGGAAAACAGTTCATTTAGGCATTCAGTGACAGAAAGGTACAAAAATTTGTTAATATAATTTAGTTAGTGTCATAAAAATTTCAATTTTGAAGATAGTTTGTTTAAATTTTACATTGTCTATAGAATTTAATTATTTTCATAAGAATTTCAATTTAAAGATAGTTTATTTTAAATTTACATTGGCTAGGTTAGATATATATGTGTTTTTCATTATAGATATAATAAAGATAATTTAAAAAAGTACTTACAAACTAATTCTTTGAGAACCGCGATAAAAACCCTATATTATTAAAAAATACTCATTGCTCATCATTCAACAAACAATACATCATAACAATTTGGCGCCCACCGCGGGGCTCTCTATTTAAAAGAATTAGTTTGGGAAGATAAGTGCTCTCATATAATTAAATTAATTATCATTAAAAAAAAAAAAACTAGATTTTATTTTTAATTATATTTGAACAAGTAAAGTCTCATAATGTCTCAAGAAAAGAAAGGTACAAGAAGCAAAAAGAATGAAGAAGATGTTGAAGTAGAAACACAACCTGTACAAGAGGAGATTTTAGTTCAAGCTCCACAAGATACTGCAGAAATGAATCCAGAAAGAGAGGAAACTGTCAATATGGCAGCTTTGATGTCATTAATGATGCAGATGAACAAGACAATAGAAGAGAATACGAAAAAAATGGAAGAGAATTCAAAAGAAGTCAAAGAAGACATGAAAAAAATGGAACAGAAATTGGAAGAGAATTATAGAAAATTAGAAAAGAAAATAGAAGATAATAATAAAATTGTAAAACAAATGGAAAAACAAATGGATAAAAAACTTGAAGCTGCAGAGAAGAAAGTAGCAAATGAAATAAAAAATATACAGCATGACTACAAGAAAAGGATAAAAATGAGAGGACAGAAGTAAAGAGGATTATTCAAGATAATAAGATAGATATAGAACAGAAAATAGAGTTGGAGAAATGTAACTTAGAAGTAAAAATTAACGAAGACAGGAGAAACACAGAAGAAAAATTAGACGATATACAACAAAATATCCAAATAAGTAGTAATCAAATAAGAAATGTGGAACAGAGAATAGATGATATTTCACAAATGAGAGACATAGGGAGACCTTACTTAAATTTAACAAATGAGACTGGGATTAAATTCTCTGGTAATATAAAAAATTTGCATCCTAGAGCATACATAAATAGTTTAAAACATAAATTAAGATTTGTGAATAATATTAATGATATTAAAGATTATATTAGAATGACATTAAATGACAATGCAGCAACTTGGTTTGCTAGTATTGAAAATGATTTAGATAATTTTCAAACATTTGAAAATAAATTTTTAAATTATTATTGGGGTGAACTAGAGCAAGCCAAGTTTAGAGAAATTCTATATTTTGGAAAGTATAATCACAATTTAAAATCAAATATGGTAGATTATGCATTAAAACTGATAACAGTTGCAAAATATTTAGAACCACCACTTAGAGAGGATGAAACAGTTTTAAATGTATCTAGACATTTTGATGCTGATGTTGTGCAAACAGTAACTGTACAAAATATTCAAACAATAGATAGTTTTATTAATTTTATTCAAAGAATACAAAGAGGCAATATGACAAGTAATAATAACAACAGAAAAAACAATAATAACTTTCAATATAATAAAAATGATAATCAACAATATAGACAATCATATAATAATTATAGATATGGTAATAATTTACAAAATTTTAATAATAATAACAGTTTTCAAAATAGACAGAATTTTAATAACAATACTAGTTATAATAGACAACATTTTAATAACAGTACTAATAATAATAGACAAGATTTTAACAATAGAAGAAATACAGAGCGACCTAACTATAACAGACAGGTAAATTGTGTTCGAAGGGATAGAAGCTGCGAAGACAGGGAACGAAATCGTACAAGGCAAGAAAATGTGAGTAGAAATCATAGTAGGGAAAGACATAGGACATCAGATCCAAGTGGTCAGATAGAATCTGACAATTCTAATAATCAAAATTTTGTTCAGTAAACTTTCTGAATTACAAGTTAGGCCATTGCTATTATGAAAAACCTTCTGAATTTATTTCTCTAGATGAAGATAAAATTATTGAATCTATTAATTTAATTTATATAAATGCTTTGGCCAAAAATAAAATGATTAAAATTATGATAGATACTGGTTCAGAAAGTACTTTAGTCTTGGAGAATTTTATTTTTAATACATTAAAACTATCAGATATAATAAAGATTCCAAAAATTAAAATTGTTGGTGCAAATAATAAGAAGTTGGGTGAAATTGATAAACTAGCCAATTTTAAAATTAATATTCTTAATAAAGAAATTAATATGCAAGGATTTATTGTCAAGGATTTATGTGTTGATATATTAATGGGAAATGATGAATTGGAAAAGAAGAAAGTAAAGATAGATTTTGAAGAAAAAATGGTAACTTTGGAAGGGCAAATAATTAAATTTATGCAGAAAGATGAGGTGGAAGAAGGAATAAGAGTTGATAGGGTATTATTAAAAGAAAATAATGATGTTTATAAAGAAGAAATGTATTTTGATGATAGGGATATGTCCCAAAAGAATGTAAAGAATAATTATTGTAGTGAATATTTAAGGAATGGAAATTTTAAGCAGATGGATGCCTACGAGGTGGAGTGCGTAAAATTGGAAGCAAGGAATAATGAGTACATAATGAAGAATAATTTTATTTGTAAAGAAGAAGATATGATAAAAGTTTTAAATTGCCCTGAAGAATATAAATCAATAGTCGTTTCCATATTGCAGCAACACAAGGGACTTGTCGATAAAGAAAATAGAATTGCACAAAATTATATCCATAGTATAAAAGTTAAAGAAGAAAAAGATTTTAAAACAAAATTATACCCAATACCATATAAATACAGAGAAGAAGTAAACAGAACGATTAATAATATGTTAGAAGATGGAATCATTGAGAAGGCAGATACACGTTTCATAAACCCAATAGTAGTAGTACGTAAAAGATCAGGTGAAATCAGGTTATATTTGGATGCAAGGAATATTAACAAGATCACTGAAAAGCAATTTGAAGCACCAATGAGTATAGATGGAATACTGGGAAGAATTACAGGAATGTCATTTTTCACTAAAATTGATTTACAGCATAGCTTTTGGTTAATACCTCTAAAAAAAAAAAAGTAGACAGTATACAGGATTTCAGATAGATGGAGTAGTATATCAATTCAAAGTAGTACCATTTGGACTTCAATCATCTTGCAGTGCTCTATGTAGATGTCTTCATGATATTTTGGATCAATATGAACATTTTGTAATTCACTACATTGATGATATATTAATTTTTTCTAAAACGGCTGAAGATCATGAGAAACACCTAAAAATTATAATAAATAGATTAGACAAAGTTGCACTAAAAATAAATCAAGAAAAATGTACATTTTTTCAAAAAGAAGTAATATATCTAGGTTATAAACTTATCTAGGAATATAAAACACCACACAATTTAAGAACTTTAAGAGGATTTATTGGAATAATTAAGTATTATAAAAGGATGATATACCAAGAAATTAAAAACATTTTTTTGTCAAATTTAAAAATATATTATCCTGACTACACACAGCCATTCATATTAAGAACAGATGCATCCATAGAGAGATTATCAGGGGTATTATTACAAATACATGATGGGGTCGAATACCCAATACAATTCATTTCAAGAATTACAAAGCCACATGAAAAGGGTTACTCAGTTTCAGAATTAGAACTAGCAAGTATTATACATTGTGTCACAAAATTAAGATTTTATTTGTTGGGTAATGACTTTACAACAGAAACAGATCACCAAGCTTTAACATCTATATTAAATAACAAATATGGAAACAGTAGAATACATCGGTGGAGTCTAATATTGAGTGAATACTCCTTTGAAATCAAATACATTTCTGGAAAATCCAATATAGTGGCAGATGCTTTATCAAGGTTAGAAAATACATCACAAAAAGGGCAGCGAACAATAAAAATTGGATTAAATCAATTAGTAGAAAGTACAGGATTATATTCTAAAGAAGAAATTATAAGAGATCAGATCAATTTGAGTGAAAAACAAAAAGTCCTTAAGAAAGATGGAGTTTATTATAAAATAATAAATGGCATATAAGTATATGTAATAACTAGAACTTTAGCAAGGAAAATATTGAAAAATTTACATAATAATTACATGCATATTGGTTCAAGAAAGCTATGGATGCTATTTAGGGACAATTATTTTGTAAAGAATGACATAAGTATAGCAAAAGAAATTACTACCCAATGCCAAATATGTCAAATAAACAAAGAAAAGAATTTCAAAAACCAAAACACATATAGATCTCATGTTGTATATGAAAAACTAAATACAGTGTCCATGGATTTTATTTCAAATTTAGTTCAAAGTCCAACAGGAAAAAAGCATATACTAGTGATAGTTGATTTATATACAAAATTTATTAAACTATATCCCTGCTCAAGAACAAATGTTAAAACATTGAAATTATATATTAATCAATTTTTCGAAGAAATAGGACCATTTAGAAATTGCATAATAGATAATGCTACATATTTTAACAACCAAAAATTTCGAGCATTTTGTGAGAAAAAGGGAATCAACAGTCATTTTACAAGTATCAGACATCCTCAGGCAAATCCTGCAGAAAGATATATTAAAGAAGTTATAAAATATTTAAGAATAGTGTGAAAGAATCAACATGAAACGTGGCAGCAACATATACCACAAGTAGAATATTTTTTAAATAATACACATAATTTAAATACAGAGGAAGTACCAGAATATTTAATGTTTGGCCATGTAGGAAACAAAAAATGGATTAGTGAATATAATCAGGATATGTTAGAACAAGTAATGCAGAAAGTGAATAACCGAATTAGGAGGAAAGCTGAAAAATATATCAGAAGACCAAATCGAAAAATAAAAAAAACCAATCACATTTCAAAAGGGAGATAAAGTGTTAATTCGTTCACTTAGAAAAAGTAATGTTAAAGAAAACCGTTGTAAGAAATTACAACCAATGTTTGAAGGTCCATACAGAATTGAAAATCAGAATGGACTAAATAGTTATGTGTTAATAGATGCAGAGAACAGACTAAGAGGCATGTTCCATATCAGCGACATCTTTAAGTATTATGAAGAGAATGAATAATGTTTTCTATACTTTTAACATTAATAATAACAACTGTTACTGATATATCCATTTTATTCAATAGACTTGATTTGTTAAATAAATGGTAGATTTCATTATTGTGAATCAATTTGACATCATACTTGTAGTCTTGTACATATGGAAATTATTTTGTACCCTAAAAATCATAATTTGGGGTTAGATACAAAATTGATTTTATAAATGTCTTTCTAATATAATAAAGTGTAAAACTTACCAATTTATATGGATGAAAGCCTTTTGAATGGAAATAATTCCTAGATTTGTATCCTAACATCCATGGTAAAATGTAGTAAACACAAACATACAACACACAAACTTCCATTTGACATGACAGTTTGACATAGACAGCGAACAGGGATGTATTTAATAGAACAATTTTTAAATAAGAAATTAAATTAGTGGACAAGAAAATTAATATTTAAAAAAATAATAGTAAATTACTTATTTTAAATATTATTTTGGGATATTGATATGATTAGTGTTTAAAGAAAATAATTTATAAGTTATATACTAGATAATATTAAATATAACAAGTATTTGGTTATTTTAAGAAGTTATATCATCATAAGTGGCTCGACAATCCGTTGTGGATCTTGGCCTGCTCACAAAGAAGTCGCCACTTCTGTCGATTCCTGGCAACTTCCCTCCATCTTCTAACCCCTAGAATCTGTAGGTCTTCTTCCACATCATCAATCCATCTCATTCGTGGTCGTCCTCTGCTTCTTGTGCCCTCTGGTTTTGAAAATGTTAATCTCTTCGTGTATTCGTGATCTGACATCCTAGCAATGTGTCCAGCCCATCTAAGTCTCTGCACTTTAACGAATTTCACAATATCTGGATCGGTGTATAACTGATACAGTTCAAAGTTGTATCTTCGACGCCATAGCCCATTTTCATTTACGGCCCCAAAAATCTTTCTAAGAATTTTTCTCTCAAAAATACCAAGAAGTCTTTTATCATTTTGAGATAAGATCCACGTTTCAGCCCCATATATCAAAACTGGTCTTATTAAGGTCCTATATATATTAAGCTTTAGTGCACGTTTTATATTTTTATTTTTTAAATGTCTCTGGAGGCCGTGAACAGTTCTGTTTGCTATTGCTATGCGTCTTTTTATTTCGTCGCTTGTCGTGTTTGTTGCGTTTACTAGCGATCCAAGATATGTAAATTCTTTGACTTGCTCAAAGGTATGGTTGTTAATTTGAATTCTTTGTTGGATATTTCGAGGGTTTTTAGAAACCAACATATATTTGGTTTTTTCCTCGTTTACCACAAGTCCTAATTCACTTGCTGCGTCCGCAAGCCTTGTAAAACACTGCACCATGTCTCTCATACTTCTGCCCACTATAACTATATCGTCAGCGAATGCGAGAATTTGCGTCGATCTATTAAAAATAGTTCCATTCATTCTAATATTTAATTGTCTGATTGCCTTTTCCAAGGCAATATTAAAGAGGAGACACGCCAACGCGTCCCACTGTCTTAGACCATTATTAATGTCAAAGAACGTAGAGTTTTCTCCTTCAATTCTAACGCATGAGCTTACGTTTTGCATCGTTAGTTGGGACAACTTAACTAACTTAGGTGGGATCCCAAAGTCTATCATTGCATTATATAATGCAGTTCTTTTCACACTGTCATAGGCTGCTTTGAAGTCAATGAAGAGACGGTGTGTTTCTATGTTATATTCTAATGACTTTTCTAGAATCTGCCTATGTGCTTGAATTTGATGTGTAGTTGACTTTCCAGCAGTAAATCCGCATTGATATTGACCAACAATATCCTTTGTAAAATGTTTAAGTCTTTCAGATAATACATTGCCGAAGATCTTATACGCAGATGCTAACAGAGTAATGCCTCTATAGTTCTTACACTCCAGTTGATCCCCCTTTTTATGCAATGGACATATTATTCCCTTCAGTCACTCTTCTGGTACCCATTCATTCTGCCATATAAGTACTATTAGTTTATGGATTGCTGCAAAAAGTTGATCACCACCTTTTTTATACATTTCCGAACAGATGTCATCGATTCCTGGGGCTTTATTGTCTTTGAGTTTTAGGATCGCATCTGACACTTCTCTTCTTGTTGGGTCTTCACTGTGTAGTTGACGTTGTATATTTTGTTCATTTTCTATATTGTACTCTCCTTCAATATCGTTTATATTTAGATGTTCGCTGAAATGTTGTGCCCATCTTTTAAGAACTGAGTTTTTATCATGTAGAATTTCACCGTTAGTGTCTTTACAAATTTTTAATCGTGGTTTAAATTCTCGACGGCTAATATTTAAGGATTTGTAGTATTTCCTCGTTTCATTTTTATCGAATAAACTTTGTATCTCACTGAGAGTGTTCTGTTCGTATTCCCTCTTCTTACGTCGATGGATACGTTTTTCCTCTCTTCTAAGACGTCTATACTCTTCTTTTTTTCTCCGTGTACAACCTGCGTCAATGGTTTTTTGATATGCTGCGTTCTTTCTATTTGTGGCCATTTCGCACTCATGATCAAACCAATGATTTCTTTTTTCTGACTTGGTTTTGCCCAATATTTCAACGGATTTCTGTAACACAATATCTCGTATATTTGCCCATAGTTGGTTAATATCTTCTTCTTCTTCTAAGTTTTTTGTCCTTATATGGTCTTCTATTTGCTGTCTGTATACATTTGCAATGTCGGGATCTTTTAGTTTATTAATGTCGATTTTTTCTCTCCTTCTTCCCATCTCCTTTTTTAAATTGGATATTCTCTCTTTAAATCGTGTTTTAACTAGATAATGATCACTATCTATGTTTGCTCTTTTAAAAGACCTAACATCTAATAAGTTAGAGCAGTGTCTTGCATCGACGATTATATGATCTATTTGGTTAATCGTTTCATTATCAGGAGATTTCCAAGTTCCCTTATGTATATCTTTATGGGGAAAAGAAGTTATATACTAGAGAATTTAATAAAAATTATTTATGTGAGGGCATTTTTAAGAAGTTAGCATATAATAATTATAAAAAGTTGTATTTTAAAGTTGTAAATATATTTAAGTGAGCCATGTGATTAGGCAACCAGATATACATACTCTCGAAGTGACAGATAGAAATTAAGAATTATTACGAATATAAGTGGGGTTATAATAATTAGAATGTAAAGTTAATGATTTAAGTGTATATTCTGATCTGAAAAGCCTAAATGTCAACAAAATTATTAATAGAAAAGTATGGAATTCTCTAGATCACCGGAGATGGCCTTGTTTGCGAAATGGTTTGTTCCAGAAAATTCAGACATGTATTTAATAGACTAAATCGAACATGATTTCTTACCAGATGGTTCTGGAAGATTGAAAAGATATAAATACCCGTGATTTGGATTCAAGAGGGCAGTTTTTAGTAAGAAGGTCCATTAAGTTAGTCAGTCAGTTGTGAGTTATAGTTACTATTAGTCCAGTTTTAGTATGAAAATTAGTTAGAGGCAGTCAATCAGTTACAATTGTTCAATATAGTGAGTTAAATCAAGATAAGAAACAGTATAAAGAAAATATTATTGAAGATTAAAAATTATGTTATGTATAAATGATGATAATGGAAGAAGTATTAATTGAATATTAAAATTAAATAATATTTTGGTGATTGGATATTGGTATATAGAAATGAAGAATAAATATAAATGCTGTTTGCTGGTTTGCTTGGTGGTTTATAAATGCTGTGAAGAAAAATATTTTAAATTGGTGGAAGCTGATAATTGGAAAAAGGAATTTCACAAAAACAAGGATAACCGAAGCTGCGAAGAAGACATTGAGTGGTGATTATAATCTATACAGTGGAAAACAGTTCATTTAGGCATTCAGTGACAGAAAGGTACAAAAATTTGTTAATATAATTTAGTTAGTGTCATAACAATTTCAATTTTGAAGATAGTTTGTTTAAATTTTACATTGTCTATAGAATTTAATTAGTTTCATAAGAATTTCAATTTAAAGATAGTTTATTTTAAATTTACATTGGCTAGGTTAGATATATATGTGTTTTTCATTATAGATATAATAAAGATAATTTAAAAAAGTACTTACAAACTAATTCTTTGGGAACCGCGATAAAAACCCTATATTATTAAAAAATACTCATTGCTCATCATTCAAACAAACAATACATCATAACAATATATATATATATATATATATATATATATATATATATATATATATATATGTTATATGAGAAAATATTAACCTTGAACTAGCTTAAGTTCGCCGACTTCAGATTTCATCATCCCATTCCCATAGAAACCGCTGAGCACGCATTAGAACTTTGTACGAACCGTTGGCCAATATTCATGGGAACAGCAATTCAGCACTTCATACCAAACATATAAATTACCATTCTCAGATGCCGGAACCACTTTTAGCTGCAACTTCGACCAGTCCAGTTTTTAGTCATTTTAAATTAATTTAATTTTGTACTATTATTTAATATTTAATTTGTAACAAATAAAGTTCTTTTTTAAAAAGTCAAATAAGTGATTAGTGATCTAACAATTGGCGCAAAGTCAGTAGGATCCGGTTAACGTTGCTAGAACACGTGTATACTCACTGGCAGCGGCGGATTCTCATCCCTTAACGGAACCAAGAATCTACGGAAGTCCTCACTCCTGTGACCTACGGAAGGAACACCTAGTGAATCCCCTGGTAGCCGAGCAGAGAGAAAAAGACAACCCTTAAAGAAGAAAGCATCTCCGAACAACCTCACTCCTGTAATCTACGGAAGGAACACCTAGTGAAGCCCCTGGTAGCTGAGCAGAGAGAACAAGGCGTCCCGATGTTCTTCTTTATGTAAGTGGATTTTGAATCATCTCGTTAATAATTTTGTTATATTATTTACGAAATTGACTATACTGCAAGTCAATTAATCAAGATACATAAAAAAAAATACAAGTTGATTATCTAATATTTGAAATTATTGATATTTCTTTACATACTATTTTATACTGATATTTTATTGACATATTTTTTTTACTTGCTATATTTTGGTATATTTTCTCTCGATATATTTTTATTTGGTATATTTGATACATTTTTGTTGATATATTATTTGATATTTTTATATTGATACATTTTTGACCTTTATATACCACCACATTTTTTTTTCTCCCTTATATACTGATACATTTTATATTTCTCCATACTTCTATTTTCATTTTCGTTTAAAAATATCTCGAAAAATGCCCGAGACACGTTCCCAGACTCAACAAGAAATCGAACCATACAAGCTTTCGGAAATATTTTCTATTATCCCAGAATTTGAAGGCGATCCGATTTCTCTTTCTACATTTTTAGATGCGTGCGACTGTGCTTTTAAAATGGCCACAGGCGATCAGCGCGTTCTATTAACGATTCACGTAAAAAATAAACTTAAAGGTAAAGCTGCACAGCTTATTAATTCTAGAAAACCAATTTCTTATACAGAAATAAAACAATTACTAAATCTACATTTCGGAGACAGTAGAGACCTGACCTCCTTAATACAAGACTTACAAAGACTAAGACAACTATCTAACGAATCTCCTCTAACTTTCTTTAACCGTTTACAAGTTCTGAATGCAAAAATGCACGCCTCGATCCAAGTAGCAAATTTATCCCCAGATCAAAAAACTGCCCAATGTGACTTAATCGATACCATGGCCCTAAACACACTTTTAACCGGTTTAGAACCTCGTCTAGGACAAATTATTAGGGCTAGTAATCCAAAAGATCTCATTGAAGCAAGCAATCGTATTAGACGCGAACTTCAATTGTCATATTTTGAAGAACAAAAATCTAATTCTAGATCAACTATTCCTAAACCCTCTCAACCAATGAGAAGACCCTCATCTCAGTTTACAAAATGTACAAATTGTGGCCGCATTGGTCATCTAAATAGTGAATGCCGCTCTTCACGCTTCGTACAGCCAAACCAAACTTTTTCTAGGCCACACGGTTACCAAAACCAATATAATAATGGACCTAACAACTATCAAAACAATCAGAACCCTAATAGGAATCAATATTCCTCCAACAATCCAAATTTCAACCAACAGAGACCTTCCTTTTCATCTCAAAATCAAAATCAAAATCGTCCATCTGTTATTCAAAGAAACCCAAACTTCCAAAGAGCACATGTTTTAAACAAATACCCTGATGAAATGACGACTAACTATTATACAGACGATTACTATACAGATAATTATTATAATACCGATAACTATGAAAACTATGAAACGGATTATTATACAGAAAATAATCCGCAAACTGATAACTTTTACGAAACCAATAACACACAAAATTATCAGGATTTTCTTTCACTTCAGAATCAAAATCATCCTCCCACTCATACGAACCCCTCAACGGATATTACGAATATCCAAGAACAAATTCAAGCACTCAACTTGGACAACTTTCATCCGGATCTCAATTTTCCCGAACAGACATTCATGTAACCCCATTTCATACGATGAGTTCCAAAAATTTATATTACATTAACGATGCTACCAACACTTTTAAACTTTTAATCGACACAGGTGCTGGAATCACTGTTTTCAAAGAAAACACAGCACGCAATTATCATAATAGATTTCCTGAAAACGTTACTATTCAAGGTATAACCGATCAAAAATTGTTAATAACAGAATCTGTCCTGATTCCCTTCACTGACAATAATCCTCACAAAGTCTTTATTTTCAATTTAGACATTGATTTCGATGGCATAATAGGCCTAGACTTTCTAGATCATTATGAATGCGTAATAGATCTCAAATCCCGACAGTTGCATACAAATTTTAAAACTGTCACCCTTCACAAAGTAGGACACGAGACAAACACACCTCCTAAAGACAAAACACCGACACACCCTACAGAAACAAGACAAAACGAACCTAAAATAAAAATTAAATCAGATTCTAAACAGGAATCAAATTTAAAATATCATAACCCTATAAATGAAAAATATACTATCGTAAAAAACCGAGATCAAGACAAAAATCTTGAAAGACCAGAGAGAAAACGAATAAAAGGAAAAAACAGAATTACCATTGACAGCCGGACCGAACAAATATGCAGACTAAAATGCAACTTATCAAATACAGATGCCATATTATCAGCTCAAGAAATAGAAAAAGTTAGATTACCTCATGCATTAGTCCATGTAGATGAAAATGGAGAATTCCTAACTTCCGTACTAAATGCTAATGCTATGCCGAAGACAATCGAATTTTCAGACATTTCAATCGAACCTTTCAAAAATTCGGAGACAATCCTATCCTACAACGGAAATGATTTTGAAGAACCCGTAGTAGATAGAACACGAATAATTAAAGAACAACTAAGAATTGATCATCTAAATTGCGAAGAACAAGAACTAATTTTAGATATATGTACTGAATACGCAGATATATTTTATGTCGAAGGCGACAAACTGACCTTCACAAACGAAATCAAGCACAAAATCGAAACAAACAACGCTAAACCTGTCTTCACTAAATCCTATAGATATCCTCAAATACATAAGGAAGAGGTAAAGACGCAAATTAATAAAATGTTAGAAGAAGGAATAATCCAGAAAAGCGTCTCGCCCTGGTCGAGTCCAGTCTGGGTCGTACCGAAGAAATTAGATGCGTCAGGAAAACAAAAATGGCGAGTTGTTATTGATTATCGAAAACTCAACGAACTCACAGTACAAGACCGTTATCCTCTACCACAAATATCAGAACTATTGGACCAACTAGGAAGATGCCAATACTTCACAACACTAGATTTAGCGTCTGGATTTCACCAGATTGAAATCGAGCCACAAGACATCCAGAAAACGGCCTTTTCCGTCGAAAATGGACATTACGAATTTGTTCGCATGCCATTCGGACTAATGAATGCTCCATCTACTTTCCAGAGAGTAATGGACAACATCCTCTTAGGAATACAAAACGAAAGATGCTTAGTGTATATGGATGACATAATTATCTATTCACCCACTATTCATGATCACATGTCACGACTAACAGAAGTTTTTAAAAGGTTACGAAAAGCAAATTTAAAAATACAGCCAGACAAGTGCGAATTTTTAAGAAAAGAAGTAGCATATTTGGGCCACCTTGTAACAGAAAATGGTGTAAAAACAAATCCAGTTAAAATATCTTGCATCAAAAACTTCCCGGAACCAAAGAACACCAAAGAAATAAAATCATTCTTAGGCTTAGCCGGTTACTATAGAAGATTTATTCCAAATTTTGCCAAAATTTCTAAACCACTTACGAAACTACTTCAGAAAGACGTACCTTTTATTTTTAATTCTGATTGCAAAGAAGCCTTTAACGAACTCAAAAATATTTTAACTTCGGATCCAATACTTATATATCCCAATTTTGAGAAACCATTTTTACTAACAACTGACGCTAGTGCATTCGCGATTGGAGCTGTTCTATCACAAGGCCCTATTGGAAAAGATTTACCCATAGCTTACGCCTCCAGAACTTTATGCGGTGCCGAAACAAAATATTCGACTATAGAGAGAGAACTATTAGCTATCGTATGGGCAGTCAAACATTTTAGACCATATCTTTTTGGCCGAAAATTCACCCTGATTACCGATCATCGACCCCTTACATGGCTTTTCTCGATAAAAGACCCCGGAAGCCGATTAGCGCGTTGGCGCCTAAAACTCGAAGAATACAATTATAAAATAGAACATCGCGCAGGAAAAATAAACAGAAATGCAGATGCCCTCTCAAGGATAAAGATTAACCATTTTAAGGATTGTGCAAACTTTCAATCAAAAATCTCATTACATGCATCGAATGAAGATGACACGGAAACTCAAGAAAACGAAGACGACGATGAAGAAAATATAGAAAAAATGTCCGAAGAACTTGACAAGTTTATCGAACTGTATAGAACAAAGTCAATAATCGATTATTCTAAAATTGAAACATCGAATACGGACTTATTAGACAAATCCAACAAAAATATTGTTACATTTTTTTGGCAAAATAAACTTGAAGAACTCCACGAGAACATAATGAATGACATATTCGAAGAAAACATGGAATATAGTAACCGAAGAATTAATATTGTACACAGCAAAACTGTAAAAGATCGAAAATATTTTATTATACCATTACCGTTTGATCCCGAACGAGTAATATCACACTTGTTTCTTGTACTTTTTGCAAATAAAGATCAATTCGATGAATCAAAAATATATTGCGTCGAAAATAATCTCGAACTACCTATCCTAGAGATATTTTCTTATATTTTTGCTGACAAAGAATTAAAATTAAGAATCTGTCAAAATATAATTAAAACAGCCAGCGAAGACGAAATCCCTCAAATCTTAGATCATTACCATTGCGGTAAAAACAACTTACATCGAGGAATAAACGAAACTGTCAGAAGAATAAAGCAGAAATACAATTGGAAGAATTTAACAAAAGATGTAGAGAAATTTGTAAAAGCATGTGAAATTTGCCAAAAAGTTAAGATTTGCAGGAAAAACTTAAGTGGACCACTAGTCATAACAGAAACTCCAAAAACACCATTCGAAAGAATAAATATGGACATATTCGAATACCCTACTAGGAACTACGCTTTAACTATTCGTGACGAATTGACAAAATTCACGCAAGCCTATCCTTTGGAAGACAAAAAGGCAGTAACAGTAGTCAAGACACTCCTACTCTTTTTTCAACACTATGGAACACCACTAAGAATTCATTGTGACTGCGGTCGAGAATTCGAGAATGCTATAATCAAAGATCTATGCGAATTATACGACATTAAACTAACATTTTCTAGCGTTAACCATCCACAATCTAATGGATCTATAGAAAGGTTTCATGCCACACTCTCAGAAATGATTAGAGCAAATCAAGCCGAGAACCCAAACGATCATCCCTTCACTATACTTCCTTATGCAATAATATGCTATAACAACACAAAGAATAAGACCCACGGTTTCACACCATATGAACTTATATTTGGGCACACTGCAGGCCGACCACCAGAAACTCTATACAATCAAAAAACACTAATGAGTAAATATATTCGAGACCTGAATAACCGCATGGAATATTTTTACAAAGTAGCCAGAGCAAAAACAGAAAGACAGAAAGAAAAGGCGAAAGTAAGATTTGACGAGAATATATTTCAGAACGAAGACCTGATTTTAAAATTGGTGACAAAGTTTACGTAAAAGAATCACAAATTAAATCAAAATCGGATAATCTTTTTAATGGACCTTTCGAAATTCAAGAAGTTTTTACAAATTCCGCAATTATCCTTAACCCCAAAACTAACCAAACCTCTAAAGTAAATTTTGACAGACTCAAACCTTATTTTGAATAATTTTCCTTTACAGATTCTATGGACTCCTTCCTATCGTCCAATCCCAAATTCTCCTCACTCCAATTAATAACACAATTGGAATATTTTTTCATGAAAAAGGAACTATACGAATATCTAATGACAAATGGACTTTACTTGTTTACAAAGAATTATTACCTATCAAAACTACAATATCCAATAATGACAGAATTTTGGAAAACCTGTTAGAAAAATTTATTAACGTGGATACACCGAGAAAACTTGCCTTTCAAGCCGAAGTACAGACACATGTTAGTCTGCTAAAACAAATCTCAAACTCCGTTAATTTAAAATATAAAGAAATAACCTCTGACACAGTACCTTATAATAAACGCCTAAAACGCGGTTTAGTAAATGGTATTGGAACAATCTGGAAATCTATTACTGGAAATTTAGACGCCTCTGATGGCGAATACTTTAATAAATGTATAAATAAGATAAATTCCGATGAAACTCAAATTGAAAATCTCCTAAAAAATCAAATATCTGTTACCACTTCAGTTATAAGAACTTTCAACACTACAATTCAAAAATTGCAAATAGACGAAGAAACTTTTAACAAAGACTTAAAAACTATCGAGACTACACTTCTGGACATTAATAATGACATATCCTTTTACCAAGCACAATTACAAATACTAGATTTATGTGAGTCCTTAATGGAAAGCTACGTATTTTTAGAAAATTATTTAAATGATATACTAAATTCTATAACATTCTCTCGCCTGCAAATTCTACATAGTTCTATTATTTCGCCCATAGACTTAATGGACGCATTAAAAGAAATCTCACAGTCATTACAAAATAACGTATTGCCTCTACCCACTTATATGTCAAATATAGCTCAGTATATTGACATAATAAAACTGCAAGCTTATCAGCTTGATTCAAAAATTGTTTTCGTTCTCGAAATTCCGTTAGTTGATCCCGAAATATTCACCTTGTATCAATTATATTCAATACCAATATTAGATAATCAAACTGGTTTTCATCATATACTTTCAACTGTTCATAAATACATAGCGCGAGATGATGATTCAATTTCATATGTCTTACCCATGGACACCGAAAAATGCAAACAAATCAGTCAAAACCAAAGAATGTGTACAGACATTCTTCCGTATCCCATAGACACAGATGCTATATGTGAAGCCCAGCTTTTGAAACCTCTTAGCAACTTACCAAAAACTTGCCAGATGTCCATGCTCTTGGCACAAGGTTACAATGTACAAGAAATTGACCGAAATTTATGGTTACTAACCATTTCCGATCCATTACCAGTAACAATCAAATGTGCAAGAAAAGACGTCACTACACAAATAATCAAAACAAATTCAATCTTAAGATTAATTCCCGAATGTATTGCATTCATCGGCAGTACCAGAATTCATGCTAGAGACCAAATTGAGAAATATACAAATATCACGTATAGAAGTCACCCAGTTAACGTACCCTACAGATGCTGTGACCATTTTGAGACAAAGAGTCACCTATCAAAATTGAAACCACTTAAACTCAGTAAGATCAACGTAGATGACTTAAATATTGCACAACACAAATTGGACCAATATTCAGAAGAACTGGACCATATTATGAGCCAATCATTCATTGAGGAACATCTACCCTTATTCACTATATCAACCTTATCCCTGATTATTATCCTAGTTATCTTATACCTTTTCTGCAAATACCGAACCAAAATATTCCCAAAAATTGCAATCTCCTTGTCCCAGGATCAGCGTCCAACTTCATTACCACGCAGAAATTCCATTAGACAGAAACTTCAGGGCTTAGCCTCCTTCAGAAGAAGACCCAATGTCCAACAAGAAAGCGAAGCAGAAACACCAATTACTCTGTAAAAGTCAAAGCAATGGCATTGACTTTTCACTAATAAGGGGAGCTGTTATATGAGAAAATATTAACCTTGAACTAGCTTAAGTTCGCCGACTTCAGATTTCATCATCCCATTCCCATAGAAACCGCTGAGCACGCATTAGAACTTTGTACGAACCGTTGGCCAATATTCATGGGAACAGCAATTCAGCACTTCATACCAAACATATAAATTACCATTCTCAGATGCCGGAACCACTTTTAGCTGCAACTTCGACCAGTCCAGTTTTTAGTCATTTTAAATTAATTTAATTTTGTACTATTATTTAATATTTAATTTGTAACAAATAAAGTTCTTTTTTAAAAAGTCAAATAAGTGATTAGTGATCTAACATATATATATATATATATATATTCTAATGACCAACGACGCCAAAAATGCTGCCTGGTTTGTTGAAGTCTTTGAAAGTGATTATTGGAAGCGATTATCGTAACACCAGCTTCTGGAATGGACTCCATTATGCGGCCAATCAGAAAGTAAGCAATAGTGATTGGATTTAAATCGGAATAAATAAGAGTTAAAAAATGACAGTTGTAAATTACTTCTATCTGACTAAGAACAGTATTGAAATTCTCATAAGTAAGATGCATATTTGATATGACTCTTTTTAGGTAGGATTTCAGTGACATAACACCTGATTCATATATTCCTCCGAAATGAGGTATATACTTGAGGTATAAAATGCCAATTTATTGTCTGAGATATCAGATTAATTAGATTTTAGAAAATTGCACAAATCCTTTAAATAATTGTAAGAACCGATAAAATTTATTACATTGTCAGATAGGAGCTGAGCTGGTTTTCACGCCTTGCATACTAAAACGTCTTAATGTTAAAATAAAAGATTAAGTAGTTAGATTAGTTACTCATTGTAACGTAATGTCGCATGCTTGCTCCCGAAAATTAACAAATAATGATTTGCGACAAACTTGAAATAAGAATGGCGAATTCTTCGTCCAACTCTAATTATGCCTTTATTTTTACGAAATATGTTAAGACTAAGAATTTTACTCATTAAAGAAATAAGTTTTTAGTGGAAAAATTTCATTAGAAATCCTTCAGACTGAGCATGCTTGACTAAACAAATCATCGAATTATCTTACTCCTGCAATTTAAGGCGATCTTATTTCCTTTGAGTTTTGTCGGTAGTTAAACAATTACAAATAAAACGTAGCCGGTAAGCAACGAGTTTATTTAATGAAAATTTGAAAGAATCAACTGTAATCATTGTTCGAATTGAATTTTTTCTCCAGGCAGATCTATCTAATATTATTTATTTAGTGTTGGCCAATATTCTTAAAACATAAATAGAAACTGCAATCCATGCCAAAAAAATACATGTCTTAAAAAAAATATGACTTATTCCTTGTGATAATAGATCAGCTGAATTTTCACTTCAACTAATATGTCTCCAGTTTTGAATCCTAATTAGAGATTGAACTTCACTCTCACGATTAGTAACCAAAGTTTTCAGTAGATGAGATTTATCTTATCTACTCAAAACTTTATCGACTTAACCTAGAACTATCTTAAAATCGGTCAAAAAATAAGAACCATGAAATTTAAGAGTTATTGATTTATTTATTTTCTCAATAAGTTGAGCTATTGTGAAAGTTGCGCAGAGTTCGAGAGGAGGTATTGAAATTCGTTTAAGAGGAGCCAATTTAGATTTGGCATATAATAAATTTGCAGATCTTTGCCCCTTTTTATCGATACTTTACAACTTGATAGCAAAACAACGAATCTACCGTTATCTATTACGAATCTACTGCTCGTCTTTGATAGGTATTTTGAAAATGAAAATGAGCTTCGCAATCTTTCTCCTTCTGGGATGAAGGTTTAGAATTAGCATCACTATATTTTCCTGGTTACCAAAAGCGGCTAAGATCTGAACCCATTACACTATGAGCAAGACTGCGTTGCATAGTTAAATAAAATGCTTAAAAAATATAATATGTGACAACTTGCTATGACCTATGCATATTAAGAGGGGGCCAAAAATGACGTGCCTATTAAAATATTTATATGGGATGAAATATTGAATTCTAAGTCACTAAGTTTGATGTTAGTATGCATTAAAAAAAAGAAGTATTTATTTTATAATTTAGAACTTTATCATGGAAGTTCCTTATAAATTTTTAGAGATTTAAACAGTATTAAATACAGTTCCGTAGTAGTATTCATAGAAATTAGACGTGCCTTCGGTACAGCAATATTCGAGACTCCAGTAAACCGCCCATTGTTTGAATTTAACACAATTAATATTCTGCCTTAAATTGTGAAATTTGTGGCATTCTAACAGCAATATCGTTTATTGAACCACCTACCATATGAGTGTCAATAGCGGGGGGAAACCCCCTGACCACAGAAAAACCATAAAACCAGCTATGTCTGAAAATATATTCGATAATCAAAGTGATGTCGAAATGGATCTTTCCGTAAGTACTCCAATTCCAATCAATTTGATGAATAATCCAAATACAACCAATCTAAATGAGACACAACAAAAAGTAACAAAACAGGTAAGGCAAACAATTTAATTCAATAGTAATGATCTAGGCCCATATCATGTATATATCGAGAATAGCTCTACTGAGTTTAAAGGTAAACTAGATCCTTTAAAGATTGGTGAAAATATTTTGTCTAACTTTCCTGAAGCAAACAATATGATTTCAAGTATAGAAGCCATTGGCCGAAATAGAATTAGAGTCAAATGCAAAGATTATAAAACTGCAAATAACTTCATTAAAAACAAAACTCTAGAAATATTTCGTTTAAATAATTTAGATCTGTATATTCCAAAATTTATTTCACACAGACAAAGAGTTATTAGGGATATAGACACAGATTTATCGGAAGAGTATATTAAAAATAGAATTAAACAGTATGATAGTCACTGCATCTTTGAAATTGCTAACGTTAAAAGAATTACGGGTAAAGTAAAAAAAATTGTTAATGAGGAAAAAATTGTCGAATATGTCCCTACTAAGTCTTGTATTGTGACCTTTAAATTGCAAACTTTACCTAAATATATAGTCATCAATAAGGTTATTAAAGAAGTTGAAATATACAAACAGAAAGTTTTGTGATGTTTTAACTGTCTTAGATACGGCCACTTAGGAAATCAATGTAGGTGTCAGCCAAGATGTAACAGATAAAATTTATAATTCCAAGAATTGTACAAAAGTAGAGTTCACACAAGTATGTTTCAGTTGTAATTGGAATTATTTGACCACAAATTTAAGCGCATGCCCAGAATTTACACGACAACAGTTAATAAAAGAGACGATGGGTTTAACAAACATTAATTTTTACGACGCAAATGAACAAGTGCCTAAGAATTCATATGCTAGTATTCTTAGGACCAATACAGCCAACAATGATACAAATTTTCCACAAAATTCACAACCTTCTACTTCCTCCCAAGGAAATAATTTTCTACTTCCTCCCAAACACCAGAAGGCCGAATAAAAGGCAGAAACCAAATAATTCATACCCAACTGATATAGCTAGAAACGAAATAGTATCTACAGTTTCCATTCCAAACCATCCTGAGGGAATAGTTAAAAGTCAATTTTACCAAAAAAAACTTAAACATTGCAGATTCACGGTCAGAAGAGGTAAATTCTTCTGTAATAAATGTCATTTTAGATTCGGTTCTTACAATTGTTAATTCAATTAAACAAAATAATAATTTTAATATTTCAAAAGCTGATGTAATTCAGATAATTAGTAACTATTTTAACCAAAATCTAGCATCAAATTCGCAGACTTAAATAAAATAAACATATTACAGTTGAACTGTCGCTCAGCAGTTGCTAATAAAGAGAATTTAGAATATTTACTTCATCAGAACGACATCACTATAGCTCTATTATCTGAAATCTGGTTCAAACCGGGAAAATATTATAATTTTAAAGAATTTAATTGTGTTCAAGCTGACCGCCATGATGGATATGGCGGTTGTGCAATCCTTTTGAAATCCAACATAATATGTGAAGAAATAAATTTTCAAAATACGTACTCGTTTACATATAAGTGTATTTCAATAAAAATTTCACATTTCGAGAAACCTTTACATATAATTTCTCTATAGAATGAACCCAGGAACAAAGTTTTAATTCAACAATGGATAAATTTTTTAGAAAATATACCAAAACCATTTATAATTGGAGGCGATTTTAACGCACACAATTTAGCATGGGGCTGCGAAGTTGATGACAGATTAGGTAAAGATCTTCTGCATGCTATAGAATACTGTAATTTAGAATATTTAAACTACGGGTCCTCCACTCTTGCTATTTCCAATAAACCTTAAGTTTCTCCGCAGCAGAAGCCACATCAAGTAGAAAACATAGAATATG
The DNA here is from genome assembly GCF_040954645.1 of Diabrotica undecimpunctata. Lineage (NCBI taxonomy): Eukaryota > Metazoa > Arthropoda > Insecta > Coleoptera > Chrysomelidae > Diabrotica > Diabrotica undecimpunctata. The sequence goes on from NC_092807.1 coordinate 84,482,401, forward strand.
GAACCTTATCAGAGCCAATTGGATGATGTATACCAGTACTTTGGAAACAATGAAAATACCATTAATCTACGAAGAATTGTTGACAAATATAAACCAGGCAACCAACGTCGCTATCCCAAAACATTTTTTCATTAAAGAAAAAAACAAAGTTCATATTTCGAAACCATGGTGGAACAATCATTGTCAGTTAGCAGCTGAAAATAGAAAACATGCGTTTATAAATTATAAACATAATCCAACGCTCCAAAACCTAATGGAGTATAAACGACTAGATGCTATTGCAAAGAAAATCTTCAAACAGAAGAAAAAGAAGAATTGGATTGATTTTTGCGAAAGCCTTAACTCAAGAACACCACTAAAAGATGTCTGGCGAAAAGTTCATTGTTTTAAAAACCGCAAACAAGCCAACAAAGTACCTATTGATCCAGAAGATAGATGGTTGCAGGAATTCCATAGAAAAATTGCCCCGGCATGGGTTCCAAATGACGACACTGTACAAGAACATATCCAAACAGTACCCCGACAAAACCACAATTTTGACGAAAATTTTCATTTATGGGAATTGCATCGATCCCTAGAACAAAGAAATAATACTTCTCCAGGTATTGACAATGTCTCATATTCGCTGTTATACAACTTACCTATAGAATATAAAATTTCACTAGTAAACATTTTCAACAATATTTGGAAAAATAAGGCACCAGTACCAAAATAGTTGGAAAGAGTACCTGGTAATTCCGATTAAAAAACCTGGCAGACCAGAACGTGATCCAAGTTCTTACCGATCTATCTTCTTGTCTTCATGTCTTTTAAAAACATTTGAAAGAATAATTAAAAATAGATTTGAACATTGACTAGAACACGATGGTATACTTCCAAGTTCCCAATATGGTTTTCGCAAGTCTAGGTCCACTCAAGACGCAACTACAGCTCTAGTTACTTCAATTCAGCTTAATTTTACATCAAATAAATCTACAGCAGCTGCGTTCCTTGACATTTCTGCTGCTTTTGATAATGTCAATTTAGACATTCTTTACCAAAAAATGTTGTATATTGGTATCCCTAGATCATTTGCTCTATTTTTAAAATCTTTATATCCTAACAGACTAACTTTTTTAAAAATGAATAATGAGGAATTTTCATACCCCCGACTAACTAATATTCCCCCACAGGGGAGTATTTTAAGCCCGATTTTATACATTCTGTACAATATAGATCTTGAAGTTAGTATACCAAACCATACAGAAATTCTTTAATATGCTGATGATGTTGTTTTATATACAGCAGGAAAATTGTTAAGTACCTGTGAGGATAATTTGAAAGTCACATTAGAAATCGTAAATCTGAGGTGTGTTACTTTTCACAAAAAACATATAGTTCCACAAGGCAATCTTAATGTGGGAACGTTTAATTTCCCTATAAAAAACTGTATTAAGTATCTTGGTACCTATCTAGATAGAAAATTGTTATGGAAAAATCACATTCATCAAATTGTTAAAAAATCAGAAAACTCAATAAACATTTTAAGAGCTTTCTGTAAAACAAATTGGGAAGCAAACCCAAATATTGCTTTGATGTTTTATCGTAACATGATCAGGCTGATTTTCGATTATAACTGTCATTTATTTTGAATCTAAACAAACTTGAAATTCAAAAAAATAAATGCTTGAGATTATGCCTAGCCTAGGTTATTTAAAATCCACTCCAGTCCAAATAATGGAAAATGAAGCGGTGGAACCTCCCTTGCATTTACGCCGCCAATTCCTTAGCGACAAATTCACAGTCCGAATTATGTCCAAAAATTGTAAATACCTTCAAGATCTTAATAAGCTATCAGTTTTAGACCTCACCCATAGGTACTGGAGAACCAAAAAAGTCTATACCTTTGGTAGAAAGCTAGCTAAGTATGGTAAAAGATAACGATATTCTCTACAAAAGCTAAATTCCGCCCTACTACGGTGAAATGGCAAAAACACTATTTTCTAGAAAGGTTAGGATATGTTACTTAAACTCACATTTACTCTTAAATATGTTTAATATAATTATTAAAGAAAAATGGACAAATTATCAGTACATTTTTACTGATGGGTCAAAAGATGCAAATGGAACGGGCTGTGCAATGATCCACGAAAATAAAAATTACCATCACCAGTATAGCTTACCCAGTGAATGCTCAATATACACAGCAGAAATTATGGCAATAATGTTTGCTCTTCAGTATGTAGTACTAAATCCGACTAGCAACTATGTTATATTACTGACAGTAAAAACGTGGTCGACAGATTTAACAACATTCAAACAGTCAAACACATAAACCACATTGAACTGAAAATTCTTAAACTTCTTTATGAAACTATACAATTAGGATTAAATGTAATAATTACATGGATCAAGAGCCATTCGGGAATAAAAGGCAATGAGATCGTTGATAATTTGGCTAAATCAGCATATATGCTTGGAGAAAAAGTTAACAGAAATTTAATTCCAGCGACAGATATTGACACCGTTAGTAGACAAAAACTTATAAATGTCTGACATTTACATTACAGAGAATGTAAGACTGGCTTAAACTTTTATCATTATAACACTAGGATACCCTCAATAAGATGGTTCTACACAGAATCTAATCGACATTTTATAAAGACCATTAATCGGCTGAGAGCAAATCATGCTCATACGCCATCTTATATGCATAGAATCGGCTTATCAAATACTCCCAATTGTACTTATGGTAAAATAGGCAATCTAACACATATTATATTAGAATGAGATTTACAAATTATTAATATAAACGAACTTTATAAGAAATTAATAAATTCTAAGTGTTGTTTTCCAACAAACCTTAATCTTTTAATATTTTCAAATAATATGGAAATTAAAATCCGTAAACTAATTTTCGAAACCTAATTCAGAATTTCGCTTTAATCTGTGCCTTCTAAGAATTGCAAGGCAAAGCAGACGTTGATAAAGATGTTATTAGAGACATGGGGAATCTAAAAATTGCATTCCACAACATATATCCTCAACTAAGCAAAATTGTTGGCGAATTGTTTTCTTGTACTCGTACAGAGTATATCTGAATAAAAAGAAAAAGACAGTTAAGATTTAATTTCACGTACAGGGTGCCTGCGCATCCGCTTATACGTATTTCGGCCTAATGTGCCTCATCAGAACGGCTTTCGCAGTCGCTCTGAACGTGAAAATAAATCTTTTCTGTATTAGGAAGCAACTCTAACATGGCTTCGTATAGACGCAAATAGCGACATCTGATCATAAAATCCGTAAACTAATTTTCAAAACCAAATTCAGAATTTCGCTTTAATCTGTGCCTTCTAAGAATTGCAAGGCAAAACAGACGTTGATAAAGATGTTATTAGAGGAAATCGTAGGCTTCCACGGCCAGAGTCAGAATTATAGTTTATTCGTCTTCCGGGTTTGGACCGTGTCATTTGTGAGTGACCCAAAAGTGGGTTCATCTCGACGTTTCGCTACAATTGTATGTAGCTTCTTCAGGAGAACAAAAAAGAAAAAGAAACAAAAAGACAGGAAGATGGGTAGTTAGCAACGGTAACTCAGTTACTCAACGCAACCAGAGGCGAATACTAACTACCAAGATGGGCATTTGGTCACAGTAACTCAACTACTCAACGCAGCCAGAGGTGAAAACCAAATGCCAGGACAGGGATTCACGTCCAACAGCTCAGAACACTAACGCGTCGAGAGGCAGGGAGTGACTCCCTGCCTCTCGACGCGTTAGTGTTCTGAGCTGTTGGACGTGAATCCCTGTCCTGGCATTTGGTTTTCACCTCTGGCTGCGTTGAGTAGTTGAGTTACTGTGACCAAATGCCCATCTTGGTAGTTAGTATTCGCCTCTGGTTGCGTTGAGTAACTGAGTTACCGTTGCTAACTACCCATCTTCCTGTCTTTTTGTTTCTTTTTCTTTTTTGTTCTCCTGAAGAAGCTACATACAATTGTAGCGAAACGTCGAGATGAACCCACTTTTGGGTCACTCACAAATGACACGGTCCAAACCCGGAAGACGAATAAACTATAATGTTATTAGAGACATGGGAAATCTAAAAATTGCATTCCACAACATATCTCCTCAACTAAGCAAAATTCTTAGCGAATTGGTTTCTTGTACTCGTACAGAGTATATCGGAATAAAAAGGAAAAGACAGTTAAGATTTGGTTTCACGTACAGGGCGCCTGCGCATCCGCTTATACGTATTTCGGCCTTCGCAATTCTGAATTTGGTTTCGAAAATTAGTTCACGGATTTTATTATCAGATGTCGCCATTTGCGTCTATACGAAGCCATGTTAGAGTTGCTTCCTAGAAGAAAGCCGTTCTGATGAGGCCTATTAGGCCGAAATACGTATAAGCGGATGCGCAGTCGCCCTGTACGTGAAATCAAATCTTAACTGTCTTTTCCTTTTTAATATGGAAATTCTTCATTGCATTTACAAACATGTTAAAATATGTAAATATGTAAATAAAGTTGTAAATAGTATATAGGCACAATCTGTTAATATGGTTTGAAAAAAAAATAAAAAAAAGTATACCACAAATTAAAAAAAAACATAAAAGAATTAAGAAAATAGAAATAGAACAAAAAACAAAAAAACAAAAAAGCAAAAAAACAAAAAAAAATATATCAAAACAAAATTGTAAATAAAAATATATGTATCTATAAAAATATTAGGTATATGTAGTACTAACATTGATAACTGATAACAAGAAAATTTTGACTATGAATCTGCAATCAATAATAATTAAAATTCAGTCGATTTTAACAATAAACATAAACAAGTCTGGCTAATTGGCTCTGCCAAAGCCATTTTTCAGAAAAAAAAAAACTTTATCACAAATATTTTCTATAACCAACCACCTAAGAGAAGTGTCAAATGTAGAGAACAATGATTTGATTTTAACGTTGGTACGAAATTTAATACTTGAAGATATTTAATCGATTGCTATCACAGAGATACTAGTACGAGTTTTAGGAAGATTTAATTTATCTAGAAAACTTGAATTTATGAAATGTTTTTGACTTCTACTATTGAGAATAACTTTGCAAACATGAACTATTTTACTCTAAAACTCTACCTATCAAAGGCTTGCATTTTTACTGCCGACAACACCTATATTGTATGTGCTAGTATATTTCGAACGCGAAATTTGTGTATATAGAATATACACAGGAATATAAACAATATTTGAAAGAATTGCTTTCACGTCCGACATGCAAAAAATTCAAATATGAAGAACGTTTTTAAACTTTTTAAATGTATGAATACAACATTGAGTTTAAGAAATTCTCACAAGTATATATTTCATGTTTACCTTTTACATAAGAATACGAAAGATTAATTTGTGACGAAAGAACGAGTTTTGGCAATTTAGAATTCAAGAAAGAAGAAAAATGATGTGATTTGGATGCGGAATGCTTCATAGGACCTATAGATTATTCTATTCTTTTTTTTTAGACATTGGCCTTGTAATTAAGAAATACCATGCAGTATTTAAGTGAAAATGTATTTTTCTTGCATTTTACCATTATTTGCAGTATCTTTATCGAGTTTATCTAGCACTACACATTAGAGCATCCCATTGTTCTAATAGCTGATCTAGAGATTGTAGAAAACGCAAATTACTGGTGTTAATATCTACTAAATAACGAAGACAAGTAGTATAAAGAAGAAGTCTTTGATTAGTTTGATATTAAAAATGGATTTGATGTAATTATGATGTGATATGATTATGTAATTATAATACTTACTTTATTTTCAAACGTAGCCAAAGGAAGATCTCAAGCCGCTTTAAAATTTGAACTACTAACTGTTAAAGAACTAGTGACTTTCTCTGCGCTTCTAGAGATGTGATTAAAAAAAAGATATTTCTAAATTTCATTAATATTACTATTTTAAATTTATTATTAAATTGACTAAGTTACGAAAACCTTACCATTGTTTATAGTTTCCAGGAAACTATTCTCTGTTCACAAATTGTTGAGAGCACGAAATATGCCTTAAACTCATAAAACGGTCGTAAATCATAGGCGTTCCTAAGGTGTTTATTTATTAAATAATAATATAATGTTTTAATACAAATTTTACAAGAAGTTAAAGACGACCCGGATTTGCGTTATATCGGACGAACTAAATTGTGGCAAGTTTTAAAAGAATTAAATTTCCGGTAGGAGAAATCAGACCGAAAATCACTTTTGATTGACCGGGAGGAGAAGATGATATTGGAGAAGAAATTATCTAAGATTCATACGAAAATTCCGGGCTGAAGAAAGGCCCATCTTCTACCAGGATGACACGTGGGTAAACTCAGGTCATACTCTAAAAACAATTTCGTCAGATAAAAATATATTAAGCTCCAGGCAAGCTTTTATGGAAGGTTGGGCTACTGGTATCTCCCCACCTTCTGGTAAAGGCAGTAGATTATTAATTTCTCACATTGGCAGTGAAAAAGGATTTGTTAAGCATGGTTTGTTGGAACTTCATTCCAAAAGCACAAAAGACTATTACGAGGAGATGACAGCTGATGTTTTCGAAGAGTATTTTGAGCAAATGATTGAACACATACCACCAAATTCAATTATAGTATTAGATAATGCACCTTATCATTCACGACTAGTAAAAAGACTTCTAACGAATGCGTGGAAGAAACAGGATAAATCTTGACTGGCTGCGGAATAAGTATCTGCCTTATGAAGGTGGAATGGTAAAAGCAGAACTTTTAAAAATTGCCGGCAACACAAATTAAAGTTCAAGAAATACGTAGTTGACAAAATGGCGAAAAGGCGAAACATCACAGTCTTTAGACTTCCACCCTACCACTGCGAAATAAATCCAATTGAACTCATTTGGGCACAAATGAAAAGTTATGTGGCTAGAAAAAATACGTCATATAAAATACAAGCTGTACGTGAATTGTTATACGAGTCTTTATAACATATTACAAAACAAAACTGGAAAGATGCAGTAAGACATGTAATAGAAGAAGAACAAAAAATGTGGGATCTTTATAACATAATTGATGCGACCGTAGAGATTATTAACCTAATTATTAACCCTCAAGACGACTCGGATTCCGAAGTTGATCCTATTTATTTTGAATTTGAATAGTTTTCTAATCGTAATTATATAAGGTAAGTAATAGTAGTTGTAATCGTAAGGTATTAAAGGGAAAAGGAGCAAAATGTCCCCTGTCAAAATCTTCAATGTGTTTTAAATGTATCCATTTTTTTTTCAAATCCTGAGAAAACTAAAAAGCATTTTTGAAAAATTTAAAGGCAGAATGAAATATTTTTTAGAATAAATAAAAAGTTTCTTTTGCATGCAATATTTTCAATTAAAAATTATACCTACTATATTTTCTCTTTTATTTTCACCCCTGTTACATAACATTTTTCCTTTTCCTTTTTCCTTTTTCCTTTTTCCTTTTTCCTTAATTAAATAAATATATCTTTTACAAATGGTAAGAAACTTTTTATTTTTGAATAAAATAAATAAGTTTTATTAAAAAATACAATTTACATAAGTACAATTTAAAAAATATATTTATTTAGTTCAAATAAATGTTCAAATATACTCTACGACACCGGTCGTTCATTTCTAACCATTCAAAATACCCTCGTAATAGGATTATAAGGTATTGTATTCCTTCAGATATAAGGTGGGTTAGTCGAAAACGTCTTAAACCGTCAGTTTTAGGTTGGTTTTTACTATCATATCGTATTACCTATCCTCTCTTTATTTCAGTTTTCTAATTAGGGTTAAACTTGTAGTGAGCTATCAACAAATTGTGAACCGTGTATAGAAGCCAAAGAGCAGAAAGTGAGATTCCTAATGCATTTGTACGATGCCTGAGAAGTAAAATTTGAGATAGAAACAGAAGTAATACAAGACTTTAAAATGTAAACCATTATTTATTTCCTTCTTTGTTGTTTCATCTAGAGTGGCCTTAATTGGTAGCAGCTTGTAACTCAGTAACAGATGTAACTCAGTAACTTAAAATTATATATTATTAAAATTATGCACCCTGTATAATCAACAGAGAAAACTGTTAACATTAATTAATAGAACTAGAGAAAATTTAATTTAGTATTCTAAATTATTTAATTTGTTAGTATTTTGTAATATCTAGGAGAAATTTAATTCGATATCACACAGATAAAGATAACAATATGTCTTATATTATCAGATAAATAAACAAAAATGATGAAAGCAGTTAAACAAATTTAAACTCATTGGCTTTGCAAATAATAAGTGATTGGTCCAGTTGACCAAGAGAATGGCGGTTAAGTTTGAGCGACGTGCGAAAAGGTAGAACAAAGATGCTAAATAACGAATCGGTCGATAGCCAACTAGACAGATATGAAAAAAAAAATGACACTGTAATTCTTTTTAATGTTTAATGTAACAAAGGTAATCTCAAAGGGTATCTTTGACGAAAAGAAGAAATGACGCTCTCCAAACCGCCGCTATATTGATGAGATTCTCTACAGTGCTATGATTCGGAATGTGTTATTGGGTTGTAATAAAATTTTAGATTTGCCTGGAATTGCACATATTTCTCTACAAAAGTGGTGTTCTAATTCTGATCGTTTTCCAAAAAGTATCCCTTCTCTCTCTTAAAACTCATCATATGTTATAGACCCGGAACAAGGATCGTCTACCAAGTTATTTGGATGTGGCTGGAATGTTTTATAAAGTTTATTTGTACAGTACCAAGATTGTGTGTGTTATCTAGTGAAATAGCAAAGTGAACATGTATCAAGTCAAAATCGAATTCAGCTTTTGGCATAAATGCAGTCATTACTCTTACATTGATATGGAAGTCTAGTCCGACACCTCGAATTATATAACACATACATGTAACCTGTTTTTAATTAAAAACTAGAATGAGCGTTTAAAAATGTATGCATTATAGACTTAAAAGTAATTAGTAATATTTCATGCATATACCTTTTCCAGTAAACTTCATGCTAACATTGAATGCGTTGTATTAGAATAGACAGTTAAAAATAGCAGTAACAGCCATACTAAATTATTCGTGTTTATACCAAAGAAATAATTACTGCCGTCTGGGATGATTCCTAAGATAATATTTCATTTATTTTTTAGTACTCTTCATTAAAGGAAAACAATAATAGTTTCTACACTTTAGCACAGCGGGATGTCCTTTAAATGAGAAATTACATGGAAATAAATATGGTGGTGTCATAATGTTTAATCTATGATTTATGTCGCATTGTGATGTTAAACTGCCAGCTTATGTTTCATTAGTGACCAATTATGTATGCAGATGCAATACCCTTTGTCTTTGACTTTTATCGTTGAACCTGACCATTTAGGAAAAAAATACCAAGTTATTGTTAAACGAATAGGCCGCAATATTAATTTTTTTAAATAATTTTAAGTTTATTGATTTGTATGCCTCTCGGTATTGTCTTATCCCACTCTTTTATGGACGCTAGCAATTATATATATATATATATATATATATATATATATATATATATATATATATATATATATATATATATATATATATATATATATATATATATGTATATATATGTATATATATACGTATACATATATAAGGCTGGATTTATTTTTATTGGGTTTTTTCACGACATTTTAATTGTAATAATTTATTATTATCTCTGGTGTATTTTTTTATAATGCAGACTAGTTCGCTTCTGAGGTTAAAATCGACTTTTAATTATATGTAAGATCGCTCAGAAGATCGTATACTAGTTCGCTCAAGCGTATGAAGTATTTGTCTAATAAGTTCTAGGAAAATTAATATCAGCACAATTGGTGCTGTGGCTTTTGTATTATATATAGACATTTTCTAAATTATTAATTGTTACGTATTAATATACGAGACAGCAGAATAGGATTATTTCGATTATAATTACTTCATTTTTCTCCCTATTTTGCCCCTATGGTCTAAAATAGAACAATTCACATCCTTATCAAGAAAAGACTTCCTGTCATTAATAACATTCTTATTTGACAGCAGATATTTTTTGTTTTTGTGATAAATTCTATAAACAAATATTTGGAACAACAATGATATACTATTAACCCTATTTTAGCAACAATTATCCTATACCATTTATTAGAAATCTTTAAATTGCCGTTTTCACTAGCATTTATTTATAAATTTGTTGATTTTGTTGATGACATAATATGTAGTGTACCATTCAACCATATTCAGACAGTACAAACGATATTTAATTCACTTTATCAAACTATTCAATTCACTGTCGAGTATGAAAATGAAACTAGTACATATTTTTTAGATACCAAAGTCATAAAAACAAATGACAACAGAAACAGATTAGATTGGTATCAAAAAGATACTGCATCCGGCAGATTTATAAATTATTATTCTAATTCTAGAAATCAAAAATTCAACACATTATTTTATCTATGAAAAATCGTGTAACGACAATCTGTGATCGGAGTTTCTTAGTTGTCAATTTAAAGAAACTATTTGAAATGTTTTTAAACAATGGCTACCTATAATAAAACATATATTAAAAAAACTTATTTATAAGACCCATTTTTACAATAGAGCTTTATTAAATGATCCACAACCAGTTTCATACAAAAAAATACCTTCCATAAAAAATTTAACAGACCAAATTGTCCCACTTGTCAAAACATTTCATTTAAATACAATCCACTTCTAAATTTAATATAATTTACCGAATAAATTGCAGTCAATGTCAAAGTTGTTATATTGGTCAAAGTCAACAGTGGCTTAAACAACGTGTCACTCCACACAAAAGTGACTGTAACATACGAAAAAACTATTGTACCTTAGTGGTCCTCCACTTGAAGACAGGACAAAATTTTGACTTTAATAATGTCAAAATCTTGCACAAGTTGATAATTATAAAAATCGACTTTTCTTTGAACCGGTACACGTTAATAAAACTTCTGAATCTATCAATTATAAGACAGACACAAACCATTTAAGTAATATTTACTACAACATACAAAACAATATATGATATGATAGATCTTAACCTTTAAAAACAAACTCAGTAATCTTCTAGTAACTCTACCTACAATTTTATTCCAGTTCTAAATATCAGTATTACAATAACTGACTACGTACCATTAATTACATTTTATAGATCAATTTACCATGTTCCTGATTCTTTCCCATTCCTCTACTATTAATCTAATGTTTCCACCTTATAATATGGATCATACTGTCATAATAATTTTTTATTTTAACTTATGTACTAAAAATTGTACAATAAGAATTCACTCTATAAAATATAATGTATTGCGGTTACCGTAACTCCTAAAGAAATTAAAATGTCTGTGATTAAAATCAAACAAAAATGTCATTTGCCTAGATATTATGTTAACAAAATTTAAATGTTTACTCTTATTATTAATATATTATTATAGTTGTAAGTATTGAAATATTCACTTTGTTTTCTCCTGAAAAAATCACAAATCGTGACGAAATATTCAGACATAGAACAAATAGAGTTTTATTTCCTACAGACCGATTGCTGATACTACAAATCAATACAGTACGGTCGAAAATAATTTGAAAAATAAATATATATATATATATATATATATATATATATATATATATATATATATATATATATATATATTATAAAATAACGAATTAAATTTAGAATGGAAGCTTTCATAGTCATTGGTTGTAAGCTTAAGTGACGACCTGTTTTCCGCCCACATCTCAGGAGTACAGTCTACCTCTTCAGAAATATAGTTGTCTAATAAGTAGTCAGAAAATTATTATCCAGCTTGGTGTTGTGCTGGTAATTTTTCACTTAAGTCTAAAGCAACACCCTCACCTAAGGTAGACCAAACATATATGAGGTGTTATCCGACTTTATTGTCTTTTAAATACTCAGCAAATTATTGTAATTGATCTGGGAAAGGTAGACCAAGCATATATCTAATGTATTATCCGACTTCATTGTCTTAAATAGTCAGTAGCCACATCCAGTTCAACTTTGTCAAATTTTCTCCACCATGATTATCCAAGATGAAATCTACATAATCTTATTTTCGCAGATGAAAACATTTCACTAGATCGCTTTTTTTTTTAAGTCGGCATATACAATCTTGGGACTAAAATTTGGGTTCAATTTTTGATATTTCGTCTTTAAATACAATCATCGCCAGCTAACTTGGCGAGAGAGTACGCACAACGTCACAGAGAAATAAATTATGTTTACGCCCTATGATTCATCCTATTGGTTTACTATTTCTGATAAGTATATTCAGTAGCGTAGCGGTATAGGTCAAATAATTATTACACAATTAAAAAAGTAATATTTTTCGCAAGCTTTAATATATTATTAGAAAGATGAAATTGTAATTTTGTTTTATTCAATTTAAATAGTAAGCCATTGTTTATACAACAGTTTATAATATTTATTTAACTTAGTAAACAAATTATAAAATATTGACTGAATTTAATTCACAAATCTACTTTGATATTGGGTTTCAAATTAAATGGAGGATATTGTATAAATAAATGCAACACAGTAATTATTTAATTTTAATATTTTGGTTTTATTATAACACTAAAACAAGTACCCGTGTTGAAAAGTGGTATCTATTTGAAAATTAATTGATTGTTAATAATTTTCTTCATCTTCATCTTCGGAAGAAGAAAACTCTGTACTGGAAGAGTCACTGTCAAGATTTATAATAATTGGAGCTATTTGCGTGGCGTTATCAGCAACTATCTCGCTGTCCATATACTCATCTTCCTTCTTAATGACATGGTAACATCGTTTTCTCCACTCATTTGCATCAATATTAGTGAATTCTTCCTCGGCGAGTTTTTGTACGTCAGTTAGCTTAAATGTAACGTTTTTCTGCCTTATATTATTTTTGACTGTCGCCCATATTAGTTCGATAGGGTTTAGGTCAGGATGGTAAGGAGGTAAACGTAAAGGAATATGGCCATGCGCACGTAGAATTTCGTCGAATTTGTATTTTACATGATGAGGTTTATGATATTTAATTATTTCATACAGTTCAGGTTTTAAAGCACTAGGTGTAAATGAAATATTTTTCTGCATTAACCATTCTATCATTTGATTTTTGTTTGAGTTTGATGTAGGCGCCCGCTCCAACTGAATGCTGTGATAAGGTGTATACAGGTCGAGGTAATGGATTTCGGGAACAGCTATGACCTTGAACATTTCACATAAACTTGTGTACTAAATAGGCGTAATGCATAGCTCTTGTCAAAATCCAATACATTAATAATATAATTACATATCTTCGATTCTAAAATATTGTAAAAGACTTTAAAGAGTCTGAGTAAGAAAAGAGATATTTAGTTATATTCTTTGTGGCATTTTCAAGGTCAAAGCTGTTCCCAAAATCCATTAACTCTTGGTATTATTTCAAAATTAATATTTACATTTTACATGTTTTTACACTAAATAAGTAAATATTATAATGTCTCGAATGTCTTTTAGTAAAATCTACGTGAAATAACAACTTCGACTATAGTGAGGGAAATACCTGTGGGATTATGACATACTCTTCCAAACGTAGGCAAACAATTATTTTGTTGAGGAAATTACACCCGTGGAGGATAATATTTGCTCTCGTATATTCGACAAACTGTTATGCAATAATCTGGAATGCCGACACAAAATCAACCAAATCCTCCACTATGTTTTGTTTTTAAACCAGGAGGAGTAAACTAAAAAGTTTCACAGCCAAGAAAGTCGCTAAAAAATTCTGCAAATATATTATATCTTCTTTTTGGGTTGATCATGACGGCCTTCGACGGTAATCCATAAATATTATAGCATTATAAAATTATTAAAGGTAAAAAAAAATTAAAGGTAAATTTGAATTACTCCTCCTGGTTTAAAAACAAGCCATAGGTTTGTCAACAAATCATAGGTTTGTTTGTTTGTCATAGGTTTTTTTTCATAGGTAAAAGAGGGCATTGAAAATACTGTACGAAAAGGGAAACCCGAAATTTTGCAAATATACATGTATCATATTGTAGCTTGCTGTGAGGTGTGTAATCAGCAAAAAACCTAAGAAACTATCCACGTGATTAATTTTTCTGTATTTTATGTGTAATAGAATTGTGCTGAACTCTGGATCATTTTTTGTAAAATAACGAATAATTTAAATTTTTTGTAAGTGTGGTAAGCTGTCAACATTATTATGTATGTCAAATATTCACGGTAGACATAAACAAACAAAATATTTCCACCAGTGGGAAGAAAATGCCTTATAAATAGAAATAGAACTATTGTGTTTTAAAAATAATATATAATTAAAATGAAATAAAAATATAGAGTTATTTTTGGTCCAAATAGACCACCGTAGTGCGGTTTTGTTATTATTTAGAAGTCGTCTAATTAAAATTAATTTATTGTAAGTACAAACTTACCTGTTGCTTTAGCTGTATTTTCTTTCACAGTTTTTAGGGTCTCTGCTTCGAGTTTAATATTTTTGAAATAATTAAACACATTAAATATAATCTCCCGAGATTGTCCACTGATAACAGAATTATTCTTTCTACTATTTTTCAACGCCATCGTTAGAAATTGTCACAAATACACTTAACTATCCGAAATAATAAGAAGTCTGAAAAATAATAGCTGCAAATCACTTAAGTGTTACGCACCTGATAACTGGGAGGATACTAAAGACCACCACCTAAGCCACTAAGCAATTTTGGGTTTGTGCGCACCGCCAAGTTAACTGGCGATGACAGTAATATAAGGCACTCACATATAAATTTACTAACTTATTTGAAAGTAAAAAGAATGCCAACGGCACATAGCGTCCATTTTCAAGTCGTGAACTGTAAATAGTCAAATCTTTGAATGCTCTAAACACAGAAGAATTATTCTAAATTCAGCGTTTAAAATATTTTCCACAGTACTATATCACCGTATGGCACCATATGCAAAACTGATAATAGACTTGTTTCAGAGTTGGTAAATCGACAATTCGTCAAATTTCAACCCTAAAACAAATTTTGGAAAAAAAACTGGAATGTGGCTTTGATACTCATCACATATTTATAGAATACAAAGTAGCCTACGACTCTGTGAGTAAAAGAGAAATGCTCAAAGCAATGAAAGAGCTAGGAATATCCAATCAGTTGGTAAATTTAATTTATTGTTGGGAGAACGGAAAACGCTATACGAGAGGTGTATGTAGCATTAAAAGAATCATCAAAAATAAGTATACGAAAATAAGCACGCAACCATAAATTACGCTATAACCTACGACTACTTATTTTAGAAAACAACGCCATCGAAGCAGTGAACGAATTTGTATACCTGGGAGTTCTCCTTAACACTGAAAATAATACTACCTCAGAGATAAACAGCAGAATTTATACGGCCAACAGATGCTATTTTGGGCTTAATATCTTCCTTAAAACCACAATTACATCGAGAAATACAAAAATAAAACTCTACAGAACAATAATACGCCCAGTCCTAACATATGGTGCGCAGAGACCTGGACTCTAACAAAAATAATAAAAACATGTTAGGATGTTTCGAAAGAAAAGTATTAAGGCGAATCTATGGAGACGTGAATAACAATGCGGTGTGGAAAAGACAATACAACTTCAAACTTTGTAGAATATACCAGGAACCTGATATTGTAAAACACTTGGACAAGGAAAGAGAGGGGACATGTAATCATATGGAATTGACTGGAGCCTAAACCGGCACCAGAAAGTTCGCCAGCGCATATTTTATTTCTTTAGTAGATTAAGAATAATGGATATACATCTTTAAATAGATTTTTGTCAAAATTTATAATTTATTTATATAAAATTTATAATTTATAATTGAACGCTGGCATAAGAATCACTTCTTGGACATGATTTTATCATTACATATTTTGTAGTAGATCGATATAGTGTTTTAGTAAATCAGTAAATTGAAGTTAAAATCAGGGGATTTACTGAAGAATCAGTAGACCTGGTAACTCTGCGAGAGGTAGTAATGTAGCAACGTACAGGCACCAAAACATGACGGTCACATCGAAACTGGCTCCACTTTTCGAAGGTTTATTACATGAGTGTTACCTGTTCTCTCTCTTTCCTTGTCTAAGGTAAAACATATTGAGATAGGATGTCTAAGGTGGATAGGACAGCTAGAAAAACGCTCCTTGATAGACCCATTGGTCAGAGAAGAAGGGGAAGACCCAGAACAAGGTTCCTGGATAACATCGATGAAGACATGAGAAATATGGGAATACGTGCTTGACGGAGAAAGGCGATAGATAGAAACGACTGGAGAGAAATGCTTGAAGAGACTAGAACCCACGCAGAGTTGTAAAGCCAGAATGATGATGATGATGAACTGTAAATAGTTGAGTAAAAAATTGTGTGCAGTATTTAAAAGTTCTATCAACATAAATAATTGTTTCTAATTAACTTAAAGATGTTAAGTTGGATACACAAGAAAAAGCAACAAATTTTTGTACCGGATCATTTTTTAATAAAAATTGTTCTTGCTTGGGGAATAACTTGTTTTCGATTATTATAAATATTTTTTCTAATCAAATGTACACCTTCTATAGTAAGAATTTCAGTGGCAGTTTGTTTAATTTTGCTGTGTATAAACTTTATTGATTTTTAACACAAATCGTCCATTGCCCTCCGCTTAACACCTGTAGTTAATTTTTGCCGGTTTAACAATGTTTTTGATAAACTTTCATGGTTATGGATATCACTACATTCAACTACACTGTTACAAATATTTAGAGTTTTAACACATGCTTTGCAACTTCTTTGTACACGCTGCCAACGTTTGATATTATTAGCAAGCATTTTATGGGAGTTATACTTATAATTGTCAATAACTAGAAGTTATTGTTCATTGACTTACCCTTTTTGCTTAATATTTCACTTATTTAAAATTTCTGCATTATGAACTAAATACATTCAAACTGTAATTAAAGTAATAATATTAAGATACGCAACACCTCTATTTCTTATAAAATTTCAGGTAGAATATTAATTGCCAACCTCTTATAAGAAATATATCACTTACAATTTTTGACACGGAAAAACCCAATCAAATATTGAACAAGGGAATATGAGCTGTATCATACTTATACTTTAGTGATAATATCGTCATACAATTTTAAGTAAGAAGTAGTTTTTTATTAAGGTAACTAAAAAGTTGTGTAAAGTTTGTTTAGCAGTAAATGGTTGACTTTAATTAGTACCAAATATAAACACCCTTTGTTAACCGGTAATAGTATAAAAGGCCCGGTCTCGGGTAACAATGGTTTACCTGAGGTACAAGGTCTTAACAATGGGCCAAGTTAGATAAATTTAATAATATTTACGACCGCACTAATTGAAGTCAACCATTTTCTGCTAAACAAACTAGCTGTACCTAGTGTATTTTTATGTATGAGAGAGTAATAAAACAATAAATTATGTATGCAAATCCCTAAACTGTTGATACGGGTGACTCAATAAAAAACAGATATTTGTCAACAAGTTTACAGAAGTATATAGGAAAACAAGTTTAAATTGAGTATGACCACCAGGTATACAGGTTAGAGCAGAATAGAATACAATAGTTGTGAGGGTTACTAATCCCTAAATAAGGTTGCCAGTATCGGAGTGATGGAGGTTAACAGGTACTAATGAATTTGCAAGAAATGTAAGATGTTTATTTTATTGGTTATATATAACCAATAAAAGTTTATTAAGTACTTACCTATTTGCAAAATAAACTTTAATTCTTTAGATAAAATAAAACGTTTTATTTTATCTATTTGCAAAATAAAGTTTAAATCTTTGCCTATTTGCAAAATAAAGTTTAATTCTTTAGATAAAATAAAACGTTTTATTTTATCTGAAATGAGTGCATTCCACGAAGTAAGGGTTTCAACAATCAAACATTTAATTCTTTAATTCCAGGAATCTACGACAGTAATTGACTAGATAATTACCTTCTAAACTTATTCCACAGAAAATGTGATAGTGGGTTTTTCCATTTTGTATATAGGAAGGTCCAAGTGGCGTATTCAAAATTCTTAACAGTTCACTAAAAGTAGGTACTTCAGTTGCAAGGTGCAGTTTATTGTGTAAACTAGTGTTATGGAAAATTTGGAAGTGCCGTGTAAACGCCGAAAAATTGGTCCTCTAACAGTTAATGAAAAAACATTAATATTTAATTGTTTTAAATCATTTACAGACAAACGTTTATGTGAAAGTGTTGATGAGACCGTTGAGTTAGTTAGCAGTACACTTGGTGTTGGGAAATCTACGATTTACAGAGTTATTAAAGAAGAGAAATGTGGTAGTTTTCAAATGCCACGTAATGCTCCAGGGAAACCAAAATTTTAAATAGAATATCATTTTAAAGAAGGACTTCGACGGAAAGTGCATGAATTCTTCTTTAGACAAGAATTTCCAACATTGGATAAAGTTCTTGTCTCAGTTCGAGATGATAAGGATTACCCAGAAATGAGTCGAAGTACGTTATGGAAACTTTTAAAAGAAATAGGCTTCCGCTGGAAAAAGAATCCTAGAAAGTCTATTTTATTAGAAAGAAGCGATATTGTCATATGGAGAAGACATTTTCTAAGAACCATAAAGTAAATGAGAAACCAAAAAAAAAAAATATTTTATCTTGATGAAACATGGATCAACGAGGGTCATACACCAAATAAATTTTGGCAGGATGAAACTGTTACAAGTCAAAGGCACGCTTTTGTAAATAACTTATCTACTGGTTTAAACCCATCAGGAAAGCGACGCAGGCTGATAATAGTACACATTGGCAGTTCAGACGGTTTTGTTGAAGGTGGTTTATTAACTTTTGAATCAACTCGTACCGGTGACTACCATGAAGACATGAACGCTGATGTCTTTCAAGAATGGTTCGAACAAATGATAGATCTTCTTCCTAAGAACTGTGTAATAGTAATGGATAATGCAAGTTATCACTCCAGACTTATATTAACCACAACCAAGTGGTTAAAAAAAGACTTGCAGAATTGGCTGAGTTCAAAAAATATTACGTACCATCCCGGATCTATAAGAAAGGAACTTTATTCGTTGTGTGCCCTTCATAAAGAAAAATTTAAAAAATACGAAATTGATGAAATTGCCAAAAATCGTGGAATGACAGTACTTAGATCCCCACCATATCATTGTGAATTAAACCCGATTGAACTGGTATGGGCACAGATAAAGAGTGAAGTTTCAAGAAAAAATACCACTTTTAAAATTCATCATGTTAAACAGTTGTTTTTGGAGGCCGTAAATAATGTAAAACCTGAAAACTGGGAAAAGGCAGTAAATCACACTATTAAAGAAGAGGAAAAAATGTGGAAGCTGGACAATATTACTGATAAAATGATCGAGCCAGTTATTATAAATCTTGGTTCTGAAAGTTCATCTTCTGAATCTGATTTGGATTTGTAACAAGTAGCTGGAAGTTTTATATTAATATTTTTATTCATCTATTTAACATACCTTAGACGGTTTTAAAAACTCTTTTTCTCTTTTGTAATTTTTAAAAATTAAAAAAAATGTGAATTTTTTAAAACCTTTTTTAATGTAGGCCAGTCAGTTCTAATATAGTGTGTGATAAAAGAGGTCACTTTTGTTTACATACACATAACACTTTATAACACTGAAATAATTCATTTATTTTTTACAATTATTCAAAGCAATTTTTCAATTAATCTTGAGCACGCCCATGAAGTGGTCGGAGCTACCAGTTAAAATTATGCTAATTACTCTCTCGTTCATAAAAATAAACTATAGTAAAGGCGTTTTTAAACCATCTTTTCTAAAATTATTGTAAACGTCAGAGATAGCGGACAAGACACATACAGAATAAGAAGAAAAAACTAGTACATATTTTCAATGATTAGTTACGTCCGCGGCAAATGCCCATGTTATTTCCGTAGGCTTTTTAGTTTGTCTGATTTTTTTGGAGATCTCACCTGCTACCGGTAAAGTTTTGAAAGTGGAGATTTGGGTTGTTTTCTCTAATGGATAGTTTTTTGGCTTGAACAAATTGTTCCTGTATTGGGGACGTTTTATATCATTTGGTGTGGGTGGATTTGGAGAGTTGGATATTTTTAGGGTTTGAACAGATTGTTCTCGTATTGAAGATAAGTATTTCATATAATTGGCTGCGATCAATCTACTTAACAAAATTATTTTGTTTAATAAAATAACTGGTATTCGGTACCAAGAACTTATTAAGCACATGGTACTTTTTATTAAATTTATGGTTATCAGGTGATCAGGCAAGAAATTATGTGATACGTTTTTGTCTGATTCTTTTCCTCGGTCAAGGGTTCAATATTTATTTTACGATCCATCTTATAGTTATGTTAATTAAAAATTTTACAAGATTTTTTTAATTTTTCGGTCAAATTGTTTGAAATGATTTATGTTAGAATTTAATTTTCCCTTTAGGAATTCTTAGATATTAAATTAGTTTTTTAGGAATAAACTGCCAATTGTTTTTCTTTAAAGGTTGTTTTATTTTTATCACATATCATTTAGTTTACCCCAGGATGTATTTTGTTCAAGAGTGATCCATAAACCATAAATGTTCTGTTTTTTTTTTGTTGCGGTATCGAGTACTTCACAGTATGATTTAATACTTTATATCACAGGTTGATGAGTAATAACCATCCAATAATAAACAATTGTGTAAATTTAAATGTTATGTAATTTTTATCATATTTTTCTCGGTAAAATTTTAAAAAAATATTAATTTGTGCACTTTTCCTTTTATGAAAAACATTTAGTTCGTTTTCCCAAATTTGTCAAGTATATGTTCTAGTTCACGTTTATTGTTGAGAGCCATCCATGCTAATTTTATTTTTTGATTTCGCAGATTTGTTTATTTCGACCTTAGTTCGTGGCCTAAATATTTATAAGATACTTTGTACTCGATTTCTTTATGTTTTATAGATATATTAATATGGTTCTGGTAATATTTCTTGTGGCATTTCAATATTATGTGCTATATTTAATGATAATTTACCAAAATTTTAATGGAAAATACGTTACTTTTGACAGTTCAACTTTCTCTTCGGAAATCGTACATAACATAAAAAATAAATTGGAATAAAATAAGAAACAATGAAGGAAGAAATCAACGAATTATAATTTGATTTTTGTTACTAGTAAATAATGTCGTAATTTTGTACTTTAATTTTGAGTTCTAAGTTGTCTAATATGTGTACTTTTAATGCTTATGATTTCTTAAATTCCCTCGTTTCTTCTCTGTGTAATCTTAATTCACCGGCCGCTCTCATCCAATTATCAATTTATGTTGCTGCCAAAGTCTTTATATCTTCTACATTCTGTGTTTGTCCAAATTGCTGTTAGTTGTTATGTGTATGCCTAGATATTTATACATTTTACAGTGATTTATTTGTTGGAGTTGCTCTTCCAAAATTAGATTTTGTTTCTGCACTTTAACGAATTTCACAATATATGGATCGGTGTATAACTGATATAGTTCAAAGTTGTATCTTTGACTCCAGAGCCCATTTTCATTTACGGCCTCAAAAATCTTTCTAAGGTTTCTCATCACTTTCAGATAAGGTCTACGTTTCAGCCCCATATATCAAAATCGGTCTTATTAATGTCTTGTATATATAAAGGGTGGGATCTTAGTGGGAAATTTAGGTGGGATCCCAAAGTCTATCATTGCATTATATAATGCAGTTTTTTTCACACTGTCATAGGCTGCTTTGAAGTTGACGAAGAGATGGTGTGTACCTATGTTATATTCTAGTGACTTTTCTAGAATTTGCCTATGTGCTTAAATTTTATTTGTAGTTGACTTTCCAGCAGTAAATCCATATTAATATTGACCAACAATATCCTTTGTAAAATGTTTTAGTTTTTCAAACAATACATTGCCGAATATTTTATACCCAGATGCTAACATAGTATTGCCTCTATAGTTCTTACACTACAGTTGATCAACCTTTTTATATAACGGACATAATATTCCCTTTAACCACTTTTCTGGTACCAATTCATTCTGCCACATAAGTACTATTAGTTTATGGATTGCTGCAAAAAGTTGATCAACATATCTTTTATACATTTCCGAACATATTTTATCGATTTCTGGGGCTTTATTGTCTTTGAGTTTTAGGATGGCATTTGACACTTCTTCTCTTGTTAAGTCTTCACTGTACAGTGGACGTTGTAGATTTTGTTGACTGTCTAGGTTATAACCTCCTTCAATATCGTTTATATTAAGATGTTCGCTGAAATGTTGTGCCCATCTGTTAAGAACTGAGTTTTTATCATGTAGAATTTCACTGTTAGTGTCTTTACAAATTTTTAATCGTGATTTAATTTCTCGACGGCTATTATTTAAGGCTTTGTAGTACTTCCTCGTTTCATTTTTATCGAATAAACTTTGTATCCGTATATTTACCTATAGTTAGGTAATGTCTTCTTCTTTTTCTATGTTTTCTGTTCTTATTTGATCTTCAATATGTTGTCTGTATACATTTGCAATGTCGGGATCTTTTAGTTTATTAATGTTGATTTTTTCTCTCCTTTTCCCGATCTCCTTTTTTAAATCGGATATTCTCCCTTTAAATTGTGCTCTAACTAATAATGATCACTATCTATATTTGATCCTTTAAATGATCTAACATCTAGTAAGTTAGACCAGTGTCTTGCATCGATAATTATTTGATTTATTTGGTTAACCGTTCCATTATCAGGAGTTTTCCAAGTTACTTTATGTATATCTTTATGGGAAAATCGTGTCCCAGTTATTACTTCGTTCTTAGGCATCGCAAAGTTTATGATTCTAAGACCGTTATTATTAGTCTACGTGTAGGCTCTCTTTTACGATGGTGGGCTAAAATATATTCTCTCATCCGACTTTAGCATTAAATAAATTTAAAGTAATACGTGCTAAATAAGTTTAGGTATCATATATTCTAGATCTTTGTAGTTCTGAGCCAAGACTTTGGTCGTTTGCAAACCATATTGTGTACAATATGGTATCGTTTAGAGGGATTCCCATACCATGAAATTTCCATTTTCAAGTCACAGTGGATCTTAAACAAAGTCGGGGACAGAGATCATCTTTATTTGAGCCCTTTGTTTACCATAAATCCTTTGGATATCTCTTGGTCTATCTTTATTTTGCTCGTGTTCTTTAGTTTTTTATAAGTTTATTTTTTTTAAGCTTCCCATAATTTTTGTTGTGGTACACTGTAGTATGCTTTTCGAAGATTACGTGTAGGAGGTGTATTGCTTGATTTCATGCCCCTTTTTTTCTGTAAGTTGGGTAATCGTAAAAAGATGATCAATGATCGATCTACCTACTCTGAAGCTAGCCTGTTCTTTGGTCTCCATGTAACTGTATTCTTCCAATATTCTCTTTTTTAATAATTTTCCGTAAACTCTCAATATAGTACCTAACACTGCTATTGCTCGATAGTTGTCACATATATCTTTAGCTCCCTTTTTATGTATGGTTAATATAAACGATTAACTCAAGATATAGAGAAGAAACAATTCAGGTTGTATGGGCATGTTCAACGGATGCCAGCAACAAGACTCCCCAAAAAAGTAATAGAATGGTAATCGATAGGTCGACGGAAAAGAGGAAGACCCAGATTAGAATGGCAACACGGAAACAAGTCCATGAGCGAAAGAAATTTAACAACAAACGACTGCGAAGATAGGAAGAGATATTGTTTAGGTATCGGACAACGTCGAAAGACATTCTAAACCGATGTATATATATATATATATATATATATATATATATATATATATATATATATATATATATATATATATATATATATATATATATATATATATATATATATATATAATATAAATGATATTTTTCACTCTTCCGGTACATTTTCTCCATTTATACATTGTTGATACATGCTGGTTAGTTGCCTGTATAGTTTGTCGGTTCCGTATTTTAGTAGTTCGGGTGGCATATTACCTAAACCTGATGATTTTTTGTTTTTGAGCATTTGACATACTTGTTTTACTTCGATTTTGTCAATCCTAAGTGGGGATGCCTTTGTGTTTACTTGTACGTAAGAGTGTTTATGTGGTGAATATTATGTCCTTTTCTTTAACAGTAATTTTTTAAAGTATTCGTCCCATCTACGTAGGCTATTAGGAGCAATGATATCTTTACTCTTTTTTTTTCGAAAAGATTTAAGTACTTTTCAGCTTTCGGTACTTCTGCTAACTCCCAGGTTATTGTTAATTCTCGAGCAGTTTGTTTTCCAGCATTCGTTTTTCGTTTTGGTTATTGCCCTTCGTATCTCTATTTGAGCTGTTTGTTATTTGTGTTTACTTTAATCCGTTTTACGTTCAGAAATATGTTGTATTTATCACGTTTGAGTTTTATTTTCTCTTCAATTTCTTCATTTCACCAATAGGGCTTTCTTTGTGCTGTGTTTTCACACTTAACCAACGGTTCTTCTGCTGCACCGTTTAAACATTCTTTTGTATAGTTGTATTGGTCCTTTACAGTATCAAAGTTTTCGCATGTGAGTTTTTCATCTAGACATTTTTTGTACTTGTGCTTTCTCTCTATACTCGAGCATCTTGTACCTTGAGCTTTGTACTTTGTCGAGTTATCACATAACCCAGCGTTTCTCAATCTTTCACTATTTGCGACCCAATTTTCCATAATTATTTTCACCGTGCGCCCCCTCGTGCAGTAACAATATATGTATGCAATGTACCTAAGTATTTTGATATCTGGTAACACCGACCCAGAACCGATGTCTCTCTTAGCGAGAAGTTCCAAGTTATTTCGAACATTCTCGACCGTCTGCATCTCCTCAGTTCTGACCAGTCTTAGTCGAGTCAGTCCTTCTGTACCTGTTAAATTTATTGTGAATGTGTGTGTTGTTGTTTGCGTGTTAATTGTAGTTCACAGTTTTTAAAAAAATTCCAAGCGGCAAGCTGTTAATACAAATTTATACAAAATTATGATTCTAGATAGTGGAAAGTGGTTCCAAAAATAGAATCACGAACATATTCTCACAAAATTTAAGTATACTTAAATTTTGTGTTTACCTTTAAGAAAGTAAATGAAGAAGAAAGGCCTCTGTGTATTATTTGCTTTAAAATTTTAGCAGCCGATAACATGAAACCTAATAAACTTAAAAGACATTTGGAAACGCTTCATAGTGAGTACATTAACAAACTCTTAGAATTCTTTGGGTAAGACCTAAAATTAAAATCACATAAAAAGCAAAATTTGAAATATGGTCATTAAGAAGAATGATGCGCATACCTTGGGTGGATAGAGTTCGAAACGATGACGTCCTTAAGAGAGCCGGCGTGGAAAGAGAACTCTTTAAATTGATTAAAAAACGCAAGATTGGTTACCTTGGGCACATATTGAGAGGAGCAAAATATGAAATACCACAGTTAATCCTACAAGGGAAGATCGAAGGTAGGAGAGGAGCCGGCCGCAAACAATTATCCTGGTTAAGAAATATTAAAGAATGGACAGGAATACACAATACAGGCGAGCTGTGTCACGCCGCCAAGAACAGAATTCTAGTAATGAGATAGTTGCCTACGCACTTTGGTGTATGGCATGTTAAGAAAAAGAAAAAAAAGCAAAAATCATTTAAAAATAAACTTTGACTGTGAATGAAAAAGCTTTGCTTGCCTCTAATAAAGTCTCATATCAAATAGCCAGATGTAAGAAGACCCACAATATTGGCGAGGAAACTATGTTTGGAGCTAATTTTGTCAAGAAATTTGAGTGTATACCTTTATCAAGTGATACTGTTGTCCGTCGAATCGGTCATATAGCTAAAGATGTACAGGATCAGCTAGTCGGGAAGTTACGCTACAAGCTGTTTTCGATTCATCTTGATGAGGCAACAGATAGCAATAAAGATGCTCATTTTATTGCCTACGTTCGATTTTGTGATTGCATATCAGTAGTAGAAAAACTACTTTTCTGCAAACCAATAGAACTGAAAGTAACATCGCTCGCATTATTTGCTATCTTAAATGTTTATACAAACGAGTCAAAAATAAAGTGAAAGATTTGCGTCAGAATATGTACCGATTGTGCTCGTGCAATGTCCAGAAAATTTCAAAGTCTACAAGCGCTTGTGAAACAAAAGTCTCCCATGTGTATATGTATAGACTGTATGATACACATAGAAGCCCTGGCTTTCAAAGAAATGTCTCCTGCCCTGAATATTATCCTAACTAGGGTTGCAACAGTGAAATAATGAGTAAATGAGACCTTTGAAAACTAGAATCTTTTCTGCACTTTCTAAAGACATTGGTGCAGTACGTTCACCATTATTTTTTTTTGTGAGGCAAGATGGTTATCCCGTGGGAAATTTTTACAACGTGTTTTTCAATCATCCAGGGTTGTTTGTTGTCAGTGTTTGGACACCAATTTGTCTCAAATAATGTACTTGTCCCGATGATCTACGTTCTTACCTCTAAATTTTGCGCGACTCTTTTTTAACAGCTAGTCCTTTAGTCTTTTATGTACGATATACACTTTTGTAGTAAGGCATGGTTAACCTGTTTAAATCGCATACAGACGCATCTATACTTTAATAACAATTGGAATTGTTACAGTTTTCAAACATGAACTAAGTAGAATTTTGACATCGTAAATTAAATTTAATATTCCTGGTTTAATACTTTATACCATAATGCCATCTTTTTCAGTTGCTCCCTTGTCTTTCGTTTCTCTTAATGTCATTTCAAATTCTGATGAAGTACTTTTCGTTCTAGACCTTGACTGTAAGTTATTGGAATTTATATTACATCATGTTAGTGACATGTTTTCTGTATACCACGCTGTAAAAATATTTAATGAAAATAAAATGTAGCTACCAGAAAAAGGAGTCATGGCGCTCCCCGGACTATAAGAATTGGCTTGTTATCCCGCACATAAACCGAACCATAGACTACGGTATCTTTTTACAACGGGTAGGTACACTTTTTCAGAAAAGTGACGTTGAAAGGTGCACATGTATATCTGGTGATTTAATGAGGTAGAATGGTTGAATCTTGGCTAAATGGTCAGATAAGTTGTTGATCAAAGAGATGAGACTATTGGCGAACCATGTATCAACGTCTGCAGCTTCTCAGAAACGAGACTTCAACATGGAGGCCTTTAACACTTGATTTTATTTTACATCATGAAAAACACGCCAGAATGAAATAGCATTTTATGTACATTGATTTAAATTGGGTATAAATTTAAATTTTTTATATATTGAACATAAAAACTATATTGTTTATAAATTTAGCATAACACTAAATATCGAGCAAATTTTTATTAATTTCAGTTGAAATATCTAATTACTACTTTTTGCACAATGATTTTATGTATAACTACATATATATATATATATATATATATATATATATATATATATATATATATATATTATATATTCATATATATGTATATATATATATGTATATATATATATATATATATATATATATATATATATATATATATATATATATATATATATGTATATTGGTTTTGTTTTTCGTCTATAAAATCCCAAAATGTCTATAAAATTTCGTCTGTAAAATGGCGATTTGCAACAAAAAATAATTAGATAAAATTGTAATAATAAACTAAGAGTGGGGAAAAAAATATCAGTTTTTAACGTTAAAAACTAAAAAATTATGAACAAATAAAATACTTTTAGGTAAGGTCAACTAAAAAGAGCCCTAATTACGCTACAATGTTTAAAATGTTTGTGACAGTACCATTTGTGTAAAATAGTCAACTTATTTAAGTTAAGAAGAATAGTTTTTAAATATAAGGACACAAAAAAGGACATTGTTGGGAAAATAGATCCGTTTGAAGGTAGGGGTATTTGTGAATAAATCAAAAGTAAAAACAAAATAAAACGTACATTACGTTACAAAAAATTAGAGCTCTAGTAGAAAGAAGAAAGCACCGTAATATCTAGAACTCCTTAAAACCACAGAAAATATTGATGGAATAGTAATGGAGAAAGGTTTCGAAGCATTCGAATAATCAAGACATTTTTGCATTAAACGAACAACAGTGAAACAAAAATCATGGCGCTGGAAGATAGATTATGGAAATAAGGTAAAAAAAAAACAAAAAATAATATAATAATCAAAGGGGTCGATATATGAAGAGAACATACAAAAAACTTAGGACTTATATCATCTCAGATGACCTTATTACTAAGGTAGTTGCCCTCAAAGCTTACGAGATTCTATAATGATATTAATAATGACATGACTACACAGCAAAAAGAGATAAATAGCTCGGAGAAAAAGCTAAGTAAGAAAAAGGAAAAGAAAGGATGGTACAAGTAAGCTTTAGAAACCTAATCATAAATTACCAAATATACCGTCGGAAAAAAATTACAATAAAGATTAGGAAAAAATAATCAAATGCAAGTAAAGAAACCAGAAATATTAAAAACTATTTCCCAGCTAAAAAACTAGAACCATACGAAGACAAAGAAAGTAGAAACAACGTCATAGTAAAAATATAAACCACGTTTATCAGGAAAACAAATATAAATCAATCGGAATGGTACTCTCTCAAGAGATAGCTGAAAAACTGGAACTTCTTCAAATCAATAATTCCTTTTATTATCAATAAGTCACTAATTTAATAGTATTCTTCAGAAAAACGACTACAAGCTATACGGGGACTGTACTGTACTCATAAAACAGGCTGTAGTACATAATAAGTCAGATTTCATATTATTTAATAAACCATCTAGATGCTTCATAGCACTTAATTAATCTAGCAATACCTAATAACAATAATTTGCAACAAAAGAAGATCTCCAAGTAAAACATCAAATACAAATAGGAAGATTATCGAGAATACATAGACGATAATAATTATTCTCTCTGGTGTCATCACGAAGAACCTTTTAGATGACATAAACTAGTTAAGAAAATTTTTGTGAGATATGTATCACGTCCCTTACACTCAAAAAATCTTTGGTTCAGAGTTTAATCCTTTTTATACCGTAGGTGTTTATGATAAGTAAGTTTTCTGCTTAGAGGAAGTGAGAGTTGTGTAAATTAAATCTGAATAATAATATAGCCTATTTCGAGCTGCTGTAAATAGAATAAAATGAGTCAATGTGGTCACTAACATCATTACAAGATAAACACATTTAGAATAATCATAAAGATCTTAATTTGCTTTCAAGTTTACATTAAATAAACAAAAAGAAAATAGTCACATAAAATTAAATTTCGGAAGAACAGTTATTAGAGCCCTCTGTTTGAATATCTCTATTTTTCATTTTAAGCGATAATTTTTTTTCTTCATAATGATAGTAGTAACATTATCATCATCATCATCTTCCTCATCATCATTATATTCATTAACAGCTTGGCAGATGTGTTGTGGTTCATCATTGAGCTTCAGTAGCTCCGATGAATTATATTTGTTATATGAATTATAAGCAGTATACTGCTTGTTAAGAAGCTTTTTCGTGATGTCTGCCCATCGCTGTGATTTGCGTTAACTCTGAGGCCTTCCTTGAACCACAAACCGCTCTATTTTATGATTACTGTAATGGATATGACCAAAGAACTTTAAAATCCCAGAGTAAACAGCACTAGAGAGTCTCTGATTAGGTTTATTTTCATCTAAAACCGAGATATTCGTACGGCGAGCGGTCCATGGAATTCGAAGTATTCGTCTTCATGTTCACATTTCAAAAGCTTCTATGCGTGGTCTGTCTGATTCTTGGACTGTCCATGTCTTTCATACATACTAAAACAGAGTTGAAACGAGTCTCTTTTTGTTTGCCATAGTAATGTGATGATCACGCCAGACCCCATTCAGTTTAGTCATGGCTGCTCTTGCTAGTTGAATGCGTCTTCGAATGTAGAGCTCACAACTGCCTGCGTTGTTAAATAAAGCTCCAAGATATATCATAGAAGAGACGACCTCACATCCAGCAATAGTTCGGGTTTCAGGAAACTGTTATTGGCGATCAATAACCATGATTTTGGTTTTGTTGTAGTTAAGTTTGAGTCCAAATTTAGCACTTTTTGCCTCGAGTTTTTTTAAGAAGTTAGTAATTTCTTTTGGACTAGAGACTAAAATTGTAGTATCATCTGCGAAATGCAAGTTAGATTATCTAAACACCGCCTACTTTTACTACTCTCTCCCAACCATATATGACTCTGCGCATTATGAACCCCGAATATATGTTAAATAATAAGGGAAATAAAACGCATTCTTGGCGTACTCCCTTTTCCAAAGTTTATTCGGCAGATAGACATCCGCCCACTCGAATATATTAAGTAGTATAACAATATAACATATAACAATATAACAATATAACAATATAACAATAGATTTAAAACCCCTATCAAATATATATATACATCCATCTATGGCTCTATAGCTCAATTCGAGCCCTGACCCCCTCATTAAACTTCTCCGTCCGTTACGGTCTGTAGCGATTTTCCTCTACGATCGACTGCCAAGGAGATTTCTGGCGTTCTCATCCACAACATCCTTCTATCGCTTTCTCGGTCTTTCAATAGGTCTCGTTCCCTCCATTCTTGCATTTTTTGCAACAGTTTTTTTGAAAGTCTGTTTTTTTCTATCTTAAATACACGGCTTGCCCAGTGCCGTTATTTATATACTATTTAATTGTATTTGGTCCGCTACCTGTTGTTCTCATTTATAGAGCCTAGTATTCGTCTCAGTACCTTTCTTTCGAAGATATCTATACGGTTTACAGATTTTTAAGTCAACACCCAAGTTTCACATCCATAGCTCACAATGAGTCGGAGTATGGTTTTTTAGATTCGTATCTAAGTTTTTGATGTACCTACGTTTCGTGATTTAAATATCATGCTTATAGTAAAGTATGCCGTATCGGCTAGGATGATTCTTCTGCTAACCTCTGCATCGTTAATGTTGTCCTGTGTAGTGTTGACTACTATATATAAAGTTGTCTACTTTTTCTACATTATTAACTATCAGGTAGGATCTGGTCTTTCTTTCCGATTCACTTTGTACTAGGATTTTAGTCTTTTTTTTTTTCGTTTATTGACAGACCTATTTCTTTAGCAGGTGACTTAAGTTCTGTATACGTATTTTCACCTACTGCTTTACTTCTGATGATTATATTTATGTCAGCTACATACGCCACCAGTTAGACTGATTTATTGATAAATGTGTTTTTTGCACCTTCTAATGTTTTTCTTACTACGCATTCCAGTGCTAAATTAAACATATTGGCGCCAATCTATCACCCAGTTTTAATTTTTTTGTTATTTGAAGTGGATCTGTCATAAATAGTTGACTGATGGTTGATCTTCGCTGCCTAAATCGTGCCTGGTATTCTCGCATAACCTTCTCTGCACGGGATTGTAGTCTATGATTAAGTATACCGGTAAATAGTTTATATCCACAACACAGCAAGGAGATTACCCGACAGTTTTAACAAAGGAGTTTATCACACTTTTTATGGCTTGGGTAGATGACACTGTTATTTTTAATACATATTATATAACTTATTCACAAATACATATAAAAGAAATAATTTGTCAATAAATATTATCAATCAAGTTATTATCAACTAGTATTATACTAAGGCATGTCTAAACTAAAGAATATTGAATTAAAATGGTAACTGTCACACTAAAAAGAGAATCAAAATCTAGAGATTCATTAAAGTTAATGAAAAATAAAGAATAAAGAGAAAAGTCTTTTGTTAGTAGGCACACGCGTACTTAGACATTTTTCTTCTCTGTACGTCAATTGTTCTTATTAGCTGTTCAAAATTCAGTTTTGTCCATTGTCTGATGTTTATTACCCACGGTAGTCTTTTCTCTCCTAGTTCTTTCTTTCCCTTGATCTTTCCTTCCACGATTAGTTAACTATATTGGTACTTCATATTTCTCAGTATGTAGCCTAGGTGATGTTTTTCTAACTTTCGCTGTGTTTAAAAGTTCTCATTCTAGCCTATCCTATACAGCACTTCTTCGTTTGAGGTAAGCGATGTCCATGAAATCTTAAGGATTCGCCGGTAGATCCACATTTCAAAGACCTCCAATTTATTTACGGTTGATGTTTTAAGAATCCACTTTTTAACTGCGTAAAAAGAGTCGATCAGATGTAACATTTTGATAAACGTAGTCAAAATTAGAAAAGGAGATGGCAATTCAGATTTTTTAAAAGCAAATATCGATCTTAATATTTTGACTTGATGTTAAGCAAATACTTATAATTTTAATATTTGGTATGTAAGTGACTGTTTGAATTATTTTGTGCAATGTGGTGAAGCTGTATGTATATTGTGTTAACATTCTATATATGAGTCCTATATGTAATTTTATTAAAAAACTATATTGGTAACGAATTTTTATCAATTTATTCAAGAGACAGGCGCACGTGGCAAATTTCTCTTTTTCATCTTTTTTATGCTTATTAATTTTAAATATTTTAATTTGTGGAAAATAGGTGGGTATCTTCTTACATTACAGCTCAGACAAAGACATAAATTCTAAACTACCTGAATTACCCTCCTCATACTCATAACTACTAAAGTTAAATTTTAATAAGAGTTAACCATTCGTCTAGTATGCTGTTCACGTTGTATGACAGGTAGTACCAGTTATAATAAATTGTTTGTAAATAAGAAATAAATTACTCACACAGGTATTAATATGTTGGGAAAATTTTAGCGGATTATTCAAAGTAAACCAAGATTATTTGCACTAATTATAGGTTTATTGGTTTTAATATTAACAACTATTTTAGAAGTATTATGTATCTCAGAACACTTCTACTGTCTCCCTACGGAGGTTGGCAATAATAATGGCTATTTTTATTTTTGAACTTGCTGCTCTAAATAAATCAATTGATCTGCCTTGATTCCAATCACGTAGATTCTTTAACCAAGAATTTCTGCCTTCGGTCAACCAATCTTCTTCCTTGGATCTCTTCCTGTATTATGAGTCTCAAAATTTTATATTTTGTCATCTCATCACGTGGCCAAGGTATTCCAGTGTTTCCAGCCTAGTTTGTATCGTGGTGATTAGTCCGGTTTCTTTACCAACCCTGAAGACTACTTCTTTATTTGTAATTCTTTCAGTCCATGATATTTTTAATACTCGGCGATATGTCCAGAGTTCGGAAGCCTCGATTCTTTTTAAATTGCATTTTTTTAATGCTCAGGTCTCAGCTCCGTAAGTAATATTGAAAATATATAATATCGAATGGTACGTAGTATGATTTCCAAACTAAAATTTTTGCACGTTAGGAGTGACTTCATTTGTGTAAATGTTGATCTGACAATCTCTATTCACCTGTTTATTTTTACAGTCTAACTATTGGTTTCATTGATCAAAGTTGCCAAGTATTGATATTTTTCTACTTGTTCTATCACTTTACCATTTATTGTCAATATGTGGTGTATATTTTGTGGTCTTCTTGTAAGTAGCTTTCGTTTCTTACCGTTTATAGTAATTCCCATTTCAGCATTATTAATAATTATTAAGCGTTCCATTAAATCTTGTAGGTCTTCTATGCTCGTTGCAATAATCACAGTGTCATCTGAATATCGTAAAGTAGTGTTAATTAATTTTCCGTTCACGGTAAGTCCCTCTATAATATATTATTAAGCGTATTTTAAACAATTTCTTTAGAATATAAGTTAACAGTTAGTTATAACAAAAGTGGCAATAAAACGCATCCCTCACTAACTTCTCTACAGATCTTAATTTTTTCTGCCTGTTGACCATTAATCTATACTATGGTACTTTAGTTACAATATTTACAATATTATTTTTGGATTATCTTTATGTTTTTGCTGTCAATGTCCTTATTCCTAAGTACTGATATTAGTTTTTTTATGTCTTACTCTGTCGAAAGCATTTTCGTTTTCAACAAAGCACAAGTGTATTATTGCGTAACTAGTGCTAGCCATTTTAATTTGTACTAAAGATGTCATCAGGGACCTTTAAGATAGTGGTTTCTCTTGGCTTTCTGCATTCTGATGGTACTTCAGCCTTCGAGATTAACTGCTCAGTCTCAGGAGAATAGAGTGTCCTTCCAGTTACCAGCTTATTTGCCCAAAGCAGTTGGCTGGTACAGGCTCGATTGCTTATCCCGGCAAACACTCGGACCTCAGTTTACTTGTAAGTTTGGAGGAAAACTCATAAATTAGATATTTTAGAATTTACATTTAATATATTATTTTTTACCCATTAAGCTAATGATTCGAAGGTCTTAACTAGTGGTTGAAACAGTTTTGGTGAAATATTTAAAAAGTCAGAGCTACTTCCATCTACTTTGACGCTTTCTTTACTAAGGACCATGTAAATATCAACACATTCAATGCGTTAATGGAAAAGCATATTAATTTTAAAATTCAGTAGAGTATGGAATAACTATCGGTATCGAACGAACAAAACCAGGCTAAAAATCAGAAAAGTATTGCCTTCCGTAATGCGTTCTGAAGCTTGTCATAAAGTTTGAATGATATTAAAATGTCTCAGATATCTTATATTATAACATTAAGGTATGGGTGTAACTAACCATTTTTTCTATTCATCAGTTAATGATTACTAGAGAGGCAAGAGGTTATTATATAGGTTATATAACAAATAATTAACGGATAACGTTGGCACATGATACTCGACTAAGGGTAAAATATTACCAGTTTGGTATATTATTTAGACAATTGTCAATTCTGTTTTGATAAACTATTGGATTTTGTAATATTAAATAATCTCAAAGGGATCTTGCAGCATTTTATAGATTATTGAATTAGAGTTACTCAATATTCATGAATTATTTCAGTTACATATATTCTTAAATTAATTAATTTATATTTTTTTTATGTGCCATCTCCACTAAGAAGTTTGGTAATCATCATGGGAATTTGCACTTTCGATATCTGTGCTCTAAAGGGATCGGCAGACGTGTAGTTCTGCTGATTTCGGAATATAAGGGACAAATATTGTTCACTCTTTAAACGACAGCTCATATTATTTAGGGTGCAATTTAGCGATGCAATGAATATACTACACAATATATATATATATATATATATATATATATATATATATATATATATATATATATATATATATATATATATATGTATATATATATATATATATATATATATATATATATATAATGTAACTGAATTAAAAAAAAAAATGTAAATGGTATACTCTTGCTTTAATTAAAGTGAAGTAGGTACTCAGTACAAAAATACCATGGCATAGCAAGCTATATATGACCTTAAATTTTAAGTATCTATCTAACAAATTAAAGTTTTATATTAAAATTTTGTAAAAAAGTAAGTGTTTAAAAAAGAGAATAAGAAATGATAATTTATCTGTTTTATTTTGCAATTTGCCTTTGAATATAAACGATTCAGTTGCGCAATTTTTGGATTTTAGAGACTGTTTTGCTTCATATCCCCTCGTATCTGTTTGTTGGCATTTCATCTATCGTGTTCGAGTTTTGTGTTTAAATTATTGAAAATTTAGTAAAATAATTTTTTTTTGTCATAAAATACCTAAGTAAATTTTAAGTCCTCTGAAATATTATGGATGCCAAGCAATTTATTCAGTTTTTCAAACAAAACTTAAACTGATATTTGGGAACAATTTTTTGTTTTCATTTTAACCATAGTGCTATTCCATAAACCATCTAGTACCATAAAAGATAATGGTTTAAAAAGTGTTTGCATAAAATAAACAGGTAACTTCGCTAAATATAGGCTGTATTAATAACTTGATTATATGAGGATAAAAAAAATATTTCGTATAATTATAAGGTGCATCAGAGGAATTATTTGTTATTTGCAATAACTATTGATTACAAGCGAATTATATGTCATCGCATCTGTGATTTTGTTTTGTTTGCTTTTTACTTCTATATAGGGTGGTCCTATATTCAAGTGAATACTTTTTTTTGTTATTGGTAATTAACATGTCTCGATGTTTATGGTCATTGATACGGGTACAGTTTACAACAAAATACAGATTATGCATACAAATATTTTACACAGTTTAGAGATGTTATACATACAAACACTTGGTACGACAATTAGTAGCGTAGCTGTATTATAAAACCCTATGAAGTCACTGGTTAAATGAGCTTAAATAAACAGACTTGAGAGTTAGGCTGGCAAGGTGTTATATTTTCTCGACTCTGCTTTATGTGATAGAAGCATGGACACTTAACGCATCGACTGCTAAAAAGTTGGAAGCATTTGAAATGTGGGTGTATAGAAGAATGCTGAAGATATCATGGACCGAGCATGTAACAAACAACGAAGTTATGAGAAGAATCAACAAAAGAATGGAAGTATTGGAAACCATCAAGACACGAAAGCTGCAATATCTGGGGCATTTTATGCGTAATGAGAGATACAACCTACTTTAATTGATTATACAAGGGAAAATCCAGGGCAAGAGAAGTGTAGGAAGAAGAAGAATCTCATAGTTGCGTAACTTAAGGGAACGGAACGTGACGGAACCTCCGTCACGTAGATGGTACGTGAAGAAGAAATAAACATGTTTTTTTTTATTTGTAACACTGTCAAAGCGGTTTGGAACATTACAATGTTTTTACGATTTCTCTTTAAGTTATGTTTTCTTTTTCTTCTTTGCGTGCCATATCAGAATTATCCGACGTTAGCGATAACAATTGCGAAGACTTCTCTATCTTCTGTCACATGGTATAAATGTCCTGCATTTGATATATGTGTCCATTCACAAAAGTTTTTTAAAATAGAAACTTGTTGTCTTGGTTAAAAAAACGGGCGTGGCAGTCCAGTGTGACTGCCGGTGGAAGTTACACCTCTATACACGCATTCGCCGTTACAAATTTATTTGGGAGTCAATCTGCACAATCATTACATATGTAATGCTATAGGTAAGACATAGCAGAAAGAGAAACATAATTAATAACAACTTACTAACAATTAATAAACAACTTTTGACTTGTAATAGGAGTAGAGTAAATGAAGGATTGAATCAATATTTTGATGAAAATGTATATTTTTATTTTCATATGTATGAAAGGAGTTGAATCCAAAAATTTTTTAATACATACTCTGCAGTAAAATTCATTGTTTATTTTGGTAGTAATATAATAATACAATACAAATTAAAATGCAATATTTATAAGTATTTATAAATGACAATAATATACATTTTTTCTACCTACGCATATATGTTTAATTTACCATTTAATAATATTAATAAAAAAGTCCTCTCCGACTGGGAATCGAACCCCGGTCTCCCGCGTGACAGGCGGGGATACTGACTACTATACTACCGAGGACATGACACAAACGTATTTCAAAATTGACAGTTCTGGATCATACAGTGATTTATTGAGATTATTATTTTAAAATACAAAAGACTAATATAATTATTAACATTTAATAAATAATACAAAACATATCACATAAATAATAATATTAATAAATATTTTATTATATACATAATATTATATGTATATATATATATATATATATATATATATATATATATATATATGTTTATATAATACCTATATATAATATTAAATTATATATACAAAAGGAACATTTTTATATTCGAGAGAGGAATAGAGAGAAAATATATCTTCTGTCTCTCTCTTACTCATTATCTTACATATGTAATGATTTCACAGATTCACTTCCATACAAATTTCCAACGTGGAGCGCGCGTATAGAAGTATAACTTCAAAAATCTTCGTTCTCTGTTTTATAATGTTAGAGATATTTAGGCCAGAACTCTTGTCTCAGAATCATTCATACACGCATTTATAAGAAGTGTGAGTTTAAGATGAGTGACACTCAATTCTGATTTTAAAACTAATTGGAAATACGAGAAGTTTTTTTGCGTTAAATGCGTAACATAACGAAGCAGAGACATAAATGTCATCATAAACATATGCAAGTTTTATTGATTATAGAAAAATATTTATTGCGTTAACCATTAAAAGATGATCGAACTCTGAGAACAACTGTAATTGACAAACAATACTTGCCAATTATCGCAGAACTTATTGGTACTAAACGTCAAGGATTTAAATGGAGCACACAACATCTGAAGATATACAAATCCGATCACAAGTGTGACAGGGTTGCGTCTTATCACCGCTATTATTTAATCTGTATTCGAAAGATATATTCAAAAAAGCATTAGGCTCAAGGTGAAATTAAGATTAACGGAATCAGCTTAGACAACATCAGGTACGTTGGTGATACCATCTTAATAGTAAAAAAATTCGGTTGCCTGTAAAGTCGGTTTTACGGGCGAAGATTTTACGTGACAACGTCTTTTTCTCGGTAGAATATTTATTGATATGAATATTATTAAATTGCACAATAGGAACAAGGAATCACTATCAACATGGGAGGAAATCAGCTTTTTTTAGATTGTCACCTTGAAATATCCATAAATTGACTGTATTTTTGTATCAAAGTGGGCTACTCCAATTAACTCAA
Organism: Diabrotica undecimpunctata; assembly: GCF_040954645.1. Taxonomy (NCBI): domain Eukaryota; kingdom Metazoa; phylum Arthropoda; class Insecta; order Coleoptera; family Chrysomelidae; genus Diabrotica; species Diabrotica undecimpunctata. The sequence goes on from NC_092807.1 coordinate 84,520,979, forward strand.
TTAATATACACAAAATAATATAAACAAAGCTTAAAAGGTTCTTTATGCTTTGAAAGTGGTTTATAAACAACTGAATTGTAATGTATATTTTACCGCCTTTAATAAATATGAAGTATAGACTAAATTTTGTGTAAAGAACAAACATTCAACAGACCTAATAGTAAAAACATATTGATTTAAGTGTGAATTTGAGATAATGTGCTGATAAAATGTTAAATCCTAAGAAAACAAAATTATGTTTTTATGTATATTCATTATACTTAATACTCTTGGGTAAAATACCTCATATCATATATGTCTTTAGACACAGTTAATAATTTTCATTGAAGTTTAAACTATAAAGAATGTTTACAATCATTGCTCAATATTAAATGGATAAATCCATAGCAATATTATAAAAGAATATAGGTCCCTAGGTAATTTTCTAAAATTATATCTGATAATCTGGTGGTTCCCCTAAAATAGGACCTTCTTTATTTTAGTAACAATCTGTTTTGGGGGAACCACAATATTTTTTATATATAAGGTGAATACGCAATTATTAAATGCACAAACGCAGTTCTTTCTTCATTAAAGTGAATTTGTGTGAGGTGTAAGCACTCCACATTTTCACTACAGACTCAGCTGACGATACTTTCAACGATTTTCAACTTTAGCGATTCAACGCGCCTAATTCTCTAGCGCCGCGCACAGCGGACCGATCATGTTTGAGTGGGAGAGAGACGCAAGGCATTCGCCGGTCCGGCGGGCCTCTCTCTCGTTCGGTGACTCACTGTAACAGACGTGAGCGGGCGTTACACTTTTTCTTAAATGACTCCGAGCCACAACCTAATTTAAGACGTTGTCACGTCAAAACGTACAAGGACTACAAAGTACATTAGTTACGATAGTTATTTACAGCGAAATATTCGGTTTATTTCTAAACGTTTTTGAAACTAAAATTCTAATATTTTCAAATACACCAATAAATATACATTTGTATGCTAGGGAATAAACAATAGAACAGGTAACTTACATAAAATATTTGGGAACAAATCTCAACAACCAGTGTAACTCAAAAAAAACTTCTGTCAAGAATCGAACAAGCGGAAAACATGAACATGAACATCATGAACTCATGACTTCAACCATGGAACAAAAAAAAAAGAATAGATACCTTTGAGATGGATATATACAAACGTATGCTGAGAATTCCATGGGTACAAAATGTTACCAACGCAACGATGAGGTACGTGGGCGCATGAGTAAAGAATTACTAAGAATAATCAGAGAAAAAAAATTACTTGGGTCATGTGTTAAAAGCTAAAAGGTATGAATTACTTCAACTCATATTTGAAGGTACAGTGCATAAAAAAAGATCAGTAGGAAAACCAGAACTCGTTTCAAAAAGACCTAAGAAGATTGTTTAACTATCTCTACAAAAAATTTTTTTGTAGCGAAGCTACAATTGCCATTTGGATCGCCAACCTTTGAAAGGAGATGGCGTAGCGCAATAAGAAGAAAAATAATTTTATGAGAATTAAGAGGTTTTTGTACATTACTCTTTATACCACAGCAAACGATCATTGACATCTTCTTTAACAATTTACATATTAAACAAGTGAGAAAAATTGGTCTATATGATTTTTGGTTTGGAGGGTTTCGAGATAAGACTTTCTGATAGGGATTAGAAATAAGGATATGGATACGGATCTTCTGCCATATAGAAAAATTCTTCTGTATTTGATATCTAAGTCCACTCACGAATGTTTCTTATGCAAGAAACCTCTTTTCTTCCTACATATCTAGGGCCTACATATATTTTGCCTTTAAGGATCAGTTATAGTATTCTATATTGGTTTACCCGCGATAAGAATCCAGATAAGAATATTTTCTGGTGTTTAACATTATTTATCAATTTTCTATCTTTGTTGACCCTCCTTAGTAATTCCTCATTTCTCAATTCCATGACCAATGACCTCAATTGCAATGCTTTAATTCTCTTTATGCTTGATACTTTTAGTGACCACATTTCTGCTTCATAAATAAATACAGAACAAATATAGCACTTAACCATGATTTTCCTTAGTTCTAAACTGAGATGATTATTGCAAAGAAATGTCTTCATTTTCGTAGAAGTAGTTTTGGTCATTACTATTTTGCTTTTTATTGCTGTTAGAAGAATTAAATTGGGTTTTCTTCTAAAAAAATAAAATTGACGACAGTTCACCATCACATATTTAATGTAAAGTCAAGTATTGCAGTAGTGGCATACTGGAGGTTTTTGGACCCATAAGGTTTTTGGAGCCATAAGTGAGACGTATATGACGTTTATAGATGACATTTTAGGCAAGATAAGTTTGGTTAAATTTCGTGCAGGTTCATTTTTGTTTTCTTTTATTGGTCTACCTATAAGCTGATAATTTTTTGGTTTAATCAATATTTTAAGATCCATATGAGTTTAAATCTCTTTGAAGGCTGAATGAAAATAAAATGTTTGTTTTTCATTGCCAATATACCAACGTATGATAGAGTCCAGATACTTGATAGATAGTTAATCATGCTAAGTAAAAATAAGGTAGTGCTTAAAACAAAGCCCTGAGTTAAACGGTTATTTAGAGCGTGTAGTTTTAATATTTTTCTATTTGTTAATACTTTAAAAGATCAACTTAATAAAAACTTTAAAAAAAGTTAATTCACCAGTCAAATTTTCTTAATTTTTTTGACAATAGACCTATTTTAAAGAAGCAACCCTGCCCACGCGAGTCATGCTTTTCTGTTACCTACTTACTGAGAGAAATCATGTCCCATCCTTTTTTCTTCTAAAATATAGTTACATTATTCATATTTCTTCCTGGTAAAGGGCAGCAGCCATCAAAGTACCAGCTCAAGGCGCAAAGGAAATTATCCTGGACTGGCTTGAATCTGAAATACCACAAGCACGACTGGATCAATTTGAATGGTTATAATACAGCAATGGAAACGGCAACGTGAAAACTACCCCAATATATTTTCCATAAATGCAAATGGCACACGAAAACAAGAACAGAGAATGTAAATATATGAATGTAGGTAGCTTATTGAAGTCAGAGAAACTGACAAACACTAAAGCTGAGATGATAAGAATGAAAATAGATATCTTGACCAACACAAAACATCAATAATAAATGGCTATATTAGTATCGGATAACATTGCGTTAAGTCAGTTACATGCCTCTAAATAACAGAGTAACAATATTGAAATTACGACCTCGAAAAAACAATTCATACAAACCTAAATAGTATTCATGCTTAAAAAATTAACAACTCAGAAGAAGAAATCGAAACATTTTATAGCAACATAGATGAAAAAATGCGACAGACAAAAAGAGATAAGATAATCATGATCATTGGTGTTTTTAGTTAACGCTAAAATTAATTGATCGTGGTGCTGAAGGAGACAACACAGGAGAATACGGTGTCGGTACCAGGAACAATAGGGGAGATAGACTTTTAATTGTTTAAATAACTCAAATACAATTTACTTAGAGAACGACTTTTTAATAAAGGCCAACACCTTCTTTAAACAATATCCTAGAAGTCTATACACTTGAAAGTCACCTACAGACAAAAAAGATAGTATTGCTAAAAAACAAATTGACTTAATTTGTCTCAATATTAACTTTAAGAAGAACATAAAATCTACAAAAATATATCCTGAATACTGTCATAGCTGACATTCATAGCTGTCATATGAACATAACTGACATTCATAGCGATTACAATCCATTTTTATAATAGGTTTTAGACTAAAACTTTTTTTGAACTTTAAAAGGGAAAAAGTTACAGAAAAAATAGACATCTCACAACTGAAAAGTCAATAATCTCAAGAAACTGAGAAGAGAAAGGAAATAAGTATTAAGGTTAAAACAGAAATAGAAATGATAGAGAACTTGATACGAACAGACGCTAAAGTAACAATGACTGCTCTTAAACCGAAGATAACAAAGATAAAAGAAGAAGACATCGGGTACACCGAAAAACAACAGAAAACCAGAGTAGATTATGCAAGAGATCATGGACCTCATTAACGAAAGACAAAAACATAAAACAAACCCAATACAATACAAACAAATCAATGAAATCATTATTAACACAGAGAAAAAAAAGTGTAGATAACCTAAAGAAATTACCATTATCAAATATCAACAAATTGTCTAAAAATCAAATAACTTCAGGAAAAATCTTCTTCTTAAAGTACCGTTTTCCTACAGAGGTGGCAATAATAATATTTATTTTTGAACTTTTTGCTCTAAACAAGTTAATCGATCTGCATTGATACCAATCACGTAGATTCTTTAACCAAGAATTCTTCCTTCGGCCAACCGATATTCTTCTTTGGATCTTTTCGTGTATTATGAGTCCCAAAATTTTATATTGTGGTCCTCTTATTACTTGATCTAGGTATTCCAGTTTTTTTGCTTGTATAATGGTAATTAGTTCTGTTTCTTTAACATCCCTCTCCAGTACTTCTTTATGTGTAATTGTATTAGTCTATGATATTTTTATTACTCTACGGTATAACCAGAGCTTTAAAGCCTTGATTCTTTTTTAATTGCATTTTTAAGTTTTAATGTTCAAGTCTCAGCTCCATATAATAATTTTAAAACTACGTAACATTTAATGGTACATTCAATTTTACTTTGTTACGTAGTATGATTTCCAAACTAAAATTTCTGCACGTTAGGAATGACTTCAGTCGTATAAATGCTGATATAGCAATATCTATTAACTGTTTATTTCTACAGTATGATCATTTGTTTCATTAATTGAAGTTTCAAAGTAGTTATCTTTTTCTACTTGTTCTATCACGTTACCATTTATTGTCAATATGTGGTGTATATTTTGTGGTCTTTTTGTAATTAGCATATATTTTTTTTAGCGCTTATAGTAATTTCCATCTCAGCACTATTCGTACTTAATTTACTGATATTTTTGTACGTGTTCGTAAAAAACGAACTTAACTAACTAACAAACTTAAGCTTTCGATTAGATGCTCGTTACAATGATTACAGTGTCATCTGCATCTCGTAAGTTGTTAATTAATTTTACATTAACGATAACTCCCGCTTTGATAGTATTAACCGTGATTTTGAAAATTTCATCAGAATATAAGTTAAACCAAAGTGGCAATGAAACGCATTCCTCTCTAACCCCTCTACAGATCTTCATTTCTTTTGACTGTTTTCCATTAATTTGAATTACGGCTCCAGTATAATGTTGGGTTGTTTTTATGAATTTTCTGTCGATGTGCTTACTATACTTACCTACTATAAAATCAGTGGGAAGACACCAGAACTCGTGACTGAAAGAGATGAGGAGATGGTTTGACCGCTTATCCACAGAAATCTTTTCTATAGCAGTTTTCAAAGCTACAATTGCCATTTGGATCTCCAATCTTCGAAAGGAGACGAAGTGAGGTTTTTGGGCCTAGATCTTATTATATAACTTGAGTAGATTAAGATGTGTATTTGGATAAAGATTTTTTAAAAAGATTGATGCGGTATCCTTTGTACCAGCAGCTGAATTTTTTTAATGAGCAGATGGTTTTATTTAATTCTAGGAGATTAAATAGAAAAATAATAGAATTTTTATTAGTAAACATTTTGTAACTGGATATGTTAACTAACACAGACGTGTTTTTAGGAAGATTTGGATTATTTGATTTATCTGAGAAGTGGGAAGTCAATATATCTGCATTATATTAATTATTGGTAATTGTTTCATCCTGCAGGGAGATTGCAACAATTTTGCTGGATGTACTACTTCCTTTTATACGTCGTACCTTTTACCCCATTTGCGCGGGCGAAGTGACATTTGTGATTGAATTAACGTCCTAATTACTTTAGGCTTTTTTGCTTTGTCTTAAAATATGCCTAAAATTGGCCCTAAGTTTTTTAAAATTTATTATGTCTGCATTTGTACGGATTTCAGGAATTTATTTAGTTTGCATTGTTTGATTACCAATTTGCACGATTCGTTCTCCTACGAAACATGGTTCCTGGGTGAATCAACCTTGCATTTGTTTATACCTTTTTCAGCAGATTTAGTTAATCAGTTATTTAATAGTCTTACATATGTAGTCTGTGTTATTACTTAAGTATTGGTTATCGATTTTCCTCCTATCATTCGTTTTAAAAAGTTCCCAATTTGTCTAAGCAATTTTCCGTTTTATTAAAATACTTAAAGGTATTTTTGGGTTATCATAAATGTAATAGGAAAATGATTACTATCGTATTTAACGTGTATCACGAAAGCTAAGGAAATAGTCTAGAATTACAGAAGGATAAATCCATGGACGAGAATCTACCTTTTTGGATGTACCTACTGCGTCTCGAATTTAGGAAGTATATATTCGCATTATTTAGAAAATTTCCGATTGTTTTACTTCTGCGAAATATGTTTACGCAGTCTTACATGGTAATATGTGCATTAAAACCACCTGCAATAGATATTGTATAAAGCTAAGCAATTAAACCTTCAAGATCGACACTTGATCGATACGTTAAACATTCGGAGGACTGTATTTGCGACAACCTCTAATTTGTAAGGTTATTAAGCTGTGATGGCTATAGCTCTAGATTTGTGTTTAGTGGAAATTCATTATGAAAATTATAAATGCAAATGAAAATTGAAGCTCTGACACTAGCACGAAGTTGTGTACTTCAAATGTAGTGATATCAAATTCTTATTCTTATTGTGCCGTCTTCTAACAAACGTTGGCGATCACACTCTTTCCTCTCTCTTGCAACGTGAAATATCTGTTCAACACTGAGGTAAGTCCAATCTCTAATATTCCTCAGCCAAGATTTATTCTTTCTTCCCAAGCCTTTTCCTCCCTCTACTCTTACATGCATGATGACGTGTAAAAGAGGGTACTTATCATTTCGAAGTATGTGGCCCAGATACGATGTTTTTCTTTAATTGTTTTTATTATCTTGCTTTCATGTCCAATTCGTCTTAGCACTTCTTCGTTTGAGACTTTTGTAGTCCAAGGAATTTAATATCCAATCAATTTATACATTGTCCGGTATATTTACCAGCGAAATTTGTTTCTTATAGACAGAGGAAATTGTGTAAAAACTTAATATAATAAAGCTTCAAAATAAGCTGTTCAAGGCATAGATAACGAAGATAAAATCTATCACAAATTCCATTGTATCAAAGTAAAGGCCGAGATCTTTTGATTATCAAGGCTATCCAAATTTTCTGAATTATCTGTTGTGGAATGTATTTTAGTTTTAATTTTTAAATTAAATGTATTTTTTATAGAATTTTCTTTAAAAGCTAGATTTATTGATTACAAAGTTGAAATAAGTGAATTAATATCTGTTGTGAATTTTAATGCTTTTGACGTAGAGTCACAACTACCGTACGTGTTCTCCAGAAAGGCAATTATATTATCAGAACGGATTGCAAACGGTTTAGGATTTTGTTTACTTGCTTGCTTGAAGTCAGTGAATTGACTTGGGTCGACGGAAGAACTATGTTTTCATTTTTGTTTTGTGTTGCAGCGCTAAGAGTTGTTTGCTTGGGAGGGAACATACTTGGTTCTGTTAATACATTGACATTACCGCGGTATTTAGGAGGACGAGGACTTATTGATATAAGCGAGTAATTAGAAAAACAGATTACTAATTTACGAACTTATTTTCAGATGCAGGCGGAGACATCTACTCTTCATCGCGCGATTTGTGCAGTAGATGACACAACACCGATCAAACTGAGGGAACAAGAAATGCGAATAAACCATCTTAGTAAGAACGAAAAAATGCGCATTTGGATGGGTAAATTTCTGCACGGGCGACATCCGAATGAAGTCAGTCAAGACTATGTCGACAATATAGCGTCGAACTATTGGCTGACATCAGGAAAGATGTTCCCTGAAACAGAAGGTTTATTACTCGCCATTCAGGATCAGGTTATATCCACCAAAAATTACCTGAAATATATCGTCAAAGACCCTCAGGTCCAAAACGGCAAATGCTGATATGGATGTCAAGCCCAAGAAACTATCCAACATCCTACCGGGGGCTGCCAGGCATTTGCTGCAACTGAATATAAGGAACGGCATGACTCAGTATGGAAGATCCTCCATCAAAAGATAGCTTTTAAATTGGGACTTCTACAAACAAACCATCTGCCATATTATCAATACGTTCCTGAGAGTATACTTGAGAATGACAACTACAAGCTATACTGGGATCGCACTGTGCTCACAGACCAAAGTGTAGCACATAATAGACCAGATCTCGTGCTAGTTAAAAAACTAACAAGACAAACAACACTAATCGATGTGGCGATACCTAACAACAATAATCTGCGTGTTAAGTACAACGAAAAGATCGCCAAGTACAGAGATCTGGAAATACAAATAAGGAGACAATGGAGAATGGAAAGTACCCAGACGATACCTATTATTCTTTCTACCACTGGAGTCATCTCGAAGAACCTCCTAGAAAACATAAAAAGCTGGGTCGAAATGAACATCTGTATAAGATCATGCAGAAAGCTGTGCTACTTTCGACGTCTAGATGCGTGCGGAAATTTTTGGGAGATACACCAACGTACCAAGTCACCTAGGACTCGATAACGGAAAGAGTCCCACCAGAGCTCAATGCTTTTGATACTGTAAGTATCTGGGATGAGTGAATTTTCCCCTTAGAGGGAGTGTGAGCCGTATGGCCAAATCTGGGATAAGATATTAATAATAAATTGCCCATAATACGACCTATTTTCTAATTGACTTTTAACAAGAAAGGTTATGTAGGTCAATATTGAAATATATCTTCCCTATTTCTTGAGCCCTTGTTAGGACGTGGTGACACTCTAAATATTGTTAAATTGCTGCCTCCATTGGCTGCAATCATGAGCCATATAGAAGTCTTTATGTAGGGATTTTCACACTAGAGTCTTTATTTAGTCTGCTCATCGTGTTGGAGATCTTTCTCTTATTCTTCGGCATTCTACCTCTCGTTCTACTAGCAATAGTTCCATGGTCCCCATTCTTGTAGCTAGGTGGCCAAAATAATTTAGGTGAAAAATATGCTCGGTTTACTTTTTGAAGCAAAGATTCTATACTGGCATTGCATTATCTTTTTTTCTATAGTAACATGCTGAGGCGAGCGTCACGGAACCAGTAACACGAGAAAGCGTCGTCACAGGTTGTGTCATAGAAAAGTGGTTCTTGACATCGATTCACTACTCTAGATCAATTTGTTTCTAGTTATCATATATATTTACTCTTAGCAGGTTTAAATTAAAAACTACATGAAAATTAACTAACAAAATATAGACATTAAATTATTATTTTTAAACATATTTAGTTTATATAATATTTAAATTTACTATCAAATAATATTTATACTCTATTATTAATATTTGGACTGAATTTTACAGGTTTGTCATAAGTAAACAACGTATATTTCTATGCTTTGTTAATACGTTAACAGATGGCGTCAGGATCAAACAATAATTTGTTGAATTTGTTTAATTATAAAAAACAAATAGACAATAAAATTACTTTACTGATCACGCAGTTCAAAATTGGTTTCCATTAAAAACACATGTACTTCAGAACGCAACTCGAAAAACCTGTTCAAAATTATTCCTTTTGATAACTATCTTACTTTCCTCTGTATTTAGCAATTACTGAATAGGATCACCTCCCATTTCAGAGCATAGTTTTGAAAATAAACTTGACTTTAAGGCTCTAGATTTTATGAAATTGACTATCTGAACCTTCACGGAGAACATGTTTAAATTCATCTGGCATTCGCTTTGCTACCAAAGCTTTTTTGTGAATACTAAAATGGGTAAAAGTACAATTTTCTGCAGCCAGTTTTACTTTGACAGTTACACCTCCGTATTTTCCTATCATGGCTCGAGCACCATCCGAACAGAACCAACGCGTTGTTTCCAGTCTAGTCCATTTTCTAAAAAAATCATTGATTTTCTTGAATATTTCATCGGCAGTAGGTCGTTCCGTTACCGCCTCACAAAATAAGTGGTCATCTTCGATTTTGGTTTGAAAGATATATCGCACATAAACCATAAGCTGAGCATAGTTTGTTACATATGTGCTCTCATCAAGTATTGCAAAAAAATACTGTTTTTTATTCGGTTTATCAATTTTTTTTAAAGATATTATTTCAATCCTACGACGTAGGACGATGTACGATTAGATAACGGTATAATACTAAGTTGTTTACCTGACTTCTCCCCAAAAATACACTTACCATATCTTGTGCGGCACGCAGAACTAGTTCTTCACCGATGGTATTTGCTTTTCCACACTTCGCAATACTTAAAATCACGAGGAAGGATGCATCTACTGCTTTTTGGTTGCTATCGGTGAAATTTAACATTAATTTTTTTGTGCCTCTCATCTCCGTTAACTTTCGAACGAAGTAATCCTTAGGTTTATTTTCCAACACTGAATGTTTTGTATTGAAGTGGCGTTTTAATAGCGAAGGTTTCATGCACTGGTTAGAAACAATTTCCGAACAGATTACACATTGCGGCCTTGGCTCATCATTTATATTCCATGTTAATGTATTCAGGACCATATTTCCTAACCGCCACTTTTAGTTTTTTGAAAAAACTCTTTTTTGTCATCACCCTGTATAGGCTCCGACTTTGAAGTGGAGCTCGATGGATTGGGATTTTCAGATGTTCTGTTGTCTCTTTTAAGCCTGTCTCTTTTATATGCAAAAATTAGAACGAATCAGTAATAGCGAATTACTCGTTTCGACAAAACCAACCACAACGACTGGACGGCCACGAGGAAACTGATGCCGTGAATGGACGTGAATCAAGGGCAGTGACAATTTGCCGTGATTCCAGTATTGCGAACATAGTATATATGATTTAAATTTTAAAATAAAATACACAAAACATAACATAAAGCTCTGCTCTAGTCTACATTAGGTGAGGGAAGGGTAAAGTAAAATAGTGAGGTAAAGCGAAATAGGACGTTTTCAAATTCTTCCGCGACCAAAACCACCACTGTTTACAATCCAGTCAATGTTTAGAAGTAGTACGTGCTTCTCGACCATTTTGTGGCGCTCGTCGTGTGGCCATTTTGGACGACTATTAGTAAAATCTGTAGGTGAGTGTAATTGCTAATTTTTCTACCCTATTTAATTAAACATTTTTTTGAAAGCAGCACACAAAAATAATCGTACTTAACTATCTTTTATAAAAAATATAGATTGTTAGGTTGAGGTTACTGGACAAGTGTTGCTTTTAAATCCATTTGGAACAATGTGAAATAATAATAGACGGAGCAAAGTGAAATATTGTTTAACTTTGTCCCACATGCAATTATTATAGTTGATTGCCACCATTAAAAAAAATATTTACCTTTTAGATGTAAAATGCGAAATTATAAATGAATAACAACCCAATAACAATGGTCTGTGAAGTCAATCGAATCTGCAGTCCGATTTGTGCGAACGGGAATCCTTAGCCAAAATAAAGCTACTAAGCAATACTCAATTCATGTTGCTAAGTTAAACCGGATAATCAAATTCAGAAAAAATGAGGAGGAGGTGTCAAGAAAGAAGCTAGGCTAATTTAAAACCATATTTATTCCGGAACAGAAAAAAACATTATTTGACCACCCTATTGGTATGGACAAGTTAATGTTTTGGTCGTTCTTATTTAGAACTGAGATGTTTTAGCTTTACAGCATGCAGAAATTAATAAAATTCATAAACAAAACTGTTTACTTATTAACTACTGGTTGTACCTATTATTAAAAAGGTATCCCCAACTGATATTCATGATCAGATGTTACGTTTTTTCTGTCTTACTGTGTGGCTGTTACAGTTGGACAATGGACTCTGAAATAGAAAAAAGAATAGATACCTTTTAGATATATATATATATATATATATATATATATATATATATATATATATATATATAGATGAATGTTGAGAATTCCATGAGTACAAAGGGTTCCTAATGTTGAGGTACTTCGTCGCATGTGTAAACAACAAGAATTACTAAGAATAATCAAAGAGAGGAAAATGCAATACTTGGGTCATGTGTTGAGACGCGAAAGATACGAATTACTTCAAGTGGTACTGGAAGGAAAAGTACATGGCAAAAGATCAGTAGAAAGACGCCAGAACTCGTGGCTGAAAGACCTGAGGAGATGGTTTGACCGCTCATCCGCAGAAATCTTTCGCGCAGCAGTTTCCAAAACTACAATTTATATTTGGATCTCCAACCTTCGAAAGGAGATGGCGTCATGAGAATAAGAACTGACATTCACAACACCAGAAAACACATCAGTTAACTGGATTTCTGGCTTTAATAAAGTTTCTATCGACACATTTTTTGCTCTTTTGGCTCAACTTTAAGATAAGTAGGCCTTTTCTGCTAGCAGAAATACAGCTGTGAAAAGTCCATAACTACTGTCCCAAGTAAACCAACAAAAATTATATAAAATGGTAAAAAGCAGTTGGGAAATTTGACATCTGTGAGAGAGGCACTCTAATTACAGCCGAAATTTTTATTGGTGCTGCAGGTCACTACGTTGTTTTTTCTCTGCTTATTATTCCTCGTCAGAGAAGAAATCCCATTTAGGAAATAAACTTTCCTCCAGGAAGTATTGTGACTTTTCATAAATTTGGATGGATGATGACAGAAATAATGAGCAATATCTGGTTTTTTCATTTTCTGAAAGACACACACACACACACCCAACTGAAAATGATCCTGTCCTTCTAATATTAGCTGTACACTCAACATACATAAAAAATTTGACTTTAATAGAAACAGCAAGAAAACCCTCCTTAGTAATCCCTCCATATATGTCATGTAAGCTTTAGCCCCTTGACGTAAGTTTTATGTATTCTTTAAGCAATTATTATACTCATAAGGTTAGGAACTGACAAAGAAACAAACCGAATAAATTTGTTGAATTACAAGATGTATGCCAAATATTTGGTAAAGCTTATGCAAGAGCAGCCACACTCTCAAATGCAGAAAATGATTTTAAGTTAGCAGGCATTCTCCTATACAATAATACCAAATTTGCAGACATAGATTTTACACCTAAACAATAACAGAACAAGAAAACTTTTTGAAAAACTCCAGATCATTTTCCAGCAATAGCTTCTGTTCAACCTAAAACAATGGGTTGTGAATCTGTGGCTCCTCGTGAATTAAACAATGTGGTAACTAAAGAAAAAGCTCAATCTGATATTAAAACTTCAGCAGGTAACCATAATGAAAACGATCAGACAACTCCGAACAGGAGCGATTTATCAATTTCTTGTCGTTCATTTGATAATGTTAATGACACTTCCGACAGCTCACACAGATCTTCTTTAAAAGAATTAAAATCTTAAGTGCTATTCTTTCATTGCCAAAAGCAATACCAAAACGAACAAAAATGGTAGAAATTGTGGCATGGTAAAACTGCATTATAACATATTGCCTCTATTTGTTAGACCTAAATCAGAGTTTTGAAAAACCAAATCCAAAAGCCGTAAAAAATGTTAAAGAAAATTTGAGCCAAGAAAATGTTAAAAGTAAAGCTAAAAAAATAAGAAAGTCCCGAAAAACATCGACGAAATCTAAAAGTTTTTCAAAAGAGTCCACGAATATACGCTGCCAACGTGCTTCGGAGGGCACGTAAAGCCGTCGGTCTTGGCTATGAAAGTAGTCTTTGAGTCATGTTAGGTGCGCTTGCGCGACTTGAACACCCTAACACTAGATCTTGGCCAGAAGGTTATACGAACTTTATTTTTTACTCCATCAAAAAGAAAAGTAATTTTCTTTAATGCAGAAGAATATTAAAAAAGACGATCTTGTCATGATAACTTTAACAGAGATAAGAAAGGAAGAATCTACAGAAACCACAAGGGCACATTTGTGTTTCCAGATATACCTGATAACAGTGTTATTTTAAAAAGTGAAATTGTAGGAGTTCTCATCAATCTTTGTTCACTTCGCCATGGAATAATTAAATTTTCATAATTGTTTCTATTATTTTTAAATTATCATTTGTAACCAATATTAGAAAAGGTAATTTTTGTGTTTTTTTTTACTTAATTATATTTTCATTATAAAGACTTTTTACACATGCTAGCTACATTTCACATTACCCCACCGACAATTTCACTTTACTCAACCATGTGGGGCAAAGTGAAAAAATACAATGCTTGACAAACGCACTCATAACAAAAAATTTACTGACTTAAGTTTATATTTCGACATAATGACCTTAAACATTATTGTAATGTTTTTTAGAAAATTTGATTTCGAAAATTGTAGAATTTATATAATTGTAAAGTTAAGCAATTTCACTTTACCCCACTTTAAATTTACTGCTCACTGATCCACTTTTTTTTAATATAACTTGTTATTTTTAAACATCATATTTAGGTAATATAATATTTAAATTTACTATCAAATGATATTTATTTATAATATTTTCATTATTTCATATAAATATAATTTCGTATAAATACTATTAGTAAAACATTTTAAAAATTTTCGTATTGTACCGAACTTGCTTATTTCGATGTAGCCCATATAACGGTTGTATCTTGAGACTACGATGATCTGTGTTTGAGAACCATCCGGTTGTATCGATTGTGATGAAATCAAAGCGTTAATGAAAATGAATAGGGGTGGACTATTCCAGAATATTCTAGTACATGTTAAGTTCTATATATAAGTAGCGCTGATATAGCTATGTTAGCTAAGTCATAAGATAGTATCATGCTGTAAACTTATAAATAAATCTATTTATTTAGAAATAAGAACCGCTCGTTCTTGAAACACGCTACAGTTGGTGTCAGGTGTAAGGTAAAATATCTATTTAAAAATAAATTCAGCAGTGACTTTTGAAAAAACAAAAACATCCGCATAGTTCTGCAATGATCTTTGTAAGAATGAACATTTAAAAAAAGTACGTGTGTGCCTGACCAAAGATGCCGCTAGTACAAATTTTAGTAAAACAGTTGCGTGAGAAACTGGAAGAACGCGATAAATACTGTAGCGGGTCCAAGAAGATCCTCCAAGAACGATTGAAGAATGTTCTTAACAAGAATGGAGATGACCCAAAGACATTCCATTTTCAATCAGAAAAAGAAGCAGTTTTAACTAAGATCGAAGAAACTTCTGAAAAAGATGACGAGAAATTTGCAAATGTTTCTCAAATGATCGAAGAAAATGATAAGAAATTTAAAAATGTCTTGCAAATTATTGAAGAAATTTCTAGAAAAAATGATGATAATTTGAGAATGTTTCCAAAAGATTCAACGAAACGTCTCAAATTATTAAAGAAGTAGCTAGACAAAACGACGAAAAATTCTAAAATGTTTCTAGAAGATTCGACGAAGTATTATAGTCATAACAATGAGAAATTTGAAAAAGCTATTGCGACAGCCAATCATTGGACAAAGTAAGAAAAGGCTGTTTCCTTGACTGCTGCTTTATAAGGTGAGGCTGCGGACATCGTAAGATCGATTCCTAAGGGTAAAGAAAAATGTTACCAGACCTTGTTCACCCGACTAGACAAACGTTACAAAGATGCCCATCTACAAAAAGTCTACAAGGTGCAACTAAGAACTAGAATTCAACGAGCAAGTGAAAATTTGCAAAAGTTTGAAGCAGATGTTGCTCGTATAGCGCTGTTAGCTTATCCCGAGGTACCAGACAACATTTTGGAAGAAATTGCTGTAGATAGCTTCGTCAATGGGTTAAGAGACAGTAAACTACAGAAAGCGTTATGACTAGCAAGACCGAAAGTTTTAGATGAAGCGCTCGCCATTGCCTTGGAACACGAAACAGCTAGTAAAAGTTCACGGAGCTATCGAGTACGAACCTCTGAAGAGAGCGACAAACAAAACGATAAACGTCTGCGACGTAGGTTAGATTCGCCGTAAATTACAAGAAAATAATACAATAGTCAGAAAGCTAGAACAGATCGAACACTGCGCTGGAAAAAGTCATTCAAATGCTGATGCTCAGTCAAGTCGGCCATGCGGTGCAAATTGTAATCACTGTCTTAAATTAGGTGAACGACTTTGCCCTGTGAGACGAATTACCCTCATTAATGACCGTGTACCGAACTTGCTTATTTCGACGTAGCCCATATAACGATTGCATATCAAGACGACGATGATCTGTGTTCGAGAACCTTTCGATTGTATCGACCGGGATGAAATCGAAGCGCTTATGCAAATGAATAGAGGTGGACTATTCCAGAATATTCTAGTACTTAATAACTTGTATATATAAGTAGCGCTGGTATTAGCTAAGTCATTTGATAAGATATTATCGTGATGTAAACTTATAAATAAATATATTTATATAAATTTGAACCGTTCGTTCTATTTAAAATACGCTACAGTATTTATATATCACAGTCACAGCGATGGTCACAGCGGAAGAGTTCATTTGTATACCTAACGAGAGGGTGGCCGTAGATATACTAAATTTTAAAACTGACCATTATTGGTTATTTTGATTTTTGAAATGTTTAATAATTTTTTGTAAAATTTAAACATACTAAAAGATAGTATAAAGCTTCGCGCTAGTCTACAGTACCGCCTACTGTACTACTTTTTTTAATAGCCTGTTTCTTATATAAAGCTTTTATAGAATTGACAGGTTGACACTATGTTCTCTTCAGGATACGCGTAGAATTTTTCTATAGATCCACATGTTGAAGGTTTTGATCAATGGGAAAAATAACGGCATTACCTGAGCTTATTAGTCTTTGTTATGTTTTGGTCTTTCCATATTTTAATTAATGTAGCTATTGCGGTTCGCTTATCCGGCTTAGCCGTTCGGTGATGGTAATCACTGCGACTTCATTCGCTGCTAGTATATGTATATCATCTCATTACGTATCGCAGGTTACTAATATTTCTGCCTCTTTTAGTGACTCCTTAATCCCATTCGTCTCGTACTTTTCTCATTAAATATTTAGAATATGTGTTATATAATATTGGTAATAGTATGCAGCCCTGTCCAGCATCTTTTTTTTGAACGCATCTGGATATATTCCGTGTATTTTAATTTTATCTAAGCTTTTATTATACAGATTTCTTATTAGGTTAACAGGGTATATAGGTATTCCCATATTTTCCATCTTACTCCAGAGGGTATCTCATTTTACTAAATCGAAAGCCTTTGTGTAATCTATGCAACAGAGCAGCATTAGGATGTTGTGCTCCCCCGTTTTTTCTATTATCTGTCTGATGTTCAGTATCTGCTCCCGCGTTCCTTCTTCTGGTGCAAATCCACATTTTTCTTCGGCTATCTCTGGAAGTACAAAGTTATTTAGCCATTCATTGATTACATATATAAAGCAGGATTTTGTTTGCAAGATTATTAGTTCTGCCTCTCTGATTGTTTCTTTTGAAGTGTCTTTGTATAATTCTGAGCAGTAATTCTTTCATGTCTCTGCAATGCTTTCTATGTCGATTTTTGCTTCTCCATTATGGACTTAAATGGCTTGAATTTGTGGCTTGAAATCTTGGGTCAAATATTTAACTTTTCTAAATAGTTTATGACTTTCATGGCGGTTTGCATGTTGCTCCAGATCTTGATCCACAGTATGCTCCAGGCATAGGTTTTACATTTAATACTGAGGTTTTCTATCTGTTTTGCACCAGTGTGTAGTGGATTTCTTGTAGAAAAGCCTTCTTGTAGACTTGTAAAGTATATTTGCTATCACTAGACTGTTTTCAGTGGCAAACTCTAGAAGACGTTCTCCTCTGTTATTTCTAATGCCCAAGCCAAATAATGTGACAATATCTCTCAAATGCGGTTAATTTTCAGTTTTTTCCACCTTGGCGTTAAAGTCTTCAATAATATATACTGGCTCTTTTTGTGAAATTTTCTTTAAGATATTTTCTATGTTACATATCAAGTAACGTATGTTACTTGATATGTTCTTTTCAAAGAGTGTTTACTAAACTCTGTAGAATCAGATATATGTACTTGTAACAGAGGTTGAGAGCTTAAGACGAAACATTGTTGATCACCAACAAAAAAAACTACTTCAAATGAACAATGATCATAATTACTTTTACAGAAAATTGAAGCTCTAATGACATAAAAATTAATGCGGTGAATTTTTCTGGTGAGCCGTTCATTCGCCCTATAGTATAATGTTTAAATTGTCTCGCATGTGGCCATATACAATTACGATGTAAGTGAAAAATACAGCAGTAATCTTTCTAATGAACACAGTAACATATTGTTCTTTTTTTTTTCTTCTTTTGGTGCCTATCCTCTGTGGATGTTAGCTATCACGTTGGTCCATACAACTTTGTTGACAGCTGCTCTAAATAGATGTATGGTAGTCACTCCTGCCCACTGTCTGCTGTTCTTTAACCACGATGTCCTTCTGCGCCCTTGAGATCTTTTGCCTTCTATCTTGCCTTGTAAAATTAGTTGAATTAATTGATACTTTTCATTGCGCATCACATGCCTTAAGTATGTCATTTTTATGATTTTCACGATAGGCATAATTTCCAGATCTTTATTCATACGTTGGATCATGGTGTTGTTTGTAACATGATGGATATAGGAAATTCAGAGCATGCGGCGGTAGCACCACATTTCGAAGGCTTCTAATCGTTTGAATGTTGCCTCCGTCAAGATCCAGGCTTCGACTCCATATACAAGGGTAGAAAATACATAGCATCTCAAGACTCGTGTTCTTATATCAATGTTCAGATGTATATTACATAAAAGCTGCTTAAGGCGATTAAAGTCAGCTCTCACCTTTTTTATACGACATATTATTTCCTGTGAGTGGTCCCATTCCTTATTTAGGCTGCATCCAAGGTATGTAATTTTGTCGATTATTTTCAAGGGTTTATTATTAGCTGTGAATTGGTGCTGATAAGCAGTTGTAATAAGCAGTGAATAGCCGTTCTGATGAGCCCTATTAGGCTTAAATACGTATAAGTGGATATACAGACGCACTATACGTAAAATTAAATCTTAACTATCTTTTTTCTTTTATTCCGACTCTTTATGAGTACTAGAAACCAATTCGTTAAGGATTTTTGCTTAGTTGAGGAGATATGTTGTGGAATGCAATTTTAGATTCCCCATGTCTCTAATAACATCTTTATCAACGTGTGTTTTGCCTTCTAATTCTTAGAAGGCACAGATTAAAGCATAAATCTAAATTTGGTTTCGAAAAATTAGTTTACAGATTTATTATCAGATGTCGCTATTTGGTTCCATACGAAACTATGTTAGAGTTGCTTCCCAAGACAGGAAATATTCATTTTCACGTTTAGAGCTTCTGTGAATAGCCGTTCTGATGAGCCCTTTTAGGGCGAAATACGTATAAGCGGATATACAGATGCACTATACATAAAATCAAATCTTAACTGTCTTTTTCCTTTTATTCCGGTATACTCTTTATGAGTACTAGAAACTAATTCGCTAAGGATCATTGCTTAGTGAGGAGATATGTTGTGAAATGCAATTTTAGATTCCCTATATATCTAATAACATTTTTATAAACGTCTATTTTGCCTTGCAGTTCTTAGAAGGCACAGATTAAAGTATAAATCTGAATTTGGTTTCGAAAAATTAGTTTATCGATTTACTCTAATTTTACTTCTATTTCTAATTTAACCCTACAGGAAACACTTAAAAAAAAATTCATTATAGCAACAAGTTTTAATTAACCATTATGCAACAATACAACTACTAGTTTAATATGATAAAATATCAGAAATACATCACTACATTAAATATTCCTTACTACAGTGGGTTTATACTGGAAACCTAAAATGTTAAAATCACAAGTTTTCGATAGAATTATAAAGTCAGAGGTTTTCACTACAATTAGGACATACGTAATTGGCATGTTGCAAACAAATGCAGCAGGTGGATTTTTTAAAATAATTTTTACTTTTTCTATTCTTGCAAAATGTACAGTACTCTTTGTTAGTGGTTGAAGGCTCAGGGTTATTCTCTTCTATTAGTTCCATTCCAGCAAATTTTCTTGCATCATTTCCGGTTTGGTGTGGCAAATGCATGTTTTTAGCTCTTTCCATCAAATGGTTTTTCATCAACTTCAATGATAACTGTTTTAAAAAATATGGTCTAGCGAGAGTACTATTTTTATTAGAATTATAAAGTATTAAAGCATTTACACTAGCTACATTCAGTCTTCCATAAAATATGACCATAGGCCAGCGTCGGGTATTTTTTGCACAATTATATTCACCATATAACTGATCAGCACAATCTACACCTCCTTTGGTCACATTATAGAATGTTACAATCTTAGGTTTCTTTAGTTCAGCTGTTTGTTAATCGATGTTATCGTCGTGATGTAAACTGGAAGCTACCAATACACATGTGTTTTTTTTTTTGTTTGAATATATGAAGCAATGGTAATATTTTTGGTAAAGCCAAATAATGTTGAATAATGTTGAATATGTCTTTATTTTTAGGTTGAATGAATGCCGGTGGTATCTTTTTCTTACTTTCCGTACAGTTCCAACAACTGTTAACTTATGATCTTTAAGCATCTTTTCCATTATTTCAGTTACAGTAAACCAATTATCCATCGTAACATTTATTCTGAAATTAGAAATAGGCTCACACATTCGTTCTACAACATCGTCAGTTTTGTTACCAATTTTATATCGACCCTCCGGCTGAAGCCCTGCGTAAATCTCCAGATTGAGGGAGTAATAAGTTCTGGCGTCTACTAAAGCAAAAAATTTGATACTATATTTTGCTGGCTTGATGGGAATATACATACGGAAACTGCACCTGCCGCGAAAGATTCACATCATTTCATCCAGTGTCACTTACTCACCAGTACTATATGATATTTGACAATTATTACTGAACAATTCAAAAATGTTTCTAATTGCAGTAATCCTGCCTACTTCTTTTTTTTTCTTCTCTTATGGTTACATCATCCAGTCTTATGTATTTCAGAAGAAAACAAAAACTTTGTATGCCCATTGCGGCCGGAAATATAGAACCAGTTCCATCAGTGTTCCAAAATTTGGCCAGATTTAATCTGTTGCTATCTGCTAGGTATAGGATTCAAGATATAGAAGTCAAAGTCGGAGACCAGCTGACCGACCAAGTGAAGATCATGCAAGGAGTAAGGCAAGGCTGTGTGCTCTCGTTGACTCTTTTCAATATATACTCTGAGGAAATTTTTACTGAAGCCCTCACAAACCTAGAGATGGGAATCCGAGTGGACGGTAAATACATCAATAATATACGCTATGCCGATGGCACTGTGTTACTAGTAACCAGCCTAAATGATCTTCAAGCATTACTAGACCGAGTGGGAACTGTGAGCGTAACATACGGACTAGACCATAATATTAAGAAAACTAAATTCATGATTGTCAGCCGTGCAAATTTAAATCCCGAGGCACTAATGGCAGGTAGCGAAGAGATCCAGAAAGTCGACAGATTCACTTACCTGGGAACTACCCTTAACCCACGGTACGGTCTACATTTATCAAGTTGAAATCCTTGCTGTGGTGCAGTGATCTCAGTTTGGTAACCAAGATGCGGATAGGGAGGTGCTACATTCTTCCAGTGTTACTATATGGACTTTGAAAAATAAAGGCAAATATCGAGCACAATTTTAATAATCAAATCTTGCCCAAGTACTTTCGCTTTCTACAGCATCTAAAATAAGTCAAGAAACGTTTTTTTTTAAATAAAGAAAATTGATTAACTTCGATAAAAAAACTCGAAGTTAATGGATGATAAAAGTTTTTTGCGATTAACGTTTTAGACTTACTTCGTCAAATGTGGGCTATCCAGCAAGCGCAGAATGTAATAAACATAAAATTAAACATAAATTGTAGAAAACACTACACTAAAACAAGGACAAACAGTTTAAAATTATTTAAAAAATATTCTACGCTACATTCTTGTCGGCAATATTAGAGAGAATGGTATTTAACGGAAATGTTAAGGTGACATGTGACATATGACAGCTTTGATGGACAGTCACAATCATGAATATGTGGTCTGCACATAATAAAATTCTGTGTAAGTAAGCTGGCATTGACCAAAGGTCCAACTAACACTACTATAGAAAATCAGCTTACGAAATATGACATATAAAATATTTTAATTTAACTAGATTGCATAATCCAGATCTCACACTTACACCTGTCTGTAATAATAAGGTTGTTAGTTTAAGAGCAAATGAAGTGGACATAAAGTGTGAATGAAAGAAATAGACTAAACAATCTATTAGACAGTGGGTGGTTGACTACAATAAAATGGTCTACCAGGCACTATCAATACTGTAAAAAAGAGAAGAAATCTGACTATGAAATTAAAATACTAAAAATTAAAATAAAATTGAAAGCAGTGTATAAATGGGGTATAATTCAAGTAGTTCAGTTAAACCCCCAGTCAATGGGAGAACTATAAAACTAATATGTAAAAGCGTTACTAAAGACCAACCGACCAACAGTGGGAGATGTTGAAATATACAACTGTGGAATTGGTATATCTAAATTACGCAGAGGTATGGAGAGTGTAATTAACGCCAACTATAGATCAATTGAACCTGAGCAAGCTAGTTTTGTAAATTGTTGAAGAATACAATAGTAATGTTGATCAAAGTATGAAATTAATAAATTCTTAATGGGTATACACAGTGCAGAAAGTCTAAACAGCCGAGCTGGGTCCACTAAGAGGTGAAGCTGCAATAAAGTTTTTAAAAATAGGTTTAAACTTAGTACAATTTAAATTAATTTGAGTTTTAAGACAATGAGAGTTTCCATTTGTTTCTTTTGTGATCTCCAAATTTTCCAATAAACCCCACTCCAAATAGTTTTTCTTTCTACTGATGTCATGTAAAATAGACGAACCAGTATTGATGTTAAAATTGTGTTTAATAGATAATAAATATTGACCAAAACTTGAAGAGTTTGGTCTTTTCAAATGTTCTGAAATTCTAGTACATAACTTTCTAATGGTTCTACCTACATAAAAGGCATCACAATTATCACACTTTAATTTATAAATACCACTTTTGTCAAGTGTGTTCATCCTATCTTTGGTGTTGATTAAAAAGGAACCTAAAGTGTTGTGTGACTTGAAGGAAATTTTGATGTTTTCAATTGTAGAAGTAAAAAGTTTAGCTATTTTATTGCAAATGTTACTAATATAAGTAAAAGAGAAATATCTGATGTTGTTAGAAGCATTAGGTTGAAGAAGACATTGTGATGAATATGCAAGCTTTTCTGCAATTTTGAGTTTAGCTCTATTTAGAAGCTTATGGATAATGTTGGGATCATAACTATTATTGAAAGCAATTTGCTTGAGAGTATTAAGTTCTAAATTAAAGTTATCATTCGAAAGTGGAAATTTAAGTAACCTGTTAATATAACTATTGAAAGCAGCAATTTTATGTTGGGTTGGATGGTTAGATATCTCATGTATAACATGATCTATTTGGGTAGGTTTTCTGTAAATATTGTACTCAAGAGAATCTTTATTACGAGATATAGTCATATCCAAAAAGTTCAGCTTATTGTCAGATTCTGGTTTCAATGTAAAAGAGATGTTAGGATGGAGGTTATTAAGATCATCCAGAATCTGTAAAGCGTCATCTTGGGTTCCTTGTATGAGAGCTATACAATCATCAACATACCTTGACCAAAAAACTATTTTGTTGTTATCCACAAGGAAACAAAGTTCCTGTATTTGGCTGTATACCATATATTAAAAATTTTTGAATAAAATCCTTTATCCTTTGTCAAAGCAACTCAGTTGCTTTGACAAAGTCCTCGTAGACATACCGTCTCAGGACTCGCAACTAATGTAGAGTCATATGTCGCCATGTTACCAATCCAACGGTAACTTTAACATCTTAACTGTAAATTAGACATAATGTAAATCAAATCTTATTTAATAATTTTTAAATGGTTTTTACCCACATATTTAGTGGCTACATCCATGTATTAACTAGACACTGATGATGGAATATTTATTCCGAAAACGTTTTGTCAATGCAACATAGCCCAACTGGGTTTTTTATATACCTTTTTATAAAGGATTTTATTCAAAATATTTTGTTGTTGTTAACAAATTTCTGTTCTAAGCTGTCCAAAAAAATATCAGCTAGAAAAGGTGATAATGGAGATCCCATTGCTAAACCTGTTGGTTGTTTATATATTTTTTGGTTAAATTTTAAGAAGTCCTGATCAAGACAGAATTTAAGCATAGTTAAGATAGCATCTTTGTCTTTAGCCGGTATGTTGCTAGAATACGATAGCATCTTTGCTATGTTAAGATAGCAAAGATGCTATCTTAACTATGCTTAAATTCTGTCTTGATCAGAACTTTTTCCACACACTGCTTATTAATTTGGTTTTATGTTGAATGATTGTTTAATTATTTATAATATTTAAAATATTAAAAGATAAAAAGATATTAAATTAATAAAAAAACAAAAACAACAGAAAATGTCTCCCGGCGGTGTTTCGAACTCCAGTCATTCGCAAGCAACGTACAAAAAGTAAATAGAAGTGAAGATAGCCACAGTTTTCGTGACGTCCATCCAAGGAAGTATATTAACTATTTGTTTGTGAACATAAAATTGTTGATATTAACTGTTGAACATACTGTTGCAAACTTTTTAATTAAAAAAGAAAAAGAATCCTAACAAATGGGAGTGTATATTCATTAATTTTAAATAAAAACTTTATTTGTAAACACTGATCTGTAAACGACTAAAAAATTTACAAAATATACATTTTAACCTTTGCGGTTGTATAGTAACTGCCAGTCAATTAGTGGGTAAAGAGTTAAAGTGAAAATGATCCAAGGTAATAAAATCTTCTTCTTTACGTGCCATCTCCACAACGAAGGTTGGAAATCATCACTGCTATTCTAACTTTTGACACTACAGCCCGAAAGAGTTCAGTTGAGCTGCATCCAAACCATTCTCTAAGGTTTCTCAGCCAGGACATTCTTCTTCTACCTATGCTGCGCTTTCCCTGAATCTTTCCCTGCATTATTAGTACTATATGACCAGATATTGTAGTTTTCCTATTTTGATGGAATCCAGTATCCCCCTGCTGTTCTCTATTCTTCTTAGTACTTCTTCATTGGTTATTCTGTCTGTCCAGGAGAATCTCAGCATTCTTCAATATGTCCACATTTCAAATGCTTCCAATTTATTGAGACGTTATTTATTTAATGTGAATGTCTTCACACCATACAAAAGAACAGAAAATACATAACACTTTAGTACTTATTTTCTAGGATTTAGTCTGAGGTCTCCACAACTTATTATTTGTTTCATATTATTAAATGCACTTCTAGCCTTTTCTACTCTAACTCTAATTTCTTTGGAATAATCGTTTGTTTAATTAATGTTTGCCCCTAAATAATTATAATTCTGAACTCGTTCTATCGTCTTATTATTTACGTGTAGATTGACGTATCTTACATTTTTCTTTGAATAACCATGAATTTTGTTTTCTTTATGTTTAGTGACAGACCATAATTTACCATTTAGTAATAAAATATTAATTACTAAATTGGGACTGAGTTCAGTGAATATAGTATACAAATAGTATAACGTGTATTAAAGACTACGCCTAAAATCAGAGTGAATTCTAATTTATATTCCGAGGCAACATGATCCAATAAAAACAAAAACAACATGTGTTTTTCCTTTTCTTCTTTTTCAGTAAGTATAAAATTTATTGTTATGAAAATAAAACATTTTTTAGCTGATTTCAACAATATAAAAATTTTAACAACATAAAAAAAGTAAAAATTAAGTAACTAAATGCAATAGACGAACTCTCAGAAATATACAAAAAACTCTTTTTTGTTTATATTAGCATAATAAATGATATAGGAGCTTTCAAATGAAGTATCACATGACATTTTTCCATTTACGAAAAATATCTTTATACTTTATATTTTTGAAAAATATTTTTAAAAATATAAATCTGATCACATTAATTGATTAATAGCAATTGAAATGCTAGAAAATTTGAACATAAAATAAATTTCTAGAGATTTATGAAAGCGGTTTAAATGTTGTAGTTCATTTATTTCAGTATGCTCAGAATACGATAACAATTTTCATTTTTCAATCATTTATGAATTTATTTTCCTTTAAGAAATTAAAAAGTAACAAATAAATTAAAAAGATAATATACATCATATAGATGCAGATAAAAAGATACATTTTTGGTCGCTTCAAATATAATGCCCTAGTGAACTTCAAATATTTTAATGACGTCAAAAGAAATAACAGCCAGCAACGTTGAAATTCAGCACAGGAGACAGCATTTCGTTGAATGGGTAACATTTCAAGTTAAGGACATTTATTTTTTCAGTGCATTTTATGCATGCATTGCATCTAAGAGGTATATTCTTTTGAAAAACGATTTACAAAAATACCTGTCCTCGTGCTTCAACGGTCGTGCTGTGACTTCAGAACTTATAGCTAGGGAGCTGATTGACGTTCGGTGTTTTGTTATAAGTACCAGTACAAAAGTTCTTTTGAATTCTAGTATATTTTCTTCAAATGTTTTTTTATTTTATAATTTCTTTATTATTTGTCTATATTACTATACCAGATCCCGATATATATATATATATATATATATATATATATATATATATATATATATATATATATATATATATATATATATTTTGTTTATTAATCCAAATTATAGCTACATGTTGATTGGCATCAGGAGAGAGAATATTCTCTTTCTCTCTCCTGATGCCAATCAACATTTACCTTCGCCGTTTTTTAAAAAATTTAAAACTGTTTGTCCTTGTGTCGTGTAGTGTTAATGTACAATTTTATGTTTATGACATTCTCAAAGATTGTTGGATAGGCCAAATTTGACGAAATTTCCCTGAAGATGCTCTAGGAAGCGAAAGTTCTTCGAAAGAACGAAATACTTGGGCAAGATTTAATTAATAAACTGTGCTCGATATCTGCCTTTTATTTAATGAAAGTTCATTCAACGAGCATTCAACCTTATATCACTTTATAAAAGATTTAACTGCTCCAGAAGTCCCAAGAACCAGAACTTATTCACAGTTGAAATCCACTCTGTTAACACACCATAGTCCAAAAAAGTTAGTAATAGCTGAAAGGTTTGTCTTTCATAATTGCCACCAGAAATCTCACGAAAATCTCACAGAGTTTGGTGAGAAATTAAAAAGTCTATCTAAAGACAGTAGTTTTGGCGAATTTCTGGATGAAGCTCTTCGCGATAAGTTCGTCTGTGGGCTAAAAGCTGAAAATATCAGAAAACGATTGTTAGCCGAAGACAATTTGACATAATATAAAGCACTGCAAATAGCTCTAGCAAAAGAAGTAGCAAAAGGTCATGCTAAGTTTGTAGGAGGAGATGTAAACAAAGTCTGTAAGGTAATTTTTCAAGTAAAAAGTCCAGTAAGTTTGATAAGTACCCAAATCAAAGTAACGTCAAGCCTGATAATAGAGAGAAGCGTTGGAAGTCTTGTCCCAAATGTGCAAGGAGACATAACCCTCCAAATTGTCCTGCGAAAAATTGGGAATGTTTTCATTGTCACAAGAAAGGGGACACCAGCCGTGTCTGTAAAAGAGTCAACTATTTAGAAGGTCCAGAAATTCAAAAAAATTCAGCAGCAGGTTCTACATCTGGTGATGACTCATTGGAATTAAGTTTCATTGGCCAGATTTATAGTAAGAATGAAAAACCCCATAGAGTAAGTCTCATTGTAGAAAATACAAGTCTAATATTTGAGATTGATTCAGGTATCTGTAAATCTGTAATGCATTTGTCAGATTATAAAAAACGTTTTGGTTTTTTAGAACTGTCTCCGGTAACTTATAGTCTTAAAGTAGTAACGGGGGATAATGTCAGAATAGTAGGAGAAATTGATATTGCGGTAGTCTCTAAAAACTGTACATTTTGTTTACCTATTGTTATTTTAGATTGCCAGTACAGGTTCAATCCACTATTAGGAAAAAACTGGTTGAGTATTCTGAACCAAGACTGGAAAAATATACTTCAAATATGCCAGGAGACTGAAGAGTTAAACTTGGAGTCTAAAAGTAAGCACATGGCTACAAAAGTAAGTCAAAAATCAAAGTTTAGGTCAGTTGGTTATAATGTGTCTAGTGAGTCAATGGTCAATAGTAAACTTAAAGAAAAGTTTATTGCAGATATAAAGAGTCAATTCAATGAAGTTTTTAAAGATCAGCCAAATGCGTTTATTATGAATTTTACAATAGATTTACCAATTAAAGAAAATATCAAACCAATTTTCCATAGAGCCTACAGTATGCCTTATGCATTAAAACCTAAAGTTGAGTCGGAGATATCTAGTATGGTAAAATCAGGTATTTTAGAAAAGGTTTCTTATAGTTAATGGGCTAGTCCTATTGTAATTGTACCTAAAAAGAATAGTGATAATATTAGAATATGTGTAGACTTTAAAAGGGCACTTAATAAAGTATTACATAGATACGGATCATTGTGTTTTTCCTCTTCCTGGGAACATGTTTTCGTGCCTCATTAATAGTAAATATTTTACTATAATTGACCTAAAAGGGGCTTACCAAAAATTAAAAGTAAGTAAACAGTCTAAAGAACTGTTAACTATAAACACTCATATGGGTCTTTTTACATTTAGTAGGTTAACGTGTGAAATGGATGCTGCACCCGGTCTTTTTCAGACTGTTATGGATAGTATATTAGTAGGGTTAAAAAGAACTAAATGTTATCTAGATGATATGCTTTTGTATGGTAAAACCTTGGAAGAATGTCATAAAAATGTTAGTAAGGTATTTGAGAGATTGTCGGAGTTTAATGTTAAGGTAAATGAGAAAAAGTGTATTTTTTATAAGACTAGTATTGAGTTTTTATGGTATAGAATTGATGAGTTTGGTATTCATCCAAAGTCTGACAAAGTAGATAGTATTAATAAAGCGTCTTCGCGTCAAAACATAACTGAATTAAAGTCATATTTAGGTTTGATTAACTATTATGGTCGTTTCATACCCATGTTGTCTAAATTAAAACCACTTTATGATTTATGTAAATTAGGCACTGATTTTAAGAAATCATTTACATCGGATATTAAAAAATTATTTTAAGATAGTAAATTATTTGTAACTTCTTATGAGGTACTAACACATTATAACCCATCTTTACCTATATTCTTAACAGTAGACTCAACTGGTCATGGGGTTGGTGCTGTGTTAAGACATAGAATAAATTGGGAGGATAGACCTATACAATTTGCTTCCAGCACTTTGTCAACTGCAGAAAAAATATACTTAAACCTAGTAAACCCTTAACATTATTTCAGATCATGAACCATCAAAGTTTATCTTTGGAAGAAATAAGGGTTTGCCTATATCTGCTGCTATGCGTATTTTTTAAAGATTTTTACCATTTTTAAGACCATTTTTAAATTAAAAGAAATTTTTAGTGTTTTTGGGCTCCAAGTAGAATGCTTCTCTGATAATGTCCCCCAATTTGGATCATCTGAATTTATATCATTTTGTCAAGTAAATAGTATAAAACCAATTAAATCACCTCCGTACCACCCACAGAGTAACCGAATTGCTGAAAGAGGGGTACAAACTGTAAAAAACGGTTTAAAGAAAGCACTATTTTTAGATAATCAGGGTATAAATAAGATTACTATCCTAAATAAACTTACTAATTTTTTTTCCCATATAGAAATACCCCATCTACTGTCACAAGTGTATCACCAGCCGAAATATTATTAAAGCAAAGACAAAGGACACGTTATGACTTCCTGAAGCCATCTGAGTACAATATAACTAAAACCAGGTTTGACTCATTAGCTCCAAATTTGACAAAATTGTTTAAAATGAACCAACTAGTCTTTATTAAGCATATTTCTACTAAACTGTAAAAAAGGGAAAAATCATTAAAGTTTTGAGTTATTCCACTTATTTGGTACAAATAGGGCTTAAAATTAGTCATGTTCATGCAGCTTCCTTGCGAGAAGCACCTGATATTTCATCAACAGAAAGTGTAAATATACAGCACAGATTCTGGTAGAGTGTCCAAACCAGCATCCAGGTTGGACTTATAAGTGAATAATGTATACCTTATTGTAAGGGGTAGAAATATTGTATATGTTGTATGTCTAACTTATGTCATGTCACTTGTCATTGTTGTATGTCTTACTTATGTTATGTCACTGGTCATGAGACATCCATATTGAAGAGATACCCCATGTTCAGAGGTTGTTTTTGTTTTACTCACATTTTACTAGCCTAAATACACAACGCTTTCCTGTTTACTTATAGGCGCTTTTTAGATAGCTTGTATATTTATTGATCTTGTTTCAGTTTCGTATTGTACTTTTTATGATAAACATATTCTATCTTTTTATTATTAGCTTCCTTGGTGGTCTTTTTATGATATGCCTATTGAAACTACTATTGCATCAACAAATATTTGTCAAATATTGATTATAACAGCTAATTAACTTCTTCAACTATATATCTATCTAGAAAGCTAAGAACATCTAGTTGTTGACATGAGCCTCTTCCTCTTTCCTCTTCTTCTTCTTTAAGTTCCATCTTCTATCGAAGGTTGGAAATCATCATGGCTATGTGGACTTTGTTGACTGCCGCTCTAACTCTAAACTGCTCTGCCTCTAAAAAGTTCTGCACTACTGCATTCCAACCATTCCCTTAAGTTCTTAAGCCAAGATATTCTTTGTCTCCCCTAATTTCGCTTTACTCGGATTTTGCCTTGCATAATAAGTGGTAATAATGCGTATTTTTGCCCTCTCAATTCATGTCCTAAGTACTCAAGTTTTCGTCTTTTGATAGTTCGTCTTCTAGTTACTTCCACGTTTGACATTCTTTGAATCCATGATATTCGTAGGATTCTTCTGTAACACCAAAATTCAAAGGCAACTTATTCAGATGGACTTGTTTTAGTGTCCACGCTTCCAAGCCATAAAGAAGAGTAGAGAACACGTAACATCGAAGCATTCTCAGGCGTAGTTCTAACCTTATATCCCGACAACAAAGAAACTTTTTAAGTTTAATGAATGATGCACGTGCTATTTCAATGCGTGTCCTAATTTCTTTGGTTTGGTCTACATCTGATGTTATTCATGTTCCTAAGTATTTATAGTTATTAACACTCTCAATTGCAGTATCTTCATAGTCAATTGGATATTTGCATGTGCAGATTTAGTCATGATCATGCATTTAGTTTTCTTTAAATTTATCTTCAGTCCGTACTCATGACAGCGTTCATTAAGCGTTCATTAGCGCCTTTCTCTATTAGACTGTGTTCAGCTAATTTCTCTCATAACTTTAAGTTTTGATATTCTTCTTCTTCTTGATATGCCTATCCGTTACGAATATTGGCGATCATCACGACAATCTTTATCTTATCTGCAGCAGCACAGAAAAGCTGCACAGTTGTTTTTTTTTTATTTAATTAATGGCTTTGGATAACTTGATCCATTCAGCCACGATAATGTATTTGACTACTTGAATTTGTTAATGATGTATTGACCTATTGCATTTGTTAACAAAATAGTACTTCGCATAGAGGTAGATTAAAAATATAATGTAAACGTCAGTATCATAAGAATCAGTAGATTGATAAAAAAAACCATACATTCATTCGTTTCATTCAATGCCCTAACCAACTTAAAGTGAATATTTAGAACCAACAAGGGATTACATAATGTAGGGATACTTTTCACGCTAAGGTGCCTTTCATAGCGACTTTATTACAACACGAGACAGGCAACGGTTAGGAGGTAACAATATAACATAAGGAGAGACAGAGGGAACAAAGCTAGATTTATACATTCACATTACACATTCCATCCTAAATTTTTCTTTTAGTCCTTTTTAAATATTCCCAAAAAAATTGGTTAAACCTAATATTATGACGAAAGATATATAAAATGGAAGATTGACACTGAGGAAAAGGTATTT
Source organism: Diabrotica undecimpunctata (assembly GCF_040954645.1). Lineage (NCBI taxonomy): Eukaryota > Metazoa > Arthropoda > Insecta > Coleoptera > Chrysomelidae > Diabrotica > Diabrotica undecimpunctata. The sequence goes on from NC_092807.1 coordinate 84,552,984, forward strand.
GTTCTTTTATCAGATTTTCCAATAGATACTTAATAGCAGCATCATTATATATGCACCCGAACATCCAATGATTGATATCGTCAGTGTTACCATTACAATCACAAAGTTCGGTTTCACTTAAATTAAATCTATGAAGATAGGCTTTCACAGTAGCACGATTAACAAGGCATCTAACAAACATTGAATATACTCTTCTACTGGGATGACTTCTTGCAGCAAAAGGCACAGTAGGTAAAACAGGGTGAATTTTTGTATAAAGGTTGTTACTTCTTTTACAAAAAGCATTCCATTCAATTTCCCAGTTTTCTTTTAATTCTTGTTTACGCAGCGTGACTAAATCACTTCTATTGAGCCAGCTAATTTCTAATCCTTTTGAAGCTGCTTCTTTAGCTAAATAATCTGCTTTGGTGTTACCCGAGATACCAGCATATCCTTTTACCCAAATGAAAGAGACTGAATTAAATGAAATCGTAGGCTTCCACGGCCAGAGTCAGAATTATAGTTTATTCGTCTTCCGGGTTTGGACCGTGTCATTTGTGAGTGACCCAAAAGTGGGTTCATCTCGACGTTTCGCTACAATTGTATGTAGCTTCTTCAGGAGAACAAAAAAGAAAAAGAGACAAAAGACAGGAAGATGGGTAGTTAGCAACGGTAACTCAGTTACTCAACGCAACCAGAGGCGAATACTAACTACCAAGATGGGCATTTGGTCACAGTAACTCAACTACTCAACGCAGCCAGAGGTGAAAACCAAATCAAATCCCTGTCCTGGCATTTGGTTTTCACCTCTGGCTGCGTTGAGTAGTTGAGTTACTGTGACCAAATGCCCATCTTGGTAGTTAGTATTCGCCTCTGGTTGCGTTGAGTAACTGAGTTACCGTTGCTAACTACCCATCTTCCTGTCTTTTGTCTCTTTTTCTTTTTTGTTCTCCTGAAGAAGCTACATACAATTGTAGCGAAACGTCGAGATGAACCCACTTTTGGGTCACTCACAAATGACACGGTCCAAACCCGGAAGACGAATAAACTATAATTGAGACTGAATTATTTCTTTCAAGTAGCCTTAGTTGATTTTCTAAAATTTTGACGATAATACTGTTTTCGTATATATGCTTATGCGAATTATCTAAAGCAGACAACGCAGATTTTGTATCCGACATGATTACTATTTGTTGATCAGACATTCTTTTCTCAATAGTCCATTCCAGAGCTTGATATATTGCAAACAGTTCTGCGGAATAAATAGAACATTGTTGGTTTAATTTAAACGTAATATGTTCTTGATTATCGTCAAAATTTTGGATATATACCGCACAACCAACTCCCAAAATGGATTTTGACCCATCTGTGAAAATCCTATATGGCTTATCAAATTTGGCAAGTTGTTTCTGAAGTTGAATGGCGTTGTTATCATCAAAAGTAGGGAAATAAACTTTGGTTTGGGAATAAAGAATATTAAAATTAGATTGGAAGAAATTGGTTTCAGCTGGGATTTCTAAATAGGAAGAAACATTAGGAAATGCTATAGCTAAAGTTGGATAATTTTTGTTATGCCACCATTTGTCAACTAAGTTAGACACAGATATGTCGGATATTTTTTGCAATAGGTAGGATTGGTTATTACTTTGACATTTAAGGATAAACTTTTCAGCTAAAAAAAGACGTCTTAAATGTAGTGAAGGTTCCATACATTCGGCTAATAGATTTTCAGTAGGCGTAGATTTAAGTGCACCTAAAACCAAAAGTAGAGCTTTGTACTGGATTCGGTCTAATTTTTTAAGTCTAGTATTTGTAGCAAACCCATATAAAAAGCAACCATAGTCAAGAACTGACCTGGTATATGCCCTATAAAATATTAGGTTAACCTTAGGATCAGCGCCCCATTGGTGACGGTTAACTACTTTTAAAATGTTTAGGCTTTCTTCGCATTTAATTAAACAGTTATTAATATGTTCTTCCCATGTTAATTTAGTATCAAGTGTGACGCCAAGATAAGTATAGTGTTTTTGGACCGGTATACTTAGATTATCAATTCTAATGCTGGATATATTCGGTAAGCGATGACGAGTAAACAACACCACAGCGGATCTGTTCGAAGTAAGTTGCAACCCTTGGTTAAGAAAGTATTCTCTTGCAGTGTACATAATTCATTTTATTGAATCAATACATTCTTGATAAGAATTTTTAGAAGTATAAAGACAGAAATCATCGGCGTATTGTAAAATATTACAATTAATTCCCATACCATGTAAATCCATAGTATATATATTAAACAAGAGAGGACTAAGCACAGATCCCTGCGGCAAACCTTAATAAACTAAACTTGCACCAATCAATTTATTATTGCACCGAATGAATACTTGTCTATTAACAAATAGATTAACCAATACCTGTGCACATCTCGTTGAAACCCCTATATGTCTTAGTTTTTCGAAAAGTAAGTTTAAGATAACATTATCATATGCTCCCGAAATATATAGAAAAAGTGCTGTCAAATAATTATTATTTGAGTAGGACCATTGGATATCAGTAGTTAATTGTGACAGACAGTCGATGGTTCCTTTATTTCTCCGAAAGCCTAACTGAGCTACCGGGAATATGCCTTCTTTTTCACACCACCATTCCAATCTAGTTTTAAGGATCCGTTCAAGTGTTTTTAATAGATATGACATCAGAGAAATGGGTCTTAAAAAAGTACGATCATTTATTTTAGGTATAGGAATGACCAGACATTGCTTAAGACAATCACAATTATCTCCTTTTAGTAAAATGTTGTTAAATATCTTGCATAGATAATCTATAGCAATTTCTGGAAGATTTATTAACATGAGGTAGTTTATACCGTCCATACCTGGAGATGTATTTTTTGAAATTTTAATGTTTGCTGTAAGTTCCCTAGGAGTGGATAAATAAAAAAAAATTTTTTTTTTTAATAAAAGGAGATAAAAGGACATAATCACAATTATCTCCTTTTATTAAAATGTTGTTAAATATCTTGCATAGATAATCTATAGCAATTTCTGGAAGATTTATTAACATGAGGTAGTTTATACCGTCCATACCTGGAGATGTATTTTTTGAAATTTTAATGTTTGCTGTAAGTTCCCTAGGAGTGATGGGAGTGAGTAAAAAGTGGGCATCGATATGGTTCTCTGGTATATTTATTGGTAGATGAACAGAGTCGGGAGAAATTTTAGATAAAAGTTGTTTAACTGCTGATTCATCGTTAATGATAATTTTTTTCTGACACTGAATTTTATTTACCCTTTTCCAAATGTTTGATGAAGGGGTTTGCCTATTAAGAGAAGAGCAATACTGTACCCAGCTAGATTTAGCTTTTAAGCGAAAAGTACGTTTACACATAGCCTCGTTTCTTTTATATTCATTAAAATTTAAAAGAGTTAGATTAGATTTAAACTTTTTAAAAGAATTTTTCCTTAAAATTGAATCAGCTAGACACTCCTCATCCCACCACGGAGGAACTTTTACAGGTTTAGTTGAATGTTTAATTGACTGCACAGATGTTATTGAACCAGATTCTGAGATTTTTTTAACTAAGATGTTCTTCTTATTCCTAGGCCTCATTTTCCAAATATTTTTCCTTGCAGGATGGCTTAAAGGAGAGCATATCTGGATTCATTTTGCATAATATGTCCGAAGAATTGTAACTTTCAAATTTGATGGTGGTCAGTACTTCTCGGTTCTCGTTCATTCACCATAAAAAAGGAAAGAGAAGACGTAGCATCTCAGCGTTCTTACTTTTATATCAAGAGAGAGGTTGTGACTCTTGAAGAAGGCCCCTATTCGATTGAAGGTGGATCTAGCTTTTCCGATGCGTGCTCTAATCTCCTGGTTGTTGGTCCATTCTTCATTTGGGAAATTGTTTGACGTAGAGTTGACCTTTTGTTATCCTTTTCTTGCTTATTATCATAAGCTTTGTCTTCTTAACGTTTATATTAAGTCCATATTGTTGACTGTAATACGTGATTTTGTTCATAAGAACTTGTATGTCTTCTAAGTTGTGCGCAAATACTATGGTGTCATCTGCATATCTGATGTGGTTTAGCCGGTAACCATTTAGTAGAATACCTTTTTTAGTTTCGTGCAAAGCTTCGATAAATATTCTCTCAGACTACAGATTGAAGATTAGAGGAGACAAAATACAGCCCTGCCTTACTCCGCGCATGATTTTCACATAGTCAGTGTGTTCACCTTCAACTCTGAGATTTGCTTTCTGATTCCAGTAAAGATTTCTAATTATTTTCAGATCTTGGTTGTTAATTCCTGCTTCTCTTAGTATTTGCATCATCTTGACGTGCTGTAATCCATCAAATGCTTTCTCGTAATCAACCAGACATGCGTATATGTCGCAGTTGACGTCTCTGCATCTCTGGAATAAGACTTGTACTGAGAACAAAGCCTCTTTAGTACCAACAGCATTTGTGAACCCGAACTGTTTGGGGGAAATTTGACTTTCACACAACTTGTAGATTCTCTTATGAATTATCTTGAGGAACCAGTTTAGGAGATGGCTCATGAGGCTTATAGTACGGTAAATTTTGCATTTTTTGGCTCCTGGTTTTTTTTTTGGAAGTGCAATAAACTAAGATTTCAGCCATTCTGTTGGTATTTCTCCAGAGTTGTATTGTTATATGTAAGTTTTGATATGTTTTAGTAATATTACAAATTCAGCTTACTTTTCTTATCGGATAGTTTATTATTATTTAAATTTCCATAGACACTTGTGTTTTAGTTAAATTTATGTTATGTTTAAAAGTTGTAAGTGATAGCCGGTTATATACATAGTTTGAAATCCTTTGTGTTTTGATATCTAGGGTACTTCTATTTTTTTATCTCTTCGCTTTTAAGGTAACAATTCCTATATATTTTCTTTATATACTTACTTGTTTGTATTATGATAGTTTATATGTAAATTTTGGTTGTTTTTAATTTCATGTTTACCGTTGTTCAAACCAATGTAGAAGATCTCTTTAGTACAGCCACATCTGTAATGATAGGTTTGTTTATTAACACGAGGTAATTGATATAGTTTTTGTTATTTCCGTCGGGAATTATAGCCTCTTACGTTGTGATTTTTTGTAAAAATTAAATTTATCGCTAAAAGTTATTTTCATTTTAAGTAGTTTATCAGTATATGCTCATTCTGCTCTCATCTGAATATTTATTTTGTTTCCTAATTTGGCATTGAAGTATTTCATTACACAGTCCAATAAAATGAACCGTTCAAAAAAAAATTTGATCCTGAAAAAGTAATACCAAATTGTAAATATTTTGATGTGCTGATTTTAAAAATTTTCTTCTCTTCTTCGTAGCTGTTCTAGTTTCTTGTATTGAGTCGTAGAGTGTTAAACAAAGGATCAAAATAAAAACATATTTTAAAGGTCAAAACTAAAATCTTACAGGTAAAATTAAAATCAAGTATAATGTTTTAAGTACTTGGAAATCCTAGTAATCGTAGGACTAAAATTTCTGAAACCTGCCAAATCGTTTGACCAAATTTCACTAGTAAATATTTGGGAATACGGCCGGTTTGCGCTCGACCGTTTTGCGCCCTTACCTGAAATCGACCGGTTTGCGCTTTGCAATTTTCATAATAGAAATATATCTCACTACTATAGTTTCCTTAATCGGCCGATTTGCGCTCTCTTGCAATATAATTTTAATTTCATTCTATAATAATAGTCTGGTGAACCTGCAATGAACAAACTAACATGTCAAGTAAACAAAAACATATTTTTCCTTTAGATTTGAAAAAAAATGTCAAATCAAAACTAACAAAATTATTAAATTTTTCTAATACTGTCGAACAACAGAGTGTTCTTTAATCTTTAATACCTCTGCTTATAATCATTCTACCTGGAAGTTAATTGTTTAAATATAATTAGTAACTAGAATTCCCAAAATGAGAGATCGCTGGAACTAACTTTCCTTTCTACCTGATAATGCCAACTGGTAACTACTTAAGTCATTAACAAAGGGTATGGTAACAGAAAAATTAATTGAAAATTCTACGTGATTATGACCATATTAATGGTCAATTATTTCTATTGCGTTCTTTGAGATAGTAGAATCAAGAATTATTGTGATATAGTGTGAGTTAGTGTTTTAAAAATGGATGTGCAAATTATTGAAACTTCCAAGAGAAAACCATGTGCATTGTATAAAGGGTACAGTTTTCGTATGAAAAAAAAAACAAATAAAGATGGTTCGGTTTTTTGGAGTTGTTTGAAAGAGAAAACTGAAAAATGTCTAGGCCACATAATTATGGATAATAACACAATAATTAAGGAAGCCGAACATCTGTGTAAGCCAAGTGTTGCAGCCACAGAAGTGAAGCAGTGTGTCTTCAATGCCCGAAAAAGAGCTAGGGAAGACAATAGTTATTTTCCGATGTCAAAAATATATCAAGGTGAATTTCAAAACATCCCAAAATTCTCTTTAGTGAAAATTGGTTTAAACGATTGTAGAAAACGTGCGCGTGGGCTGCTCACAGATCCAGCGGTAGCATCCGAAATAGTATTTCCAGAAGAAATTATTACAATGAGCGACAAAACGAAATTTTTATTTATCGACAAGACCACTCCCTCGGGATACAGAATCTTGGTGTTTGCCAGCAACAAAGCTAGGGAGATTTTGGTTAACAGTAAGGACACTGTATTTATGGATGGAACATTCAAAAGCTGCAGTAAGCAATTTAGTCAAATATATACCGTTCATATCGATATTGGTAGTACGTCAGAGGAGACATACACAATTCCATTGATATTTTCGTTACTTCCTAACAAAACCAAAGAGATATACGATATGTTATTTTCATCAATGAAAGAGAAACTACCAAATTGGAAACCATCTCTTATAAAACTGGATTTTGAACAGGCAGTGATTGGTGCCTTAGAAAATTATTTTCCCGAAGCCAAAATTTCTGGTCGTAATTTTCATTTTAATCAATGTATATGGAAAAATGTTCAAAATATTGGACTTGTTTCTGAATACACTGACAACGAAGTTTTTCGAAAAGTAAGTTTAAGATAACATTATCATATGCTCCCGAAATATATAGAAAAAGTGCTGTCAAATAATTATTATTTGAGTAGGACCATTGGATATCAGTAGTTAATTGTGACAGACAGTCGATGGTTCCTTTATTTCTCCGAAAGCCTAACTGAGCTACCGGGAATATGCCTTCTTTTTCACACCACCATTCCAGTCTAGTTTTAAGGATCCGTTCAAGTGTTTTTAATAGATATGACATCAGAGAAATGGGTCTTAAAAAAGTACGATCATTTATTTTAGGTATAGGAATGACCAGACATTGCTTAAGAGAATCACAATTATCTCCTTTTAGTAAAATGTTGTTAAATATCTTGCATAGATAATCTATAGCAATTTCTGGAAGATTTATTAACATGAGGTAGTTTATACCGTCCATACCTGGAGATGTATTTTTTGAAATTTTAATGTTTGCTGTAAGCTCCCTAGGAGTGGATAAATAAAAAAAAAATTTTTTTTTAATAAAAGGAGATAAAAGGACATAATCACAATTATCTCCTTTTATTAAAATGTTGTTAAATATCTTGCATAGATAATCTATAGCAATTTCTGGAAGATTTATTAACATGAGATAGTTTATACCGTCCATACCTGGAGATGTATTTTTTGAAATTTTAATGTTTGCTGTAAGTTCCCTAGGAGTGATGGGAGTGAGTAAAAAGTGGGCATCGATATGGTTCTCTGGTATATTTATTGGTAGATGAACAGAGTCGGGAGAAATTTTAGATAAAAGTTGTTTAACTGCTGATTCATCGTTAATGATAATTTTTTTCTGACACTGAATTTTATTTACCCTTTTCCAAATGTTTGATGAAGGGGTTTGCCTATTAAGAGAAGAGCAATACTGTACCTAGCTAGATTTAGCTTTTAAGCGAAAAGTACGTTTACACATAGCCTCGTTTCTTTTATATTCATTAAAATTTAAAAGAGTTAGATTAGATTTAAACTTTTTAAAAGAATTTTTCCTTAAAATTGAATCAGCTAGACACTCCTCATCCCACCACGGAGGAACTTTTACAGGTTTAGTTGAATGTTTAATTGACTGCACAGATGTTATTGAACCAGATTCTGAGATTTTTTAACTAAGATGTTCTTCTTATTCCTAGGCCTCATTTTCCAAATATTTTTCCTTGCAGGATGGCTTAAAGGAGAGCATATCTGGATTCATTTTGCATAATATGTCCGAAGAATTGTAACTTTCAAATTTGATGGTGGTCAGTACTTCTCGGTTCTCGTTCATTCACCATAAAAAAGGAAAGAGAAGACGTAGCATCTCAGCGTTCTTACTTTTATATCAAGAGAGAGGTTGTGACTCTTGAAGAAGGCCCCTATTCGATTGAAGGTGGATCTAGCTTTTCCGATGCGTGCTCTAATCTCCTGGTTGTTGGTCCATTCTTCATTTGGGAAATTGTTTGACGTAGAGTTGACCTTTTGTTATCCTTTTCTTGCTTATTATCATAAGCTTTGTCTTCTTAACGTTTATATTAAGTCCATATTGTTGACTGTAATACGTGATTTTGTTCATAAGAACTTGTATGTCTTCTAAGTTGTGCGCAAATACTATGGTGTCATCTGCATATCTGATGTGGTTTAGCCGGTAACCATTTAGTAGAATACCTTTTTTAGTTTCGTGCAAAGCTTCGATAAATATTCTCTCAGACTACAGATTGAAGATTAGAGGAGACAAAATACAGCCTTGCCTTACTCCGCGCATGATTTTCACATAGTCAGTGTGTTCACCTTCAACTCTGAGATTTGCTTTCTGATTCCAGTAAAGATTTCTAATTATTTTCAGATCTTGGTTGTTAATTCCTGCTTCTCTTAGTATTTGCATCATCTTGACGTGCTGTAGTCCATCAAATGCTTTCTCGTAATCAACCAGACATGCGTATACGTCGCAGTTGACGTCTCTGCATCTCTGGAATAAGACTTGTACTGAGAACAAAGCCTCTCTAGTACCAACAGCATTTGTGAACCCGAACTGTTTGGGGGAAATTTGACTTTCACACAACTTGTAGATTCTCTTATGAATTATCTTGAGGAACCAGTTTAGGAGATGGCTCATGAGGCTTATAGTACGGTAATTTTTGCATTTTTTGGCTCCTGGTTTTTTTTTTTTTGGAAGTGCAATAAACTAAGATTTCAGCCATTCTGTTGGTATTTCTCCAGAGTTGTATTGTTATATGTAAGTTTTGATATGTTTTAGTAATATTACAAATTCAGCTTACTTTTCTTATCGGATAGTTTATTATTATTTAAATTTCCATAGACACTTGTGTTTTAGTTAAATTTATGTTATGTTTAAAAGTTGTAAGTGATAGCCGGTTATATACATAGTTTGAAATCCTTTGTGTTTTGATATCTAAGGTACTTCTATTTTTTTATCTCTTCGCTTTTAAGGTAACAATTCCTATATATTTTCTTTATATACTTACTTGTTTGTATTATGATAGTTTATATGTAAATTTTGGTTGTTTTTAATTTCATGTTTACCGTTGTTCAAACCAATGTAGAAGATCTCTTTAGTACAGCCACATCTGTAATGATAGGTTTGTTTATTAACACGAGGTAACTGATATAGTTTTTGTTATTTCTGATTTTTTGTAAAAATTAAATTTATCGCTAAAAGTTATTTTCATTTTAAGTAGTTTATCAGTATATGCTCATTCTGCTCTCATCTGAATATTTATTTTGTTTCCTAATTTGGCATTGAAGTATTTCATTACACAGTCCAATACAATGAACCGTTCAAAAAAAAATTGATCCTGAAAAAGTAATACCAAATTGTAAATATTTTGATGTGCTGATTTTAAAAATTTTCTTCTCTTCTTCGTAGCTGTTCTAGTTTCTTGTATTGAGTCGTAGAGTGTTAAACAAAGGATCAAAATAAAAACATATTTTAAAGGTCAAAACTAAAATCTTACAGGTAAAATTAAAATCAAGTATAATGTTTTAGGTACTTGGAAATCCTAGTAATCGTAGGACTAAAATTTCTGAAACCTGCCAAATCGTTTGACCAAATTTCACTAGTAAATATTTGGGAATACGGCCGGTTTGCGCTCGACCGTTTTGCGCCCTTACCTGAAATCGACCGGTTTGCGCTTTGCAATTTTCATAATAGAAATATATCTCACTACTATAGTTTCCTTAATCGGCCGATTTGCGCTCTCTTGCAATATAATTTTAATTTCATTCTATAATAATAGTCTGGTGAACCTGCAATGAACAAACTAACATGTCAAGTAAACAAAAACATATTTTTCCTTTAGATTTGAAAAAAAATGTCAAATCAAAACTAACAAAATTATTAAATTTTTCTAATACTGTCGAACAACAGAGTGTTCTTTAATCTTTAATACCTCTGTTTATAATCATTCTACCTGGAAGTTAATTGTTTAAATATAATTAGTAACTAGAATTCCCAAAATGAGAGATCGCTGGAACTAACTTTCCTTTCTACCTGATAATGCCAACTGGTAACTACTTAAGTCATTAACAAAGGGTATGGTAACAGAAAAATTAATTGAAAATTCTACGTGATTATGACCATATTAATGGTCAATTATTTCTATTGCGTTCTTTGAGATAGTAGAATCAAGAATTATTGTGATATAGTGTGAGTTAGTGTTTTAAAAATATATGTGCAAATTATTGAAACTTCCAAGAGAAAACCATGTGCATTGTATAAAGGGTACAGTTTTCGTATGAAAAAAAAACAAATAAAGATGTTTCGGTTTTTTGGAGTTGTTTGAAAGAGAAAACTGAAAAATGTCTAGGCCACATAATTATGGATAATAACACAATAATTAAGGAAGCCGAACATCTGTTTAAACCAAGTGTTGCAGCCACAGAAGTGAAGCAGTGTGTCTTCAATGCCCGAAAAAGAGCTAGGGAAGACAATAGTTATTTTCCGATGTCAAAAATATATCAAGATGAATTTCAAAACATCCCAAAATTCTCTTTAGTGAAAAGTGGTTTAAACGATTGTAGAAAACGTGCGCGTGGGCTGCTCACAGATCCAGCGGTAGCATCCGAAATAGTATTTCCAGAAGAAATTATTACAATGAGCGACAAAACGAAATTTTTATTTATCGACAAGACCACTCCCTCGGGATACAGAATCTTGGTGTTTGCCAGCAACAAAGCTAGGGAGATTTTGGTTAACAGTAAGGACGCTGTATTTATGGATGGAACATTCAAAAGCTGCAGTAAGCAATTTAGTCAAATATATACCGTTCATATCGATATTGGTAGTACGTCAGAGGAGACATATACAATTCCATTGATATTTTCGTTACTTCCTAACAAAACCTAATTGATATACGATATGTTATTTTCATCAATGAAAGAGAAACTACCAAATTGGAAACCATCTCTTATAAAACTGGATTTTGAACAGGCAGTGATTGGTGCCTTAGAAAATTATTTTCCCGAAGCCAAAATTTCTGGTCATAATTTTCATTTTAATCAATGTATATGGAAAAATGTTCAAAATATTGGACTTGTTTCTGAATACACTGACAACGAAGAGATACGTTTGCACATAAGAATGTGTGCTGCGTTAGCGTATCTACCCATAGAAGATCGATGATGGCTGGTTATGCATTCAAGAAACCTTTCCTATTTCTGAAAAAGTGGAACAGTTTTATGACTACTTTGTGAAACAATGGTTAGAAAATACTCACATTATCAAGGAAATGTGGAATTGCCATGATCAAAGACATCGCAGTAATAACGTTTTAGAAGGTTGGAATCATCGTCTGAATACATTAATAAGACCACATCCCAATGTATTCCAATTAGTGAAGTGCCTGGTTAAAGAAGCAGAATATTGTGATCACCTTTATGATCGATTTACTTTCAATCTAGAAGGAAAGCGGCGCAAGAAAACATATATTAATCTTGAAAGAATATCCAAAACTTTACAGAAATATAAAGATACAAGGGACTTAAGGTTGTGTTTAAGGACATTGGCATATATCCAGAAGCTGCAATAAATAGACAATTTTTTATTTCCAAGATTTTTTTGTATTTTACTGTATAAAAAATTTGAAAAAAAAACGAAAAAAAAAGAAAAAAATTAAAAAAAAATTAACAAATTAAAAAAAAACGATAAAAAAAAATGAAAAAATTAAAAAAAAACATCTTCTAAACACGCCAATGTTTATATTATGTATAAACTATGACGGTCCTAAGCCTGAATGAAAGTGTGAAGGGAAGATAGTTTATTTTTATTTTTTTATAGTTTTATGATTTTTTAAAACTAATTTTACTAGCCTAACCGTTACCTGATCGTTATGGTAGAATAAAATTAAACGTCGATTACAACAGAGCGCAAAACGATCGATGTAAGAAAATAATTAGCTATACATCTCCATTAAGAAAGTGTTAGAGCGCAAATCGGCCGATTTCAGGTAATGGCGCAAAACGGTCGAGCGCATATCGGCCGACACCAATGTTTGGTATTAGTTGGTATTCAGAGTCGACAGTGTTTACTGACAAAATAATCAGGATCATAGCATGCACAAACAGGCTTGATTTTTTAAATCAATTAGGAGTATTAATAATTTAGAATAAACTAAGAAACCATTAGGATGATTATAATTTTTGTATTGTAAATATTAAAGCAATCAATCGGAAGAATAAACAAAAGTGGATATATCCTAACTAGTATTCAATCAAGACTAGGATCAAGGACACCGAAGTAGAGAAGTACCGAATTCTGAATAAATACCTATTTTATCATTTAGTAGTCTACCTTCACTCGCAGAAGACGACAAAAGACATCAACGTCTGATGAAGTTAATCTTGATTCTCTCCAAGAAGGCTTCTGAGTTTCCTCTAGATCAAAAGAAAATAATATGCTATACTCAGGTACTAATATTACATTTTATCGTAAGAGATTTGCTCAAAGAGATCAGCTGTATATTTTTTTCATGAAAATAACTTACATAAGAGTACTATTGACAAAAGTGAATTTATCGAAATACACACCAGTAGTTTAAAATGTGTCCTTTTCACAACAGGTATATATTTGGGTCAGTACCCATTGGTCATATTACCAGTATGTAAAATGAATATCAAACAATATAGACCTAGAAACAGTTTTAAAATGAGAATGTTATGAACACTAATCAGGTTAATACCCCAAAATAAGCACAGAAAAACTAAAAGCCGAAGTAATATTAATCTGTTATCTGTAATCGGTAATCTGGACAGAATGTGAACCATTGACCACTAGATCATTCACAGTAAAGTAAATCCGATTCGTCAGCATGGCTCACTTGGCTATCTAACTGACATAAAGATTCCATCAGGGTAATGAAACCATAGAACATCATACTGAACTAGGCTGGAATCGCCATATAATGGCCGACTAGTTTTAAAGCCTTCAGCGATATTTTTAGGGCACTTACATGCTAGAAAATCGTATAAGAGGAAATTATTTGGTAAAAAGTATTTTTTGTATTGTATTATAAGTTTTCTCCTTGTATTTTTTTATATGCATGTATCCATTTTATATGTACATTATATAAACAAATAGCCTAATTTATATTTCTTCTAAGCATCTGACAAGCGTGACATTAAATTGTCATTCTTGTCAGATGAGTTAGCGATTTCGTCCAACCTAGAGGAACAGAATGTTTTGTTTCGCTTTTTTTCATAATCCAGCTTTTAGCGGTTAAATCCATGTTTCGTAAGGGTTGTTAAAGCAAATGCGATGAGCCTTTCTATACCATGATAACGTGTGACAGTACCTCTGAAACACAGGTTGATGAGAAATTCACATTATAAACAATCTTCTGTCGTAAGAAATTAAAACTTGATCACTCCAAATTTCTTCTTTTACAAGCTGATATAAAAAAAAATGTTTTAAACAGATTTTTGTTTTAAAGTTTCCGTAGTAGATACGGCTTATAAAATAAGATTTAAATATAGGTTGCACATTGAAAAAAGCCTGAAGGTTTATTAGTTCATATTATTCTTCCTAGCTTGGTTCATAAAATATTATATCATCAAGTATGAATAAAGTATGAATGAAAAATGAATGAGAGAAAAAGGAATAAGAAATGAATGAAAAATATATCAAGTATGAATAAATTTGTTACCTTTAGAATATCTCTTCCAGATTGAATACTTTATAGATATAAGTTTCTTATTAACGAAATTTTTATAATCTACACAAATTCTTACGACATCATCATTCTCCTTTTAAAGTAATACCCAATGGTAACCCTAATTACTGGAGTTGACTTACAATATAATTCATTAAGCTTCTAACATGTAAAGTACTATTTTAGTTTTATTTTAAGTGCTTAATTTACATCTCTTACTCTAAGGGTTACCTATCCGTGGTCCAGTATTTAGGTGTATTAACAATGTCTGGATAGGCCCATAAACGAGAAGCGATAGACCTTGTGTAGTCCTTTTTGTTTATTATTCATCTAAATAGGGTTAGGGATCGCACTATGTCTTTGTACGATCAAAGAATCTACTGAAACTGACCTTATGATGAAAGATTTTGCCACAACAAAATTCTTTAAATACCCGTTTTACATTTTCTGGCAAAGAAGTCCTGTCAGTGGTGATCCTGAGAAAAATATATGCTGATACAGGGTAATAATAGTATGTTGGCCAAACCATGCAGAACATTATTAAGCCACATACTCTTCAATTTATTTATAAATGAAGTTGTTAAAAGTATTAATAAATAAAGACGCAAAGAATAAAAAATAAAGTAGACAATATACTTTGTTATGCATACGACGCAAAAAAGTATTTTATAATGACTAATCCACATATTAAAAAAAAATAATAATATGATGATTAACTTAGAAAACTAAAATAATGTGTGAGTATGCTCTTTAAGTCGGTCTGGGTAAGAACGAGAGACAAGACTAGGTCAATGCAAGAGAGGATATAAAGCAATAATTGGAGGACTAAAACTAAAAATTATATTAAAGATGATATATTGAAACTAGCAATAGTCTTAGATATGGCGATAGTTAAAACAATTTTTTGAAAAAAAAGTAAACTTATCACATACAACATTCAAAAAAATAATTCTCAAATCGACAGAAAGATATACGGAACTGCAAAGACTGCAAGGTACTATAATATAATATAATATAATATAATATAATATAATATAATTATAGTAAGTAGTATTGTAAGTCGATAACGTAAGTTGTTGAAGTGCCTCTTAAAGATTATGCTGGAGTAAAAAGCAAAAGAAAGCCAAAATATTGGGGAGGACTACAAAGAATGAAATTGTGGATGTTCAAAGAGGAGACATAAGAGCAAAAAATTATTTAAGTTACTAAAAAAATATTCTGAATCATGAAAGGAAATCATAATACAATTTCTAGGAATCAAGTAAAAATATTTTAGAACATGAAAGGTAGTCTTAATACAATTTCTACACAGGAAGTATCGCTTATTGCAATTAAAGGACTTGAAAAAACCTGAGAAGAAAAAGTTTAAGAAAAAAATAAAAAATAAAAAGGAGAAGAAATATATATATATATATATATATATATATATATATATATATATATATATATATATATATATATATATATATATATATATATATATATATATATATATATATATATATATAGATCTAGCGGTTAATGTGAGCTCCGTACTAAAACGGTGTTATACGAACTCTAGGAGAATATACACCGAGTATATTATTATCTAAGTAGCGCTTTATGTAGACTCCGACCAACGCATAGGATCAAGTAGGCTCCGTAATACGTTAAAACATTTTTGGGATCCGTATACACCTTGTCTGGTACAAAACTAAGCTCCTGCAATGTTGCCAATAATTTTATTAGTCGTAGATTTTGAAATTTAACAGCAGGTATATTGTGGGACTTGAAATTTATATTAATATTCATCAATTTAGGCATCGAGGAATTTCATAGATACTTGGCTAACGTAGTTAAAATTTTTATAATATAAATTGTTAACCGACATATAAATTTATATTACTTTTATGTTTAATGGGCAAGGTAGTAATTTATATTACTTGCTTTAATTATTTTTAAACTTAAGTAAGCGTCTATTATAAACTTGGAAAGTTTCTATTTTTATGCATTAGTATTTTCTTTTAATGCATCGGAATGAAACATTTATCATATAAATGTACGTATATCGAGTGGAGTTTTCGTGTAACAGTTTAAGAAAGTAGTAGTACTCTAATATTTGTTACCACATAAAATTATAGAAAACTCTGTACAGCAAGGAGATCTTAGTAACTTTCTGATTGCTACAGTTTATGACGTGCAATATTTCTTTCATAAATTAATAAAATTTAAATTACAATAATTTATAAATCACTTTTTAAATTGGTCACTTATGTTTATAGAGGTCATCGTGAGTGCAAAAAGTAACAACGAGTACGAAAGATATCAGGCATCAGGGGTGGTATTTGTAAATCTAAATACCGTTTTCGACACCTTAAATTAAAGGGAATTTCTCTAAAAACTATATGACATCCCCTTAGATAATAACCTTTTGGACAGTCCTATCAGGGAAAGTGAATCAATCCCTGCCTTCCGCAGATTCCAGGTGTTTCCTGGCCCGGGAAACTAGTACCTGTTAAGGGTCCCTTCTCCAGGGTTATGGATGAAGACCGCAACGGCATCCAGGGCAGAGAAGAAGGTCTTTACAACGATCTGGAGGGCGGAGGTGGCAGCCCAATGGTTTTAGGGTTTATATAAAATCAAACCTGGAAAGCGGTAGCTGGTCTTTCAGTATTTGTATTAAGCGGAAGTCATGTAGGCCAGAACGGTCAAAACATAACAGTACCCGGTGTGGTGGTAACCACTTAAACAGCATGTACACAGCGGTTTAGAAATCCAAGGGATGACTACTACACTATTTTTCCCAGGTTTATCAATATAGCTGAGGAATTAAACGATGGCCCCGAGTACGGGCGCCTCTTAAATAAGGTAGGGGTGCGAAGAATGGGTCCGGCTTGGCCAAATTTGATATCGAAAAAAGCTGTAGAATAGGCACATGGAATGTGCGGAGTTTATATGAACCCGGAAAAACACAGAATGCCATAAATGAGATGAGAAGACTGCAAATATTAATTCTGGGTATTAGTGAAATGCGATGGCCCCGATCTGGCCAATGCCATGTAGATGATCATGAAGTGTATTATGCAGGAGAAGACAGTAATTATCATCGTAATGGTGTAGGATTCATAGTCACAAAGGATGTTAGCAAATGTGACAGGGCGATATGCCAGGTATCTGAACGGGTCATAATGATTCAGTTGAACGCGAAACCCAGAAATATAAATTTAATACAAGTGTATGCACCGACAGCGGAAAGTGAACTGGAAGAACTTGAAAAGTTCTACGCCGATGTAAAGACCGTCACTGACCAACTCAAGACTAGAGATCTTACTATTCTGATGGGTGACCTTAATGCTAAGATAGGAAAAGGCAGACAAAGTAACATTATTGGATATTATGGACTGGGCGATAGAAATGAAAGAGGAGATTATTTCTCAGATTTTGCAAAGAACATCATCATCATCATCAATCAGCCCTAAGTTGTCCATTGTTGAACATAGGCCTCCTCTAGACTTTTCCATCTGCTTCTGTTCTGCACCTCTGCTATCCAATTGGTCACGATTCTTTAGAGGTCGTCGGTCCATCGCGTTGGGGGTCTTTCTCGGCTTCGCTTGTCAGGCTGTGGTCTTCACTCAAGCAATTTTTTTGTCCAATTGTCGTCTTTCATTCTTGCAACATGTCCTGTACATCTCCATTTTTGCCTTGTAATATGTTCGATAATGTCTTCCACTCCGGTTCGTCTACGAACTTCCTCGTTTCTTATTCTATTTCTTAAGCTTATTCCAAGCATTGGTCTCTCCATCTTTCGTTGTGTCCTTCTTAATTTTTCGGTTGATGTTTTTGTGAGAGTTAAGGTTTCTGCTCCGTATGTGAGGACTGGTAGAACGCACTGGTTAAAAACTTTTCTTTTTAAATGGATCAGTATATTTGTTTTAAATACATCCCTCATTTTTCCGAATGCAGCCCAACCCAGACTTATTCTTCTAAGTAGCTCGCATGTTTGGTTATCTCGCGTTAACCTTATTTCGTGACCCAAATACACATATTTTTCCACAAGTTCTATGGGCGACTTTTCGATTTCTATTAGCTCATTGGGGACGAGATTGGTCATCATTTTTGATTTTCCATAGTTTATTTTTAAATCGAATTTCTGGGTTACTTGCTGTAGTTATTGTAGCGTAACTCTGGCTTCTCCTAAGTTGTCTGTTATGAGAACAATATCATCGGCATATTTAAGATGATTGAATATCTTTCCATCGATGCTAATACCCTTTGATTCCCACTCTAGCCGTTTAAATGCGTACTCCACAACTGCTATAAATAGTTTTGGCGACAAGGTATCTCCCTGCCGTACCCCTCTGTCAATTTTTATCTTCTCAGTTATGCAGTGGAGGTTAACGGTTGTTGTCGCATTTTCGTATATATTGCGAATAATATTTGCATACCTGTGATCTATTCTGCATTCTGATAGTGCTTTTAAGATAGCAACTGTTTCGACTGTGTCAAATCCTTTGTGGAAGTCGACAAAGATAAGAGCAAGGGGTCTGTTATATTCGATAGACTTTTCAACTAGAGTTTTAAGGCATTGCAAATGGTCGTTTGTTCCGTGTCCCGCTCGAAATCCTGCCTGTTCTTCTAATTGATAGAAATCGAGTTTTGCTTCTAATCTGTTTGTCAGTGTTCGAGTAAAGAGCTTGTATAGGTGATTAAGCAAACTAATTGGCCTATAGTTTTTGAGATCTGATTTATTCCCTTTTTTGTGGAGGAGGATTGTAACCAAATTCTTCCATGTACTTGGAATGTTTTCACTATGCAGACATAATTAAAAAGTGTTTGAATTCGGGACATCAAAAGTGGACCTCCTAGTTTAATTGTCTCAATGACTACACCATCTTCCCCCGGAGCTCTATTATTTTTCATATTTTTGAGGACATGTTGAATTTCCTCTCGTGATATATCTGGTATATCCTCCGATCCTACATTATGTACCTTTTGTATTGGTTGTTCGATGAGCTCTGAAATAACTTGACTTTTATATAATGTTTCATAGAAACTTTCTTCTATATGTAATATGCTTGGTCTATCTGAGATAATATTTCAATTTTTGTCTTTAAGTTGGAAGATTTCTTTTTTGCCATTTTCCATTTTTCTCCTCAATGCTTTCATGCTTTTGTTGTCTTCTATAGTTTTTATAATTCTCTTGTTGTTGTATTTTCTAATATTCCGTCTGATAGCTTTAGAGATTTCTTTATTGATGCTGTTTATATCTTGTGAGTCAACATTTCCTTGACTTCTGGGCATTCTACGGTCTTCCATTTTTTGTTTCGTTTCTTTACTATTTTTTTGTTCTTTTCCATGTTTAGGGCCAGATTTTTCCTGAGCTTGTGTTAATGTATCTACTATTTCTTCGTTTAGGTTATTTACGTCTTCTCTTTTTGTATTGAGAAATCTCTAAATTGATTTAAGACTGTAACATCTTTGACTATATGTTTTTTGTCAGTGATGATGAATATAGATTGTTTTCTAATAGGAAATTTAAGAGTATTTTGCCCCTTTCGTTTCTATCTGGTGTGCCAAAATTTCCGAGGGCATTTTCAGCTGGATCAGTGCTTATTCCTATTTTGGCATTAAAGTCGCCACATATTACCGTAAAATGTTCTTGGTCTTCTGAAACAGCTGTGTACAAGTCATCATAAAACTGTTCTATTTCTTCGTCAGCGTGACTCGATGTTGGTGCATAGACTTGAATGATCTTTATGGAGTAACGGTTGTTTAGTTGTAATTTTGCAAGTATAACTCTTGTGGAAACTGCTTTTACTGATATGATATTCTCAGCTAGTTTTTTATTAATAAAGAGCCCAATACCTCAATTCCCATCGTTTTCTCCGACATGATAGAAAATGTGACCGGATTTTAAAGTGGTTAGGCTTTCTCCTTTCCTTCTGACCTCAGCGACTCCAACAATGTCCCAATTGATTTTATTAAGTTCAGATTCTATTTCTATGAATTTTTCTTCTGATAGCAGGGTTCTTGCATTGAAAGTTGCAATTTTTAGAAATATATATCTGTTAGATGGTTTTCTAAGATATGTCGAATTTTGTCCCCCCCCCCCCCCCAGAATCCGTGATATTCTATCAGTGTGAGATTCTGAATTTTTCTTTCTACTCACCTGGGGTAAATCCGTTTTTGTATTTGTATCTGACATAATAAAAGGGTAATAGCAATTAAAACGTCACGCTTGCTTTGCGTGTTGACGAGTTTTTAGTTCAGCCGCCCATTATCGGTACAGACGCTATTGACAACCGCCCAATATGGGTCAGACGCTATCGGTTTGATTTTATACCATCCCTAAAATCCAGGGATGCCACTTCCGCCATCCACGTCGCACCGAAGATCTTCTTCTCCGCCGTGCCTACCGTTGTGGTCTTCACCTGTATCCCTAGGTAGGGGTCAGTGTTATACCCCACAGAGCTGGGTCCCGATCTGGACTTGGCCATGTATTCACTCCGGCCACCTCCGGCGCCAGATTGGAGTTACTCACGTGAGCGACAGAGAAGGTGGCTCTGTGCTCCGCAAAGAACATAACCTATGTATAAAGAACACCTTTTTCAAACTACCTAAACGGAGATTATTTACATGGAAATCTCCAGCAAACACTCCCCGTAATATCGTCAGAAATCAAATTGACTACATAACTATCAGTGAGCGTTACAGAAATGCAGTAAAGTCTGTAAAAACTCTTCCTGGTGCCGATGTTCCATCTGATCACAATCTGTTGTTAGCAGAAATAAAATTAAAACTTAAACGGATAAAGCAACAACGATCCTATAACAAACTGTATATGGATTTTATTATAAACAATAGCCAGATGATTGCAAACAATTTAGAGAGCAATTTTGATAACTATGAACAACAAGAATCCATCGAGGATCATTGGAACCAAATCAAAACGATTATAAGCAACTCAACTCCAAACTTAAAAGAGAGCAGTCAAAAAAAGCAACAGTGGATGAACGATGAGATTTTGAATTTAATCGACAAAAAACCCAATTTTAAGAACCAAAACGTAGAAGTGTATAAAGTAATTAATAAAGAGATAAGGACTAAAATAAAATCTGCAAAACAAACATACTTCGAAAACAAATGTTCAGAAATTGAAGAATTACAGGGAAAACATGATTAATTTAATATGTATACAAAAATAAAACAACTGACAGGTCAGAACAAAAAACAGGCAAATAACAACGTTGATAAAGACGGAAAACTGACTATCACTAATTCGCATAAAATAGACAGATGGAAAGAGTATATTGAGGAACTGTTTAGTGATGAAAGGTCCGAGCTTAAAATTAACGAAGTAGTTACAGGACCTGACATAACTATGGACGAAATTGAACAAGCAATACGATTAGCAAAGACCCGAAAAGGTCCAGATGAAATACCAAGTGAAATAATAAAGTGCTTCCAAAGTTCAGGTAAAATATCTCTCCTTCATCTGTTTAATAAAATTTATGAAACTGACTATATACCAACGGATTGGCGGCTGTCGACTTTTGTGACGATACCTAAAAAAGCAAATGCAAAAAGATGTAGTGACTACCGAACCATCAGTTTGATGAGTCTCAAATCTCAAAAATCCCTCTTTTATACCACTTAAAAGAACATAGTGAAGAATGACGGTACGCTGATCTATATCAGGTGTTGAATCAATAATTAGAGAGTAAAATTTCGCTTTCTGTAATTTGTTCACTCTTATGAGTTGCAGATATTTCAATACAATAGAAATAAATTCATCACATATTGTAGGGATAAATAATTTATTATACCAATCTTGAAGTTAGATTGAACTCAATAAATATTCCAAAGCACCTATTTAATTACCATTATTTTCACACAAAATCATTTTTACCACAAAACGTTAAAGTGTAAGAAATAAATTTGATTGCCGCTACCATAGGTAAAAGTACTTCCCTTCAATATATTTTTTTCAAATATTATTTTTAAACGCGTGCATAGTAAGTAGGAATGGGAACAATATATCCTCCATACATTAAATATATCAATATCGCTCAACAGTATTAGTACAGCATATTGGCACGTATGTAATATGATCCAGAATATATTACATACTAAAAAATACTATGTCTAAGTAGCCATTGTCAAGATCAATAGCGCCGATATAGGTAGTTAAAATTTTGAACACTTATTTTAACTGTTTATTATCCATATAAACGACTTGTGACTGAAATTACAAACTTATTTACTGTGCATAAAGAGATTCTTTATTACCTACAGTTATTAGTACACAAATTTGATTCGAAATATCGTCGAATAGTAATAGTCTGTATATAAAAATTAAATTTTTCATAAAAAGTAAATGATAAGCCATTAGTTAAGGGGTCAAAAGAAGGAGGCTTCACGAAGATTAAAGTACTAATGAGACCATTGCAATCGGATGTACCCTGGTGAATGATTAACTAATTAATTGGCTAATTATTCAATCACCCGTGCAATATGATTTTGTCAAATCGAACCATTTAGGACAACCTATTCTAATTATGTTTATAAAAATTGAGGGCATATCTAGAGATAAAGAAACTTTACTTTACTAAAACTCATAGGTAAGACATGTGTCTAACATAAATGTGACGTATTTCTAGTACAGATAAAACCATGTGATAAATAGAAAAGTGTTATCTTTGCCGGCAAAGAAGCAAAGAAAAACTCAAAGTGAGAGAGGAAAAAACCAGTCAGCTGAGAGAACTTTTCAACGATGTTGAGCTTGGATCCACCATCTACATCTCTCTCTCTCCAATAGCACTACAGCCCAAATCGGGCCTTGGTCTCCTCCAAACTATGCCTCCAATCTTGTCGGTCTCGCGCCGATCTTCTCCAGGTTCTAACTTCTAGCAAATTTTGCGCGTCCGCTGCCACTTCATCCTCCCATCTTCTGCGTGGCCTTCCTTTTGGTCTTGCGCCCTGCATTTTACTATCAAGGGCTCTTTTCGGCAATCTTTCTGTCTCCATTCTTACTACATGACCAGCCCAGGGAAGTCTCTGAAGTTTAACGAATTCTGAGATCGGTGTCTCTTTAAACAGTTGGTAGAGTTCATGGTTATACCTGTATCTTCATATTCCGTTTTCGTTAATAGGTCCAAATATCTTTCTTAGGACTTTTCTTTCGAAGACTTCCAGTTTTCTTTTTGTCTCTTCTGTCATCACCCATGTCTCGCATCCATAACATACTATTGGTCTGATAATAGTTTTGTAGACCCTGATTTTCGATCTCCAGTGTGTGTTGTTGGAGCGAAACACATGATCGAGTGAAAAATAAGCTTTGTTTCCCTTTACTATTCTTCTTTGGATTTCTAGCTCTTCTGTTCCATCCGTGTTTAATGTAACTCCTAAATATATGAAACTTTCTACCGTTTCAATATCGTCCTCTAATTCAACTGTGTGTCTGTTTCCCCTAGCTCTTGCCTGTGTTAACTTTTTTGTCATTTGAATATTTATTTCTAGTCCGGTCTCTTTTGCCTTTGATTTTAATTGTGAATATATTTCTGCCGCCTCTTCTGTTCTGCAACACATGATGCTGATATCATCGGCATAGGGCAATCTGTATTGATTTATTTGTTAGGAGATTACCTCTTCCAATAATCAGCTGTCTTATCACATATTCCAAGGTCAGGTTGAATAGTGTCGGTGCAAGCCCGTCTCCTTGCTTTAATCCTTGGGCTATCGTAAAATTTTCAGTGAGCTAATTTTGGACTCTGACAGTTGCTATTGGCGAATCCATTGTTGTTTTTACCAGTCGGATGTATTTTTGGGGGATATTAAAGCTCTGCAATATTTGATATAACTTGTTCCTATTAATTAAGTAGTAGGCTTGTTTAAAATCTATGAATATGTTGTGGACGTCAATGTCGTATTCCCACGATTTGTTTAAGATTTGTTTTACTGTGAATAGTTGGTCAGTTGTAGATCTTCCTTCTCGGAAACCGGTCGTTTGTTTAGTATGTAAGTAAAAATTTTGTACGCCGTGCACAAGAGGATTATGCCGCGATAATTTTCGCATTTTAGTTTATCCCCTTTTTTATAAATTGGGCATATATTCCCGGTTTTCCAATCATTAGGGATCTTTTCATCATTCCAAATCTTGTTCATGAGCACATGCATTTGTCCTACTAGGTGATCGCCACCTAATTTATATAGCTCAGGTGGGACGTTGTCAATACCTGGAGGCTTATTGATCTTTCGTGCTCGTATTGCCTGTTTTACCTCTTCCATCGTTGGGGGTTCTATATTTTCGGTGTCTCCCTCATTGTGATGCATGTCAATATGATCTTCATTTTCTTGTGTCCCTAAAAGAGTTTGGAAATAGGTTTTCCAGACTGATTTTATTTCTTTTGGACCACTGCTTATTTGCCCTTCTTGATTTCTGCATAGATTTGTTCGGGGTTTATATCCTTCTCTTAAATTGTGTATATATCTGTACGCCTGTCTTATATTGTTGCTCTGAACATTTTCTTCCATTTTCTGTATATTCCGTTTTCGTATTTTCTTTTCTTTGTTCGGCATATTTTATCTGCTCTCCATCTTGAATCTTGGTAACTTGCCCTTCTTTCTCTGGTTCTTCTTTCCATATATTTCTTGTGTTCTTCATTTCTTTTCTGTATGGCCTTATTACACTAGTCATTAAACCATTCCCTTTTTTTATTTTTCTTATTCTTGCCTATGATTTTTCTTGCAGAGTCAATAACTTTTGTTTTGATTTCTTCCCAATGTTCTTCGGTATCTAGTGCTGTCAGTGTTTGTGTTATTTCTCTTTCATAGTTCTGTATGACATCTTGTTGTTTAAATTTTTGTATATCTAGCTGTTCTGTTCTTTGTTCCTGTCTTTATTTCCTGTTTTTCTGAATTCTGCATTTGTATTTTATCTGTACTAGGAGATGGTCAGATCCGCAGCATGCTCCACTTCGGCTTTTCACATCTTGTATGCTTGTTGCGGCCCATTTGTCTATCAAGACATGATCAATTTGGTTAGCGGTTGTTCCTCCAGGCATAATCCATGTCGCTATGTGTAAATAGGTGACGATAAAAAAAAAGCTTTCTATGATCAGTTAGGTGGTAGACTTAGAAATATTCCAACTAAGAAATGACTCATAATAGAAGATAACTTCAACGCTAATATAGGCTAATTAGACAGAGGAAATGAACATATAGATGGAGGATACGGCATTGGAACTAGAAATAACGCAGCAGATAATATACTGGAATTAGCAGTAGCACTAGGTATGGCCACTGTTAGTAAATGCTTTTAGAAGAGAGAAAGCCAACTTACCAACCAATAGAAATATTAGAAAATCAGTTTAAATTCACGCAAGGCAAATCAACAACGGATGCAATTTTTATCATAAGGCAAGTAATGGAAAACTAATGTTAGAACAGGTGAGGGTAAGACTGATAAATTTCATTTAAGAATAGTATTGCATCAGGGGTCAGTGCTAATCCCTTATCTCTTCTAATTAGTGTTGGAAAAATTAACGAAAACATTTCAAGGAGATATCCCATGGTGCCTGATGTATGCTAACGATGTGGTGTTAGTAAGAGATAAGGAGAGAGAATTCAATTAATGATTGAGACAGTGAAGATGGGCGCTTGAGCAAAAAGGTACCAAGGAAGACAAAAACAGAGTATCTAAAGTGTGCATTTAAAAATTAACTTCAACTTCACTTTAAATCAGGTTGTAAGTTGACTGGTGAAATTATTGAAAAAAAATCGTTTTAGGTAGGAATCTAGATTTAATGTTACAAAGCAATGGGGAAATAGATGGAGATATAGTAGAATCAAATAAGGATGGATAAAATGGAAAGAAGCAAGTGATGTCTTGTGTGATAGAAAGGTTCTTACGAAACTGAAAGGTAAATTCCATAAAACGGATATAAAACCGTAAAACGACAGTTAAAAAAATAAGATCAATGAATGCATTTGAACAAAATGACAATGCTTAGATGGATGGGTCGCTTAAAAAGAAAATATTAAATTAAAAATTAAAATATTAGCAGAAGTCTAGGCGCAGCACCTCATCTATGCAAAAATGGGGAAGCATAGGTTACGATAATTAGGGCATGTTGATCGTCGACACGAGAGTCATGCAATACATAGAATTCTGGTTTTCCATGTCCCAGAAAGTAGTAGGAGAGAAAGACCGAAAAAGAGATGACGGGAAACGAATAGGAGAAATATGTGTATGAAAGAAATTCATCTTGATATGGCGAAAGATAGAAAGATATCTCTGTATATAAGGATAAGGCGTAAAGGGATAAAGGCAAAGAGAATGATGATGAAGAATCAGTAAATATGGTGATACTTGCATATATACATAATTTTTCAAAATAAATGAATCGCTTATTTTTATTAATTATTCGCTACTCGATTTATTCAAAATATTATATAACAAATTGTTCATATTTGTTAAATCAGTAATGTTAAAACTGTTTGAGAAACAGCTAGTTAAGAACCACCTTAAGTTAATGAAACCAATAATAAAAGAAAAGAGCTGATTCCAAACCGATAATTTTTATTCAGAGATAAAAAATATCCTATGATTAATTGAATATATAGAATTATCGATATAGGTAACTAAGTGAGAAACTTGTTGAGAAACACGTTTTAGAAAAAAAAAATTGTGCTAGTCTTTTTTGACATAGCTTAGGCCTTTGCTAAAGTATAGCATGGGAGTTTAACCTGCAAATAGTATACCTACATGGTCATAGTTGGAAATGACACTATCATACTCACAGTATTTGACAACAGCAAAGTAGCAGCAAAAAAATTATAACTGTTATTAAATAAAATTCATATGTACTTAAAATTGGAAACCTAAACTAAATGAGTCCAAATTAATGAACGTCAAGTTTATACATCTGAAAATCTAAAACATTAATTTTACAAAAAACGATGTCTAAATACCTTATGCATCTTTCACAAAATACATGGGAACTGTACTTGAGACTTATATAGTATATGTTAAAAAAGGGAGGAACTCAGAAAAGTTATCAGAAAATGTATCCGCAACTCCTATAGACATTAACTTGGTACTGATATCTCTGCTCCCCGATTTTAGCAAGCAGTCACCAAACCATTAAAACTGCTACATTCATACTTCCTATTATCCAACGATTAGCCATTGCAAGTAGAATATGCAAGGAAGTTTTTGGCAATTTAATAGGGTTTTTGTGTGTTACAATATAATTTCTCCGAGAAAGTAAAGAATATCTATCCGCTATCCTGATTTATTCCGTAGATTAAATATTAGAATACTATAGAATAATGCTATTACCAGCAAAAAAACGGTATAATAGTAACGAGAAAACCAAATAAATGTTCATTAACAGACAAAAGAGACGATGTAAAATAGGGCATATAACGTAACAATAGACTCATATAATTTTAAAAAATTTGAGCGTTTTAGATATCGCAGATAACGTTGTCACATAAGAGACAAAAGGGAAAATTCAGGTAGCAAACTGATATATGTATGTATAACCTCAAAATACTTTTAAATCCAGAAGTGTAATACATACTACTAAAATCAGGATATATACATATATAAGACAATGTAAGTAAAACTCAGGTATTAATTACATCAGGATTGCTAGAAAGATTGCCCTCAGTCAGAAGTGTTTAACGACCGGGAACTAATGCTAAGGTCAAACAGGTATATAAAAATTGCACCGTCGTACAGGAAACTAAATCTCAACGATAAAGTTATTGTTTTGCACTTTGTATTGATTTGTGGTCTGATTCATAATAGAATTATATATTTCTTCTAGAATTCTTCTTTCTGCGATGCTCAATCGGCTCTTATTTTATTTTTTCATTGTTCGTGTTTTACTTACATACGTAGAATATTATTTTTCTTACTGCGGGATGTATTTCTGGATTTAATTTTTTGCTTAAAACGTAGCAATTTCCAGCTTGTATTCTGTTGTTATTCTCTTTTGTAGTGTTTTTGTTAAAAGTGCTCTTAAATCTCAAATATTTAGACCGATGAAACATTTCAAAGTTATACTGGTCTATTGAAATATTATGTCCTATTCTGTTTCTTATGATAGTCTTTTTATGATAGCCATATATTTTTTTATTATCATTGATTTGGAGGACCCTTTTTTGCGATTTTTTCTATTGAATGTATTAATGTTTTTTTCTCACTAATAATTATACTCACTACTATGTTAAACTCATCGTCAAAAGTCCCTATAATATGAGGACCTTAATTATTAAACTGTGAGATTTTCTGTGTTTGCTTTCCGGGTAATGCTCTCAAGCATTGCAAACTAAAGCTTAATGTTTTTCTTATTCCCAACATTTTTAATTAAGTATATAATAGTGAATATTTGATCAACGGTTCATTGAATTTTTCTAATTTCACATTAATCTTTCCTAATTTCACATTTGTGGTTGCTGGATGTCAAAGAAGACACCATTTTCCATAGCGGGTGCTATGATTCCAATGGTGTAAAGTACAACCTACATATTTGTTGCCAAAATTACTTTGCTGCTGTCTCGAGTACCGTTTACTGTTATATGAATTTTGTTACGAATTTATGTGGTGTGCTGAACTCTATTAAATCTTCTACCGCGAATTGAAAAGCATGTTTTAACCTTTATTTGTAACATTTATCGTTATTTGTCTTATATGTATACAATCGTCCTAACATTTGCGTTATTCATTGATATTTATGTGGCAATTAACTGTAAAGTGATTAGTCTTTTCTGTCGTATCATATTTTCTTGATTTTATTTTTGTAGACAAGCGGTTTAGTTTGTGTAATATAATATCCCCAATTCGTTTCATAATATTTAGTTTTCAAAACAGCTGTTCGCTAATTCGTTCACTTTTTTTAAAGCACTTTGGGTTATGACTATTGGATTTTACTTTTTAAATAGAGTTTGGAATGGAATCTTCCTGTTTGAAATCAATGTACATTTGAAAATAAGTCGACAGTTTTCCTTGAAGTCTGACTTTACTTGTAGATTATTCCTTGTTAAATTAATTAGTTTATTAGGTAAGCCTAGTTCTTCCATGGTATTTCATAGTTTTATTCTTATGATTATATCAGTGTTTGTTTAAAATTTATAAATAACTAGTTTAATGTTTTTTTTTTTTGTATTCCCAACATTTCTCATTAACTGCCTAATCGTGAATAATTGATCAACGATTTATTAGGTTTTTCTAATTCCACACTAATATCCACCTATTTTATAGTTCACCTATTTACTCAATCGTTCTAGGTGTATTAGAAAAAATACTGTATATCCTAATAATTAATAGATATATAGCGTATATCGCTATAGTTTATGCAGTACATTTTATTACATATTCCTTTAGTGTATGGGTATGCTTTTCAGCAAGTTGGTACTTG
Source organism: Diabrotica undecimpunctata (assembly GCF_040954645.1). Lineage (NCBI taxonomy): Eukaryota > Metazoa > Arthropoda > Insecta > Coleoptera > Chrysomelidae > Diabrotica > Diabrotica undecimpunctata. Next base: position 84,582,577 of record NC_092807.1, read on the forward strand.
CTCTTACTTCTAAATTGACGGATCAGCCGTTTAACTACCTGTACTGAACTTTCTTCTTCATTTTGCAAATATATATAAAAATTAATAAAAACCACTCTGACATACCGCTGATTGAAATGTTGGATACCCTGGCCTATACTATTCAATCAACAAAAATACTAAGATCACACGGGGAGAATATTATGGGTTATTTCTGGTTTCGTCATAATTTACACTGAAATTACTAACAAGAGAGTGCTCTCACTTCCACATGTTGAAATTGATATATAGTACCAACAGATGCTAGTCATATTATACCATCAGTACTAATAAAATAGAAACTATCAAATTAATGTCAATTTCATTTAATCACACGTACTAACCTTAGACATGGTCATTTAAGGAAACACACCTCAAAAATGTTGACAATAAATTAAAAATATCTTAAGCGTTATAAAAGTACCAGAGCAGCAAAGCTCACAGCATGAGAATATTGCCTCGTTCTTTTATATAGCAATTTGTTCTCACAATTTTATAGTTTTTCGAAAAATGAACTCCGATTCGAAGATTAAACCGTCAAACAAAATGTAAAAACTTATTCATATTTTGAGATATAAAATCTTAAATTTAGATATTGAACATTCTTAATAAATGTATAATCTAATATTTAAGCCTGTTTAAGTTTTGCAGACTTGGAAAACCCTGAACAGACAAATATTTATTCTTTAATGTCCTAATTTCTAAAAAAAGTGTACTCAAAACGAATAAACATTATCTACCAAGTGTTTTATTCCAGTTTCATATGAAAGCACCAGATATTAGATATTATAAATTTCATAGGTACAATAGAGCATATAGTGAAATATAAATATCTTAGAATAACTGTATCGAGCGAGGATAAGGTTATTGATGAGAAAAAAAGACCTATCGCTGAGGAAGTGAGAAAGTAATTGGCAAACGCAAAGAGCACTTTAATTATAATAAATGAAATATGCATTACAATCTATTATGATACACATATATTCGTACCGCAGAAACAAGACAATAAACACGTTAAGAGAATCTTAATAATAACCAAAATTTAACTTTTAATACACAGAAGAAATAATGATATACAGAAGATATATAAATTAAAAAACTTTATCCACTTATTGTACACAAGAGAGATATCTCTAGAAAAACTCAAAACGATCGAAAATATATACCAAAACAACACAATAAAAGTAAAAGTAGACAAAGAACTAACCGACCCTATTGAAACTGGCAATGTGATAAGACAGGGATATTCCCTGAGTCCTTTATTGTTCAACCTAATTGTGGATGAAATAATAAAAAAGTAAGAACTTAAAAAGGATACCAAATAGAAGAAAAACAAATTAAAATAATCTGCAATACTACTCTTTCAAAGTGAAGATGATTTACAACGTATCCTGCACCAATTTCATATAAAATTTAACATGTTAACTTCCCCAAAAGAGACAAAATGCATGGCTACAACAGCAAATTTACTAAGATGTTAATTGGAGCTGGAAGGACAGATAATAGAACAAGTGATGGAATTTAAATATCTAGGCATCACATTATCTAGCTACGGAAAGCTCGGAACTGAAGTGGAAGATCCAGTGAATAGAGCAAACAGAGCCCCAGGCTGCCTAAATGAAACAATACGAAGAAATAAAAATATCGGGAAAGAAACGAAAGGCAGAATTTACAAAACAGTCATCAGACCAATAATGACATACGCGGCAGAAACAAGACCTGACACAAAGAGGACAAAAAGGGTGTTAGAAACAGCAGAGATGAAAACACTTAGAACAATTGATGGTAAGACACTATGGGAGAGTGCTAGAGAGCTAGAAGTACAGATATACGACGTAGATGCAAGGTAAAGAACATCAAGAACTGGTTAAGAAATAGAAGAGTAAATGGAATAATCATATAAGCCGAATGACAACAAATAGAGTAGTAAAGACGGCAAGAGACGGTTAACCCATAGGAAAATGATCAGTAGGAAGACCACGAAAACGATGGAACGGCAACTTACTGGAGGCACATTGAAAAACAGACAGAGTCATGTCTATATAAAAAGAAGAAGAAGAAGATACACAGGATAATCATTAAAATAGCTGCAAGAAAGATAAAATAAATCAATAATATTAATGTAGAATAGCAGAGGACAGAGTGTTTAGAGAAAATAATGAATCAGTCATATTAATATAGAATAGCAGAGGAGAGAGGACTTGTCATAGCTTTGGACAAGTGCCCAATTGAAAAAATAACACAGGTCGTTAAAAAAAGACGGAACTCTAGAAAGAAAATAGAATAGATTTAAAAAAAATAAAAGCATAAACATGTCTTTTCCTACTTTTTTAATATTGAAAATACGTAAATAGAACATTGAATTAAAATGTTACCTTTGATATCTATGATAAACCTATGACCTAAACAGTGGCGCCAATTTATGTAGTTGAAATTGTTTACACTTATTTTAACTGTTTATTTTTTATTATCTATAGATGAGTTGCGACCGATATCACAAACTTATTTATTTTCCACAAAGAAGCCCTTTAATACCTAAAATTATTACTATACAAATCTGATTCGAAATATCGTCAAAAAGTAATACACGGCATGTAAAATTTAAATTTTTAATAAAAAGTAAAAGATTAGGCATTACTTCTGTGGTTCAAAGAACGAGCCTTTACGAAGATTGAAGTACTAATAAGGCCACCGCAATCGGGCATACCCCGGGTAATGATTAATTAATTAATCGGCTAATTCTTCAGTCACTTCTTTAATGTGATTTAATCAAATTGGTCCCTTTTAGGACCAACTATTCTAATAACATGTGTCTATAACTGTTAAGGGTATTTCTAAAGATCAAGAAACTTTACTTTACTTAAACTTATCAGACATATGAGCTAAACACGAATCTGACTTATTTCTAGTGCAGGAAACACATATAGGGCCTAACCTAGGGCATTTGGTATACAGCTGATCGTTAAAACCACATTATAGATATAGACATGCTATTTCTGTCGAAAAACAAGCAAAGAATAACTCTAAGAAGAGAGTTATTCTTATATTGTAGAGTAAGAAAGGACAAAACCAGTCAGCTGAGAGAACCTTTTAACAATGTTGAGCTTGAATCCACCATCTACATATTTAATGAAAAATAATACAACTACCGACATTGAGGATCTGAGCACAAAGCTTATTACGAAATCTGGACCAAAAACACTACAATGGCTGATCCGGATGATGAACAACTGTATTCAAATTATGGAGATACCCAAAGTCTAGAGACGAGCCAAAGTTGTTAACTTGCTTAAACCTGGCAAAAACTCCAACGACTACAAAAACTATCGGCCAATATCTTTATTTTGTCAGCTATTCAAAATACTTTTGCACAAGATCGTTAATATGATATTATCGATATTAGAAGAAAAACATAAATTAAAAGGCAAAAGTGGCTGTAGATAGGGAAGATTATGTACATCACAAATACTAAATCAAAGACCAGTACGAAAAATATCGGGTATCAGGGGTGGTATTTTTCACTCTAAATGCCGCTTACGACACCTTAAATTACAGAATATTTCTAAAAAAACTATATGATATCCCCTTACATAACAAACTCACTTATATTGTCTCCGTATACCTACACAAGAGAAAATTTTTTGTATCACATAATGGTTACAATAGCAGTAGAAGAACAGTCTCGCTTGGGGTAGCATAAATGCACCTACACTGTATAACATATTTATTTTGAGATAACCTTCTATCGAGATATCATATTTAGTACACAAATAAGAGCAGAACTAAAATAATAAAAAAGCTTTATACAAGATATTGCAGAAGATTGGATAAAATAAAAGTAGTTTTTATTAATCGGATGCTTAGATAAAACGTACAAAGACATACTCACGTAAACAAAATATATTATGAAATTTCTATAATTAAAAAAAACATCGAGTTCAGCATTGAACTAATAAAATTATATTAAATTAAAAAACAACATTATTTTTAAAAATGCAGAAAAAATAAAATTTTCTATGCAAGCGAACATTCCATTAAATAATAAGCCCAAGTCCTTTTGTATCTATATACCTGTTTTTTAAAGAACCAGTTACCTTTTAGTACGTAGTTATACCAGGTAATACGATATCCTCTGTTACACAGTGTAATGCGTATGACATTTCACTGTCTACAAACAGTAGATAAAAATAAGGAGCCCATATAAACCGTTCAGGGTATATGTTGAAAATATACGGTATAATCGCACAGTTGCCAAACTCTCAGAGCTTACTTAAACCGATAAACGTATGGTTCAAATATACAATGAAGAAGATCTGAACGACCCCTATAATATATACACGTGAACTAAGCGATATACATTTATGATACAGGGGTATTTACGGGCTCCAAAAAATTTTTATAAATTATTAAACTCTACATGTTGATGAATCGACTGAACCAATATTACGGAATTGTCAAGTGAGCTCCGTATATCGGTATCCACTTGACCACGGAGCTCAATTGAACCTGAATTTTAACATGGGCGGAGTTCACTTAATGCCGTAGATATATATATATATATATATATTTATATATATACATATATATATACATATATATACATATATATATATATATATATATATATATATATATATATATATATATATATATATATACCGTCAAAAAATATCATGAAATTATCCGGAAAATACTTTTTAAAATTTAAACACAATGTTATATCAGTAGGATGTTATTTATAAAATAAATTGTAAAGACTACAAATTAACATATATTGGGCAAAACCACCAATATTTACATAGAAGAGTTGTCGCACACAGATATAGTGTACAAACCAACAAATGAAACACTACAGCCTTAGCTAAGCATTCTCTAGAAAATAGCCATTCTTTTTCAAAAACGGCAAAACAACAAAATACATTTTTGTTCTATGCAAATATGTCAGGTGAAAAGGAGGAACCCATTATCATAGGTAAAAGCAAAAATCCTCGAGTTTTTAAGGATCATGCATTAATAAGTAGCCTCTTGAATGGGTGTCCAATAAAAAGGCGTGGATAACAGTAGACACTCCAAGATTGTCTTGGAGAATGCTAAACTAATTTTTCTTCCACCCAGTATCAGCTCACTTTATCAACCTTTGCACCAAGGCATTATCAAGAATTTTAAAATGATTAATAGAAGCTATTATAATAAGAGGATTTTACCTTATATAGACAGTGATTGTTCTCTTTAAGAAATAGAGAAAAACATTACCATAACCAACGCCTTAATATGGATTACAGTTACTTGGCGTACTTTTTAACGCTTTGAATGATTTTGAAGCAGAGTAATATTTCACTTGAATAACTATTACTCACTATTAAAGACACATTAGTGAATTAAGAACAATTTGCCTTGATTAATACCGATGTGCCAACAGAAAGTGGAGAATTAACCATCAACGACTGTATTAAAGAATTAGAAGAACTAAATGAAACTATCCCTAACTCTGAATCCGAGGAGGAAGAACCTCAAGTTCTTCCTCCTCGGGTTGTAGCAAAAAAATATGAAGCAATCATTAATTTGCGATTATTTTACAAATAAAAATTTAACCATAGAGTGTGTCCAAAAAATTAATTGATATCGTTATGTTCATTTTATGTTTCTGCTTAACTGAAATTATTAAATTGAAGTTATTTGAAATTATTTATTTGAATTTTTGATTTATATTTATTATTTATAAAATATGGAAAAGTTAAAAGGAAAGGGAAAGGGAAGGATAAACCAAATTAAAAAAAAATGTTATTTCTATGTATATGTAGCTAAAAATAGAGAGATTAGTTATAATTACCTTTTTGTGTGTATGTAAAAAGTAATATAAACTTTATATTATGGTGAATGGTTAAATTTAGAACATTAGTTTAAAATATTAGTTTAATATTAGTTTAAAATATGTAAAATAAACAAATTTGTTTCGTTATCAAAATTCTTTGGAAAAACCTCTTACCTGTGTTCTTCATAGTTTAAATCAACGATGCCAACACATCGGTTTTTAAAAACCTCTGGGAAATTTGGTAGAGAGCTAATAGAGGTCCATTGTTATGTTGTTTATCAGACACAACAATGAGAAAGTTTGAAAGTCGATTATTATGAGAAATTGTGAAGTTTGGTTTTGTTCTTTAAATACGAAAGATAATTGGTTAAAAAAAAAGTGTGGAAGGAGGTTTTGGATGTGGGATGAATTTTGGAAGCAAGAAGGTGGATATTTGTTTTTAACGTTAGAAAAAACAACATCCAATCCTGACAAGTAAAGGAATGCCGGAAAATTTATTTTAACAATGTAAAAGTAATTTATGAATAAGAGAAAAAATTGGTCTACGAATACTGATAAGAAAAAGTTGCTGTTTAAGTTATGAAGTATTTATTCTAATATGTATGAATACAACTGATTACTTTGATTTTAATATAGATTGGATTCAAACTGTCTAAAATAAATTTCCTTCATTAGTCCATTTTGTTTAATTAATTTATATGCAGTAGGTTTTTAGGTCACAGTTTTATTTTTCTACTGTTTGTATTTGTAACCTTATAAATTTTACAAAAAGGTGAAAAGTTTACACTCTATATTTCTTTGTCACTCGGCCTATAACCAGGACCACAAATTTATAATGCGACTTTTTCCAGGAACCAAACCTACACAATCGTGTAAAGATGCGGGTAGCTTTATATTGATTTATTTTTTAATCAATATGTACTTCTTTCAACCAATGTTTCTGCATTCAAAAATGAAATAAGCAGAGTTTGGACTTGGAGTGAGGAAATATATGTTTGCAATTCATGGCCGATTTCAAGTAAATTTACGGTAAAGTAAAGCATTTTAAATAATAGAGTGATACTAATACCATAATGTAGAATACCAAGAATTAGACCGCCAGTAGAATATGCATTGAATCCAGACAACTAATAATAATAATAGACACCCATACTTTAAGGTTTAACCGTACACGGCTTTGATTCCCTCTCGATATTGGTATTCGTGAGAAATGTCGTTCAAATTAACATAACGTTTAAATTATTAAACAGTATAGATTTTGCTTAACAATAAAATAGTATTTTTAGAGTTTTAAAATAAAATCTGAATTTTGAATTGATTTGTGACACCCTTTCGCACATTATCTAATTCTGAGGTGAATTAATCCTCTTTTTCTCTGTTTTTGTTACAATTTATTATGAGTCTAGAGAGATTTTGTTACATGTCTTCATTTCCTTTTATTTTTGCATGTAAACATGCACGTAAAAACGAACAGAAAACCCAATCGAATGATTCATGTATGTCTTAAAACAAACAGATGGTAAAAATTCTCTCCTTGGTCTCCCCTCCCTATTTCTCATTGACACCCATTGCCCATTAGTAAGACGAGTAGTTCCGATCAGAGATATTTTACATTTCTGGTTCCGATCCTAATATAGCTAAGAAACTAGAGGTGGGTCGTTGACATTTTTATCGGAACCGTTTTTCGTAAATTGTAACTAGTTGATTGTTTACCAGTAGTTTCAAATAAGCCAGTACACAAACATGTTGGCTATTATCGTTTATATGCATAAGTATTAAAGTCAAAGAAACTAACGAAGGATATATTTATTATAACTTGAAAAATAAATTAAACAATACAAATAGTACTTACATTTACATTACACATTATTACACTTTTCTTGTTAACCGTGTTCTTCTTTTATTTAAAATTAAACCAGATTTTGAACATGTGTTCACAAGGAACAGATTTTGTTACAATACTACAATATTTTATGAATATAGTGGTTAAGTTAGGATATACCTGGCGATGGTTTTTCCACCACGGTAATGGACAGTTCCAATCTCCGTTCGAAATTTTTTGTGGGTAATATATCATCAGACAAATACATGTCGACTTCTTTTATATCTCTCGATACAGGTGTATGTTTAGATGAGTTATGTCCAATTAATTCATCAAAATACTCCATGGACTTAAGTCATCTTAACATTTTCTTTTTCTTGTACTGAAGTTTTTTTATAGAAGTAACCAGCTTCTTAATTCTCTCTTTTGTTTTTTATAACTAGGTATTCTGATTAATGAATGAGTTTCGCTTTACGATTGATCTGCATTTTCGATTTCAAATCTTTATTGATAGTTCGTCAAAGGATTTATTTATTGTAAATATTCAATTAAGAATTATTTTTCTTAGTCAAAATTATTGACCTAGTATAAGAATAATAATTTTATTTTCAAAAAATGCGCAATTGTAGAAGATGCAGCTTTTATGGTCCACTTTCTGAATATTGCAATGATTGAAACTTCTCCTGACGCATTCCTGTCCGTTTCGACTACTTCTACTACAAGTACTGACATACTGCCACCGCCACACAAGCGTCAAAAGGTAATGGATACTTCCATTAATAAAAATATTAGTTTAGAACAAAAGAAACAAATAGACATGGATTTACTAAATCTATGCAAAGACTCGTTTCATCCGTTTTCCATAGTTGAAGAACGAGCTTTTAAAAAGTTTGCAGGGTGGATTCCTGGATATAAACCACCAACAAGAAAAACTTGTTCATTACGTCAGGTTCATTACTTCACTAACGTCAGGAATGTTATATCAAAACTAAGCAAATTATTAGATCACAAGTTGTTAAAGAAGTAGAAAATATCTGTATTACTACTGACCTCTGGACATATAGAGTAACTGAGAGTTACATCGCATTAACAGGACAATATTTAACCGAAAATTTAGAATTTAAAATGGTTTTATTAGGCTGCTGCCATTTTTCTGGAAACCATAATTCAGAAAAGATCGCTTTTGAAATTAGTGAAATTATTTCACTAATTTCAAATTTCAGTGTCTAAAAAAACACATTTCAAAAAAAGTACCTTATCTTTAGAAAGGCTTTTAAAGTATCAATTACAACATAACAAAGTTCCCAAACGGCCAATCCAAGACGTGGAAACTAGGTAGAACTTCACCTATTACATGTTAAAAAGAATGACCGAGTTAGAAGAGGCAATCCGTTCCACATTTGTATTAGCTAATACAGACTTAGACTTGGACCAAATCTAAATAATGAAGACTAGATTATTTGTTCTCAACTTTCCCAAATTTTACGGCCTTTTAAATAAATAACAAGTACAATGAGTGGCCAAAAATACTTGAAGGGTAGTTCAGTGATTGTTATGGTACGCTGCCTGCAAGAATCTTGCAATAAAATTTTAGCAAACGGTAACCTTACATCCATAGTATCCGACGTAGTACAATTACTAATATCGTGTTTAGCAAAAAGATTTAGAGAGATAGAACAGAGTGGCACATTGTCATTATGTACATTTGTGGATTCACGATTTAAAGTGCAGGGATTTTCTGATAAAAATGCAGGTAAAAAAAACAAAAGAAAGAGTTAAGAAGCTGGTTACTTCTATAAAAAAAGAAAAAGAAGATTGTACTATTAAAAATCAACCAGTACAAGAAAAGGAAACCGATAAAGATGACTTAAGTCCATGGTGTATTTTTGAACAATTAATTGGACTCATCCTAACGTACACCTGTATCCCGATGTCGATTAAAATGGTGGAAAAACCATTGCCATGTATATCCTAACTTAACCACTATATTCATAAAGTATTGTAAATGTGAATGTTTAGTTTATTTTTCAAGTTATAATAAATATATCCTTCATTAGTTTCTTTCACTTCAATAAATATACACATAAACGATAATAGTCATTATGTTTGTTTATATAGGTACTCTCTTACTTGAAACTACTATTAAACAATCATAGTTATTGATTACGAAAATCGGTTTAGTTGCGTTAAGAGCGTAGGCGCAAAATTTCGGGTCAATGCTTTTTAAATGTATTCATTTTTTTCGAATCCTGAGAAAACTAACAAATATTTTTGAAAAATTTAAACGCAGAATGAAAGGTGACATTATTGCCGAAGGCCGAAAGTCCCTTAGAATAAACAAAAAGTTTCTTTGAATGAGATACTTAAAATTCAAAATCACACTAAATTTTCTCTTTTTTCACCCCTGTAACTTATTAAAATAAACATTATAGAAGTTTTCAGAGACTTTCTTTCGGCCCTCGGTAATAATGTATTCTTTCATTCTGCGTTTAAATGTTTCAAAAATATTTATTAGTTTTCTCAGGATTCGAAAAAAAAAAAGAATGCATTTAAAAAGCATTTGCCCGAAATTTTGGGCCTACGCTCTTAACGATAAAAGACGTTGCCAAATAATTTCGTATGAAGGTTTATTTATTGTGGAGTTATATGCATTTTATTATTTTTATTGGAAATAAGGCACAATGTGACTTTAAAATAAGCTTATTTTGATGTTTAGATTTTTAATTCGGAAATCGTACTTAAAATACGAATCATTATTAATTTTATTTATATAAAACGATATCCAAAGTGGAAATCAAAATGTTATATTACACTTATTGTAAAGTAAAATTGTGGCATATTCCCAATAAAAAACAGTAAGCTGCCATTTAAATCCATTTCGCCCAAATTTGATTATCTTAGAACATTGTTCAAATGCTAAAAAGACAACAGGTCAAATAAAACCAATAAGTTTGGCAACGTTGAATTTCCCCTTTTTTATTATTTCCACATGCTAGTTCGGGCGATTTAAAGGTTGGACCTAATATACCTCTCTCTTTTTAAACAGGTGTTTCTCACTCTATCTCACGTAAGCTCCATACCGACCATAAACTTTTACCTATACTGTATATATGTATATATATACATACATATATATATATATATATATATATATATATATATATATATATATATATATATATATATAAGAATAAGAAAAAAGAAGTACTTGTGACTCGTTTGGAACAAATATATAACTGTTTTGGATGGGTTGGAGTCAATAAAAGGGCTATTGGTTAACTATTTTTTTAATCTCGAGCTTTCAACTGTGTTTACAATTATTATCAAGAGCTAAAAAAGACAAAATATCTTACAGGGTTGAACTAAAAAGAAAAAACAATTTTTTGTTAACTTACCAAATAAAAATTAGTTTAGTAAGTAAAAATTACTGCTAATACATTTTCAAAATAATTAATATAAAAATGTTTTAATCCAATAAATGTTTCTCTGAAAATTTTTATAATTTTGAAAACATTTTTTTTAATACAAAAATAATTGAATTTATAAATAACTTATTTACAACCTTGTAAGATATTTTGTCTTTTTTAGCTCTTGATAATAATTGTAAACACAGTTGAAAGCTCGAGATTAAAAAAATAGTTAACCAATAGCCCTTTTATTGACTCCAACCCATCCAAAACAGTAATATATATATATATATATATATATATATATATATATATATATATATATATATATATATTATTTTCGTTGGGCTATTTAAGTTTTGCAGGATATTTAATGTGATATGGCTTTTGGAAATTTAGGTTTGTGTTGTTGGTGTCACTGGTTCTTATGTTTTCGGCGTTCAAATAAAGTCATTAATTTTGAGGTTATTTCTCATCATAAAAGCTTTCTCGGTAATTACAAAATCTCTATCAAAATAGATTTAGGAGTACTCTTTTTTTATGTATTTTAACCTTTACAACAATCCAACAGGAGTGTATTCTGATGTGAGGTGAATAGAAACATAATATTTACCATGTTCCCATTCACCCCAAACATTAGAAATTACTTTTATTTTTTTTGTTTATATAACACCTACATAGAGTAAGATTTTTTTGTCAGTGGTTGCTCAATTTACTTTTTATTGTAATGAGTGTTTTATTACAGGTTATCGCAAATATGCTGCGAAAATATCAAGCTGTGACAACTGTGAAGAAAGATCCTACACATGACAAAAAGTACAAGAAGCCCTAAATGAAATAAAAGAAGGTATTAGTTACAGACAGTGCTCCCTTAAGTATAATATACCTACTACGGTCTTACACAGATATCTAAAAAATGTTAATACAAAGCAAAAAGGAGGTCAGACCTCTCTTGATGAAGATGAAGAGTTAGTTCTCATTGACAGACTAGCAGTTTGTGTTGACTGGGGATACCCAATAGATTCTCTCACCTTACTGTTAATCGTACGAGAATATCTGGAGCGCCAGGGCAAAGTTATTTTCAAGTTCAAGAACAACACCCCTGCTCGGGATTGGCTGTATTCGTTTCTTATTCGGCACAAACAATCACTCTCAAACAGAATGTGTCAAAACAGCAAAAGGTCGAGGGAAGCTGTGTTCACTGAGATAATTAATAAATATTTCTACGAGTTAGATGGAGAATTTAAAGACATTCCGTCAAGACACATCATCAACTATGATGAGACAAATCTTACTGATGACCCAGAAAAACGTAAAATAATTTTTAAACGAGGCTGCAAGTACCCAGAACGAGTTGTCAACTCATCAAAAGCGTCTACTTCCGTAATGTTTGCAGCTAGTAGAGAAGGTAAAATATTACCACTTTTACACATTAGGTTGTATATAAAGCTCAACATTTATACGACAGTTGAAAAGAGGGAGGTCCAAAAAACTCTCGTTTTAATCGTACGAAGTCAGGTTGGTTTGATAGTTTTTGTTTCAGTGACTGGGTTCAGCCCATTGCAATTACCTTTTTCAAGGACATAGAAGGAAAAAAAAAATACTTTATTGGGGACAACTTATCGTCTCACTTGTCAATCGATTTAATCCAATTGTGCCAAGAAAAAAACATCAAATTTATATTTTTACGAAGTAATTCCACTCACCTTATTCAGCTCTTCGATGTGACATTCCTAAGATCCATGAAGATTACGTGGCGCAAAATAGTTGAGAAATGGAAAACAGGACCAGGTAGGAATGAATCCACAGTAGCTAAAAACAAGTTTCCTATACTATTAAAGAAATTGGTTAAAAGTCTTTCAGAGGAAAATGGCAAATCGGGGTTTAAAAAATGTGGCATCGTGCCTTTGGATCGCGCCAAAGTCCTAAGGATGCTGCTACACTTAGACAATGATAATACATAATACCAGACAATCTGTAACACAACCGCCTTTGTCAGGTTCTGTTTACTTGGAAAGGATTGAAGACACTTTTAAAGAACTTTTGAAGACATTCTGATACTCAGATATAAAAGAAAAAGAAAGCAAAAATTAATGTCGAACCGGGAAAAAGTGTTGTGGCGACAGATTTCTTCCTTCTTCTAAATCTGTCGCCACAACACTTTTTCCCGGTTCGACATTAATTTTTGCTTTCTTTTTCTTTTATATCTGAGTATCAGAATGTCTTCAAAAGTTCTTTAAAAGTGTCTTCAATCCTTTCCACGTAAACAGAACCTGACAAAGGCGGTTGTGTTACAGATTGGCTGGTATTATGTATTATCATTGTCTAAGTGTAGCAGCATCCTTAGGACTTTGGCGCGATCCAAAGGCACGATGCCACATTTTTTAAACCCCGATTTGCCATTTTCCTCTGAAAGACTTTTAACCAATTTCTTTAATAGTATAGGAAACTTGTTTTTAGCTACTGTGGATTCATTCCTACCTGGTCCTGTTTTCCATTTCTCAACTATTTTGCGCCACGTAATCTTCATGGATCTTAAGAATGTCACATCGAAGAGCTGAATAAGGTGAGTGGAATTACTTCGTAAAAATATAAATTTGATGTTTTTTTCTTGGCACAATTGGATTAAATCGATTGACAAGTGAGACGATAAGTTGTCCCCAATAAAGTATTTTTTTTTCCTTCTATGTCCTTGAAAAAGGTAATTGCAATGGGCTGAACCCAGTCACTGAAACAAAAACTATCAAACCAACCTGACTTCGTACGATTAAAACGAGAGTTTTTTGGACCTCCCTCTTTTCAACTGTCATATAAATGTTGAGCTTTATATACAACATAATGTGTAAAAGTGGTAATATTTTACCTTCTCTACTAGCTGCAAACATTACGGAAGTAGACGCTTTTGATGAGTTGACAACTCGTTCTGGGTACTTGCAGCCACGTTTAAAAATTATTTTACGTTTTTCTGGGTCATCAGTAAGATTTGTCTCATCATAGTTGATGATGTGTCTTGACGGAATGTCTTTAAATTCTCCATCTAACTCGTAGAAATATTTATTAATTATCTCAGGGAACACAGCTTCCCTTGACCTTTTGCTCTTTTGACACATTCTGTTTGAGAGTGATTGTTTGTGCCGAATAAGAAACGAATACAGCCAATCCCGAGCAGGGGTGTTGTTCTTGAACTTGAAAATAACTTTGCCCTGGCGCTCCAGATATTCTCGTACGATTAACCGTAAGGTGAGAGAATCTATTGGGTATCCCCAGTCAACACAAACTGCTAGTCTGTCAATGAGAACTAACTCTTCATCTTCATCAAGAAAGGTCTGACCTCCTTTTTGCTTTGTATTAACATTTTTTAGATATCTGTGTAAGACCGTAGTAGGTATATTATACTTAAGGGAGCACTGTCTGTAACTAATACCTTCTTTTATTTCATTTAGGGCTTCTTGTACTTTTTGTCATGTGTAGGATCTTTCTTCACAGTTATCACAGCTTGATATTTTCGCAGCATATTTGCGATAACCTGTAATAAAACACTCATTACAATAAATAGTAAATTGAGCAACCACTGACAAAAAAATCTTACTCTATGTAGGTGTTATATAAACAAAAAAAATAAAAGTAATTTCTAATGTTTGGGGTGAATGGGAACATGGTAAATATTATGTTTCTATTCACCTCACATCAGAATACACTCCTGTTGGATTGTTGTAAAGGTTAAAATACATAAAAAAAGAGTACTCCTAAATCTATTTTGATAGAGATTTTGTAATTACCGAGAAAGCTTTTATGATGAGAAATAACCTCAAAATTAATGACTTTATTTGAACGCCGAAAACATAAGAACCAGTGACACCAACAACACAAACCTAAATTTCCCAAAGCCATATCACATTAAATATCCTGCAAAACTTAAATAGCCCAACGAAAATAATATATATATATATATATATATATATATATATATATATATATATATATATATATATATATATATATATATATATATATATATTACTGTTTTGGATGGGTTGGAGTCAATAAAAGGGCTATTGGTTAACTATTTTTTTAATCTCGAGCTTTCAACTGTGTTTACAATTATTATCAAGAGCTAAAAAAGACAAAATATCTTACAAGGTTGTAAATAAGTTATTTATAAATTCAATTATTTTTGTATTAAAAAAAATGTTTTCAAAATTATAAAAATTTTCAGAGAAACATTTATTGGATTAAAATTATTTTGAAAATGTATTAGCAGTAATTTTTACTTACTAAACTAATTTTTATTTGGTAAGTTAACAAAAAATTGTTTTTTCTTTTTAGTTCAACCTTGTAAGATATTTTGTCTTTTTTAGCTCTTGATAATATTTGTAAACACAGTTGAAAGCTCGAGATTAAAAAAATAGTTAACCAATAGCCCTTTTATTGACTCCAACCCATCCAAAACAGTATATATATATATATATATATATATATATATATATATATATATATATATATATATATATATATATATATATATATATATATTATTTTCGTTGGGCTATTTAAGTTTTGCAGGATATTTAATGTGATATGGCTTTGGGAAATTTAGGTTTGTGTTGTTGGCGTCACTGGTTCTTATGTTTTCGGCGTTCAAATAAAGTCATTAATTTTGAGGTTATTTCTCATCATAAAAGCTTTCTCGGTAATTACAAAATCTCTATCAAAATAGATTTAGGAGTACTCTTTTTTTATGTATTTTAACCTTTACAACAATCCAACAGGAGTGTATTCTGATGTGAGGTGAATAGAAACATAATATTTACCATGTTCCCATTCACCCCAAACATTAGAAATTACTTTTATTTTTTTGTTTATATAACACCTACATAGAGTAAGATTTTTTTGTCAGTGGTTGCTCAATTTACTTTTTATTGTAATGAGTGTTTTATTACAGGTTATCGCAAATATGCTGCGAAAATATCAAGCTGTGACAACTGTGAAGAAAGATCCTACACATGACAAAAAGTACAAGAAGCCCTAAATGAAATAAAAGAAGGTATTAGTTACAGACAGTGCTCCCTTAAGTATAATATACCTACTACGGTCTTTCACAGATATCTAAAAAATGTTAATACAAAGCAAAAAGGAGGTCAGACCTCTCTTGATGAAGATGAAGAGTTAGTTCTCATTGACAGACTAGCAGTTTGTGTTGACTGGGGATACCCAATAGATTCTCTCACCTTACGGTTAATCGTACGAGAATATCTGGAGCGCCAGGGCAAAGTTATTTTCAAGTTCAAGAACAACACCCCTGCTCGGGATTGGCTGTATTCGTTTCTTATTCGGCACAAACAATCACTCTCAAACAGAATGTGTCAAAAGAGCAAAAGGTCAAGGGAAGCTGTGTTCCCTGAGATAATTAATAAATATTTCTACGAGTTAGATGGAGAATTTAAAGACATTCCGTCAAGACACATCATCAACTATGATGAGACAAATCTTACTGATGACCCAGAAAAACGTAAAATAATTTTTAAACGTGGCTGCAAGTACCCAGAACGAGTTGTCAACTCATCAAAAGCGTCTACTTCCGTAATGTTTGCAGCTAGTAGAGAAGGTAAAATATTACCACTTTTACACATTATGTTGTATATAAAGCTCAACATTTATACGACAGTTGAAAAGAGGGAGGTCCAAAAAACTCTTGTTTTAATCGTACGAAGTCAGGTTGGTTTGATAGTTTTTGTTTCAGTGACTGGGTTCAGCCCATTGCAATTACCTTTTTCAAGGACATAGAAGGAAAAAAAATACTTTATTGGAGACAACTTATCGTCTCACTTGTCAATCGATTTAATCCAATTGTGCCAAGAAAAAAACATCAAATTTATATTTTTACGAAGTAATTCCACTCACCTTATTCAGCTCTTCGATGTGTCATTCCTAAGATCCATGAAGATTACGTGGCGCAAAATAGTTGAGAAATGGAAAACAGGACCAGGTAGGAATGAATCCACAGTAGCTAAAAACAAGTTTCCTATACTATTAAAGAAATTGGTTAAAAGTCTTTCAGAGGAAAATGGCAAATCGGGGTTTAAAAAATGTGGCATCGTGCCTTTGGATCGCGCCAAAGTCCTGAGGATGCTGCTACACTTAGACAATGATAATACATAATACCAGACAATCTGTAACACAACCGCCTTTGTCAGGTTCTGTTTACTTGGAAAGGATTGAAGACACTTTTAAAGAACTTTTGAAGACATTCTGATACTCAGATATAAAAGAAAAAGAAAGCAAAAATTAATGTCGAACCGGGAAAAAGTGTTGTGGCGACAGATTTCTTCCTTCTTCTAAATCTGTCGCCACAACACTTTTTCCCGGTTCGACATTAATTTTTGCTTTCTTTTTCTTTTATATCTGAGTATCAGAATGTCTTCAAAAGTTCTTTAAAAGTGTCTTCAATCCTTTCCACGTAAACAGAACCTGACAAAGGCGGTTGTGTTACAGATTGGCTGGTATTATGTATTATCATTGTCTAAGTGTAGCAGCATCCTTAGGACTTTGGCGCGATCCAAAGGCACGATGCCACATTTTTTAAACCCCGATTTGCCATTTTCCTCTGAAAGACTTTTAACCAATTTCTTTAATAGTATAGGAAACTTGTTTTTAGCTACTGTGGATTCATTCCTACCTGGTCCTGTTTTCCATTTCTCAACTATTTTGCACCACGTAATCTTCAAGGATCTTAGGAATGTCACATCGAAGAGCTGAATAAGGTGAGTGGAATTACTTCGTAAAAATATAAATTTGATGTTTTTTTCTTGGCACAATTGGATTAAATCGATTGACAAGTGAGACGATAAGTTGTCCCCAATAAAGTATTTTTTTTTTCCTTCTATGTCCTTGAAAAAGGTAATTGCAATGGGCTGAACCCAGTCACTGAAACAAAAACTATCAAACCAACCTGACTTCGTACGATTAAAACGAGAGTTTTTTGGACCTCCCTCTTTTCAACTGTCGTATAAATGTTGAGCTTTATATACAACATAATGTGTAAAAGTGGTAATATTTTACCTTCTCTACTAGCTGCAAACATTACGGAAGTAGACGCTTTTGATGAGTTGACAACTCGTTCTGGGTACTTGCAGCCACGTTTAAAAATTATTTTACGTTTTTCTGGCTCATCAGTAAGATTTTTCTCATCATAGTTGATGATGTGTCTTGACAGAATGTCTTTAAATTCTCCATCTAACTCGTAGAAATATTTATTAATTATCTCAGGGAACACAGCTTCCCTCGACCTTTTGCTGTTTTGACACATTCTGTTTGAGAGTGATTGTTTGTGCCGAATAAGAAACGAATACAGCCAATCCCGAGCAGGGGTGTTGTTCTTGAACTTGAAAATAACTTTGCCCTGGCGCTCCAGATATTCTCGTACGATTAACCGTAAGGTGAGAGAATCTATTGGGTATCCCCAGTCAACACAAACTGCTAGTCTGTCAATGAGAACTAACTCTTCATCTTCATCAAGAGAGGTCTGACCTCCTTTTTGCTTTGTATTAACATTTTTTAGATATCTGTGTAAGACCGTAGTAGGTATATTATACTTAAGGGAGCACTGTCTGTAACTAATACCTTCTTTTATTTCATTTAGGG
Source organism: Diabrotica undecimpunctata (assembly GCF_040954645.1). NCBI lineage: Eukaryota > Metazoa > Arthropoda > Insecta > Coleoptera > Chrysomelidae > Diabrotica > Diabrotica undecimpunctata. The sequence goes on from NC_092807.1 coordinate 84,601,277, forward strand.
CTTCTTGTACTTTTTGTCATGTGTAGGATCTTTCTTCACAGTTGTCACAGCTTGATATTTTCGCAGCATATTTGCGATAACCTGTAATAAAACACTCATTACAATAAAAAGTAAATTGAGCAACCACTGACAAAAAAATCTTACTCTATGTAGGTGTTATATAAACAAATAAAATAAAAGTAATTTCTAATGTTTGGGGTGAATGGGAACATGGTAAATATTATGTTTCTATTCACCTCACATCAGAATACACTCCTGTTGGATTGTTGTAAAGGTTAAAATACATAAAAAAGAGTACTCCTAAATCTATTTTGATAGAGATTTTGTAATTACCGAGAAAGCTTTTATGATGAGAAATAACCTCAAAATTAATGACTTTATTTGAACGCCGAAAACCTAAGAACCAGTGACACCAAGAACACAAACCTAAATTTCCCAAAGCCATATCACATTAAATATCCTGCAAAACTTAAATACCCCAACGAAAATAATATATATATATATATATATATATATATATATATATATATATATATATATATATATATATATATATTACTGTTTTGGATGGGTTGGAGTCAATAAAAGGGCTATTGGTTAACTATTTTTTTAATCTCGAGCTTTCAACTGTGTTTACAATTATTATCAAGAGCTAAAAAAGACAAAATATCTTACAAGGTTGTAAATAAGTTATTTATAAATTCAATTATTTTTGTATTAAAAAAAATGTTTTCAAAATTATAAAAATTTTCAGAGAAACATTTATTGGATTAAAATTATTTTGAAAATGTATTAGCAGTAATTTTTACTTACTAAACTAATTTTTATTTGGTAAGTTAACAAAAAATTATTTTTTCTTTTTAGTTCAACCTTGTAAGATATTTTGTCTTTTTTAGCTCTTGATAATAATTGTAAACACAGTTGAAAGCTCGAGATTAAAAAAATAGTTAACCAATAGCCCTTTTATTGACTCCAACCCATCCAAAACAGTTATATATTTGTTCCAAACGCGAGTCACAAGTACTTCTTTTTTCTTATTCTTATATATATATATATATATATATATATATATATATATATATATATATATATATATATATAAATATATATGCATATATATATGTATGTATATATATACATATATACAGTATAGGTAATATATATGCATATATATATGTATGTATATATATACATATATACAGTATAGGTAAAAGTTTAGGGTCGGTATGGAGCTTACGTGAGATAGAGTGAGAAACACCTGTTTAAAAAGAGAGAGGTATATTAGGTCCGCCCTTTAAATCGCCCGAACTAGCATGAGTGGAAATAATAAAAAAGGGGAAATTCAACGTTGCCAAACTTATTGGTTTTATTTGACCTGTTGTCTTTTTAGCATTTGAACAATGTTCTAAGATAATCAAATTTGGGCGAAATGGATTTAAATGGCAGTTTACTGTTTTTTATTGGGAATATGCCACAATTTTACTTTACAATAAGTGTAATATAACATTTTGATTTCCACTTTGGATATCGTTTTATATAAATAAAATTAATAATGATTCGTATTTTAAGTACGATTTCCGAATTAAAAATCTAAACATCAAAATAAGCTTATTTTAAAGTCACATTGTGCCTTATTTCCAATAAAAATAATAAAATGCATATAACTCCACAATAAATAAACCTTCATACGAAATTATTTGGCAACGTCTTTTATCGTTAAGAGCGTAGGCCCAAAATTTCGGGCAAATGCTTTTTAAATGCATTCTTTTTTTTTCGAATCCTGAGAAAACTAATAAATATTTTTGAAACATTTAAACGCAGAATGAAAGAATACATTATTACCGAGGGCCGAAAGAAAGTCTCTGAAAACTTCTATAATGTTTATTTTAATAAGTTACAGGGGTGAAAAAAGAGAAAATTTAGTGTGATTTTGAATTTTAAGTATCTCATTTAAAGAAACTTTTTGTTTATTCTAAGGGACTTTCGGCCTTCGGCAATAATGTCACCTTTCATTCTGCGTTTAAATTTTTCAAAAATATTTGTTAGTTTTCTCAGGATTCGAAAAAAATGAATACATTTAAAAAGCATTGACCCGAAATTTTGCGCCTACGCTCTTAACGCAACTAAACCGATTTTCGTAATCAATAACTATGATTGTTTAATAGTAGTTTCAAGTAAGAGAGTACCTACATAAACAAACATAATGACTATTATCGTTTATGTGTATATTTATTGAAGTGAAAGAAACTAATGAAGGATATATTTATTATAACTTGAAAAATAAACTAAACAATACAAATAGTAAATCGTACTTACATTTACATTACACGTTATTATTAAATCGCGAATCGTCTAAATTGACATTTAAAAACGTAAGTTTTTCTACTTTACTTCTTATTAACCGTGTTCTTCTTTTATTTAAAATTAAACCTTCACATTTACAATACTTTATGAATATAGTGGTTAAGTTAGGATATACATGGCAATGGTTTTTCCACCATTTTAATCGACATCGGGATACAGGTGTACGTTAGGATGAGTCCAATTAATTGTTCAAAAATACACCATGGACTTAAGTCATCTTTATCGGTTTCCTTTTCTTGTACTGGTTGATTTTTAATAGTACAATCTTCTTTTTCTTTTTTTATAGAAGTAACCAGCTTCTTAACTCTTTCTTTTGTTTTTTTTACCTGCATTTTTATCAGAAAATCCCTGCACTTTAAATCGTGAATCCACAAATGTACATAATGACAATGTGCCACTCTGTTCTATCTCTCTAAATCTTTTTGCTAAACACGATATTAGTAATTGTACTACGTCGGATACTATGGATGTAAGGTTACCGTTTGCTAAAATTTTATTGCAAGATTCTTGCAGGCAGCGTACCATAACAATCACTGAACTACCCTTCAAGTATTTTTGGCCACTCATTGTACTTGTTATTTATTTAAAAGGCCGTAAAATTTGGGAAAGTTGAGAACAAATAATCTAGTCTTCATTATTTAGATTTGGTCCAAGTCTAAGTCTGTATTAGCTAATACAAATGTGGAACGGATTGCCTCTTCTAACTCGGTCATTCTTTTTAACATGTAATAGGTGAAGTTCTACCTAGTTTCCACGTCTTGGATTGGCCGTTTGGGAACTTTGTTATGTTGTAATTGATACTTTAAAAGCCTTTCTAAAGATAAGGTACTTTTTTTGAAATGTGTTTTTTTAGACACTGAAATTTGAAATTAGTGAAATAATTTCACTAATTTCAAAAGCGATCTTTTCTGAATTATGGTTTCCAGAAAAATGGCAGCAGCCTAATAAAACCATTTTAAATTCTAAATTTTCGGTTAAATATTGTCCTGTTAATGCGATGTAACTCTCAGTTACTCTATATGTCCAGAGGTCAGTAGTAATACAGATATTTTCTACTTCTTTAACAACTTGTGATCTAATAATTTGCTTAGTTTTGATATAACATTCCTGACGTTAGTGAAGTAATGAACCTGACGTAATGAACAAGTTTTTCTTGTTGGTGGTTTATATCCAGGAATCCACCCTGCAAACTTTTTAAAAGCTCGTTCTTCAACTATGGAAAACGGATGAAACGAGTCTTTGCATAGATTTAGTAAATCCATATCTATTTGTTTCTTTTGTTCTAAACTAATATTTTTATTAATGTATCTAATGTACTAATATTTTTATTTATGTAATGTATGTAACTAAGTATCCATTACCTTTTGACGCTTGTGTGGCGGTGGCAGTATGTCAGTACTTGTAGTAGAAGTAGTCGAAACGGACAGGAATACGTCAGGAGAAGTTTCAATCATTGCAATATTCAGAAAGTGGACCATAAAAGCTGCATCTTCTACAATTGCGCATTTTTTGAAAATAAAATTATTATTCTTATACTAGGTCAATAATTTTGACTAAGAAAAATAATTCTTAATTGAATATTTACAATAAATAAATCCTTTGACGAACTATCAATAAAGATTTGAAATCGAAAATGCAGATCAATCGTAAAGCGAAACTCATTCATTAATCAGAATACCTAGTTATAAAAAACAAAAGAGAGAATTAAGAAGCTGGTTACTTCTATAAAAAAACTTCAGTACAAGAAAAAGAAAATGTTAAGATGACTTAAGTCCATGGAGTATTTTGATGAATTAATTGGACATAACTCATCTAAACATACACCTGTATCGAGAGATATAAAAGAAGTCGAGATGTATTTGTCTGATGATAAATTACCCACAAAAAATTTCGAACGGAGATTGGAACTGTCCATTACCGTGGTGGAAAAACCATCAGGTATATCCTAACTTAACCACTATATTCATAAAATATTGTAGTATTGTAACAAAATCTGTTCCTTGTGAACACATGTTCAAAATCTGGTTTAATTTTAAATAAAAGAAGAACACGGTTAACAAGAAAAGTGTAATAATGTGTAATGTAAATGTAAGTACTATTTGTATTGTTTAATTTATTTTTCAAGTTATAATAAATATATCCTTCGTTAGTTTCTTTGACTTTAATACTTATGCATATAAACGATAATAGCCAACATGTTTGTGTACTGGCTTATTTGAAACTACTGGTAAACAATCAACTAGTTACAATTTACGAAAAACGGTTCCGATAAAAATGTCAACGACCCACCTCTAGTTTCTTAGCTATATTAGGATCGGAACCAGAAATGTAAAATATCTCTGATCGAAACTACTCGTCTTACTAATGGGCAATGGGTGTCAATGAGAAATAGGGAGGGGAGACCAAGGAGAAATATGATTGTTATCTTTGTCTATTCGCTGAAAATATGCTTTTATTCGCTCCGTGCGTGACCATGGTAGGGGTACCTTGAAACGATGCCAGCGTGCGTAGCGGCGAAATATGACAAAATTGGAATCATGGAATCTTTTTACGCATAAATTTTATTAAAAATGTGTGCAAATACATGTTGCGTATTTAATTGTGCTAATAATAGCAAAAATAGTAAGTGTAGTTTTTATAGGTTCCCAAAGATTGCATATAAATTGGAGAAAAGAAAAAGATGGATCCGTGCTTGAAAAAACTTGATTTGCCAGTACTAGATTTTTCCCTTTCTTTTCCGTTTGGGGTTAAAAAGATATATTATGATGAATTTTGAGAAACCCAGTTTTTAATACTACATTTATTTTGTACATAAACTGAAAAAATATAATTAAAAAGTTAATTATTAATAAATGTCAATTTCGCCTGTATTTAACAATGTCAAATATATGTCATATGTTTAACCTGAAAATTGGTAGGTCCAAAACAGTCAGATGAAGGCGGTAGGTGTCACGTCAGTCACGCACGGAGCGAATATCTGTGTTAGATATCCTGTTAAATTTTACCATACCGACCATAAACTTTTACCTACACTGTATATATAAAGATGGACCAACCTGACTGAAAACTAGCCACAGCAGAAGCAAGAAGAACCTTTCTTCTAGAGTGCAGGAGAACTAAGAAGATCCCAAGATTTATCATAGCCACCACTTTCAACATACTTTTATCAACTTCATGTTTCACTAATGAAACACTCTACTGCAGAAGCCAGGCTTTGAACAGACAGTTGAGGGCACGATTACTTAATTTCCATATATCTAAGGTTCACACTGATATTAAGTTTATTATTTCACAAATCAATAATGTCACTGCTTTCCTTGATAATCACTTTCCTTACAATTTGTTGGATACCTTTGAGTCATCTTTACATAAAAAGTTTAATTTTGTGTATCAAAAGTCCATGGAACACCTTCGTAAGAAACTTGATAACTTAGACACCCCTCACTTTAAGAAAATTCCATTCAATCCTAAGTGGATTAAAAATTTATCCAATACTGAGGTTTCTCAGGACACTCTCAAGTTGTTATCGTTGGGTCCCAAATTTGGCTTACAGTCAACCCTTAAATATTATTCTATTAGTAGAATCTTAGCAGATGTTGAAAATATTTTGTCTCATGCGGACAATTCTGACATTTTATCTCTGAGGTCTTCTTCCCACAATATTCTATTGAATTTTTCTAATCGCCCTAGACAATCCATATCGGAGCTAGATAAGATTTACAGGGAGACGGTATCGTTTTTAAAAACCCACCCTAATCTTCTCGTTCTTACCAGTGACAAAGGGAATGCCACTGTACTTATGGATAGAGATCGATATCTCAGTCTTAGTTAATTATTGTTAGATGATGATAGGTACTAAGAACCTCTCTCTACCAACTCTTCTTCTAAATTCACTATTAAAATAAATAAATTCATCACTCATTTAAAAAACTTAAAGATCATAGATCAACCTCTTGCTAAATTTTTACATAATTATGATGGGTATACTCCCATATTTTATTGTCTACCGAAAATACGTAAGCCCACATTGAGCATAAGGCCTATTGTTTCTTCAATCAATTCATCAAATATAAATATTTTAAAATTTCTAACTGACATCTTGTCTAAATCATATAATTATAACAACTTTAATATTATTGATTCTTTTCACTTTAGTGAATTTATTAATAACTAACACTACAAGGTAACATTTTAGTTAGTTTTGATGTGGTATCTCTTTACACTAATTTACCTTTATCTAGTGTCATTACCTCCCTAAGAAATCACTGGAACTCCATCCAGTCTAAGTGTCCTGTATCCTGGGATGTATTTGCAGAACTGTTGCAATTAGTATTGGACACCAACTTTTTGGTTTTTGATGATAAATATTATCTACAAATATTTGAACACCTATGGGTTCCTCAATTTCTCCCGTCCTAGTTAATTTTGTACTGGATGATTTAGTATCTGACCGTTTGGGTCTTTTAGATTTCCAAATCCCTTTCGTTAAGCGGTATGTTGACGACTTATTACTAGTCTTACCTCCAGACAAGATACAGGCCACCTTGTCTTTGTTGAATGAGTTTGATCCTCACTTACAGTTCACTGTTGACTTTGAGTACGCCATCACCAATAGTATTCCCTTCTTAGACATGCGTGTCATTAGAATGAAAGACGACACCTTAACCGCAAGTTGGTATAGGAAACCAATGGCCTCTAATAGGTTTTGTCAACTACCACTCTTGTCATCCTTTTAAGTACAAATTAAATCTTATTAAAGCTTTAAGCTGCAGGCTGTATAGGCTAACACCACCGGTTAATCGAAGGGAATCCCTCCAATTACTCAGAAACATATTAATTCATACCCATCTTTCCTCATTAATAAATACTTTTATTTACAAAGCTATGGTTCCTCATTAATGACATACCCAATAGTGACCAACTAGGAATAATATCAAATATTACCATGAATAACACTGTTTTGCCTACTACTGTACTTGGGACTACAACTACCCATTACTCCTCTTTGGCTTATTTCCCTGAAGTTGTTGGAAGTGTGATCTTATGATCTTGTTAGTTCTCGGCAAATACTTATTTTTTACATAAGTTTTTTACATACTTTTTTAAATTACATGTACACTAACCACATGGTCTTTTGCTGTGCTATGTTTGAAACAAATTGTAAACTGTATCTAATTTCAATTTATTGTTTATACAACTAATTATTTATGTTCATTATCTTAAGCTTCTTTACATTTTACACCATTGACAGCTACATGTCTTTTTGACGTAACACATTTATATTGACTTGTCTATGGATGTTTGGTTTTTCATATTGTGCTTTTTAGATGAACTGATGATGCTTTCTGATTAGAGAGCGAAACGTCTTCAATAAATAGATGAGGTAGCCAACTTCTTTGTGTTTTTTCGCCACCTTTTGACCGAAAAATGATGACCCACCACTCTTCGAGTGATCCTTATTTATATTGGATTAACGGTCTTACTCCTTTTTTCGATATATATATATATATATATATATATATATATATATATATATATTTATATATATATATATATATATATATTTATATATATATATATATATATATATATATATATATATATATATATATATATATATATATATAGTGTCTGGGAAGATTATTTTTATTATTTAGTAAAGTTTTGTTCGTATTTAGCCCATTTTACGGTACACATTAAATGTATATGTCTGAAATGTCGTTATAAATGAGGCAAATACAATTAAATAAGAATTTTTGGTATTACCAAGAAACGAAATAAAATCATATCTGTTTAATTTATACTTTGAGAGCGATTTCCAAAGTGGAAATCGAAACGACAAAATAAACATTTTGAACTCAAATTGTTATTAATTCACATTAAATATTTAAATGATATTTTTCGTTTTCCATGACATCCCACAATCTTGTCTTTGATTTCTATTGCATTCTTGTTTTATATTGAAGTCTCTCCTCCAACTTTTTTGATCATATTATTTCCGTTCTTCTTGTGTTTTATCCATTCCAAGCGTTGTGATTTACTAACTTCACTATATTTTTGTTTCCAACTCTTTGTACATGTTTTTGTTTTTAAAGTTATTTATCCGTAGGGAATGATGTTAGGTCCTAGAATTGTTAGTATTATTTTCTTTTTAAATATTATGCTTCTCGTTTAAGGTTCATTGTTATTTCCATCGCATATGTGATAACTTGCCGTATCAGTGTTTTGTATAAATATATGGTTATCTTCGTCGTTTTGCTAAATTTTATATCTTAATCTTTGTTTTCTCTTACAATTTTTTTTTAAATCTTTATTTTCTCCAATATTTTGTTGAAATTTAATGTTGTACATAAACATAGCTCAAACTTAGCTTAACTTAGACTCGAATGGTAATGGTGCGCGTGGTAATCAAAACCAGGCGCATGTTATTTATTATATTACCAATTTTTTTATTACCAGTTATTATAATACCAAATGGATTTCACCATTATATTTACCAATTCTGTCTAGAATTTGTTTCAAAGTATGTATAGCATTTATTGTCGATCTTCCTGGTCTTAATTTTTTTTTGTACTCTCGTAGTGTTTTTTCTACATAGTTTTTTTCTTATTTACTTACTCTTAAGTATTTTGTATATAGTTTTTATATAAATCTTGTTTTTCTTACTTGTAGGTTCTAATGATTTTAATGTTCCATTCTTTAGGTATTGAATTTGTATCCTTATTTTCTTATTAGTTGGTATACTTGTTCATTTATTTTTTTTTCTCTTGTTCCTTATTAATTTTTTATCCATTGTATTTCTTTTTTCTCGTTCTCCTTAATTGAACAATTAATTTTCTCTTACTCTTACTTCTCTTCCTCTTCTTACTTATATTTATTTAGCTGTTTTTTCTCAGTTTCTTGTTTTTTCTTCTTCTTATTTAGGATTTAGAAAAAGTATTCCTTTGATATATTTTTTATGTGTTTCGGTTCATATTGTGTTATTCCCTTTATCTTCTTCACTCCTCTCGCTCTACCTATTGACATATTAGTTCCGGTATTTTTTAACAGATAATAAGAAAACAAGATAACATTTTTTTAGTTAATCATAATTCTGGACCTTTTTAGTTTTTTGCATTCATCGCTATCTATATATTTCTCATTATTTTGTAAATCGCTTCCGCTCTGTTTCTAGCTATTTTGTGATTAGTTTTATCTTGTTATTATTGGATTATATCCTTTTTTATTCTTTGATTTTAAACTTCCTCACATTCTTGATCTACCATCATTTATAGCCCGCTCTGCTTTCGCTCGCGCCTGTAATTTTATCCGCTGCTCGTAATTTTCTTTTTGCTAATTTTAAGTAAAATTATGCTAAATTAAAGCACTTTAAATATATGGTAACACCAATATAATGATATAGAATACACGGATTTGCTCTTCTTTTGATATCGTTATTAGTGAGCGAGAAACATTGTTGTTAACTTGTAATTTAAAATTTTAAAAATGTAGATTTTGCTTGAAGTAAAAGGTGGTATTCAGAAGATTTAAAAGAAAATCTTAGTTATAGATTGATTATTATATTTTGTGTTCCTCTTTTTCATACTCTTTTTTAAAATTTTTTTTTTCATATTACATTACACATTAGGTTTTTGGTAACCTACCAATTGTTTGTTGTTAACAATCCGACCAAATATAATCAGCGTGCATTCATTCAATTTTTGTGTGATGAAGGTTTGCAACCATTGCAAATTCATATGCGATTTCAACTAGTATGTAGTAGTGGATATGCATGTTTTACGTATACAACTATCAAGGAATTGAGTCGAAAAAATAAAAGTTAAAGAGAGAAAGCGAATTATGAGCAGCGACAAGGTTGCATTGAGTACCAGCAGACAGGAATTTGGCATGTGTGGAAGGCTGGATTAGGGAAAATCGTCGAATTATACTTAAAATAATTTCATAAAACGTTGGTGTGAGTATAGGTTATGGCTATAATATCGTATACCAACTGGTTCAGCAAAGTATGTCTACAATGGGTTCCTCGCCATTTGTCAGACGATCACAAAAACTTGCTGACAATTACTGCTGACGACGAATTTTAGTGTTATTATTTTACAAAACAAAAGAAACCGAGTATATTGGACCCTCCACTCTATAGTCCCGATTTATTACCTTTTTGCGATAATTTTCACATCTTTAAGCCACTGAAAATGACGTCAAAAGGTCAGATATTTTGCCACCTTTGACTTGAAATGCCTTAGAGGCATTCAGGCATAATCACACGGATGGTTGCTTGGAAATAGAGCTCTTATTTAAATTTCCGCAACTTGAGTACTGGATCAATTTGATCGTTTTTATGACTTTAATTTTTAAATAAAAGATCTAATTGGTGAGGAGCTAAAGTTGTTGGTAAAGTTTCTACGATCAAACTAATTATCTGATACATTTGATGATCCATATATTTATGTATTTAACAATAAAGAGTTAAATTATGTATCTATGTTTGTATAGGATTATTTTTTGCTCAGATTTTATATTTATGTTAAAAACCCTTTTGTAATTATCTGATTTTCTTACCATCTATTTCTCAAACTTATTATTGTAAAATCCTATTTTTTAAAAACATTGTATTTTTAAACCCTTTCCTTATGCATTAAAGACATGAAGGAGTAGATGAAGGATCAAAGATTTAAACAAACAAAAAATCACATACGTTCGATGCCATTGCAAAATTGTACCCACATGTTGCATGTAATCACTCTAACAATAAATGACTAGTTTGGCCCTTACATTGATTTATACATTGCTTTTTGCCTGTCTTAATATATATGCAAAACTTTCAATAAAATAAATTATGTTTTACGACTATTACGCTTACATACTCCTTCTTACGTTTCATTTTAATCATTACTTCTTGTCTGATGCAAAAGTTGGGTTCAAGACCTTATAAATCATGGTATTTTATCTAATGTTCGTTGCTGTTACTTTTTATTTTAATCGATTTTTTTTTTCAGAAAGCTTAAGTGCATACATACCTATACGGGTCTACATCAAGACGTATTTACATTATATGAATAGATTATTTCCTTTAAAATTTATTGCACGTTATCAATGATATTTCTATGTAGTCACAGTAAAACAAACTGTTATGAAATATATATATATATATATATATATATATATATATATATATATATATATATATATATATATATATATATATATAAACATATATTATATAATACTGTTTGTACGGGGATCACTTCAGAACGATTGCTCCAAATTAGATAATTATTTTTTGTTGTATTTGTTGTCATCAGGAGAAGGTTTGTGTAAAATATAATTTTTGAAAAATTGTGCAAAAAGACTTTGAAAACAGTTTTTCTGTAATTTTAAATCGCAATATAACTAATAGATGGAGCCATACTATGACTAAAAACAAAGCTAGGATTACCAAAATAGATGTCAATGTCAATATTGATAGATTGGGCTTTAGTTCGTTCACCGAAGTCAAGCAGTGTCGAGTGCGGTTACTACTTGGATGAGTGAACGCTTGGGAAAACGGCAGGTTGTTGCCATGTGAAACCGACAGCTTACGGTTCCGCCCGACACATTAGAATATCTAGTAGTGCATTTGGAATTACAAGTGAATTGAAAATAATTATAGGTTTATGCAGTTTAGTTTTCTTGTTTATTTTTGCATTCTGGTATTTTTAAATCCTGACAAAACGATATTTAAAAAAAATATTTTCCACACTTGAAACCGTTTATGATATTGAAATTTTATTATTGAGCGGTAATACAAATTTACATAAGTACATACACTGAGTATGAAATAAGGATGGAAGCTAGAAGCAAACAAGAATCGGCCATGTTTGAACAATTGTTTTAAATGATGAAAACACAACAAAAAGAGAATAGATTATTGCCAGAAAAACAAGAAAAGGCTTTACAGAAACAAGCAAGTCAAATTCAAGCAATGCAAGAAGGAAATAAACAACAAATTAAAGCATTACTAGAAGGAAAAAAACAACAAATAAAAGCAATACAAGAAGGAAACAAACAACAAAATAAAAATTTATTACATAAGTTCAAAGAACCAACAAGAAGAAAATTTCTTAAAACTTAAAACTCAAAACCGAATGAAAAATTATTAAGATGATATGAAGGTTTATTTGGAGAAAATGCAGGTAGAGGTAAACCAGATCGTTGAAAAAACCGAAAAAAATTAAAAACACATAAGAAGGAGATAGAGATAGATGATCGAAAAGATTTATAGAAAAAGAATAAAAGAAAAATTCGAAAATGCGTTAAAATTAGATATGGAAAGAATATAAGAAAAATTTAAGGATACAGGAATATGTCAAAAAGGAGGAGACTATCGGGAAGTAATTGTAAATAGCCCTAATATGGGAAGAATTGAATGGCAGAATTCAGTTTAGCAGGGACATTAGGAAACAACACCCAGTACCTTTCATCAAAATCCTTCTTCTCGAACTTCCACTTCCACTCGAACATCGACAAGAAGCAGACCATCCAGAGAGACTTGAAAATGGCAAGTGAGATCTTGCCGAAACGTCGTCAAAATGGTTTTTACCAAAACCAACAACATTTAACGCGGAGTCAAACCCGGAATACCATTGATATAATATATAAGTTAAGAAACCAGAACTGCTAATTCAACTATAATAAAAGGACAGCGTCAGCAAGCCACACCTCGGCGTCACCGAGCTTATAAATTTACTTTTGCATTGTATAGCGTCACTCTTATTTTGCATTTTACTGTAGTAAGTAGTCCCTTGTAAATAAAGTTCTTTTTTAAAAATATCGTTCTTGGACTTAGAAACATCATTGGCGCAGTCAGTACAGATTTTCGGGAATTACGTCGCTAACCGTTACAAAAATCGAACCGTTTCGCGTAGTTTTTCGTTTTAACGATTTACCGGAAAACCGAACCTTTTGTGAAAGTGTCCAAGATCAGCTTTAGACAAGGTATCACCAAGACCTGGGGAAAGAACAAAATCGTCGAACCCTAGAGGCAGCAGATTTAAGCAGTAGTTTCAACAAGACCTGGGAGAAGAACAAAATCGTCGAATCCTATAGGCAGAAATGCTGAAAATCTACATTTTAATGTAAGTGTTTCCTATTTTTTCCATTTTATTTTCCATTTTATTATTTCCGTATTTGAAAATACTTATAGTCAGAGAGCTAACGAAAGTAAACAATTTTTAAAGGTTTTAATTTATGAGATATTTTTAATAAGAGAAAGATTATTATTACTATATTATATTATCATATTTTTGAAAATATTTTATTATATTGAAGTTTTATATTGAAACATATTTTATATTTTATTAGAATTTGATATATTATCTCAATAAAAAGAATAAATATTTAATGAGTGAAACTGATAGTAAATTAGATTTAAGTAGCCTTGTAGCAGAATTAAATTCAATTTTAGAACCAAATAGCGATAAAAATAACATAATGGCTCAAACAAACTATCAATTGTTAAAACTTTACTTAGATTCTATCCCAGCATATGATGGTAATCCACATACCTTAACCATATTTATAGACAATTGTGAAAATTTAATAACTAATTTTGCTAGCCAAACAGACGGCACCTTAAACACATTTTTACTTCGAGCTATATTAGGTAAATTAAATGGAAGAGCTCAAATGTTAATAGGTTCTAGGACAGAATTAAATACATGGCAACTCGTAAAAGATGCCCTTAATCTTAGTTTTGGAGACCAGAGAGATCTCGATTGCCTTATCCAAGACCTGATAACGTTGAGGCCTTTCAAGAATGAAACCCCTTATAATTTTGGCATGCGATGCCAAGAAACACGTAGTTTAGTAACACAAAAATTAAATACGCTTAATATTAATGCACAAGAGAAATTAATTAGAATAAATAGTTACGATGACTTTGTTTAAATGTTTAAAAACTTACATTAGAGGCTTACCCTTATCGTTACAAACAAATATACGATTGAGAAACCCAGACAGTTTAGAGAAAGCTATGAGCTTCGTTATCGAAGAAGAGAATTTTCTATATTCATTACAACGTGGAAATAATTTAAACTCACAAAATTCTTTTAGACCGTCATCGAGACATAATCCTACGAGAAACAGTAATCTTAATCGAACTTTTATTCCTAGAAATAATTTTCAACAAAATCGCCCTAATATGAGATTTCCACCTTACCAATATCAAACCATCAGACCGCAATACCAAAATAATAATTTTTATCCCAACAATACTTTTCAACCACACCAAAATCACTTCCGAAATTTCAATAATTATAATTCTAATTTCAACCCAAGAAATTTCGATAATAATAATTCTAATTTCCGACCATGGAACTTCCATACTAATAACCCTAATTTTCAACAAAGAAATGTTAATAATAAACCCCAAAATCAAAATCAATACCAGCCAGAACCGATGGATACAAATTCACGAAATACTTCTTTAAGATCTAGACCACATTTTACCTCCACCCAATTATTTAATGAACATATTAATAACGATCAAATACAATTCAAAAACCCCTTTGAAAATAATATTCCCACTGATTACGTACACCCAACTCAAAGTTCATTACCGCCTTACGATAACAATTATGAAACTCAATCCAGTCCTTATCGCAATCCAAATGAGACAAACGAAAGATCATATCACAATTCCACTCAAAATGTTGAAAACACAAATTTTTACATGCGCCAAGAAAATTACAATCCGACATAATATATTTAAATACAACGATAGCAGATTTACCACATATTATTATTCCTGAACTCAATGCCAGATTTTTATTAGATACAGGGTCTTCCAAAAGTTTGATATCTCCACAGTTAGCGCATAAATTTTATAAAAATTTTATTTCTTACGAAAGTTTTAATATACAAACGGCTCACGGAATTTCTATGCACAATGAAATAATTAATATTCCAGCTTTTAACATTTTTAAAGTAAATCAATATAATAAGTTTTATGTTTTTAAATTTAGCGAAAATTTCGATGGATTAATTGGTATAGATTTATTACAAAAATTAAAAGCTTCAATTAATGTCAACGCGCGACAAATGAAAACGCCTTATGTAACGATACCCATAATTTTTGAACCCAGTAAAAAGAATATGTTATATCCCAAATCAACTTTTAATCATACAATAATTATTCCCCCTAGAACTAAGCAAATAGTCAAAATACCGGTAAAATTAAATGTAGGATTAGGTATATTAGAATATAAGAATTTCGGTAAAGGAATCGAAATGCCTAAAGCAGTAGTTAACGTGAAAAATAATTTTGCTATAACCACTATTACGAATATAAGCGAATATAAGACAACGTTAAGTATTACTGAACCCTTTAATATAGAACCATTAGATATAGTAAATATTAATTTTATAAGAAAGATGGAAACTGATGAAGAAACGTCTATTAATGATGATAACATGTTAAAGAGGAATTTAAAAAATATAACGATAAATCATTGTAACAAAGAAGAAAGAGAATTACTAAAAAAGCTTTGTTTCCAATATAGAGACATATTTTATTGCGAAGGAATACCCTTAAGTTTTACTAATAGTATTAAACATAAAATTAAACTCACTGATAATTCTGCAATATATACAAAAACATATCGTTTCCCGGAAGTTCACCGAGAAGAAGTTAAATCCCAAATAAATAAGATGTTAGCAGAAGGTATAATAGAAGACAGCAATTCCCCATTTTCGAGTCCCATTTGGGTGGTCCCGAAAAAACAAGATGCTAGCAATTTTGCAATTGGAGCTGTATTATCACAAGGAAATGTTCCAAATGATCGACCCATTGCATACGCCTCGAGAACTCTAAATAAATCAGAGACAAATTATTCAACTATAGAAAAGGAGCTATTAGCAATTGTATGGGCCTGTAAACATTTTAGACCATACCTTTACGGAAGAAAATTTTATATTTACACGGATCACAAACCATTATCTTGGCTTTTCAGTCTAAAGGAGCCAAACTCAAAATTAATACGATGGCGTCTAAAACTAGAAGAATACGATTACAAAATTATGTATAAAAAAGGAAAACACAACACAAACGCAGACTGTTTATCTCGCATTACAATTAACGCATTAGAAGATGAATCAATAGTAAATAATCCTGGAGACGTAGACGAAGATATTTTAAAATACCTCCAAAATTTTGCAGAGAATCCATTAGACCCACAACCTTCAACAAGTAACAATAACGACTCAAGAAAAATTAACATTATTTCTGATATAAGAATACCTCCAGACAAAATAGATACACCAGACGAAACCTCAGATGAATCTACACAACATTCAACCGCAAATGAAACAACGAATCAAGGAATACCCATTTTAGATGAAATAATAAATAACAAAGTTCACCAAATTTTAGTGTACCCAAACGTTTACCCAAAAACCGATATAACTCATGAAACTTATCAAAACCATAAAATAATTAAAGTCAAAATTCCTGAAACTGATAATGAAAAATATATTTTTGAATTTCTTATGACATACATAGATCTTAACAATACATTTTATTTATATTTCAGTAAAGACAACCTGTATAATGATTTTAATAAGTATTATCTAAAACATTTTTCTGAGCATGGTCCGAAACTATTAAATGCACTAGATTAATTAATACAGTAGCAAACGAAGAAGAACAAATCATTTTATTAAAAAATTACCACGAAGGAAAAACTAACCATAGAGGAATTAATGAACCTTTCGAAAAATTACGTCAAAATTATTATTGGAAAAATATGAAGACATCTATTACTAATTACATTAACGAATGTTCTATTTGCCAGAAAAATAAATACGGTAGACACACCCCCTATGTCCCGCTAATGCTTACGGAAACCGCCAGCAAACCTTTTCAAGTTGTTCATATAGATATTTTTACATATGACGGTAACAAATATTTGACTATGACGGACGTATTTACTAAATTTGCCCAAGCTTATTCTATTCCAGGTAAAAACGCGATTCATATTGCGAAATCCTTAATAAAATACTTCACTTCTTTCGGCATTCCCCAATTAATAATAGCAGACAAAGGTAGAGAATTTAATAACGAAGTAATAAAAGATTTATTAGCAATACACAAAATCAAAGTTCACTTTACAACTCCTGGCCACCATGAATCAAATTCAATAGCTGAACGAATACACTCTACTTTAATCGAACATTTAAGACTTCTAAAACAGACATATCCTAACGAAGATGACTTAATGGACTATGCTCTTATAGCTTACAATAATTCTATTCATAGTTCCACAAAATTTACCCCATTTGAATTGACTTTCGGACATACAGACTCTAGAAACCCCAACGAACTATTTCTTTCTCAAAATTTCTATTCCGAATATATAAATAATCATAAAGACAAATTAAAACACGTTTACCAAAACGTACATGAAAATCTAACAGAAAATAAAACTAAAGTAATTAATAAGAGAAACGATCAAGGAGAAACAAATTCAGAATTCAAAATTGGACAAGTAGTTTATAAAGTTAATACCCAAAAACGTAACAAAAAACATCAACCATACTTAGGCCCCTACAAAATAACTAAAACTCTTGACAGAAACCGAGTAAAACTTGTACGACAAAGACTTAAATATAAAAAAGACATTAACAAGACAGAAATTATACATATCAAAGAACTAAAGAAACCTCCCGTTGCAGGTTCATCCTCTGGACAACAAACGATGCAAAACGTTACGACGACGCTATATCAACTCTAACAAATAATCAAAATAATATTAAAACTATAGTTAAAAATCAAATCACCTTATTAAGATCTTCAATAAAGAATTTTGAAAATAATACAAAAATCTTAGCCCATAACCAGTTAATTTTAAGCTCACGAATAACAGAAGTTCAAAACTTAATTAAAGATATAAAGATAGAAAAAGTTGAGACATTTTATTATTTTGCACTAGAAAGACTTGTATCGCAATTTTACACTAGTTTCCAAATTATTTATGACCTATTAGAAAAAATCGAAGTTGCTATCAGCTTTTCAAAACTAAAAACCTATCATAATTCAATAGCCGACCCAAATGAACTATTTCTCGAAATTTTAAACGTTAGTAAACTTCTTAAAAATAACAAACTCCCTTTTGAATTACCTTTGCAAAATATTTTGTTATTCGAAAAAATAATTAAGATAAAAAGTTATAGTAAAGCAAATAAAATAATTTTTGTACTTGAATTGCCTATTGTTGAGATCAATGACTATGATTATTATCATCTTTATTCCTTTCCGACCAGATACCAAACTCATTTTAGAACAATTATTCCAAAATCCAAGTTCCTACTTTCCAATCGATACCAATATGCACTTGCCAACGTTCAATGTCAAAAATTGGTAGAAGAAGAATATTTATGCCACGATGTCCAGTCAATTGAAGTAACACCAGCAGCCCCTTGCGAAGTTCAACTCATACAGTACTCAAAGTTTGTAAATCAATGTCAATCAGTGCCAACAGAAATTAATAATATAAAAATTCAAAAACTAGAAAACAATAAGTGGATCGTAATAACGCTAAACAAAGTGATCAGTATTCAAAAATGCGATAAGAATTCGGACAATATTCCATTAAACGGTAGTTACTTAATCGAACTCAATAGTTCGTGCGAAATATATATAGACAATTACGTTTTAAAAACATCTGAACTAAAAACTCCAAATTTTGTTAAAATGGAACTGCCAAATTCAGAAGTATTACTAAAAATGCCGGTCAGTGATCTAAACTTTAATCCAATAAAAATAGACTCGATAAAATTAGATGAATTAAATATTGTACAAAGTGCTTTAGCAGATCAAGAAAACAAAATAGACAATCTAGACACAGTTCCTGTTCATTTTCAACATGTCAGTTTTTATACCATAATTTTATATGTCTTAGCAATCATTTTCCTTGTCTACACCATTTGGCGAATATACACAAAAAGGACAAATCCAGAATCACCAAAAGAATCCACAGTACGAGAAAAAAAGGTACCAGATAATTTTCCATTTCTTCGAACTATGCCACCCCATAGTTCTCGTCTAGCCCCGGAGGAGTTAAGAAACCAGAACTGCTAATTCAACTATAATAAAAGGACAGCGTCAGCAAGCCACACCTCGGCGTCACCGAGCTTATAAATTTACTTTTGCATTGTATAGCGTCACTCTTATTTTGCATTTTACTGTAGTAAGTAGTCCCTTGTAAATAAAGTTCTTTTTTAAAAATATCGTTCTTGGACTTAAAAACATCATTTATATATATATATATATATATATATATATATATATATATACATATATATATGTATATACATGTATATATATATATATATATATATATATATATATATATATATATATATGTTATATGAGAAAATATTAACCTTGAACTAGCTTAAGTTCGCCGACTTCAGATTTCATCATCCCATTCCCATAGAAACCGCTGAGCACGCATTAGAACTTTGTACGAACCGTTGGCCAATATTCATGGGAACAGCAATTCAGCACTTCATACCAAACATATAAATTACCATTCTCAGATGCCGGAACCACTCTTAGCTGCAACTTCGACCAGTCCAGTTATTGTAGTCATTTTAAATTAATTTAATTTTGTACTATTATTTAATATTTAATTTGTAACAAATAAAGTTCTTTTTTAAAAAGTCAAATACGTGATTAGTGATCTAACAATTGGCGCAAAGTCAGTAGGATCCGGTTAACGTTGCTAGAACACGTGTATACTCACTGGCAGCGGCGGATTCTCATCCCTTAACGGAACAAAGAATCTACGGAAGTCCTCACTCCTGCGACCTACGGAAGGAACACCTAGAGAAGCCCCTGGTAGCCGAGCAGAGAGAACAAGACAACCCTTAAAGAAGAAAGCATCTCCGAACAACCTCACTCCTGTGATCTACGGAAGGAACACCTAGTGAAGCCCCTGGTAGCTGAGCAGAGAGAACAAGGCGTCCCGATGTTCTTCTTTATGTAAGTGGATTTTGAATCATCTCGTTAATAATTTGTTATAATAATTTACGAAATTGACTATACTGCAAGTCAATTAATCAAGATACATAAAAAAATACAAGTTGATTATCTAATATTTGAAATTATTGATATTGACATATTTCTTTCATACTATTTTATACTGATATTTTATTGACATATTTTTTACTTGCTATATTTTTGGTATATTTTCTCTTGCAATATTTTTATTTGGTATATTTGATACATTTTTATTGATATATTATTTGATATTTTTATATTGATACATTTTGCCCTTTATATACCACCACATTTTTTTTTTCTCGCTAATATACTGATATATTTTATATTTCTCCATACTTCTATTTTTCATTTTCGTTTAAAAATATCTCGAAAAATGCCTGAGACACGTTCCCAGACTCAACAAGAAATCGAACCATACAAGCTTTCGGAAATATTTTCTATTATCCCAGAATTTGAAGGCGATCCGATTTCTCTTTCTACATTTTTAGATGCGTGCGACTGTGCTTTTAAAATGGCCACAGGCGATCAGCGCGTTCTATTAACGATTCACGTAAAAAATAAACTCAAAGGTAAAGCTGCACAGCTTATTAATTCTAGAAAACCAATTTCTTATACAGAAATAAAACAATTACTAAATCTACATTTCGGAGACAGTAGAGACCTGACCTCCTCAATACAAGACTTACAAAGACTAAGACAACTATCTAACGAATCTCCTCTAACTTTCTTTAACCGTTTACAAGTTCTGAATGCAAAAATGCACGCCTCGATCCAAGTAGCAAATTTATCCCCAGATCAAAAAACTGCCCAATGTGACTTAATCGATACCATGGCCCTAAACACACTTTTAACCGGTTTAGAACCTCGTCTAGGACAAATTATTAGGGCTAGTAATCCAAAAGATCTCATTGAAGCAAGCAATCGTATTAGACGCGAACTTCAATTGTCATATTTTGAAGAACAAAAATCTAATTCTAGATCGACTATTCCTAAATCCTCTCAACCAATGAGAAGACCCTCATCTCAGTTTACAAAATGTACAAATTGTGGCCGCATTGGTCATCTAAATAGTGAATGCCGCTCTTCACGTTTCGTACAGCCAAACAAAACTTTTTCTAGACCACACGGTTACCAAAACCAATATAATAATGGACCTAACAACTATCAAAACAATCAGAACCCCAATAGGAATCAATATTCCTCCAACAATCCAAATTTCAACCAACAGAGACCTTCCTTTTCATCTCAAAATCAAAATCAAAATCGTCCATCTGTTATTCAAAGAAACCCAAACTTCCAAAGAGCACATGTTTTAAACGAATACCCTGATGAAATGACGACTAACTATTATACAGACGAATACTATACAGATAATTATTATAATACCGATAATTATGAAAACTATGAAACAGATTATTATACAGAAAATAATCCACAAACTGATAACATTTACGAAACCAATAACACACAAAATTATCAGGATTTTCTTTCACTTCAGAATCAAAATCATCCTCCCAATCATACGAACTCCTCAACGGATATTACGAATATCCAAGAACAAATCCAAGCACTTAACTTAGACAACTTTCATCCGGATCTCAATTTTCCCGAACAGACATTCATGTAACCCCATTTCATACAATGAGTTCCAAAAATTTATATTACATTAATGATGCTACCAACACTTTTAAACTTTTAATCGACACAGGTGCTGGAATCACTGTTTTCAAAGAAAACACAGCACGCAATTATCATAATAGATTTCCTGAAAACGTTACTATTCAAGGTATAACCGATCAAAAATTGTTAATAACAGAATCTGTCCTAATTCCCTTCACTGACAATAATCCTCACAAAGTCTTTATTTTCAATTTAGACATTGATTTCGATGGCATAATAGGCCTAGACTTTCTAGATCATTATGAATGCGTAATAGATCTCAAATCCCGACAGTTGCATACAAATTTTAAAACTGTCACCCTTCACAAAGTAGGACACGAGACAAACACACCTCCTAAAGACAAAACACCGACACACCCTACAGAAACAACACAAAACGAACCTAAAATAAAAATTAAATCAGATTCTAAACAGGAATCAAATTTAAAATATCAAAACCCTATAAATGAAAAATATACTATCGTAAAAAACCGAGATCAAGACAAAAATCTTGAAAGACCAGAGAGAAAACGAATAAAAGGAAAAAACAGAATTACCATTGACAGCCGGACCGAACAAATATGCAGACTAAAATGCAACTTATCAAATACAGATGCCATATTATCAGCTCAAGAAATAGAAAAAGTTAGATTACCTCATGCATTAGTCCATGTAGATGAAAATGGAGAATTCTTAACTTCCGTACTAAATGCTAATGCTATGCCGAAGACAATCGAATTTTCAGACATTTCAATCGAACCTTTCAAAAATTCGGAGACAATCCTATCCTACAACGGAAATGATTTTGAAGAACCCGTAGTAGATAGAACACGAATAATTAAAGAACAACTAAGAATTGATCATCTAAATTGCGAAGAACAAGAACTAATTCTAGATATATGTACTGAATACGCAGATATATTTTATGTCGAAGGCGACAAACTGACCTTCACAAACGAAATCAAGCACAAAATCGAAACAAACAACGCTAAACCTGTCTTCACTAAATCGTATAGATATCCTCAAATACATAAGGAAGAGGTAAAGACGCAAATTAATAAAATGTTAGAAGAAGGAATAATCCAGAAAAGTGTCTCGCCCTGGTCGAGTCCAGTCTGGGTCGTACCGAAGAAATTAGATGCGTCAGGAAAACAAAAATGGCGAGTTGTTATTGATTATCGAAAACTCAACGAACTCACAGTACAAGACCGTTATCCTCTACCACAAATATCAGAACTATTGGACCAACTAGGAAGATGCCAATACTTCACAACACTAGATTTAGCGTCTGGATTTCACCAGATTGAAATCGAGCCACAAGACATCCAGAAAACGGCCTTTTCCGTCGAAAATGGACATTACGAATTTGTCCGCATGCCATTCGGACTAATGAATGCTCCATCTACTTTCCAGAGAGTAATGGGCAACATCCTCTTAGGAATACAAAACGAAAGATGCTTAGTGTATATGGATGACATAATTATCTACTCACCCACTATTCATGATCACATGTCACGACTAACAGAAGTTTTTAAAAGGTTACGAAAAGTAAATTTAAAAATACAGCCAGACAAGTGCGAATTTTTAAGAAAAGAAGTAGCATATTTAGGCCACCTTGTAACAGAAAATGGTGTAAAAACAAATCCAGCTAAAATATCTTGTATCAAAAACTTCCCGGAACCAAAGAACACCAAAGAAATAAAGTCATTCTTAGGCTTAGCCGGTTACTATAGAAGATTTATTCCAAATTTTGCCAAAATTTCTAAACCACTTACGAAACTACTTCAGAAAGACGTACCTTTTATTTTTAATTCTGATTGTAAAGAAGCCTTTAACGAACTCAAAAATATTTTAACTTCAGATCCAATACTTATATATCCCAATTTTGAGGAACCATTTTTACTAACAACTGACGCTAGTGCATTCGCGATTGGAGCTGTTCTATCGCAAGGCCCTATTGGAAAAGATTTACCCATAGCTTATGCCTCCAGAACATTATGCGGTGCCGAAACAAAATATTCGACTATAGAGAGAGAACTATTAGCTATCGTATGGGCAGTCAAACATTTTAGACCATATCTTTTTGGCCGAAAATTCACCCTGATTACCGATCATCGACCCCTTACATGGCTTTTCTCGATAAAAGATCCAGGAAGCCGATTAGCGCGTTGGCGCCTAAAACTCGAAGAATAAAATTATAAAATAGAACATCGCGCAGGAAAAATAAACAGAAATGCAGATGCCCTCTCAAGGATAAAGATTAACCATTTCAAGGATTGTGCAAACTTTCAATCAAAAATCTCATTACATGCATCGAATGAAAATGACACGGAAACTCAAGAAAACGAAGACGACGATGAAGAAAATATAGAAAAAATGTCCGAAGAACTTGACAAGTTTATCGAACTGTATAGAACAAAGTCAATAATCGATTATTCTAAAATTGAAACATCGAATACGGACTTATTAGACAAATCCAACAAAAATATTGTTACATTTTTTTGGCAAAATAAACTTGAAGAACTCCACGAGAACATAATGAATGACATATTCGAAGAAAACATGGAATATAGTAACCGAAGAATTAATATTGTACACAGCAAAACTGTAAAAGATCGAAAATATTTTATTATACCATTACCGTTTGATCCCGAACGAGTAATATCACACTTGTTTCTTGTACTTTTTTCAAATAAAGATCAATTCGATGAATCAAAAATATATTGCGTCGAAAATAATCTCGAACTACCTATCCTAGAGATATTTTCTTATATTTTTGCTGACAAAGAATTAAAATTAAGAATCTGTCAAAATATAATTAAAACAGCCAGCGAAGACGAAATCCCTCAAATTTTAGATCATTACCATTGCGGTAAAAACAACTTACATCGAGGAATAAACGAAACTGTCAGAAGAATAAAGCAGAAATACAATTGGAAGAATTTAACAAAAGATGTAGAGAAATTTGTAAAAGCATGTGAAATTTGCCAAAAAGTTAAGATTTGCAGGAAAAACTTAAGTGGACCACTAGTCATAACAGAAACTCCAAAAACACCATTCGAAAGAATAAATATGGACATATTCGAATACCCTACTAGGAACTACGCTTTAACTATTCGTGACGAATTGACAAAATTCACGCAAGCCTATCCTTTGGGAGACAAAAAGGCAGTAACAGTAGTCAAGACACTCCTACTCTTTTTTCAACACTATGGAACACCACTAAGAATTCATTGTGACTGCGGTCGAGAATTCGAGAATGCTATAATCAAAGATCTATGCGAATTATACGACATTAAACTAACATTTTCTAGCGTTAACCATCCACAATCTAATGGATCTATAGAAAGGTTTCATGCCACACTCTCAGAAATGATTAGAGCAAATCAAGCCGAGAACCCAAACGATCATCCCTTTACTATACTTCCTTATGCAATAATATGCTATAACAACACAAAGAATAAGACCCACGGTTTCACACCATATGAACTTATATTTGGGCACACTGCAGGCCGACCACCAGAAACTCTATACAATCAAAAAACACTAATGAGTAAAAATATTCGAGACCTGAATAACCGCATGGAATATTTTTACAAAGTAGCCAGAGCAAAAACAGAAAGACAGAAAGAAAAGGCGAAAGTAAGATTTGACGAGAATATTTCAGAACGAAGACCTGATTTTAAAATTGGTGACAAAGTTTACGTAAAAGAATCACAAATTAAATCAAAATCGGATAATCTTTTTAATGGACCTTTCGAAATTCAAGAAGTTTTTACAAATTCCGCAATTATCCTTAACCCCAAAACTAACCAAACCTCTAAAGCAAATTTTGACAGACTCAAACCTTATTTTGAATAATTTTCCTTTACAGATTCTATGGACTCCTTCCTATCGTCCAATCCCAAATTCTCCTCACTCCAATTAATAACACAATTGGAATATTTTTTCATGAAAAAGGAACTATACGAATATCTAATGACAAATGGACTTTACTTGTTTACAAAGAATTATTACCTATCAAAACTACAATATCCAATAATGACAGAATTTTGGAAAACCTGTTAGAAAAATTTATTAACGTGGATACACCGAGAAAACTTGCCTTTCAAGCCGAAGTACAGACACATGTTAGTCTGCTAAAACAAATCTCAAACTCCGTTAATTTAAAATATAAAGAAATAACCTCTGACACAGTACCTTATAATAAACGCCTAAAACGCGGTTTAGTAAATGGTATTGGAACAATCTGGAAATCTATTACTGGAAATTTAGACGCCTCTGATGGCGAATACTTTAATAAATGTATAAATAAGATAAATTCCGATGAAACTCAAATTGAAAATCTCCTAAAAAATCAAATATCTGTTACCACTTCAGTTATAAGAACTTTCAACACTACAATTCAAAAATTGCAAATAGACGAAGAAACTTTTAACAAAGACTTAAAAACTATCGAGACTACACTTCTGGACATTAATAATGACATATCCTTTTACCAAGCACAATTACAAATACTAGATTTATGTGAGTCCTTAATGGAAAGCTACGTATTTTTAGAAAATTATTTAAATGATATACTAAATTCTATAACATTCTCTCGCCTGCAAATTCTACATAGTTCTATTATTTCGCCCATAGACTTAATGGACGCATTAAAAGAAATCTCACAGTCATTACAAAATAACGTATTGCCTCTACCCACTTATATGTCAAATATAGCTCAGTATATTGACATAATAAAACTGCAAGCTTATCAGCTTGATTCAAAAATTGTTTTCGTTCTCGAAATTCCGTTAGTTGATCCCGAAATATTCACCTTGTATCAATTATATTCAATACCAATATTAGATAATCAAACTGGTTTTCATCATATACTTTCAACTGTTCATAAATACATAGCGCGAGATGATGATTCAATTTCATATGTCTTACCCATGGACACCGAAAAATGCAAACAAATCAGTCAAAACCAAAGAATGTGTACAGACATTCTTCCGTATCCCATAGACACAGATGCTATATGTGAAGCCCAGCTTTTGAAACCTCTCAGCAACTTACCAAAAACTTGCCAGATGTCCATGCTCTTGGCACAAGGTTACAATGTACAAGAAATTGACCGAAATTTATGGTTACTAACCATTTCCGATCCATTACCAGTAACAATCAAATGTGCAAGAAAAGACGTCACTACACAAATAATCAAAACAAATTCAATCTTAAGATTAATTCCCGAATGTATTGCATTCATCGGCAGTACCAGAATTCATGCTAGAGACCAAATTGAGAAATATACAAATATCACGTATAGAAGTCACCCAGTTAACGTACCCTACAGATGCTGTGACCATTTTGAGACAAAGAGTCACCTATCAAAATTGAAACCACTTAAACTCAGTAAGATCAACGTAGATGACTTAAATATTGCACAACACAAATTGGACCAATATTCAGAAGAACTGGACCATATTATGAGCCAATCATTCATTGAGGAACATCTACCCTTATTCACTATATCAACCTTATCCCTGATTATTATCCTAGTTATCTTATACCTTTTCTGCAAATACCGAACCAAAATATTCCCAAAAATTGCAATCTCCTTGTCCCAGGATCAGCGTCCAACTTCATTACCACGCAGAAATTCCATTAGACAGAAACTTCAGGGCTTAGCCTCCTTCAGAAGAAGACCCAATGTCCAACAAGAAAGCGAAGCAGAAACACCAATTACTCTGTAAAAGTCAAAGCAATGGCATTGACTTTTCACTAATAAGGGGAGCTGTTATATGAGAAAATATTAACCTTGAACTAGCTTAAGTTCGCCGACTTCAGATTTCATCATCCCATTCCCATAGAAACCGCTGAGCACGCATTAGAACTTTGTACGAACCGTTGGCCAATATTCATGGGAACAGCAATTCAGCACTTCATACCAAACATATAAATTACCATTCTCAGATGCCGGAACCACTCTTAGCTGCAACTTCGACCAGTCCAGTTATTGTAGTCATTTTAAATTAATTTAATTTTGTACTATTATTTAATATTTAATTTGTAACAAATAAAGTTCTTTTTTAAAAAGTCAAATACGTGATTAGTGATCTAACATATATATATATATATATATATATATTATATATAAAACAGCCGTTATTCTGGAGTCCCCTCGACTGGACGGCGACCTGTGCTGATCCTGTGCTCGAATAGTATGGAACGCCAGACCGGTTTTTTAGCGGACTGGAGAACCTACTAGAAAATACTTGTTAGAATAATGAAATGTTTACAGGTTAAATATGAGTCATATTTATCGTAACAATATGGAAGCTTATACCGAGTGTTTTCTGTTTGCTTTTTTATAAAAGAATAAGTAATGATCTTTTTCATCTTACTTCAGTCTTCCCGTCGCATTTCTTGTACTGCTTTAAAAAATATATTATAACTTATCTTCTTTTGCTAGTTTCTTCAGTGGCCACTTTTATCTACCTGTTTCTTTTTGTTTGTACCATTTCTCCTACTACATGTTTTTGGCACTTTTCCGTTGTGATCTATATTTCCCGCTCTTCTATTTTAGCAGCCAAGTCATTTGGTTTGATTGGTTTTTACTTATGTCCTCGTTTCTTTTCTATATGAGTTTTTTGTACCCATATTTACCATTTTATCTTTTATGGGTTCACATATCCATTCATCTTTGTCTACAGTGATCTTACTGTAAACTATTTTTGTTCCTTTTCTTTTATACCTTTTAACCTTAGTAAAGATGTTACGTTCTTTTAAGAATATTCCTTTTTCTTGCTTTTTATCGATATTTAGAAATATTGTCGCGTACTGAATATGCCCTAATTTGTGTTTCCTTTTGATGATTTCCTTCTCTTTCTCTCCATTCGTTAATTCTATTACACAGTGTATGCCGTCTGTTTAGAAAAACTGCGTATTTTGTTAGATTTATTTTTAGAATTAGGTACAGATTTTCATTATGTTTTTAACATTCTGGAGTCGGTTGTATAAAATTTTAGTCCGCTTCTTTTATATATTGCATTAGTTTCAATAAAATTTTAAGTATTTCCGATAGAGGTTTTGTTTTTTTACGGCATGTTTGTTGTTTTCTTCTTCTTCTTCTTCTTCTTAGAATGCCGTCTTCCTACGGAGATGGTCCTACGGAGAATCTGCATTGATACTAATATTGTAGATTCACTAACCAAGAATTCTACCTTTGGCCGAAAGATGTTTTTCCTTGAATCTTGTCCTGTATTATGAGTCTCAAAATGTCATATTTTGGTCCTCTCGTGACGTGGCCTAGGTATTCTAGTTTTTTTGTTTGTATAGTGGTGATTTTTTGTTTCTTTACCAACCCTCTCCAACACTTCTTTATTTATAATTTTATCAGTCCGTAATATTTTTAATTCTTTGCGGTGTAACTAGAGTACGAAAGTCTCGATTCTTTTTAAATTGCATTTTTTTAATGTTTCAGTCCCAGCTCCATATAATAATATTAAAAATATATAACATCGAATGGTACGTATTCTGATTTCTAAATTAAGATTTCTGCACTTTGGAAGTGGCTTCATTTGTATAAATGCTGATCTGGCAATCTCTATTTGCCTGTTTATTTCTGCAGTATGATCATTGGTTTCATTAATCAAAGTTTCCAAGTACTGATATGTTTCTGATTGTTCAACCACGTTACCATTTATTGTCAATATGTGGTGTATATTTTGTGTTTATTTTATAAGTAGCATTAATTTCGTTTTTAGCGTTTATCGTAATTTCGATCTCAGCACTAGTCATACTTAGCTTTCGGCTAGATGTTGTAGGTCTTCTATTCTCGTTGCAGTGACTTCACAATATTAAACAAAAGTTAAACAAAAGTGGGGATAAAACGCATCCCTATCTAACTTCTCTACACATCTTCATTTCTTCTGACGGTTGCCTATCAGTTTAAACTTCGGCACTTTATTTCCAATAATATTTGAATTATCTTAATTATTTTACTGTCAATATGCTTATTTACAAGTATTGATATTAGTTTTTCATGTCATACTCTGTCGAAAGTTTTTTCGTAGTCAACAAAGTACAAATGTAGGTCAACGTTTACATCATGACATCCCTGACTCAGTATGTTAATGGCAAATAGTTCTTCTGGAGTATCCATTCCATTTCGGAATCCGAACTGCGTCTTACTAATCTCCTCCTCTAACTTTTTATATATTATTTTATGTATTACTGTAAGCAGTCCGTTTAAAGTATGACTCACGAAGCTGTGAAGACTCTGAAGTGTTCGATAGTTAGAGCACTCTTTTGCTGCTTATTTCTAGCTTTGGTTATAAATGCCAACTTCATTCACTCTTGCGGTATTATTCCCGTATCCTACATCGTGTTGAACAAACCTGCCAGCTTATCCTCTTCTAATAGTTTTAACAGTTCTACAGGTATTTCGTCTAATTCATCTGCTTTATTATCTTGATAGCATGTTTGATTTCATCTATCGTAAACTCCTGTTTCTCTAAACGATTTAATTCTCCTGCATTTCACCTCTTTCATCTTGAAAAAGTTCTCTAACGTGCTCCTTCCATCTTCTTCATTTCTTGGGTAAATATATTAGCAGTACTACTTTCTTAGCTTTTATTTATCTTTGTTGACTATGTTGATTCCGGTTGATTTTTTTTTATTTTGTTGTGCATATTTCTCATATCATATTTTGTTTCTAGTTCTTCTATCGCTTTAAATTTTTTCATTAAATACATTTCCTTAGACGTTTTGCTTTTTTCCTTATATATCTCTATAAGTGTGTAGATCTTTTCTTTTATATTTTCTTCTTTCTTCAATATATAGTAGTATTTCTTCTGTCATCCATTGTTTTTTAGCCTCTGACCCCATCCCTGTTTTCGGGTTGTCATAATCTTCTATTTTAGTGAGTTTCTGAAACTGTTTTCTTAAAGCATGTTTAAGTTAAATATTAATTTATATAAGATATGGTATCAAAATGATTGTAATGAGAATTACATTTTACATTTAGTGGCATTTAATTTACTGGTAAATTCTCATTACCAATAATTGTATTGTGGTTTAATCTCACATAAAATAATATTGAACCTCAATTTTCATTTTATACTAAACACCCACCTGTAGCTCACATTTTTCAGTGTATAAAATTACTAATATATATTATATATGTTACAATCTACCTAATCATGTTATAATTTCCATATTTTTGTAAGCTAGTTTATCAAGGTCAAAGTTTAAGTGAATTTCGCTGTTAAATAATGAACACCAGCAGGCAGGCCCCTTAAGTGCGTCTGTCTATCTTTTAAAATGATCGATCATTGAGACTGAAAGTTACTTAATTCAGGTATAAAGACAATAAAAAATTGTTGATAGCCTTTGTGGGAGAATAAAAAATAGTTAATGCCTTTGAAAAAATGTTTTTTATGCCATTTACGCTTAAATCTAAATCTTATACATTTGCAATATTTAGGAAGTATTTTTTACAGTCTTCATTTTCTGGTGGAACTTATTCTGGAACTATTATAAAAAGAAAATAAGTATAACATTTAATTTATAACTTGCACACTACTGCTCTCTGAAAAGATTTGTGGTTGTTGTATCGAACAACGTACGTAGATTTTTCAGCTAGGAAATCCTTCGCCTTTTTGTGTCTTAATTCAGGTACGTTATTGTGTTATTATTGTGTTATGTGTGACTACTATTTTCCTTTGCTTTAAACAGTTCCGTCTGGTATCTTTTCACTTCGTTTGCTGATATGTTATTGTATTCCTTTAATTCGGTTGTTTCTTTCCGTTGGTTTCTTATAAATCTATATTTGTTTTTGTGTACCGTAGAAGTAGCTTTCCATCGTTTTTGTAATCTGTTCCCAGTGTTCATTTTTTGTTCTTCTTACTGACTTTTGTTTCATTTCGTATTTTCTGTAGGGGTTTAGGGATTCTGGAGTATTTTATGTTTTTTACTTAGTATAGGCCTCTAGTTTCTCTTTACATTTTATTTTTATTTCTTTTTCGAACCATGGTGTACTGTTGTTGTTTCTTTTGTTCGGTATGACTTTGCGGTTCCCTAGAGCTTGTGTTGCTGCTTCTTCAATGTTGTTTTTAATTTTCTCCCAGCTCACGTTTATATCTT
This sequence comes from Diabrotica undecimpunctata, assembly GCF_040954645.1. Lineage (NCBI taxonomy): Eukaryota > Metazoa > Arthropoda > Insecta > Coleoptera > Chrysomelidae > Diabrotica > Diabrotica undecimpunctata. The sequence goes on from NC_092807.1 coordinate 84,633,471, forward strand.
CGATGTCGTCTATTTGTTTCAGTTGTATCTTATGTGCTAGCCTTCTTCGGTACATTTCTCTTTTAGAGTTGTTTCACAGTGATTCTACAGTGATTCGCTGTTTTACTGCTGGAACTATTTCATTTCTAATTCGTCCGTTAAAGTCACCCATAAGAATTAAGAGTTCTTCATAAGGTATTTCATCCAGAATGATTTGCAATTATTCGTAGAATGCCTCTGGTTCCTCCTTAGGTTTGCAGTCCTCGGGGCTATATTTAGATATGACATTTAATTTTTGATAGTCCATTGTGGTGTTTATATGTATTATTCTTTCGGAGATATAATGGCAGTTATTTAGGTTATCTCTAAATTTTTTATGGACAAGTATACCTACGCCTGCTCGTGCTCGTTCTTCTTTCTTCACTCTATGCTAGAAAATATTGGTTATAGTCTCTTTGGTCTTTACCTTTCTTCTTGGATTCCACAAATGTCTATGTTTTTATTTATCAGTTCTCAGTGTTTTTATTTATGTGCTTATTCCAATATTTATTAATATCTCCATCAGCTTGTCGTGCTTTACTGTATCAAATTCTTCATGTTAATCAATGAAACATGCATAAATATCGCAATTCACATCTCTACATCGTTAAAATAGCCCTTGTATGCTAAAGAGAGCCTCTCTGGTACCCACTGGGTTCCGAAAACCAAACTATGTACGGCTGATTTTTTCTTCGCATAGTCTATATATCCTTTGACGTATGATTTTTATTAATAACTTTAAAATGTGGCATATTAAGTACGAAAACATTGCAAGATACCGATTTTGTTTTTTTGGTAGAGCAATAAAGGTTCACTTTAGCCATGATCTTGATATTATTTCGATATGTCATTGAATAATTTTGTTAGTCGTTGCGCACCGTCGGTGTTAAATAGTTTTATGAGTTCAGCATATGTATTTTTTAGGTCCAGGAGTTTTACCATCTTTTAGTTGTAGTATTGCTTTTTCCACTTCATCTGATGTGATTGGTAAGTGGTCATTACATATGCAGGATGGAGGTGGTTCGGACCTACTATCATCAAAAACTTATTGTATGTATTTGGTCCATATGCATATTTCTTTATTTTTATTTGTGATGATGTTCCCGGTTGATCTTTTAGTTTGCTAGCTGTGTTGGATTATTTTGCTAAGAGTTGAGTGAAACCTTTCAACAGGGCTGTTGCTATTGGGATTATAGAGAGTTGTGTAGTGAATTTCTATATGGTGAGTTTTGAATATGCCTTGAATGACTTATTTTTTCTATTCTGTTTCGTTAGCAGTTGAAGTGCGTCTAGGAAGTCCAAAATAACTAAAGCATTGTATAAGTTTATTTGCAGTTTCTACCGAATTAGGGTTTTTTAAAGCATAGACCTAGCCAAATTTAGAAAAACTATCTATAACTGTGACAAAATATTGTCCATGTGTTTTATATGTGTCCGTGTATACATGGCCAAACGATTCACAACCTATATGTGTAGGTTTAAATAATAATTTCTAACATCTTGTTCTAATCGGGGTTAGCAGAATATTGGCTTAATGGCGTTTACGTTCTCTTGTATGCCTCTATGACTAGTTTTAGCTGTATGATAAAATTTTAGTTTTTCTTTTCTTTCGTCTTAATCTGTAACATCCGTAAGAATGTATATCTGAATCGGGTAAATTCTTTTTAAAATAATTTTGGAAAATTTTAGTTAATATTGGTTCTAAAGACTTATTTTTGAAAAGGAAAGAATAAGTTTGTTTTGGAATAAAATATTCTTTAATAAAGTTTGTAATGACAAGTTCATTATTAGATTCGGATACGGATAATTGTATTCGATTTTTCTCGAAAACATTTTCTCTTTTTACTTTACCATTTTTGTTTTCTATATTTGTGTGACTAGTATTAATAATTTGATTTTTGAAAATATTAATAGATTCGTTTTTATAGGAAATACTTATAATCGGATTTTCGTGACTAGAGTGTATAGTTTCATTATCTGTGTCCTTAATTTGGATGTCATTGGTTTCTTGAAATTTAGCGTTAATAATTTTAGTTTATTCTTCTTCAGGTGGTGTAGGCTTTTTTCCTGGTTTTATAAGTATATCACTGTGGATTACCATCTTTGGTTTTTGGTTTTCAATAGTTTCATTACTTTGTGCGCATTTGTCGGGATTAATTTGTATTGAATCCAAAAGTGATTCCACTTCGTTATAGCCAAAGTCAGCTAATTCGACTCGTTTTTCAGGATTTGTGAATACTGATAAGTAGTTTATATATATATGTGTTCAGTCTCGATTGGGTTAACTTCTACTCAAAAAACTGCATCTTCATTCGTGTTTGCTTTTCCTTTTTTGTGTATAATTTCGTAGTCATATTATTCAAAATTTCACTCTTCAACGGACTAATTTAGATTTGGTTCTTTAAGCAAAAATAACCATTGTAGCGGTTTATGATCACGTATAATTTTGAATTTTACTCCAAAGAGGTAAGGACTGAAATATTTGGTTGCCCAAATGATTTCTAAAAGCTCGTTTTTGATGGTACTATATTTCATTTCAGCAGGATTCAATGTCCGGGAGGTGTATGCGATTGGAAGTTCAGATATGCTAGGTCCTTGAGACAAAAGGGATACGATTACGTAATTTAAAGCATCAGTTGTTGGAAGAAAATTTTTAGAAAAATCCGGATACTGTAAAATATGTTTGTTCATTGATATTTTCTTATAGATATTAAAGGCATTGACAAACTCTGGTGTATGTTCTACTTTTTAATTTTTCTTCAGGTAGTTTGTAAGCGGTTTAGTTACTTTTGAAAAGTTTTTATATACTCTCGGTAATAGTTAACTAAGCCAAAAAAGAATTCTATTTCTTTTGGATTTTTTGGGATGGGAAAGTTTTCAATTGCTACTATTTTGTTTGGATTCTGTTAGATGCCGTCTGGGATAATTACCTGCATGTCCTCGAAACTCGACTGAGTCCTTTAGAAATTTAGATTTATCTAATTGAATTTTTAGATGTGATTCTTTTAATCTGTCAAATCCTTGTTTTAAGTTGTTTCTGGAGGGAGGTTGAAAATATTATTATGTCGTTCATGTAGACTAGATATACTTTACCAATTAGACCCTATTAAATATTGTCCATACCCCTCAAAAAAGGTGGCAAAAGCATTGTTTAATCCAAAGGGCATTCTGAGATACTCGTAATGTCCGTCTTCTACATTAAATGCTTTTTAGCGATGAAGTCTGGATGCATTTTAATTTAATTTGGTGAAAACCTGAAGCTAAGTCGAGGGTTGTAAAATGCTGATATATTCCAAGCTTATCCAAGATATCCGTAATATTATGCAAGGGGTATCTGTCGTCTACGGTTTTCCGTTGATTTTTCTGTGGTCTACCACTATTTTTCACTTCTTTTTCTAACTGGCATCCTCTATCTTCGCTACAATCCAGATAGGGTAACTGCAGGGCGATTGTGATGGTCGAATAATACAATTTTCCAGCATTTTATAGATTTGTGCCTGGACTTCTTCCTTATGTACACAAAGGTATACGACTTGGTGTGTACGGGTATTTCGTTTGTGGTTTTAATTTGATGCTTAATTTTATTAGTAAATGTTAAATTTTAATCTAGTTTAAGAATTTTATATTTATATTTAATCAACTTCAAAAAGATGGCCGTTGCAAGTTTTTTTTTAATATTTCAGATACGACAGGAATAAATACTTGGATTCTATATAAGGAAGTTCCTGGCAGTAAAACCTGAAAGCTACTTATTCAGCTATAATCCATGCAGTCAACATCGGAAGCCATCAGCAAGTTATCCTGTAAAGCCGTAAGTATCATTTTTAAATTTTTTTTTGTAAATTTTTATGCAAGATTTGCTCTTGTTTTAATTTAATATGAAAATTTTAATTTTATATTTTTTGTACGTACAATAAACATAATTAGTTAATATCTTAGTTTATTTGCCCCAGGCAAGCTCGTTTTTCAGATTCGCTTCTACGATAAGATGTTCTCACACCTGAGAGACTGAGCTTCATGAGGCCTAACAATTGCCTCCCAAAGAGAATTGTGAGTTTTTGTTATACATGGGCTTCCAACTTTTGGAGGTAGCCATATTGTTACCCATTGGCACCCACCGTTTCTAATGGGTCATTCGATGGCTACAAATTTAAGTAATTATTCTATATTAAAGCAAACTAGAAAAATAAAAAAAATATTCAAAATATAAATACGACTTCACTTAGAACAGTGGGCCCCGTGGATCCCTGTTGGCCGTTTACATAATAAAATGTCTTGGCCAGATAAAAATTAAGCAAGAAAATTTCAATCGACTATAATCTATAATTTGTCAGTTATAGAACTTCTATCATAACTACTTACTATGACTCACAACATAATAAGTAAAAATTACTCATACAGAATCCCCTGCATTGGCATTTTTTTATAAAAATATTTTTGTTTTCAAGGATTTTTGTTATTAAATCGTTTAAGGCAGTGGTTCCCAACCTTTTTCCCATGATCGCCCCCTTAGACAGGTTTCACTAGTTATGAATACTACAATCGCCCCCCCCCCCTCACCCAATTTAATTGAAACAAATAATGAATCTATACAAAAGGTAAGTATCCATATTTATTTATTTTTACATTTCGTAAAATGATAAATGGTTATATGTGTGTAAAAGAATTGTTAATGGCTTCCTTGGGCCTGGTGTCCCTCACATAATTTCTTTATATCTTGCTCAATGTTGGGTAATAACAACCTCAAATCCCCTCTTTCTATTATATCGAGAATATTTCTTTGTCTGTTTTTCAATATACACATAGAACTAAAACCTTTCTCCACTAGATATGTTGTGGGGAATGCCAATAATAATAATAATTTGATTGCATTCCACAAGATTGGATACACTTCTTTTATCCGCGGCCAAAATCTTTCGTACCACACTCCCGAAACAAACTTTCAATTTCAACATCATGTCTCAAATCAATCAAGTTTTCTTAAAGAAAAGGACATACCGTTGAAACTTCCACGCTGAAAGGATTGATAAACCAAGTTGGCACTTTCAGACTAGTCAAATCTTGGAATCGGGACTGCAGATCTTCTTTCAGTGTTTGAAGGTGAAGGCAGTATGTTTGAAGATCCTCAGAATCAACACAAGAAGATTTCAAGTTGGGGAATTTGGTCAGATCTCTTCTCTGCATATATTCTTCAAAAATAGATAGTTTGTCAATGAATGCTCCGACTACTCCCTTCGCTTTGGCCATATTTATGTTCTTTTCCTGTAGTTGCAGGTTCATTTCATTTAATTTTTGAAAAATATCTGATAAGTAAGCGATGTCATTTCGCTTCTCTTGTAGTTCTGTACTCAGTGTGGGGTCAGTAGTATTAAGAAATTCAATAACAGTATCCATGAGGCTGAAGAACCGCCTTAAGCAATTGCCTTTAGAAAGCCAGCGGATTTCCATATGTAGTAGCAATGTATTAAATATCTCATCATTTTCTTCACAAAGTGTACGAAATATTCGATCATTCTTTGGTTATTAATTTTATTTACCGCATCTATGACAAGTGGAAGAGAATCGTGCAACCTCCCACTCAAATTCTTGGCAGCCAATTGCTCTCTGTGAATGACGCAGTGAACACACAAAATTCCAGGTACTGCTTGTTTCAGATGTGCAATAAATCCCCGATGGCGTCCTGTTATTGCTGCTGCACCGTCAGTAGCATAGGCGATCATATTTAATAAGGGAATCTCTTTTTCCTAAAAAAATCTCTTAACGACCTCAAATATGGAAGATCCTTTTTGTATCAGTAATCAGACTTCTAACAAACAGCGTCTCCTTGGCCATTTCTCCATTGTCGTCAATGAATCGGACATATGACAGCAGCAAAGCTGTGCTGTCACTCAGGGTGCTCTCGTCAAGTTGCACAGTAAACTCTCTGCTTTTCAATTTGATGAGAGGAACTGCATCTGTTACTTGGCCGGCCTGACTGGGTCCCAACATAGTATCAACTATCTCTTTGACAGCTGGGAGGATGAGTTCTTCTCCAATTGTGTGCGGCTTAGCACTTTTTGACTCACTGAACACAATGACTGTCAGTTGAAACAAAACAACTTTATATACCACAATACAAAACTCGGGAACGAAAGACTCCGCATTTGAAGCGACGACAACCTCGGCCGTTCGCTTTTTGTTCGAGTCAGATCGGCAGGAGCTGTACCTTCTTCTCATCATTCTTATCCCACTTCTCTCTCTTTCTCTTTTGTGCGGATGATCGTATAATACGAAAGCTCGATCAAAGGAAAATGCAGAATTCGTTATAATGTATAATTATAACGATAATGTATAGAATTAAATTGTATTATGATTCATAGCTCTCTGTGACTAGACGAGATGTTTGTGTTATTATTACCTGCATTGGTATACACATATTTACCTGTTATTATCCTATGGATATCCGATCGAAAGTATTGTATATTTTTTCTCTTTTATTATTTTTCTCATTTACCCATTTCTCGTTTTCCGGATGCTAAACGCCCCCCTTATCGCCCCCTTTTCTCTGTCGCCCCCCATATCGCCCCCTTCGCTCTATCGCCCCCCTGAATATCTCAAATCGCCCCCCGGGGGGCGATCGCCCCCAGGTTGGGAATCACTGGTTTAAGGTAATATGTTAACATAAATTATTCCATAACTGAAATAATCGCATAATTTTTATTAGTTTAAATAATTTATTATATATAAATAAGAATTATAATGACGAAAAAAAAATTAATTAAAATAGTTTTCTATAAACCTATTTTGATTTAAATCTATATTGTTTAATATATATAATTAATGATTGAATTCAGTTCTACATTGTATGTATGTAGGTAACCGATATTCAGTTTACCAAACCTATAATTTTTTAAATTAGTTTTGCCTCTTAATCGCATTTTGTAATTCTATATAATATATACAACGATAACATAATAGATTTAACACACGGATAAAGAAAATATATCTCTTTCAGCAAAAACAATTTTAAGAAATTATAGAATGGAGTAGACTGTTGGTTGATATAGATTCACAGAAAATTTTTTGCTTAATTTTCTTTTGCACGTTTTGAATTTCAAATGTTAGTATACCATAATATAGGTACGTAAGAACTTTAAATTGAGTTCAGAACAAAAGTGAATTATTGTGATTTGTAATTAAAATTACCTCCCTTTATAGTTATACATTTCAAGAGTTATAATTAGGATTTAAATTATGATTTTCTTGTATTGGGTATTGTACTAAAATTTAAAAATAAAATAAAATTATTTAATATATTACGAGGAGCAGCTGTAATTTGTAAACTGTACCTAGTTTCAATTAATTCTTTATACAACTTGATCTCATAATGTCCATTGTCGTAAGCTTTTTCACACATTTAATATCATTGCCTGCTACATGTCTTTTTAAGGTAACACACTTGTAATAACTTTTCTATGGATGTTTGGTTTTTCATACTGTTATTTTTAGATGAACTGATGAGGCTTTCTGATTAGAAAGCCAAACGTCTTCAATAAATAGATGAAGTAGCCACCTTCTTTGTCTTTTATTTTTCCACTTTGACCGAAAAACCCACCACTCTTCGATTGTTCCTTAATTTATATAAATATATATATATATATATATATATATATATATATATATATATATAAATATATATATATATATATATATATTTATATATATATATGTACATATATATATATATATATATATATATATATATATATATATATATATATATATATATATATATATGTATATATATATATATATATTTATATATATATATATATATAAATATATATATATATATATATATATATATATATTTATATATATATATGTACATATATATATATATATATATATATATATATATGTATATATATATATATATATTTATATATATATATATATATATATATACATTTATTTACATGTATATATATATATATTTATATAATAACAACCAATATATACCAATATATTTGGTAATAATTATAACAACATTAAACTTAATGTGGCTTGTAGATCAGCCCTAACAATAAATAATCTTTATTCTAAGATAAAAGTCAAGAGACTTGCTGAGAAGTCAAGGAAATGTTGACTCGCAAGATATAAACAGCATCAATAAAGAAATCTCTAAAGCCATCAGACGGGATATTAGAAAATACAACAACGAGAAAATTATAAAAACTATAGAAAACAACAAAAGCATGAAAGCATTGAGGAGAAAAATGGAAAATGGCAAAAAAGAAATCTTCCAACTTAAAGACAAAAATGGAAATATTATCTCAGATAAACCAAGTATATTACATATAGTGGAAAGTTTCTATGAAACTGTGAAAATATAAAAGTCAAGTTATTCCAGAGTTCATCGAACAACCAATACAAAAGGTACATAATGTAGGATCGGAGGATATACCAGATATATCACGAGAGGAAATTCAACATGCCCTCAAAAATATGAAAAATAATAGAGCTCCGGGGGAAGATGGTGTAGTCATTGAGACAATTAAACTAGGAGGTCCACTTTTGATGTCCCGAATTCAAACACTTTTTAATCTATGTCTGCATAGTGAAAACATTCCAAGTAAATGGAAGAATTCGGTTACAATCCTCCTTCACAAAAAAGGGGATAAATCAGATCTCGAAAACTATAGGCCAATTAGTTTGCTTAACCACCTATACAAGCTCTTCACTCGAATACTGACAAACAGATTAGCAGCAAAACTCGATTTCTATCAATCAGAAGAACAGGCAGGATTTCGAGCGGGACACGGAACAAACGACCATTTGCAATGCCTTAAAACTCTAGTTGAAAAGTCTATCGAATATAACAGACCCCTTGCTCTTATCTTTGTCGACTTCCACAAAGCATTTGACACGGTCGAAACAGTTGCTATCTTAAAAGCACTATCAGAATGCAGAATAGATCACAGGTATGCAAATATTATTCAAAATATATACGAAAATGCGACAACAACCGTTAACCTCCATTGCATGACTGAGAAGATAAAAATTGGCAGAGGGGTGCGGCAGGGAGATACCTTGTCGCCAAAACTATTTATAACAGTTATGGAGTACGCATTTAAACGGCTAGATTGGGAATTAAAGGGTATTAGCATCGATGGAAAGATATTCAATCATCTCAGATATGCCGATGATATTGTTCTCATAACAGACAACTTAGGAGAAGCCAGAGTTATGCTACAACAACTACAGCAAGTAACCCAGAAAGTCGGTTTAAAAATAAACTATTGAAAAACAAAAATGATGACCAATCTCTTCCCCAATGAGCTGATAGAAATCGAAAAGTCGCCCATAGAACTTGTGGAAAAATATGTGTATTTGGGTCACGAAATAAGGTTAACGCGAGATAACCAAACATGCGAGCTACTCAGAAGAATAAGTCTGGGTTGGGCTGCATTCGAAAAAATGAGAGACGTATTTAAAACAAATATACCGATCCATTTAAAAAGAAAAGCTTTTAACCAGTACGTTCTACCAGTCCTCACATACGGAGCAGAAACCTTAACTCTCACAAAAACATCAGCCGAAAAATTGAGAAGGACACAACGAAAGATGGAGAGATCAATGCTTGGAATAAGCTTAAGAAATAGAATAAGAAACGAGGAAGTTCGTAGACGAAGCGGAGTGAAAGACATTATCGAACATATTACAAGGCAAAAATGGAGATGAGCAGGACATGTTGCAAGAATGAAAGACGACAGTTGGACAAAAAAATTGCTTGAGTGGAGACCACGGGCTGAGAAGCGAAGCCGAGGAAGACCCCCAACGCGATGGACCGACGACCTCAAAAGAATCGTGACCAATTGGATAGCAGAGGTGCAGAACAGAAGCAGATGGAAAAGTCTAGAGGAGGCCTATGTTCAACAATGGACAACTCAGGGCTGATTGATGATGACGATGATGAAGATAAAAGATAAGACTCCCATAGATAGGCTTAGTAACATTGTCTACAACATTCCATGTCTCTCTTGCAACAATTCCTACATCCGTCAAACATCTCAATTATTGAAATCAGGTATTACACTACACAAAAGTGATTCTCGACTTCACCCTGACCGTTGTGCATTAGCCAAACATGTCCATTCCACTGGTCATCTCATGGACTATACGAACACTACAATTCTCCACCGTGAGAACAATAAATCTAAAAGAGAGTTCATTGAAATGTCTTATATTTTCCTTAACGATTTCTCCATTAATGTTAAGAGTGACATTAAGAATCTAAGCGATATATACCACTTCTTACTTAAATCAGATACCAAGAACAATACAACATCACAGATAACTAACTTGACTGATATATCCATTAACAACTAACCTACCTTTATAATTAATTTTCATTAACTAAAAAAGATAACATTCCCTTGCTTTTCTTAGATACATCTCAATAAGATATTATTATAATAATACATGAACAATATAATATAATTAAATAAAGAAAATGAAAATAATATTTCCCTATACTGGGATTTAATTTCATTCGTTTTTACCAATGAACCTTAACGATATAAATATTCAAAAGAACTACTTGAATTTGTCAGCGCATGCGTTCTGGCTAAAACAGAACCTCACTTTTAAACTTTATAAAAATCAAAAATTTAGTTATTGCCGACGATTCAAAGAATTACCTCCTTTTAAATGTAGTTACATTGGGTTTTTCGATTAACCTTGGGTAAACCTTTGCGTGTTAAGTTCAAAGCTACCATACATTTCAAACCTTAAAAAAACTTTTTTTGCACATAGTAACAAAAAACACCACTATATTACTTCTTCTTCTTCTAATGGCGCTACAACCCTTTGTGAGTCTTGGCCTGCTTAACAATGTTCTTCCATTCTGCCCTGTCGGATGTTACTAGCAAAGTTTTTTAATATTCTAACTCTACAATTCTAAGTTACGGTAAGATCAATAATGTTTTAATAGATAATATATGGTAGCTAATTATAATATATTCTCTTTCAGCCCGGAAGAAGCCAAATTAATTCTATTTGGCGAAAACGTTCGGCGAAACAGTTGATACTCATTAGAGTCTTTCTTGCAGATTTCCCCAATATATAAGAGTTTACTATATATATATATATATATATATATATATATATATATATATATATATATATATATATATATATATATATATATATATATATATATATATATATATATATATATATATATATATATATATATATATATATATATATATATATATATATAACTTAGGTTCATTTAACATGCCAGCAAAGTGATGCTGCAGATTATATCAATGTCTCAATTATAACATCATACCACAACTGTCGCCAGACCAAGCAGGCTTTTTGCCTGGCGGTGGCATTAGAGAACTGTTTTTAAACCTAAGAAAAATTTTATAAAAAGTCAATATACCAACCTATGTATGCTATATTACGTGCGTTGGCAGCAACTATGAAGCATTTTCGAAGAATTTTGTATACCCCATCATTTTATATAGCTGGTAAAAAATCTGTATGACAATAACAGCGACCAGCTTAAGAAGGAAAGTGAACTTGAGTGTTATTTTGTCAACAAGGGTGTGCAACAATGTTGCATACTGAGTCCCATACTCTTCAACATTACGGCGAATAAATTATAAGACATGTTTTAGAGAACTGGGAAAAAGGAATCGCCATCAGTGACACCAAAATTAATATCCTACGGTACGGTGATGATAACACCCTCATCGCTATATCTAAAGAAAATTTAAAAATAACAAACAAAACTACAACATGAAGATGGCAGACCGACAACAACCAAATAATTTAAATATAAAGGGAATTTTTAACGTCGAAACAGTTAAAAGCCTAGTATTCCCTATATTCATATTGCATCTGAATGTTGGATTTAAAAAAAACAGATAAAAATAAAATAGATCCCTTGGAAATCTATTACTAGCGTCGAATGTAAAGAGTGCCTTGAACTGAGAAAAGAACTAATTTATTAATTCTTCAACAAATCCAAATAAAGAGGTGACTACGTACCATAGTAGCTGAAAATATTGACAAGTTGTTCGGTCACGTTATTAGAAGCATTATTCTAGCACAATTAATAACAATAACGGAGGATAGAGACAAGTGGAAACTGACAGTACAAGAGCTTTCACGAAATCACGATACTATGTATATATATATATATAAACCATTTTTTTCGGTCCCTTGTTTTCTCACGCCTATTTCTTACAAGTCTTGCTTTACTGCTTCCAACCACTTCTTCTTTGGACGTCCTCTTCTTTGTTTCCCCATTTCTCCCTTCTTTAGTATTGTTTTAATATTTCGATTCTCTGGCATTTGTATAATATGACTGAGCCATCTATATCTTTGGGCTCGTATTTTTGCCGTAATTGCTGGTTTTCTATACATCCTCATTATTTCTTTATTCGTTCGTCTTCTCCAAATATTCTCTGCCTGTTTTATTCCTCCGAAGATTTTTCTGAGCACCTTTCTTTCCCAGATCTCTACATTATTTTCTTCCTGCTGGTTCATAATCCACGTTTCACTGGAATACATCACTGTGAGTGATGATCTAGAAACTTACTCTGTGACACTTATATAGCCATTAAAAATAGGGGTTGGTGACAGAAGATTGAAAATTAAAATTGGTCTGCATTGTTTAATGCCACATCATAAATAAATTAAAATAAAAATTTTATCCAAAAAATTAAAAAATATTTGTGGTGGACCTTCTTCTCACTTAGGTACATGAAATATATTTTAAGACCAATTTTTAGATCTACGAATCATACACATAAAATTTCATAAAAATCGGTCAAACTGTTTTGGAGAAGTATGGTAAATAACTCTGTGATACGAATATGGCTAATTAAAATGGGGGTTAGAGAACGGTAAAAATTAAAGAGTGTATGTATTTTTTAATGCTACATCATAAAAATATAAAAATAAAATATTTTGTTTAAAAAAAAAAAATTGTTTGGGGTCAATCACCCTTACCCCGTAGGGGTATGAAAAATAGATAACGAGGTATTCTAATACCTACCAAATACACATTAAATATTTCATAAAACTTAATCAAGATTTTTCGGAGGAGTATGGCAACTTACTCTGTGACACTAAGATGTGTATTAAAAAATAGGGGTTAGTAATAGAGGAGTGAAAATTAAGGGCTGTATGTATCTTTAATGCCACATCATAAAAAGAGAAAAAAATAATATAAAATTTATGAGGATTATGGCAACTAACTCATGACACGCGAATTATACATATATTTAAATGTATATGTGGGATCAACCCAAAATCTTTCTACCTTTTATTAAAGGTGTCACTGATAAAATCAGTAGAACTCTTCTTCCTCTAAATATCAAAACCATCTTCACTACTCACTCCAAGTTATCCAATCTCGTCAGATCCGTAAAAGACCAAATTCCTAATGAAGACCATGGTGTCTACGAGATACCCTGTTCCAGTTGCCTACGTACATACATCGGACAGACAAACCGACGAATCTATAACCGTATTTACGAACATTCTATATCTGTCAAACATTCCGATACTACTTCAGCCCTAGCCCAACATCATATTCAAACAGGCCACAAAATAGATTTCGAAAAAGCAAAAACCATCGCCCCCATCCGCTCCTTAAAATCTAGAATCATTCGTGAAGCTATCGAAATCGAAAAACGGCCTAACAGCTTAAACACGCGCGATGACGCGAAACCTCCCGCCCACACCGCCCAGGCCACGTCAGTTCAGACCCCGTCAGCGCATACCGTTCCCGCGCATACAGCGAGTATAAAAGCAGCGACACAGGGTAAGACCGGTTGTCACTCGACACTGAGGAGTAGGCAGATTGAGACCTCAGTGCCGAGAGACAGTTCTTGCAATATAGAACACGATACTGGTACGTCTCGAGTGAGGGGAGTAGGCAGATTGAGACCTCGAACTCGAACCGAACCGTATCACTCTTGATAATGGCTCCAAAATGGGTGCCGAAACGTCGAGTAATAAATTCTCAACGCGGTTCTTCCCGAGAACTAAGTAATTCTCATTCATCTGACCGCGGAAATTTATCCGAACATATATATATATATATATATATATATATATATATATATATATATATATATATATATATATATATATATATATATATATATATATACATATATATATATATATACATATATATATATATATATATATATATATATATATATATATATATATATATATATATATATATATACAGGGTGGTCCTTAAGTAATTGTACAAACAGAAACCGTAGATTCTGCACTTTAAAATATTACGATTTAAGCCAACTTGCTTTAATAAAATGTTAATATTAAGAAAGATACAGGGTGTTAAAGTTAAAATTTTATTTGTTGCTATAACTTTTACGTTTGTAAATAGTTTTGGACAAAAATTTACAATTGGATTTTGAGATACTCGCATTTTATAAGTCAGCTGCATAATAATTCTTAATTGTGATATATTTGCGGTAAAGCACTGAATACCTGTAGATAAGCATAATTCATAGTTTATTATTATTAAAACAACTTAAAGATGATAATGTAACATTATAAAAATTTTGTTATGGCTCCTAAATGTCTTATTGGAGAATATATTCTTTATCTTCTTCTTTAGGTGCCGTGTCCGTATTCAGACGTCATCACGTTTACAATTTCTCTTTTCTATCGCTTCTTAAGTTTCTATACCTACTGGCGTTGTATTACTTTTTCCTATTGTAAAATGCTGCATTCTAGAGAAAAGGCAATGAGAACGTACTTAAATATAACTTTTCTGAACGTTGGATCGGTCGTGGCAGTCATATTCCTTGGCAATGTGGTGAGATATTGATATAATTTATTAATGTATAAAAAATCACAAAAGATTACTTATTATTCATTACGTAAATTGTTTACCCATTTTTATTAGGACAATTAGAAACTAAAGCACAGGTATTGAATAACACATATCTTGTTTCATAATACTTTTGCTACAAATCTAACCTTAAAGACTTAGCATTCTTACAAAAACATCATCTTTAGCCTAATAACCGATATTGTTATAAATATAGTAAATACACAGGTAATTTAGTTCAGCATAATATTAGTTCGTTGGTTAATCATAATAGTCCATTTGTTCGATATGTAATTATAGTTACTCGTAAGCTGTAATGTAATCATATAAATAAGTAATGCCATCGATAGGTTATTCCGTGTGTGTATATAAGTAGCCAATGAATGAGATACGTCACAGTTTAATACATTATTTAACCTCTGCGACAAATAAGATGTAGTTCCATAATATACCATAAGATTTGGATATGTATCCAAAAGAATATATTCATCCATTATACATTATAGCCACCACGTACCAGAATTTAATCCGCTTGATTTTGGTGTATGGGGCGTATTTAAACAACGTGTCTATAAGATTCTCATAAACATTCGCAATCAACTATGGGAAGAAATAAATACTGCAGCAGTTTCTTTAGAGCCTTTAATGCTATTTAATATGAGACGATCTTTTATGGAATATATTGACAAATGAATTAAAGAAAATGGTGGACATAACGAACACTTACTTTGACAAAAAGTTATGTTATTTAGTTTAACTATTTCTTAATTTGGTTTGTAAACAAAATGTTTTGATTACGATGACAAGTCTCGTATCTTCCAAAACCAAGCTTCGAAATAATCGAATTTTAAAGATTGCCACGGTTCCAATTATAATATTGTGTATAAGGTTACAATACATTTTTCAAATACTTATTGTAACAATTTTGTATCTCAAAAACAGTAAATGAATTACTTCTTCAGCTGTAAATAATTTAATAAAATGGTATGATGGAACATACAGCTGGGATGTAAAGTATACCAGACAGAATCAATATGCTGTCTGGTATAGTTTACAGCATCTGGAGGTAAAGTGCCATGTCTGCTTCTACACAGGAACAGGATACAATTACGGGAACAAAATCTATTCTAATATAATAAATTAATAACTTACCGTTTTATTCTTAGAGCAACTTTGCTTCACAGACAGAAGATTATCATCTATTTCTTGAACTAAATTACTTGATTCACAATTGTGATAAATGCAACATCAGTTTACTACGATTCATGAAATCTTTTCCACAACTATTACAACTCTGCTGTTAACTGTTAAACACAGACAAAGAACAACTAACCAACTAAAATAAGGTTAGCAAAAGTGGTCTCATTGCGCAGTAACTTCCAAATCCTATATTTAAACTATTGTATGTTACATTCCACAGTCGATTCCACTAGAAGTAAATAAATAAATACTATAGTAAGGTACATACGACGGGTATTCCTTAAATGAATCAGTGGTATGTAACATACAACAGTCTTCCATTCAGAGGCTGGGCATCTTTTTGAACTAAAACAACTGCTGTTGGCTAAATAGCATTTAAATGATGAGAGCTAGATATTTCGACATTGTTTCATTTACAAAAGATCTTTAAATCACATACGAATTAACAAACATAATCTATTTACTTATATAATCTATATATATATATATATATATATATATATATATATATATATATATATATATATATATTGATATGATATAGGAAAAAGAAAAATAGTGATTAAAAATAATTTACAAGTTATATATTAGATAATATTAGATATTAAAAGTAGTTGGTTATTTTAATAAGTTATATACTAGAGAATTTTATAAAAATTATTTATGTGAGGGCATTTTTAAAAAATTAGCATATAATAATTGTAAAAAGTTGTATTTTAATGTTGTAAATATATTTAAGTGAGCCATGTGATTAGGCAACCAGATATACATACTTTCGAAGTGACAGATAGAAATTAAGAATTATTACGAATATAAAGTGGGGTTATAATAATAAAATGTGTAGTTTATTAAATTAGAATGTTAAGTTAATGATTTAAGTGTATATTCTGATCTGAAAAGCCTAGATGTCAACAAAATTATTAATAGAAAAGTATGGAATTCTCTAGATCACCGGAGATGGCCTTGTTTGCGAAATGGTTTGTTCCAGAAAATTCAGACATGTATTTAATAGAACAAATGGAACATTGTTTCTTACCAGATGGTTCTGGAACATCCAAAAAGATATAAATATCCGGTGATTTGGAGTCAGTCAGTCAGAAAGTTTAGTAAGAAAGTCCATTCAGTTATGAGTTTTTAAGTATGAAAATTAATTAGAGGCAGTCAATCAGTTACAATTGTTCAATATAGTGAGTTAATCAATATTAAGAAACAGTATAAAGAAAATAATATTGAAGATTAAAAATTATGTTATGTATAAATGATAATTGGATAATGGAAGAAGTATTAATTGAATATTAAAATTAAATAATATATTTGGTGATTGGATATTGATATATAGAAAAGAAGAATAAATATAAATGCTGTTTGCTGGTTTGCTTGGTGGTTTATAAATGCTGGTGAAGAAAAATATCTTAAATTGGTGGAAGCTAATAATTGGAAAAAGTAATTTCACAAAAACAAGGATAACCGAAGCTGAGAAGAAGACATTTGAGTGGTGATTATAATTTATATAGTGGAAAACAGTTCATTTAGGCATTCAGTGACAGAAAGGTACAAAAATTTTGTTAATATAATTTAGTTCGTGTCATAACAATTTCAATTTTGAAGATAGTTTGTTTAAATTTTACATTGTCTATAGAATTTAATTAGTTTCATAAGAATTTCAATTTAAAGATAGTTTATTTTAAATTTACATTAGCTAGTTTAGATATATATGTGTGTTTCATAGTAGATCTAATAAAGATAATTTAAAAAAGTACTTACAAACTAATTCTTTGAGAACCACGATAAAAACCCTATATATTATATTATTAAAAATACTCATTGCTCATCATTTATTCAAACAATACATCATAACAATATATATATATATATATATATATATATATATATATATATATATATATATATATATATATATGTTAAGAATGTGATACGCTCCAACTTTATCAAAATAAGTATGTTTTGGGGAGTTGCTTTAAACAATTCTTGTGAATTATATCAAATTATGCCAAAAATAACTCAAATATTTTAAGTACCAACTTCGTCCGTCGAACTTCGGGAAACAATAAAAGCTCTGCTAACGCGAGACAGTTAAAAAACAGCAACAAGTTCTAAAACGAGTTTTTCTTTCAGTCATCATCATCGTTTCTTCAACTTCTTAGTGAGTCTGGCCTGCGTTTATTATATTACTCCACTGTTATCGGTCTTGTGCAGTTATCATTAATTATTATAATTAAAATATTGTGTTGGGAGTCTTTAATCATTCAATCTTATGATATGTCCAGCCCATCTTAATAGATTTGTTTGGTGCTCAAAAATATTGCATAAGGTTTAAAAACATATTAACATTTTTGGTTGCATTAAAATTAAGTTTATCTTGAAATTATTGTGAATTTTGTGCTACAGTTCAAGGAAAACTTGTTTTTTTTTATCGAGTGCATATCACTCTATAAATTAATGAATAATATGTACTTAACACAAATTACAAAGTTCAGAAACTAATTATTGCTGCTTTTAAACTTTATCTTCCACCTTTTGAAATCCTAGAATAAATATTTCTGTGTCATAAAGTTAATTCGCCATTTCATTAGCATGTATATGAGCACACAATAAAACAGCGGAAGAGGCTTGGAAGTACGTCATAAAATTTGTATACTAACATTGGACAACTCTTTACAGATATAGATAAAGCATTCAAATACGGTACGTGACATCCACGATTTTATCTTACCGACACATAGATGCATTTTCAAACGTTATCCTATTACTCATCTCACATATTCCAAATTTATACATCAAGCTACCGTTAAAAAGAGTAACATAGTAGTTCACATGCACATGTTTCTATTGCAGCTTTAAAAGGGACTATATACATAACTTTCGCATAAAAATATAAATATACAGCGTGTCCAGAAACTCTCCTGACAAACGAAAACCGAAGGTTTTTCAGATAATTTTAAGACGATTTAACCCAATTCACCTAGTTTGAAAAAGAGAGCTAGAGCTCTTTAAAGATGGCACCTTGTAAGTAGTTTTGTTTTAATACCTCCAGAACGCTTCTATTTAGAAAAATGAAAACTGGTACGATTATTTATCCTCCAGAGTTGAATCGATTACATTAATTTCGAATTTCTAATACCGTTCATAGGCGTCCGTTTTGGGTAGGTCAATGGGTATTTTAACGCATGTTAAAATGTTTTGTCTGTAACTTTTATGCATTCGTGATACTAGATTATTAGAGTATAAGGTATTCTAGTACTAAATGGTACTCTTATTTTAAGTCTGTAGGATATACAGTTTTCGATAAAAATCGATTAGAAAATTTTTCGTTTCTTCGTCATAAAAGTTAAATAAATATTTTTTCCACTATTAGGCTTTGAACTGTCAACAGAACTATAAACTACGTTTTTCATTGTCAAATTATTGTCAGTTCGTGAAGTTTCTCTTTTAGTTTTTACTTTGTGGCATTCAAACACAATTATTTCAATTCAACAAAAATGGTTTTTACTAATAAGAAATACGCTGATATAGCTACATTTAGTTTCTTGCAAAATGTTTATTCAGTGAAACGCTCGAGCAGTACAGTAGATTCACTGAAAAATTTCCCGATTAAGAGAAACAAGTTCAGTGTTCCGAAAAAATAATGCAACAGAGTGACTTAATGATGTAAAAGCACATCAAAATATTACTTTAATGGAAGTTGCGTAAAATTTAGAAATATGCGTTCGAAGACTATCTGTCATGTATCCTACAGCTTCAAAATCTTCGGCAAGAAATATCTTACACAACGAAAATGTATATCCTCTCAATTTACAAAGGTACAAGCACTGCTACAAGGAAATTTTCCTGCTTAAAAAATTTTCAAATCGATTTTTCTAGAAAACGGTGTATCCTACAGACTTAAAGTAGGAAAATTTAAAGATCTATAATCTATCAAATTTAATACTGTAGTATCACAAATGCTTAAAAGATACAGACAAAAAAGTTATGCGTTAAAATACCCTTTGACCTACCTGTAGGGGATGTAAGTTAAATATTATTTGAATTTCACGTTGTGTAATAATACAAAAACAAATCACTTAAACTAAACTGTATTGAAGCAAAAAAACACATGTAAAATATTTTATAAACAAGAAATTTAAAAATACCGTCCTTATCCTAACGCTGATGTGATGAGACTCTTTAAGGATCGATCTTCTTCTGTCCACAACTACCTGGAGCCCCTCTTGAGGGGTGTAAAATGAGGTGGGGTATAGCTTAACTGAAAGTGTAATATACGGGGTTTCTCGAAAGTTTTAATATTTAAGCCACCTCCATTGAACGCCTGCAGGGGTTCAACAAGTAATAGAGTTGAGCTGTACGTCCAACGAACGTTCGCTCTTGACGTTAAATGGACGTCCACAGGACGTTTGGTACAGCGACATAAGGAACAATATGAGAAGTTAAAAGGACGTCCTTGGGACCAAAGCGGACGTTCAAGGGACGTCCTTAAAGTCCGTGAGGGACGTCCACTGGACGTACGTGTGCTATTAGGAAATAGTTTGATACCCTTACCTTACAAATTCACAAACAGCAAATAAAACCAATCGCACAGAATGGATATTCAAAAGCGAAAGTCCTTATTTATTCTTTAAAATATTAAAAAAACCAACATCTCCAACTTTTTATGGGAGAAATACATGTAAAAATTTGTTTGGAAAGATTTTCAAAATCCCCACCCATTGTGACGTCAGAGCTTAAGTAGTCCATTACTTCGTACGAGGCAATATTACCGATTTTAGCGCTTTATGTATTTGCAATATTTAATCCAAAACTTAACGCACTGTATCTTATTCTTTCTTAACCAACTCCAAAATTCTGGTGCTACTACCATAATTTAAAGTAATAAATTAAACCACGTCTATAGATTTATTTAAATGTTTATCTTTTTGCATTTTCTGAATTTGCACCTTTGGAAAATAATTTAAATAGAGTTTTTTAATATCGTTGCGTTGACAAGTTCAGAATTATTGTTTCTAACGTCACAAACTTTTGAGTCAGCATTAAAATAGCTTTGAATAGAAACTTTCTTGAAAACAAGCTTTTATAAATAAATATACTGACTTCACCGTAACTGGCAGCAAATTACAAATGCAAACCTTCACTAATATGCAAACAAAGTGGTCAATGCAAAGTGGTCAAACTGAAATCACTCAAAATAATATCCTCTCCTGTTGAAATGTAATTTTAGGTGTTATTTTTCAAAGGGACCACTCTGCTTGCAAAGAAATAACAATCCAAACCCATGGATAGTATACCTACCAGGTATAAAAATCATGGGATAGTGTTAAAAACCTACTGATTTACTTATAAATTAGGGATTTCCATTTCTTCCTCTTATTTTGTGTCAGATGCGTTGTCCGGCCCGATTGGAATGATTGTAGATTGACAAAGTTTTCTTCCTCTTTTTTATGTGGCTTACGGCATTGGCCCAATTATCTTTCGTTACGTCTATTATGAAATTTAATAAAAATTATTTGACATCTTTCAATTTAAAAGTTGTATCTTATTTGTCACTTCACCTTTTAGTTGAACTCAATTGGATTCAGTTAACAATGATAAGGTGGCAAACGTAATCCCGTTATTCCTTTTGTTTTTGCCATTTCTTCAATGGCATATATTTTATTGTATGAGTTATGTTGCCATGCAATTCGTAATTATTCTGTTTTAAGCGTAGTCTAATCATACGATATTGTTTTGCGGTGAAGCCTGTTAATTATATCTATTTTTTCCACGGGATTGTCGGTAACTTTTTTACTAGTGTTGAGTGACATGTAATATTATCGAAAACAACGACAGCATTATTTTGTAGAAAATTCAATAACAGAAAAGAAATCCTCAAAAATATCGGATTTTATTTCTTCGTAATAATCTGTAGTGAATTTTGAAACAAACTCAAATCAACCGTTCTGCATAAAATCATATTCGCTACCAATGTGATTGATTATTATTCATCGACCGTTTCCTGCGGGAGCATTTAAACCAGTAGAATATCCTTCTAAAAAGTCTTATCGAGAACTTGTAATATTTTTATCTACCCATACTTTTGAAACGGTATGATTTCCATTTAGACAGGTTTTACCTAACTAGAAATCTTCCTTTTAATCTAAATCTTTTTATTGTTCCCAAAGATTGCCTTTGCCAACAAACAATTTCTTGTGAGTTGTTCAGTATAGGTTTTTTTCTTTGATTTTCATAGCAAAAACCAATTTCTTTAAATAATTTCTATAACTTATCTTGCCTCAAGTGAGGAAAATGATTATTTCTTATTGCCTTCAATATAGTATCCAATGTGGGAATCTTCTTGTTTGAATAAAACGAATTAATTTTTCTCCAAGCAACCTTTTTCTAGCAAAGGCATAAATTTCCATTGGTTCTTTATCTTCATGTCTTTTTGACACAGTAATGTTTTCTTTTATTTAAAATTAACCATTATTAAATATTGTTGATAAACAAGGGAGTCATGAACATTATTTAACGGAATAGTTTTTTCTCTAAGAGAATACGCGCCGTTTTTAAGTTTAGCAGCACGAAATTAAAACCATGATGTTATTTGAATGCATGGACTAAACTGATAACTAGACTTCGGCAAATATGCAAATAAAAATGTAGAAAATATGCGCATAAATATGCACGTGTTTACCCGAAAATATGCAAATATTTTACAAAATATGCATACAAATAAATAAAAAAATCGTAAAATAGTAACAATTTTATTAAAAAAAAAGTGTACATAACTAAATATTTCCTACTATTCATTAAGATTTACATTTATTTTAAGTAACTACATCATTTTTAAGTATGAATAAACTTATTTAGAATTATGGTAACAATAAATGACCAAGTGGTGTTCAAAATTTTGTAACAAAAACTTGTGGCTTCTTTCTGAGTACATATATTTATATATGGAAAAACTTCGTTCAACATCAACTGATGTAACTGTAACGATGCGCTGATCGTTTAACAGTTCGAACCGTGGGAGTGTCAATATTTGCGCATCCACTTCTACAACGTGAAGGCGTAGTGGGATTCAAACGGCTATTTAAGGCGTGTGAATAGCGGAATTAGACAGTCTTGTAGCTAGCGCTCTAGGCTCCCTGACTCGCCGGTGTAGTGAACCGGCGAACCATCGCAGACAGAGACATTTCCGTATTGAGGATCATACTCTGTCCCTAACCAAGCGGAACCCATCGATATTGCGTATTGAGCATTACCGTGGATCTGCACAGAACCAACCGGGACGGAGAGATTTCCGTATTGAGGATCGTACTCTCTGTCCTTAGCCAAGCGGAACCCGTCGGCATTGTGTATTGAACATTGCCGTGGGTCTGCACAGCTAGATATTTTGTTTGCGAGCATATTCGGAGCTTTCGCTGAATTGAAGCGAAAGCGAGTATAAATCTGCGCTCGATTGATTTCCCCCATTTCGTTTCTTTTTAATGCTAATTAATTTATTTTCTTTTATAGACGTTTGCCGGGGAATTCATTCATCGCGGGACCCAGACGGAAACGTAGAATTCATTTTATTTTTGTTTTATAAGTATACAACGTAGAATTCCTTTTTATTTTTATTTATTGTATATACTAAATTAATAGATTTATTTTTATTTCAAACCTGTGTTTTACTGAGTCTGTCGCCCCGAAAGAACTACCCATCACATAACGGGAGCATTTTTCAAACTAACCAAAACATTTGGTTCTAAATTAATTGTTTCCGAAATATTTCCAGCTAGAACACTGACTACTCCAGAAAGAATATGGTAACCTTTATTTTTTTCCATAGTAGCTTCAAATTTTTTTAAAATATCTTTTCCAATATTACCTCTAACGTTCCGACAACATGACGCAAATTCTTTTATTAATGCTGTACTTTCGAACAATGACAGTTTTGGTGATTCTAACTGAGTAAT
Source organism: Diabrotica undecimpunctata (assembly GCF_040954645.1). Lineage (NCBI taxonomy): Eukaryota > Metazoa > Arthropoda > Insecta > Coleoptera > Chrysomelidae > Diabrotica > Diabrotica undecimpunctata. The sequence goes on from NC_092807.1 coordinate 84,657,519, forward strand.
TGTTTTTTGAACAAAACTAAAATTTGATTTTATAAATGAAAGTTCTTGTTGAAGCAAGTTACTCTGAAAAGTTTGTTTAGAATCCAAAAGAGATTGGGAACTTTCATCTGTTAACGTATCAATTATGTTCTTTATTTTAACAAAATGATCTGCATAAAAATTAGCCGCTTCTAACCATGTTCCCTATCGCGTTAAAATAGGTTGTGGTGGAAGAGGAATGTTAGGTAGCATTTCTTTATAAAGTTGAATTCTTATAGGAGATTTAAGAAATACTTTTTTGACACTGGATATCATGGTATTTACAAAAGGAAACTTTTTTCGTATTTCCTCTGCAACTCTGTTTAATCCATGCGCTACACAAGTAACATGTATTAAATCTGGGAAAAATATTTTTAAATTTTGTCCTGCTTTCACCATATAAGGAGCAGCATCCGATAAAATAAGCAGTAATTTATTAGAAGGAATAGTTGTCGGAAGAAAAAAAGTTGCTAATGTTTCTTGTATAAAACGCGAAATTGTTAAAGCATTTGTTTTCTCCACTCCAGGAGAACCGGAACCCGGGAAACACGCCGACCTTATAGAGATCGTCCCAAAACACCTAATCGAGAGGGGGACCAAAAGATACAGGATATGCTGTAACAATGGGAGGAAGATTGTAATAAAGATACCGAGAGGGATAGATGGCATCACGAGGCTGTAGACACCATCTACACAAAAAAAAAGGTATGTTACTTTTTTTTTTTTTTTTTAAGAGAAGGGGGTGTAACGATGCGCTGATCGTTTAACAGTTCGAACCGTGGGAGTGTCAATATTTGCGCATCCACTTCTACAACGTGAAGGCGTAGTGGGATTCAAACGGCTATTTAAGGCGTGTGAATAGCGGAATTAGACAGTCTTGTAGCTAGCGCTCTAGGCTCCCTGACTCGCCGGTGTAGTGAACCGGCGAACCATCGCAGACAGAGACATTTCCGTATTGAGGATCATACTCTGTCCCTAACCAAGCGGAACCCATCGATATTGCGTATTGAGCATTACCGTGGATCTGCACAGAACCAACCGGGACGGAGAGATTTCCGTATTGAGGATCGTACTCTCTGTCCTTAGCCAAGCGGAACCCGTCGGCATTGTGTATTGAACATTGCCGTGGGTCTGCACAGCTAGATATTTTGTTTGCGAGCATATTCGGAGCTTTCGCTGAATTGAAGCGAAAGCGAGTATAAATCTGCGCTCGATCGATTTCCCCCATTTCGTTTCTTTTTAATGCTAATTAATTTATTTTCTTTTATAGACGTTTGCCGGGGAATTCATTCATCGCGGGACCCAGACGGAAACGTAGAATTCATTTTATTTTTGTTTTATAAGTATACAACGTAGAATTCCTTTTTATTTTTATTTATTGTATATACTAAATTAATAGATTTATTTTTATTTCAAACCTGTGTTTTACTGAGTCTGTCGCCCCGAAAGAGCTACCCATCACATAACGGGAGCATTTTTCAAACTAACCAAAACATTTGGTTCTAAATTAATTATTTCCGAAATATTTCCAGCTAGAACACTGACTACTTCAGAAAGAATATGGTAACCTTTATTTTTTTCCATAGTAGCTTCAAATTTTTTTAAAATATCTTTTCCAATATTACCTCTAACGTTCCGACAACATGACGCAAATTCTTTTATTAATGCTGTACTTTCGAACAATGACAGTTTTGGTGATTCTAACTGAGTAATTGTTTTTTGAACAAAACTAAAATTTGATTTTATAAATGAAAGTTCTTGTTGAAGCAAGTTACTCTGAAAAGTTTGTTTAGAATCCAAAAGAGATTGGGAACTTTCATCTGTTAACGTATCAATTATGTTCTTTATTTTAACAAAATGATCTGCATAAAAATTAGCTGCTTCTAACCATGTTCCCCATCGCGTTAAAATAGGTTGTGGTGGAAGAGGAATGTTAGGTAGCATTTCTTTATAAAGTTGAATTCTTATAGGAGATTTAAGAAATACTTTTTTGACACTGGATATCATGGTATTTACAAGAGGAAACTTTTTTCGTATTTCCTCTGCAACTCTGTTTAATCCATGCGCTACACAAGTAACATGTATTAAATCTGGGAAAAATATTTTTAAATTTTGTCCTGCTTTCACCATATAAGGAGCAGCATCCGATAAAATAAGCAGTAATTTATTAGAAGGAATAGTTGTCGGAAGAAAAAAAGTTGCTAATGTTTCTTGTATAAAACGCGAAATTGTTAAAGCATTTGTTTTCTCAAGTTGCTGGCATGAAATAAGATGAGATTTTGGTAAGGTATCTTCTTTAAGAACACCAATCAATAAATGAGCAATATACTTTCCTGAGGAATCAGTGGTTTCGTCTACAGATATGTAAAAATAATTATCTGCAATTTCTTCCTTAATATTAATTAACACCGACGAGTATAGCCCGTTCACATTATTTCTTCTTAGAGACCAATCACTTGGAACATTAAGTTTGCAATATTTTTTTAGAAACGAACTAAAATTTACATTTGCTAATTTTGAAAGCGGTATGTTTGCAGACACTAATGCGCAACACAAGTCTTCATTAAAAGTTTCTTGCTCATCTAATTTTTTTGAAGTAGATTGGAAACATTTAGCCATTGAAGTTTGATGTTTTCCTCCTATTTTTCTTTTTTGCAATGTGTGAAGCAGTTCTCACATGTTGGTCTATCTGAAATTTCTTCTCACATGCTATCTATAAATAAAAATAAAAACCTTTATTTTAACCCAACCTTTAAAATATAAAAATATACAAGGTGTTTTTGGTTAATCAAATAACTGGTTTGGAAAAAAAAACACTCGCTTAGTGTTTTAAATGCAGTATTAATCCACAAATTAGTTTTTGTTACTAACCATTAGTACATCATATAACTTATTTTAAAATTCAACAAAAGTTTTTTTTTTGTTAATTCAATTACAATAAAAATAATTGTGTTTTAGAATAGCTGACTTCATAAAAAAAAGTAAAGGTGAAAAATTTTTCTAAATACACACCATTGTATTGTACCATGGACAATTTTTTCTCACTAAAGGAAGCTATTTTTCATTTAAAAACAACCTACGAGTACTAAATTTCAAGTAAATACGTTTATTGGTTTTAAAGTTATTGTTGGTATTAACTAAAAGAATTTAATTTTTTTTAATTTTAACACCCTGTATCTCGAAAAGTAAATAAGTTTGACCGCTCATTAACTATATCGTTTTGTTCAATTTTTCGAGAAGTATCTACAGTCAAACGTTGTAAGTGTCATTTGGAAACACCCTGTATGTATGAAATATTAGATATTTAATAGAAAATATTAGATACTTACAATTTTGCTGACTGAATGACTGAACAGTAGATTTTTCCCATATCCATAGACAGCTCTTTATAAGGTTTAATCCAAGTTGAAGCACTGGTTGTTTTAGGCATTATAAAATCACAATCTTCCTTTTTGTTACGCACAACGAGTGTTTACGCTTTGAATATCAAAACAAAAATGATTTACAAATCTGAGCATCAAATTAGAAATGTTTAGGTACCTAATTCAATAAACTGGGAGATTTTGGAAAATCCCTAATTTAGGAACAAAACTATTAGCCGTTTACCTGCTGTTAAGATACAATAAATTGTAGATAGATTTGGGGATTAGATCATAAAATGCAAACGAGCGAACCCTTAGCGATTATCCAATAACTGAATGCCTCAGTGACCGAGACTTTCTAAGAATGTTGAGGGCTACTTAAATTGATCTTCTTTGAAATTGTAAATGTTTTGTACCTGTAGAGATTACGTACTTAGATCATTTCTTAATTAAAATGACTACAAAATTTTATACAAGAATTGAAATAAATTGGTATGTTTAAAAATTTTCAAATACAGTATAAAAATCTGAACTTTTATGCACTTTATGCAAACTTTTATACAAATATGCCAAAATATGAAATATTTGCATAAAATATGCACAATATGCAAAATATGCAATATGCATATTTGCCGAAGTCTACTGATAACTGATAAATTCGTCACAACTTTCCCTTAATCCAACTGCAGGTAGGCAGGTACCTCAAAAATGATTTGTCAAATTAAGGATTATCCTCCAATGGGACAAAGTATTCTATAAATGTAAAAGTATAGATATGCATTATAATATCAAAAATAATAGTACTATTATAAGAAAGAAGTCGCTTCGTAAAAATTAAAGAACGAAAAGAAACTATAGGTAATCATTTGCTGAGACACAACTTGCCTACAAAACTTATGCCTTCTCTTTTCTTATTAGTATTAGCTTTAAGAGTTTTTTTTTATTTTATGGAGTGTTATTTTAAAATATATGTAACTAAACAAATTAATGCATAACTCGGAATTTTTGAAAAAAAAAAAAACGCTTATTAGTTTCAACTACATCCATACGGCGGATACCGGTAATACGTACGTGGAAGAACTCCTTGGTAAATATAACGATTTTATGCCATTTTTGTGCTACGTCAAATCTTAGAAAAACCAATGAATTTAACATTGATACGTTTTATCTCTTTGTGTACTTTAAGTCAGGGTACGATAACGTACGAAGATGTAAATTGTATGAAGTCATGAACGAACATAACAATACAAATAAATTAATAAAAGTTGTAAAAACAACTATGAGTAAAGTGATCTGCAGAATGCAAATACAAGGCGATCTGTCCCAAGCCTTTGAAACATTGCGGGGTTACAGCAAGGAGATGCGCTGGCGTCTTTTTTCTTTAATATAGAATTAGAAAAGACTATAAGAGATGCCGAGTTACACAATAGGGCAACATTCCTTAATAAGTCAACGCAGATTATGGCTTACGCTGACGATTTGGATTTGATCGCAAGCACCAAACGAGTACTTAAAGAGATGGTTTTCCAACTGCTTGACGGCCGCACAAAATACGGGCCTTAAAACAAACTAGGAAAAAACCAAAATGTTGGCGGCGATGCCAAATAACATATTATATCAAGATAGAAATGCTAAACAAACCTTTAAAGGTAAACTTAGTAGGTAAACTTAGTAAATAAGTTTATCTATCTAGGTTTTCTCATAACAAACAATAACAACGTATACACGTAACATACTGATAGCGAACAAATGATTTTTTCGACTAAGATAAACCAAAGACCAAATTAACAATATATAGAACAATCATCCTTCCAGTACTAACATGATTGGTCAAAAACATGGACCATCTTCAAAATATATGCAAATCGTCTCGTCGTAGAGAGGAAGATACTACGCAGAATATTGGACGCAATCTGTGAGAATGGTATTTGGAGAAGGAAATGTAATCTCGAATTAAACGAGAAGTTAAATGAAATAGTTAATGATATAGATGTAATATCTTTTATAAAAATAGGTAGGCATAAATGGGATAGACATGTGTCAAGATCAAATGAAAATTACCCACCCAGACGAAGCCTATTAGAGGCACCAGTAGGAAATAGGAGTAGAGGTCGACCAAGACTAAGGTGATGTGAAGAGAGATGGTGTGGACGAGGGTGCAAAGAAGATCGGCGCAGCAAACTGGCAACGGTTGGAGATGAACAGAAATGACTGGCGAAAGAGACTGGGGAGGGTCGAGGCTTAACTAAAGCTGTAGAACCACTGATGATGATGATGATGATATTTTTAGACGATGCGCTACTTGCTTTAACATTAGAACTTACAGAATTTAATAGTTGATTAATATTTTTTTTTATACTGCAACAACTCTTTTTTATATGGTTTGGGTACGACAGATGATTTTATTTTTCCACCAGTGGCTAGTTGATTTTTACTAGCTGCTTTTTTTTGCTATAGTGCTGCCTTTTATAGGTTGGATAATTTTTGAAGGTTGTCCAACCTGGACTTTTACAGTAATTACAAAAAACGAACAGGTTAATTACTATTTAAATGGGAATAAGCCACAATCAAAGTTAAAGTACGTTTATTGACGTTTCAATTTCTCGACGTTCTCAACATACAAACATTAGTAAATTAAACAAATTTTGTCTTTTTGTTACTTGGTGAAAAATTCGTATAAAAATTTAATTTTATCTGACTCGTTTATATTGACAATTCAGACATACATTATATATTTTAAAGTAGACGACTTACCATCCGTTTCTTTTAGGACTATATTTGAATCATTCCATTAAAAAGAGAAAAATCAAAAAAGCGACTCTAATTATGCTAAATGAGACCAATTGCGTCGCAAATTCCTCGGCAGAATGTAGTTGGATCTGGTTACCCATATTAAAAGAGGAAGTTATTAAAAGGAAAATACCAGTATAAGTAAGTCGGTAACATATAGAGGATACATCATTTAGGTTTTTTAAATAACAAACATATAAAATCAGAAGTTGGTGTTTGTTGAAAGTAAACTAAATGCACGACCAAATACTTACCATGTCGGGATAGTATTATAAGGTTTTTTCCTGGTTTTTCCCTCATAATTTACTATGGAATAGATTACAAGAATTTCATGTAATCTAATGAATTATCTTACAAGTAAAGTCGTCCCAGGACGACTCAACAATATTGGAAATATCATTTTAAAGTCGTTTACTTTAAAATGTATAATGTATGTCTGAATTGTCAATATAAATGAGTCAGATAAAATTAAATTATTATTAAATTATTATTAAATTATTAGAAGAATTTTTCACCAAGTAACAAAAAATAGCTTCAGAACAAAACGAATAGGTTATGTTATTATCATGAGCATTAGAGCATTTTTTGGTATTTTTTTGGTAGAACATTTATGATTTTATTTTATGTTTTTACCATTTGACAATAATTTATTTATGATTTCGTTAGAAAATAACTAAAATTTATTTTAATTGTATTAGGTGTTACTTCACTTTAGAATATTTCTACGAATTTTTGATTTCCACGGCTTTAGTGTTATCGCATTGAATATTCTGTAGTAAGTAGTCTCAGAAAAGAGGTATAACCCATGCTATCAGAAACCGTTCTGAGATTATAGAAAGTGGTAATGCATGCAAATAAATTATTATTTCTGAACTTCTCGTTGTTTGTATATTAGACTTTACTATGTCGTCCTTTAGAAAAAATTTCCAATTTTTATTGGACCTATGTTTTCATTTACATGTTCTACAAACAGAGACCAACAACGTTTTTGGAATATTTAATATTAAAGTTAAATGAACTGATATGAATTTAAATATTTTAAATAATGGTAATTGTTGAATATATAAGGTGGTCTGTGGACACCTAATTTGGTTGACATTATTTAAAATTTAGTGGAAGCTACATTGCAGCAAAATGCTATAAAATAAACAAACTTAAACTATACAGTTTAAGAAATGAAAGTGATTTGTTTTGTATTACTCATTATGATAATGTGTTAATTATATCTATTACACTAAAATAAATAAAAATTATAAATGTAAAAGACTTGCCAAAAAAACTTGACTTAAATTACCAGAACCAACTCTTCCGAATTTAGCACGATGTGTACCCGGCGAAAGGACCACACTAAATATTTTGGCGTATCTTAAAATAGATAATATATCGTTTTATTTAAATTGCTGTAGTGTTTTACTCCAATAAATTTCTTCTGTTGAATTTAATTAGATTTACAACTACTTCTAATAAGTGATAAACGAAAACATGAAAACAACTTTATAATTATTTCAATGTTTATTTGTTATTCATTTATTCTTGGATCTAATTCATTGTATGTAATTTTAAAAAGATCTAATTACGCAAAAACATGGTCTAGTAAACTACTGGTAAATACAGACATCGAATCGTGAAAACACGAATACGAAGAAAGATCACAAAAGTGGCCATTAGGCCGTGGATAATAGAAACAGAACTCTTTCGCATTATTTTAATTCAGATTATGAGACTATCGAACTTCAGATGACAGGATGGTACTAATACAAAGCGAAACAAAAGGAACTGGTATTAAAATTAAAGTACCTCTCAATATTGTATCAAAATTATATTGTTTGTACAGTAATATACATATCTTTATTCGTACGTAATTCATTTTAAAATAATTGGCCAAATTTTATTATTTTTCATATAACTATTCTCTTACGCTACAATTTTTTTTGTGTAGGAAAAAGGTGTGTACCTTAAGACGGTTTTACCTTGGGACAGTCATTGTGAAGATGTAACCGTTCTACCAGGAAATCTCAGAAAGTTATAATATGATGGCAACACTGCCTCCGACTTCATCAAACGTTCGGTTTTCACAAGCCGGTTCCTACTGTCGCGCCTCTAGCGGAATTTAAATTCTTTAAATTTGGCGTTAAAGTTAAATCGTACCGTTGATTGAATACCCCATTCAATCAACGACCGTACCTATTTTATTTTAAGAATATATTGAAAATTTTTGTGAGACATTAAACGTTTATATATTATAAATAAAATAAAAATCTGTCATTTACGATAACATTATAGACAGAAAAGCTGTTTTAATTTTGATTTTTGTACACGTGTTATTGTCTCTAACTCATGTGATTCTTAAACAAGCGGAAGGTTTGCAAAGAAAATAGAAAGCCGATATTTCTGTGCAAAGAATTCAGCTCAATATTTTAAATTTTCAAAAAAACTACGGAAATTCATCATTATCATTCTGGCTTTATAATCCTGCGTGGGTCCTAGCCTCCTCAAAAATTTCTCTCTAGTGGTTCCTATCAATTGCCTTCCTCCGCCAAGCATGTATTCCCATATTTCTCATGTCTTCATCGATGTTATCAAAAAACCTTGTTCTGGGTCTTCCTCTTCTTCTCTGGCCAATGGGTCTATCAAGGAGCGTTTTTCTAGCTGGGTCATTTTGTTCCATCCGCATTACACGTCCTATCAACCTCAAACGTCCTACCTTAATATTTTTTACGAAATCTGGTTCCTGGTATATTCTATAAAGTTCGAAGTTAGTAGATATAGTACAGGGTTTCTGGCGCAACCCCTAAATCACAACCCCTAAAATCGCAATCCTTGGTCGTAAATGCCAAACGGCTTAACGTAGGATGACGTGTGAGGTGTCGTTGGAAAGGGGATGAAAAATGGGGTTGAACGCAGTATGTGCCGTGCGCATTGGAGCATGCCAAAAGGGATTTCGTCATATCTTCATTTCTATTAAACCAATCATAACGTTCGAGGGCTCGTTGGAAAGGGGAGGGAGTAACGAATACGTTAACATAAAAAACAAATATGTCGGTATTGCCAAATGAGCGCTATAATGTATCTTTGTTGCTATTGGCCTGATTTTGACGTTAAACTGTTTAGCTTCTGTCAACGTTCAATATTACGTGTCAATTCTTCTTGTTTTCCCTATAGCGTCTAACATAACATGACATTCGACGCAGAACGTGACATTTGGCGTGAAATGTCACGTAAAATGACGTGAATGACGTGACATTCGACGCAGGACGTGACGTTCGACGTAGGACGTGACATTTATGTGACAGTCGACACAGAACGTGACATTTCACGTCCTGCGTCGGATCTCGGAGCTCGGAATAAATTGCCAGAAGATGGGAACAACAAGGGCTCATCAGCGACTTTTTGTGCGTCTTGTAATTTACTCTATGTACAAATCTCAGATGTTGATACAAATTAGACGATCTGCTGCATTTTTATCACAAATTTTACAAAGCATTTTTGTCTTCTTTAAATGCTTCTTAATTTTTAACAATGTTGACTAAAAATATGTTTCACAACATATTTCAATATATTTTTAAAATTAAATTAACCATGTGAAACCAAAGACCACCTACACTTGATCTTTGATGTGAAACTGCAACACATGAACTGCAATGTCAAGTTGTTATTTTAATATATATATATATATATATATATATATATATATATATATATATATATATATTTATGTATATAACGAGTTTATTACAGCTGCCGCCGTTTCTCGCAACCTAGCTTCAAACGCTTACGATCGTTCGAGTCATCTACTTGTAGACCCCTATCTTCCATTGCACCTTTTACTTCTTGTCTCCACGATATTCTTGGTCTTCCCTTTTTCCTGCGGTTGGTAGGGATCCACTGTAACATTCTCTTTGGCCATCGTTAATTATTCATCCTTTCTACATGGCCATACCATTTCAGCCTTTTGCATTCTATAGTTTCCAGGATGTCAATGTATATGCCCATACGCTCTCTGATTTAAGTATTCCTTACTCTATCTCTTCTAGTGAGTTGGCAACATCTCCAATAATTCATTTCCATTGCTTTTATTTTAGATGCGTCATTTTTATTTATTACCCAAAGCTCTGAACCATATGTAGCAATGCTTTCTATGATACTTTTGTATATCCTAATTTTTGTGTTTCGGGTGATGTGGTTATTCCAAAGTATACTATTCAGTTGACGTATTGCTGAATTTCCTTGACCAATTCTAGTAGCTATTTCTTTTGTATTCCGACCATTGTTTGTAATGTTTACACCGAGATATTTATAGCTATCAGTATTTTGAATTTGTTTGCTTCCTAGTTCTAAGTGCTTTCCTTCACCTCCCACTACTACGTACTCTGTTTTGGATGGATTAATTGATAAGCCCCACTTAGTAGATTCTTCATCTATTTTTCGTAACATGTAGTGGATATCATCTTGATCTTCTGCAAGTATTACTTGGTCATCAGCAATATGCAAGCTGTACAGTGTATGGTCTCCAATTTTAACATCCATAGGTTCACATTTTTTTTTTCCAAATATCCAAAACCCCCTCCAAATAAATCTTAAAGAGTGTAGGTGCAATGCAGCAGCCTTGGCGAAGTCCTTTGGTCACTTTTATCTTTTTTGTCACTTTTTGTCCAATCTTTATTACACTCGTCATATCATCGTACAACTCCCTTACAGCATTAATGTAAATCGGTGGAATATTTTTGTCTTCTAGCACCTGCCATAGCTTGGCTAATGGGACACTGTCAAACGCTTTTTGAAGATCAATAAATACCATGTGTGTCTCCATATTATGTTCCAAACGCTTTTCTATTGTTTGTTTTAGGCAGAACACATTGTCTATACAAGAACGACCAGTACGAAAGCCACTTTGATCTTCAGCGTCTTCCCAGCAATCTTCAATTCGGCTTTTAATTATCTTCCCGTAGACTCTACAGATTGAGTTAGTTACACTAAGCCCTCGGTAGTTCTTACAATCTTTTCTGTCGCCTTTATTTTTGTATAGATTGCTAATATATGCAGTTTTCCATTCTGGGGGTAGCTCTTCTCCTCTCAAAAATAAATTAAAAGTATAAGCCAATAGCGGAAATAGTTTGTCAGGGCCATATTTAATCAGTTCAATGGGTACTTCCCCCGGTCCTGGAGCCTTTCCATTTTTCATAGCGTTGGCGTGTTTTTTAATTTCTTCTGGTGTTATTTCAGTTTCTTCGCGGTAGGAAATATCATATTTTGGTAGCTAATATCTTGGAATTCTGTTCGATCTTCTGTCAGCATTTGTTTTCCTAATTGTTTTACAGTCTTCTTTACTTCTTGCTGTACCCATAAAATTTTCTACGTTATCGCAGGCTTTATTCCACATCTCATTTTTTTCTTTATTTACCTCTTTTTTACTTCTTTGTTTAAGCTGTTGTACTGTTGTCGATAGTAAGGGTCCTTTGTTGCTAGCCATTTGTTATACATATTCTTCTTCTTCCCCACAAGATCTTCTATTTCTTTATTCCACCATTCATTTCTATTTTTTATGCTATCCACTTCTCCAATAGCTTCCATTGCAGCTTCGTCAAGAGCTTTCATAATTTCGTTGTACGTATTAATTGATGAGGAGTAACAAACATCGTGCAATTTCAGATTTAACCTCATTCGATACAGAAACTGGGTAGACTCATTTTCAAAACCTTGTAGATTATATCTCTTTGTTGCAATAATGTCTTGCAGTATCATTGAACTTTCGTTCAATGATAATCAAAAGGCAAGCCTTATCAGACCCATAACTAGGCGAAGAAACGAATAACATATCGTTTCTTCAAACTATGCGCTAGACTAGATTTAAGTTTAACACGGTTTTCTTTTCTAATTTGTTCAAGTTTGTTTCGTTGGCTGTGGCTTTGCTAGATAGTGGGTGAGTACGGTGGAAATCTTCTTAATTTATCCACGCTCTTCACTAATCAGATGAGTCATTTAAGTATTAGTGGCGCTCATGATTCGCTGAATGCTACGCTTCTATGATCAGTGAAGTCCCCTGATTCTTAATAAAAGAGTGGTAGAAAATTCAAGAGCTAGCCTATTGATGACTCCAGCTCCAAATAACTCTCACTTTAACGATCAACTTACCATAAAATCACGGAAGGCAAAATAATACCAAGCAGTCTTGAACACTGTTCAATATGACAAATCGCTCCAGGTAAGCTTTTTTTACATCTTTAAAGAGAAGAAGAAAAATCTGCATACAGACACCTCTGACTCACACAGGTAGTGTTGGGTTCCCAATACCCTAGCGAAGCCGTGCCAGGGCGAGATGCCCTAGGAATTTAGACCTTTGACACCTCGTCCCGTCACCACTTCGAGTTGGTTGGCGTCCAACTAAAAACCTCTCCTCTGTCACACCAGATATCAGGATGGAAGGGCCGGTTAAGGCAAACATCTCTCCTGATGCCCTGCTATCGCCCGATTTCCATTCTTTCTCCGATACATTCATCGAGGAAACTACACCCACACGAACCACCAAGGACTTTCAACCCCCTGCCTTAGCGAGGCTGCCATCTCTCTCGCGTCGTCTGTCTCTTATTTACTCTTATTTCGGCCTGCGACAGTTTGAACCCCACCAAGGTGCTACTCGCTTGTTTTAAAATTCTGTTGCGAGTTCCCTCTCCTCTCGTTCTTTTGAAGAGAGCAGCTGCCTGATAAATTTGTGGATCCGTGTCCACCACCACTCATCCCTCATCATTTTCCCCACCATTTCTCTCACGGAATCAAACATTCTGCAGTTACACTCTCTTACAAACTTCTCTTTTTCATCCGCCCAACGCTCACACTCCAACATCGTGTATGTCACAGTGTCCGAGAAACCACAGTAAAGGCACTGATCGGACTGAGCCCTCCTAAACCTGAAAAGGTAGCTGCGGAAGCAGCCATGGCCTGTGAGCATTTGCGTTAGATATTAATCCAGCTGCCTATACCCACAGTCCACCCAGCTTCGAAGGTTCGGGATTAGTGACTTCGTCCACTCCGCCACATCACGTGTTGCCTCCCACTCTTGTTGTCACTGACCAATTGAAACTAATCTCTCGGTCTTATCTCATTCATTTCTCGCTTTCCAATGTTCCGTCCCCTACGACTCTGAATCCTTGCCCTTTCACCTGCCAGCACATGTAAAGTAACACAGCCCGTGGTAACCCACAAAGCGGCAGCTGACACAGTCCTGTAGGCACATGCTACCCGCAGCAAGCTCCAGGTAAGCTAGTCAACATCAACAAAGTTTGCCGCCCACTGAAGGGAGCAGCAAAAGATCAATGAAGAAGTGATAAGTTCTTGAAAAAATTGTAAAAAGCCTGGCAAGCTAAACCTACTTGTGCTGACAAAACTCATGGCAAGAAATACCTTAGGCAAGATTGCGAGATCACTTAGCCTACGAAACTACTAACGTGTCAAGGCACCGCTACTCGAATACTGTTATGGTCCCATAGTTGCCCAACGAAGATCATGCTAAAGGTGCACCTGCTACTTAATTTATTGTTCCAGCTTAGTGCAGCTCGACTAACATCTGTCACCAATTACAGCAGTTACGCCGTTCAGCTGTAATTGCTTGATATATTAACATTCAGAAATTAACTCAGTGGCTGTTGCACTAAATTTAGAAGGCTCGGGTTTGATCTCCGGCACAAACATTGGAATTTTTTTAATTTCTAATTTAACTAAACGGCTAACATGTGGCTAACATACGGGCGGGCACGTAAGCCGTCGATCCCGACTATATAAGTAATCGTTAATACTAAAAGCCTGAGCCTGATGGTTACACGAATGGAAGATGTACAATAAGCCAATTGACTGCAGTACGACCCGTTACAACAACAAACAGCTTCCGAAAAAATATATCCGCTGGGGCCATTGCAATGCTTTGTTTTAATTAGAGATTACAATTCTTCTAGTTCTGAACTGACTCTGAATCTAGTTCTAAACTAAACATTGTATGGCAGCCAAAGAGAACATCCAAGTGCCGATAGGCAACTCAGAGTCAACTGGTAGGAATTAGGCTCAATTTACCTTGCTTAGGCCCGGTATGTTCCTAGACCGTGATCAAGTTCATCGCTAAGCTCGATATGTTTCGATTTTCAGATTCAATTCAATTTGCCGACTTTTCTTATATACATTATTTTATTGACTAGAGACTTCATCTGGGAGACCTGCTGCTTATAGAGTAATTATTCTTGTAAAAAAAATTCATTAATAGAGAAAATTCAAAAATATCTTTTTATGAATTTATAATAAACCAAGTGGCGTCTCGACTAGTGTGGACCCACCTTGCTGGGACAAGGGTTAAATCTATAAAAAATAGGTTTTTTCAATACAATTTAGTAGTAAAATAGATCAAATACTTCAGTATTGAAAGTAGAAACGTTAATGGAAACATTATTTTCCTAACTCTATTAAATTACTGAAATTTTGTGTTAACCAATGTTCGACTATCATCCTGTATAATATAAAGTATCGGCATATCCGAAGTGTTTATCCTCATTACATACCCTGAGATATTGCGTAACGACAAAATAATTAGAATGGGATGTGAGAGTATAATTGTGGATAAGTCGATATGATTCAAAGCAGTAGCGATTGCATACAATTTCAAACTGACTGGTCACGGAGATACGTGGTTCATGCACTTGGTTAGGTGGTAAACAGATATGGTAAATAATGCGGGGGGTTATGACAGTGCATAATTTGTATGTATTTAAATTTTTATTGTCTTGACCATGCGTTAACTAATCTTTGAACGTCGCTAAATGAATTGGTGTTGAATATCTAGAACATCCTTTGTTAGTTCAAGTTAGTTAAACCTGTTTGTTTTTGCATACGAAAGTTTGGGTACATTGTATTTTCTCTAAATTATTATTTTGGTTTTCGGTTTTTTAATTAACCTACCAAAATTTTCTTACCTCTTGCTCAATTGAAACGGTTCAAAAGAACCTATAAATTGGCATTTATGTCTGTCGCTAGTACGTTGTCGTCGGCATATCTAATACTGGGGTATTTTAGCACTATTCATTTTAAGCCTTTTTTAATTTACTAGAAGTTTTTTTAAGCAAAGCTTCTGTAATGACGATGTATTAATTTTTCTTCATAGTCACATGCTTAGGCAAGCGTGACGGAAGTAGTGGGACAACATGGTTTGTAGTTCGCAGTCACAGTAAACAGTTCTAATTGTACGGCCAGGCTTGCGAGCGATTTATCGCGCGAGATAAATCGTTCACGACAATGTAGCGGGCGACAAGCGAGAAGTTGTCCACAGAAAAGCGATTCAAATATCCGTTTTCGTCATGCCTCTCACACAAAAACGTCGAATTGCTCTTCTTTTAGAAGATGATCCATTCATAGAGTGTTTGTTAAAAAGCAAAAGGAAGTATGGTGTACATCCCATTAATAGATATAGGAAAGCATACGGGGAATTTCATCACTTATACAAACAGTTGCGAAAATTCCCAGAGAGATTTTTCCAGTACCTCAGAATGGGCATAAACACATTTGACCTACTCCTAAATAAAATTAAAACAAGTATTGGGAAGAAAACTACCAATTTTGGAAAACCAATTTCTACTGAAGAAAAATTAGTGGTTACAATAAGGCAAGTGAAAAACTATTTTATTAACATAGTAAATAAAAAACTAGTCGAATGACATAGTAAGTAAAACACTATTTTAAAGACATACGGTAGGAGCCTGCGTTGAACTCTTCTTCGGTATGCACGGAGCAGTAGTTGTGTGGTAGTGACTGTTGTGAGGGCTGACAGGGCAAAAGTTCATGATATGTTAATGTTTCATCATATTTAGATAAAAAAGGCTCATCAGACTGCTGTGTCTCTTGCATCAGTGGCTGTTGTGGCGTTACAAACTGCTGTTTCTGTTGCACCAGTGGCTGCTGATAAATTAAAAACTGCTGTTTCTGTTGCTCGGGCTGCTTTTGGTTCACGGTTTCTTTAAATGTGTCAAATACTAACTGTTGTATTTTACTCCTGAGTTCTAATTTATCAAAAAGGGACATATTTGCCATATATGGCAGTAAACTTTTAAAAAAATGCAAATCTGCACTATCTGGTTCTTCACCCCGGTTAATTTCTTTTTCCAACAAGGATTCTTTTTCTCGTAACTCCAAGTATTGTTGGTTGATATTTTGGGTTTTTCATTTTTCAGAGATGCGACGTGGTTCAAATTCGGATTTAACAGAAGCATTGCTGGACGGGCGTGATGTTGACTTTTAAGATTGTGAACGTGATGATGATGCTTGGGACTGCCTCCTTCTTAATCGTGAATCGTGGAGTGACGTGAAGCATTACTCTCGTGATTACTTCCACTAACATTTTCACTATTTCACCATCCATAATTCCATTATCATCTCGTTGTGTATCGACTTGCGAACATCTGGCATCATTTAAATTACCCTGAGTCTGGGCAGGTCTGGTATAATCTCTTAAAAATTGCATACTTTCAAAGTACTGCCATTTGCTTTTAGTTGGTATTGCTTGTGATCCGGATTTTAAAACAGGAATTTTTTGAACTTAACGTCTGAACTGATCTTTAAGATTCTTCTACTTTGATTTTGCGATATTACCTAAAACAAGAAACCATTCTCGTTATACCGATACTACCAATACAATATCTTTTTTTGATACCACTTGATGGACTCTCAATATTTTTAATCCATTAAACTTTTAATTTTGGACACTGTTTTTTAACATTAGATACATTAAAAATATTAAAGGGATAGTTTAACAATCTATATATGTAAATATGTATATAAATATATTTTATTCTAAAAACTAATTTGATTGCTTTTGTTTTAGGTATTTAGCTACTGGATGTTCATTTAGAAGTCTTGCACTTTCATTCCGAATGGGCAAGTCTACAATAAGCATGATAGTTTTTAAAACAGTCGAAATAATTTGGAGTAAATTGGTACAAGAATATAAGCCCGTGCTTTCTGCGGAACATTTACAAAAAGTAATATCGGATTATTATAATCGATGGAAATTTCCCAACTGTTTTGGCTCAATTGACGGAAAACACTGCCAAATAAAATGTCCACCAAACTCAGGATCAAGTTATTTTAACTATTTAAAATACTTTTCGATAGTATTACAGGGTGTGGCTGATGCTGATAAAAAGTTTCTGACTATAAAAGTAGAAGGCAGGGGAAAGCAAAGCGATGGTGGGACCTTTATCGCGTCAACCTTATTTAACTGATTGGAAGCCAAACAATTTTGCGTCCCCCCAGATCAAGAACTACCAGGATCAAACATAAAATGATCTAATGTTTTGATTGGTGATAAGCTTACCATTTGAAAAAATACCTAATGCGACCGTATCCACGCAGAGTGCTAACACCCAGAAAAGAATATTTCAATACGCGTTTATCTATAGCCCGAAAATGCATTGAGTGTGTGTTTGGAATTTTATATTTAAAATGGCGCTTTTTATCAAAAGATATAGAGACATATAATATGAATAAAGGAATGAAATGCTGTTCAAGCAAACTGAGGACAAGGAAGAAATAATAATCGATCATCCAAAGAAGCAGTACAAATCAGAGACACGTTTGAAGAATATTTATATAAACATCAGTAATCACATGTATTTCATATAAATTCAAATTTATTTTATATGAATAAAAAATACTAAACTTTCGTTTTAATTAGTATAACATAACCTTAAAATAATTTCTTAAAAAATTAATATAACTTACCTTCTACACCACAAGCAAGTCCGACTTCTCTCCATAATTTTGTGTGTCACACTTTTGCTTTTAAAATGTTTGTGTGTATCCTGCCATAAAATGGGTTTACTATGCAATTCGAAAATTAAAATTTCTTTGGAACAGGACATCGTGCTGTTAAGTTTAAGACAAAATGGAACTATAAAATCGCTTAGAAATCAAACCCCATTGGAAACAGAGCGACACGCTTAGCCGCTGAGCGATTTTTCGCTAAGCAATTTTTTAGGTATGGCCACGATTTATCTCTCGAGAAAAATCGCTCGAAAGCCTGGCCGTACCCTTAGAGTCCATTTACGTGACAAGGGGGTCTGTTTTACAACATGTAAACTTTTTTAATTTTATTAAAATCCACAAATATCTATAGGAAAAAGAAGTAATAAATAAATAATAAAATTACTTTATTCAATTGTTATAATATTATTTAAATTTAAATATAATTATTCTCTTACACCCTAGACTCTTAAATATGTCATTTAATAAAGTGTACCGTAGTAAATAATAAACAAAAAAAAAATGGTTAAAAGGAACTAAGGCATTCAAGGAATTTTATTAGTGCATATGGTCAAATGACCTCTGAAAATGCAAACTGGATGAGTGCTACCGGATAGTCTTGAATTTTTGAGATTAGGGTAAGTTTGTCCACTTTTCAGTTTTATTGGCTTTAACTTAAAAAATAGAATTATATATAAATAAAATAGAACTCTCAAAGAAATACCCTATACATAAATAAATATGGATATAATTATATATATATATATATATATATATATATATATATATATATCTATATATATATATATATATATATATATATATATATATAGATTATATATATATATATATATATATATATATATATATATATATATATATATATATATATTTGTATGTATACATTTCTATCTCTCTTTCATTAAGTTTTTCTTATTCCCTATTTCTTAATGTCCACCTGTATGAACACGTTTGAAGTCTCCTTCGTCGTGACCTTTTCACCGGTTTTTTTCACTACCTTTTTTCGTTTCTCAATACTGCTGAGGGCGACTTGTCTAATAGTGATCGTCTTTAGTGACTCCCTTAAGTTTTTTTTATTTTAAATCTCGACCTTTGTGTTTGTATGGTCGGATATTAGTGTCATTACTACTCAACTATTTGTAACGCTGGTAAGTTTTTCTATTGCCTTTACCATGGGCGTTATGTCAAAGCTTTCCTCCTCCTCCCTAGGTATTTTCTCCTCAAGTGAGGAGTTCCTTTGCAAAATTGCCTCCCCTGGAAGATCTCTTTTGGTCAGGTCTCTACCCCTGACCGGAGATCTTCCAACAAATCCCGTTTCTTCCGAAGATCATAATATTTTCCTTCCTCTTTTATACTTCGCTGAGGACTTTCTCTCTGTTCTTTTTACCGTTGATGTACACTGTATTACACAGTGCGCTCTTACCCACGCTAATACTTGAAATAAAGCGGGGATTCGCCAGTTCTCCGAGGGCACCGTGCGGCCGTCTAACGCTAGTCCATTCACCACTTAGACATAGATTGCCTGACACCATGTAGTTGCGGATTTTTATCGAGGTTTACTCCTCTGAATGGAATGGAATCTTGGACCTTGAGTGGGACATCAATAAAAAACTGGAATTATTCGAGCTGTGGGCGTATAGAAAAATTCTGAAAATATCGTGGACAGAACACGTCACAAACAAAGAGGTTCTGAGCATGTATAGCAAAAAGGCCAAAAGCCGAAGAAAAAGTGTTTCTATAAGGGAAAGCAATAGAAAAGATTTTTTTATTCCATAATCATCACTACGATGATGATTATTCCAATTACTATCTGGTCATAAGGGACCAATGAGCAATTTTAATTTAACCTAAATTACTACTGATCCTAAAAAGTAAGAGCTTACCCCATAGCGTCTCTAATCTTAACAAGATAGGGCACTACTCTAACATGCTCACGAGGACAAGCACTATGCTATGCTTTTTACTATCACCTATCACTCAAACTAGTTCAAAACGTTTTGTTGTCTTCAATCTTCTAGTTAGCCCAGTAGTATCGGGGAGGTGGATTGCCTCAATATTCTCGTGCCTATAGAGTAGTTGCTCGTAATTTCCTGCCTTCTTCTTGATGCTTATGTCCACAGTTTTCATTCCTAGGTCCTTATGGAGGTCACTGTTTGTCACATACCAAGGAGCATCTACAATATTTCTCAGTATTTTATTTTGGAATCTTTGTATTATTGTTATATTACTTGGTCTAGTATTGGTTTGTAAAGTAATAACTTATTATGCATTGACAATGTGGAGTTTCTTTCAACTAGCCAATACATTTTTTTGTATCTTATATTTAGTTCTTCCCTTTTTTTCTTTACTTGAGCCTTCCAGCGTAGCTTTGCATCTAATGTTATACCCAAATACTTAGCCGTATCAGCATAATGGTACTTGAACTGGTATATATTGTATTTTCTTATTGGTGAAATTAACATGGACAGATTTAGCTTCATTCAGCCCGATTCTCCATTTTTGTGTCCATTTATGGATTTGGTTAACTGTTATTTGGACAGCTATTCATTCTGCTTGGATAGCTGTATCATCAGCAAAGGTGGCAACTGTGTTGTCTTCCAATACAGGTATATCACACGTGTATAGTAGGTATAGGACCGGACCCAACACACTGCCTTGTGGAACATCTGCCCTAATTTCTTTTAAGTCTGAAAAACAGTCTTCTTGCTTAATTTTAAAATGTTGTTCTTTTATGTAAGATTGTAAAGTTTTGAGTACTGTTTAGGTCAAAAACATTTTAGTTTATGTATTAAACCTTCATGCCAGACTTTATCAAAAGCCTGTGTAGCGTCAAGGAAAACAGTTGAACATACTTTCTTTTCTTCCAAAGATCTTTCGATAATATTTTTGATTCTGTGCACCTGATCGATTGTTGAGTGCTTATCTCTAAATCCAAAATTATGTGCCGGAATAAAATTTTTTGCTTTAATACTTGGTTTTATTCTCTTGAGAAGCAGTTTTTTCAAACAACTTCGATATTGCAGGTAGCAGAGATATCAGTCTGTATGACGAAACCTCATGTGCTGCTTTTTCTGGTTTAGGAATCATAATGACTTCCGCCATCTTCCATATCATTAGTACATAATTTAATCTGAATGTATCATTAATAAGGTTGGTTAATTTTACGATTGCTCTTGGGGAAGATTTTTCAACAGCTCACCCTTAATTAAATCATAGCCCGGAGCTTTCTTCGGGTTCGGGTATTTCTTCCATCACTTCTTTTGGTGTAGTTAGCCGAATTTCTTCCTCTAATTGAACAGATTCCTCCCATCTTTCTTCATCTTCTTTATATTAATTTGGTTTGAATGTATTTTCAAGATATGCAGCAAATAGCTCTGCTTTTTGTGTACTACTTCTGGCCCAATTTCCATTTTCTAGTTTAAAAGGCGGAGAGCGAATAATAGGTCCTTTCAGTCTTTTCGTAGCTTTCCATAAGGAATAATCTTAACTACCGTCATCTGTTAACTCCTTTAAGTAAGAATTAATTGAATCATTCTTTAATTGTAGGATAGTTCTTTTGAGTTGTTGGCTTGCACGATTTAGTTTAGTTTTATCTTGAAGGAACCTTGTTTGTTGCCAAATTCTTCCCAAATTTCGTTTTTCAATTATCATGTTTCTTACTTCCTTTGGATAATTGTTTCCTTTTAACCTAAATTTCAGTGTAGGAGTGTTTTTCCATGCTGATTGCTGGATATTGCTGTATCTTTATCTACTTGCTCTGTGGTTTGTAGTGGTATACTTAGATTTATTTTGTCTTTAAGGTTCAGTTTAAAACTTGCCCGATCCGTCAATTTGTTTGTTAGTGTAGGGTTACTTTGTTTTTTAATAATCTTGTCACTCATGGTTAGTACTATGAGCGAATGATCAGAATTTAAGTTCCAACAATCGTCAATGTCAAGGAAATTAGCTGAAATATTCTTAATAATAAAGAAGTCTATTAGATCAGGGATCTTATTTCTGTCTGTAGGCCAGTGGGTTGGTCTACCAGTTGAAAGTGCTTCACACATATGTTCTTTGATAGCTAACAAAAGCTCCTTTCCCTTAGTGGTGGTTATTCTAGAGCCCCAGTGCATGTTCTTTGCATTAAAGTCGCCTCCAATAATAAACCTTTCCCCTAAACTTTTTAAGGAATTCAGTATACTGCTCTTTTTTAATGAAATGTTTAGGTGTGCAGTATATTGAACTTACATTTATTTCAAAAGTTTTAGTTAGTATGTTTACTGTAGTAGCTTGAATATATTCGGTTTGATATTCCAACTCTTCATGATGGAAATACTATCTTTGATGATGATTGCGCTGCCTTCTTTGGCCGCATTATTAGGATGTACTGTGTGGTATACCTTGTACCCTTTAAATCTAATGTAGGACTGATTTGTGAAATGCGTTTCAGAGACAAGACACAAATCAATTTTTTTCTATGTCAACGATTGCTTGCAGTTCTTATTGATTTTTAAGCAACTCGTTGGCGTTCCATGCGACAATTCTAAGGTCATTAGCCATTTTTTACCTTCGGAATAGCACCTTGAGGTCTATATTCCAGAAAAGTGACCCTTTCATTTATTTTTTTAATTCCTGTAATATCTTGTAGAGTCACTTCTGTTTCTTTTTCAATCTCTGTTGTTTTTTGATATTCATCATTATAATTTTCATTCCGACCTTTTGTTACCTCACCATATATCTTATTACTAGTAACTATCTTTACTTGTTTTCTTTCACCAATATTTGATTTGGTTGCAGTTGTCCTTCTGTCTGGAGGATGTGGCAAATTCATTTTTTTCAAATTTCTGTTTTTTACCTGTTGCATTTCCTTTGCGACGATACATCCTCGGTAGTTAGCAGGGTGGTTTTTGCCACAATGAACACATCTTTATTTTAACATTTGACATTTTTTGCATTGCGGTATTAATTTTGAGTTTTTAAAAGACTGAATTTCAACTCTTGTTCCTAGGATGTCCGTTATCCCATATATTTTGTTGACATCTTCGTCTGGTTTGAAGGTTAACATAAACATGTCTAATGGCTGTTTGTTAACTGCATCTATAGCTTTATAACCTTTTCTTTGCAGATCTTCAATAATTTTTTGAGACGAGCAAGAGTGATGTAATCTTTTTACTATAACTTTTAGCGGTCTTTCCTGTTTGTTTTTGTATGAGTGATATTGGAAATTTTTTTCTCTTAAAGCTTTTATTAAATTTCTGCAATCTTCACCGTCTGGTACATTAACTTTTATCACTTTACTATTCACATGTTTAGTAGTAAAGTTATTTAACTTTGATTTAAGGAAGTTGTATGGGCCATCTTATTCTTTGAAGCCTTCCACTATCACAGGTGGAGGCATCTTGGCTTTCTTAACTGTAGTTTCTTTGGTGCTGGGTTTTTGTGTTAAGATGGATGGGGAGGTATCCATCTTACGTTTCTTGCTGGTTCTTAATTTGGGAAAGAATTAAGTAATTTCATCCAAGACATGTGGAAACATAGTGGCATTTCAAGGACGCAAGTCATCAAAAAGCGATGAACTTAAGATAGGTGGAAGGTCGGGAATGATTTAGGGTGCGCAAAGTCCGGGTCTAGTTCCGCTTACGCTCCTTAGGATTCCCTCTGTTGCCCCATTGCGTTCGCCTAACAAGAATTAGTGGCCGCTCCTGGCCAAGAAAATGACTGCCTCTCCGTTTAGTCGGCTTTTTCGACAAGTAGGAGGAAACTGTGAGGATATTCTTCTAGAGCGGCCCTTCTCTACATGGGTAACCCGTATCTATATATATATATATATATACAAGGGATACGAAAAATATATCATGACTAATTTTCAGACCCATTCATTATACATATTAAATTTCATAAACATCGGTCAAGCAGTTTCGGAGCAGTGTGGCTTCTAACTCGGTGACTGTTATATGGATATTAAAATCTAGGGGTATTGTTTAATGCTACATTATAACAAAATAAAAAAAAATTATACAAAAAAATTTAAGAAAATGTTCGAGATGGACCACCCTTACACCTTAGACATATTAGAAAAAAATGCTTAGATTTTTAACTTTAGTTCTGCTTTTATGTTTGGTTAATAGCAGCATAGTACTGCCAATGTCCGACATATCGCCGTTTAATTGCCGTTAAACATTAACTAAAAGGCGTTTTAGCATTCGTCATATTGCCAGAACGCGACGAGCATGCAAACAAAACGTGTAGATAGAGAACAATGTAAGTTAAGATTAATTAAAGGTGTACAAACGAAACAAGAAATAACAGTAAATAGAAAAAAAATGACGAAAAAACATCGCATATATAATATGTAAAATGACATCGCAATACAACGAGATCAATCAAGAAATTAAAAAAGGTATTTTAGAACAAAAAATACAAAACAGAATTATGAAATACTGGATATATTGGAAAAGAGGACAAAAATAAGAACATGGCGAAAACAATAAAGTTGACAAAGCAATAAAAAGTGCTATTAGATAAGTCAAAATTAAATATATTATGATTCAACGATGTGAATAATTAAAAACATAGATCTGTATAAGTATCTGGTTTAATCTTTATAAAGAAGTCAAAAACGATATAGACATATCTAACAAAAGTAGAGAAATCCTATGTGGTTTAAAAAGCTATATTAAACAGCAATAAGAAAGCACTAAAGACGAGAAAGTAGGGTCAGAGAGGTTGGAATTCCCCAGAATTGTGGATAAGCGTATACTACGGATTACATTAATTGATATTTATTAAAATCTGTAAAACAGGTAAAATACTATAGGAGTTGCTAAGGTCTACCTTTGTTACTTTACCATAGAAACCTAATAAAAAAAAATGTCAGCAATACAAAATCATTAGCTCAACTAGTCAATTTCTCAAAAGCTGCCTAAAATTAATTCAAAAAAGAATCTATCTAAAATACGAAAAACAACAATATAATAATTTTTTTGGGAAAGCTGTCGGTACAAGGCAAGTACTTTTTGCCACACAAGTTCTTTTCCATCGCAGTAGAGATATCAACTGTGACATATACACAACACACGTTTTGTCGACTATGACAAAACATTTAATAGTATTCGAAATCGACTTCACAAACGTCAAAATACTGGTCAAACAACAAAATTATCATAAGGGATCCCTCCTAGAAATGTGCAATTTTCTTAAACATCCATCATCAGCCCTTAATAAACGAATTGACATCGATAATTTAATCCAGAGTTGTCACTTTCTCATCTAATACAATGAATAAAAATCACACCAAACTCCATATCCGAGCTCAACAAAATAGTCTCAATATATTCTGGGGATTTTCAAAAAACACAGTGATGAAAACCTTGAAATTGGTTTTTCTTCATGATCACGTCGAGAAACGGTAGGTGGATAAATTTCTGTACGAAATGTATCCAAGTGTTGCTACGCCACTGGTAGCAATTAACTTACAATTCTTAACTTCTATCTAGGTAAATTCTCATGAAAGTCGAAAGTGTATTTAAAAGATATGTTTATCCGTAGATTAACTTTGCCCGACCAATTCTAAAAATTGCTCTGTTAGACAAGAATTCAAAAGATCGGTTTTTACCTACCTCTTTATAGAAATATCGAAGTTGTCTCCCGCCGCTCGAAAATCCCTTGCAATAGTCAGGTACTGAAAATCGGAATTTTAAGTCAGTATAGTATTGTACCCCAGCTTAGCTGGTCGCTCGCATATTAATTAGTTTTTAGATTCGAATTCGATATAATTCGACGAATTTTTGGTTTACGAAATTTTAGACTATCGCGTAATCAGTATCAAGTATTGTTTTTAGAGTTTTATCTCGCGCATTGTAGTTATCGTTACATAGCTTAGAGTTAAAAGCTGAACGCTCATTAGTTATTAAGTTTATTCATATATAAGAAAACGTCCTTAGTTGAAGTGATAGTTAGTAGTAATATTTAATCTGTATCAGTGCCTGTGTTTGTAGTGTCTCGTGGACCAGTGTATAGACAGTGATCGGGGATATTTCAATAAAGAACTTGCGCTAAAACTTTGGCTAGATATTAACTTAGTTGTAATAATATTTAATTATTAAATTACGTATTGTTTAAACTGCTTGTGTTCTTATTTCCCACGCCAGTGGGTGGTCCTTCGGATTGGAAGTAATTACAAGACTTAGTACGCTTTAAATGGTAGAAATATCGCCATCCTGATTTGTTGAACAAATGTCCGTTTAATTCTACCAGTAGGGATGAATCAGTTTCCACCTCCAGTGTGAACTGGATACTAGGATATATATACCATTCAGATAGATTTGAAAAGACATCAAAGCATCCCTGCCATGTGGCCAAATGACGAATGTATCGTCAACATATCGTAGCTAACATGATGGTTTGAGCATTGATGTGGATAGTGCTCGGGTCTCGAAGTCTTCCATAAAGATATTGGCAATTACTGAAGATAGTGGTAAGCCCATTTAGGTAACATTTGATTCTCGTAGACTTTATTTGGAAAGAGGAAATAAGTGTTGGTACTGTATTTAGTTTTCAGAATGTTTTTAGAGTTTCGTCTATAGAAATGTTTGTAAAGAGTGAAACGATATTGAAACTTACTAGAATGTCTGACAATGAGATAGTTTATTGTTAAGAAGTTCGATAAAATGAAAACAATTTTTGACGATGGCCAATGGTTGTGTGGGCAGTTGTATGTACTGACAATGGGACGTAGGGAAATAACGGATTTGTGAATTTTGGGTAGACCATATATTCGAGGTGTTCTGGAAGACTTACTTTTCGTGAGGAATTAGAGATTGTTTTATGTCAACAGGAAGAGAGGTTTTGTTGATAATGGCTTTTGTTGTTTTCTCCAGATAGATTGTTGGATTATTAGGAATTAGTCTGTAGTCTGAAGTATAAATCATTTTTGAGAGTTTAATGATATAAGAAGAAGTGGTTAGGATGACGGTGGCATTTCCTTTATCAGCGGGAAGAATGACTAGATTTGGATTTGACTGAAGTTCTTTCAGGGCTGTTTTCTCGGATTTGTTAATGTTCAACGTAGGAGGCTTTGAGTTTATAAGAACTCTAGCCATATCTTGTCTAGTTATTTCAGCATATTCGGAAACTAAACTGAAGATGGCTTCTTTAGTTTAACAGAAGACTGTCTCAATTAAAATGTGAGTTGCGGTAACAGAGTAATTGAAACCTTCTGCCAAATAATTAATGGCAATGGTCGAAATAGGGGTAATAAAATTAGCTCTTCAGAGTTTTAGTCTTAGAGTCGAAAGTGTTTAGGGCTGTCTGTGTGTTGATATCGCCGAAACTATGTCATAATATAAGATGTACACTGAAAGAATGAATAGATGACCAGATATTAAAAATAGTGATATTTTTGACATCTAGTTTTCGTCTAGTGAAATGAATAGCTTCACGGATAAGCCCAAAACTGGTCTTCCTATGAATTTGAGAGATAGAAGAAGAAGTATGGTGTTTGAGATTTAGAAATTTGGAAATGTCTTTATGGTCTCGCCAGGCTTTAAGAAATGTTAAATCACAAGAAAAACGATTTTTACGTTGCAGCAGATAATGAATTATATAAGATTATTAATATTATTATATATTAATGACAGGAAGTAATGGGACATCAGGTTTCAATTTTTACTTTTTAGTTGTTCATTAATGTTAGTGTCTCGCTTTATGCGTCCATAAGTTTTTATATGTTTTAAATAACATCTTGTCCTCAATCTTGTACATTTAAGAACCTCGAGAATAGCAAGGCTAAACTCACGAAATACTAATTTTATATATGCATGTATGTGGTTTGTTATAATAAAGATTTTTTTAAATTGTTAAAGAATATTTTATATAAATGTTTTTGTTTTGAAATCTAATCCTTACACTTATTTTTCTTAATGGTTTATGACAGCACTTGTCTTACCCAATGACTAACCTTGTGAAAATGTAAGTTTTGCCCGCCCACATTACTACAATTGATACCATCTTCATTCGATTCAGTATCTCCCACGATATTCCCGATTTCCACTACCTTATTGTATTTTCATATTTATGAGTTTTTATCGCAATTTATCATCTGCATTTTCACAGTCGTGATAAGTGTAATGGGTATATCTGCTTTTCCTTTTGTCATGCTTGACGAAAGACGTACCTTGAATTTTGCATACTTCCATTAATCATTTTTTAGCATAACTGTATTGAACCGATATATTTAGGTCATTCTAGTATATCTATTAGTCAGTTATGCAGATTATATATGGCTAGTGTGGCCTTAATGTATTTATATTGATCTAAACAAAAGCTGTCATTAAAGGCGATACAATTTCTTTGTACGTAATAACTAGCCTGAATTTTCTTCGATAATTTATTTTATTATTAAGTTCTAATTGCTTCCAATTCAAGTATTTTTTAGAATTTGTAAAGATGTGAAATATGTAATAGATATATATAATGGGGTAAAAACTGTAGTGTTAGGACAGGTGTAGAAGCAAATCAATGATTGTCCTTCTTTCTCTTTAATCTCCAGTCAGTTTTACAGATTCTTCATAAAAGTTTCATTGGAATCTTTCTGTCACACATTATCTATTTCATTCATTTTTCATTTTTATCATTTATTTCTAAATTACTTTGTAGTACTGATCCTAGATGTTTAAAATAATTGCTTCCCACGGTGATTTCATCAGTTAAAATTATTATCTTATTTGTATTAGTAACTCCATCTTTAAACAAACATTCTAAATACTTCTTTTTTATTTCAGTAAGTTTCTTTAATACTGGAAATTACTGAAGTGAAAAATAAAGCATATTAAATTTCACGTCCGAAAAACAAGACCAGAACATTAGCAAAAGATATAAAACAAAACATTTAATACTCAGAAGTGGATAACAAACCATTACAATTGTTTAAAATAGCCGAAAACAATTATATTTCATTTATACAAATTTATAGTAAAAACATAAAAACAAAGTAAGTTACCAAACGGATGGAACAATGAAATAATATGCACCATCCACAAAAGTCCAATTTGCTTAAAAGATTTAATTACAGGAAGATTTGCCCTATTAAGCTCAGCTTATAAAATATTTTCATACATCCTATCCTCTCGCCTAAGACCATATGCAGAGAATAAAATAGAAAACTATCGAAGTGCTTTCTGGGCAGAAAAACTAAAATAATCATCACTCATTTTGCCTTTATCCCTATGCGGGATCAGCTTTCCTAATTACAGTTCCCCATAAGTTTCTATCTTGGGTTATACCAATATAAATCGTCTTTAGAGACACGTCCTCCTTAAGTGTCTTTCCCTAGGTCTTCTTTATTCTTTCTCTCGTGCTCCTTTCAGTAAATTGCAAACTACTAATTTTTAATATTGGGTAGTTATCGTCTTGACATTGAATATGCCTAAATTATTTTAACCTAGGCTCGCTCTTATATATTATTTATCCTTAATTTTGTCCTTTTTTGTAACTTCACTGATCCATTTAAGCATTTTCATAATAGTTGGTTTTATAGAATTTGTCTTTAGTTTTATTGGAATCTTTCTGTCACAAAACATACCACTCGCTCCCTTTCACTTTATCCATTCCGCTTCAACTCTACTACCCGAGTATTCATCTATATCCATGTTACTCTATAATACTCTATTTTTGTCCTACTAAGTTTTAAATCTTTTCCCTTATTATCTTTTCTTTACTATTACAGTTTTGTTTTAAATCCCATTTAGTATTGGCTACTAACACTAGATCAGTAGCATGTATTAAACACCAGGCAATGTTATCCTGTATTTTGCCTGATATCTTATCCCTGATAAACTGAGAACTGATGTTACTTTATTTTCACATGAAATTTATAAGTCTCTCCCATATCTGTCGTAACAATACTTGTTACTTTCGTATGCATGTTTCTAAGGCTCTTTACGTACTCACCTGAAACTCCTTACTAATTGAGCGCCCACGATAAAACCTTTCGAGGAACTCTATTTATAGGAATCAATAGAATATATAGAAACCAAACCGATTACCGATCATTTCCGTTTCTTCGCGTATTCGTCTATTAATACTATCTCCCATATTTTCATGGTATGACTAAGTTGTTTTATATCTCTGTTTTGTGCATTGCTAGATATCTTCTTTTTTTGTAAATATATAGTAATATAATGGTAATATATTACTTTTTTATTCGTCTGGCATTTGTTCCACTTTCATAATTCTATTACATAAACGTATTCCGTTATCTCCTAAAGCTCTCTGTAGGTCCCTAGTAATATCAACTGATCCAATTGCTTCACCTTTCTTTATTCATGTTTATCATTTAAGTGACCATGAATATTACTTTCTTCTTTAGCTCAACTGGTTATCTGTCAAATTCTTCATAATAAATTAATATACGTAATTAATGTAATAAGTAGATTAATCAAAGGATTTTTCCATTGCTTTTTGTGAGATAATATTGTAACTACAGGGACAGGTGAAGGGTAAGGTTAGGCAGAAGAAGAAAGAGGTGAAGGAGAAGCGTAGACAAGAAAAGAAAGATAAAAGAAGAAGGGATGTAGAAAAGTAGAGTTAGAAATCTTAAGTTTATCTTAAATTAGCGAAAGTTTTAAGTCAAAAGTATATCAAATTACTAGTAGGATAGACATATTCGAACAATAACAGAACGGTATAAAAATAGACTTAAAAAACGGAGTAGACTAACAACAAAACTATTTAAAAAATAAAATAGCACAAGCGATTTAAAATCTTATTTAGAAAAATAAATAATTGAGAAAGAAAAATTGGTTACCAAGCTAATATTGTTTCAGTAACTAATCTGAATAGACAGCGCCATTTTTCATAGTTAAATTGGGCATAATAGAAACTAGTAAAAACAGCATGGGAATCGTTCTTAATTCGAAGCTGCAGCTAGAGTTAATGGCAGAGAAAAATAGCAGCTTTCATGGTAATTTCGCTTCTATGGGAGGCAGCAACCGTCTTGTTATTTCTTCCCCAGGATGTACCTAGTTATATCTCTCTTGTTTAAGCTTTTGGGAAAAGATATGACCAAAAGCATTTAAATTAGGTTTGCTAAAGTCAACTGAATCAAAAAGAAAAATCATTGGGGAAGGCAACGGGAAACCATCCTAATTAACTTTCCCTAGTATAATCACAATGGATCAAGTCAATATCAAAACGGCCCTTAGTCCCGGGCACCCCTTAAGTGGGGAGAGGATGCTAAGAATCCCCCGGTTGCCACAAATATTTAGATTTAAGCATGATAAGAGGATTGGTACATGAAATGTACGAAGTTTATTCCAGGCCGGAAAAGTGAATAACGTAATTAAAAAAATGCAAAGACTCAACATTGACATACCTGGATGCAGTGAAGTTAGATGGCCCAATTTAGGCCAGTTATAACCACACAATATACTATTGTGGAAATACTACAACAAGAAACAAAAACGGATTGGCTATAATAGTAAATAAAGATGTTAACAAATGTGTACTTAGTTTTATAGGAATATCAGATAGAGTTGCAGTACTCAAAATTAATACTAAACCAGTTAACGTTATTCAAGCATATGCTCCAACTTCGGAAAGCTCAGAGTAGGAAATAGAAATATTCTATGAACAATTGAAACAATCACTAAAACATACCAAAAAGCAAGAAGTGAATATCCTGCTAGGAGATTTCAACGCCTAAGTAGGCAAAGGAGGTGTTGGCAATACTGTGGGACACTTTGGACCACCTCGAAGACTCTACACCTGGAAATCTCCAGCTGACTGTCGGAAAAAACTAAAAAACTGAACTGAAAAAAAATGATTAGAAACCAGATTGACTACATCATCATCAACAAACGATTTAAGAATTCCGTAAAATTCGCAAAAACATATCCGGAAGCAGATGTTCCATCAGACCATAATATTTTACTAGGACGTTTCAAACTCCACATGAAAAAAGTCCATAAAAGAAAAGAACAAAAACGTCCGGACATCCAGAAGTTGAAAGATAAAACCACAAGAAACGAAGTCAAAGAGAAGATCAACAACAAAATAAACAGCATGGTAATCTCAGATATTAATCAAGAAAACATAAGTGTGGATGATATGTGGAATAAAATCAAAAATATCTGTAATTCAGTGGTAGATAATAAACTTAAACCAGAAAACAATATAAAGAAATAGCCGTGGATGAGACAAGAAATATTAGAGCTAATGGAAGAACGAAGAAAACACAGAAATAAGAATGAGGAAAGATACAAAGAAATAAACAAAATCACTAAGAAAAAGATTAAAGACGCAAAAGAATTATGGCTACAAGATCAATGCATAGAAATAGAATCCCTAAAACAGTAGCATGACACTTTTAACCTACATAAAAAGATCAAAAACTGAATGGGAGGAAACGGATTACGAAGTCATAACTTAATACTAGATGAGCACAACAATCTGCTCTACGAAAAAATGGTAGAATACTTGAGAGATAGAGGCAATACATGGAAGAATAAAATTATTCAAGAAACAGTAAGAGACAGAAGTCAGTGTTTCTGGATATTTAGGACCAGAAATAACGCTCAGTGAAATAACATATGCAATAAAAAGACTAAAAACCAACAAAGCACCTGGACCTGATAACATACAAGCTGAAATATTGAAACTATTTCAAAACAACCAACTCAAACTCCTAACGAGTCTACTGAACAAAATCTATGAAACTGCGGAATTTTCTACAGATTGGCTAGTTTTCACCTTCATCCCTCTCCCCAAAAAGGCAAATGCCACCAGATGCTCTGATTACAGAATTATAAGCTTAATGAGCCATGCACTCAAAATCCTTCTTTCTGTTATTCACTCTCGCATAATATAGAAAACTTGAAGAAAAGATTAGCAGTGTTCAGTTTCAGATACAAAGAGCTTGAGACGTAAATTACGAAGTCTACGCATGCTTTATAGACTTTGAAAAAGCATTTGATAAGGTGCAACATCAAAAATTATTTCAGATACTGAAAGAATCTAGTATTGATGACAAAGATTTACGCCTAATTTAAAATATATACTTACAGCAAAAGACAACTGTACGAGTAGACAACGAAACCTCACAAGAATTCACGATAAAACGGGGAGTACGTCAGGGCTGCATTTTGTCACCGACGTTGTTGAATACTTACTCGGAAATGCTGTTCAGGAAAACTACTAATGGTTTATGAGATATGCGGACGATACGGTTTTGATTACTGATAATGCGGAGGATCTGCAAACATTAATAGACCGTGTAGTGGAAGCCTGTGATAGATACGGCATGAAATTAAACTGTAAGAAGACCAAAATTCATGTAATAAGTAAAAACGACGAAATACAGCTCCAATTCACAGCTAATAATGAACCCTTGAAAATAATCGACAAAACTACATATCTTGGATGCAGCCTAAATATGGAATGGGACCACTAACAGGAAATAAGACGTCATATAGAAAAGGCGAGAGCTGTCTTCAATCGCCTCAGGAAGATTTTATGTAATATGCACCCGAACATTGATATGAGAACAGGAGTCCTGAGATGGTATGTATTTTGTACCCTTTTAGATGGAGTCGAAGCCTGGACCTTGACGAAGGCAACATCCAAACGATTAGAAGCTTTCGAAATGTGGTGCTACCGCCGCAGGCTCAGGATGTTTTTATATCCGACATGTTACAAACAAGACCGTGATCCAACGTATGAATAAAGATCTGGAAATTATGCATATCATGAAAATCAGAAGGATAACATACTCAGGGCATATGATGCGCAATGAGAAGTATCAATTAATTCAACTAATTTTACAAGGCAAGATAGAAGGCAAAAGATCTCAAGGGCGCAGAAGGACATCGTGGTTGAAGAACATCAGACAGTGGGCAGGAATGACTACCATACATCTATTTAGAGCAGCTGTCAACAAAGTTGTATGGACCAACGTGATTGCCAACATCCACAGAGGATAGGCACCAAAAGAAGAAGAAGATGAAAGTCAGCTGAAAGTTCAATCTAAAAACATAACAAAAGCTTGTAATTTTTTAAGTAATGTTTTATCAATATTCACATTTTTTTGTACTTTGTGTGTTATTTAGTAAGTTTATTTTCGATAATAATAATCCTTACCATCTTTTTTAGCAAGGTCAGATCTGAGGTTATTCTTATGTAAGGTAAACCGACCTAATAACGGCACAGTTAAGGAATATTTGTTTTTACACTTAAATATTAAGAAAACGAAATTATAGAGAAAATGAACTTAAAGTATATTTGATAGCTTGAGGTTTTATTTATCAAAATAATGAATAAAAAATAAAAAATGTGTTTTTTATTCACAAAAAAAAAAATGTTTTCACTAAAATGCAAAAAACTTTAATTATTCCGGCCTATGTTAAATAATTAGTGGTAATTCCGGCCTAAAGGTGATCTAAATCCGGCCTGCATATCAAAAAATGTTTATTTTAATATTTTCAAAGTAGGTATAAAAAATACAGAAGCACAAAGCATAATTTTTTTATAGAAGAGGAATAGAAAAACTAAATAAAATAAAAAAATGTACATACGTAATAGATTTTAAACCTAAAAAAACAACAACAAATATTTTCATGTTACTTAGCAACAGTCTTTTTTCCATTTATTGCATAAGAGCAAAGAGCTATAAAAGACCTAGAAATTATTTATCTAAGGTACAGAAACCCTTTTTATTAATGTACTGAGGCGGTGCAATTAAACAAACAAATTCCTTTGTAATAATAATGTAAAAAATAATATAATCTGTCTCTGGTCATCTCCAATGATATCCTATTTTTTCCAGAGCTTTGATTTTAAATTTATCTTCTGTTATTTCTTCTACTACTCCAGGAAAATGTTTCTCCTCATAAACTACAATGACGCAGTCACCAAATTCGTAGTCGCCCACTTGTAAATCCATATAATTTTTAGCTTTCGACTATGTGAAAGAACTTGAAACAGGTGAAAGAACTAGAAATTCTTTCACCTGTTTTTCTACTAGAACCAACATTATTGTTTAAAATTTCATTTTCTTTTTAATTTGCTTCATCTATCTCCTGTATTTTCTTCTTCATTTTCAATGTTTAGGTTTAATGTGACAGCTTTTGAAATTTAAATTTTTTCTGTTTTCTTGCCATCAAATTCTGCATTTTTCTTCATTATTTTCAAGCTTTTGTGTTTTCCTTACTTCCTTTTCCTTTTTTACAGCTTCTACTCTTCTCTGGTACTTCATGAAATCATTAGCAATCGTTAATACTTATAAAACTTTTCTGTATTCATCTATCCACTTTCATTATATCCGATATCCCAACCTATTGGCATAGTTGGAACTAAATGTTTTGGTACCCTTGTATAGGGAAACAAGTACACAGAAACAAATAAAGCACAAAGTTCTTTAATGGATGTATTCTTTATCGTATATATTTTCTTTTGAATACCACTTTCTGCTTTCTAATACTGCTTTTTCCCGAAATATTTTGTTAGTCCTTAGTAGGATTTCTTGTAGCAAATCGTTTGTCACAAACAATGTTCAATAGTCCCAGAAACTCTTTATTAAATCATCTGAACTCTCTTCGAATACTTAATAAATGAATAATTATATTTTTACCACAAGTTTTTACATTTTTACTTAATGCAGCTGGCATCTTAACCATTTTGTACGTTTCTCCTTTCCTAAATAATAAAAACCATAATCGCAATCAGTTTTAAAATTAATTTCTGTGCTGAAACCAATATTCTCCTCCTCACTGGTATTTCGAAATTTTCCTGCATCCCTCAAAAAATATATAATGTTGCATAAATTAAAAATTACAAAATTGCGTTTAAACTTGTAGAAATCGCTCCATAAAATCAATGTAAGGAAACAATATACCCAAGAAAAAACTTGTATTACAAGGGGTTGAAGTACAGTCCATATATTATATACTCGGTTCGCTATATCCAGACAGATAGAACTGTCTAGTGAATTTAGTAATTATTTTTTTGCGAAGTTAGTTACTTTTTGACAGATTTGAAGTGGCTGGAAATTACTATACAACCAAGCACACGTACTTATAGCCAATATTAATAGTAAACAAACTAAATAGTATATAAAATAGAGCTTTACAAATTACCGACAATCAATATTTATTTATTTTCACCATATATAATAAATAGTTATGTTAAGTTATAACAACTAAAATATATCTTTTAAATATATACTACCCAAAATGTTATGGGTTCAGTATACACTTCCACTATTTAGAATAATTCTTCTTTTTTCAAAGAAAGAATTCTGCAATAGTAGTATACTTGAGCTATTAATACTGAGAAGTAGAAATTGTTGTGTTGTAGGTTTCCGACAATGAATCTGTCAAAATATGCCCGAGCTAAGCGAATGGAGTATACCTAAATTAATAACTAACAAAAGACTTAAATAAATCAACTTAACATCGATCTACAAAAATGTTACTAATTTAGTCTGCTGGAGTCCGACATAATAAAACGTAAAATAAACTGGCGTATCACAATAACTTTCAAGTATAATATAAAACTGTTGGTCTATTAGATACCACCAAACTAACGGAAAGTTAAGATTGAATACTGCCTGGAATAAACACCTATCTCCGTATTTCCTCCATATTATTTTTTTTTTCGTAAGAATGGTTTTCATTGCGTAAACGTCTACCTCTAGGTATTTCTTTGATCTTTCTCCCCTACTACTTACAGGAACTAGCAGATCAGCGATTGTTTATATTGATAAATGTGATAAAAGTCTTGACGTTGAACATGCCCGAACTATCTTAACCTATGATTTTTCATTCTGGCATCCATTGGTGCAACCCCTAGATTTTCAATAATATTTCATTCCTAATTGTATCCCTTTTGGTATTCCATTAATCCATCTAAGCATTTTTGTTTCTACAGTTTCAGGATAAGACTTGCAATAAAAATTGTTAGGGCATTATAAAATCCAAGACTCCAAAATTGCTCAAATTTACGTTTAACTTCATTCGCAAAAATAATTTCACCACATTTTAATGGACAGTTATAATTTATTGATGGATTCGACCATTACTTGATGGAAATTCATTTTATATAACAATAAAACACTGAAGACTTTGTTTTCAAAACTTCCAAAAAATTTATTATATTTTATCACTACAGCTGTTTCGGCAGAGTGTCTTTCTCAATTGATCTATTTTTGAAAGTGTTTACAATTTATAGTCTTTAACGAAATAAGTTAAGGAGGGGAGAACTGTTTGTCTCAAGTTGGTCATTCAAAATTATGTTTGTGTTTTTTAATTTGTTAATTTCCATAGATTCTAATAAACATAGCTTAATGCCTTTATTTTGGATGTGATGAATTTGAAATTCGTCATTAAAAGAATGATTATGATCTAGAAGGTGTAGTGCGTATATAAATTATGTTTTCCTATTATTGAAAGCCCTTTTATGTTCTGTTATACGCTTGGTAAAGGTTCTACAAGTTTGACCGATAGTTTTTGGGAAGTCGCCCCATTTAAGATTGTATACACCACTATGTAAATGCTTTTTTTTACTCTTTTTGTTTTCAATATATTTGCCTAAGTTGTTGTTTGTTCTAAAAGCTGGTGTTATTCCTTTTTTTATGTATTTCGCTATTTTTGTTGTTATTTTGCCTGTATATGTAATCGAGCAGAAGGTACTAACTTTTTTCTCTGGTGGTGGACATACTAATTTCAGGGCTTTCTTGTGTAGTTCTTTATTTAAAATTTTATTCATTATTGTTTGTTCGTTGTACCCATTGTTTACTGCTATTTGCTTAATGATTATTTAATTCCGCCTCAAAGTATTTTGACCTTGGAATTTCTATTAATCTATGTAACATATAAATTGTAAACACATCCAAAAATAGATCACTTGAGAAAGGCACTCTGCCGAAACAGCTGTAGTGGTATAATATTATAATAAATTGAGTAAATATGAGTGGTAAATTATATTGAGTTTGGAAAACTAAGTTTTCAGTGTTTCATTCTTGTAAATTATAGTTAAAATTATTAAGGAATTGTTTTGAAGGTTCCAAAGTGCTCTTGTGATTAATGTAGGTCGGCCTTTGTTTGAACGACCGGAAGTGTTTTCTACAATGGCCTTTCATCATTACTTTCGTCTTGTCTAGAAAAGTGTTCTTCATTTTATGATTTGATATAGTTACCAAAATATTCTTAACTAAAATTTTGATTCGTTTTATAGGCATTGTAATCATTAAATGACCACCAGAAACGGTGCGCGCCAATTTGTTAATATAATATAACTACCAATATAACGCCAATATAACTACCTCCGAAAGTTAAAAGCCAATGTAGAGCAATAAAATTCACAACTATCTTTGAGAGCCAATTGTTAGGCATCGTTTAGCTCATTCTTTCAAGTATGAGACTTATCTTAAAAATAAATCTAAACAATGAGTTTGGCTGGGACAAATAAACCAAGATATTAACTAATCATATTTATTATAAATAAAAAAATATAAAATAAATTTTAACCAGATATTAAAAATCAAAGCACATCTTGCTATAAGCTTTACAAATCTAAAATATGATACTTATGGGCATCACTGATTGTTGGCTTCAAAGGATTGCAGAATGTAGTGGTTAGTTGCTGATGTTGGCTTTACAGGCTAACTTGTTGGAGTTGCCAGGACCGAGCTTGTCTTAGTTCTGAGTAGCTATTATTCTACGCAGCTATTAGGTTCTGAATATCTGCTGCAGTTGTCATTCCATATGTGTGGTGCTCTAAAAGGCTTTTATAAAGTTCCACTCAACAAGAGGGAATAGGAAAGATTAATAAGGCCAAAAAAAAACTCCGGAAAAGATTTAATATGTAAATCAGTTCTCAATTGAAGCCCCAGCTTAAATAAGCAAAAGAAAAGATAAAATCTATTCTCCCTTTCTTCAGCATTGAAGTATGACATCACAAAACAGAGCTGTCAACTGAAAAATAACGTTTGTCGACTGAAGTGATGCATAGAAATTTATACGTTTCATTTCTGCCACATAGAACAGACTGCAGTCAAATACAGGAATTATCATTGAAATAAATTAAGATTGAAAATGAAAAATAAAGATAATAGGATGTTTAGTTGATTGAAGAATTAGACGCCAATTATTTTTAAAATAAAAATAGTAAAATAAAAGACAAATTTAATAAACGAATAAAATAAAAAGTAATTAAAATAAAATAATTATTAAAAGAAAAATAACAAATGTCTGACGTTTATAACGTTACAGCATCACTGTCTGACGTATCCTGTAACAATAAAATACGTTACTGTTAGATAAATGTTAAATTTAGAATATTCTACGAAAAATAATACGATGCACGATACTGTGGCTAAAATAGTTTGTATAATATAATGGAATATTTTTTTACACACATGTATGTAATAAAAATTCTCCAAACTTGTAGGAAAAAAAATTAAAAACACTATTACAGGTTTTCATGGTCATGGCAAGCTGTACAACTAAATGTAAAGTGTATAATTCGTTAAAAATGCTGAGTAAAAATTAAAACTAAAGCTTACTTTCATACTTTATTTTTTCACATATATTTTTGCATAGTATATGTAGGTAGTTGTATCAATAATTTCATATGAATACTATGAATTTAACACCGTTATCCGTAATAAACTATGCACACAATAGTAAATTGTAATAGTTATTTATGTACCAAGGGTATTAAATAGATGTTTATGCCCAGAGGGCGACGATGTTACAAACCCTATGGACCTCTGGCCCGAACGTTTGTAAGTTGCCCGAGGGCATATACATCTATTAATACCTGCGGTGCATACAAACTTTTATGTCATAATTTTATGTTAAATAGTAATTAATAGAACGTAAATAAGTACTTATGTACCATAGAATTGGGAACCCTTGTGTCAGCTAATACAAATATCTAGTTTTTTCTTCCAATATAAATAAAATAATATTAAATCGTATAACAACTTTACGCTCAAATTCTTTAATTTATAACAAAGTTCAATTTTTTTATTTGTAACTAGTCAAAAAAACAATACGTTCGCGTCCGACGTCATTGTACTATTTGATTCAATATATTTTAGTTTCGCTTAGGCTTAAATCAGACGTACCACTTTCCGACCACATTAGAACCACAAAAAAGTGGTTGTGTGTTGAGAGTATACAATTTGTATGAAATATCGTGGTAACGTGGTAGCACTCAAACGGACGACAGACTGTGGTCGGTATCAACAACCAACAACTGTCGTCGTCGGTGGGTGATACCGTCGACAAAACTATCGCAGATGTTGCCCGTCCTGCGCTCACACGGGCAATTCACCGACCACAAGCCGACCACAGGCACGGCATCCCCACCAGCACAGCGACTCCCTAGCCAAAGCGTCATTCACTTTTCTATGCGTTTTCTATTGCAGGTTTCGATGGTTACCACGGGTATGGTTACAATACGACTAATACATATCAAGAGAGATCACAGCTCTTTCCCGAAGACCGCTATGGTATCCGAACTAACCGACCTGAGATCCGGCATTTCGAGATCCGATCGCCAAGAGTTCAACTGGAATGTTCACAAGGAAGTAGTCTTCAAGCATCACTATCTCTAACAGAACCGGAGCTTTTGCCACATGAGAATCCATCCGGGACAAGCTTTGTCGCCAAGTCAATCGGAGCTTTCACCACTTTCCCAGGAGTCGCTTTTATCTCAAATTTTTCATGTTTATTGTGTAAATATTTCAATAAACATTAAATATTAAAATGGTTTTACTGACCTTAGAGCTATTGCGAGGCGTTCGTCAGGAGGAATACTTGTCCTCATGGATGTATCTTCTCGTTTCAAATTATCCTTTAACTCTGTTAACAAATAATCGAAAGTACTTTTGCTCATTCGAAAATAATTAAAAAATTTGTTATTATACAGTCTTAAATGATAATAAAGTTGTTGAAATTGACTTTCCTCTTTATTTTCGATGATAGGATGAACCCAATACAATATATTACGACGACGCCGTCTTTTTTGGAGCAGTAAAAATCACAACAATGCTTCTTTTTCAAAATTCATCGCTGTACTGTGTGATTTGTGTGGTTGATTTGTGGTTCCTTCGACCACAGCACTTCCACAAAATTGTTGACGGACAGTGATCGTTTTGATCGACAAGTCAACCACCGTACGACCACTGTTTTGTTGGTGGAAAGTGGTACGTCTGAGTTAGGCTTTACTCGCAAGTATTTACCTCTTCCTAGCATAACAAACTATCTTTATACTAGTAACCACAAAAGGATTATCAGAATGATTAAACACGAATAAATTCACTTCTGCGTAGATACTCAGACATGATTTGATATTAGTTACAAAATATTAACAAACAGAAAACATTAAATGCCACCACGTAAGTGATTTGGATTAATTTACACAAAATATGTGACGGTTCTGACAACGAAGGTACAATATACCATGTTTAAAGCCGTCCAAAAATAAAATTATTTTGAATGGTAAATTACCTTTTAAAACTTGTTGTTTTATCTGTGCATACAGTTATAGTGCAACACTAGAGCTCACCAACGTAGACTGACGTGAGTACTCGAAATTACATTATTATAAACAATATCGCAAATATAACCTGAAAAATACAGAAAGATAAAACAAGTTTGCGTCTGCGTCCGGAACGACGACTTGTTTTCGAACTGGCGACAGGACAGGACTTGCGGCATCTTTATATACCATG
Organism: Diabrotica undecimpunctata; assembly: GCF_040954645.1. Taxonomy (NCBI): domain Eukaryota; kingdom Metazoa; phylum Arthropoda; class Insecta; order Coleoptera; family Chrysomelidae; genus Diabrotica; species Diabrotica undecimpunctata. The sequence continues at coordinate 84,699,195 of NC_092807.1, forward strand.
ACATCAAACGATATTAGTTTAAATAACACTACGTTAATCAACATGAACCAAACATAAAGCTCCTCACCAAACTTATATTCCAGTGTAGTAAATTCTTTTAAACACCCAACAAAAGGCTATTGTCCTGTCTATCTATCGATCTAATTAGCCTTCTTCGGTCCATCTTTGGACATAGGCCTCCCCAATCCTTTTCTATTCTTCTCTGTCTGTCGCTATAGTCATCCACCTAGAGCCCACGTGCTTCTTGATATCATCTTCCCATCCCATTTCGGGCTTTCCTCTGCTTCGTTTATATTCCCACGGTCTCCAACTTAAAAGAATTTTGTTCCATCGGTCTTCTTTTTGTCTTATATTGTGTCCTGCAAATCTCCATTTCAATTTTGCAACTTTTTGTCTAATATCCCTCACTTTTGTGGATATCTTTTGTTTTTAGGAATGTTAGCAGAGAAGAATGTTAAGAATGCTTAGTTTGCCAAATGCCGCCCATACCTGTCTAACTCGTCTTTTTATCTCTGCTGTTTGGTTTTCTTTGTTAAGTTTTATAGTTTGACCCAGATATATATATATATATATATATATATATATATATATATATATATATATATATATATAATCCTGAGCTTGTTCTATTTCATCTTGTCCGATCCTCATTGTGATGTCTTTATCTGTATTTGTTATGATTTGCGATGTAATCAGCGTACCTTAGATGGTTCAAGCGTTGTCCACAAATTTTTATACCTTTTTCCTTTTATACCTCCCATTCTAATCTTTTAAAAATACCTTTCATAGTCTGATTGAAAAGTTTCGGTGATATTGTGTCACCCTGTCTCACGCCTCTATTTATTTGTATTGATTTTGTTCCTTCATATACTTTAATTGTTGTTTTGGCTTCCTTATATATATTGGCTATTAGTTCCGTATATCTGTGATCAATTCTGCTGTTAATCAAAAAACTTTTCACTGCCCAATGTTCGACACTGTCGAAATCCTTTTCGAAATCTATGAACGCTATATATAGAGGGATGTGGTATTTATTTGATCGTTCTATAAGTATTTTCATACTTAGTAAATGGTCACTTGTGCTGAATCCTTTTCTAAAACCAGCTTGTTCTTTCGACTGTCCGTCGAATTTTGTCGTCAATCTATTGGTTAAAATTTTTCGTTAGGAGTTTATACATTACATTGAGGAGTGTTATAGCACTAAGCTTAGTATTAGTATAAGTATTATAACAATAGTTTTTTATATCTGCTTTATCCCCTTTCTTGTGCAGGATAATGGTTACGGATTCCTTCTGGTTCTTTGGGAGTTTTTTTTCTCTTAATATCTTGTTAAAAAGGGAATGTAGAGTATTAATTACTACTTTTCCACCATATTTCAGCATCTCTACAGTTATTCCATCTTTTCCAGACGATTTGTTGTTTTTCATTTCTTTCAATGCCTTCTTTATTTCTGATTTGCTTATTTCTGGCTGTAGCTCTAAGTTGACATTTTTTAAGCCTTAAGTTGGTTTTTAATTTCTTCTGGTGGTTCCTTTTTTGTTTTATATAATTCTGAGTAGAAATAGTGGATAATATTTATGATGCCATCTTTAATGTTTGTTTCTACTCCGTTTACATCTTTTATTTTGTTTATTTTTTACTTACCTAATTTCGGTCTTAAGCATTTCATATGTTGTTGTTCTGTATTACTTCTTCTATTTTTACATTTTGTTCTTTTCTCTTATTTTCTATTATCATTCTGCTTATTGTTTTATTGATTTCTACATATTCTATAGATTTCCTTTTGCCTTCTTCGTTCAGCTTTCTTCTTTTATCCATAAGCTTCTTTGTTTCTGTTGATATATAGTTGTTCTTTTTAAGATTCTTTTCTGCTATTTCTTTTCCTGATGTAACCATCGTTGCTGTAAGTATGTTGTCTATTTCGTCTATATCTTTATCATCACTGTCTAATTTTTGAGTAAGTTGTTTTTTTTTTTAATAGGTCTTTGTATATCTTTTTATATTGCCCTAGTTTGTTTCTATCTACTAGATCTCAGTTTCTAATTATTTTTCTTTTCATTTCATAGTTACCGTCAACACTAATTTTTGCTCTGACCATCCTGTGATCGCTACCTGTTGTGAATCTGTTAAGAACTGTTACATCTTTAATGATATATCGTTCCGTGGACAGTATGTAGTCGATCTCTATTTTGTGGATCCATTAGGCCTGATCCATGTCCATTTTCGTTGGGGCTTCTTTTTGTAAAAGGAGTTCATTGCATATAGATGCTTTTCTTCTAGGTAGTTCATCAAAGTAGCACCTCTATCATTTCTATGACCATATCCGAAATCTCCTATTTTGGTTTCTTCTTTGTTTAGTTTTCTACCCAGTTTGGCATTGAAATCTCCAATTACTAGTGTAAGACGATTTTTATGTTCTTCCATAGCCTTTCATATATCTTCCTAAAATAGTTCGATATCTTCGTCATCATAAGCTGTCGTGGGGCATATACCTGTATAATTTTAATTGATGTTCTTCTTATTTTAAGTATGACATAGGCTACACGATTTAATATTTCTTTGATAATTTGACCATACTTACTTATAGCTTTATTTATTATAAATCATACTCCAAATTTACTATTCTTTTCATTTCCTTTATAATACAGTAGATTACCGGATTTTAACTGTATTAGGCTTTGTTCTTTTCGTCGAGTTTCTGATAGGCCTATGATATCCCATTTTGGTAATTCTTCTGCCAGTTCATGTACTTTTTCATCCGTAGACATTGATCTAATATTGTATGTGCCTATTCACAGGTTCACGGATTTTTTTTATTTATGTTGTGTTCCTCTTAGTGGGTTTTTGTTTTTATCTATCAAAAGCCTCCATTTTTGCCTCCCCCAGATACCGCGAGGCAGACCTTTGAGGTGTGGGATTCAGAAGTTTTCTTACCCACCTGGGGACTATTTCCTTTTGTTTTATTATTCGCCATGATGAAAGTGGGGAAGACAATGGAAGTTAACACACCACGCTTGGCCAGGCGGGTTGGTGAGTTAGTTATCAGCCGCCCATTCTGGGTCAGACGCTGTTTGTAGCCGTCCACTCTGGATCAGACGCTACTTATGCTAACCCTAAAATCGGGGGTGCCACTTCCGCCATAAACACCGTGCCGAATATGTTCTTCTCCGCCGTGGATACTAGTCTTCACAATGTCACACTGTCCTGTCTAGTATGGAAGATACAAAAATTCACTACTACATCATAGCATTAGGATCACTAGCAGGACCACGTAATGTCAATTTCGCATCAAGAAATTCTAACAACCGAATTTGTATTTATCTTTCCTCAAAAAGCACGGTCGACTCACTTCTTCACTCCTACAAGTTTGTAAACATAAAAGAGTCACAAATAGAAATCAGAAGATTGATCTCTTCAGCCGATAGACTCGTAGTATCTAATTCATGCCCTATAATTGATAAGAACATTATAGAAGCAGAACTACAAAAGATGGGTGTCATTGCTGTATCTAAGATGACTATTCTAGGAATAGGTATGTCTGAAACAGAATACAGCCATGTGCTCAGTTTTGAAAGGCAAACATTTATTACTCCCATAGAAAATATGTCTATCCCCCATTCTTTTAAAATATCACAAGATAACACACTGTATCATTTGTGCCTTTTCATATATGTATATAACTGCTTTAATTGTAAAACTATTGGTCACAAAGAAACAGAATGTCCTCACAGAACTAATCTTACCCCATTAAACCCTAAACTAAATCCTAGCACATATCCAATCTACAATACCGGTTCAGAAATCTATTGACCAAACAAATTTAACAATAGAAACCGACTCTAGGTTCGAGACTTCGAGTAGTATACACCTATAAATAATACTACCCAAAACCCTTTTCTCAAGACATCATCAGTCTCACATAATTTTACAAAAAATCTAGCAAAGGAAACATATCCAGCTTCTATAAACATTCTCAGGAAAACCGTTCAGGTTAAAAGGCAAATATCTTCCTTAATATAAACTTCACAAGAAAAAATCCAAAAAATCAGATAAAACCTCCAGCGAAGAACTCACTCTTTCTTTTGAATCAATAAAGGATAAAATAGAGAACGGATCTCCCGCATTTATTCTAAATTATACTGAGACTTGCGATTTCCTAGAAATCATATTATATGCTCAACATCCCGAATTAATCTCCAAAAATTATTCCAATGAACCTACTGAACAAATCGATATTGTTAACTTTATTCACTGTTATTTCCATACTTTAAAATTAAAAAACATCATCCGTTTAAAGAAGAAACTAAATCCCAATAAAACATCTTTAATTGAAGAGTCCGATGAACCGCAATTCCAATTGGAAATCTAATGGCAGATTCTTTTATTGTGCAGTGGAACCTTAATGAATTTTACACCTATATTGAACAATTAAAACTTTTAATAAATGAACTATCTCCTAAAATACTTTGTCTTCAAGAGACCCATTTTAAAAAAAAACCAATATAAATCTTCGAAATTATCAATGTTTTCTAAAAAACAAAAATACACAGCAAGCCAGTGGTGGAGTAATTATCTTCACTTTATTATCAGAACATATATACCTACAAGCTAAACCAACTGCATTAAGTACTAGTCTTGAAGTTGTAGCTGTAACAGCTACTTATCAAAAACACATTAACATTTGCAATATATATCTGCCTCATCCCAGCGATCTCGATTTACAAGAATTTAGAAATATTATCGATCAAATTTTAAACCTAAAAATAATTTTAGGTGATATAAATTGACATCATTATCATTCGGCATGGGGAAGTTATAAAACTGATAAATTCGGTTAGTTCATGAATCACTTCATCGATTCCTCAGATTTAAGACTACAACGGCTCATTTTCTTACAACGCCATAGATTTGACATTATGAAGTCAATCATTATCAACTTATCTCTTAAGGAATACTTTAAAATCACTACATGACAGTGATAATTTTCCCATTAATGTAACATTTAATAAATCTCAATCTACTAAATTCCCAATATATCAATATTGGAAATTAGCCCTTTCAGTCATGACTTTTTGTTTTTATAGATAAAAAATTTTTAATGTGCATTATAAAATAATTGATTTTTTTAAAGATTTTTTGTAGCAAAAAAAAATTAAATATCTTAGTTGACAGTTGACATATAAAATGTGCTACCCGTAGTACACTGTGAGCCAAAGGTAAAAAAAATAATTTAAGCACGTTTTATCTGAATGTATTAAAATTTCTTTTACATTACTTTGAGTGGTACAATAAAAAACAATTTTGTTTTTTGTTGGATACATAGATGTACTTTACATTTAATGCAAAAAATGTGTGTTTTTCCAGCAAATTTTGGCAATTTACACCTATAAATTGTTGACACCATTTTTTGCTAGGTGGAGGAGATGAACTGGGTGAATTATCAGTTGAAGATGGTCTTCCAACCTTCTTACCCATTTTTCCACGATATATGAGTGCTTCTGCAATATACAAACGAAAATGAAATAGGTCAAAAATATCTTTTTGGGCTATATTGAGGAACTTTGCTTCTTCTCGATATTCCAGCCATGCGTTACAACATGACAAATCAAGAGCATGTGTAACCATTCTTAGGGTCCACTTTTTAGACCTTATGAAAGTTTTATATATAGAAATCAAAAAATCTAATTTGTCAACGCCTCCCATACTGGCATTGTTATATTTTATAACTTCTGGTCGAGGCCCCTAAGATACTGTTTTTCTGTTTTGCTCCATCTCTTGCAAGTATCTTCTCCTTTTAACTGAAAATTTGAGGCCATGGTTACAAATTTATTATCTAACCATCTAGTTATTATGACTTGTCCATCAGTACTAATGATTTCTTGTGAAAATCCTCGTTCTTTTTTAGCTATTAGCTTATCTGGTAAAGGTGGAGGTTTTGCAAAACGTTCTGCTCTGGCAGTACAGGAGGCATAAATATGCCTGTTGAAGCGATTGCAATAGTTGGTAATTAGAAAAATAATTATCGAAATAAGCTGATAGTTTGGATTGGTTATTCTTTCATCATCATCATCATCATCTTGGTGCTACAGCCCTTAGAGGGTCTCGACCTTCTCAAGCTTTCTACGCCATTTTATTCTGTCCCTTGCTTGCATTTTTCAGTTGCCGACTCCGATCTTCTCGGCATCTTGTGTTACCCCGTCCATCCACCTCAGCTTTGGTCTACCCCGTCTTTTCATTCCCACGGGTTGCACTGTTAGAATCTTTTTTATCATGTTTGACTCAGGGGCCCAGGCTACATGCCCTGCCCACTGCAGGCGGTTTCGCTTAATTATAGTAGTAATATCTTTACCACCAAACGTATGCTTGTAGACATTCTGCAGTTCAAAATTGTATCTACGCCTCCAAATTCCGTTCTCACAGATCGCTCCGAATATCTTGCGTAGCACCTTTCTTTCAAAAATGGATAGAGCGGATTCATCTGTTTTCGTTAGCGTCCATGCCTCTGATCCATATGTGAGAACGGGGACTATCAGTGTTCTATACAGCCTTATACGAGTTTTTTGAGACAGACGTTTGTTAGCTAAGTACTTTGATAGACCATGATAACACCTGTTTGCAATTATTATCTGTAACCCCATTCGTTCTGCTGCTGCTACTAGCTCGGTTAGGATTTCCGCAGTTCTCGCCCTAGTTCTTGTTATAATGTCCACGTCGTCTGCATATGCTAGAATTTGGACTAATCGATTAAATATTGTTCCCCTGCTATCTAAATTAGCGTCTCGTACAACTTTTTCTAAGGCGACATTAAAAAGCTGGTTATTCTTTCAGTAAGTTTTATTACGACAGCTGCACTTTGACCAAAAACTTGTTGATGAAGGGAATTTAGTTCTGTAGTAGGACCTTGGTATAAAACGAAGTCGTAAAGTAAACCGGAACTTTCACACAAGACATACAGTTTTATCCCCCATGGACACGGCTTGCCTTTTATATATTGCTTAAGACTTAACTGTCCCTTGAACGGAGTAATTTTTTTGTCAATATATAATTTTGTTTTAAGTGATAATTACATACACCTTTGTCGTATTTTGTCGTAAAGAATTCTAACTTTCCAAAAATTTATTAGTGTCATTTGGTTCATTGGCATCAGCAAAATGTGGATGGGTTCGTAATTTTGAAAATCTGTTGTACCTCATATTATTTTTAACATTTACACAAAGTTTGCTGTCCCAATAAAGTCTTATACGAGGAAAACTTAGGTTTCCCATAATAATATGAATGCCCACACATCTTTTTATTTCGTTGATATTTGTATGGTCAAAGCGTGTATTATTTTGCTGGTGATAAAGATTTGTGTATATAACCATAGTATCAAACAAGGTGTCATCAAAATATTTATAAAAATAATCTATTGGTGATTTTAGGTGTGTAAGATTTGCTTCTGTTTTTTGTGGCCATTGTATAGTAGTGGACGTTATGTATTTTACATCTTCTCGCAACTTTATTTTGCTTTTTTTTTTTCGTTAAATCATGTGTCTTCAAAAACTCCTCCATTACCTGTTTACGCCCTAGTTTGCTTTTTAGTAGATCTTGAGAAGTAGTATCATCGTTGTTGACAACATGGGAAGCTTTGCGAAGTGACACTTTCAGAAAATTCTGCCTCCAAATCATTTACTTGACTGTTAGTATTATTATCATTACCTAAAATTAACTTATCAGATAAGCAAAAATAACTAGTTAATAACGTCTTCGAACGTCAATATTTTATCAGTCTCTTCATCACAGAACTCTTCCACATCGGAAAGTCCAGCCTGTATCAACTCATACAGTTTTTTTTACTCAATGGCTTATTTTTGTTATATTTACTTATTTTTAAAAGTATATATCTGCAAAAAAATTAAAAAAAGTAAGTAGCTGAGGTTTTTCTTTGAACTATGTTAGTGGAATAAAATGTTACCGAATACTTTTCAAATATATTAATTTTATTTGTAAGTATCCTATGTAATACGAAAACAGAAATTCTTTTTTTTTTATATATATAATTATGTTTATTTACAACCTACATCATTACAGAGTATTAAGTAAATATGTTACAGGTTTTGCGTGTGAAGAAGAGACATCCAATGATGTCCCACCTTATTCTATTTTGGTTTAGTTTTGAGGTAGGTCGTGAGGCCAGGTTCTATCTAGTCTTCTTGTGGCTGGACCATTGTTAAATAGTTCACTTATTAGCTCATTTTTATGGTGAATGGTACGTTTATTTTGTGACTCCGTGGCTCGACGGATTTCTTCTCTGATGAAAGGAATCTTTAAGTGGTAGTGAAGTGTTTGATTACTTACGTACCATGGTGCATCCACTATCGATCTTAGCACTTTAGACTGGAATCTTTGGATAATATTCAGCGACGTTGGCTTTGCACAGCTCCATAGGTGTAGTCCATAGAACCAGATAGGTTTGAGTATGGCTTTGTATAGAAGAATTTTGTTTTGGATGTTAAGTTTTGATTTACGTCCAGGAAGCCAATACATTTACCGGAATTTTAAGTCGAGTTGCCTTCTTTTGGTCTGAATATGTTTCTTCCAAGTGAGACGTTAGTCAAGATGGAGGCCAAGGTATCTAGCGTCTGTTACTGTGGGTATTCTTACATTTTCCATCCTTATAGATAGCATATTTTGTGACGGTAGGTAAATGTTATTTGAGTTGATTTTGTTCTATTTACTTTTGTTCTCCATTTCGTATACCAATCACTGAGTATGTTTAGATGATTTTGCAGGTTTTGTGAGGCTTGTATGGAATCTTCATTTACATCTATTATTGCTACGTAGTTAGCAAAGGAAGCGATTGTAGTATTATTAGTCTCTGGTATATTGGCTGTGTAGAGTGAGAAAAGCAGCGGCCTTAGAACACTACTTTGCGGGACTCCGGAGTTAATAGGACAGAGGTTGGATTGTTGGTCTATGAAGTTTACAGAGAAATATCTATTTGATATGTAGGATTTAAGTAGGAGAAAATAGTTACTGGATAGTGCTATTTTTAGTTTGTAAAGCAGACCTCTGTGCCAGACTTTATCAAACGCTTGTGAGATCTCTAGAAATACAGCGTTGTAGTATTTCTTTTCTTCAAGACTTTTTGATATTTCATTTATGATCCGATGAACTTGTTGGGTAGTGGAATGATTTTCCCGAAAACCAAACTGATGTTTTGGAAGTAATGTTAGGAATTCATGATCTGCGTATATCCTTTGTAGCAGCAATTTTTCAAAAACTTTGCTTACGGTTGGGAGTAGGCTGATGGATCGATAAGATGTTACTGCATTGGGCTCTTTTCCTGGCTTGAGGATCTTAGTGACTTCAGCAAATTTCCATAGTTTTGGAAAATATGATAAGCTTAGCATGCGGTTAAATATAACCAAATATAACTTCTATATAATAAATATATAGAATATACTTCTAATATAATAAATATTACTTCTATAGGAGTAAAACTTTTAAATGGGAGAAACATTTGACATGCTGCGCTAATTAGTTCTTCCACTTCTTCATCAGAGTCTGCTGGCTCTGTTTGAAATACAGAAAAAAGAAATTCTGTAGTTATTTATTGTCACAACTCAGTTTTTAGAATTTAAGAGTAAATGGTAAAGAGTTTTGTAGAAACCGTCAGGTGTTCTTTAATATCTTATTAGTTCTGATTTAAATTAAGTTTTCTCTTTCCATTTCAGAGTATAATGCGTACCGTATTTCATTTGCTGTCTCGAAAAAACACTATACTATTAACATACAGTAATCATTGTAAATAAAATAATTGATATCAGAGAACAAAATATTTTTGCTTCATACTATCAACATTAATGAAAGTATATTATAATTAATTATACCTTTAAAACCAGGCTGCATTTATTATTTTAACTATTTTTTACACCTGGGAAAGACAATGTAACTTATAATTAACACACTTTATTAACAAATAAGGCGTGTCTTAAAACACTCTTATTGAGTTATTGACTAGCTAATTACTTGTTTCAAAATTGTACATTAAACGTTTTACAGTAAGATTCTTTTTAAAAAAGGTGTTAGTATAGTTTGAAAATACGACATGATATGATACCTCTAATACATGGCTTCGTCGTTAAATACTTTTAATCAATATATTTTGTACAGTGTCATCTAGCGGAAGGTACTTAACTTTGTAAATATGATTTTCGTAATTGATTATATGTATTATTGTAAACAACATAAACATAGTAAAAATCCACCGATTAGTTTAGAAGCAACATATTTTCAAAACAATCAATTTTGTAAGAAAAATGAAAATCTTCATTTTCATGCGCTGATTTTATATAACAACAACGGGTCTATCAAGCTCGTCTTGATTTTCATGATAAACCACCAGAGCCATGAAATATGGCGGCCATAGCTCAATGGCTAGGTATAGGCTTACGAAGGTAAACGGTTTGGATTCGATCCTGGCACAGACACTAAAAATTTTTCAATTTCTAATTTGGCTGAGCTGCCACTGTGCTTTGGAGAACACATAAAGATGGCGACCTAGTTACGTAAGTGATCGTTAAAAAAGTCTGATCTAGAGGTTTCGTAAAACACGCCCTGAAGAGGAATAAATAGTTGCCTAAACGGGGCACCCGCAAATCCAAACACACTGTCGAAAAAACATACCTTAGAAACACCAAACAATGTCAATTAGCAGAACAGGCACACGCTCTGAAGAGGCAGAAACCGATATCTAAACAGGACACCTATAAATCCGAACATCACATTTTAACACTTTAGAAAAAGCGGAAAATCCAAAAAGATAGTGAGTAACACAAGGTTTCAACGAAAAGAAGGCCTTTTTTTATTAAAAAGTGTTCAAAGCTCCGATTTCCTCTCCATAGTTATTAAATACTTTTCTTCCGTGGTACTCTAGCTAATAATTTACACAACGGTGACCAATCAAGGTCAATTTCAAATAAATCTATTCTGTAGGCGCCTAAATTTTTTGGGACTCCTTTAATTTTAACATTATTATTAATCCCTGCCTTAATTACTACAAATAAATAATGCTAAGAGTGCCAGACAGACCAGAATTACAGACCGAAACAAAATAATACAACTCGTGAAAAAATTATACAGAAAACTATACAACGCCCCTAAAACACTTAAAGAAGCAATTAGTAACCAAGAAGATATACCAAAAATTCTTCTCATTCATAAGAAAAGTAGCAAAAGAAGATATCAAAAACTAAAGACATATAAGTCTACTGTCAATCAATAACAATATATTTACAAAGATAATCAAAAACAAATGCATTAGATGCTGCACAGCTAATAGAGAAAGGTGGCTTTAGAAGAGGTTTCAATACCCTGGATCATATCCATACGCTTCGAGAACCAATTAGTAAAGCTAAAGAATATGAAATACCGCTAGCATTAACCTTTATAGATTTTAAAAAGGCTTTCGATTCTATATATCCGAAGGCAGTAATAGAAGCTTTGACCAACCAAGACAAACCGTACACAGAGACTTTAAAAAATATATACAGATAAGCAAAAGCTAATTTAACGCATTATAGAAATTATTGAACTGTTTTTATAAATTTAATTTATTTACTTTATTTATTATAAAATCTTCTACACTTTACAACACTTACTAGTTTCTAGACTAAGGTCTTACCTTGTCTGCTTAAACATTTTATTCATTTATAAAACCACAGACATGTAATATTGGCATAATTGCTGTAATTTATATAATTTATATCACCTACCTATGTTTTTATCTTTGTTTTTATCTTTATTAGACAACACCCTAATATGGGATTATTATTTTCAGCATTTTAACTTTGTATCGTGACCTGAAGATGCTTTGCATATTATAGAAAGCGAAACCGGTCGTCCGATTAGTTAAATTAAATTGATTGTGAGTAAGTCTAACTTATTATTTCTTTTACCTTTTGAAATGGATTCACACAAGCAACACATTCATGATTTGAATAATGCTAGACTAGCTTTTTTGCTACACCGGTACAAAGAACTTAACATCAAAAAAATGCTACAAAAATCACAGATATTTTTTAACAACCAATGTCTTAGGTTCAATCTATTACCTAGTTACGTTAAAGGTAGACTTAGAGAATTCAATTTCACCACAGCAACAGTAAAACAGATAAACATTTTGGGAAGATCCATCATCAGAGACGAGATCAGGAAATATACCAAACAATTTACACCATAGATTTACAACTGAAGGCGACATATGACAATTTACACATAAAATTGACCCCACTGGAATTCGATGAGTGGATGTGCAATCTGCATGGTACATTGGATTACCTTAGGAGGAGACAGTACAGAAAATCAAGTACAAAAATCAATAATTTAAAGTACAAAACTAACCAATACAATAATAATAGAATTTTAAGTACACAAACTAATAATGACCTAACATCAAATAATCTTAATCACAATTCTTCACATATACCGAGCTCTTATAATAATTCTATAGATGTTTCAAATCTTTCAAAACAAATAATGAATAACTTTTCTTCTTCCTTTTCTACTTCTAGTCTGAACGAGACAACCAATCATACCCCTAGTCCAAATACATCTTTTTCTTCTGACCCAGGTGATTACTCAACAACCTCTGCACAACACTCCTTTTATGCACCATTCATTAACTACTCAACAACTGTGTTTTCAACCAATGAGACCAACTTGCTCCAAAAGGGATTTAAATTTAACCCCCCCCTAGATTCTAGAAAACAACACTTAAAAAATCTAGAGTTACTTGGAGCAGAATGTGAAAGTATCTTAACATCAGTCCCAAATGACCACACAGAAGAAATCAGGGATAAACTAAAGGTTTTATTAAGAAAAGATATGGTAAAATCAAACAATACTCATAACCACAGAGCTGCTTTCAGATCTAATAACAACTTCAAACATGTCATAAAATCCATTAATCAAAAAATAACAGAGAATAATCTAACAATAACAAAAGCAGATAAAGGTAATACAGTAGTTGTCTTGAATACCTCTGATTACACTAAAAAAGTATTGAAATTCATTGATGACAATAAGTTCATAACTAAAGCAGTCAATATTAAATCTTTTACCAATAAAGTTAAAACCTTAATCAATGACAGTAATGAAGTACTAGATGCTATCACCAAAAAGAAACTTTCACCAAACAAATCAATTATTCCTCGATTATTTGGACTATTGAAAATACATAAAACAAACATTTTCGAAGACATCCCAATTAGACCCGTTGTATCTTTTTCGAACTCTCCAACATTTGCCTTAGCAACATATTTAAATCAATTCCTTAAAACATTATACAATAATAAATTTGAATATATAGTTAATAATAATCTAAGTTTAGCCAATAAATTAACTTCATTAAAGTTTTCCACAGGTGACATACTGATATCCTTAGATATCACTAATCTATTTACAAATATCCCAACACAAGAAGTCATTAGTATAATTACTATGGACTTGTGGAATAACAATTACTCTCCTAATCAAATAATTGAATATGCAGAGCTTTTGAATATTTGCCTGAGCCAGAATTTTTTCAATTTCAATAACGAGACATTTGTGCAACCAGATGGACTAGCAATGGGTTCCCCTCTATCCCCAATTCTCGCAGATATCTTTTTGAATGATCTTGAATCTAACAAAATAATGAATAACAATCCTTTTACTAATTACATCAAGTTCTATTCGAGATACGTAGATGACACATTTATTGTATGGGGTGGTTCTCTTGATAATCTACATTCTTTCTTAGATTACCTTAATCAATTACACCACACCATAAAATTTACACTGGAGATTCAAGATGACTCAAATAGCTTAAATTTCTTAGATTTAACATTAACATTAAATAATAGCACGATTATCCTTGATATTTATAGAAAGCCAACTCATACTGGTACAGTTATACCAGCTGACTCACACCATCCTATTCAACACAAAATGGCAGCATTCTACAGTTACATTAATCGTTTAATATCGTTACCATTAACTTTAACATCATTCAATAAAGAATTAAAAATTATTCAACAAATAGCTATAAATAATGGTTATTCAATTAATCTAGTGAATAAAATTTTACATAAAAAGACTAATAGAATGTTAGAACACCAAGTATATACACAACATTCTAATGAAATGGTGGAACAAAAACCTTACAGATCTTTAACATACATAGGTGATCTTTCTTATAAGATAGCTAAAGTCTTTGATGACTACATAAACATCTCTTTTAAAACTGCCTCTAATTTAGGATTGACTTTCTTAAATAACAAAGATAAACGTAACTCACTTGAGTATAGCGGAGTGTATAAGTTGAGCTGCCATACCTGCAATGCATGCTATATTGGTAGAACCTTCAGATCCTTCAATATTAGACTAAGAGAACATCTTAGATATATAGAACGTCCAACATCGGGTCAATCACACTTCTCCCAACATATCCGACATAAAAACCACAGCTTTGATCCACAAACAGATTTCACAATCCTCCATACTTGTAACAAAGGCTTATTACTCAATAACTTGGAACATTTAGAAATATTAAAATCTCTAAAAAATCACACAGCTGAAACTTTAAATGCACAGTTAGAACTAGAGTACACACCAGTATACTCAGTATTGATATAAACTTAATATAAATAATTTTACCTGATCTCACTCCATTTCTGCTCTCCACACCAAAATCCATATACTTATATAATTGATTACCCAATATCTTCTTTTATATGAGGTTTTCCATACAGTATCCATTATCTTCATGCACATTTTCTGGAATTAACTTCAACATCATGGTCAAACTTTTTATTCCAGTATCCCATATACATTCAAATACATTTGATATACTCCTCAGATTATTTGAGTTTCCACATAAAGTTTAAGGTACGGTCCCCATTGATTAAGTTTTTGTTCACTGGATTCATTAACATGTTACTATAAACTACATTTTCCTAAAACTATATAAAACATCAGTATTGAACTGGTATGGTGCCTCAACTTATTTAACCCAAAATTATTATTACACCCCATCCGGTTGCGACATACACTCATTTTACAAAATATTTAATTTCAAATTAACACGTGGTTTGATTGTTCCCTACACAACATGGTAAAGTCGTTCAGACTAGCAGTATTAATTAAATATAATTCTGTTAATCCTAATAATTAACAAATCTACATTTTCAAATAGAAATATTATATTTTAACTATAAACTGTTTTAAATTTAAAATTGTTAAAGTGTCACAGAAATTATTGTAAAAACTCACCATTGTTCGGGTCAGTATGATGATACTTCTTCATGGTATAGGAAAATTGAAATAAGATTAATTTTAGTTTACACCGGTTTAAATAAAGAACCTTTTACCTGTTGATATAACCAATTTCCGGTCCCAACTGTCAGATATTAAAATTACCAACTAATTTTTGAATACTTAATTATTCAGTCAATTTCTTTAATTTTCTTTAATTTATCAATAATTTTATCAACAATGGTTTATTTGCTTATTATTTAAGTTCCATATTAACATATCAGAATTGGAATAAATATTTAAAAATACTTATACACACCATGACAGTTGACTCACACCAACAATTATTTCAAAGAAAGTTTGTAATTTTGTTATACATTATACTTTTTCATTACAAATGTACATATTTAATTTAATTAACAAATAATCACTTAAGTTTGTTCTGTAACTTTGACTAAGCTGAGTTTGTTATCATAGAATAAGTATTACAATTATTTATATTGTTACATTGAAATCAATTTGTTAAAGTATGCCAATATTAACACATCAAATAACTTTGATATCTAAAATTAAAAAAATTTTAGATTTTATTAATATCAGCTTATTTCATAAACTGGATAACTTAACTTACAGCATTTAAAATAGAAGAAGAACTGTCACACTTTAACCTACATTTGTCAAGTTTACCTCTAAAATCTGATATACAGCACATAAAAAACTCATTGTCTCCTATTAAGAAATGTAGTTCTTTTAGAAATCCTCTCCTTTTAAATTAAATGTCTGTTTCGTCCCCCGTTTTTTAAGTGTTTTCTGTGTGTTTCTGTGTGTGTAAAAGTGTTTTAATTTAATTTTAACATAAAAATTTTTGGACTTTACAATAATTTGCCAGATATTGCAAAAACTTTATCAAAGAAATTTTGATAACTACAAGATTATACAATTGCACACCCACAAATCTGTACATCCATTGAAGATCATACAATCTGTCTCCTCAAGAACTTCCCCGTTCACTGTTAAATAATTACAATAGTTGACCTGAGTTCTCCAATCAACAATCCAAGATAGTTTGAACCATGTTCTTTCAACCATCAATTAATAGTGTACCGGCATGTAAGTAATGTTTATTTATTGGTTTATTTATAATTCATTACAGTTTAATAGACTATGTTACCAATTTGTGGGTCTTACCTTGTCTGCTTAAACATTTTATTCATTTATAAAACCACAGACATGTAATATTGGCATAATTGCTGTAATTTATATAATTTATATCACCTACCTATGTTTTTATCTTTGTTTTTATCTTTATTAGACAACACCCTAATATGGGATTATTATTTTCAGCATTTTAACTTTGTATCGTGACCTGAAGATGCTTTGCATATTATAGAAAGCGAAACCGGTCGTCCGATTAGTTAAATTAAATTGATTGTGAGTAAGTCTAACTTATTATTTCTTTTACCTTTTGAAATGGACTCACACAAGCAACACATTCATGATTTTCATGACTTACTAGTTTATTTACATACATTTATTTATTTAATCTACATAGAAACACTTAAATATTAATTTATTTACACTTATATAATTTATTTAAAACATTCACAACGGTTACAGTTTAAATAGCCGCGCGAACAATTTATTAATCGACACTTGTTTTCGACTGTCCTTTTAAATCTTAAATCGTCCGTTTTATACATGATTTGTGTATCTAGAAGTTTCTGCCGGCTTCGAACGGAACGCTGGTGTATTATTCGATCCTGATCTGGAAAGTTCCAATAGCAGGTATAAGCGGGAACCCGTGTTTACCGCTTAGGGTATGACTCACATTTATCGTAACATTATTTAGAATTTTCCACTACCAGAGGCATTGGACAAGCACTATTACCAAAGTTCTTCACTGTCTCTAGATAATATATTGAGCAAAATGAACTGGCAGAACAAAGGCGTATTCATTGAAGAATGGAGAATACCTGAACCATCTAATGTTTACAGAGGACATTCTTTAGACCGCTAATGATCATGACAAACTAAAACAACTTATAAGCGACCTAAATGCAGCTAGCGATTAGTTTGCCTAAAAGTGAACTTGACAGTAGATGAGTATATGTATACCTAGGACAATTATTACATAACTCTGACCCCCAGAAATTAACAAAAGAATGAAACTAGTTTGGCAACTGTTGACTAAAATGCAGTTATATTCATATCCAGTATGCCACTGACTCTTTTTATTATATACTCTAAAGAAATTTTTACCGAAACCCTCACAAACCGAGAGATGACAATCCTAATTAAAGGAAAATAGATCACCAACCTTCGCTTCTTCAACG
The DNA here is from genome assembly GCF_040954645.1 of Diabrotica undecimpunctata. Taxonomy (NCBI): domain Eukaryota; kingdom Metazoa; phylum Arthropoda; class Insecta; order Coleoptera; family Chrysomelidae; genus Diabrotica; species Diabrotica undecimpunctata. The sequence goes on from NC_092807.1 coordinate 84,716,804, forward strand.
GCACTGTGCTACTAGTAACTAGCCTAAATGATCTACAGACCGTGTTGGACCGCGTGAGCACATATTAGGCCCAGACCCTAACATGAGTCCTGGTTATCATTAATATAAATTTAGGTCCGAGGGCTCTAATGGTAGGATGAAGAGATTGAGAGTCGACAGATGCTACCTCTGGACAATGACGCAAGCCACTGAAAAGAAGATCGAAGCCTTCGAGATGTGGATCTTCAGGAGGATATTCAAAATAATATATGTGGACTATATTACCAACGTTAAAGTCCTACAGTGTATGAGAAAAGAAAACTTACACAACGTAAGCTTGAAAACTTCGGCCACATAGTGCGCAATGAATATATCAAATTCTTCAACTCGTCATGAGTAACAAAATATTTATGAAAAGAGAACTGGGACGCAGGTCGTATTTCGTGGCAAGAAAACATCCGACAATGGTTTGGAATGACCTGGGCTGAACTGTTTTGAACAGCGGTAAACAAAACTATGGTAGCCTAAGTAATTGCCAACATTCAGATCGGATAAGACAGTACGAAGAAGAAATCTTTATACTTTTTCACATTGTTTTGTGTAAAACTTAGAGGCCGCTGGTTAAATGATTTAGAATGTATTCTACACTGAATAAAACTGTTTAATCTTACTACCTGTGGGGGCTTAGACTTAGACTAATACTAAACAAGTACGTAAATGTTTAGCAATATGATTATGTCTAAAATATCAGCCAATCCTCGTAGTGAGTATTTAATTATATTGGTAATGATGAACACTACTCCGTACCGTTGGTGTGAATTGTTTTTTATTAATATATCTCCATTTGATGAACCTTACAATACTTGAGTACATCAAGTTTATAAAATATACAAGTGTATCTACATTTAACCTCCCTTTTTATTTATCAACATTCTGCAGTTTTCTAGACTGATACTGATACTTCTTAAATTTTAGGTAGCTATTTCCAGGCATTTTTGAGTTTTTTTGCTTTTGTGTACAAAGGTTTCGCATGTCTTATATAGACATAATCTTATATATAACTTTACAGCGATCCAGCTACAATTCTAGTATTTTATCAACGTCAGTTTATAGATGTTCTTGTTTATCTGCCACAGCCTATGTTTAAGGTGCGTAGTCTTTGATGTGGAGTTTACCTTTTTGAAATAATTGAAATAATTCTATTTTCTGATATTTTCTTTGTTGAATGATAATCCAAGTACCGTTGATACTCAAAAACCTGGTATGCCCTTTGTGATGTTTGGTATGGCATAATTTTTTCGTGAGATAGTTTCGTTATTTTTTGTCATACCCAAGTTTTGTCAGGATAGTTGTATAATTGATCTAGATAAGTTTGTCGTCCAAGTCTCTTCAAAAGTCTTCTATCTTTGAAGGAACTAGGATAGTCATTATTAGTAAGTATAAGTAAGTATCAGAAGTTGGTGATCACTTTTATAGTTTGCTTTCCATCTTGACCTTGTTAAAATGAAATCAACTTGATTTCTATCTCGCTTATCTAAGCTACATTATGTGTGTATTCTTCGTATAAAGTATTTAAAGGGCGTATTGGTAATTGTTGAACAATAAGGCAATAAGGCTCCAGGTATTGACAACGTCCCACCTGAGCTATATAAACTAGGTGGCGTTCACCTAGTAGGACAAATGCATATGCTCATGAACAAGATTTGGAATAATGATAAAATCCCTACTTATTGGAAAACAGGGATTATATGCCCAATCTATAAAAAAGGGGATAAACTGAAATGAGAAAATTATCGCAGCATAACCCTCTTGTACACGGCGTACAAAATTTTTACTCACATACTAAACAAACGACTCCAACAACTAACTGAAAATATTGTCGGGGAATATCAAACCGGTTTCTGACAAGGAAGATCTGCAACTGACCAACTATTCACAGTGAAACAAATTGTAGGAATACGGCATTGACATCCACAACATATTCATAGATTTCAAACAAGCCTACGACTCAATTAATAGGAACAAGTTATATCAAATATTGCAGAGCTTTAATATCCACAAAAATACATCCGACTGGTAAAAACAACAATGGATTCGTCAATAGCAACTGTCAGAGTCCAAAATGAGCTAACTGAAAAGTTTAAAATGGTCCAAGAATTAAAGCAAGGAGACGGGCTGGCACCGACACTATTCAGCCTGACCTTGGAATACTTGATAAGACAGCTGAATATAGGAAGAGGTAATCTCCTAACAAATAAATCAATACAGATTGCCGCCGATGATATCAGCATCATGTCAATTTTCAATAATCTTTGCAGTATTTTTATTAGACTTTACATTAAAATCTCCAAGGATGATGACTAGATCTTAATTTGTGATAAACTTGTGGTAATACTGCAATAACTGCATTGTATCTAATTAATGATTTCTTTAATTTTGTAAAGGTAATGATAGCAACTTTGACATTGACACTTACATTATTAGTACGTACCTAAAAAGTAGGCTGCATTGCTTTTCAATGTGTTTCCGATTACCCAGAATAGCTAGTTTTTGATTGAGCTTCTGTTTTTCAATTTGTTTATTTGTAGTTTTCCAGGATGATCAGTCCCTGAAATTTCTTCATTCCTATTTTTTTACTTTTTCGCAAGTTTAGCTTTGGGTTGGTTTAAGTCGTAGATTTTGTGTTAGGTGTTTGATTCCTCACACTTTGGCAGCCAGTAGCATATTTCACGCGAAAATATGTGTTTGATGTATCAATCGACTAGTTTTACAATATTATTTGATTATACGAATCATAAGAATAAACTGTACCACCAATCCAACTATAAATAGTAACAGTTAAACTAACAATTAAAGTTTTCTCCAAACGTCTTTTTCGGGAAAGGTCAACAATGGAGATACTACGAACGGCAGCTAGATGATTAGTGAAGAGCGAGCCAGGGGTGCGAAACTAGCTTTTGGAACCAGGAATGGATCCAACAAAAGAAATATTAAAGATAAGACAAGATAAGATAGATTAAAAAATACAGAGAAATACATAACAAGAGAGAGAGGTAAAGTTACCAAAGATAAGAGAAAATAAGGAAAAGGGCGCCACTTACCTTTTTGGGGTTACAAGAGGAAAATTAAGAAACCTTAGGAACGAAAAGAGATAAGAAGAGATAATTAGGTTCTGGGACCAAATACAAAAAAATATATAAACAGTTAATTATTAAATAAAGGTGGTCAACACACTATATACACAAATAATAAATAATGTGTTCGGTGAAATTCGTCCACCTACTTACCTACAAACATATACAGCCTGATCTTTCTCCTGGCCGAATGTTCAATCACAAATAACTAATCCCTAATTTGTAATCTCACATTATTCTTAACTTCTTTACATTTTATAGTTTCACCATGTATAATTGAGACATTATAAAATATATCAAGTAATATTTTAATAATTAGAGTCCATTAACCTGCAAAACCTGCATACTTAATAAATGGCTGAATAATATATTTTCCAATTAAACTTCCTGAGTGTTGCAATAACGAATAACGGCCTAGATTAAATTGTATTGTAAGCTCATAGTTTAAAGTTTGTTAGTATGATAGAAGCATTAACCTCTGTGCTGAGGTATACATTATTTGTGAAATTATAAATTGGGGATTTAAGCTCATTTGAGCGCAGTCTAGTATAGAGAGATACCTAACCAACAACTAGAGTCTAATTATTAGTAGCTGTCAATAAAACTATAATTTTTACTCCACGATTTCAACATTTTATTGTATTACCATCGTTTATCGAGAAGAATCGGACAAAGGGGTATTAGAAAACAATTCGATCCTGATAGTTACATCGAATCTGTCCACCGAAGATATTGTGATAGTTAAATATTTTTATTAGCAAATATTCACAGATACTCGATTATCAGGAAACTTATTAGAAGTAGATAAATAAAATTCAGAAAACGATTCCACGGCCAACTTTCCCAAGCAAACATTAAGCCATTGTGATGCATGCCGAAGAAAATCTCAAATTGTACGGTTACGTTAACTCTGTAGGTGATATAATAAGCCCTAAACAAGTCTCCTTTACATCTAGGATATCAAACAATCGTATTTGTATCTATCTTTCTAACACTAATCTTGTTGACCAGCTCATAGATTTATATCCCATAATACAGAAGGCAGATGTTTCTTTAAATAGCCGAAGACTTATTTCCTCTGCTAAAAGAATAATTATATCTAATGTTTCTCCGTTCTTACCACATGACATAGTTTAAAATAGCATTAAAAATCTTGGACTTTGCATCATATCTCCTATATCCTATTTAAGAGAATGTATTCCTGGTAACGAATATTCACATGTATTAAGTTTCAGACGCCAAGTTTACGTATACAAAAAAAATTTCAAATGCATTTTTTGTTCATACATACCAAATTATATTTAAATATTTTAAGCTTTATTTAAATTTTCCCACCAAAATAAAATTTTGAAATTCCCGCGTAAATTCTCGTTTGAATAAGTTCCGATACAAATCTCTTGGAGCGCTGAATTTCATATCTAACTATTGTATTGTCGTGAAGCATGTAGAGGTAGGTGATTTGTGGTGCAAATAGAGAGATTTTTTGATACGCCCATTGGCGTAGCTGCGGTAATTGAAAAAGGTTTTTAAAATTATTCTGAAAGTAATATATAATAATTACTTAAAAATCTTATTATACAAAAATGTTACAATCTTGTTCGCCAATTCTGTCTCTTGTTAAACGCTATCATCAACTTAATATAAACGTTAAGTATTTGAAAAAGTTGCTAAAATCTATTGATGTGCACTCAATGTGCACTCTTGAGTGGTGCACAGCGGCTTCGATGTTGTCTAAAGCTGGCTAAAGTCATGACTAAAGTGGATTAAAACACTTGGTTTTGGTGTTTAGCTCTACCCAATAAGAACTGGCAAGGAGATTTTTACTTCCATGCCTAAAACATTAATTGAAACGTCTGAAGACCTGGAAAAGTACTATATAGGAACTATAAAAACACTTTCATTAATTTGCCAATTCCGAAAAAAGTGAGAGTTGTGCTATATAAAAAAAAGATCCATTCCTAAATCAACATCGGGAGTGGCTAAGTAATTTTTTATATTTTGGTAAGGGCTCTGCTCTCAGAAATTTTAGCAAATCAATATTTTCTTTCTGTTCTGAGCGATCGAAATGTATAAAAACAGTTGTGCTAAGTGCATGATACTGATGGGTTGGTACATGTTAGTCAAATGAGCCTGAGATTGTAAGGCCATCCAGTTTGTGGTAAATTACTTAAACAACTAAGTTCCTACCATCCTGTAAAACTGAAGAATTATTTTCCATTACCACAACCAAACTTTAATTTAATAGCATCAGAAAACATGACGAACATAAATTCCCGGTCTATAAAACCGTGCACAATTCAAAAAACACGGTTACCTAGATAGATATTTTACAACCATTAACAAATCTCTAGCAGAGATTCAATTGTAAGCTCTGCTGAATCACACTGTTTCCAGTCTTGTGACAGTACAAATTAAAGTAATTGAATTCCTAAACTTAAGTGATTTAGATAACCTGAAATCAAATGGGGTTTCCTTGGTTCATCTGGTCACTTACATTGCAAACAAAAATTCAAAGGAAATATCTTTGATTCCACAATATGTGTCAGTTTGATACCTACTTCTGATAAACAAATTTTAGTCATTTGGCAAATACTCCGTTGCTCGTGACCATGGTAATATCGGCCTATAAAATTCATTTTGGAAAACAGTCGGAAGTAGGGTCTTGCGAGGCTTTATTTAGAACCACGTATATTAGTAATCCGCGTAATTTTCTGTAAGATTACCGAGTTACAGAGTTCCTGCTAGAAAAAGTGATCATCGTAGGTAATCTTATAGAAAATCTAAAATTATATGATTTTTTACATTAAGAACAATGTTAATAGTGCTATAGTGAATTTGATTGCGTATTTTCCTAACAGAGCTTTTTGTATTGCTGAACAGCTTTTGTATAGTCTTAAATTTTGCAGTAGATTTTTAGTTAAATTTTTTTGGCAATACTTAATTAGTTATTCGTCAATATTTTCCCATCTATTAGACGTTTATAATTTTAGTCTTATTAATAGAAATAAGATGGTTAACGAACGAAATATATAACGGAATTATATAATCCCATAGAAAAAAGGAAAAAAATAGGTAAGATATATAGAATGACAATTGAAATATAAAACTTCTTATACAAAAACGTGTTTCCCAAAGGGGCTTTACTATTGTGTAATTATTTGATATTCTTTATCAAATCTTTTCCAGTTTTAATGCATTTTTATATTTTAAACTCTGGTTTAACTGACTTCTCTTACGTTCTTTGTTTTTTACTTCTTACAATTCGGCTTTTTCTAATCTGTTTTATAAATTATCTTTTTTAGATATACTAAAAAGTTTTTTCATTTGTTGTATTGTAAGTTTAACCGATGCTTCTAGAATATTATATTTACAAATCGATACGACTTTTAAACAAACTAATGAAATACCTATTACGATTTGCGTCATCGAGTCGCAGTGTTACACTGATTCAGCTACAATTTTCAGGAAGTGCATGGTACAGTAATTAATTATAAAAATACCGTTAATATCGAGATAGTATATTTTTGATAATGATGATCAATATTTTATCTTATGCTAACTGAACATCAAAGCCACCCATCCTAAATCAGAACTGCTTCATTAATTAATATTTTGATGATTTTCTCCGCGTACCGAGTTGATAAATTCGTCGATAATAAGATGAAGTTGCAGATCTAGTCCATAATAAGCACAGGATGGGACTGGTTTGTGTAAAATTAGGTGGTTATAGCTTCTTTTAACGGCAAGTGAGGTAGTATTACCATTTAAAGTTTTTACAGCTTTTCTGTAACGTATTTCTGACAAGGTCAAATTTTGAATGAACGATGCAATATTATAAAACGGCAATATAATATTATAACACGTTATATCTGAAGTCACTCAATCATTGCTTTTGGTTGGCATTTGCAAAAAACATTTGATTACAGAATAAAAAAGAAACAAGAACATAAACTATATGTCTCTTATCAGAATCGTTAGGAATCTCACAAATTCGTTTGCGCTTCTTAGCAACAGAACCATTTATTGCTTTAATATTTTCTATAATAATATTTTAAAAAATTAAAAATTTGATTTTAGACTAAAAAAGACACGAAAACACAAACGATTGATAGTAGAGGGTTATCAGTCAAAAGTTAGAGAATAAAAGAAAGGATACTTGCTACTTCATTCTTTTACTGGACACGTTTCGAATATAAATCCATACACATCATAAGGTGCTCTAAAATTAGTTAAATGAGCATACATTCCTAGAGAAAACTACAAATAAAGATATGCAGGCTCAAAAAAGATGAAAGTATAGTTACAGTTTAACTTATGGACGATGAAAATTTATACGCTCAGTTTTTATAAGAAAAAACTGAACTTTTTATACGTAATATGTGCAAAGAACCTAATGATATTAATTTATCTAAACACACTTGCCTCATAGCAAGAAATGCTATTTCATTAACACACAAGGTAATTGTTGTTTTGGAACATGAAAGCTTTAAAGTTTAATACAGTCTCAACTTAGTCTGAACGGTCTGAACAGTCTGAACTTATTGTAAACTTAGCTCTAAAAAGCACAAATACTGACACAACAGTTGTACAAGATAAGAAATCAGAGCTAATTTTACCTACAAAATGTCCTTCCAGTGATTTATTAGAAGCTAATGAAGAACCTTAACCATATAGTTGCACTATAACGTTATCAGATGATGTTGGAGATGTGAGATTACCTGACAATATAACTTAACAGGTAACAGACAACCATAATATATTAGTTTATGACCTTAATGAAAATACACTGATATCACGTCCACTACAAATGTGGTCTAACCAAACAATGATAATATAAACTTGGAAGAAGATTTAGGTGTTCCAGCTGCTAGTGTTGATTTTCTGATAACTGCAAATGAAAATAGTAAACAAACGAATGTATATTGTAATGACAATGCAGACCAAATTTGTTGACAATATCGTCGTAGAAAATCAATTAACCCCTGTCACAAAGAAAACAAAAAGTTTTGAAACCAGTCTGACAGAAAGAAAAAACTTAAAGTTAAAGAAAGGAAAATATCTCATGCAGTAAAACACATACCGTGTAAGAACGCTGATGCTTTTTGCAAAAAAAGTGTGGACAGAAAATTATTGCAGAAAGAAGAGAGTTTATAAACAAAAAGTTTTGGGAAATGAAGTGGTCTGAACGTAGACATTTCATTTTGACATCATGTGATAAGGTTGATATTAAACGAAGAAGAAATAAAATCACTGAAACAGAAAGACGCACACTATCTATTCAATACAAACTAAAAGATTGCTCTGACGTCACACAAGAGGTTTGTAAGAGTTTTTTCCTCACCACATTAGGCTTTCAGAAAAATAATGACAGGTTTGTGCATTATACACCCACAAATACTCCTAAAGGTGCTTTAACTCCACCTAGTGATACGAGAGGAAGACAGCCAAAAAATAAAGAACTTCATCACTTAATTATCGAACACATCGAATCCTTTCATCCCACAATTTCCCATTACAGACGGGAGCATACTCCAAATGTGCGTTACCCTCTAGGTGAAGAATGTGAGCAGTTTACACTTCATACCCACAAAAAATAGAATCTTGACATATCGTGTAATATAGGTAAACAATGGAAAGTTCATAACGAATTAGTTATAGAAGCTAGAAACGCATATAAAAGCTTTTCTGAACAGGAAAGATCAAATATTGCAGTATGTTTTCAAGTGACATGCAGAAGGTTATCATGTTTCCAAGAGTGGACATGTTCAAAAAAGTATTATTTGTAAAGCGTTTAGTAGCCTATCATGAAACCTTTGCACCTGTAGGGAGAAAAAGTAAAGCAAAAGTTCACTCTTTTTTGTGGCATGAAGTAATTTCAGGCGGCAATAAAAAAGATAATGTTAGTGCGTTGTACAGTTTTTTAAAACAACACAGACATATTGAAAAAATAGATCTTTGGTTAGACAACTGCTCTTCCCAAAAAAAAACGTGCTTTTACACATTTTTAGTGTACATAATAAACTCTGATGACATTGCAGCTAATGAAATAGTTTTAAACTATCTCCAACCTGGTCATTCACTAATGAGTGCAGACAGTTATCACCATCAAGTAGAGCAATCATTAAAGGCTCAAAAGAAAACTTATAATTTTGAAGACTTCGTTAATGCATTGAAAAAATCCAAATCTGGAAATGTCAATGTATACAAAATGCAACATTTTGATTTCTACCACTGACCCAATTTCGTGTCCCAACAAAAGCTAAAATCATCATCACGTTTGTATTTAAGTAATATAGTTAATATTAAAGCTGAAGGAGGCAGTTATCATTTGTTGTGCAAGACAAACTATGATGTAATAAACCCCTACCAACAACTGGACTTTTTACAAAAACAATCAATAAAAGGGATTAAACTGCCCAGCCATCACACTGCACCATGTGGATTTCCAGAAGATAAGAAGAAAAATATCCTTCAGTCATTAAACGAAGTACTGCCAGAAACTCGAAAACAATTTTCTAAAGACTTGCATACAAACATCTCAGCCAAAAGACTGAACCTATTGTGACATTCCTTCTACTTATGTAAAAGTATTGGTTATATTTTTTAGAAAATTTGTTAAGTTAATCCATTCCTAAAACTGTGTACTAAGTTTATTTTTCTAACATTAATAGATTATAAAATATCTAAATGCTGTGTTCTTTCAACAAACTATTAAAAATGTAAAGCAGTACATAGGGCAAATATAGTCATTCACTTTACTACTACTGAATAAAAATTTTCAGTTGTGTTTAACATAAATGTACTTGAAGTATAAACAATTAATAACTAAAATATCTTCATATTCCAAATTACAGTATCCTTCTAAACGTTATGTCAAGTTTTCTCAAAATCCTACTATTGTCACTTACGGTACTTTTGGTTAGCTGGGCAGTTCCTACTGGTGTCATTTCGAAGAACCTTTCTCTTATTAGAAATCTGTCTATGCAAATAAAGTGTATGCAGAAATCGGTACTGTTTGAGGACCCTTAAGCTAGCGGGGACACATGAGTGGAATTCAATTTAACCTACGTAATATTTTTTTACCAATTTTTCACTAATTTATTACCACCTTAATAATTTTTCACCACCTAACCACCCTTAAGGGGAGCGATCCTCCTGACTTATGGTTCAAGCTAGCAGAATTAAAAAAATATATTTTTGCATATGGCATATTTTTTCACCCATTTTTATAAATTATAACTTATACTTATAACTAATATAAAATGTGTTCTGTTAAGTTTTTAAGTTTTTTAAGTTTTTTAAAACAAAATGTGCTATTAAATGTGGAAATAAAGCCTACAATCCATTTAAGACGACAAAAAGACTTCTACAAGGCTGTGCTACGTCCCCTACTCTGTTTAAAATATTCTTGGAAAAGACACTCAAACCATGGAGGAGAAAGTGCGAAGGAATGGGCATACCAGTAAGAGACGAATACCTATACACCTTAAGTTTTGCCGACGATCAAGTAGTCATCGCACAAGATGAAGAAGATCTCAGCTTTATGCTCAGAAAACTAGAAGAAGAATATAAAAACAACGGAATGGAAATAAACTTAGAGAAAACCGAATACCTAACAACAGAAAACAAGGATATGAGAAACCTAGAGATAGACGAGGGAAGACAAATAAATGGAACAGATAAATTCAAGTATTTAGGAACCATAATATCGAACCAGGGAACAACAGAAGAAGATATAAACAACAGACTGAGACAAACAAGAAACTGTATAAGACAACTAAACTCAGTGTTGTGGGATAAGAACATTACGATAAAGACAAAAAAGAGAATATATAATACCCTGACAAGAAGTATCCTGACATATGGGTCCGAAAACTGGACAATAAACAAGAGAAATAGAGGTAGAATAAGAGCAGTAGAAATGGAGTTCCTGAGGAGAAGCTGTAGACTTACAAAAAGAGACAGAATTGAAAACGCAGAGATTAAGCGGAGAATGGGAGTGCAATCAGACATAATCGACTATATAGAGGAGAAGAGACTATCCTGGTACGGCCACGTCAGAAGAGCGGACAGAGGACGCTGGATAAACAAAATCACAGAATGGAGCCCGATTGGAAGAAGAAAGAGAGGAAGACCCCGAAGGTCATTCAGAGATAAAATCGACGAGGCTATGGAGAAAAGAACCCTGCGAGATGGAGACTGGAATGACAGGGAAAATTGGAGAAAACGGTTGAGTGAAGGAAGACAGTGAAAACTGTGGAAATCCTTAGTAGTAGTAGTAGTAAAACAAAATGACCCAGCTAGAAAAACGCTCCTTGTAGACCCATTGGTCATAGAAGAAGAGGAAGACCTAGAACAAGGTTCCTTGATAACATCGATGAAAACATGAGAAATATGGTAATACGTGCTTGGCGGAGAAAGGCGATGCATAGCGACGACTGGAGAGAAATTCTTGAAGAGGCTAGGATCCACGTAGGGTTGTAAAGCCAGAATGATGATAAACCAATGTTATTAGGAAACGTTACTGCTAGCTTAATATCCGAGCCAGCGGAATTAGAAAAAAAAATTATTTTTGAAATGCCACAGTGTTCTGCTAGGATTTTACGAATTTATTACCACCCTAGTGATTATTTACCCCTCAATTCACTCCTATCGGAAGTTAATAATTCTGTTATGTTAAAATTTAAGGAGAAAAAAATATTGTTTAAAATTTCAGCGTCCTTTATCTATAACTGAAATAAAAAAGTGCTGTGTTAAGTTTTTACTAAACTTTGACCATCCTAATCATTTTCCCCCCTAAATCAATTTTATTTAGTAACGTCCTTACTAGCTTAATATTCGAGCCAGCGAGCCAATTAAAAAAAAAAATAAATACCACCATGTTCTGCTAGGTTTTAACGAATTTATTACCACGCTAGTAATTTTTCACCCCTTAACTAACCCATTAATACCCTAATACCCTAACCCAATAATTTTTACCTATAGCCAACTGACAATAAATATAATATTGGCATAAAATTAAATAATATAAATATATTTAAATTTTTGAAATGCAGCTAATATAAATCTATTTTAATACTCAAATAATCTTTATAGCTGTTCTGTCCAACCTGTAATTTCCGTCTTATTTGAATATTCTTAAAATATTTATCTGCTAAAATGTTTTCCAAGTATATATAAACTCTTTATGTTATACAATTAACCTAAACAGTATATTTAAAACCCTTCTTATTTAAATAGTATTAAAATATTTAATACCTAAACTATTTTCCAAATTGTCAGGTACCTAATAAATACAAATCTTTTAATCTTTTAACAATAGGTGTGCAAGGTGTCTCGATCCGCCTTTACAATTAGCTAATTAATGTAATGGACGTAATAAAATTATTGGAATTTGAATATTTCTTACCTGATACTTATTATGTAAAATATAACAATTCCATTGTATTTCCTAAAAACCCAACTTGATTTCAGTTATTTTATATTCATAAGAGGGTAATCAGGATGCGAATACGAGTAACTTTTTTAAAACAGTTAAAATTTATTATTTTTGTAAAAAAGTATTTTCATATTTTCAATATTTAAACTATTCTATATTTAAAATATTCAATATATTTAAACATTTAACAAGTATATATTATTTAGCACAGAGTAACATTTCAGAATGTTTTTCAATTTGAGTAGTCGTGAAAAAAATACTATTCTGTTAAAAATATAGTAAAAATCTAAAAATATAGTAAATGTGGCTGATAGAATTGGTGTAGTTGGTTAACATTTAGTAAAAACGTGTAGTTGGTTAAACATTTACTAAAAACAGATCAGTTTCTTATTTTGAATAAAGTACAGAATAATTACAAAAATACCAGAATTATTGACTCCCCACTAGGGTTAGTCTTGGGGTAAAAATTACTTAAGTGCTAATAAATTCGCAAAAACCTAGCAGAACACTGTGATATATCATAAATTTTTTTTTAATTCTGCTAGCTTGAACCGTAAGCCAGCAGAATCGTTCCCATTAAGGGTGGATTGGTGGTGAAAAATTATTAGGGTGGTAATAAATTAGTGAAAAATGAGTAAAAAAATATGCCATCAACACAAAGTTTTTTTTTTGAATTCTGCTAGCTTGAACCTTAAGCCAGCAGAATCGCTCCCATTAAGGGTGGTTTGGTGGTGAAAAATTATTAGGGTGGTAATAAATTAGTGAAAAATGGATGAAAAAATATGCCATAAACAAAAAGTTTTTTTTTTAATTCTGCTAGCTTGAACCGTAAGCCAGCAGAATCGTTCCCATTAAGGGTGGATTGGTGGTGAAAAATTATTAGGGTAGTAATAAATTAGTGAAAAATGAGTAAAAAAATATGTCATCAACACAAAGTTTTTTTTTGAATTCTGCTAGCTTGAACCTTAAGCAAGCAGAATCGCTCCCCTTTAGGTTGGTTTGGTGGTGAAAAATTATTAGGGTGGTAATAAATTAGTGAAAAATTAGTGAAAAATTAGTGAAAAAATATTACGTAGGTTAAATTGGATTCCGCTCATGTGTCCCCGCTAGCTTAAGGGTCCTTACTGTTTGCGACGTCCAGATGTGTACGAAACTTTTTGGAAAATACTCCAGCATACTTAAAATTCAATGTTAACGTGGAAATAGTTCCCCAGAGCTTAATAATTTTAATGCCTTAGGTATCTAGAATAAGTGAATTTTCCCATTAACGATAGTGAGTGACGTATGGCTTTAATTTGGATAAAAAGAATATTCGTCAAATTTGACCTAATAATAATTTTATTGTTCCGTTTTCTTTAGTTTATTTTGACGTTTAGAGGTGCAAATAGAAGGTAATAAATTAATGACTTAATTACAAGTTCGTATAAGGTTGGGCACGTTTTTATTTTTACATATTATTTTATTTGCATTTCAATAGAAATTTACAATTTTAATAGAAATTATATAATGCAAGAATCTTTTTTAAAAATAAAGCTTCGACGGGTTTCTGTTTAAAAATTAAAAACAGACATAAAAACTGTCACAATAATATCGCCTTGTCCAAAGATAGACGTGGGTCCTCGGTGGAAGTCGTCGCCAAAGCTGAAGTTCTCAAGAACGGCTGCCGACACAATCAGTATGGCCCAGACCGCCGCACAGTGTATATCGGTATGCAGTCACTCTAACCGTTCTAAGATTACGAAGCCACTCTCGACGTGACGACCCCGATCATGGGTCCCAAATCTGTGATTTTCGGCGAAAGAACTAATAGTGATTTTAGTGACATAAACGCCACGGTTGCCTTAGAGCGTCGTCTAGAAATGAGTACTGAGTTTTTTCTAGTGCCTAGCAGCAGCACCCCTAGCACGACAACAGTAAGTTACATATCAAAAACTCCTTGTGCGGGATGTCCCCTAGGGACTGACAAACTAGTGGGCATATTTAGAAATGAAGTTTGGGTGATTCCTGTATTGGCCCTATCCGCTATAACTATGATACTTATATTGGGGTTTGAAGTGTTTGTTCTGTGCAAAGCGTGGCGAAGCACACCTAGTAGAAGGCACCTTTTCTTGGGACAGATGCTCCTGTTAGGACTATTTTCTTGTGCGGGACTTTCAGCTGTTTTCGCGGCTTCGCCTACGCAATTGACATGTGCCATCGTTCGCTTTGGTACAGGTGTTGCTTATGCTATAGTTTTCGCTTCCCTTTTAGTGAAGTGCGTTTTTTTAATTAGTTTAAATGGAGGAGTGTACCTACCAGCCCCATATCAGGGACTTTTATTATTGTTCGCTATTTTGATACAAGTAGCTATAGGGGTTCAATGGTTAGTGACGAATCCGCCGTTCGTAGATGACGTCGCCGTAGAAATGGTAATAAATCAAAACAAACACAAACTTTTACTCACAGTCGAAGATATTAATAACCCTGTTTTGATACCGTTATGTCGCACTCCTTACGCAGATATGCTTCTGTCACTAATCTATGTCGTTTTTCTCGTTATTTTTGTGACTATATTGGCAGTGAAATCGAGAGGCATAAGAGACAATTATCGCGAAGCTACTTATATCGGACTTTCTGTGGGGTGTAGTATCCCCACTTGGTTGGTTTGGACCATGAGCGGGTTTGTTGTTAATGAACGACATAAAGATGCATGTATTGCTTACGGACTAGTTATATCTTCTATGATTATTTTTCTCATTATGTTTATGCCGAAAGGCAGACAATTGGCCGCTATTGGCAAGGAGGGAGTCTATGTGGAGGATAGAGAAGAACGTTTCAGCACTTTGAGTCGAGCAGCATCAGGATACTCACCTTCTTTCTTTCATTTTAAACCAATCAAATATGGATTAGGGCATTATGGAACATCAAATAAGGAACATAATACTATTACAACTTTAGGTGGAGGTAAGGAAACACTTTGATTCACTATATTTTGCTTTATATATTATTTTTATGGTTAAATAAATTAATAAAAAACATAACGCTCTAAAAGCTTGTTCAAGTAAATTTTAATTAGAGGTGAGACAGCTAGCTTTGTTCAGGTTCTTACTAAAAACTGTCATTCTTATCAATTTTACGCCATTTTTAATTTTTTTTCTTTATGTAAATCGATTTTTTTTTAATTCTTACTTTTTTTTGGTTTTTCTCATTAAGTTTATTAGATATTTTTAGTCTTACTCTCAAATTGTTTTCTATACAGAGTGACAAATTGAAAACTTTCCACCATTCACGTAAATAATAAAAAAATCTGAAAGTCGATTTTATTTTCAAGGGGAAGACTTAAAATTAATATATTTGTTTTTCAAGGTTTCACCCTCTTACAAAATTAAATGTTAACTTTACAATAATTTTACGTAGGAATATGTCAAGTGGGCACATCACTTTAAATGTCGTTTAGTGTTCTTTCCAATGTTCGCAATTTAATATTTTCTGCTCAAAAGTTACTAAGAAATCTCATTTGAAAATTACAAAAGTAATTAGAACTTGCCTGCACTCAGATTACTAATTGTGAAGTTATTTGAAATAAAATTATTTTATTTGCATTTCTTTCAATTAACTGGTTGTTAAACGATTAGTTGGCACCATTCCAAACTTTAAATTACAGGAATAATATGTAGCTACACTGTAAACGTGCGTTTTGTTTTAGTTATTTTACTTTAACGGTATGCTATTATGCTTTGTCTTTTGATATCATGAATATGTCGACATGATTTTTATACAATTTTAAGATATCTCCAAAAAATGACGTTCAACGTCCGGTAATCTCGGAGTATATTCAATTGCTACACTTCGGCCAATTATTATTCTACTCGAAAATGGCTCAAGATCACTATCAGATGGAAAGGGACTTATGAGGTGGAGCACCGTTCTGCTGGAAATGTAAAAGATACTCCTGTAAGAATAAATTTACTTCTGCATTAACTTGAGTTTTTAGTTCGACAGTGATAAGATGATCAATAATCTCTTTAAAACATAGTAAAATTCAGATCACCTGTAAATTTCATTTTTTTTTTTCAATAAGCAAATACCCAACAATCATATTTCCAAGAATATTATCCCACGCATAACTTACATACTTTTCAATCTCTCTACAAAAAATAATTTCGGCGATTTCGTTATTTATCATTAAAACATTGCCTTGTTACTAAGCAAAGTCAGCTTTGTTGTCTTTAAAAAGACATGATTGTCATCTCCAATGAACAACTGCGGTATCTCGAGTAAGTATCACTTCAACAAACAAAAGATCTTTTCCTATTTTAAGTTTTTATTTACTAACGAAAATAAAAACTTTACGACAATAATTATTCACAGTCCAAGTAAGTTTCAATTACTTGTGCAACTTTTAATCGCACTTGCCCGAAAATATTATCTGGCCCAACTGCTTTACCTTTTCTTGTTTTTTTTTTTTTGAGGTTATTGAGCAATTTCCTCCTTTATTAGTTTTGTGATCATTGCTGTTCGCAAGGTGTGCTTCGTACCGATCAACACAAATAAATCAGGAATAGATAATTACGTTTACTCGTTTTTATATATATTTTTTTTTTATTTGAACTGCTTTTGAGAGCTATGCTAGGAATCTTTTAATCTAGATTTATACTATTGAATCGCATCAATTTTTCGTTACAAATCAATTCAATCACTTTGATGAACATACAGAATTTCGAATAGAAAAAATTAAACATAATACAATTTTAATTTTTGTGTATTCTAAATTTTTCATGTTCATCAAAGTGATTGAATTAATTTGTAACCACGACAAATAAGTTTTCTTTTTATATATAAGAATTACCGGATATTAGTGACTGTCGATATAAACAAACAACACAGTTTATTAGGGTTGCAGTCAGAAAATTGGCCGGGATGTTAATGAAACATTTTTTTGACTTTTTGTCTAGCTTTCGGAATGGTTTTATTCCTTTTTCAAGACACTGTAATAAGAAAAATATGTAAATATTTATAAAATATCACAATTCTTCAGTGCAACTTACTAGTCGTTGAGATTATTTGTAAAAGCATTGACACTCAACATTAATAACACACATATAAAATATAAAATAATGGACAAAATACATTCTAAAATTTTTAAAATTTAGGTACAGATAGTGAAACTTAGTTTGTCATCTTTTACTGGTGTGTTTTAACTCTGACACATAAAGAACAAAAAGAAAAAATCCTATGATTGAAAAGTAATTAGGTGTACTTAATATTATATTTCTTTTTAAGAAATACTAGAGGCCCATCTTAGGTTTAAAAATTAAAATCACCTAAGATAATAATTTATCTAATATTTTAGAAACACCAAAATTTCTGGAGTTTTGGTGTTTCTGCAATACACGAAATTTTCAACTGGCAACAAATGTATGTAAATTTAGTGAATTTTGGGGTTTCTGTTTACTGTTAAGTGCGTATACCTATATACTACCAAATATTACAGAAAACAGTAATTTTATAAATTTGTGATTTTTGGGATTTCTGAAATACGTGATTCAATTATTTTCAAGAGCTGTTAAAAAATAAAAAATTATATTACAAAAGTTAAGAAACATTTATTAGATAAGAAAATTTTTAAAATAATTTTTTTTTAATTATGTTTAGCAGCAATTTATTAACAAACAAAACTAATTTTATTTGGTGAGTTAATATAATTTTTTTTCTAGTTCCACTTTGTAAGATATTTTGTATTTTTTAGCAGCTCTTGAAAATAATTGGAAACACAATTGAAAGCTCGAGATAAAAAATAGTTAGCCAATAGCCCCTGTTATTGACTAAAACCCATCCAAAACATATTTATATATGTATATATATATATACATATATATATACATATATAAATGTATATTTATATATGTATATAAACATATATATGTATATATATACATATATATATATATATATATATATATATATATATATATATATATATATATGTGTATATATATATATATATGTATATATATGTATATATATATATGTATATATATATACATATATATATATATATATATATATACATATATATATATATATATATATATATATATATATACATATATATTATATTTATATATTTATTTATTTATATATTTATATATTTATATATTTATATATTTATATAATATATATATAGTAAAACCAGTACCTATTTATTTCTTTCAGTTATTTGAAACGTTATGACGTTTTGATAAAAAACTATAATCTGTTTACACTCCAAACAATTAAAATATTTAGTACACTTCTAATAAATATGTGTAAAAAACATCAACATTTTTAAACAAATTTATAACAACTACATACAGCAAAAAGTGAACACATAATTTATTAATAAGTGCTATTTAATTATTTTCCAATTAATTATAATAAATTAGTTTATTATTTTTCGGATTCTTGGTTATTGGCCACAATATAATATCCCTATTGTTTAAAAAAGTTGACACTTGTAAATCAATCACTTTTGTTATGATAATACAAGAGAGGTTTCTGACGTTATCGACCATTGAAATCTCCTACCATGCCTGAAAAACCTTATCAGATCTTATCTACAACGTGTTTATTGTATAAATAAGTGATCCTTTATTTACATATTGAATCATTTACGGCATACGAACACGGATTTCAACTTTTGCCGTTTATTAAATAGCCTAATAATTCTTCCAAAGGTCACAACAGTAGCACCATTCGTTTGTTTGACAGATTTCTCTTATAAAGTAGATGCAAATATGTTATGTGACGATTCTTCTATTTCAATCAGTTTTTCTTTATGTCGAATCGATAAATTTTATTGCTACAACTTTGATAATTACTTTTTAACTTTATCCATCTTGAGCCACTTTGGGGGCCTTGTACAATCCGTGTCCACAGATCCATTTTATTAAAAAATTTTAAATGTAAATGGGCGATTTTGTAGATTAAAAATAACAAACTTTTCTAAAGTTTGTAGTATGTCTTATTTTTGTTTATTTTGTGTAATATATATCTAGTGTTTGGGCAATAGTCCATTTTGGCCACAATAAGTTATCTACACATCTGGTTGTAAATTGCGAAAAAATTTGTTCAGTAGAAAAGAATTAAATAAGTTACATCACACTATTTTTGTTTGAGCAAACGAACATCCTCCTCCTCTATCCTTTATCCTTCGTAAAGATCTGGTGACGGTATGGTATTTGACGAATGGTTGCTATCCATTCTTCTCTCTCCTGGGCGCGGTGTGCTGCCTCAGACAGAGAGTAACCGGTAGCGCACTTTATTTGGTCTGACCATCAGAGTGGCGATCTTCCTCGGCTTCTTTTACCATCTACTTTGCATTCAACCATCAACCTCTCCATGCCTTTCATTGGTCTGGTAATGTGTCCAAAGTACCTCAAAATATTTTGGTTGTTGATCGTGGTAAGCCTAGTATTGATGTCGAGTTCTGTCAATATTGAGACATTTGTGCGATGTGCTGTCCAGGGTATGCGCATCATTCTATAATATACCCACATTTCAAAGGCCATTATACGTCGTGATTCGGACTTTTTAATGGTCCAAGTTTCTGACGCATAGGTATCGATAGGAAAGATAAGCGTCCGTACTAGGTGCAGTTTCGTGTTCCTGGTTATGTCCGTATCTTTCCAGATTTTAGTAAGTTTGACCGTGGCGTCGACGTATCTCTTCCTCGCATCCACCATTGTTTGTGATAACAGAACCTAAGTAATTGAAACGGCTTACCACTTCAAACCCCGCTACGTTTCGTATTTCGGCTGGTTATTTCTAATTCGATTGATTATCATTACCTTGGTCTTCTGTACATTAATTTTAAGTCCATATTCACGACTAATAGTATCTTGTCTGTTCATGATGTATTCAAGGTCATTTGTTGATGATGCTAGTACTAAAGTGTCGTCAGCATAACGGAGATTGCTGATTTTTCGGCCTCAGACTGATATTTCTCCTTGCCATCCGTCGATTACAATGCGCATGATGTGTTCGCTATATATAGTGAATAACGTGGGAGAGATAATACATTCTTGACGAATACCGGCTTTTAGTTTAAACTTATCGGAGTATATGTTGTTGACTCTTACGTTTGCTGTGTTGTTGATATACAGTTGGATTAGTAGGTATATTAGATGTTCGGGGGTACCCATTTCTCTCATTATTCCCCACATTTCATGGCACTTTACATTATCGAACGTTTTCGAGTAGTCGACGAAGCACAAATATGTTTCTAGATTAAATTCTCTAGATTTTTCTATAATTTGTCTGAGATTGAGAATTTGTTCTCGTGTGCCTCTTCCAGGGACAAATCCACATGTTTCTTGTGGGATCTGTGGTAGAAGTATTGATTTAAATCTCTCGTTAATTATAGTTAGCAGAACTTTACTCGCGTGGGATATCACGGCTATAGTGCGGTATTTATTACAGTCGGTAAACGAACATAAATTAACTTAAATCCCATATACCGAAAGATTTTTGTAGGTTGGTCCGATAAAAACGACTTATGAAACTTAAATTCTCAATATCAATATACTACGTATGTCTAAGATACTCCAGTCGTCAGAGACAAAAATGCCACTAAACCTCTAAAAATCGTACGAACAAGCTGAATTTTGCCGAGCAGATTAATTTTGGGACCCCAAAAATATTAACAACTTTTACCCTCGGGCTCCCCTCTAACACCGCCCTCTCAGGGGGGTAAAAAAAGCGAAAAAATCGATTTACCAAGAATCTGTACGCCGTAGAACATAATGTTTCAAATAAAAAATGTACCTAAGATAATTTTCAACAGAAATTTTTGTAAGCATTTTTTGTTCAAAAAAACAATGTTCAATAAAATTTGTATCAGGTCGACGGTGAAAATTCGATATCTTTTGATTCAAGTACCCTATCAACCAAAATCAAGATTCTTTTTAAAGGCAGAGAGATTAGTTTTTGCATGCAGTTTTGTTATTTTGCCGCAACTAAACTCAGATTTTATACAGGTGTTAAATAAATAAACGTGGCCCGCATTTTGCCATTTTTTATGAGTCTCACGAGATCAATACAATATCTCCCTTTCATTGACTGGCCACTACGAAGTTTTGATAACTAGAGCCTAACCTTTAAAACCTTTAGGATGAAATTTTAGTTTTGGGTTTTGACAATAAATGCGATTCATTTAAAATATGCTTAAAAAACGCTGGATTTAAACTTCCACACAACAAACAAACTTAAGCATTTAAAACATTCTTTTTCAATTAGACTAGTACGGTTTTTAAAAAGATAAAACTTTTTTAATAAACTACAGCTAAACCCGTCTTCTTAAATGCATTTTCCGTTACGTGTGATCGTTTGTAATGTAAAACATTAAATTCTGCATTTTTTATTCATATTTCAAATGCCTTATATTTGTTACCACAACTCAAAAATGAAATTTCATGTCATAGATTTTAAAAATTAATTTCTCAAAATAAAAATTTTACTACAGCTGGTCAATGAAAGTGATCAATTTTATTCATCTTACGAGAATAGTAAAGAATGGCAAAAATCGCGCCACGTTTATTTATTTAACACCTGTATAAAATCTGAGTTTAGTTGCAGCAAATTGCAAAATGCAAAAGAAAGCTGAATTCTTTACCTTTAAAACACATCTTGAATTTTGTCGATAGGTCGCTTAAATCAAAAGATCAAATTTTTACCGTCAAGCTTATACAAATTTTATTGAACATTGATTTCGCGCGCGTAACTGACATGCAAAATCGACGGTCGCTTCAAGCGTTGTTTCTAAGGCTATGGTTCCACGATCGACAGATTGTCGCTAGCAGTAGTAGTAAAATAACGGCGGCAGTAAAATCATGGCTCCACGAGCGACAGTTTACAGGGCGCATATCGCCGCGTTTTGGTCTTGTAGTGGCTCCATGAGCGTTAATATGACGCAGCTACAATCAGTGGCATCTTGTCCGTTTATATAATGTCCGTGTATATAGCAGATAAAATAAATAAGTAAAATAAATTCACACCGATAATACAATACATATAGTATGGATAATCTATCATTTCAACAAACAGTTGCTTTAATATTGGCATTGTGCCGTCGACGTAGCGTTAAAAAACAACGGAAATGGTGGATTCACCCTGTTCTAGTGCCTAGACAGACAGAGAGAATTTTTTTTTCTTTTACACATAAATGAATATTACAGGATGTCAGTGTCTTCTTTTAATTTTTTATTATGTGGAATAGAAGATGTCATACGAAAACAAGTTACATCAATGATGCCTGCGTAATAGCCTAAGCCCAGAATAAAAATTAGCAATTACCTACCTTAAAGTAAGATTTCAAATTACATATTTTATAATCCTATACATGTATCTACCTAAAAATAAAAAAAAAACAAAATATTTAACTATTTAACTTTCATTAGAATAAAAAGGGGCCGCCACCACTTCTTACCTCTGCGTATTCTGTAATTAGCTACTGAATTATCAAGTAGATCGACGGCTCCCATATGTTGATTATATTCATTTATCATATTGGGTTGATGTAATGAATCTTCCTGTTCCAATATCTAACTTGCTTTTTTATGTTACAATAATTTAAAAAATTCTGATGCGACATAAAATCTGCTTTGTTGCATTCTTTTATTTATGAATCACGCCAAGCTATCGAAAACGAAACATTGGTACTAAAGGATAATAAAATTTTACTATAAACAATAATTATTAAAATTTTATTTATATGACATGATTAGACAACCACTTATATAGAAATGAATCGCCAGTTCGAAGAAGGAAGTCCAAAAAATAGATTTTCGGGAAATCAATAAAAACTGTTTATTCTCTCTATTCAACTTTTTCTTGTTTAATAATGGCATCTATTATAAAGTACAGTTTGATACGGATAATTGGGATTGAAAAAAACCATCCATTGATTTTTGTTATCTAGAATACCGATAACGAACATATTGGATTAATTTCTTTCTTAGAACTTATAATTTTTTGTTATGATTTGAGACACAAAATTGTATGAAAAAACTTTTAACCTTTTTATAATTAATAAGTTTGACTAGAGACTTTTTAGGCAGCTGTTTTAAAATTTATTTATTTATTATGTCAAACCCAGGAGCTTTCCTGGGGTGAATTTTTATTTTATTTTGGACGTTACTTCTTTTGGTGTTCCTAGTAATAACTTTAATGTATTCATATGGCTTAAAAATAGTTTCTCAACATTCTTCTTATTTTCTTCTAAATAAACTTGTCTCCTTCATTGTTTAATATTTTCCGCCCGACCATCTTCCAGTTATTTTAATTATCGTCATTAAACTCTCTAAGGAAGATACCAAATATTTATTTTTTAATATTTTTAAATTTCCTTTACAAATCTAGAATAGCACTATTTAACTTAGAATTATTTACAGGACATCTAGTCTGTTTACAGCTCTTTCTTAACTTTTTTAAATCTATAATTAAATCTCTAACCTTGAGATAATTAGTTGCGTTTGTTTTTGGTCTCATTATTGGTCTACTTTGTTAGGCAGTTTGCTGAATATTCTCTGCAAATATTTTTATTTCGTCTTTCTTCTAAAAACGCGCGGTTTTACTTCAGTTAGTTTATTGTATTATTTTATACTAACTTATTTGGTTAACACTTTTTCTTTGGTTATTGCTACAGTTACTTGGAATAGAGTTTCTCTAGATCAGATGAGTATACATGTACTGTTCTTTATGGGAAATATCACATTTAACCGTAAATCTTTTAGGTCGATATTATAGTAGCATATATCTGTGAACCACAAAAATTTCTATAATAATAATAAGAACTAAATTACGTATGGGCAATTTCTTTGGTTAATCCGTATCATTAGATTAGATTGGGTGGTTTCACTCGTTTTGGCTCCCTAAAAATATTATTATAGCTTAAGACATTTTATGGTAAACATTATATAGTGTTATTTGTTTTACATAAAGTTATTTGGAATTAAGTTTATGTGCATGTCTTTATATACATATCAATATATAAATGATATACGAAAAAGAACAAATTAAAATACCAACAGGAACGAGATATATTTATTAATTTGACTTCAATACTTATATATTTTTAAGTTTCCATCGCAAATCATGATATATAAATTCCAGTCACAGACATGTCATGCTTGAAAGTCTTCCAATAAGTAGTTTTTGGTCTTTTTCGTCTATTGCTTTAAAGAACTCAGTAGTTCTTCATATTGTGTGTTCTTTTTTTGTCAATCTACTAATATATCTGGTGATTCCCATTTTGGCGACATGAATTCGTTGTTTTTTATTTTTAACTGCTAATATTTATTTTTGCTCCTTATAGCTAACCGTAGGGCAGTTTTGTAAAAAGTTCTTTCACTTTCATTGAAATTTTTCTGTAATACAACACAACTTTGTCATATGCTTTCTTAAGAGGATTAAATACCATTTAATCGTCTATTTATTTATTTTCATATTTTAGCATTAGCTAATTTACAATCAAAATTACATCTGTTATTGATCTGCCTTGGATAAATCCAATCGCCTACCAATTACTCTCTTCCATATTTTTATATTGTGACTAAGTAGTTTAATACAACACCTTAATGAGACGGGTATTCACATATAGTTCAGAAACCTGGACATTCTCTAAAAGTGAGGAAACATTACCCAACTTTGAAAGAAAAATCTTTTTTTAGAAAGAAGATACAAACTATAAAAAAAAATATTCATTAAAACAGGACGGCTGCGTTGGATAAGATAAATGTGGGAAGAATAAAAAAGGCGAAACACCTCATAAAATAAGCAAACAACTGCCTGTAGGTAAAAGAATAAGAGGAAGGCCAAAGCGAAGATACATAAAACAAACGAAAAATTAAAAGAGAACCTTAAAAATAAAAAATTGTAGAAAAAAAGCATGAAGTAGATCAGAATGGTGAAGAATTATGGAACAGGTCAAAACTCAAAAAGGTTTGTCGAACCGGAGATGATGATGACTAAGTATTTTCATCGATATATGATTTGTGCATTGTTAAATTTTTGTCTTTGTTTTGTCTTTGTTTTTTTTTCAAACAGGTAATAACACCCATACCAAATTGCCTTATATTTGCCCCACTTCCATAATTCGATTAAACCAACCTGTTACCCAACTTGTTCCTACCTTTTCCAAAGTTATCCACACTTCCCCAGGAGTATTATCTGGCCCAACTGCTTCACATTTCTTTATTTTTTTAAAGTGCTTGCGCAACTTGTTTTCGTCTTCATTAAATCAACTGGTTTTTTGTTAAATTACTCATTCAATAAACTGCATAAGTAATTTTTCAATATTTTTTGACATCATTTTCGTAAACGCGATTTTATATTATTTTCGTTTCGGAACATCTAATCTGATTAAAAGATCTACATTCTAAGAAATAATCAGTCGTTAAATAATAACTTATTTCTTTATAATATATATAATACTTATTTCTTTATAATAAATAAAAACTTATTTGAATTAAGTCAAAATCAGGTAAGACGATTTAAAATATAAATTATTGCTTATGACTAATCATCGATCATCTACAAATTTAATATGCAAATATATAAATTTATGATTCCTTTTAAATACCTTTTCTTACATAAATCTATATAACCTTTATGTTGTTTACGTTGTCATTCTGTGAAATTTAGTTTTATCGTATTTGAAAATATTTCAAAAGGCCGTGTATCATTTTTATATTAACTATACTAATCCTAGAAAATTTTGTTCATTTAGTCTTCCGCAATTAAGAAATTATCAGTTTCTATTCCAGTCGTATGGTAATTGGCGATTAGTCTGCCACGAACTTGAAGAGAACCTCTGACAATGTATTATTGCTCTTGGGAGATCTAAAGTAAAGTCAATACCACTTAAATTGCGAATAATTTATACTGCTCATTAATATTTATTGACAAGTTGTCTACAATTTCACAGCATTATATGATAAGTTTATTTCATCATTATGCACAAGAGGTCATTGAAACAAAAAATAATTTTCTTATTGTTATAATAAATATTTATTCAATTTATTGCCTTCAGGAGCTGTCAAAAAACTCATAGGCGTATATATATATATATATATATATATATATATATATATATATATATATATATATATATATATATATATATATATATATATATATATATATATCTATATATAAATATATATATATATATATATTTATATATATATATATATATATATATATATTTATATATATATATATATATATATATATATATATATATATATATATATATATATATATATATATAGTTTGTTATTTGCTGACCGTGAATATTTAAATAGAAAATTTTATTTCCTGGGTTTGTCGGTGTCTGTTGTAAATAAAATTATTTAAATATTGCTTAAACGCTTCGGCAAATTTGCAATAAGCACTTTAATAACTTTATTTTATAAACATTACATTATATAATATAATTTCATGTTTACACTTTTTAAAAGTTTAACATGGATTAAAAAATTGGTATCTGACATTGACAGATGACATCTGGCAGGTATCTTAAAATAGGAGTGGGTCAGGGTCACGGTTCGTAGACTTACTACGGTTGCCTCTTCCGCCTAACCAATGAACATTAAGCCCGAAACTGTACTCTCGTGACGTAATTCTTCCCCTTCAACCAATCAACCC
Source organism: Diabrotica undecimpunctata (assembly GCF_040954645.1). Classification (NCBI taxonomy): domain Eukaryota; kingdom Metazoa; phylum Arthropoda; class Insecta; order Coleoptera; family Chrysomelidae; genus Diabrotica; species Diabrotica undecimpunctata. Next base: position 84,744,020 of record NC_092807.1, read on the forward strand.
TGCAATCGACCTGCCCTCTACATTCAGTTTCAATCGCGAATAAATGGGTTTTGCATTCTTGTGTACTCTGGTGACGTAACTCAAGCATCCCCACCTCAGTCGGAAGAGGCAACCGTAATAAGTCTACGAACCGTGGGTCAGGATCGTATCTTAAAATATCTGCCATAGTGCATTTAAAAACAACTCAATTTATTAAATGATGATACATATTGGAAAAATCTTTGATGTCAGTCTTATTATTGATAGAATTTGAATTTTTTTATGTGAATCATCTCCAATATGCATCTTTTGTTGTAATTTTGTTCTTTTTCCAAAATCTGTAAATTTTCAAAATCAAAATAATGGATTTTCTAGAGAATGTTTGGCTAGGGCTGTTGTGTTGAATGCATTGGTCTGTACATTATATTTGTGTGCAACAATTCTTCTATGTAGGTGTTGGTGTGTTTGCCCAATATATGTTGAATTACAGTCTTTACAATTTATTTTATAAATAACATTTGATTGATGCTCGTTATTACCAATGGGTTTAAATTTTAAAAAATATTTTCCAGATGTTTTTGATGATTTATGTCCAACATTAATATCATGCTTTGCCAACATTTTTGACATTTGTTCAGAAAATCCATTAATGTATGGTAAGGATATATAGTATTTGTTTGAATTAGTGACATCCAGCCTGTGGGAGTTTTTTGTCAGTTCTATCAGGCGCCGCCCCCTGCGAATGAGCGATGCTCTCTGGGTATTCTTAGAACCGATACCCAGAGGGTAGCAGGGATACTTGCCGTGGAATAAAAACTGACACCTGGCAGTAGGTATAAAATGCACACTCATGAAAATGAAGTATAATAATTTATGTTTAGGGTCGCTGCCTGGAAATCGCCATAGCACGTCTGGAGCCGGCGTTGGACATGACAACATAGTGACATTATTATTATTATTATTATTTTTCAGATTAAGCAATATGACTCATACTCCCTCTAAGGGAGAAAATTGACTTATCCCAGATACCTACGGTATCAAAAGGGTTGAGCTCTGGTAGTACTCTTTCCGTGTTATTGAGCCCTAGGTAACTTGATATGCTGGAGTATCCCCCAAAAATTTTCGTACACATCTGGACGTGGAGAGTAGTACAGCTTTCTGCATGGTCTTGTAGAGATGTTCATTGAGACCTAGCTTTTTTTATTTTTTCTAGGGGGTTCTTTAGAATGACTCCAGTAGTAGAGAAAATAGTAGGTATTGTCTGGGTACATCCCATTCTCCACTGTCTTCGTATTTGAATTTCCAGATTCCTGTACTTGGCAATTTTTTTCTTCTGTTTAACACAAAGATTATTGTTGTTGGGTATCGTCACATCAATTAATATTATTTGCCTCTTTAGTTTATTAACTAGTATGAGATCTGGTCTATTATGTGCCACTATTTTGTTCTGTGAGCACAGTGCGGTCCCAGTATAGCTTGTAGTTGTCATTTTTAAGTATACTCTCAGGAACGTATTGATAATATGAAAGATGGATTGTTTGAAGAAGTCCCAATTTCATAGCTATCACTTGATGAAGGATCTTTCCTACTGAGTCGTGCCGTTCCTTGTATTTAGTTGCAGCAAATGCCTGACAGCCCCCGCTAAGATGTTGGATGGTTTCCTGAGCCTGACATCCATATCGGCACTTTTCGGACCTGAGAGTTTTTGACGATATATTTCAGGTAATTTTTGGTTGGTATAACCTGATCCTGAATGACCAGTAGTGAACCTTCTGTTTCAGGAAATATCTTTCCTGATGTCAGCCAATAGTTTGACGATATAATGTCGACATGGTCTTGACTGACCTCATTGGGATGTCGCCCGTACAGAGGTTTACCCATCCAGGTGCGTATTTTTTCGTCCTTAGTAAAATGGTTTAAATCACGCGATGTAGAGTAGATGTCTCGGAAATAAATTCTTAAATTATTAATCTGTTTTTCTAGTTGCTCACTTATATCCACAAGTCCTCGTCCTCCTAAATATCGCGGTAATGTCGTTATTTCTACTGCACTTCGAGGATGATGTTTTGTGCCTTTATTAGGTGTGTTCGTACTTTTCGCTGAAGATTTTCTATATCAGTTTTTGTCCACTTAACAATACCAAATAAGTATCTAAGCGCGGAACATTCGGAGGTGTTTAGTGTCTTAAAGAAATTTTTACTATTAAGGTGTGAACGAAGCAGCTGTTTTACCCTTTGTATAAATTCAGTAGTTATCTCAGTTTTCATTTGTTTATGGTCAGTTTTCCGCGCTTGCTTTATTCCGAGGTATTTATACATATCATTTTCACCCATGGCCTCGATATTCTGGCCATTTTGCATGTCGAATCCATCGGGTTGAACCTATCCTTTGATTATATTTAAGACACAGTACTTGTCAAGACCGAAGTGCATACAAATATTATTAGAGAAATTTTCTACTGTTTTTAGCATCTGATCCAGGTTTCTTCGAGAGGGCTTTGTTTCCCTTTACTATTCTTCTTTGAATTTCTGGTTCTTCTATTCCATCCGTATTTACTGCAACTTCCAAAGATGTGAAACCTACTTTCTAGTTTCAATACCGTCCTCTAATTTAACTGTGCATCTGTTTCAACTAGTTCTTGCCTGTGTTAGCTTTTTTGTGTTTTTTATGTTTTTGAGTTTATTGCTTATACGTATTTGTACATATTTCCAAACCCCTTCTAGGTAAGTTGGGTGGTAGAAACGCTATCTCGTGACCTTTCTTTTATGTAGAGGATTTTCATCGTTTAGTCGATACGATCAAGGTATTTTACTGGTGCTGTAAACTCTTCAGTTGCATAAAGTAAATCTTCTATCCGTAGTGTAGTATCCTGTAGTGCCTTACATGGCACTAAGCCTTCAGGGACGTGAAAGTAGGATATGATGGGCTGGATTCTATTGCTAGAATCTCCTTCGTCAGTGTAAGCATCTAAGTAAGTCTAATTTTTTGTCTAATGTTTAAGCACCACGTCTCTTATAATAGAAATTCTTTTTATGTTTTTGAATGCACTTTTTCTTACTTTTTATATCCACCATTTAATTTTAATTTTTTTTTATTTTTTCGACGTTTTGGTTTTGTTTCGTCTGGTATTCCTTTGATACAAGCAACTTGTTATTGCTTTATAATCCAACTTTTACCTACCTTGTAGTAGTAATATTCAAGGATACCTTCCTTATTACTGCTACTTTTTTATTAGGTGATAAGCTGTATATTTAGCATATAAATTGATCGTTAAAAATTTACTATTCTTAAAAATATTTCTGAGAAAGTAACGTTATTATTAAGTTCAATATATTTATTTATTTGACTGATAGTTTAAAGATATAGACGGTTGATTCTATTAAATATTATTTAATTTTTTTTAGATATACCCGTATGCACATCTAACAAGCCAACATGATATGATGATCTAAAATTTTAAGAATTTACTCGTATTATTCGTCTCGCAAAAAGCCCCTATTGTAAAGAAAATATATTCCTTAAGACACAGCCCATTCTATTCCGCAGTAAACCTTGAAATTGCGCCTGCATACGATTAAATAATTTTTTCATGGTTTCAGTCCTCTACGACTTTTATTATACTTGAGTGATATATTGCCATTTAAATTCTGAAAGTGTTCCAATGCTCAATAAACGGCAAATTTATTCTTTGGAAATGTTATTCACACTTCAGAGCTTTGCGTGGTATCAGACGTGTGCTGCACATATTCGAGGACATTGTTCTTTTCCTCTAATAATGGTAACTAAGTGGGTGTCATTTATAATAAAAGATATAAATAGTGTCCGTTATTGTTAAATCATTGGTACTTCTATTATTGCATATGCAGGTAATTGTGACACGCCTACAGGGAAAGAAAGTTATTTAAGAGGTGCAATAAAACTACTCTTAAGATTTTTTTAATTTGTTAATATATTAACACCTTGTATTTACCGTAGAAATTGTAAAATATGTAAACATATAAAAGCGTAGGTTTCTATCGATAAAACCAAATCCAATTACTTATTTTACTAATTTCGCTTTAATATTTTCCAATCAAATGTTATATAAGTTCTAATCGATCCTTAAAAAATAAAAATAAAGAAATAAAAAGAGCTTTTACGATCATAATTATCTTTGTCTTTAGTCCTGTCTGGTTTTAGCTTTCTTAATTTCATTTATTTAGAAGTTTTTATCTTGGGACATACCACAATCAATACCCTTCACAAATATGTTCTACCTAAGCGTCTCCCATCAAATTTTCTTTGGAATTTATTTCCTACTTCTTTTAAGAACTTGAAACTCAGTAATTTTAAACGATGGATTATCATTTTCCATTTTGACATGGATTCAGTCAACCAAAGATATTCTTAAATATTTATTTTTAATAATAAAATCATTTTAAATATTAAATATTTACTTATTTTTAATTTTGTTCTTTTTTTCTCATTAACTATGCAGCATTCAGTGACGTACGCAATAGCCGTATTCTTATAGCAGTACTGCAGAATTTTCCTTTCAGTTTCATTGTATTCTTTTCACATAACCTACCATCGTTTCATTCCACAACATTAACCCTGCTTTACATCTAGTGTATGGACCTCAATATATGTCTTCATAAGCCTGCTTGTGTGTTAACTTCGCAACCCATCATCTGTAGAAATTGTTATTATGTACATTTGTGTTACATGAACCATTGTTCTAATATATACAAATTTGCTAAGATCAGGCATTTCAGACCTTTTTAAACATTTTTTCAAACACGCTCCACTTAATTTGTAATGAAATTTATTTCACTTGTCTGGTACTTACGACATTTTCGACATTCTCTCTTATGTCTTCTTCAGAACTTCCGAGGTCTCAGTCTCCCGAGCCCCCAGACACTACTGCACTGATCACTATTTACTTCACTACTGATGAGTTTTATATCGTAATTTACTTATCCCGGAGTGCTTCCAAAATTTAAGAAGTAGGCTCTAAATTAAGAAGTCTCCTATACGTATTTAATTGAGGATAAATGGATTTCAAGGGCCAAGTCAAAGAATTGACTCCAGCCTGTTTAAAGAAGTTTTTGCATGATGAAGCATTTGAAAGTAGGCTATGAGATTAAGTTCCAGAAGATAAGATGTGACCTTGAACCACAAGCGATGATACCCCACACTATAATAACACTATAACAATACTGCGGTGCATGTCCCGTTCGACAAAAAACTTTCGTCTTTCACCACTTCTTCTTCTGACTCTGGTTCAGAAAGCATGCATCCCTAAACAGAATAGAGACGCATCACTAACAACAACCCCGTTTCATTCCTCGTTTCAAGCCAATGGTCAAAGTATATATATATATATATATATATATATATATATATATATATATACATATATATATATATATATATATATATATTATATATATACATATATATATATATATATATATATATATATATATATATATATATATATATATAAAAATCATGGATTTATAAGTTAGAGCCGAAAATTATAAAGCTGTTCAGTGTTTACCGATGAACCAAATCCTACAAAAGTAGTTCACGTTCAAAGCACTTAGAAAGAAATCGTTAGCCGTCTTTTAGAAAAAAGGATTGCAACCTTAGTGCAATAAAGAGTGCCTTTAGATCATAAAAGAGGACTCAAAATACCAAACTTTATTTGGAATTAAGTATATGATAGTGCAAGAACTTATGGAGGTGATCCAACATCAAGGGATAGAAAAGAAACAGGACCAATCACATAAACATGGAACTTATAGGATATGTAGGTCTCCTGCTACACCTAAAAGTGAATATCTGATAAATTAATGTTGGTTGAATTTCAAAATAATTTTAAAATTCAAAATAATTTTAAAATTTCAAAATAATTTTAAAATTTCAAAATAATTTTAAAATTCAAAACGCCACAAATTATATCACTATTTAAAAAAGACGACCATAAGTATTGCAAAAAAATTAGATATAGTTCCTTTTGTCTATTTTTATTGTCTTTAGAATTTGGACTTATCTTTCGTGTGTTACTTTGTCGAATGCTTTCTAAAAATCAAAGAAACAAATATAAATATCCTTTCTGGCCTCTAGTCCGTTTCTGAACTGAAAGTATTCTTTTTTGAAGTTTTTTATTTTTGCGATCATGTATAATATTTAAATATAATTTGAGAACATAACTTATTAATAATTTATTTTGTGTTTACTGCTGTCTTTAGCGTTTGTATTTTATGGGATAACGCAAAAGAAGGAGAGCAACCACTGTTTCGCTCTATATTGTACACATTGGATTCAACAAGGACATACTAGTAGTATGTCCAAGATTTCGTCATTTATACATTTTAATGATTCTGTAATGTTAATTCTACAAGGCAAGATTGAGGGTAAGAGAGGCCCTGGACGTAGACGTATATCCTGGCTGGGCAATTTTAGGAAGTGGACTGGTCTAACGTCAACTGATCTATTTCGAGCTGCTGTGAATAGAATAATATGGGTCAATGTAGTCGCCAACATCTCTAGAAGATAGGCACATTTAGAAGAAGAATGTTTCTACTGGGATTTAATTGGGTCGTACTTTTTTTTTCATTGTTTCTGTTTTTTTACTTCTATTTCAATTTCATATTTTAAGTGTTTTCAAAATACATCAGCTTCTACTTATATTTTCACGTATTATATTTCGACGTATTCTTCCATTTGCATCTTTCGTGTTTTTTTTATTTTCCCTTTATTGCTGTGGATTAACTCTTTAATCTTTGAGTACCATCACATCTATGTATTTAAAGTAAGTAAAATTTAGATAAGTCAGCAGTTAAAGCACTTACTGATCAAATCATTAACATTATCAAAAAATTCCAGCCTTAGATATAAATCTCAATATCAAACAGTACTGCTCCCACTCGCAGAAAAAGGAAGAGAAAACAGGCTGTAATAAATCGACTAAGAATTGGTCATACAATAGTAACCAAACAGCTCTCCTAAAAGAATGTCCACTTTAGACGTACTGAAGAAGCATCAATAATATCTCAGAAGAATTAAGTCAACTTAAAAATATATTAAACTATAATTTATCACATACAATAATTAAATATCTAAAGGATGTTAAAAACAGCAGAGATGAAAACACTTAGAAAAATTAATGGTAAGAAACTATGGGACAGAGCTAAAAGTACAGATATACGACGTAGATGAAAGGTGGAGAACATCAAGAACTGGGTAAGAAATAGAAGAGTAGAATGGAACGATCATATAAGCTGAATGACAACAAATAGAGTAGTAAAGACGGCAAGAGACGGTTCCCCAATAGGAAGACGATTAGTACGTAGACCACGAAAACGATGGAACGACAACTTACTGAAGCCACATTGAAAAACAGACAGAGTCATGTCTATATAAAAAGAAGAAGAAGAATTAAATATCTTAAGGATATATACTTATTTCATAAAATGTAATAATTTTTTAGTTCATAAATTTGTTTCACTTTATCTGTGCACAAACTTATAATATATTATTGTAATCATTAAACACCCGCTAAAGACCTTTCATGGTTAATACGGCTTTTGTAAATATGTGTTATTTTTCTGTGTATTTTTCTATTTATGTATTAAAACCATAATGTTTTTGGTATTCTTCTCTATCTGTAAAATTTGGTTATGGTATGAGTGTCAGTACCCGACGATTTTATTGGAGTTGAAGCAGCAGAAATTATTATTTGTTTATTTACTTTTCGGTACGCTTGATTATCTTTGTTTTTGAGATGATTGCTTTCTTCAATTAAATCTAAAATTTCCTTGGTGTTCCATTGTGTATTTTGTGTTTCTGGTTGGTGTCAGAACTTTTTTTTAACTTTTATCAATTTCTGTCTTTATTAAGAACAATTTGATATCTCACGAAACTCGAAATCTAAAGATTTCTAATGCATTCCACAATATATCTCCTCAACTAAGCAAAAATCTTTGGCGAATTGGTTTCTAGTACTCATAAAATGTATATCGAAATAAAAGGAAAGATAGTTAAGATTTGATTTCACGTATAGTGCCTCTGTATATTCGCTTATATGTATTTCATTCTAAAAGGAATCTTGGGAGCGACTATTTACAGATGCTGTGAACGTAAAAACAATCTTTCCTGTCGTAATAGAGGCAACGCTAAAATGGCTTCGATATGGACGCAATAGCGACATCTGATAATAAAACACGAAACTCGAAATCCGAAGCAAAAAGGAAAAGAAAGAAAGAAAAGATCGTCGACAATAAGCTTGCTCTGCTGTGTAGTCTTCTCATTATGTGTTTGAAATATCTAAGATATGATTGTTTTGATAACATTGTCCACATCTCAAGGACATCTATTTTTCTTCGACCTTTTTATTCCATGTATCATGCAATTGTGGTAAATGATTTATCGTAATTAAAATTTAAAATAAAAAATTGCCCTGTTATTATATTTATATTTAAATACTACAATCAAGTCCCACAAAAAAGTACCACTAACGTACAATATTTCTTTATTTAAAATCGTCGTTACCGTAACATCGCATTTGTCACTAAAAGTACAACTAGTTTATAGGTATACATAATTATATATAAACTCTTAATAATTTAACCAATTATCAACATAAAATATTCTTTAAACTAATTACATTAAATTTCTAGAGAAAATTTTTACAAGGCTATAATTAATTCTAATAAAATGGAACATATGTCGACATTTTTATTAAATCTCACTACTTGATAACTACTAGTATTAAAATAATAATGAACTAGAGATATGTCTACTTTAGCTAATGTACCAAATATTTAATAAATATTCCATATTACTAACAGACCAACGAAAAATAAAAAACAAATTTATTTTCTTTAATCCTCTTATTCTAATTTATAGGTAAAAAAAATGTGAATATGGTGCTAAATATTTTTTTGTTTTTAAAGGTTTTACATTGGATTACAAATTTTTTTCTGATAATAAATCAGAATAATCTTAAGTAGAATTACATTTTATAAGCGTTTCGACTTACAATCCGGAAATCATCCTCCAAACGAAGTAACCTAATAAAAAATATTGTATTTTCTGTCAATTTGTAGTAAATAAATTCTTTAAAGAGTCTACTAACTAAATGTATGTACCTTGTATACAATACAGAAATATAGCAATGTACTATATTTCTAAACTAAACGCTTTTAGCGTTTATAAAATATTCTATGCCTTTATTATATGATATATTATACTTAAATTATAAATCTCTTCCAAATGTTTTTACTGTTGTGTTAATTTTGGTAATTTTTAGTAGCTTTTCTTTTAGTATGCATATCAAGACCTGGTTGCATGGTATTGTACAGTCTGCCACATACTAATAATAGAGGCCCCTTAAATTTTCCTCTTTTTGATATGTTTCCATTGGAACAACTAATAAATCATTCCATTGGACTCTATGGTAATTGTCTCATATTGTCCCATTTACGTAAAATATCTAAGATCTATATCGTTTTTTTATATAAGATTCATCGCTATTTATCCTAACTTTTAGTGGTGTTGAAGTATCAGACAAACAAAAGTTTTCACTTTAATAAGATATTTCATAAACACAGTTCTATTTTCTTTCTTTTAGTTAGACTCACGTCTTTCAATCTTTAGACTTTTTTGGATACTTAACATATAATAATTTAGCTACCTCATTATAATTTCTTTTTCGATAGCATTAAGCTCCCATTATAAGAACTAAAGTTTTTTTTCAAGTGGACATTTGCCCACGAGAGGGATGGGGCAAAGAAAACACAATCTGGGTTATACTTGATTAACAGACTGGTCCAAAATTGCTGAAGGGTCGGGTGTAGGTATAGGAATATTCCTACCTGATAGGAATATTTACCTGATACACAAACGGGTCTAAAACTTTACAATGATTGGGTATAGGAATATTTAGTAGTGGTGAAAATATAAACATTTAGATGTCACTAGGGGAATATACCCTTGTATTACAGACAAAGATTTATGCAAACTTGCAACATGAATATAACGTAAGGGCTTTTAATCTGAAGTGGATTAGCATATGCATATATAGTCAATAGGAGCTCTTATATGCCCTAAGATGTATTCTAGACTAGTTTGAAGATGCCGAAAAAAACTAGACAGACTAGCGTAACATGTGTCCGATTGGTATAGGTTGCTGTTGCTATACCAAAGAGATAGCTCAATAAATTGCCAGAATAAAATTAACTACAAAATATTTCGCAACCTGAAAAAAGCCTGAAATCCGAGAACAACTTAACTCTCACTGGGAAAGTCCTACGAAAAATAAACAAAAATCAGCTCAGAGTCATACCATGCTTGCTTACCGAACATGCACCAGTAAAGATATACCTGCATAAAATGGAACTGTTGTATTATTATATTTGTAGAAATAGCGAAAAGAGGAAGAGTAACCATTGTTAGTTCAGTATATATTGTGCGCTGTATAATATGTTAAACAGGTGTACTAGTATGTCTAATATTTAGTCATTTATGCATTTTAATGTTTCTACTGCCTGAATATGATGATAACGTAACTCTTACTGGGAAAGTATACTCGATCAAGCACATAGCAAAAGGTATATTTGACGGACATGCGCTAATAGGGATAAAGACAAAATAATCAGGAATCAGCTCAGTCATAACGTGTTCTCTTGCGGGACATGCGCCAGTAAAGAAATACCTGCATAAAATAGAGCTTTTTATGAAAATTTAAGCTGGAGACTCCGTAGAAAAAAACCTGAAACAGACATTTATATATTCTATTACTGCAAGGTATTAGATCGCAGTCGGTAAACATTTTTGGAAACTACCAAGGTACAAAAAAGCATAGACCCATCCATTAGACCTGTACAAGCTAATATAGGGCTCCAGAATTCCGGAGTGGATATCAAGAATGAACGAAAGGTGTATAATAAGCAAATTTTCTGCAGTACGATCGGCTCCAGGATTGTCGGAATAAAAGGTTATTCCTAACTTCGTCCAGTAACTTTCATTAAGCTTTGACTTCCAGTTTACTTAAATCGCCATCAATGAGAAGTTTTCTGACTTAATATAATTGCCAGCTAGAAAAAACGTTTGTGTCCAGTTTGAGTTTTTACAAGTCTCCATTATAAGAAATAGACCTCGAAATACGTCCAGAAGAATTGTATAACTCAAATTGAAAATAAATGCAACCATCTATGTGCAAATAATGTACAAACAGAAATATTCACACCTTGTTTAGCTGCCAATGTATTAAGTATACGTATTTCACTCTTTTCTGATCAGATACACCTTCTTCGTTTGCACGAGATGTGAAACATATCCATTCGTATACCGGTGGGTAATACACAACCTTTCAGTCCGTAAAAGACTAATGTACTTTGAACTAAATAAAAACAAACCTAATAAAATGACATTCTTTGTCCCCTATACGAAAAAATAAATATTCATATCTCGTCTACCAATTATACGTATTTCACTCTTTTCTAATACACAATCGTTCAGTTCATAAAAGTCTAATGCGCTTTAAATTAAATTTAAATTTATATTTAAAACTTAAAACTTTAAATATTTCATAAAAATATCAGACGCCATCTAGAGCCCTTTAAAGTAAAGTGCCAGAGAATGTCATTATATTAGGTTTGCTTCGATTTGAATCAAATCACAGACACACACACACACACACACACACACATGTGTGTGATTTATATATATTTATATATATATATATATATATATATATATATATATATTTATATATATATACATTTATATATATATATATATATATATATATATATATATATATATATATATATATATATATATATATATATATATATATATATATATATAGAAACTTTTTATTTCCTGGATTTGTCGGTCTGTTGTAAATAAAACTACTTAAATATTGCTTAAACTTTTCGGTAAATTTGCTATTTTCAATAAGCACTTTATTTTATATTATAAATATTAGGCAGGTAGCTTAAAAATTTTAACAGAAAAGCTTGCTATTCACCTGCTTATGTTTTTTTTAATGTAGGATTTGTCTTTAATTTTTCTAAATTTTGGTATGAGCTGTATCTTCTTACATCATTTTTAAGAAATTTTTTCTGTTTTCCTCTTTGGCCAGTTTATCCAATAATCGGAGGTGGTTGTGTAATGCATCTTTATGTGTTTCCATGTTTGTGTATGTATAGTCTGTCCCAAACGCTTCTTTCAGTGCGTCACTAATTTTGACGTCATATACGATTTTAAGAATGTCGAGAATTATTGCATGACATTTTGGTATGAAGGGTAACATGTTGGCCTAAAATGAACAAGAAAAAATATAAAGACGCAAGTGATGTTTCAGTAGATTATGGTAAACTATATTTTGATACAAACCTTCAATAAACATTCGAGTTCTAATAACATGTTCATATTTATTGGTTAATGAAAGTCTTAGATTATCACATTATGAAATACTCATTGTCACAGAATAGCTAGCATCTGTTTGAATGCCTTCATTTGCCAATCGTCTTACTGTTGGTAACGAAACTCCTAACGCCTCGGCAACACGTTAAAATGTATAGTATTTATAATACTATTAATATTTTTTAGAAGAATTTAAAACTTACTTTACGAACGGCAGAAACTGGTAATAAAGTTCTCCCAGCCTCTTTTTCTAATTGAAAATAATTTAATAATTTTAATATTAATCTTTGTTCTTTCTCGGTATATCTCGGCATATTTAAAATATTTTTATGACAATAAATACAAAATTAAATTTTCACTATAAAATGTCTGATAATACTAACCTGTAATGACAATTATCATTTTATCAGTTTACATGTGAAAGTACTGTCACGATCGAGACCATCTGCGTCAAATATATTTATGCGCATTATTGATTGGAAATCTATTTAGAGTATTCTAAACTCCAATCAATTATACATTCGTAAGTAGAAGTCGCTTTAATATGAAAATACCCGTGAACGATACATCATTTTTTCTAAGTTCTATGTATAATAATCACAGACTCGCATTTTTTCTGTCACTTCTAGCTTAATGCGTTAGAGAGAATTTGATCAACTATGACGCACTGAGAGAAGGCTTTGGGAAGAACTATAAACTTCTTCTTCTTGATGTGCCTATCCGTTACGAATGTTGGCGATCATCATGGCAAACTTTATCTTATCTGCAACAACGCGGAAAAGCTGCACAGATGTTGTATTGAACCAGATTCTGAGGTTCTTTAACTAAGATGTTCTTCTTCTTCCTGCACCTCGTTTTCCAAATATTTTTCCTTACAGGATGGCTTGAAGGATATGAACAGTGGTGATTATCACAATGATTTTCAAAATTGTATTTTAGTGAAACTATTTTAGTAATGTTTATTAGTCAGTTGGAATCTATGTAGTTGGTGTTATTTTTATATTTACTGTGATGTTTTCTTTGGTAGATGATGTCTTCTTTGTACTTGTATTTTTTTTTCTTTCTATAAAGCCTTTTGAACCTCAGCTGGTATTTATAGTTTGTTATTTCCTGACCGTGAATATTTAAATAAAAACTTTTTTTACTTCCTGGGTTTGTCGGTCTGTTGTAACGTGTGTCGACATTCACCGGTGAATGTCGATACACACTAAATGCCATTGTAAAAGACCGAACATTAATAAAAAAGTTTACAGTTTTCGATGTCTTCGAAGTGGGTGCATAATAGATGAATTCTATGCGTGTTCTAGACAGAAAATCGAACCAACCTATCAATTCTGGAAGAGATTCATATAAAAGAGATACTATTAAAAAAAGTAAACCGAGCGCACCTAATTTATTTCGGCCACATAGCTAGAATAACGAAGACCATGAACTTCTTTTGCTTCTACTATCTATTGGTAGTAAAAGCAAAAGAAGAAGGCCGAAAACCAAGAGGAAGCTCTCCAACATGGTGAGCAGACCAAATGAAGTCTGGTGAGAAAATCCCTACATGAAGCTGTCCATATGGCACAGAATAGCAACAAATGGAGACAGCAAGTTTATAATATTAAGAGTTCACCACGCCCTCTGACAGGGGCTCAAGGAATGAGTAGAATAAGCAAAACTAAGCTGAACACCCATAGACAAAACCTTAGCATAAATGGGCATTTGAAACACTCCATCTTAACATCAAACTTTGTACCGAAATGTAAGCACTGTTTATATTATCTTACACTGATTTACTTTACTATTCATTAAATAAATAAAATCCCCCCTTTTAAACAAACAGAAGTCATATTGGCACCTTTTGTACCATACCTAATGAAAGGTGTGTTCAAAATAACAATAGGTTATTCTTTTGGCATTCTAAAAATTGTACTTTATAAGTGACCTGATGATGACTAGAAAACTGTAGTGGTCGAAACCGGTCATCGCTAATTAGATAAATAGATTGTGTGTAAATCTATCATTTGTTTCTACTATACCGATGGAAATGGACTCACATGTACAAATAATTATATATATATATATATATATATATATATATATATATATATATATATATATATATATATATATATATATATATATATCAAATTATAAATCAAGGCCTCTAGGAGTAAATATGTGGCTGTCAGTGACATTATCAAGTTCAAGTTCAATAAAAAGAAAATTGAAAGTCATGTTGTAAATATCGTGATTCAGATTATTATATAACGGAGAACTTATGAGCATGTGGCCTGTACTTAAATTATATCAAGTACAGTATGTAAAAAACAAATTAATTTTTTTGTCGCCCAAACACAAGATAATGATTTCTATCGCAATCTATCATAGTTCAAGAATTTGTATTAGTTATAAAGTGTGAATAGTAAATATGTATATATATATGTATATATGTATATATATATATATATATATATATATATATATATATATATATTATATGGATTTATAGTATCAGCAATCGATCTGTAGGAAATAAAACTCTATTTTTTTCTTTTATGTCTCAATATTTCGTCACGATTTTGTGACTTCTTCAGGAGAAAACTGTAAATTTATTAGAATAATTATTATATATATCAACAAAGTGAGTATTTCAATACTTACAACTAAGTAAAAATTTAAAAGAATTTTAGAAATGAAATAAAATTATAGGAAGAGTCACTAGAGGATTACTGAGTTTGTTTTTAAAGGTTAAGATCTATCATATCATATACTGTTTAGTATGGTGCAGTAAATATTACTTAAATGGTTGGTGTCTGTCTTATAATTGATAGATTCAGGAGTTGTATTAATGTGTAACATTTCAAGAAAAAGTCGATTTTTATAATTATCAACTTGTTCCAAGATTTTTACATTATTAAAGTCAAAGTTATGTCCTGTCTTCAAGTGGTGGCCCACTAAGGCACAAGAGTTTTTTTGTATGCTACAGTCACTTTTGTGTTAAGTGACACGTTGTTTAAGCCACTGTTGACTTTGCCCAATATAACAACATTGACATTGACTGCAATTTATTCTGTAAATTATATTACTCATTAGTGAATTTGGAGTTTTAACTTTTATTTTTGAGAATATCCTTGAATTTAGAAGTGGATTCTATTACTTAATTTAATGTTTGGAAATGTTTTAAAAAGTGGGACAATTTGGTCTGTTAAATTTTTTATGTAAGGTATTTTTTTGTATGAAACTGGTTGTGGATTATTTATTAAAGCTCTATTATAAAAGTGAGTGTTATAAATAAGTTTTTTTAATATATGTTTTGGGTAGCTATTGTTTAAAAACATTTCAAAAAGTTTCTTTAAAATTACATTTAGGAAACTCCGATCACAGATTGTCGTTACACGATATTTCATAGATACAATTGTGCTGAGTTTTTGATTTATAGGATGATTAGAATAATAATTTATAAATCTGCCGGATGCAGTATCTTTTTGTTACCAATCTAATGATTTTGTTGTCATTAGTTCTTATAATTTTGGTATCTAAAAAAGGTATACTATTTTCATTTTCATATTCGACAGTGAATTGAATATTTTGATGAAGTGAATTAAAGATCGTTTGTCATCATCATCATATAACGGGGGTCCTACGGCGATTGCCGCTTCCCGCATTTCAGCCTCCATCTTTTCCTATCTCTCCAATCTCCCTCTTCTAAGCCTCTAGATTGCATTGTTTTTGTAATTTCTCTTCTCCAGGAATTTGGTGGTCTTCCCCTTTTCCTTCTTTCTGGCGGAACATACATTAAGGCTTTCTTTGGCCACCGCTCCTCCTCCATTCTCATCACGTGACCATACCATTGTAATTGCCTTCCTTGTATTCTATCTGAAAGAGTATCTCTAATTCCTGTACGGTTTCGTATTTCCTCATTCCTGATTCTTTCCATTCTCGATACTCGACATGACCTTCTAAGATAATCCATTTCCACAACGTCTACTTTATCTCGTTCATTCTTTGTCATCGTCCAACATTCGGCACCAAACGCGAAGTTTGGTATGCATCTTTATTTTATTAGACCACAGTAATGAATTCAGTATTCGGATGCATTTTTTCCCTTGGGTTATTCGGTTTTGTACATCTATCTTAACTCTGCCGTCTGCTGATATGATGCTTCCTAGATATTTATACTGGTTGCAGCCTTTTATGACTGCGTTTTCAAGCCTCAGATCTGTGGTATTTCCTCCAATTTTTAAATATTCTGTTTTGCTTATGTTTACCGTAAGCCCCCATTTGGCATATTCCTCAAATAATTTTCGATTCATATAATTTATATCTTCCTCATCGGTTGCAACCACCACCTGATCATCTGCAAACAACAATGTATACAGAGTTTCTTGTCCCACTTCGATGCCCATAAATCTACATTTATTTCTCCAATTCCTCAATGCTTCTTGGACGTATATTTTAAAGAGTGTCGGTGACAAACAGCATCCTTGCTTTAGGCCTTTAGTGACTTTAAATTCATTTGAGGTTCTGGTTCCAATTTTTACACAACTAACTGCATTTTCGTACAATTTATATATCGCTCGGATATACGTCGAATCCAATCCGGACCTTTTGAGGACCTCAACATTTTCTTTAACGGGACACTATCATATGCTTTCTCAAGGTCTATAAATACCAAATGGGTCTCTCTACTTCTTTCGACACGCTTTTCAATTATTTGTCGTAGGATAAATATATTATCAAGGCAGGATCTCCCGGTACGAAAGCCGCTTTGTTCTTCAATATCTTGTATCTGTCTTTCAACTCTCTTCTTTAATATTCTGCCGTACAACCGGCCCACAGAGCTCGTCACACTAATACCTCTATAATTGGAACAGTCTCTTTTATTCCCTCTCTTATATATGGAGCTTATATAAGATTTATTCCAATCTTTAGGAATTTCCTGGTCTCCACACATACATTTATTGAAAAGGTCTACTATTAATTCTAAAAGTGCAGTCGGCCCATATTTAACCAGCTCTATGGGAATATCTCCAGGCCCTGCGGCTTTTCCGTTTTTAACCTCTTTTAAGGTTTCCGTCAATTCAGATAATGTTATTATAGGGATTTCCTGTCTTTCGTCTGTCTATTAATTCCCTTATGTTTTCCCATCTGTACTCTACTCTATCCTCTTTCAGCAGTTTCGTATAATATTCTTCCCATTCATTTAACTTTATGAGAGAAATGTTGTCTTCATTTTTCTCATTTCTAAAAAATTTTGGACCAAGTGATAACAAGTCTGAGATATCTGGAGGTATGTCAACTGTCGAAATATTTTTAAACCATTTTGAGTTGTTTAGGAAAAGTACATTTGTGTCTAAATTGTTTATTAACGCATTAAATTTGTCAATGTTTCATTGTTTAGTTTTTTTTAAAGTCGATTCAAAACTGGATTTTAATCGATTAGAGTATTTACTGAAAATTGCAATGGTAACAAGATATTTTAGTTCAATTTTTATGTTTGTTATGGCACGACTTAAATATGAAATTTTATTGCATGTTACCTTAATCTCCAAAGATAAAGTTTTGCGACTTAATGTTAATATAAAGTTTTCAATTTTGTTGTTTAAAAATCGGTTTGTATTGGGAGTTAGAAGATTTTCAATGTTCTTTTTGCTGTCTTGGATATGTCTGAGTGATATGTTTCTTTTTCTGCATCGTAATAGAAATATTCTTCTGTTGGTATATTTTGCAAGCTGCTGGTTTGATGTTGACCATTTCTTCATTAACTTTACAGTGTGGATTCCATAGGGGTTACGAATATTCTGATAAAAGCCTATCGTTTTTTATTTTTCAAATTAATTATTATGCTGATACTATAAATCAATATTTAAAACAGTACATATATATATATATATATATATATATATATATATCTATATATATCGTTCATTTGGAAGAAGAGGGTTACATCTCAAAATGTTAAAGTTTTTTTTATTGCATCAATAGCTTCCAAATAATATGTCTTCTGCTATAGAAAAAATGGTTATATGTGTAAGTACGCTAGTGTCCGAGAGATGGCAGATGCAACTCTTTGTCGTTCCCCGAATTTAACGAGTTGACTATACTCGTTAGAGTGTATGAAAGAGGAAGAGAAGGCATATTTACAAGAAAAGTTCGATAAACATTTAACAGAAAAATACTTATCCAGAACAGAAAAAGATATTGACCAAAATAGTGATGGTACAACTAAAGTAGTAGTTCAGCTATCTTCAAGCAGTTTTGTCTTGCCCAACGAAAATTTAAATATAATCTTCTATTCTAATAATTGTGCAGGGCAAAATAAAATCTAAATAATTTGCCCATAAAATCAATAACTCATACATTTTTTGTCCCAGGACATGGACAGAGTGAAGGGGATAGTGTCCACGCTATGATAGAAAAACAGATAAAAAAAAACATAAAAAATCAAGTCCAATATACGTACCTGACCAATATGGGTGCGTTACTCGGACAGCTAAAATAACTGGTACGTTTCAAGTCTTACACTCTCCGTTTTCTAAACAAATTGTTTTGCGGAAAGCCATTTTCATAGTTTTTATGCGAAGTTTTATAATGTTGATCTAAATTTTCGCGTTTACAAGGCCGACAAAGACCGACAAACAAGACTAACACACTTATCTTTCACCATAGTAAACAGTATGTTTTACTCTTTTTCGCGGCACTTATATCCAGTTTCAAATATTAGTGTAAATAATATATAACTAAAATGTTTTACTAGTAATAACCTAGTAATGAATGGTTAATGCTTGTCTAACAGAAATACAATGCCGATACAGCACATTCGCAGTTTACATAATTTATCTGTGAATGCTGATATGCCGAATCGGCATTATCGCAACTTTCCGGTGAAGAGGAAGAGATAGCATCATAATTATTTCGATCATGCACGTCGGTGAGTCAGGACAGTCCCCGTATTTTCTCCGTGAATCGCGATCGACTTCAAAAACTTTGGCGATCGACCGGTCGATCGCGATCGACCCTTTGAGCACCGCTGTTCTAGATCACTGGTCATCCGCAAAGTTCAGGGAGAACAGTACGTCATTTCCTATGGGGATTCCCATTCCCTGGCAGTGGTTTTTTCAATTTTGGAGGACTGCCTCAATATATAAATTAAACAGTAAGGGTGACATACTGCATCCTTGTCTTAGTCCTTTAGTTAATTTTAATGGCTTTGATAGTCTATATCCCATTTTTAGGTAGGTAAGAATAATGTATTAATATTAAAAGGTTAAATTAAGAAATGGCTAAAAGGGTGTAAAACATCAAAGAAAGGAGCTTTTGTTTTATGAAGAATGTAAGCAATAAATAGACAAAAAAATAAACTATATTTGCAGTACAACTAAGAAGAACATGAGAAAGGCGCATAAAAGTAAAGAAGAGCGAAGAAAGGCATATAAAATATGCAGAAGGAAGAAAAGATGGTTTCAAAATGACCAAATACTAAAAATAGAAAAAAAATTAACTTAGTGTAATACTAAAGGAGCATTTCAATATCTGAACCAGCTCAGAAAGCGATATAAACATAGAACATACACCGATATATTATGTGTAAAACTGTTTTCAACCATAAGTTATAACACCATTACAAAAAGTCTGCGCTAGGCAGGTCACCTTTTAAAAAAATGGATAAACAGAACACCTAGCAGAACTAGCAAAACGTTTAGTGGAACAATGGGGTGTCGGTCAGTGAAAAGACCAAGGAGAACGTGGTTAGGTAAAATAAGCACCGATTTTAGAAAGATGTTGAGGGTAGGTAAATGAAGAAAAGAAGCCTAAGACTTAATATACATAGACTAATATAGATAATGACGTAAAACAAGAACTTAATATCTATTTAATGAGTGAGAAAATAAGAAAATACTAAATAAAATGTAAATAACATAACCAAAATTGATTAAAAACGAAATCCAAAAGGAAGATGCATTGTGTAGGATGCCCCTTAAAAAAATGGATCGAAATTTGCTGCTGAAATAGGCAACAAATGCCAAAACTTGTAATGCAAAATAAGAAGTTATTTTTAACTGTTACCTATTTAGACTCCTATAATAATAATCTGCTTTTTCTCATATAATGTAAGAATTCTTTTAAATTCACGTCACAAAACTACATAACTGCAAATCCTATCGGTAAGTATATTACTGATATTTCATTCTTTATACAAGACAGATTATTTATTCGACTCAGCCTGAATAAAATGAGTACCTTGGTTAAAACCAGGGGTAATAATAGGCGGTTGAAGCGTAGCACTGGCCATGTTACCTTCCTTGTATACCGTAGGCCCTAGATATAGCAGACTACCCTGCTATACTCCCAAAGCCGCGAAGCGGTATAAAACGGGAGACTATTATTATTATACAAGACAGATGAAGGAAAGCAATCTCAAACTTTTTAATATACTATTGAAAAAAAATCTAATATATTAAATACAAAATGTACTTTAAAAATATTGTTCATAAATCTTTTATTTCTCAATTTTTTGAAAGGTAACATAACACACATGGCAATCTAAGTAATGATTTCTTCCTTGAATGCATTCTCCTTGAAAGAACGTAGCTGTAAGAAACTATTAAGTGTTCCAAGAAAAATATATATTGCCCTTTAAAGGTACTAAACTGCAAATTGGTTTTCATTGTAAAATCCCCAAGATTTTAAAGTCCGAACAAAAGCGGCTCTTGTTTTACGACGACAGAAAGACGGCAGCCACAATTCCCTTACTAATTACAAAAAATGGGTTTTCTTGACGAAAGTTTTTTCCCTGTCGCAATTTGAAAAATAATGTTAGTCATAAAAGAGGCAGTAAAAGATAACCTTGTCTGAGACATTAAAAGAGTATCGAACAAATTTTACGAGTAAGAAAGGTCTGGTTAACTAAAGAATACTTATATGAAACTAAGGGTCACTTAACGATCTTCTTAAATACAACGTTTACAACAAATACAAAAAAGTCAGAGCTAAAAAGATGAATTTTCTGATTTCAAAGAAGTATTTTTGAAATAACTTTACGGATATATACATAGTTCGTCTAAATATCCAAATCTAGCAGAAAGACAAAAACATAGTTTCGCTAATATAAAATTGATGGAGCTACAAAAAATATCATCCTTAATAAAAGTAGTATTATAGACATTATCGTTATCATTGTTATTATACGTATAAGTAACAACATTGGCAAATTTTATTCAAATCGATCCTTAATTTATGTGATTAAACGTCTTGCCGCGCATTTTTTTATTTTTTCCATGGCTAAATTGAGTTAATTTGTTTATCTTTTTGGTGTTTTAATGTGATTACTTTTCTATATTAAATCTGCCAGGTTTATTGTTTCTTATTATAATTTTCCTGACTTCTATTTTGATAAGTATATGTTTTTGTACTGAACTTGTAAGTTATATCCAACACTACATGGTACAAATCTATACATTTAAAAAAAATAATCTTCGCATCTTCGCATGATGTTGACGACTATATTGACCCATTTTATTTTATTCACTGCATCCAGAAATAGATTAGTTGATATTAGGTCAGACCGTTTTCTACAATTGTCCAGCCGGGATATATGAGGCACTCTTGTCATGAACAATTGACTCTAGAACTCTAGAAACTAATTGTTTTAATTATTTCTTGTTCTTCTGCTTTTTCTTTTTATGCAGACATGACTGTCTGCTTCTCGATGTGCTTCTAGTAAGTTGTCGTTCCATCGTTTTCGTGGTCTGCCTACTAATATCGTCTTTCTATTGGGGAACCTTCTCTTGTCGTATTTACTTCTCTATTTGTTATCATTCAGCTTATATGATCATTCTATTCTACTCTACTATTTCTCACCCAGTACCAGCTCCACCTTGCATCTACGTCGTACATCTGTACTTTTAGCTCTGACCCATAGTGTTTTACCATTTTTTTAAAGTGTTTTTATCTCTGCTGTTTTTTAACATCCTTTTTGTCCTCTCTGTGCCAGGTTGTGTTTCTGTCGAGTATGTCATATTCGCCTGATGATTGTTTTGCAAATTCTGCCTTTCATTTCTTTCCCGATATTTTTATTTCTCCAGATTGTTTCACTAAGGTAACATGCTTCTCTGCTTGCTCTCTTTACTTGATCCTCCACTTCTGTTTCGAGCTTTTCATATCTAGATAAAGTGATGCTTAGATGTGTAAACTCCATTATTTGTTCTATTATCTGACCTTCTAGCACCAATCTACATCTTACTAAATTTGCTGTTATAACCATGCATTTTGTCTTTTTTGGAAAAATCAACATGTTACATTTTCTGGCGGTTATATTAAATCTATGCAGCATACGTTGTAAAATATGATCACTTTAAGAGAATAGTGTTGCGTCGTCTGCACAGCAGATTATTTTTATTTGTTTCTCTTGCATTTTGTATCCTTTTTTAGTTCTTAATTTTGATATTATTTCATCCCCAATCAGGTTGAACAATAAAGGACTCAGGAAATCTCCCTGTCTTATCCCATTGCCAGTGTCTTTTTTTTACATAAGTAGTAATGTCTTGGCCTAGTTTGAGCCCCTTAAAATTCGTGATGTTAATTGTGCATTGTTCGTATAAGACTCGTAACATGCGTCGGCAGCACTACATTTCAAATGCCTTTTAACATTTGGTAACATCTTCTGTTAGACTTTAACTTTCTTCCCCCGACTAAAGAAAATACTAGAGAAACAATATAGGAGAATTCTTATGCGTATTTTAATATTTAGAGATTATAGAGGATATTTTTTAGGCGGATAAAAGCGCTTCTATTTTTTGTATAATATTAACTTATTTTGTATAATAATTAAAAATTTGAAATTTTGTATAATATAAGTATAATTCATTTTTTATTCAAAACCATAGCTTTTTAAATCGTTCTTAGCTGTGTCCTATTGTGGCCTTAAAATCGTCCATAATAGTATTTACTTCATGTTTTTTCTGAGTGTTAGGAAGTCTATCAGAGTCATAGAAACCTTATCTTTCCATTTTAGTAGATTTGGCTGTAGGCCTAGTTGCGTAAACATGAATAAGTTTTATGTTGAAAGTTCTGGAGTTAATCTTAAAAAAAACTCTCAAAATTCGCTACGTTCTAAACTGTTGATGTTTAGACGTTTAATTTAAAAAATATCACCATAAGAATAATAGATAAAAATATTGTTTAAAAATGGATATTTTTCTTAAACAATTAAAGAAATCTAATGTTCAATACATGAACGTAGATATATTTTTCTAGTCTTTAAAATTTCGCTGTTAGAATAAACGAAACATCCTGCAAGCATAAATTAAACATATGTACGTACATGGTACCATCTGATAATTGCTGGTTAAAAAACGGTCGCATAAAAATTTCTATTGTTACTAATTCTAAACAATTCTCAGCGCGGGTAAAAGTGAAAAACAAACACTTTTCCCACAATTATTTAATTCAAGAAACAAAATTTTTTATCTCGTTGACCTCCCGTATCTTCTGAAAAATGTATTGTGTAAAAAATAATTTTTAGTCATTACATCTGGATTTTGTAAGAGGTTAAATTTATTTTATTTTCGAATACTTGCACAATACATTTATCTACATAAATCTCTCCTCATTCTAAAGTACCATTGCGTAAATAGTATTTATAAATTTGCATTAGGCGGAAATCCGAGTCTTCTGGAAAACTTTAAAAATCATTGAGACTATGAACATAAACTCCACTTTAACCCTTTCATTACTGATTTCATTGTAGCTAAATAAAATTGTTTATAATGACGTTAATGATATTGGTTGATATATAGAGGACATGGGACATATCTGTCCCATTATTTTTGAATGATGGGATGAATAAATCCCATCAGTAAAGAAACAAACTTACATTCAAAATAAAAAATGTGCATGACACAAAAAAAACATTACTTCTTATAATTGAATTGTAAAAAAATAAATTGTGGTAAAAAATAATTTTTGCATAGAGTGCATAGAGGTACATTACACGCTGTACAAATAATCGTAGTTCGAGTTTCTGATTTATTTTGTGAACATCAAAAGCACCTTCTAGTAGGTATTTGTTGTGGCAAATGATCTCCAATGTGATCATCTATTCCTGTCGTTTAGATATTCTTCCAGAACGACCACTTATTCTTATTTTTACATTTGATTTGTAATATATTGTTGGACACATGTTTTATGGAATACCTTAAAAATAATCCAAGAATTTCAATAGCATACACAACTAATCTATAAAAAACTTTTATCCGCCATTTTGCAGATTTTCGGTACATATCATATGTGCTAACGTTTTGATCAGCCAGATTGACTCCTCCCATAAAATTATTGTAAAACAGAATTGCTTCTGGACAAGTGAACTCAGTTTTTTCTCCAGTTTTCAGCTTTCTGTTGATAACTACACCAGTCCTACTGTGACAATTGGACATCAGCATCACTTCTTTCGTATCTTTATACTTAGTCGCTAAAATTCCTTCGGATTAAACTAAAAACTCAGCAGATCTTCCTTTGAATTTAGTCTTTGATTCGTCGATGGACTTTACAAAATTTTGTTTACCCGATTGGCTATATAGATTTCTAAACATAAAAAATTTAGGGTGTTTAGTAGGTTGAACGAAGTGAAAAATCTATCAAAGCGTAAACACACATCTGGTTATCGTATGGTGTTGGCTAGAGTTTCAATAACTCGTTCTCCAAGAGTTACAGTAGGTCGTGTGCATTCTTTTTTTAAGTATATATATATATATTTATATGTATATATATACATATATATATATATATATATATATATATATATATATATATATATATGTATATAGATATATATACATATATATATATATATATATATATATATATATATATATATAGATCAAAATACTAAGGAAGATATTTGGACCAACCCAATGCAGCGATGGTTCGTGGAGAATTAAAATGAATCACGAGCTGGATGAACTAATGCAGAGCGCAGATATTGTCAGATTTGTAAAGTCACAAAGACTAAACTGGCTTGGTCACCTAGAAAGAATGCCAGATAATCGAGCTGTAAAAGTAGTCCAGAGATGGAAGCCCCAAGGAAACAGAACAAGAGGAAGGCCCCGTAAAAGATGGATAGACGACGTAGAGAGGGATCTTAAAACCATGAACATCAGGCAGTGGCGAAGGAAAGTATCCGACAGGGCAGAATGGAAGAACATTGTTAAGCAGGCCAAGACTCACAAAGGGTTGTAGCGCCATTAGAAGAAGAAGAAGAAGATATATATATATATAGATATATATATATATACAGTGTGACCCATTTAGATTGGAAACACCTCTATAAAATTTGAAGTTGTTAACCGATTTTAACCAAATTTTTTTTAATGTCATGTAATAAAAGGTCTATTGCGGGACAAAATATGAAATATTTAGTTAAATTTTCAGGGCATTCTACGATACTTTTTTTTCGTCGAAAATGGAGAATTTGTATTAGCGATTTTTTTATTAAAAAAATTTCTACGCGACTGGATTTAGATTGGCTTCAAATAGCTATGACAAAAATTTCATTAAGATATATTTATTAATAACAAACTTATGACAACTTAAAATTTTAAAACTCACTAAGAAAAAAACACTTTGTATTAACGTTAAAAAACACTCTGTATTAACAGAAACATGGAAACATAATTTTAGTTTAAATCCTAGTTACCTCTACCAATCTACCATCTAATTGGATACATTTGTCGTAGCGTTTATGAATATTTCTAATTACATTTCTTAGTTGTTGGGGAGTAATTTCTGCACATGCCTGTCGAATTCTTGCACGAAGTTCGTTTACGTCTCTTGCACGGGTTTGGTTAATTTCTTTGTTTGATAACTCCCCTAGAGAAAGAAGTCTGAAATTGTGAGATCTGGAGATCTGGGTGGCCAATCTATCAACGGACTACCCCGGCCTATCCAACGGTTCGGATAATTTTCATTTAGCCATTGCTTCACGGTTCTGGCGTAATGAACAGAACAATCATCTAACTGGATATAAAATGTAATCGTTCATTAATTGGGAGCTCATGAATAGCATCCCACAAGTCGGTGTTTAAAAATTCTAAAAAGTTCTGTGAGTTCAAGTTTTCTTCAAAAAAGAAAGCACCAATAACTCGTTCAATATACCACACCAGACATTGATTTTTTAAGAATACTGGCTTTTACAGTTTATTACCCAATGGGGATTATCTGCTGTCCCATAGCGACAATTTTGTGATGATACTACTCCATTTGTAGTGAAAGTGGCTTCGTCGGTAAACAACACGTTTTTTTAGAAAATTATATTGTTTAAATATTAACCTTGAGCCCATAAACAATATTCTAAACGTTTTGCTTCGTCGCCTTCTTGTAATGTGTGTAAGAATTTTGGTTTGAAAGGTTTAATATTATTTACCTTAAGACATCGCCGAATACTCTCTCGAGGCACATTCAAATATAAACTGGCATTCCTTAAACTGGCATTAGGGATATTTCTGAAATGATCTAAAATGATTTGATCATTTCCTATTCTTCTTTGTAACGGGTTATTTTTTAAAATTAGTTTTGGTACTGCACCATATTCATTAAATATTCTATTTATTTTGTTTACCGTACCGCATCTAATATTAGGACGATCCACATGTCTATCATTAAATATTGTAAAAACTTCCCTGACACTTCTATCGTTATCTCCCAAAAGACGTATAATTTCAATTTTTTCTCTCAAACTTAATCTTGCAGCCATGACAGAAAATATTATTAAAAGAATTTGAAGTAAATATTGTTGCAGATATTATGCATAAATTTATGCTAGCACCGAAATTTGTATGACACAAATAATGTCAAACAGTAATATCGTTGTCATGGCAACTGAGATTTAAGTTGTAGCATGTAAAGTTATTAATAATGTAAGTGCGTTACTTGCATTAAATTTTTATGCTATTTTAAACATTTTTTTGTCTAGTAGTGGTTTTTTTATTAAAATTATTTTTAAAATAATTAGTTTTATGGTTATCTGTTGATACAGGGTGTTCTTTTTTGACTCGTAGCTTAGTGAGTTTTAAAATTTTAAGTTGTCATAACTTCGTTATTAATAAATATATTTTAATGAAATTTTTGTAATAGCTATTTGAAGCCACTCTAAATCCAGTGGCGTAGAAATTTTTGTAATAAAAAAATCGCTAATATAAATTCTCCATTTTCGACGAAGAAAAAGTATCGTAGACTGCTCTGAAAATTTAACTAAATATTTCATATTTTGTCCCGCAATAGACCTTTTATTACATGACATAAAAAAAAAATTTGGTTAAAATCGGTTAACAACTTCAAATTTTATAGAGGTGTTTCCAATCTAAATGGGTCACACTGTATATATATATATATACATATATATATATATATATATATATATATATATATATATATATATATATATATATATATATATATATATATCGAATAATTTAATTTAATTCACTTTGTCAATACTGTAAATTTAGAAGTTGGAATATATTATTAAAGTTACAGTGCAGTTGGGAAATTTAGTGTCTGTTGAAGTGTCTCTACATATGTTTAGAGATATTTGAAGATATATCAATCTTTCAATCAATCAAAAAGACCTGATTAGATTTGAGTCATTTTCGACAAAAGACCTTTATTTAACTATACTAACTAACTTTATAGTTCTTTATTTAACTATTGTGTATTTATTACTTGACAATTGTCAGTTTGTTATTAAGTTATATAGTAGTTTTAAATTAATTAAATAAATAAATAATAATCATCAACCGCTTCTTGCAATGCTTGTAACTAATCTTTCACTTCTTTTATAATACTCCTTAGTTTGATCAGATGCTATTTTAAAACCAGGAATGGGAGAGGAACTATTTTTAAAAAACTTTTGACACATTCAGAAGATTTCAACACAACTTTAATTCGACGATTTGTACTACAGTCATATTTTTGTAATCATCGACAATGAACGCCCCGACGTACTCAAAAACCCAGGGCTATAGCAATAAAATTCAAGTAGCACTGGACACGAAAAAGAAAGTAAAACACGACCCAACTACATCAGTTCTAAAAAAATAGTAATTAATTGACCCAGGCACTTTTTGTGAAGCAACAAGTTCGGAAGATTATTGAATGGGTTTTGTTAGAATAAGGGTAACTCATATCCAATTTTTATCGTAATTTTTCTGAAATGATAAAAGCTGTATTAATTTACCTGTAGAACGAAACAAAATTAGAATTTATGTTTATAGATAATGAAGATTTCGCTTCAACAGCTATGTGCTAAATACATCAATTAATATTTATTTAACACTTTTTCAAGAAGTGCAAACAAGTATTTAAGAACCGTCTACTATCTACAGTATGCATCGTCCCATGTAACGTTATGCGAAGAACGAAGTCAATAACACTTCCTCATATTAATTTTTTATTTAATCAAATTTGCTTCCTGAACCGTAGAGCAGAAACAGTTTTACTATCATTAAATTAAAGAGACAACGAAAATTTTATTAAAATCTCTTTTTATTTTAAAATGAACTCATGAACACTGTGAAATCAAAAGGTTAATAGATTTTGAATAGCAGAAAATTTCTACATTTATTAAAAAGCGATTTAGCTGGTAGGTACAATTGTTTAAGGTAAAAGATCTGAAATGATAAAAGCTGTATTAATTTACCTGTAGAACGAAACAAAATTAGAATTTATGTTTATAGATAATGAAGATTTCGCTTCAACAGCTATGTGCTAAATACATCAATTAATATTTATTTATCACTTTTTCAAGAAGTGCAAACAAGTATTTAAGAACCGTCTACTATCTACAGTATGCATCGTCCCATGTAACGTTATGCGAAGAACGAAGTCAATAACACTTCCTCATATTAATTTTTTATTTAATCAAATTTGCTTCCTGAACCGTAGAGCAGAAACAGTTTTACTATCATTAAATTAAAGAGACAACGAAAATTTTATTAAAATCTCTTTTTATTTTAAAATGAACTCATGAACAATGTGAAATCAAAAGGTTAATAGATTTTGAATAGCAGAAAATTTCTACATTTATTAAAAAGCGATTTAGCTGGCAGGTACAATTGTTTAAGGTAAAAGATCTGCAATTATATCAGTTAGGACATGCACAAAAACCGTGTACTTGAAGTAAGTATTTACAACAAATCTCTTGTCTAATATGCCATTCACGAAATGCGTCAGAAACCATCTGTTTAATGATACAGTCCTCTCTCTCTATAACGATATGCAAGGGACCGGGAATTTTCATCGTTATAAGGAGAGATCGTTATACAGAGAGAGACAAAATTCGGTACTGTAATATTAATAATACTGTACTAAATAACCTATTTTAATTTAAAAAAATTATCAAAACAAATATAAATGAATTAACATTGTATTCCTCATAGATTTATTAACGAATAATATAAGCAATACAGTATAAAAAATGACTGTACAATTAAAACATGTGTCATCATCATCATCATCAATCAGCCAATCCCGTCCACTGCTGGACATAGGCCTCCCTCAGTTCTTTCCAGTGTTCTCTACACTGGGCCGCTTGTAGCCAGTTTCCCGCTACTCACGCATAAAACATGTGTAGTGTACAATAAAAATAATAATATGCTACTGTAAAATATATTTAGCCTACATTACTAAAAAAATCTGTCACCTTGGTCTGTCTTCTTTTCCCTTTCCACAGAACTGACCTGACCTTGTCCTGAAGACGCATCGAATCTTCCACAGCACTCATATCGTCTTCCTGGTGGATGAAGAATCGATGCAGTACTTTTGCCGCATCCAATGCCTGCTTAGGGGTCGGAGCTGGTTCTGGTTCTGCTTTCACTTCCGAGTCATTGTTTTCTTCTTCTTCTACACAAAGTGCTTGCAGGATGTCCTCGTCAGAAAGTCCAGATGTTGTAGCTACATTTTCATCAACTTCTTCAAAATCTGTTAGCTCTTCCGGTCCGTAGGTGATAGTAAGTTCAAACTGTCTGGCCCAAACATCTAATGGCAGGTCATCTTCATCATCAGTCAATCCTTGATCTTCCAGCCATCCTGCGTGTTTGAAGGAATGTTTTATTGTATTGCTCGTCACCTCGTCCCAGGATTTACTAGTCATTAGGATGGCGTCAAGAATGTTTAGTTTAAGATCTCCATTATTCTCAATCAATTCCATCAAAAGTCTTTTCCTGTAATGGCTTTTCAAACTCTTGATGACACTTTGGTCCATGGGCTGAAGGACACTCGTTGTGTTTGCTGGCAGAAAACAGAGTTCGATGTTTTTAAGGTCGCGTAATACAAGATGAGAAGGATAATTGTCTACAAGCAAAAGAATTTTTTTCCCTTTAAGCTCGATATCCCACTTTTTTATCGCTTCTTCAAAAATTTCCGAGGTCATCCACGCACTCTTATTTGCTTTATAGGTCACCGGTAGATATTTTATATTTTTAAAGCAACGCGGGTTTTTCGAGTTCCCTATCACTAACAATTTTTGCTTCACCGAACCGGTCATGTTAGCGGCCACTAAAACTGTAATGCGTTCCTTAGAGAGCTTTCCACCAACGCACTTTTCCAATTTAAATTTTAAAGTTCTGTTTGGTGTCATTTTAAAAAACAATCCAGTCTCATCCGCATTCAAAATGTCGTCTGACGCATATCGTGCCTTCAGTCCAGGCCACACGTTTTCTAGCCAATCATCCGTTACGTTTTTGTTAACATCGCCAGCCTCTCCGCTGATTTGCCCGTAGTTGATCTTGTACCGCAGCTTCCACTTGCTCAGCCAACCCTCAGATGCCTTGAAATTCTCGATTCCAACTTCAGTTGCAAAAAACTCAGCTTTTGTCCTGACCACAGGCCCAGAAAGTAAAATATGGTTCATACGCTGCTGCTGGAACCACTGAAGCATAGCGCGATCTAAATCTTCGTGCTCAGGTTTACGCAACTTCTTCCTGCTACCGCCCTCCATTTCCGCTTTAGTCCACTTTTTTCTGTCCTTCCATATCGTAGCCACAGTTGACTGAGACAGCCCCGTCCAGCGAACGACATCCGATTGCTTTTCACCTTTCTCTATTGCTCGAGTTATCGATAACTTTTCCTCCACCGAGAACACTTTACGCTTTTTCAAAAACATGTTGACTGTTGACACACTAAGACACAACTCAAACTGGAAATGAAAAGTCGTCAATAGATGACAACATCTGTGTGATAACAGTTAGGTACGCCGCCCGAACAATAAACGTGAGTCAATTAATTCTCTGATAAGAAAGAGTAGAATGGGTGGCCGCATTCCTTAAGCGCAAAACAAAACAACCGCTGGACAATGACCGTGCCACTCGTGACTCAGGTAGTTTGGACTTTAAACACAATAACACATTTGTCATCAACTATTGAACGCTAAAAAGTTATCGCTATAAAGAGAGAACGATATCGGTATAGAGAAAGAATTAATACATTGTTCTTATGACGAACCAACCAACGTTTACTATTTTCATCGTTATAGAGGAATTATCGTTATATAGGGAATCGTTATAGAGAGAGACTACTGTATTTAGATATCTAGAAAAATGTTTTTTGACGTTGTTTAGATTAAACATCGTGTACAAAAAATACTACCTATAATAATATACGATTATACAAACATAAAATACAACATAATACAATACAGTTAAATAAATAATACATATCAAAATAGACGACCTGCCAAAACCAACATAGAGGAAGATCTAAAACAACAATTTCCATAACCTTGAAAATATATACTATATACTTTCCTACCTGACCTAACCTAAAGGAGCGATCTCACAGAACAGAAAGAGAACAGAAGAGAAATAGAAAATACGTAATAAAATAAGACAAAATAATAGAAAGACGGGAACAAACTCTACGTAGAATACTGTATTTCTTCTCAATATTTGTGGTTTACGATCCCTGTGATAGAGCAAAACTGTCTATTTATGGGCGGCGCATGTTATACCGTTGTTTGTCGGTAAATCGACCCAGTTCAAAAGAATCGAAAACTGATGCACCGCATGTTCAACCCTTCGGAAGCGGCTAGGAGAGGTACGGTCAGAATCGTGATAATTTTACTGTGGAGTGGTCTAACTAAGTTGTGTTGGAATTTTTATTATTATATAAATTACATAACTTAATAAAATTTATAAGGTCAACACTGATGGTGTACAACAGAGTTAATCCTTGATACTGACCATCGGAATGGTCCGGCTACATTTGGGAATAGGTCGAGTGCATTTATCAAAAAGCAAATATTTACTAATTTCACAGTAGCGTGGGGTGCGAACCGTTGTCTCTTTTCTGATCGCGACAAAATATAAAAACGTGAACCACCCCAACTGGAATATTATTTTTACGCTGAATATTTGTGGTTTACGATCACTGGGATACAGGGGAAACCCTAATTGAACGTAAAGAAAGATATTCACATGAGAAGCCCTAATCTATGGCTTAGCAGATTTGGCCCATAAAAACACAAAAACACAAAAAAAAAATCAAAAAACAAAAAAGAGCTTAGCTCACCAAAAAAAAACCCTAAATCCCATCCCAATCCCCCAAATTTTTCTTTTTTTTTTATTTCAGTTTTATTTATTTCACTAACCAGTTAAAAACAAAACCAAAAAACCCAAAAACATATACACGGGATGTGTGAGAGCATTATACACTTGGGAATGCACATCCCACCCACCCATTAAAACCCCTACCCCTATTATTATTTCACCCAAAAACCCACTAACAAAAATCTGTATAGGCCAATAAAGTAAAATCAATAAACAGGACAAAATCCTAATAAGTAAAGCCACAAGGCTGAGGCCCCTCAGGCACGCCCCTAAGGAAAAAGACCCTTCAGGAATAGCCCTTCAGGACTAAGTTGCCACAGGCAACTCGCGAAAACTGAGCATCGAGGTCGTGTGCGACAAGCACGGGCTCGATGGCCAGGCCTATCGATCGCCCAGTCGGCAAGGAGACCAAAACTTGTTTTGCCAAATTGACGACTGTGTGACCGAGCACACAACAACCGAACAGGGAGCCGACAGTTTGCTGTCGACCCCCTGATCGGACACACATTTTTTTAGGGTCACAGAGCCCAAAGTAAAGCCATAGTAAACTCAGTAAAGTAAATAGGGAGAAAAGCTACACTAAGCTACCCCTACAGATAGGTGGCCTAACCACAAGTCATGGAAAACGGAGGGTGTTTCTTTTCCCAAATCGCCCGACCTAATAGTTCAAGCCTCCTCTGCGTATGTCAGACGTAGAGGAGGGGTGGTGGAAAAACCTGGGGGTCAGATAGGTACCGAGCCAAAATGACTTGCTCTTTTGGAACGAGACCGGTCTGATCTTCGGACATGGGGGTCCCACTGTCTAGCAGTGGTACACTCATGTTCCATAGGGGTTGGGATGAACTCATGTGTGTGTGTGTGTGTGTGTGCGATCACTGCGATAGGGCAAAACTGTATATTTAAGCTAGCGCCGCTCGCTGTTTGTCGATATAGTCCGGGATCCTGAGCCTATTCTCACCCTTTATTACTAACAAGCTATTTTTTTGTGAATAGTTTCACTTTGACAATACGCCCAACTTTTGTTGTTACAACAATTTGCGTTTATGATAGCTAACAAGGGTTGCAAATATTAAATATGTTGATTTGAAAACTTTCAAAAATTTATTACTAAAGGGTTTCTTTTTGGTAATTCTTAAGATAATTATCCAAATTAGCCGAAATAATATTTGTTCTACCAGATGCAAGGTTTTATCAAAGAGTCCCCCCTTTCCAACTTGTATCATTGACGAGGTTATGAAAAATAATTACTAACCACCTGATTTTTTTTCTATTGGTTAGTCAATATTTATTTATTACAGACGTATTTTCCTAACAATTGTGTGTTACGTTATCCTGGTCCTCTAAATAAATAAATAAAAAGTAAATTTATTTTTTTTATTTTGCTATTGGAGCTGTCATACTGATACAAGTACGCATACGCACAGCGTTGCTTACTGTTTATTGGTAAAGAAAATAAACGCCTAGACCTTTCTATCACAATTTTTTTTTGGGCGCACGTTAGGGTAGGTTAGTGATATAAATAAAAATAAACTAAGTGTGAACACATAATTAAGATAAAAAAATACTAAAGGAAGTATCCTTATTAAAAAAAAATACGAAATATAAAAGAAAGAAGTGGAGAAAGAAAACAAAGAAAAAATAATGCAGAATAAATAAAAACTAAAAGACTTGAAAGAGTTTATATCAACCACGATTTGAATAAAAAAGAAAGGAATATGCAGATGATGATAAGACAAAGAGCAATCAAAAAAGAAAAACTGGAAAATAGGTAAAAATGGGCTTTAGTAAGATAACAATAGAAGAAGAGGTATGAAAGTGGAATAGAGAGAATGAAAAATTAGAAAAAGCAAAAAGGGGAGATAGCTGATATGAAGAAAAGGACCCAAGCAATGATTACTGTTTATAAGAAAAGTATAAATAAGAAAAATAACAGAAAGGAGAAGAGGGGAGCTGATAGGGAAACTTAAAATAGAGAAAATGCACAAACAATATGATACTAACGACTTCAAGTAAAATTATATATAGCTTAATTATATATACCTATTAACTTTAAATTAAATTAATTTAACCCCTGGAATATTAAAGGGTCCTTTTATGATAGAGCGTTTTAAGAGCTAACCAATGAATTAAAAAAGAAAAATAGATGTTATGGCTCTACAAGAAACTAAATAAATGGCTGACTATTATATTTAGAACATGGCACTTGTCTAACCTGTTCAAACTAATTTAAAACGACCTCTCAGTTGCTCAATTTTTAGTGCTGAAGCACTAGCAATTCTTGGAGCCTTGGCATATTTAAATAGTTTAAACAATAATGTAACATGCTTTTCAACCTTAAAGTAAAAATAAATCTGCTAATTTTATTTAAGTAAAAGCTCATGCTGGTATAAAATATAATGAGTATGTTGATTCTATTGCTAAAGCCGCAATAACTTCTTTAACTGAAATTTTACCAGATGAGGAAATTTGTGTTCCTGGCATTTTACTTATCTCTAAAATAAATCAAATAGAGCGTCGGAAAACTTCTTGGCAAGCTTTTGTCGACCACTCAACAACGCAGTACGTTTCTATACAACCACATATTCCAAATTCCAGATGGTTTAAGGAATTTAATACCACTCGTAAATATTCAACAACCTTATAAGATTGAGATTTGGTCACGCTTGTTATTCTGCTCATCTTGCAAGAATCTCTACAATGTAGACCTATGTGAAACATATCAAGAACAACGAGATCTTACCCATATCTATTTTAAGTATTCCAAATATTCTCGGCATTCAGAAACTCTTCTAAATAACATGCAAACTCTGCAAATATTTCTGCTGTACCAAACAAATAACCTATTAGCTACTAATGATAAAATATTGTATGATCTTAGCTAAACTCGTTAGCCTTTATTCTAAACCCAATTGTTATTTACCTTCCTTTCCGTGACCTATCCCTGCGAGTATCGCTGTCTTTCCTGATTGATATTTTTTCTTGGTGTCTTTTAATTTTCGATACTAAAATCTGAGTCAGTGGTGTTCAGTAGCTGGGATAGAGTATATATCCTTGTTAAGTAAGATATTTTCAGTTTTGATTTTGTTTTCATTCTTTGAAGGTGAGTGTTAGCCTTCGCAGCCACTTATATTATAATAATTATAGATTTCGCCATATGTTTCACACTCCCTCTAAGGGGAAAATTCACTCATCCCAGATACCTACGTTATCAAACGGATTGAGCTCTGGTGGGGACTCTTTCCGTGTTATAGGTGACTTGGTATGCTGGAGTGTCTCCCAAAAAATTTATTTCACATTATATTTTTAGATTTATTTTGTTCTGTCATGAAGAAAATTTATCTGATTCTTATCTACCTTGACTTAAGACAAACGGCTTTTACTTTAATATTTACTGTAATAATTAAAAATATTATTACGTTTACTGACCATGTTAGTTCTAAAAATGGTTACAAATTTATAGGGCCATCTCCTTCTCCTTACTTATGATTTAATTTTAATAAAACACAAATTCTAAAGTGAACCACAAAGCTTCCCCGTGTACAGACCGACAACAATACACAATATTTAGAAAATAAAACAGCTACACATTTATATATCTAATTCATCTATTAACACCACAAAAACCCATAAATATTAATGGAGGTAATAAAAATTCTAATCATAAAATACAATAATAAATTAATTTAAAATAAATTAGCATTAATCGCCGTAGGATTATAACAAAGTATATACGTGAGTATTTATAATACTTTCGACTTCAAATGAGTTTAGATATGAGTTTGAAAACTTTTAAAGTGTATAAAGTATGTTGATCTCTTCTATGCGTTATTTTCAAATAGGTACCTTTGTAACATTATATGAATAAAACATTGGTGTTTTACACTGAGATTTTGAGTTTATACGGTTATATTCTAAATGATGGTTGATGACCAATAGTCAGAAATACGTATATACGGTTGTCTTCCATCTTATACACATATTTTATTATATTTTTTTTTCTTTGTTTCGAGCTATGCCGATATCTTTTACCTACATATATATATACATATATATATATATATATATATATATATATATATATATATATATATATATATACATATATACATATTATATATATATATATATATATATATATATATATATATTTATATATATATATACATATATACCTATATATATATACATATATATGTATATGTATATTTACTACATAATTACTATAGATAATACATCTTTTTCTACTTGACTGGCCTTAAAACTCAAGGTGAATCTTCGTCACATCCACTATAGTCATCCATCTTCTACGACCTTGCGCTTCCATTTCCCATTGTTGTACCAAATTGGCTTTAACATCATGTTTCCATATTTTTCTGTGACAGCCTACTGATCTTCTACCGTGTGGTCTCTTAAAAAACTCTGTCTTGCTCTGATCTTACCACATGACTTGCCCATCTTATTTCGGTTATCTTTTAATATGTCTAACTTATTTGAGTCCATATTTCACTTTCATATGTAAGAATTGGGCGAATAATTGACATGAACAGTCTTAATTTAGATTGTCTTTTTAACAACTTAGATCTTAATAATGATAATAGGCAGTATAATGCTCTATTTCCCGCAGCTATCCTTGCTGAGACCTCTTTTCTGTGTGGTTGACATCTGTGATTACTGCCCCAAGATATTTAAACTATTTTACTACTTCGAAGTTGTGGTCATTAAAAATTATGTTCTGTCTAATTCTCTTCATTTATTCGAAGACCCAGACTACCTGATTCCTCCTCCAGTTGTGAAAACATCACTCTCTTAGGTATCTTGTAGAATGAGCGACTGCTCCTAAATCATCACCAAAGGAGAAGAATAGTTTAGATCCTCGATTCGTGAATGCCCCTGCCAGCCCAGACGATATTTATATATAGCAACGGTGATAAGAAGTCTCCATGTTTTAGTTCTAATATTATACTAAATAGCATCGATGTTCTGTTTTCTCTCTCTGCCTGTGAATATGAGTCTGCCGCGCAAATTTGAGTTAGCTCTACTAATTTTCTTGATATTCCCATTTCTAGCATTGCTTGAGATAGTCTGGTTCTTTTTATTGAATCATATGCTTGCTGTAAATCTACGAAAATTGTATGTACATATCAATTGAATTTCCCAATGTTTTTCTAATATTTGTTGTGTCTAATATTCCCAGTGTCAGATCGTAAATATTTAGTCTGTTGTATATTTGATCTAGTGTTGACCTTCCAGCATGAAAGCCGCATTGGTAGTCGCCTAGAATATCTTCTGAATACGGAGTGAGCCTTTTTAGCAAGATAATTAATAGAACTTATATGTTGTGCAATATGCCTCTATATTTTCGAAATTGTTTTTTATCTCCCTTCTTATAAATGAATATTATAACGCTTTCATTCCATTTCCTAGGCATTTTCTATTGTTGCCATAATCACAGAATAATTTCATACAATTTTTAATATCTACTATATAGAGTATATATATATATGCTATATAATGTATACTATATAGTTAATAATGCCCATGTCTTCGTTCTATTTAAAACCATACTTGTTAAAGAAAGCGATACAAGATGTGATTAGAGTAGCTAAGGTGGAATGGCTAACAGAACAGTATGCTGAAATACAGTTACTGCATCATAAACACGACTCATTTATTATGCACAAAAAAGTTAGAGATACTGCAGGCTTTTACAAGCCTAAAAGAGTCAGGTGTTTGACTAACAACCAAGGAAAACCACTATTAGGTGTAGAAAAAAGGACTAGACATTTAGAAGTAATATATGGAATTAAAGTTTGCGGATTAATGCCATAACAATGTTAATGACACGAAATGTCTAACAGGACAACGATTTCGATCAAAAAGGTCAAATCTGCTAAAAGACAAATCAAAGATGATAAAGGACCTTTCGACCTGAATAATTTAAAAAAAGAAAAAAGATAAGTAAATGCGATCTTCGTAACTATACCAAAATAACATAGAATAATTAGTATGACCAGCCATTGAGTTAAGACCTCTTTAGGGCTCTTGTTAACGAACGTTTTTTTCAACGGGTAACGGGCCGATGCTAAACGGGTACCCGTGTCGACGGTTCATAAATTTCAAGGGAAATGCGTCCGTTGACAGTATCGAATCTCCGAAATATCGTCAGTTTTAAAGT
Organism: Diabrotica undecimpunctata; assembly: GCF_040954645.1. Lineage (NCBI taxonomy): Eukaryota > Metazoa > Arthropoda > Insecta > Coleoptera > Chrysomelidae > Diabrotica > Diabrotica undecimpunctata. The sequence goes on from NC_092807.1 coordinate 84,783,179, forward strand.
AACAAGTGCACGCAATACATGTTATATCATGTTGTCGTCAAAGCAAAAAATTATACTAGCGTATTATTTGTATAAAAAATGCAGAAGAAACGGGAGAAGCGTAAAAGAAAAATATGGATACATCCTATTTTGTTAGAAAGAGAAAAGTATGGTGCTTTCCATACACTTTACGAAGAATTGAAAAAAGACGAAACAAAATTATTCAATTACTTCCGAATGGGTCAAGAAACTTTCCGCAAATTGTTAGGAATAGTACATGATAAATTAAAACGCTGATTAAATTAAATTAATACATGAGCTGTTTATTTGTATAGCTTTCCGTGGTTTTATCCCACAACACAGGTCGATTTTCTACCGCACTTATTAAAATTTTTATATCAAAATCCATATTTTAGCGACAACAAAGGAAGAAATTTATTGAAACAACGGATGCTCGCCCAACGCCGTTAATACACTTCCATAAACTAAAAAGGTTCACTGAGGGTTCACGGTACCGGCCCGTCGAACGTCTTGCCGAGGGGGACTGGATACGTAGACGGTAAAAAGTTAACCAACGGGTTGGTTGCCGTTGTGTGAACAAACATCCATACGAACCTGAAAGACACTGAGCAACGGCCGACGGGACGGTGTCAAAAACGACCCGTTGACCGTTGTCGTTAACAAGAGCTCTTAAAAGTAATATAAAGCAAGATTTTACAAAGAATGCGAAGAACAAGTGTCATGGACATAATTTCGGTTCGCCGACGCTTCAGGTACACGGAAGGCTCCGTTAGCTGTAGAAGTTCCGATTGCAGAAATATTAACCGCGACATATATTTGCGCAACTATACTGAAAAACGTGGGCTTAGATAACAGAGATTTAAAAATGATCTACAATTAAACTGCCAAAATTAAAGTGGATGATCGGTTAACAGAGGCAATATCTATAAATAAAAACGTGAGAGAAGTGTGCACGCTATCTCTGTGGTTATTTAACATATACTTTAAACGCATATTCGCACAAGCGCTGAATAAACAGAAGGAAGGCATATTAGTCCACTGAGTACATCTTAATAACGACGGGACGGGACGAGATGATGACGACGCGGTAGTTTTTATAGATAGTTTAGAGAGTTTACAAGCAATAATCTATACAAAACCAAAATATATGATAGTCAGAAATAGCCACGATGAGATAAATATAACAATACAAAATCATACCATAGAAAATATTCATACCTAGGCCATGTTAACAAACTGGAAAAATCAAATGAAGCTGCTAAACTTAAACAAAGAAAATAATTGGCATGGGTCGCTTTCAGTAAACTAGCATCTATTTTAAAAAACAAGTCCATTCCTATAAACTTTACGAAAAATGTATGTAACATATGCTTACTAAAAGTTTTTATTTACGGGTTAGAAAACGTAGCCCTTACCAAGAAATCTGCTAAAAAAAAAATAGAAACAACGCAAAGCGCAATGGAACGAGACATATTTTGAAATATAACTAAGAGACAAAATTAGAAACACCTAGAGCAGTCGTAAAACAAAGATCAGGGATATCGTGGAAGAAAATACAAGAAATAAATTGCGCTGGGTCGGTCACATAGCTAGATATGATGATAACAGGTGGACACGGAGAGTACTAGAATGAAGACCAAGGAAAACAAGAAGAGCATAGTAAGACCTTAAAAGAGATGGATAGATGACAGTGGCAGACTAACAGTGGAGTATATTGGCGCAATATAGAGAAAGACGGAAGCAATTGGGATTGATCTACACTCAGTAGTAGATGGAACATGGTTGACCAAGAAGAAGAAGAAGCGCGAATCACTTAATACATAGCAATAGTCAATTATCAGAATTATATCTTCAGGCGTCATGATTTACCATCTAGAAACAAATTATCTATCCTCAAATATTTGTATTTTCTTCCTTATTTTACCAAGTAGCTGCTAAATCCTCCAAGATGTAGTATTGCAGACGCGTCTTAAAAAAGTCATGCGTGGATTTAAATATAACAATTCTTTTATATTGTATTTACATTTTTAATTATCTGTTTTTATTTATGGCATGCATATATCCCAAATAATCTAAAGAAACTAACCAGACATATATTTCTTTAACAAAAACTAAGGACTTGGAAACATGCTATGAAGTATTTGCATAGTTATCTTAATTAAAGACTTTCTACTGCAAAAACAAAACCAATTACAAATATTACGATCATCTCATCCACTAATGGCTTCCAGTTGTTCGTCATAATCGTAGCGTTTTCTTTTTAAAGGATACCCACAGCGTACAGAATTATTAATTTCCCTGTAGAATTTCTATAAATTTTCTGGGTCAGCTAATAACAATTTTTCTTATTTCTCCTAAACTTTCTCCTAAATTAGTTTAAATACCAGAATCTCGTAAACAATATCATTGTCTTAACAAGCACTGGTAATATTGCGTAATCGCTTAATTGTTATTTTTTAAACAGCAGATGATATAAATAAATGAGGCGGATACAAGAACTAGTTTTTTCGTAGTTGATACGACTGCAATAAACAACTTCTACAAGGTGGGATAAAATTAATGCATTTCACCTATTTTGGTTAAAATTAAAATTTTGATTACTTAATTCGAATTTTTGGATATACAGATAGATCGAATAAAACTAATTATATCCAGCATTGTAAAGCTTTTCTTCTTTTGAACGGTTAATGGCTACCACACTAAGACTTCACAACATAACCTAACTTATTAACAATTTAAAATACGTTACTTTTGTGACATATACAGGGGATCTATTCGTCAGAAATGTAATAAAACTCATAAACAAGTTGATACATACAAAGTGAAAGCTTATTTGTTCTAAAGCATACGAAAATCGTGCAAAACGTATTAACATAAAAGAATAACCGTAGTTAGAGTCAGAACCGCGGTATTTTAGAAATTTACATCAAAATCGAATTTCTAAATACAGTGTGTTCTCAAATGTTGCGTCTTTTTTTTAAATTTCAAACTACAGTAAGTAAATTATTTTAAATAAAACACCCTATACCTATTTTATTATTTAAATAAAAATATAAATTAATTATCTTTCAAATACTATTAGAGTTCTTTATACCTAATATTAATATGTACTTTTAATATAATTGTGGTTAAATGTTAAATTAAGATTGTGGTATATTTTAATTCATTATATTGGTTTAACCCTTTCCAGTCAGATGATCCCGTTTGGGATCATTGCAATATTTTCTTATTTAGCGGCAAAGGAAACTACTTATGTCGATTTGGCGAACGGTATTGCGTTGCCTCATCTTCCTACTAGATGACGCTGCATTCATTTATTTGACAATTCTATCAGTAAGCGTTAGTCACATTTCAATGTAAAACTTCCTAGTGAAACAACAATCATTAATTTACTATAAATTTCAAATCATTCTAAGGTAAGTAATTGAACCAGTAATTGCACGAAAAAATTTATTTTGCTTTTTACATGGTTTTTATTTGATAATTTACATTATGGTTTGCTCATATTTACAAGATTGTTTACGTAAACATTACAAATATCAATGAATCCAAATTGTATCATTGGGCCATTCTGGAGGTCTCCAAATGGCAACATTGGGAAGTCGTGAATTTTGTTTCTGTCAATAAAATACAAAAGTAAGTACAATATACTTTTTTTTTTATTTCAGATGGATTGTGTGTTCCAAACTACCAAAACCAAACTTACTTTTCGAGAATTGCAAAATCTGTCCCAGGAAGAGGTAGTTTGTCTTCTTGACCACTCTGATATCGAATTTGATGTTGATAATGAGGAAAAGACTTTGGAAGAAGAAATGATTTTTTGTAAATTTTGATTCTTCATACCATACAATATTCCTTAAAAACTCACTATTTCTTTGATAATTTATCGTTGCAAATTCTATTCTTTTATTATAGTCTGTTTCCTTTAAACTTTGAACTGTAGTGCAAGAATGGGGATTAAATTTTTGTACTTTTTTATTCCGTTAAACAACATAATGACGTTGCAATGTTTGTGCCATTTTATGAGAGGTGACCGCTAGAAACTAGTACAAATAATCATGTAGGGGAAAATACAAGGACGAAAAAGCCGAGGTAGAAAACGCATTTCCTGGCTAAACTATCTAAGACCGTGATTCAACTGCAGTTCTACAGAACTGTTCAGAGGAGCACCATCGAAGATTATATTTGAGTTATAAGAGGTGACAGCTACAAACTGCTACATATATTCATATAGGGGAAAATACAAGAATGAAAAAGCCGAGGTAGAAGACCCGTTTCCTGGCTAAACTATCTAAGACTATGCAGTTCTACAGAACTGTTCAGATGAGCACCATCGAAGATTCGAAACGCCAAAACGAAATGGTTGTAAACCTTCTGAGAGGTGGCGGCGCATGTAAAGAATAAGAAGAAATTCGGAAGATGTTAGTATTAGCACAAGGAGATGTGCTATTTATATTTTTTTATTCATCATTGGAACAGGTTATAAAAAAAAACTCCAATATGCGGAGTTAACAAATTTTACAAAATTGCAGCATACATAAAGGATATTGAAATATTTCGTTTTTATATTACTTAGATGATATAGAATATTAAAGAGAAAGCTCTAACTATGGGTTTGAAAATTAACGTTTCAAACACAACGTACACGAAAACATTACGGAGAAAAACGCAAAAATGAGTTAAACACCTGAGCAGTCAAGATTGTAATATAGTTAAGCATTTTCAATAACTAGGGTCAATAAAAAAAAAGCCAGAGCCGCCTTATATAAAATAAAGAAAATTCCCATTAATAGAGATTTTACATTAAACCTTAAAATCAGATTAATTTCTGTATAGCACATTTCTGTATGGCATGAAGATCTGGACTCTAGTAACCCTAATGAAAAAACCTGAGGCCTTTGAGATGTGGATTTACCGACGAATATTGCGGATAAGTTGGGTTGATCGATTACCAAATGAGGTAGTTTTACACCGAATGAAATATTTCGGCCATGTAATAAGACATCCAAAGAGGATAACCATAAGCTTCTACATAGGGCCTCCTAATATAGGGCAAGATCGCCGAAGGAAGAGGTCAAAACATTTTGGCTCCGAAATCTCCGAGAGAGGTATCAAGAGACATCCGCTAATCAGTTTCTGCTAAAATTATTGCCAAAAACGTTCGATAATCGGACAGGGTACTAAAAGTACCCTGTACCTGCCAAGTAGACATATGTTCCCGGGCGGGATGAAACAGAGAAAGCACATAATCCAGGTTCTAGAGTTTAACCTAATACACAGATGGGTGTAAAACTATAGAAGGGTCGGGTGTAGAAATATTCAGCAGTGGTGGACATGTAAACATTTTGTGCCACTAGGAAAATACACGTCTATTTCAGGTACAGATATATGCAATATTGCATTGTGTAAGAGAGAAGTTACCATGAGATACTTTAAACTGAAAATATATGCACAGATAGTACAGCGGCCATGAGACTTTAAATTACTAACGAGATTTGTAGTCTAATTGGGGAATATCTAACACTGGCATGGGTGTACGTTACCGAAAAATATACGGCCATAAAACAGCTAATAATCATGCCTGAAGAGGAGCAGCTACAAAATATTTTGCTAGAGGGCTGATCCAGAATTCCATTTTCGACATTCCATTTTCAATCAACAGAAGAAGCAGTTTTAATGAAGATAGAAGAGACTTCTAAAAAAAATGATGATAAATTAGAGAACGTTTCCAAAAGATTCGATGAAAAATTCGAAAATGTATCTAGAAGATTCGACTAGACTTCATAAATTATTAAAGAAGTAGCTAGACAAAACGACGAGAAACTCGAAAAGGTTTCTAGAAGATTTGACGAAGTATGTACTCAGAACAATAAGAAATTAGAAGAAGTTTCTAAAATATTCGATCAGATACAAAAAAAAATGTAAACAACGTAGAAGAGAAGATCAAACAATTAGAGACCATGATAACTAACAAGAAAGTGCTACCAGCAGTTAATACAGTAGCCTTGGATCCGGTAGTGAAAGAAGAATCACCGAGAGACGAAACGACACATTATGTGAGATTCAAATTGCCACCTTTTGATAGAAAGTCCCCTTGGTCCATATACCTTAGACAATTTGAAGCTATTGCGACAGTCAATCATTGGAGAGAACAAGAAAAAGCTGTTTCTTTGACTGCTGCTTTACGAGGTGATGCTGCGGATATCCCAAGATCGATTCCTAAGGGTCAAGAAAAATGTTACCAGAGCTTGTTCACTCGACTAGACAACCGTTACGGAGATGTCCATCTACAACAAGTCTACAAAGTACAAATAAGGAGTAGAATTCAACGAGCAAGTGAGATTTTGCAAGAATTTGAAGCAAATGTTGCTCTTATAGCTCTGGTCCAGAGGCAACAGACAACGTATTGGAAGAAATTGCTGTAGATACCTTCATTAATGGGTTGAGTGACAGTAAACTAAAGAAAGCTTTACGACTAGCAAGACCTAAAGTTTTAGATGAAGCGCTTGCCATTGCCTTGGAACACGAGACAGCTAGTCGAGCTTTACGGAGCTATCAAGGACGAACCTCTGAAGAGAGCGACGAACAAACCGATAAACGTACGGAAAGTAGTTTGTAACATGATGCCGAAGATACGCGAAACCAGATGTTGGAGTGGTGGCGACGTAGGTCACATTCGCCGTAAATTGCAAGAAAATAATATAACAGTCAGAAAGCTTGAACAAATCGAACACAGGGCTGGAAAAAGTCATTCAAATGCTGATGCTCAATCCAGATGGCCATACAGTGCAAATTGTAATCACTGTCTTAAATTAGAAGAACGACTTTGCCCCGTGAAGCGAACCACCGTCATTATTGATCAATGGCAGCCTCAAAAGCTAAAATACGCTCCTGCAGATGATCCATGTATAAAAGGAGTATTGGATTGGATGCGTCAAAGTGGAAGACCTGCTTGGCAAGACATTAGTGCATGTAGTCCCGAAGTCAAGTGTTACTGTAGCCAATGGAATTGCCTATTGCTAAAAGATGATCTTCTGTATAGAACCTTTGAGAACGATGATGGTACAGAAACTAAGCTTTAATTGATTGTACCTAAAAGTAAAGTATCAGAAGTATTGCGTCAGTTGCATGTAGGTGCATCAGGTGGACACTTTGGTATTACGAAGACTCAGCAAAAGGTTCGAGAACGGTTCTATTGGGTGAACTGTAAAGATAATGTAAGATTATTGTGCCAGAAATATGTACTGTGTGCAACCAGTAATGGTCCAGTTGGTAAAAAGAGGGCACCCATGAAACAGTACAATGTTCCTATGGAAAGAGTAGCAATCGACATTGCAGGTCCATTTCCAGAGACGAATGATGGAAATAAATACATCCTGGTAGCCATAGATAATTTTACGAAATGCGATACCAAATCAAAAAGCTGCTACCGTTGCAGAGGTACTGGTTTAAGAATTTTTTAGCCGATTTGGTGTTCTCTTGAGAATCCACTCCGACCAAGGGCGCAACTTCGAGACAACCCTTTTCCAAAACGTTTGTAAATTGATTAGTTTCAATAAGATCAGAACGACACCCCTGCATCCTCAATCAGATGGAATGGTCGAGAGGATGAACCGAACGATGGGTAAACACCTGTCCAAAGTTGTATCAGAACATCAAAGAGATTTGAACTAGTACATTCATTTATTCCTAATGGCCTACCGATCGGCTGTGAATGAAACTAAAGGCCAGACTCAAACAACTTGCCTGATGTTAGGTCGTGAAGTTCGTTTGCCCTGTGACCTAGAGTTTGGCTGCAGACCTTCCGAAGAACATGTTGCAAACGAAGATTATGTCGACCACCTGAAGTTAAGAATGAACAACATTTATGAACTTGCCCGACAACACATCCAGTTAGATAGTGACAGAATGAAAGATCAATATGATTCTCGATGCAAGAATGAAAGCTATGAAGTAGGTGATCTTGTTTGGCTTTATAATCCACAACGTCGTCGAGGCTTGTCTCCCAAACTGCAAAGACAATGAGAAGGTCCTTATGAAATTAAAAAGAGAATAAATGACGTAATATACCGAATAAGGAAGTTGCCGAAAGGTAAACCAAAAGTAGTTCACATAAATCGTCTTGCACCATATGCTGGCTCAAATAAAACAGAAGAAGCACTAAACGTTTAACATAAGATCAAATGTGACCGGCGACAAAGCTTTAATGAATTTATGTCAAATTACGCAGATAGAAGGAGTGCTAGATTCGGCGTGACCACAGAAGTTCAGCAGGATCTTTTTAGTGTTCCGCATAACGTCTCTCTAGCCCACTGTGTTGCCCAAGTTCTTGAGACGACTAAAGGAATCTCGTCCATATATTATAAAAAGTTCGGTCGTTTAGACGAGTTAAAAAATCAGCAGCCTAAAGTTGGAAGAGTACTGAGATTAGAAGAAGGTTCTCGATCTTTGCTGTGTATGGTGACCAGGAAGTCGTATACAGACAGGGCAAGCTACGAGGATATATGGCGTACTCTAACTAATTTGAAGAAAATCGTGTGCAATTATGACATCAAGAATTTGGCCTTACCCAAGATGGGCCATGCACTAGAAAATCTGTATTGTAAGATTGTCAGGAGCATGCTTGAAGTAATCTTCTGATAAACCGGCGTACAAATTACTGTGTGTTGCATTAACCCGATGAGATCGTATCCTTTAAAGTCAGTAGACTGTTATTTATATCTGAGAGGTTCATGCAGAGCTGAAGAGCCCTGTAAATTCCGATATCGTGGGCCTACATATAGAGTTGCTGATCGGGACGCTTAGATCTAAGAGGTGAGCGGTGTTACGAACATACATTCGGCGTGGCGCATGTAACGGTTGCATCTCGAAAGCGTCGAGAACTTTCCATATATGTATAGAGCGCGGGAGAGGTCGATCTGTCAAGCTACGAATTAGAGGTGGGACTACTCCAGATGATTCTAGAACAATACTTTTGGTATATATATGTAACGATTTTATGAGTAGAGTTTAGTTGCTAATATATTTTCGTGCTGTAAACTTATAAATAAATATATTTATATAAATTCGAACCGCTCGTTTTATTTAATCACGCTACAATAAATAAATGATAAAAAAGATATGTAATAGTATTTATCGTAAATAAATCAGAGCCATAACAGTTTACAGAAAGAGGAAAAAAGCAATTAGAATAGCTAAGATATTGGCCCGAGACCATTCATCGCACCTCACTGACGCCCATTATGTATACCTATATTTGTTCGTTATATTTCTTTAATGACAAGATATATTTCTTTCGATTGGTATACAGTTTTAAGATCGCAGGTACAAATATTTATCGCCCTTCCGAGGATTCTTAGCAGCATTTGACCATTTACTGTCTGCCGACGACTAACACCCATATTTTATCCGACTAATCTAGATTATATTATACTAAAACAATATATAGTCATGTTCCGTTTTCTTCCTTACATAGTAACACAACCTTTCTGTTGATACAACTCGGATTGCTCATTTCTGACTGTTTAGCCTGTCTAACCTAACCTGTCTAAGTTATTTCAAACCTAACCTCAGTACCTACCGATGTTGTTTGTTTCTGTTTTACACCGTGCTTGAATCATTCGTGAAACGTCATTAAACCTAAAATTCATAATCCACATCTGAATGCTGTCGTTTAAATGTAAACAAACAAATTTAAAAATCCAGCTGTGCTTTAGACTTCTGTAAAATATAATGTAATAAGTAATATATAGTAGTAAATATATAATATTGTGCAATGTTTCTCACATTTTAAGAAGTATAAAATTAAATATAGAAATTGTAAATAATGTAATAACAAATTTATTGTACAATTATTTTAACATTAATCAAGCAAAACTATTAACAGAACCAACACAACTTGTCACGAAACTCTCGTAGGTTGTTACATATTAACCCTGACAGACTGAGGTTTTATTGCATTTTCATTTACGAGAATATTTCGAAGGCATGAACCGTAAATAATTCTGTTTTTGTTCTATTTAACAATCATAGCACACGTTCACCGATAGTAATAAATAATATCTAAGGCTAATAAAAAGATATTAAATATCAAAGTAAATAGTCTTTGACCACGACCCAGTAAGCAATAATAATGATTTGAATAAGGAATGTGTGAAAAAATTTAAACAATACAGCGATTGTTTCGTAAAATCTTTCGGTTTTTTTAGATCTCATTAATTTTTCACGTAATGTTTGTAGTGCTACACTTGAATCTACTGATCAAGCAAAATAAGCGTATATGTAAATAAAAAAGTAAAAGATCAGTTACCTGTAACTCTGGTTCAGAAGTAAAAATATAAAGAGGGGTAAATAATATATTAACAAAAACTCCCGTAATTGTATCTCAGTAGAATTTTCTGTATTTAAGATCAAGCTCTTCTCTTGTGTTTTCCACGTACGTTTTAGAATGAAGTTTTATATACAGAGTCATGTCAAGGTATTTCGCTTCGTTTGCGGACGGCACATGTTTTTTAATATATACATAGATACAATTTGTTTAATCTTTTAATTTATGAAGTGACAAATAAAAAAATTACTGTATAACAAACTAAGGTAAATACTCTTGGCATAACTTGGCGTAACACGGATACAAAAAATCAAAAAGTATAAAAGGTAAGCCTAAATACGAATTTCTGACTCGTTGTTTGTCATCAGCATGGTGCGCCATAGAAAAAAATTAACTTAAGAAAGCGACTGACTTTTGGAAATAATGTCATAAGACCCCGCATCTCACAGTAATGACCAACACATCCACGTAGGAAGCTACAGACTTCTACAGATAACGAAAGCCAAAATGTTTAGAACATTTAAAACAAAAAGGGAAAGGTTAAAGCGGGAAAGTACTAACATACTAAGGCAAAAAGTACCTTATCTCGTAACAAGGATAAAAAATAAAGTCAATCTCGTTTTTCATCATCAGTGCGGTGCAGCCAAGTTATAATGGGAAAAAGTTAACTTATGAAAGGGTTAACTTGTATTATGTATAAATATATATATATATATATATATATATATATATATATATATATATATATATATATATATATATATATATATATATAATTAAGCCAAATCTATGAGGTTTCCTGAGGTGTTACTTCTTTCGGTGTTACTAGGGATATATTTTGATTTTTATTGATTTTTATTGTTTTTGTTATTGATGATATTGTCTAAATGTGTAGCCATCTTTTTTGTCTTATCATAAATCTTTTTCACTTATTTTTATCCTCCAGTCATATTGGTGGAGATAGAATTTTTCAGTTTTTAATCTTTTAAGTTTTCTAGTATCAGTCTATAATAAATAATCAGGGCTGTTGTCATCATTTAACTCTCTAAGGTAGATATTAGATCTTTTTTCTTGAATCTTTTGTATTTTAATCGTTAAATTTTGGGTAGCATGTTTCAATCTAGTTTTATCTACAGAAAATCTAGTTTGTATCCATCCCTTTCTTAACTTCTTTTTACTGTAATTAAACCTATAACCTACTTGGAATGTTTATTTTACTCTGTTTTCTATCTAATCACTGTTGTTCTTTATTAGGCTTTAAACTCTTACGGTACATCGGTATATCTTATTCTTCTTCTAAAATGAAGCGACACTTAAAATCGCTTAATCACTTTATCGTGGGACCTTTGTATCAAACTCTGTCTTAATCTTTCTTACATATGTATGTATATATATACAGAATATATGGTAATAAAGAAACACTCTGACGATTGGACTAGGAATTAACATTAATAATAATAAAACAATTTTATTGTTAATAAAATACAGAAGTTGATTAACATGTATAAACATCTAAGAATAAAAATTTGTGTTTATAGCTTTTAGAAAACATTATACTCAATTACGATTTAACACGCCTCACATAATTCCATTAGTGTTCATTTCATGTGTGAAAATTAACTTTTAGGCACCTTTAACAATTTATTTTTTTCCATAGCTAATGTTAAAGTGTTGCCATAAAAACTGTTTTGAGTAGATAAGTATCACTTTAACCGCAAGGGTAGATAAAGTGACACTTTAACAGCAAGAGTACATAAAATGTTTTAATTTTTTTTTTATTCAATAAAATTTACAAATTCAAACACATTAAGGATTAAAAACAACTGAAATTTTACTATTAACATTATTAGAAATATCTATTTTTGGAGCATCACAACTTGTACTCGTTTGCTTAAACATTTGATTCGAGGTATTTTGGACTTTTTAGCTTTGTATCCTCCACTCAGGTTTTTAAGTAAGGTGGTTAACTTGCTGAATTTAGAAATTTCACAATTTTCATTCACCAACAACGTACGCTTCAGCGTCGAATAATACGACCATAATGACGATGGCATCGCTTTCTTCGACTTTTCAGAAAAATACGCCAGAAGTATTTTTATACTCACGCCATTTATATTCTTAATGCTTTTCCAATTTTTAAAAGACTGGTATTCTTTCTCATACTTCATTCTAGGTTTTTGTGGCAACAATAAACTTTCTGCTTCCAACACTGCATTTTCTACATCTGATGGCAGGTTTTCCTTTTCTTGTGTCAATTCTTTTCCGTCCATTTCGTATTTATTCACTTTGTACACAAAACGCAACAATATTCTCCGCAAAAACCAAAACGTAACATTTGTTTGACATTTGTTGACAGAGTAATTCATATCCCTAGCAACGGAGCAACACAATTGCGATTTTTATGCTAAAAATTACAATTTTCTTTGAAATTCTATTTTTCACCTGAACTTGAAGTCTTGCTATAAAAAAAATGTTGTATTGCAGACGACGATAAAATCGCAATATCTTCTCGAGCATAATTAGCGTCTCGACTGACGTCTCGACGCTAAAAACGCTCTCGAAGATAAAGTACAATTTTATCGTCTTGTACAATAAATAGCTATTAATTCACTTGACAACATTTTTTAATTACTATTTTTTATTAAGGAAATACATATTTAATTATCATATACTTGTATTTATTACTCTGGAGATTGTTGTTCTAAAGCAAAAAATAGTACTTATTATTTAGGTAGTACTTATTCTTGCATTCTTGTGGATGCAGTCTATTTGGCCCACAAGACAAAGAAAACTATTTGATTTGACTTACTGAGAAGCTTTCGAATTTATTTTTCAAGACATCTGTTGACAATAAGTAAATATAAAAATTATCCAGTTATAAGATTAAATATTAATTGTTTTTTCTTTTTTTTTACTTACTAGTCGTGAGATTACAAATAAGTTTGACTTTAAAAAAAAGCACAATCACACACATATTCAAATTTAAAAAAAAAAATTTAAATTTTTAAAACATTTGGTTCCTTAAAAATATATAATTGTCATGTTTGGTTGATTAACATACCTAATGAATAGTATACAGTTCTTTTATGTGGAAAGCAAAACCAGTAACAATAGTTTTTATTATTAATTTGATTGTCGACGAAAAATAAATTAGTCCAGTCAATATAGCTCAAGTATATATGAATTTTTCTAATGTCGGAGACTAATTGTCAAATAAATAATATATTGAATAACGAGATTATTAAATATGCAGTACCCGGGAAATAGTTTAGAACAACATAAGCAAAACAGTATAGTGATAGTACTAGAAAAAATTAGAGTATTATACAACGGCAGAGGAGATTAAGAAAATAAAAAGATTTGTAACATTTGCAAACCTTTAGCAGAAAAAGCTACATCCATAAATAAATTAATAAAGAAAAATTTTTAGATTTATCGAAGAACAAGTTTATTTTAGGAACTGATGCATCAGATATTGCTTTAGGAGAGACTTTGTCGAGTAGTAATGACAATCCAATAGCAGTTCGCAGTAAAACACTAAATAAAGCCGATTAAATTATCCATCGATAGAAAAATATCTATTAGGAATAGTATGGAGCATTTTCAAATACAGATACCACCTGCTACAAAAAGAATTTATTATTTGGACGGATTACCATTTATTGGTACACCTATTCGGTATGACAAATACGTCTAGCAGAGTAACCCAATTTGAAATACATTAGAAAAAATACAATAATATATGACAATAATAAGTTCACAATTAAATATGTGGACGAAACAGAAAACGTCACTCAGATCATTTTTCACAAATACAAATTATCACATCGGAAGGACTGTAGCAACTAAACAAAGACGTGAAGAAGAATATATTGGAATAAAAAATTCAGAAAAATAAAAAAGTTGAAACAGTAGCCAAATCATTGGTAGAAAATTCTATCTTGAGGTATGGAGTACAAAGAAGAATAGTTACCAACAAAGGAAAAATGTAAAGAAAAGAAAAAAGCTAGAAATACATGTCAACCAAAACACAAGAGGCATACCATAATTACAAGACAATTAGAAACAAAACTCATGCACTTGTAAGAAAAATAAAAAATGATCACTGGGAATGCTTTTCGAAAGAAATAGAACATCATTGTTACGTTCTGCAAAAATAAATATGGCGCTTCACAAGAGGCCAAAGAACAGAGGTAAAGTTACAAAACACATAAAAAATGATTGTGGATTGACTACCTAAAAAAGCTCTATGCAGAGGAAGAACAAACAACACTAGAACCGGAAACACCAGAAGTTATCACAAGTGAAGAACTTAATATAAATGTACAGGAAGTTCGAAAAATACTTGAACACCTGAAGAACAGAAAAGCAGCAGGTAAAGACGGGATACCAAACGATCTACTGAAATATGGTGGAGCAGCAATAACGGAACAATTAACAACATTAATTAATAAAATTACAAAGCACAGTTAAATACCGAAAGAATGAAGAACGAGCGAACTAATTCTACTATTCAAAAAAGGAGATAAAAAAACAACCAGAAAACTACAGAAGTATAAACTTGTTAAATACTACGCTAAAACTTACAACTAAAATTTTACTAGTGCTAATAAATCAGAGCAAAAGTTTTGCAGATGAACAACAGGGTTATCGTGGTGGAAGATCGGATACAGATGGAATATTCGTTATAAAGCAGATTACTGAGAAATCACTATGGTATAATAGACCAGCATTTCTGTGTCTGATTGACCTAAAGAAAGCATTTGACAGAGTAAGACTCAAAGATGTAATCCATCTTCTGTATAATAGAGAAGTTCCCCTAAATATTATAAAAATTATCGACAACTTTTACCAAAAACAACAAAATAGAAGTCAGAATAGATGGACAACTTACAGAAACTATAGAAATAGGTAGCGGAATAAGACAAGGAGATTTATTGAGCCCCATGCTCTTCAATTTGATCATGGATGAAATCATTAAAAGCTTTAACAAAGGAAGAGGATACAAAGAAATAAAAATAGTCTGTTACGCAGATGACGCAATATTTATAGCCCAAGATGAGGATATTATACAAAGACTGGTCCACAGATTTAACGTAAGAGCAAAAGGATTTAATATGACAATCTCATCTCAGAAAACTAAAACAATAGTAGTCAGCAAAGAACCAACCAGATGTAAAATAGATATTGATGGCATCAGTATTGAACAGGTAATGGAAATACTTTTTTTTTGAGTTGCCAACCTATATGAAGGTATTTACCAACTCGTTCAGTAACACTGTCTTTTGTTTGTACCGATAAGGGACACCAAATCAATTTTAAGTCATTGTTGTGATTTACTGATATTGATTTTATGTTTTATTTTCTGTATATTCCATGTTCTCATATTAATTTACATTTGTGTCGGTTATCACTAGATCCGATAGAATTACTGTATCTTTATTATTTCTCACTAATAATATTACAAAAAAAAACCTGAAGGGGTAAACAAAATAAGTTTTATATTATTTGTCGGATCGATGTAAAATGTTGATGGTTTACTAAGGACCATAAGATACAAATGTGGAAGCAATATTAAATGTATGGGTAAATAATAATAAATGAGGTTGCCTTATAGTTTTTTAATTTTTCAGCTTTTTGTGCTTTTAAATGTTGTTATTAACTAAATAATATGTAGCTTTTCTTTCTATATATATATATATATATATATATATATATATATATATATATATATATATATATATATATATATATTAACTAAGAAACTTAGATATCTAGATTATTTCAAAGTCCCGAGCAAACTTACTTCTCCGAAATATGACTCAAAACTTTATGTTTATAAACAAAGATATTATTTTATTATTATTTCTGGTATTTTATGATTTATGAAGTAACCGATACGAATAAATCATAAATTTAAAATACAATTCATTAGTTTTGTTAAATGAATAATTTAACACCTATGAGTTTTTTGTCTATTAAAAATATATTACGAGCGACTCATTATATTAAATAATACTACTCACATACTTACCTACATTTGCATCGTTTAAGTTTAATAATTTATGGAACTATTTTTGACCACCTGTTATTTTTAGACTTTCTACAAACTTCTTCGTCGGTATATATCTAAAGAAGAGGACAAGTTGTCTCTCTTTGAAGAAAATATATCTTTTATCATTTCTTATAGTTGGGGGGCAGGTTTTGCATTTATTTATTATTACTTTAGTAGTTTAGTCTTGTAAATGGTTTTTATAATATATTAGTACTTATTAAAAGTGGTCATGAAGAGTAAGATATTAAATGATAGACTTGACTGTGATAAGTAAGATAGCAGAAACTGATGTCTAGAAGCGAAATAAGTTTTAATTTTAAATTTAAAATGTTCCTATTTTTTTGGAAAGTTTAACGTAATTTTTTTTTATTTTTTTTTTAATTGCCGTATTGTCAGATTCTAGTAATAGCCTAAGAAGGTATAGATTGAATTCTGGCAGGCATTTTAACTTTTTTTAACTAAACTAAAAATTTTAACTAAAGCTAATTTTGCCAACCAAAAGACCTAAGTTAGCCTCGTACTTTGCGGTAGCTAAAGGTAGAATTCATGAAAAGTGGATGCCACTGTCTGGCGGGCGTAATCTATCCCGATGTGAAAATATGGGAGAGCTCTACACTCTACACTGAGTAAGAATCGACACATCAAGGCCTGGGTGGGAACGTTCTCATTTCCGACACTGCGCATTAGCATAAATGCCTAATAGGCAATTTCCTAAAATTAAATAAACAGCGGATCAATAACGGACATGACATAGAAGCTAGAATCTGTAGCTAGTTCATCAACTCTAGATTTATTTATTCTTAAATTATCAGAGAAGCCATAGAAAAAGAAAAAAATGCCAAATTGTCTTAATAAAAGAAATGATGGAATCCGGTCATCCGGTTCCCTTGATATGCAGACCTCTCATAAAAAAATATCCCGTCATCAGTAAAGTTCGCGCTAACCACCGCACCAATACCCACGCTAACCTCCAGCCAAATCACGTCACTATCAAGGGTATAAATGATCCGTCTGCTATTACCAGTAGCAGTAATACATTGATTAGTGATCAATGTAGTAGTTAAAGAAGACATCAAGAGACATCAAAACGAAATCCTGTTGAGTTTGATATTAACTCTTGTAATAATATTAATCTTAGCGTTAGATTTAATTGTACTAACCGAGAAAATCTTTCGGAACGTTTAATATTATATAAATATAATCATGGTACTCATGGGATGTACGTCGCAGGGGCAAAAGTGATACCCCATAGAGCTACCGTACTTTGGTGGATTATAACTTTGGCAGTTACGTGTTATGTGCTTAATTTCTGCCTGTGGGAACGAAATAGACACAAAGTCAAAAAGGTGCCACAGAAGAAAATATAAGTGACCCGTCTGAATCTGCAAATAAAAATTTGCCAGGAACGAGAAGGAAGTCAACACCGATCGCGGACTCTGGGCCCTATAGGTGAACCTACAGAATAGTGAAGCAGCTTCAGTTTTAAAGTAACGATATTGTTCCTCTACCTAGTCTGCTTTCACATTTAAGTTTTCCTTAAATGATTAGTTAATTAAAATTTGCATTTATTTCGTTTTTGTGAGACTCATATTTGATCAAAGTTCACTAATTAATGTCAAGTGATGAGTAGGCAGATTGAGACCTCAGTGGCGTTTGACGGTTGTCGTATTTCTGAAGATTAAGATACTGGTACGTCACGGGTAAATATATATATATATATATATATATATATATATATATATACACTTAGTCGTTAACTGAATAAGTTGATGAGGGAAAAACTGTTTGTTTTAAGTTGGACCTTCAGAATTTTGTCTGTATTTTTTAATTTCCTAATTTCCATAGATTCTGGTAAATATAGCTTAAGGCCTTTCTTATGTGAAGAAGTTAAAATTCGTCATTAAAAGCATAATTGTGCTCTAGAAGGTGACGTGCGTAGCATCTGTTTTTCTATTATTAAATGCTCTTTTATGTTCTTCTATACGTTTGTTAAGAGTTCTACTAGTTTGACCGATGTAAGTTTTTAGACAGTCGCCACATTTAAGTTTGTATACACCACTGTGTAGGTGAAGTTTGTTCTAAAAGTTGATGTTATTCTTTTCTTTTTTATGTGTTTGGCTATTTTTGTCGAAAGCTTGCCTGTATATGTAATCTACAGAGGGTTTTTCCTGTGATGGTGGAAATACTAATTTCAGAGCTTTCTTATGTAGTATTTGGTTTAAAATTTAGTTTATTTATTATTAGAATAAACAATAAAAACATTTCATAATGTGAGTCTTTATGTAGTTACTAACTTTGCAAAAGATGGTCACAATCGGTCAAGTAGATTTTAAACAATTATATTTGTTTATTGCATTTGAAACAACAAAGGTTATTTTCAAATGGCTGTACAGGTGATTTGTAAATACTTATAATGTTTTTTTTGTCTTATTATCTTTATAAAGTTTTCATATTTTTGATAACTATATTAATTTTTAATTGTTTACTTACAAATAATTGATGCAGAATGAAGTACCATTACCCTTATATATATATATATATATATATATATATATATATATATATATATATATATATATATATATATATATATATATATATATATATATATATATATATATATATATATATATATTTATATATTATTATATATATATATACGTATATATGTATGTATATATATATATATATATATATATATATATATATATATATATATATACCTACACCCACCACAACATATATATATATATATATATATGTGTGTGTGTAAAATATGTGTGTATAATACAAAGTTGTGTATTATGCTTTCAAAATGTAGTCTTCAACGCATTAGTTCAAGAAGAGGATGGATTAACGGAAATGATAAAAGGAAAAACTTAAATATTTTAGGCATTAAATAGAAAGTGGCAAATACTAGATACTATAGTTAATACTAAATGGAGTAATATAGAGAAAGATAGTATTGCTCCGAAATCTTTGTCAAGTCAATCAGTGAGCGAACCAGTAAATGCTTTTTTTACATACTGCAGAAGATCGAGCAACATAATATGCGAAATTGTTAACAAAGCTACATACGCCTAAATCTGGTCACCGTACTGAAAGAAGATGTTAATATCTCGTCAGTTATTTTAAAATTATATTATATTACAGGTTTAGTTATTGCAAATTCTAAGTAACTAAATCTCAGTTCAAAATGTCCGATTATTAAAGTCAGAGAAGTTTTGAAAAATGCCATCAAGAATTTACATCATTGCTCCTCTACTATAGATGATAATAGTCTAAGTCGCTCGTAATTTCTGTTTTGTTCTGCTTCGGTCAATTTATATACTGTTATATATAACAGTCTCATTTCTAAGTGGGCAAAGCAAAGCATTGTCGTCTTTTATCAACGTTTTCTTTATTGCTACTAACTGCGGTATCATTCTTATTCACTGACAGTAATCAGAGGCCATAAATCATATATTAAATCGATAAGTACTGAAGAATGTGCTCTTGTTCAAGGCTGCGCAAGGTGTTCTTTAAAGGACTATATAAATTGTTATCCGCCATTTGCATATAAAATAATGTTGGTTTATACACATTTACAATGTTTTAAACTCTACACCAGAGCCCCATGTAAATAAATAATAATGTTAAATTATAAACAATATTCTATTTATTCTAATAAGTCTTTTATCGTGAAAATATTTTACTAATAATTAATCACTATAAAACTGGCATTTATAAGAACATAAAAAGGGTTGTGTAGCTAAATATTCGCTATTGTACCTAAAGTTGGTTAAGTATATGTTTTTCTCTAAACAATCAGTTTTTTCTTGGTGGACATTCAGTGTCATTTATTTATGAAGAGCGGGCTTTTATTAGTCAAACCAACTCATCATCATATCTTCGCCTTTATCCCTATATGTTCAGAGATATCTCCTACATATATCAGGTCCTCTTTGGTTTTTCTATACCCTTTCTTTCAGAAACTTAATTATAATTATCTTAAAGTTAAACATGCCTAAACCATATTAAACTATGCTGTCCAGTTTTGTAAATCACTTCAAAATATTCTTTTTCTGTCACTCGACTCAGTCGCTAAATTTGTGCACTTCACCACATGTATTCATTGTACCTCTCTCTTTTTAACTACCCAACATTTAATTATGTATATTATAGCTAATCTTCTGGTACTTTTATAGAATTTCCGTTTTCGCGTCATTGGAATCTTTCTGTCACACAACATACCACTTACCTCCTTTTAATTCATTTATCCCGACCTTACTCTAAGATGGTCTAATTGGTCAAAGATACTTTTACTTTTGACAATCATTCTGCCATCCCAAGTTATGATATAATATACTATTTTTTCTTGCCCGTAATAATGTTCTCCTTAAAGTAGTCCTCTCTTATAAATCCGAACAGAGTCTGTTTTTGCTTACGGAATAGTTTACTTTAGATAATGTTATCATTTTAGTATAATTTTTGGTATATTGGAGATGTCGTTTTATTATTATGGAATAAAAAATAATTTTCTGACATTTAAAAACTTTTTGTCAGCATAATATCCAGCACGATTTGGCAAAATATTACCAATGTAACCAAATTGCAATGTTCGTACGGAAATCTGTTCCCTATAGCAGTTTAGGTTTAACATAGTTCCTTATAATCAGTAGCTACTCCTTACGAAATTAAGGTTCTTAATGTATATCATTTTACTAAAGTACTTTTTTGTGTCTGTAGCAATTTGTTTAACTTGCACCATTTGTTATACAGCAGTCACATATGTGAATTATCTATTATAGAGAAAATATCACAGTTAGTATAATAGTAGTTACAGTCGATTTAAATCTTCAGTCGTTGTTAAACAAATAACTAACGAGTATCTGCTAAATTTTTTTTCAGATAAATTCTAGACAACGGCTATTTAGTAATTTAATAAATATTTGTTGTCCACAAAACCTCCCAAGCAAACATGTCAATGATTTACACAAGTGATAGTATCAGGAGAGATATAAACATTGTGTTTAATCCATTTCACACCATAAAAAGCGCGACTATGTCCATATATCCATTAGAACACACATTCAGACAAGAAAGGAAATTTGTCTTTAGTTCTTTGCTAATGGAGTTGTATTGACTTTTCATGGGTCGGGTTCTGTCGAACGTGTACAAATAGAGCAGTATATAGTAAGGTTTATCTTTATGATATACACCTTTTCAAACATTTTAATCTACAGTAATCATAATGTATTTATTTGTTTAACTGAAAGAATTATTGCTAATAGTTAAAAAACATTTTATTAACTACAAATAACCACAAAGTTAAAAACACTGTGAGCGGTGTATTCGTGTAATTAGCTATTCAAACAGCTGCGTTATGTTACAATATTTCAAAAATAAAAACATACAATGGATAATTACTATAAATACTACGCTAGGTGAACATAACATAGGAAAGAAATTTAGTTACAATAAAGTTATATACTTCAATGCACACAATTTAAATATTCGTATCATTTAAATTACGTACCTTAATAATTTGGTGAGTGATGAGCAAAGTTCTGTAAATAATTTAATTTTACAATTTAAAAAATGTGAAATTACTATTTTTAAGGGAATAAAATTTTCAAGAGTGTCAAAAATGCGTGATATTTCTGTTCCACTGTTTCACGTGCTGAGTGTTTTTCAAATGTAATAAAGTTTTGAATGAGTTTCAAGTTATGTGAAATGGTACTTAGAAATATTGCATTTTTATAGTACGAGTAGAATTTAGCAATATTAAGAAAATAATTGGAGAATCGATCGAGCAATCGAAGTGTAAACACGCTATCAGTTATAGCAATTAGTGATAATTGAATTTTTAATTTTACCAAGTTTAAAATAATTATTCATAATTTTTATCTACTTATAGTTAATTTTCCTAATCAAATAAGTATGTAGTGATAAGTAGTAGTGAGTGCAGTCTCTTTGCATCTTTAAAACTAAAGTAAGATGCACAATTATTATTTTATTTTGAAGTAAATAAACAATCTACTAAAGTAAGAAATAAAAACAAAGACAGGTTTCTTATTAATTAGTTTTCGTGCCTCTTATCAGTCTGATTTGCTTCAAGGCAGGTCCGGCCTGAGGGGGTACAAATAGTTATTTGGAAATAATGGAACTTCAAAATAATGCTGCAATTATTACTGTCAACAATACTAACAATCAACAACAAAGTTACTCAAGAGCTCTTACCCAACCGAAATTTCCTTTAAAAAATCAAGCTATAATTTTCAACTCCCTTAATGGAATAAAACTAGAAGAATATCTTATATCCATCGGAACGAAAATTAGTCCGAAAAATATACTTTTCTCGTCTAGGATATCTAACAATAGAATATGTGTTTATCTATCCAGTGTGGCAAAGGTCGATGAATTCATGAACACTGACAATGGAATAATTACAGTAAATTCAGAACAAATTCAAACTCGCAGATTCATTACTCCAAGCCAACGCTTATTATTATCTAATGTGTGTCCATCTATCCCACATGATTGTATAGAACAAGAACTCCGAGAACAAGTCTATAACTTAGTATCTCCTTTAAATTTTCTCAGAATTGGGACAACCAACCCTGAGTATAAACACATTCTTAGTTTTCGTCGTTACATCTATATATCACCTCCCAACAATACGGTCCCAGACTCGATTTTATTATCTCATGATAACATATCATATCGTATTTTTTTGTCTCATGAAAGCCAGCTGTGTTAAAAGTGTAATCAAACAGGTCATTTCTCAAACAATTGCTTAACTGCAGTAAGTCAAGAGCCTACAAACAATACCAACATCCCTACCTCACCAAATGAAATCCCTATCATGACAACTGTACAAGTAAATGAAAAATCTTCACCTTCCCAGCCTCTAACCCATAACATAGCACCAAATACACAAAATAATAATAACGATATAGATAAACAACCAACCACAGACATATCTACGCCTTCCCCAAAAATAAAGGAATCAGAAAATGTACAACAAACAGGTTCCAAACGCAGTATTACAGAGGTAATAACACCTCCTTCGTCCTCACAAACTGAAGTTACATTTTTAGTACCAACTACGCAGAGAAAAAACAAATCCAAAACTGATACTGAAGAAGAATCATGCTTGCCCAAAACACATGAACCAAAATCTAATGAAATACTGCCGTTACTGGAACCAACTAGGAAAATATTCGAAGAAGAATCGCTTAAACTCAGTTTTGATGAAATCGTCGATTTCTTTGTAAATGTTAAAGGAAACACAGATCCGTTAAGCTTAGTTAAAACATATACCGAGAATGTTCATGATTTTTTGAACCTATTAGCTAAAATTCATCCTTATTACAAAGACCGAAGTATGAAAAACAGAAGCACGAGAATAAGACGTAAGATTATGAAGCAACTAAAAATGGACCCGATAGCAATGAAGATATATCTAGAAGAAGAATCCGACACCTCTGTCGATTCAGCGTAAAGTACATAGTAAATAGAAGCAATGGCGTCCATAATACAATGGAACGTAAACGGTTTCTTCAGCCGTTACGAAATGCTAAAGCATATTATCTCTGAAATCAACCCAATGATACTTTGTTTACAAGAAACCAACTTTAAGGATTCTAGCCATGCATTCAAGTTTCAAAAATACTCAAACTTTTTCAAACACAGACAAAACGCTGATATAGCCAGTGGAGGGGTTGTTATTTACGTCGATAAACAATATGAAGCCCAGCAATTACAAATCAACACACATAGCTTTGAAGCAGTAGCGATTACAGTAAACATGGAACAAACAATCAATATTTGCAACACATATTTACCTCCTGATCAAATTATAGTCCAAGAAGATTTTGATAATCTACTGCAACAAATCCCCAGCCCCCGCATTATTTTAGGCGATTTTAATTCACACAATCCTATGTGGGGTTCAACAAAAACTAACGCTAGAGGCAAGATTGTGGAATTTTGTATGACCTCACAAAATCTTAATTTGTTAAACGATGGTAGACCCACCAGATTTAGCATTCAAACGGGTAGTCAGTCGGCCATCGACATATCTTTATGTGATCCAATGTTATCCCCAACACTAGAATGGGACGTTATCCCGTACCTATATGGAAGTGACCACTATCCCATTAAAATTACGTTTCCACAACAAAAAAATAACAATATTACCACAACCCCATCGAAATGGAATACAAAAAATGCAGACTGGGAGAACTTTACAAAATACATACAAAATGAAATAAACAACATAAAAGATATTACTCTTAATGACATAGATAAAGACCTAGATACCTTCATATCAATAATTAAAAAAGCAGCAGAAAATCATATTGGAAACACAAAAACACTAAAATATCATAAACCTTTACCATGGTGGACCACAGAATGCAAAGAAGCCGTAAAAACGTATAAAAGAGCCTTCAATAGGTATAATCATCACAAAACTAGTGAAAATATGGTAGAATACAAAAAACGTCGAGAATTACAATGCAAGAACTAAGGGATGCCCTAATGTCAACTAAAAACTCCGCTCCAGGTCCAGACGGCATACCATTAATTTTTTTGTTAAACCTACCAGAAAGTGGAATGTCTTGGCTGCTAAAATTATACAATTTTATATGGACAAATCAGGTCTTTCCATCTGTATGGTCGGACAGCATTATAATTCCTCTGCTCAAGCCCAACAAAGACAGAACAAAGGTAGACTCGTACCGTCCTATATCACTCACTAATGTATCCTGCAAAGTTCTAGAAAAAATTATAAACAAAAGACTATTATTGTACTTAGAACAAGAAAAACATTTAATTCCACAGCAAAGTGGCTTCCGTCAAAATAGATCATGCGTAGATAATCTATTAGATTTAGAATCAGAGATACACGAGGGTTTTGCAACTAATCAAGAAACCATCGCAGTGTTTTTCGATATTACCAAGGCGTACGATACAGTTTGGAGGTTTAACATTATATCAAAATTACACAAATGGGGAATCAGGGGTAATATGCTAAGATTCATAGAAAACTTTCTTCAGTCAAGAGCTTTCTCTGTGCGCGCCGATAATTCCACTTCAACAAAAAGAATTCAGGAAAACGGAACACCTCAGGGATCAGTTATGAGCCCAACTCTCTTTCTTGTCGCTATCAACGATATACTGGATCATTGCTCCCCGCTAGTTAAGGGAAGACTATATGCCGATGATCTGGTTCTATTTGCAAAGGGCAAGAATATAAAAATGTTTCAAAAACACTTACAAGAATCCATTTACAAACTAGAGATATGGTCTACATCAGTAGGTGTACAATTCTCCACACTAAAAACAAGATGCATGATTTTCTCAAGAAGGCACCGGTTGCAAAGAACTACACTAAAGCTGTGTGGAAAGCCGCTGGCATTCTCAGACAAAATTAATTTTCTCGGAATGGTATTCGACCAAAAACTAACATGGAAACATCATATTTCAGAAATAAAAAAGTCTTGCCAAAGTGGATT
The DNA here is from genome assembly GCF_040954645.1 of Diabrotica undecimpunctata. NCBI lineage: Eukaryota > Metazoa > Arthropoda > Insecta > Coleoptera > Chrysomelidae > Diabrotica > Diabrotica undecimpunctata. The sequence continues at coordinate 84,809,064 of NC_092807.1, forward strand.
AAACGTAATGAAAACATTATCAAATAAAAAATAGGGAACCGACGAAACCACATTATTAAATATTTATAAGTCACTTGTTAGATCAAAAATAGATTATGGGGCTATTGTATATGACTCGGCTAAAAAACACGTTACCAATCAACTTAAAATCATTCAAAACACAGCACTTCGGATCGCCACAGGTGCATTTAGAACCACACCCGTTAAGAATCTCCAATGTCTTACAGGAGAACCACCTCTTACCCTACGAAGGAAGTATCTAAGCCTTTCGTATGCATCTTCAGTTGCCAGTAACAAATTCCACCCAGTGTTTCGAAATACATTTACGGACCGGTATCTAGAAGCTTATAAAAAAAGTAAGTTCGATCCACCTTTCTATGAAAGAGTCCGAAGAAATTTAAAAGATCTGCAACTGCAAATTCCTGACCTCTATCCTTCAAATCTAAAAACTCCCCCTCCCTGGTTAATCATGATTCCCGAGATCAATACGACCCTACTCCAACATCACAAATCAGAGACATCACCAAATGTAATCAGACAGTCTTTTTTAAAAGAACTCGAGACTTGCGGGGAAAGTTTTTGCATTTATACAGATGCCTCCAAATCTGCAAACGACGTAGGTGCAGCATTTGTCACTCCACATGCATCCTTCCAATTTAAATTAAGGTCGGCCACCTCTATATACTCAGCAGAGTTATATGCAATATTACAAGCCCTCATTCATATTAAAAGTACAAAACAGTCTTCCTCCGTCATTATCTCAGATTCTCTAAACTCGTTAACAACAATTGATCAACTATTCACTAAGAACCCTATAGCCTTACTTATCAAGAAAGAACTTGCAGCCTTACAAGAAACTGGTTCCGAAGTCAAATTTATATGGGTTCCATCTCACATGGGAATACAAGGTAATGAAAAAGCAGACCTCCAAGCAAGGGAAGCTTACAAAAACGATCATGCTACAATAGTGTCAAAGACTATTTCCAGTGATATAAAACAGTTCGTCAAAGAAAAAGTGATCAGTGCGTGGCAAAATGAGTGGAATTTATCGGAATCTAAACTAAAAGAAATTAAATCGACAGTGAGTCCGTGGCGCCTAGTGAACTTAAAAAGAGCTGATCAAGTCAAAATCTCTCGACTTCGATTAGGTCATACCAACATTACACATAAGTACCTAATGAATAAGGAAGACATTCCAGTGTGTGAATACTGTCAAATCAACATTACTGTTAAACACCTCCTAACAGAATGTGGAAAATATACAGTCAACAGACAAAATAACAATATTTCCAACAATTTAAAAACAGTATTAGGTGAACATTTAAACATCAAAGACTTAATTAATTTTCTTAAAGATACATCTTTATATAATTTAATCTAATGTAAAAACTAATGTCACTAATGACCCAAGTGGTTGAAGCGACTATTTTCTTTGTAAATAAAAAAAAAGAAGAAAATAATTATATTTTAAATAAGGCATCTGCAATTCTTTAAATGACACGTCAGAAGGACATGTATGATTTTTTTTTAAATTCTTTTTAAGAACAACTTTTGTAGTACTGAATCATTTTAAGGTGTATATTAGGCGCTCCATAAGTTGCAGCAATTCAAAAAGAAAAAAATTTCTGTGGGTACAATTCTAAAGAGACAAATGGATTGACCGATAAACGTGCCCGAGAAATAAACAATAACATTATACCAATACTAAACACCTTAGCAATAGACTTTAAGCACAACCTAATCAACCAGTGAGGTACAAACTCCAAACGAAAATCATTCAAGTGGAAGAAAGTGGGTCGAATCACTGGCTCGACAACCCTTTTTGGGTCTTGACCTGTTCCAGGATTCTTCTCCATTCTGATGTTTCGTGCTTTTTTTCTCCAGTTTTTTATTTTTAAGGTTGTTATATCATTTTGTATTTGTTCTAAGTATCTCAGCTTCGGTCTTCCTCTTGTTCTTTTTCCAACTGTCATCTGTTTGAATATTTTGTTTGGTATTTCGCCTTCTTCCATTCTTTCTACATGTCCTATTCAACGCAGCCGTCCTATTTTAATGAATGTTATAATATCCGGAACCTGGTATATTTTGTATAGTTGTATCTTCTTCGCCATATTCCGTTTTCTTTTGTGCCCTTATATATGTGTCGCAAGATTTTTCTTTCAAAGGTGGCTAACAACCACCTTTTTAGTGAGTTTCCTCTCTTTTAGTGAGTGTCCAGCTAGGCATTTTCTTTTTCTTGAGACGTTATCTGATCTTGGTTGCATATTTAAGCCATGGTAACCTTTTTTTGCCATAAATATTTGCCTCTTCACTTCCTCCGCAATGTTATTATCAGAGGCGACTAGGGATCCCAAGTATATAAAGTTTTTTACCCCCTCAATGTTGTATTCTCCTATTGTTATATTTTGTGGCTGCCTTATTTCTGCGTTTTTTCTTACCTGCATATATTTTGTTTTGGTCTGATTGATTTTAAGACTACTATTTTGTGCAGCTCGTTCTATTTGGTTGTATGCCTCTATCATTTCTCTTCTTGGTCTTGCGATTATGTTAACATCATCTGCAAATGCTATTATTTGCACGCTTTTATTAATGATTGTTCCTCGTGTATTGACTGTTGTGTCCCTCAGTATTTTCTCGGGTACGATGTTGAACAAGATGCATGATAGAGCGTCTCCCTGGCGTAGTCCCTTTTTGACATCTATTGTTTCCGTTAATTCATTTTGTATCCGGATTCGACTTTCTACTTTTAGAGATTCTTTTATTAATTCTATTAGTTGTGTTCGTATATTAAATTCTTTCATTGCTTTTATTAAGAATTCTCAGTTTATATTGTCACATATCTGGTCTATTGTTGACTTCTGTCTACAGAAGCCACTTTGGTATTTGCCAACTATTTTTTCAGCGTGTGGTCTAAGTCTTTCATAAATGGCGTTGGACTTAATTTTGTATGCTGCATTCAGCAGAGTGATTCCACCGTAGTTTTCACATTCTAACTGATTTCCTTTTTTACGTAATGGTACAATAATACCGCTATTTCACTCCGCTGGTAGCTGTTTATTCGACCATATCTTTGTTATTAATTCATGTATTGTTTTTAGTAGTGCGTTTTCTCCTTCCTTCAGTAACTCCGATGCTATTTGATCCGATCCCGGTGCTTTATTGTTCTTTAATTTGTCTACTGCTGCTCTAATCTCGGATATTGTTGGTGGAGTCTTTTCTCTGTTGTCTGCTTGGTCTAATGGAATCTCAGGGTTCGTCTCTCTCCGATCTCCTGCAAGCTTTTCCGTAAAATTTTCTGTCCATCTACTTAGTATATCTTGCTGTTCTGTCAATATATTACCTTCCTTATCTCTATACATCGTCGTTCTCGGTTTGAAGTCATTTCTGCTTTTGTTTAGTCTCTGATAGAATTTTCTTGTGTCTGTTGATTTACTTAGTTCTTGTAGTTCTTGAAGTTCTTTGTTCATATATTCTCTCTTTTTTCTTCGGTGACTTTTCTTTTCTTCTTTGCGTAGTTGTTTATATTCTTCCTCTGCTTGTCGGGTTCTGTGCCTCTGTTGCATAAGTACATATGCTCTGTTTTTTTGGTCTGTTATAATCTGACATTCTTCGTCAAACCAGTCATTCGTTCTTGTTCTTCTTTCTCTACCTTCTATGCCTAATACTTCTTTAGCTGCCTCTTTTATGATGTCTCTGCATTCTTTCCACTCCTTATTTAGGTTTTCATGTGTTATTCTGTTTTCTAGTTTGTTGTTTATCCTTTCTTTATACTCTTTATTTTTGTTTGTTTCTTTGAGTTCTTCTACCTTGTATCGTTTATGTTTAGAGTCTCTTTCCTTTTTGATCTTTGAAATTCTAGCCCTTACCCCACTTTCGACCAGGTAGTGATCAGAATCCGCATTTGCCCCTTTTCTGGTGCGGACGTTTATTATATTTGATTGGTGTCTCGAGTTTACAATGACATGATCTATCATATTTACTTCTAAGGACTTTACTTCTGGGATTTCCAAGTACCTTTGTGTATATCTTTGCGAGCAAAGTACGTGCTGGCAATCATCATGTTAAGTGATCTTGCTAGGTTTATTAACCTATTGCCATTGTCATTTGATTGCTCGTGATGACTGTGCCTACCTATTGTGGGTTGGAATTGCTGTTCTTTTCCAATTTTGGCGTTTAGGTCTCCATAGATTATTTTTATATCATTTTTTGGGCATAACTAATATGCGGACTCTAATTTGTTATAAAACTCGTCTTTAATTTCCTCTTCTTTTTCTTCTGTCGGGGCAAGCGCATTAATTAGACTGTAGTTAAAGAAACGACCTTTAACTCTTAAAATGCACATTCTTGGACTAATGGCTCTGAAATCTCTTATAGTATGCTTTACTCTCTCGTTTACTATGAATCCTGTGCCCAAGACGTGATGTTTAGGATTGCAGCTGTAGAAAATCGTATGGCTTCTTTTTTCCATTACATTGTTTCCAACCCACCTCATTTCTTGTATGGCAGTTATGTCTATTTTGTATCTGTCTAGTTCATTTAGGAGATTTTGGAGAACCTATATAAGGTTCAAATATTCCATGTCGAAACCCTCAAATCGTGTTCCTTTTTCTCGCACAGTCGTCGTTGTTTGATCAGTCAGGCTTTTCTTCCTTGAACGTTCATAACTCATAGAATTTCTAGGAGAAGGTAGTTAACCTTCAGCCCAACCCCCTATTCGTCGTAGGACCAAGACTCCCTTCTTCATCAGCCTTGACCCCACCTTATACTGGGGGTTGGTTACCCAATCTCCAGTGGGGTTGCTTAGGTTACCGGCGTGTACCAACTTGGAGGTGAAGATAAGAATTGAGTAGTATAGGCTAAGTGATACCAACAGGATACGTCATCATGTATTGCGCCTCACTACCCCCTTTACACACCGGAAGAAAGTGGTACAGTAGGTGAATTGTGGACCATTGCAAAGCTTCATACTATGTTTGTATATTTGTAAAATTTAAATAATAGTTCTAAAATTGAATGAAGTAGGTTCGTTATTTATTTAATATTTTTTATAGATTTTAATAATATAGAAAAAGTTTACATATTGTATAATGGACTATCCTTTCAACTGTTTACTGTGACTGCGAATTACGAACCGCTATTTCGTGTTTCGTGGCATGACTTTCATGATGCAAATGCTCAGCATTTTATTTTAGAAAAAAAGTAATACAACGTTAGTATAGAAGCTTTGCTTTAAAAGTAAAACAAATTTTGGACAGTAGTGTAAAATGTATCTTACTCGAATTTATTATTTTTACTCGAAGTTAAGTATAATTTTAGTTGAAAATATGTTTATGTTGACGTTTGGATTACCACTTCGAAAATCCTTCTAAAATAGCTTCAGAACAGTATATTAGTAGCTCTTTAGGTAATATTTATTATATTTTAATTTCGATTTCGACACAGTCCTAATCTCATATTCTAATTTAATGACCCAAATGTAACACCCAAAGTTTACCTGCAAAGTCTTAGTGGAATTAAAGACACTGTTCAGTAGAGTTTCTATTTTGGGTCATACCAACATTAATCTACTTCACAGACATGTCGTGGCTAAGTTTTTCTCACTAAATCTTTTGTGTTATCTTCTTGCCTCCTACTCCTTTCAAGAATACTTTTTTTTTCATTCATCTGTCATTTGGCCCACTTTCATATTATGTAAGCAAACTTGTTTTTTTTTAACTTTGTGGAAAATTTTCCAGGTATATCATCTGGAGCAACTCCTTTACCCTTATTTATTTTCTGAAGTCATCATCATCAATGACGTTACAATTATTATTCATGAGTTTTGGCAACGTTTACTTTTGACTTTCACTCCTATCGGTCCTGTGCTACTATTTCCCACTGTTTCACCTCCATTGTCTCTAGATGATCCCTTACTGCATCTTTTTACCTTTTTCTATATCGTATCGCAGTTCTTTTGGCATTTTTCAAAACACTTTGTTTTTAAGTCGACTGTCCCTTATCCTTATCACGTCATATCCTATCTATCTTAGTCCATTGTTATTTATGTATTTTACTGAATTGTTCTTTCGGGGCAGAGAATAATTCATTCTTTTGTAAAAATTGAACTAATATAGGGTATAATCGAAAGCATAATATAATTCAAAGAAAAAAAAAGTGAGGCTGTGAGTGTGAGTTGTGGATTCTAATGATATGCGAGAAATTACAGAAATTGCAACGAAAACATAACGAATTTTACACACATAAATGAAAAAAAAATTACTTAAGATTGCAAAAGAGAAATACACCTATAATGTTGAAGGTTATGCACTATCTTTGGAAGACGAAGTAATGAACGAATGGAAAAACTACATTAAATACTTGTTTCAGGATGACTATGAATCACTTAGGTTCAAATACGGGAGTATTAATCTTAAAAGCTGAAGTTGAAAAAACCATAAGCCCGCCCAAAACAACAAATCCAGTGAATTAGATTAAATAAACAAAGAATAGCTGAAATTCAATCGAATGTATGATACTATATAGTAAAATTCTATCCAACTAGTTAAAATCGATCTGTTTTCCTTTCCCTAAGAAACCAAACATTAAGAAATGTAGCGATTCTAGACTCATTAGTTTGAGTATGAGCTATGCCGTTAAAATACTGTTGCATATCATCCCAAACAAAATTAACAATAAATGCGATGAAATTATTGGTCAAAAGTATTTTGGGTTCAGAAGATGTCTTGAAAATATTGAACTTTTTCTATGAAAATACTGCTTCAGCATTGTTGGAAAATTAGAAATCCTGTATACACGTGCTTCGTTGGTTTTGAAAAAGCATTTTATCGCGTACAGCATACCAAATTAATTATTGCCTTGTAGTAATGATGACAAAGATAACTGCCTAACTAGATTACAAGGGCATCAAACTTGTTGCCAAATCTTACTGGAATCAAACAGCCATTATCAGTGCAAACAACAAAGAATCGAAACCAATTAGTAGGGAATGAGGCGTAAGACAGGGACGTATACTCTCTCTCCCTTTATCTCTCTTTCTCTCTCTCTCTCTCTCACATACACACACCCTCTTCAACATAATAAAATCGAGGCATTTGAAATGTGGTTGTATCCAAGAATACTGAATGAACTCTAATAAATATAATTAAGAGACGTAGACTAAAATATCTTGGACATAATCAGAGGACCAAGATATGAGTTCCTTCGGCTAATTCTCAACGGTAAATTTTAAGGAAAGAAATGGATATGGTGTAACAAACTCTCCTGATTGAGAAATTTGCGACAGTGGACAGGTTTAATAGCCGATTAATTACTACACGTAGCCACAGATTAACAGAACACAGAACTGGTCTGTTAATCTGTGACGTAGCCATCATTATTAGAATAATATAAGCATGGTAGTCGCCGACGTTTACTAGGAACATAGCCCCCTAAGAAGATGTTTCGCGTCGGTACGTGACTGTTGATCGTATTATGGTGTTGTAGATTTTGATTTTGATACCTAATGAGAGAAATATTAACCTTATTAGATGTTGGATTGTAAAAAAAGATCTGTTTTCGTTCTACTATGTTGTCTTTGATCGTTGTTGTTTCTAGGAATGAATTCTTTGATCACCTTGAAGTTATGGTCATTTTTAACAATGTTTTGCTATCTTGCCTTATTTAATGTAGTTACTAATTTAAAACGGCAATGTATTTTATTTTATCTTTACTTATATTTAAAACGTGAGAAAATATTCCTAACTGCTACTGTTGACTGTGCTACATGATCAGTAAAGGCGAGAAGGTGTCGGATGTAATGTCTTTATTTAGTTGCATGCACAATTGTTTCCATTGCTTTTTATTTTTTGCTTTGTTTCTTGCTTGTTCTTTGCTAATTCCTCTTGTCCCTATGATTGAAGTTACATTATCGTCCCATACCTTCATTGGCCCGCCACTTGTTCTTTTAATTTGTCTTCTCGCTTCCCATACTTGTTTAAGTGGTCTGTCGTGTTTCATTCTAATCATGTGTCCATACCATCTTAGTCGCGCCTCTTCAATTTTCTTAATAATTGGTTGAACCTTAAGATGTTCTCTAACCACCTCATTTCCCCTCCTGTCTAATCTGGTTATGCCCATTATTCTTCTAAGAAACTTCATTTCTATGCTCTGTATTTTCAATCTTAATTTTTCAGTAAGCGGCCAACTTTCACTACCAAAAGGTAAAATCGGCACAAACACCGTCTTATAGATGGCCACTTTGGCTTTTTGGGATACACCTTTTTTGGGCAAAAGCGATTGCTTGGTACATCCGATCAGCACTTTCCATTCTCGAAATTATTTTAGTTTCTTCAGTTGCTCTGTTCTTTATTTGCACTACCAAGTATTTATAGGACTCGACTATTTCGAGTGTAATTCCGTTATTATTTATATTCAATTGTTTTCTATTTTTTCCGCATATTATTACTTTCATTTTATCTTCATTCATCCTTAAATTTTGTTTCATTAGTGCAGCGTTCCATATTTGTAAATTTCGATTAAATGCTTCTTCGTTTATTCCAAATATCACAAGATCGTCTGCGTATGCGCACTCTGAAATCCACACCGCTTGAAATTTCTATGTTTGGAATATAGTGTCTTTAATTATGTCATCCAAGACGATCTTAAATAGTATGGGACCTAGGACTCCCCGTTGACGTAAACCCTTATTTACTATAAACTCTTCGGATTCCATATTGTCGGTTTTGATTCAGTTCCATGTATGTCTGCATACACTCATAATGGCTTCCCTGAGTTTAACATTCACGCTTTTTTTGTTTTAAGCTTATGTCTATCACCTTTTTTGGAGTACTATCAAATGCTTCGAAATATATTTGACTGAAGAATGTGCTGTAATGTTAAGAAATCTATGCATCTCAAGCATCTGATTATCATGCAAAGCGTATGAATATCTGAAATATCAATTCTCACTCGGAGTCTATAATTTCTGGTACAATAACTAATTTTTGACAGCCTATACGAAATAGTCTATAAATAATCACGTCCCAATGACAAACATGGTGATCTGCAAGGCTGGTTAAATAAAAGATGGTTTTTGACACAACAGCTTGAATTTTAGCTATATTTACTGAATTCCTTTTGTAGTTAACTAAAACTTTGTTCAATCAATTTTCTCTGTAATTTTTTTGTGTTGTATAGAAATATCTGCTTTTACAAGATCGCCATGAATTTCAGCTTTAAACACCAACAATATACTGATGACACGTACTATATGAAGAGAGCAATTTACACGCGCCAAGATACGTGATAAGACTAGTTGAAGTACTGAAAGGAATTCTAAACGAGATACGAATGACATAATTTCAAGTTTTTTAACCGATTTGTCTTTTGTAGTACCTACTTACTCAATTAAACGTAACAAGGTCGGTACGACGTATGTACCTATACCGATTAGAACAGTTGTCATTGTGAAATATGGTTATAATCAATTCTTTTAATTAATTACTCGAGATAAAAGCAAACGGTGAAAGCTCGGATGGAGATAAAGTCACAAAAAACCAACAACTGGGATGATTCAACATTGAGGTTGTTACACAACGACTAGGCTTTTCATTTAACAAGTAACATATATTATATCGCTTTACATTATGATCGCTGTCACATTGTTAATGGTTTTCTAGACTTGCATCACGTTTTGGTTAATGGATCTTTAGAACTGGTATTAAACTATATGTTATAATAATTTAACAATGTAGACAAACCGAATTGTAACTAGTATTTCACAACAATACAAAGAATATAGTAGCTAAGGTTTCAAATTTCTTTTTGGGAATAATTTTTATTTAGAAGTTTATTCTGTAACGTTTTTACTTACAGATCGAAGGCAGTTCGTCCTTGGACATAAAAACCCCTTTTAAAGTAAAGACGTGAAAATAGCGCTGTCAGTATTCAATTAAATGATTGAATTAACATGGGGTTAATTTAAAAACGTGCAATGATATGATTCAACGATAATTAAAAAAAACTGGTAGTTAAAAAAAATTTGCAGTGGACTTAGAACCCAAAATAACCCCAAAGCACAATATAACGGAATAAAAATAATAATGGAAAAATTTATTTTTAATTGTTTGTATAAGGTTAAAATAGAACTTTATTACCTGTATAATACCGTCAACTCAAGCAAACTACGCGATTAGGAAATAATATTTTAACTAAAGCTTAAAAGACCTGCTTAAATCCAAACTTATTTTTGGATATTTCATTTTTGTCATATATCCGTTTATCAATTAATATTTCCCGTGTTTGAATGTTGTCAATAAGTAATAATAACGAGACCTTGAGAAAAACGTAATTAGAGTAAACTTTATAGCTTTTTCATACTCTAATGAAACATACCTGGCGGATCTTAAGAGCTATCACATTTTACTTATTTTTAATTTGTCTTGAGTGAAATATCTTTAATTTTTCTTATCAGCTTCTCTTGGCTAACTCTTGTTTCTTCCCACCCCGAATGGCTGTTAGGTTTTCGTGGGCAGACGGGTCACTATATTTGCTTCTACTACACACTCTAAGAAGGCCTACGGGAAACTACCTAGAGCCTAACTTTCCCAAGAAACAATCACGGAAATGACTGACAAATACAACAGCCCCGAGTATGGGCGCTCCTTAAATGAAGCAGGGGTTCTAAAAATCTCCCGATCAGTTAGAAGCATAAATACATTTTCTGATAAAAGAAGAACAGGTACATGGAATGTAAAAATCATGTACGAACCAGGAAAGGTTCACAACATCATAAAAGAAATAAATCACCTAAATATAAGTATACTTGGAGTAACTGAACTGAGATGGCCAGAGTCTAGCAAAGTAACTATAGACGATCACATTGTATACTGTTCAGGAGAAGATAGTTCAAAACACAAAAATGGTGTAGCCATAATTGTAACGAAGGAGACAGATAAAGCTGTAAAAAAACGTCATCATATTCTCAGACAGGATACTTCTGTTACAAATACTAAGAAAAACAATAAATGTGAATATATGGCATCCCTATGCACATACACAAGATTATGAAGAAGAATAAATTGAAAAATTCTAGCGTGATTTAGAAAAAGTGTTAGAATCTATAAAGAAACATGACCTCAATATTATTATGGGAGATTTTAATGCGAAGATTGGCGAAGGTAAACAGAAAGTTATCATAGGAAAATATGGTCTGGGAATATGAAATGAAAGAGAAGTAATGTTAACAACTTTTTGTGTAGAAAAGTTACTAGTAATGACAAACACAAAGTTCAAACTTTCAAAGCGTTGTCTTTACACTTAAAGATCACCAGTAGATACGTGTGATCAACCTCACCTGAACGTGTGGTTCGTAACCAAATAGACTTAATATGTATAAATAAAAGATGCTGATGCATTCAGTATTAGTAGACAAAACTTATCCAAAATATTTTGGTAGGAAAAAAAACCGAGATTGAACTGACTTACGAGGACTAATAAGCAAACAGTTACTATTGGTCAAGAACAGTTGTCAAATGATACCGTAAAACAAGAAATAACCAGTGCATTAGAACAAAAAATAAAGTTGACCTCAAGCAAAGATTAAAGTACTGAGGAAAACTGGACGAGAATTAAAGATATATTCAAGACCATTCAAGAAACAAAATCAAGTGCAGTAAAAACAAGAAGAAAACAATTGTGGATGACAGCAAAAATACTTATACTCAGGGTTAAAGAAGAAAAATGAGAAATAAAGATAAAACAGTTTCATAGTAAAAAAATGTAATGAAATTGAACAATATGAAAATAAACACGATACAAGAAATTAAAAGAGATCACCGGAATAAAACGGAAACAACTATCCCAAAGTTTAGAAGACAAAAACGGACATAGAATATTAGATCTTAAATTTTGATATCATTAAAATTTTGTGTAATGAAGGTAATAAATTCAAAAGGACCTTTTTAGAATTTGCAAAAGTGATAATAATTTAAATAGTCTCCCAAGCCCCTAGACACTACTACACTATCACTAACAGTAGTAATGCATTGGTTAGTGAACAGTGACCTCGGAAGCCATGAAGAAGATATCAAAGAGGATCTCCAAAGCTTGGTGCAACGATAATCGATGCGGTTCAACTCGGAATACTATTGAGTTTAATATTAATTCTTATAATAGTATCTAGTTTTAATATATATCATTTTTCATATAAAAATGCTTGCACGTCACAATTTATATAAAGTGGCCTCACTTATATTTCAAATTTCCTTAGAGTTCTAATTTTCCTAACACAGCTAATAATACGAAACACATACAGAACTGCTCGATCTTTCATAAGCGTCAACATGATGTAATAATCAGAAAAATGTAATCATCATTATATTGGAAATTTTAGAATTTATATTTATATTAAATAACCAAAAATATTATTAATAATATAAATTTTATGAAATAACTTTGTGAGTCTAATATTCCACAAAATAATAATTAATTAAATAGATAAGACAATTGTACGCAACTGATATATAGAAATATTTTTATTGACAGTTCAGTGTGTGGCAAAAGTGCATAAAGTGTTGCCGTTTTTTAGAGTAAGAATTTTGTTTATGTTTTGATTTCTTAGACAATTTAGATTACTAGCTTTAAAAACTAATTATTGTTGTGTATTGTGATTGTGCTATGCCAAAACAAATAAATAGTCTGTAGAGAGCTGATAAGCTTTCATATAAGAAAAATTATTTTGAACAAGAAATAATGGCGGGACGTTTTTACTATTAAAGCCCTAAAAGACGTAAGTTTAAAATTTAGAATATATAATTTTCTATTAAAATGTTTTCTTATTTAGTAGTCTTAAAACTAAGTCTATTTACTGTTAATATAATAGTTTGACAAATAGTTGACATTTTAAAAATTCCTCACTTACTAACTATTGTGATATTGTGATGTTTTGGCAATGCTCTGGGGTTCTGACGTCGTAAATCTTGAATAACGTGCAAGCATTTTTATATGAAAAATGCTATATGCGAATATTAGACGCTTTTAGCAAAACCTTGCTATTACTCGGATGAAATCAAAGCCATATAGTATGGCATTGGAGCACGAATTAGTCAAACGTTTCGCGTCTGAATCGGAATCAATAGAACGATATCACAGTTATTTCAGTATCTCTAATTCGTCAGCCGTTCGAGCTGATTCCGATTTAAACCAAAAAATTAAGAAATATCCCAGGAGGATATGGAACACCCAACCAAAACCGAGCTGATTCCGATTTAAACCAAAAAATTAATAAACATCCCAGAAGGATATGGAACACCTAACCAGAACCAAGGCTAGGCGCATTCAAGTGTGTGTTGGCACCGAGGTGCACCAACATATTATTAATTTATTGTAAGCTTTTTCAATCATATTAAAATTTGATCTTTTGTTTATTTTGCTACTCTGTATAATTTTAAAGTATATGTTCAAAACATAATAACTTAAAATGTCATTTAGTATATATATATATATATATATATATATATATATATATATATATATATATATATATATATATATTTAGCTTTTTATCAAATTACCGTTGTAATTTACAACGGTTGACATATTATTTTTAAAGCATTGTATTCTATTTAAAAAAGTGATACTGCGTTAAGCTGGATTAAATAAATAATCTTCAATGAAATCTATATTGTTTCATACTCCTTTAACACTAATTATCACAATTAATTTTAAACAATCACTCACGTTGGAAATAAATATTTATAAATTTGTAGCTCTTGGTTTGTGCTCGATATGTGTTACTTATTTATCTTTTATCTGATTGTGATGTTCATCACAACGAAGCTTGTAAACGCGTGATGAACACCTCTTTTTGCTGTCATCTCATTTTTTTAATGCAAAATAAGTTGATTAATAGCTATTCTATTTTTAACTTAAATTATACTTAGAGTAGGGCATAATGAAGATATATATATATATATATATATATATATATATATATATATATATATATAATAGTAAGAAAAAAGAAGTACTTGTGACTCGTTTGGAAAAAATATATAAATGTTTTGGATGGGTTGGAGTCAATAAAAGGGGCTATTGGTTAACTATTTGTTATCTCGAGCTTTCAGTTGTGTTTACAATTATTATCATGAGCTGCTAAAAAAAAACCAAATATCTTACAAAGTTGAACTAGAAAGAAAAAATTTTTTGTTAACTCACCAAATAAAATTAGTTTGGTTAATAAAATTGCTGCTAATACATTTCACAAAGAATTACTACAAAAATGTCCTTATGTAATAAATGTTTCTCTGAAATTTTAATATAATTTTGAAAACATTTTCTTAACACAAAAACAATTGAATTTATAAATAAGTTAGAATAGCGACCATATACAAATAAGCCTCAATGTCATAAATGCCACCATATAATAAATGGTATTATATAATATATAATACCACTTATTATACCAAGAACTGCACTCTATATATTTGTAATCTAAAAACTAAAAAAAAACAGGTCCATAAGAAAACTAAGTTCCTGTAGCTGGCTGTATACCATGTATCACAAAAAATTTATTTAAAAATCCTTTATAAAAGGTATATAAATAAAACACCCTATCGGGCTACATCACAGAACGTTTTCGGAATTATTGATGGAATTATGGAACTTGGTGGAATTATTGATGGAATATTAATTCCGAAAACGTTCTGTGATGTAGCCGGAAAGGGTGTTTTAATTATATACCTTTTATAAAGGATTTTTAAATAAATTAAAAAAAAAGGATAAATCACTCACCTTTGCAATCAAATTTTAGGTCAAAACGTTTTAAATCTAAAATGTCCACACACAGTATTTGAGGTTATAAAATGCACACTACTTGACAGGACGCAATGCTAGCTAGAAATGGTGGATAGGTCGGTGTTTCCCACGTTAAAATAGTAAAATATATTGTTACCAATCCATATAAAATGTTTCTATGCGAAAAAAAAAAACATTTCTGGTAATAAAAATTAATAATTCTAAAAAATACAAATTTTCAATGCTTTTGCCTAATAGTTTGGCCAGATAGTGTGTACTGTATCTAGTAATGTATTAAATATTTGCAAAATTGCTTTCTTATTTATAATACGGTCCAGAAAACTAAAAATAAATAAATAGGCTAAATAAGGATAAATACTTCATATCAGTATAATAATTAAAATAGCCATAGAATATCCGAAACAAGACGAATCTAAAAATAAACTAAAATAATAATTAGGTATATAATATCGAAACCTAATGATAAACCAATTTTAGCGAATTACGCTATGAACTGTCATTTTCTTTCTTTAGTAACATCTTCTTTCTGTCAATACGTTTCTATTTATTAACGATTCTCAAAGTATATTTGCAAATCAGTTTACCTGCTAATCTTACGAGTTCTATTTGGTAAACAAGAACAAGTACAGGTCTATTAGATTCACGATCAAGAAGCAGAAATAGCTTTACCAACCGGTCAGTACAGTAAAAGCATACACTAATTAAGTTAATCAGTTTAAACGCCGGAAGGAAATGTTCCGGTTCATAATCGTGGTAGGTACTCTTCTGTCGTACTCGTACTATTAGCTACTGGTTATTCAAAATAAGACGAGATTACTGGCGTAATGAACTAGGTTGTAAGTCTGTATGTACAAACTAAACAGTAAAATATAACAGTTTTACATTTGTTGGATAAGTTAAACATAAACAAAAAAAAAAACAATTGGTGCAAATAAATTATTGATATAATATATACATATATATATATATATATATATATATATATATATATATATATACATACATACATATACATACATATACATACACTGCTGGACGAAAATATCGAATATTTTGGAATTTTCCAATTTTTATTTTTTTAAAATAAATTCTTGCAAATCAAGTCGTTTATTGTGAAATGGAGTTTATTTTAACATTTATGCAGAGAAAATTACAAAGAAAATAAATGCTTAATATTGGGTAAATAAAGTTATTTTACTTTAAACTTAAATGCTACTTTAAATTGCTCAAACAAGTCTTTTTAACTAAAAGAAGTTCATGATCAGTAACGAGTATTCTCGCCTCTAGCTCTTATTACTGCTTGCATCCTTCTCGGTATCCTTGCAACTAAATTTTGGACATATCCTTGGGAAACTGCATTTCGTTTATCCTGTGCAGCAAGCCGAAGCTGCTGTATCGTATTTGGAATGGGATTTCTTTGTCGTATGCGGCGTTTTAAGTGATCCCACATGTGCTCTATTGGATTTAAATCAGGGCTAAACGGTGGTCAATCCAATCTTTGAATTTGAAGCTCATCAAGATAATTACTTACTATGGCAGCGGCCTGTGGTCGAGCATTATCGTGCAATAACATGAATTTTTCATATCCAATGTTACCAACATATGGCAAAACATGATCTTACAGGATGTTTTAAACGTAAGATTCACCAGTCATCCATTCAGTCACTTCCGCAAGTGCGGTGCGTACCTCCCAACTAATACTTTTCCAAAGAATTATGCCCCCACCTCCAAAACTAACGGTCTGGGCGAGATTGCAGCTGGCGAATCGTTCTCCAACTCTTAGTAGACGTGGTTTTGACCATCTAGCTTCCATAATAGGATTCTGGTCTCATCAGTAAAAAGAACATTTTTCTAGTTGTCGATATTCCACTGAATATGTGTTCTTGCAAATTCTAAATGACGATCTTTATGATTTTGATTTATTATCTTCGTCTATCTGTTTCTGAACTAACATTAACTTGTCTAACATTTAATAGCTCATTTCTAAGTTGCATCGATGTCAATGAACGATTTAGTGTAAAAATAAGAACCAAACAACGGTCATCAAGTGCGGCTGTGCAACTTCGCCTTCGTACGAAATTTCCTGTTTCGCGGTATCTTTTTAAAGTTGTTGAAACTAGATTGACTTCTCCTGAGACATCGTGCGATATCCTTTTGTGCATATCCTTTCACGTAGAAAATTACCATCTGTGCTACTTGGGCTGCATCGCTGTATCGAATGGGTGGCATACTTGTTTTAAACTTAGCTAATAAAGTTTCTAATAATGTTTGTAATAAGTTATATTTTTGTTTGTATCTTTACGTCCGTGCGGGCCATAAAGTACACTTTATGCCCGCGCGGGCATAAAGTAGATTAGTACGTAGTCGGTAACCAAGCAATAAAAAACCCAATAATAAACTAGTATGACATAAAAAAATAAAAAGAGGCTATTAGATAACTATTTTTTACTACTCGAGCTTTCAATTGTGGTTACAAGTATTTTCAAGAGTTAAAATAAAAATACTAATCATCTGATAAAGTGGAATGAATAATTATTGTTAAAAAGTAGTAGGTAACTTACCTAATAAAATAAGGTTTGTTAACAAAATTTGCTGCAAAACGTATTTAAAAAAAATATATTATTAAAAGTTATTAATGTGATAAATGTTTCTCCATTCTTTGAATTATTTTAAAAAAATTATTTAAACAAAAAAATGAATTTTGATGTAGTACCTAATTATAAATTTTACTTGGATTTTGAATTTCGGTTTAAATTATTATCAGTCCTGTTAATATACACCATTTCTAAAAAGATCCTTTTAAATTTATTACCTTCATTACACAATATTTTAATGTTATCAAAATCCATAATATGATCTTTGTCTTTATATGGTCTGCCAAAGCAAAGGATGGTTTGTTTATTCTACAATGTATCTTGTAGAAATAATACGATTTGATAGATTTCTCCCGGTCTCACACACATACACAGCTTCACACAGAGTACATATAATGCTATATACTACATTTGTTTAATCTAATTTATCTATAGGAAATTTTGTTTTTGAATACAAAGATGAAATAGTTCTGATGTTTTTTGTTGCTATTTTTATATTGTCATATAGGTCATATTAATTTAAGTGTTAATTATGGTATATAAGGCAGTGAATGATAATAGATGTTCTGATTTTTATATATAATGTTCTCAGATTTCGCAAAAAATGGCGTTTTTTAAAAAAAGATATTTATATTAACAGTATTAAAAAAAGCATCCTGTCGAGCATATTTGAAGGATAAGAGTTCTTAATTAAAACAGTTTTCAACAATTGAAGATCTTTCTGTAGGTAATCTGTATGAGAAAGTCTTAAAACACGTTTTTTTAATCCTGTTATAAGGTTCATTTTTATCTTGTTGGGTTGATGTGAGTAATAGCCTATAAATCTATTGCTACAGACGGGTTTTCTGAACCATTTGGTTTTCAACACATTATCTATAATTCTTACAATGCTCATGTCAAGGAATGCGAATTTTGACCTTTTCCTCGACTGTGAATTGTTTAAGTTGATTAGGATTGTTGAAAATGTTAACTGTTTGCGTCTAAACTAAACTTTTCCTTACAAACTATCCTAAAATTTAGATTGTCAAAAGCGACAATTGTAATGTAACTGTTGCAATGTGGAAAGAGGATTACTTACAAAAAACTGGAGAAGTCTTAAATGATACTAAGTATTATACTACACTTGAAGAAGACCTGTTTGTACGTAACAACAAAAAGCAAATTGTCTAATATCTAAATTACACAGAAAGAAGTTTATTGATAATAAAAAAGCAAGAGTGCTCAAAATATAAAATTCTTATGCTCCATGTTTTATGCTCTACCTAAAATACATAAACCAATTGTGTCTATGAGATCACTAGTTTTATCTTTATTCCCACCTAATGCACCAATAGCACAACTCCTGACTGATTTAATCATAAGTCGTGTTTAAAAGCATTGGAATAACATTTTACTACATACTACTATTGACTTGTTACATTTCAAAACACTTCAATTTTGTTGTTGATTCTAATATTTTTATATGTAATGGTGTCTTTTATAAACAAATTTTTGGTAGCCCTATGTCGTTTATTCTTGTTATGTTATCCATAATTGTCTCAACAATTGCACTTTTTTCATTCCTTTTATTCAAAGATATGTAGAGGATTTAGTTTTGGCACTTTCTAAATACAAAATTCATGAAACAGTTAACATTTTTAACAATCATAATCAACATTATACAATTCACAGTTTAGGAATAGGTAGAAGATTCTCTACCATTACTTGACATGAGAATTGTAAGAACTACAGATAATGTGTTGAAAACCAGCTGGTTCAGATAACCCATGTGTAGTAATGGATTTATAAGTTATTACTCACATCATCCAAACAAGATGAAAATGAACCGTGATGAAATTATAACTGGATTAAAGGCACGTGTTTTAAAGCTTTCTCATCCAGATTACCTACAGGAAGATCTTCAATTATTGAAAACTATTTTAATTGAGAACTTTTATCCTTTAAGTATGCTAAAAAGGATACTTTTTTCTAATACTTTTAATAAAAATAACTTCACTAACACCATTCACCAACACCTTCACTTTACTAAAACCATTTTTTGCGAAATCTAAGAACATTATATCTAATATAATAGATTCAGAACATCTATTATCATTCACTGCCTTATATACCATCATTAACACCTAAATTAATATGACTTAAATGACAATATAAAAATAGCAACATAAAAAATAAAACTATTTTATCTTTGTATTCAAAAACGAAATTCCCTGTAAATTAGATAAAACAAATGTAGTATAAAGCATTGTTTGTAGTCAGTGTGAAGCTGTGTATGTTGGTGAGACCAGGAGAAATCTATCACATCGTATTATTTTCCACAAGAGTAGTAATTGTAGAACAAAAAAAACATACTGAGCTTTGGCAGAGCATGTAATCGACAAAAATAATCTTATGGATTTTGAACATTATCTGGTTATACATCTGCTTTATTGATTATTTCAAGTCATTGGACAGAGTCAAATAGCTCACTTAGCGAAGGCTAAAGCAAGTAGACAAGACCTAATTGTTTTGCCGAAAAATAAAAAATACGAGAACATAACGGTCAACTATGTTGTCTAAAGTTAAATATGTACATATATCGAAAACAAGAAACATGATTGTGGATATGCAACACAATAATCTTACAAACGTCATCAAGATTAATCGGTTTGACGTGGTAAATTCATACTTAATATTGACGGATATAACGATGCTTATTTTGCTAGAAAAGATTGTTAAGAATTACAGAATTACACGGACCGATTAAATAATATACAGTTGTTAGATATTAAAGATAACTAGAGATAAGTAGAATATACTCAGGCAAAGTTCAACTACAACAATTAAAATATTTTGAGCGTGCCATGAGATAAGACACATATAAAGACTCATTATTTAAGGGAAGGGAACAGGCTGAAGATTACGACGCAGATCAATGCATCCAACAGTATGGATCAAGGAATCTACAAAATACAAATTCGCGAATTAATAGACATGTTCAGAGTTAATAATATATGGTAGACAATATTCGATATTACCTTATTACCACTTCACTCCCTTCGAGAATCTATATTAAAGAGAAAGATAACGTCTACAACAATAAAAAACAGTTTGCCTTAAAAACTACAGTTTATAAACAATATCGAATATATTTAAATTATGTTCAAGTTGTCATTTATTTTTCAAAATTTTAAATCGGGGTTTAACTTTTTGTAGTTATCTGGCATTTTTGTATTTTACATTTTAAAAAAATATTAAATACAAAAATCTATATATAAAATAAAATCACGTTTCATTCAATCTTAATAAGGTTTGGCTTATACATAATTTTATACCACCAAGATAAAACTTGATTTGCTAGATGGTAGATGGAATGCATTTTTCAGATTTATTTAATTAAGAGTGTACCGACACATGAAGAAAATGTATATTTTAAATAGCTGCATGTAAAAATACAACCTGATCTTCTCCTTAGGTGCCGTCATTTTACAGAAGGTTCACTGTAATTATAGCAAATAAAAACGGATCTTTGGATTTTCTAGGTTGTAACTTTATTTTTCACGTTTAGTATTTTTTGGTTTCAAAAAAATAACTATAATAAAAGATTTAGGTATATAGTATATTTATATAGTAAAAAGCGAAGTGAAACCTTAATATCGGGGAGACTCAAAAAAATTTAAAAATTGGATATTTCGTGTGTGGAAAGATGAGAAAGAAGATACTGCTAACGCAATACTTAAAAACCAGTGGTGGTCAAACACCGTTGAGTTACTAAAGCGGGCTTTCCATTTGTGCAACTGCGCATGCATAATAGCCACATGCGGCGGCCGCACAATAGAGGCATGAAGACGCAAGAAGAGAGGCATGCAGAAAATCACTGCGCACGAGGTGGTTGCAATTGTGCGCGTGTCTTCTGATCTGATAGCGGGAGACATATGCATATATCTGCCTAATCGCGGTTTGAAGCACATGTACCATTTTGAAATGGAGTGGTCAAACGAAAAATGCATCGAGTTTGTCGAAGACTATCGCCAATTTACATGTCTTTGGAAAGCATCTGACAAAGATTATAAAGACATCATTAAAAGGGGTGACGCTCAACAATATTTGGTTGATAAATATAAATTAGGAACTAGAAAAGCAGTGAACAACAAAATAAAAAGCTTCCGGTCATACTTTCATCGGCTTCACGCTGAATACAAAAGAAAACGAAGTGGAGATGGAAGAGATGATGCACTACCAGAGCCGAACTGGTTTCTTTATAAATATTTACTATTTATTCTGGATTGTAAGGAGAATCGGTCCGGCAAAGAAACGTTTACGACTCAACGAGAGACATCATCAGAAAAAGAACACTGTGAGGAGGATGAGGTAAGTTTGTAGTAAAGCATTTCATTGTATTATTTAAGCAAACAAACCTTTTAATGAAAGTTTTTTAATATGCATTATTGATAAAAATCTCTGTTAAGAAATCTGTATACACGCTTTATAAAAAAACAGTAAATGTTATGGAATTGTATTTAATAGTTTAGGTCATAATTGGTGCAAATTCTACAAGGAAAATAGTTTATTACAAATATACGTCTTGCCAAGGTACAGAACCTTCATGAGACATAGAGTATTTTATAAAACCGTCTCTTATTTCTTTTGCTTCTCTTGTGGCATTTCCTCCCGTCTTTGCAAGGTTTGTAATTCCAGTGTCGCCTAAAATGTCTTTTCTCCATTTCCCGTGTACCAAATTTCCATCTACGTTAGAGTCGAGAGTACATAGAGGGCAATAAAGGTGACGTGATTGACAACTTTGTCGCAAAAAATTATGGATGCAAACACATGCAAGCACCACTTCTTCAATGCTATCCGTCTTCAGTTCAATCGGTGTTCGAAAAATTCTAAAAACTGATCTGAGTAATCCAAAAGCATTTTCTACTATGCGCCGAGCTCGTGACAATCGATAATTAAACACTCTTTTAGGGGATCCTTTCAGCAAATCAGTTGCATAAGGTTTTTGAATATGTTTTGTTAATGGAAACGCATCGTCTGCGACAAAGACGTATGGTAGAAGAATATCAGTTCCTGGTAAATTTTTTTGCTCTGGTAAATTGAATACACCATCTCTTATTGCTGTATACAAAGAGCTAGTAAGAAAAACCCCTCCATCAGACATTCGTCCTAGTCCCACATTTACGTATCGAAAACAATAATTAGCATCAACAAGTGCAAAGAGAACTATACTAAATGTTCCTTTGTAGTTGTAATAAGAACTTCCAGAATTTGGGGGGCATTGAATTACAACGTGTTTCCCGTCAAGGGCACCCAGACAATGTGGGAAATGCCACCTTTCTTGAAACTGTTGAGCAATTTCCAACCATTTTTCCTCTGAGGTAGGAAGCTGAAATAAAAAGTGCCATTAAAAGATCAATTGAATATTTGATACAATAAGAAAAGTTTAACTTTAGCAAAACGTAACTCTACTAAAATTAAATTATTCTATTTACAGAGTCAACAGGACAGAGATAGTCATCGCGAAAGTGATTTTCAATCAGGACTGATCTTTGATTCGCCTCCAGTAACACCAGTAATCCGTAAAGCTGAAAATAATGATATTATTCGTAAACAAGGTCCGTCTAAAAGACTCAAAAGTACCAAACCATTCGAAGACACACAGAATAAACCTGCAGAGGAAGCTGTCGCATTATTAAGAAACGTTAACCAAAATATAAAAAAGAAAGACCAATTTTCCTCTTTCGTCGCATACGTTGAAACTAGAATCCGGAACTTGAAAAACCCTCACACACAGGCAATTGCACAAATGCAAATAAACTCTCTTTTATTTGAACTAGAAATGGAAGAACTTCAGGAACAACCATCTATTCACATTTCTTCTAATCAGGTTCTTACAGCCAAGGCTTATCCTAGTATCAATTCCAATTTATATATGCCTACCCATATGTGGTTATGATGTCCCCACAGAAGTTGTACACGTTACTAACACTTCCAAGTGGTATCAAACACTTTCACCTGCAGTGGTAACTCCTGGACCAAGCAGCAGCTCTACCATTACTTCTGTTTTCTCACCGCGTACTGAACAATCCGAAAATAGCTCCCTCGATGGGCAAAATACAGTGGATGCTAGTGCGGCAAGTTTTCATAAAAAATATTTTTTTTAACTTTTAAGCAGAATAGCAAGCTTAATGTAGTTTTATGTTTTAAGAATGGAAATTACATATGAAATAAAAATATTTTACAATAATTACAATTACATAGTTGTCTTACCTGTACATATTCCTGTAGAACTTTCACAACAGCTACATCTTTTATTATGCGAGAGATACTTGGGGTAGAAACTTTAAAAGTGTACATTAAACTCGCGAAGCTATCTCCACTCGCTGCATACCTCAAAAATATTGCGAGCCTTGTCGCCTCTGGAATTGCTTTACGAAAATAGGTGTTTTTTTTACATATTATTGGGCCAACCAGCGTCAAAAGTAATTCAAAATCAGTAGGTGACATCCGAGTGAAATTTTTAAAAAGAGAACTTTGCGCCAGCTTTACTTCATCCATGATACTCAAAGTTTCTTTCCTTCTTTGGAGAAACGGGTTTATCCAGTATGAATGCTTCTTTCGTTTTTTTCGCTGATTATTATCATTAACAATAATTAGTACTGCAGCTGCAATTGTAACAGCTTGTTCGTCACTCGCCATATCTAGGTACACTAAAAAGTTGGACGCATAACTGGAAATTCGGTACACGCAACACGCAAGTTGCAAGCAGGTAGCATGCATCTGTACAAGCGCATAAGGTATGCAAGGCGGATGCGTAGTTGCATGCGCAGTTGCACAAATGGAAAGCCGGCTTAATCCTATAAAATCTGTATTATATGTGTAATGTTTCGTTTCATAAAGTATAACATAAACTGTAATCTCACTACTAGTAAGTAAGACAATTAATAATTATAACTAGATAAATTTTATATTGATTTGTTCACAGATGTCTTGAAAAAGAATTAAAATAAATTCGAAAGCTTGACAGTAAGTCAAAGAGATTTCTTTGTCTTGTGGGCCAAATAGACTGACTGCATCCTCAAGAATCACCACTTGATATTTAAATCAACAGTTAATAATACAGTTAATATATATATATATATATATATATATATATATATATATATATATATATATATAGATATGACTATTGGTCGTCTTCAGTACGGTGCAGCCAAGTTAGAAAAGGAGCATATTACCTTGGGAAATACTCCTGTAGTGATCCTTTCCCAAGTCAATATGCTCCTTTTCTAACTTGGCTGCACAGTACTGAAGAAGATCAATAGTCAGAAATACGTATATACGGTTGCCTTCCATCCTATACACATATTATTTTATTATATTTTTTTTCTTTGTTGCGAGCTATGCCGATGCCTTTTACCTTTATTATATATATTTATATATATAATATTTATATATATATATATATATATATATATATATATATATATATATATATATATTTAATATATTTGGTGAGTTAATATAATTTTTTTTTCTAGTTCCACTTTGTAAGATATTTTGTATTTTTTTGCATCTCTTAAAAATAATTGTAAAGCTCGAGATAAAAGATAGTTATAAAGATATATATATATATATATATATATATATATATATATATATATATATAAATATATATATATATATATAAATATATATATATATAAATATATATATATATATATATATATATATATATATTTATATATATATATATATATATATATATTTATGTAAATATATATATATATATATATATAAATATATATATATATATATATATATATATATACAGCCATTCCAATTTTTAAACTAAAGTTAATATCGATTTCTAATCGAAGTATAAAAATAGGAAGCGAAACGTAACAGCACGATGCGGGCTTCCCCCGTGCCAAACTCTTATCTAAAACTTATTTCAGTACATAACTCGGTTCAACCAAGAAAAATGAGCCAATCCCATGACTATATTGGTGATGCGTATAATAATTCCAACAATATATTATTTCTATACGCACAACACGATAATTATGAACATCCATCAGAGTAAAGAGATCGCGTGATATTAACACTTTAACTGGTATTGGTAAAAACACCGAGATTATGATAAAAATATTCCAACCGTAAACATTCTATTAGCAGAGTGTGCATTATTTTACTGGAATTTAAATTGGGGCATACTTATAGAATTTCATAAATTACTATCATTAACGATATTTGCTTTTTATATAGAATAATAGTCACTACCATCTGGTTTTTCCTATTTTCCTTATTTTTAACATAGTTTGGCCAGGTGTTCCGTGTCTTGTCAATTACACTAACAACTGTGAGTTTTAATGTTCTTTATATATATATTTTTTACTTTTGAGTAGAGAATAATTCTGTCTTCTACCAAAGCCAAGAAGAACTGGAAGAAAACCTGAATACAAAATTTGGACAAAACTTAAGATCTTTATAATGTCAACCACATATTTATAATGCCAATCTTGTCGGAAGATTCAATAAAACCGAAGAAGAGTAATTAGAAAGGTGGAAGTGTATCATACTAAAGAATATTTTGGCAAGATTAAAAAAGTGAGATATTTTTATCAGAAGTACAAACAGGAACTCTACGTCAAGGAGTGTAGTGTCACATATCGTTTTAAACAACCATTAACGATCTTTCCTGGACATCTGACTAAATTACTCTGTATTTAGGAAGTATATGAGAGATCGAATAAAAAAGAGGGAACTCCTTCCTTTAGGCATTTTTTAGCCTCTTCAAAGAGTGGGATCTGGGGTTAGATTGAGCTGGGGAATTATTTGTAAAGTATGCGATAGTAACGCGGCAAAGGCTCCTGAGAAGGTGACTATGTCATATTGACTTATAGGGCATAAAGACAATAATGACCACATAACTGCAAAACTCCTTAATGAGAAAAATACAGCATCTTACAAACTGCCGAAGAAATGGAACGAATGTTACCTATTAATAAGAAAGCTTACAGAGCAGTGTGCACGATTTACAGATATGTCATGCTGCTACGAAATAGGAAATTTTCTCTATTACCAGTAGTTTAAAACAATAAAAAGATCTATCACTGCTATGTTTTAACATTGTGTTCGATATGGCCGTCAATGTAGCTAACGTAAAGCGGAGGTGTTCTCAGACCAGCCCCACAACCCGATTATTCTGTCATATGCTGACGACGTAGACGCTGTAAGTAGTAGTAAGGTCACAGTATATTGCTTAAACAGAATTCTTTTTAACCCTTAAATGCCCGTGATATGAAAATAACCATAAATGCCCATGTGGGGTCTCCTAGGGACCCCACTAAAATTTTCAATTTAGTAACGTCATTTAGCACTGACTAAAAGGAAAACACGGTTAAAAATAATTTTAAGCATATTTGAATAATTTTTATTTATATTTCATACAAAATTAACGGCTTTTCTAGAAACAAATTATTTTCAATTCGAACAAAATTAAAATTAAATAATAATATAAGCATATAACTTTTAGTTGCAATTTTTACATACAATAGTTTTTTCTTCTTTTCTGTGCACCTGGCATATAAATTTTTTGCAAAAAGAGCAAACGGTATTCACTTTTCTGTCACAGTTTCGCGGACACTGGTAACAACGAGCACGTTTCTTAGCTGAATGGACGGATTGAGTTGCAACTTCGGTAGTTGGGTTTACCATTGGTATGCCACAATCTTTTAGAGCAGATTTTACATAGGCTTTATGTTTTATATATTTCGCTCTTTTTTCCATGTTGTTTCGAGCAAGCTCAGCCCCTAATTGTAACAGGAAAATACGTCTTCGTGAAAAATTATTTTTCTTCCAATCAGGATTTTTTTCAATGTATAAAATATAGGCATTTAGTGCACATATGTCTATAATATTCATAAAGAGCCTGAATGGCCAACGAGCAGTTCTTCTTTTACAGGAATATTCCCTAATCAGTTTGTCGGCATTATCAACACCACCCTTGGTATTATTATAGTCTAAAATCATCAAGGGTTTGTTTTGAGAGTCTTGACAAATTATATCACTATCGTGTTGACTTGAAAGAAGATGTACCATCCTGTGTATTTTAGGTATGTACGAAACCATAGCTAATTCTTTAGTAAAAGCAAATATTGACGACTCCGCAGGTCTTTTTGTCAAACTTAGTTGTGGTGGTGTATCAGGTTTATTTTTGCGGACGGTCCCAAGTAAAGTAAGGTTTTTAGATAAAAGATATTGAGCAAGAGGAACACTGGTAAAAAAGTTGTCAGTTGTAATTCCTCTCCAACTGCCATGATATGGTTCCACCAGATCTTTCACAACACGAAATCCCTGATTTTTCTCTATTCTACCACCTGGTAGTTTTCCAAGGTACACCTGAAGTTTTGATAAATAAGATGTTTTAACATCCGCGGCAGCCCAAATTTTTATCCCATAGCGGCAAGGTTTTGATTTTATATATTGTCTAAAAGGACACTTTCCTCTAAAACTCACTAACTGTTCGTCAACGGTTATATGTTCGTATGGTTCAAAGGCTTTGTCACAGTTAGAGACGAACATGTCCCAAATTACTCGTATCGCCGCTAACTTATCCTGTTCCTTCCGCTCCACCCTGGTCACTTTGTCATCAAACCTCAAGAAACTCGATAATTCTTCAAATCGGTTCCTAGCGAATGCGGCTGTAAAAAATGACCGGCGTATTGAGGTGTCTGTAGACCATATCTCTCGTGTCGATTCTTTCCCACACCTTAAAGCACCAGCTTTGATAAGTGCTCCTAAAAAGCTATCCAGTTCATTGTTGGTAAGTACCGTCCACTCTTTTTTGTTATTCGGATGTTTTTCGTTCCACTCTTGATAACGCCTAACAGCTTCTTCATTAGTATGAAGGCATATGACATTCTTCATCTCTTCGGTCAAAAATAAATTGAAATAGTCTAAAAACGTGTTGGAATTTTTACTATAGTTTGTTAAGCCTGGATGTACATTTATAATATTTTTTTGTTGCCTCTTGGATCTCACGAAAGGTAGGCTATTCCACTGCATTCCAGATTTGGATGTATATGTTGGACCACTAACCTCACTAATATTATCGTCCACTTCGGTAGGTTCTGCATCTGATTCCTCGTCACTGTTGACTTCTAAATTGTCCTCAGTTTCCGAAACATTTTCCTCAAAAACATCTTGCTCTTCGCTATCTGATTCGTCGGTAATCTCATAGTCGAAATCGGAGTCTGATATCCCTTCTTCTATATTTCAGATAATTTTTTCATGTTCTTGGTCGCTTATTGTTATTTTCATTCTCTTACGGTCCATTTTTCAATGTAAACTGACGAAAAATGTTAAAAATAATAAAAATATTCTGGTGCCTCTAAATGCCCAATCGGGGTCACAGCGAGACCCCACTTATCTAAATCTCTCTTACAGACCACTGCACCTCACGAATGTTCGTGGTATACTAACAGAAAACGTAGGAGACACGTCCACACAAATACCTGATTGCGCGGTTGCCAAATGTTTCAAATAAAGATATTATAGCCAAAAATGTATGTCTGGGGTCCCATAGTGACCCCGATTGGGCATTTAAGGGTTAAGCAATATACTGTGACCGTATGGCCGTGAAGTATGTTGCTTAAAAAAGAATTATTTTTAAGCAATATACTGTGGTAAGGTAAACGTGGGGGATATGACGTAGTTTCAAAATCTCGCAAACTCTGCCTTATCATGCGTGAAAGGTCTTCGGGAGCGATAGTACCCACCATTGCCACCAGTTAAAGCATGTCCAAGTTAGTGTATAGCGATCCGACGTGGAGGGAGCTTTGATGTTGTGTACACTTTTGCAGGTAAACATGATAAAACTTTTATCTTACGAATTAAAGTTTTTTTCTTGTAATTTTTTTTAATAATTTAATGTATTCTACGTTATTACGCATTCTTTAAAAGTTTTAATACTATATATTTAGACACATAGCCCTCAGTGTTGACTATTTGCATTTTTTTACTTAATATTGAATTGAATCGAGGCTATGCCGCTTTGTTTTTGCAAGGGATATGACGCCCGTCATATTCCGCATATATAAAACATATCTAATTTTTAATGTAAGACTGATTTTCTATATGTAAACATGCTTAGCTATAAGTGTAAGAACATGCGGAACTGCTATACTGAAAATAACCTTCGTGTCGCTTTGAAGGATGTTGCAAAGTCTCTTCAGTTAGGGATGCAGCTAAAAAATATGGGATACTGGAAAATAGCCTACAATTATGACTCAAAACAAAGAATAGTATTAAAGGCAAGCTCGGACAACATCTTGCCATTGACTTGAACGCAAAACAAAAAATTGTGGTTTATGTCAAGACTTCAGGCTGCGAGGTATCTGCCAACAAGTGATTCACTTTTCCGAAGGGTTTCCAACCTGGCTAAACAAATGAGCCGGGTTCCTATGGTCATTTTTATTTAGAGAAACGCAACGCCGTAAGGGGATGGCTTAATACATTTCTCAAACGAAAGTTATCATTGGCAATTCGAAAAGCCCAAGTAGTGTCTATGTCCCTCGCGGACGGCATGCTAAAGAAAGAATTGAATGATTAATATGATTATTTCAATTTGTTAAAAAAGACATTAGACTTGTTAAACCTCTTGAACAAACTCGGAAATACTTACAATGTAGATGAGTCAAATTTTTAATTGAACACCACTCCTCAAAAAGTTATAGCGGCCAAAGACAGCAAGTCATCCAAGTGCGGCAATCAAAAGAACAATGAAAAACTGTGACAGCTGTTGCCTATTGCAATGTAAAGGAAAAGTTTTTACCACCCTACGCAGTGTTCATAGGTATATACAAACAACAGTTGTGACTCGATAATATGCCTAATGAATCTAATGTAATAATGGGTGAAAAATCGGCCTACATAAATAAAGACCTCTTCAAAAATTGGAGGAAAAACCGCTTTATCCCAAGTAAGGCTTCTGCTCCATGCCTATTACTGCTCGACGGACATGGACCACATATTAACTCGCTGGACATATTAGATATAGTGCTAAAAAAAGACGTCCACTTTCTTTGCTTTCTCAAACACACAACACATCACTTACAGCCTCTTAACCGATCATTTTTTAAACTATTTAAAAGCTATTACCGAAGTGCATCTGTCGAATGGATAAATAAAAATCCTGGAAAGAAGATAGAATGAAGGCACCTTAACCAACTTCTACAAAAAGCTTTGTCCCAAGCTGCAACCATGTCTACGGATTCAGCAGGCTTATGGGCCACGGGGTATTAACATTCGCGCCCTCCTCTATTCTTGATTACGCCTATAAGGCGCCTATAAGGTGCTCCAGAGTCCAACTCTAGGGATGAGGACGAAGCAATAGCTCAGCCTTGGATCCTCAACCAAGCACACCTGATTTATTCTCACTTTATACTCCAAAAAAGATGCCTACTGAACCCCATTCTTATAAAATCACAGAAACTACTTCTACAAAACTCCCACAAATTGTGTCACCAATGCTGCCAAAATGTGATGAAAAAAATAGTTAAACCAAAAAATCTAATAAAAAATTTATAACACAATAATCTACTTCAAACTTTTATGTGCTATTTAATAAACAATATGATTAGGATCAAAGGCTGCCTTTTTTTGTAAAATTGTATTATTTTTTTATTAGAACATCTTTATAGAATTGCCTCCTATCATTTCTGATCTCCATCAGCAGATATTATGTTCTTGTTTTTACCTTCAGCTTTCTTGCACTCTGCTTTGTGTTTCTGCCCTTTGTTTAAGGCAGTTGCAAATGTAGAGTTACAACTGAATATGTTTATGATTAAGAATTTTCCTATCAGAAATATCCTTAATCTGGCCAGGCACATTATTGCCGATGATACATTTAAAAAGAAGTAAAGAAAGTTGGAAACTTTGATGCTCACCATGTGTTCGGCTCACGATTACCATACATTTGGGATTTGTATCAATGCTGGTGGTGGTAAGGGATACAGTTGAATTAATTATTCTTATAACTCCTTCTTACCCTCTATAATACCCTCCATCCCATTTTTTATTCAAAGTTTTACTCCCCTACCTGTCTGTTCTTATCACTAATCTTTATGTTCTTTCTAGATGCTTTAACCTATTTTTACGAAGTTTAGAACTGAGGTTCTTTTTGGTTTTAAGTTTTAATTTTTTGCAATCTTCTCAAATATTATATGCAAACTTTTGACCTGTGGATGATGTGCTTTGTATAATACGTGTATAAACCTCCACTAAATAAGGTCTGTACAAGAAGTTTTGTCCAAAGTTTTCATATCAACTAACTATTCAGGCAGGATTCAGACTAACAACATCTAAAATAAACTTAATAGAGTTGAAATTCAATAACAAAAATCCTGATTATTTTATATACCTTAATGAAAAAATATTTATACCTTAAATAAATCAGTTGTAATAGACATAAATATTAAAGTTTTTATTCCGTTAAAGAATTTTGTCTTTAATTTCAAAGAAGAGCTGCAATCAATCATTACCTTTACTTCTCTGTATTTACATTTAATTTTTGAATACCTTATATTATAAAACAAGACCTATCATTTTTAATCTCATAATATTTCCTCGTAGGTAATCCGTAACACGATTTCAAACTTATAACAAAAGTGTTGGCGGTGCATAAAATCTTTTGTTGTGCATAAAAAACATTTGTTAAGTGTCGGCGCCTTGTTATCCTGAACTTTTTAGAATCCGCTCAGGATTTGCTCTGAGAATACAAATAGGCGGGCAACTTCCACTAGCTGGCTTTACGCCTAAAAGAGAACATGGAAGCTGCTGCTGGTGGCTATAAGCTGGTAGTAATTACTATACGTAAAGGAGTCGGCTGACTGTGTCTTCTCCGAGATTATACGCGCTATATAGTCGTCCTGTGCTTCTATATCTTATCTTATCTTTTAATATCCACTTTAAAATTCTTTACATTCAAAATAAAGACCCTAAGTTCTCTTACAATAGCTAACAAAAATAGCTAACTTGAGAAAGGCACTTTGCCGAAAGTCATATGAGCCTTATTATCTAGTGTATGTGACAATTTAACAGTTCTCCCCTATTTCTTAGGTATTCTACTGATAATTCATCAGTCTTAGATATTGTGCAGTTTTTTAGTTTAAATAAGGACATCTGAATATCTTTAAACCTAGTTTTTTGACCACCATGTCGACTATCACGTAAATTTCTGCCTAGTACAATTCTGCTGGTATTATATTTAGAAGGTTATAAACATATTATTTTCATTCTTCCATTAGTTTTTCGTCGTTAAGTATCAAATGGCCTTCGCTCTTCCTCAGTGTTGGAATAGAGTTAGTCCTGTAATTTCCTTTTTTTTTAAGAAGATTGCTTTATTGCATTTTCTTGAACCAATTTTGGGTCGATCTCTTTCTAGTGGTTAAAATTTGTATTGCTTACGGTTTCTTTTCTTAGTTCTTGGTTCTATTAATTTTCTTATTTCTTTCGGCAATATTTCTTTCTACTTTCGGTTCTTTGTCATTGTAATCATCTCTTACTTATTATTACATCTTTCTAGTTGATTTCAACATTGCTCGTCATACCATGTTTTTGTCTATTTTTTTTTTTTTTTTTGCTTTTTCCAAATATCTTGTCGACCGCTTCGGTGATGACTTTTGCAAGAACTTCAAAACTTTTCTATTTTAATTAGTTATGTTTGGGAATTCAGAGTTTTTTCGAGTACTTCCATATATTTTTCTTTTGTCTCATAATGTCTGTTATTGTGTCATTATATATTTTCCTGGGTCCAACTGAAAATTCATTTAATACAATTTATAATACAATGTCACACATACTGTTATCTAAATGTAGAAGTTGTGTAATGATTCGCAGTGATAATTCTAGAATTCAAGCCAGGGACATGGGAATTCTCAAAAAACTTAAAGGAATTACACACGAAAGACACACAGCAAAATGAAGACGTAAAAAAAGAACTACATATATACTCCTCGATCGATGAGATGAAATACAGAACACAGAACAACATGAAAACTATATATAAAGCGAGTGGATATATATAAATATATATATATATATATATATATATATATATATATATATATATATATATATATATATATATATATATATATATAAAAACAACACAGTTTATTAGGGTTGCTGTCAGAAAATTGGCCGGGATGTTAATGAAACAATCTTTTGACTTTTTGTCTAGCTTTCGGAATGGTTTTATTCCTTTTTCAAGACATATTCGTTGAGATTATTTATAAAAGCATTGACACTCAACATTAATAACACACATATAAAATATAAAGTAATGGAAAAAATACATTCTAAAATGACATAAACTAAGTTTTACTACCTGTACCTTATTATGTTTAGCTAAAAGATTTTTTAGTTGTTCGGATAACCTCTTTATATATGAAAGAGTTGTATACGTAGACTTGATACTGTTGGGTTTATTGTTATTTGTATTGTAAAATTTATTAAGTCTTGATTTGAAAATAGTTTCGATTAGATATTTGGGATATGAATTATTTAGAAGAACATTTTTCTCTTTCTTGATTGCAATTGGTTGGTATCCTGGATCTGTTAGTTTAATGTTTTATCAGTAAGACTTATAATTACAGACTTCTTATGAGAGATGGATGATGAGATTTTTAATTGAGATATCGTGAAGACCATGTTTCTTTTGTATACCACATGGTTTTAACTGTGTTATTAATGCGATGTAAGGTGATATCCAGAAAATTTATTTTATTTTTTTTGTTTAGTTTATATAGTAAACTTTAGTTTTGGATTTTAACTGTTAAAATTATCTAAAATTTTGTTCATTTTATTTGTTGGGATAGCACAGATACAGTCATCCACATAGCGGTAGAAGAATGGTACATTAAAATTCAAGTGACTCATGACAGATTCTTCTAAGTCTTCCAGAACCAGTTGAGCAATGACACTAGAAACACTTGCACCCATTGCACAGCCATCCATTTGCTGGTATATTTCGTCCTTAATGATAAATCTACAGATGATCTTGGAGTACTCTTTTATGTCATTCCACTTCTTTTTAATGATGTCAGTGGCAAGTTTTATTTGTTTGATTTTATTTAGGAGTTATGGTAACCGCAATATTTTATAGAGTGAATTCCCATTGTACAATTTTTAGTGAGTCGATTAAAATAAACAATTACTATGACACTATTATCCATATTATAAAGTGGAAAGATGGATATGGATATGGATAATAGTGTCATAGTAATTGTTTATTTTAACCGACTCACTAAAAATTGTACAGTGGGAATTCACTCTATAAAATATTGCGGTTACCATAACTCCTAAATAAAATCAAACAAATATGTCATTTATTTAGATATGCTAAAAAAATTTAAATTTTTATTCTTATAGTTGTAAGTATTAAAATATTCACTTTGTTTACACATAATAATTAATGATTCTAATAAATTTACAGTTTTCTCCTGAAGAAGTCACAAAATCGTGACGAAATATTGAGACTGAACAAATAGAGTTTTATTTCCTGACCGATTGCTGATACTATAAATCAATATTTAAAACAGTACGGTCGAAAAATAATTTGAAAAAAAAAAAAAAAAAAATCTTCTTCGTGTACCTCGTCTTTTATGGACATTGGCAAAAATCACGGGCCATTTCACTCTGTGTGCAGCAGTTCTGAAGAGTTCTATTGTTGTTTTTTCACTCGACTGCTCTACATTTTTTTAACCAGGACATGCGTTGTCCCCCCGGTATTCTTTTTCCTGCCACTTTTCCTTGTATAACTAATCGCATAAACTCATATTTTTCATTTCTTAGGATGTAACCAAAGTAGCTCACTTACTCTCTCCTGTTATTTTTTTCGAGTAATTTTTACGTTTTTCATCTTTCTTGAAGTTTCCGTGTTTGTTACGTGTTGTGTATATATATATATATACATATTGTATATATATATATATATATATATATATATATGTGTGTGTGTATATATGTGTAAATACATATATGTATATATATATACATATATATACATATATATGTACATATATATATATATATATATATATATAAATATATATATATATATACATATATATACATATATATATATATATATATATATATATATATATATATATATATATATATATATATATATACATATATAAAAAAATGTGCACTCGTAAGTGAATGGGATGTTTTCGGTCAATTTGGAGATAAAAAAGACAAGAGTTGTGCTACTTTATCTATTTATTGAAGACGTTTCGCCTATTGTTCAATAAGCACCATCAGTTCATCTAAAAGAGTGTTATTAGCGATACATCTAATATGAAAAAACAATTAAGTAAATGATCTTACCTTTAAAATATCTGTAGCATTAAAATGTTATTGCAAAGAAACATCAAAAAATTAATATACTAAATATATCAGCAAAAACACAGAACGCCGGAAGGTTCCCAATTTAACTAATTTGTTTTAAATTTCACTTTTGAAAACATTGATTGATTAAATCTATCAAAAAATATAATTGTCAATTTTGAATTGTTATATTAACAACGGCACGGCTAGGGTTCTTGACTGTTATGATCATATCATGAAAATGAAGAATTTGAAAGTTCGACTGTCAGAAATGACAATCAGCTGGTGAGATTGAAGGAAAAGTTTTATAGATGTCAACATAAATGTTATGATATAATAAAAGAAGTTGAAGAAGAAACCAATAATTAAAAGTAGAATACGGAAGAATCAATTTTGTAGTATTAGTGCATGGTAAATTTGGCTTAAGTTGCTGATATCAGTTCTCTTATTTAATGCATATAACATTTCTTTGCAATAACATTTTAATGCTACAGATATTTTAAAGGTAAGATCATTTACTTAATTGTTTTTTCATATTAGATGTATCGCTAATAACACTCTTTTAGATGAACTGATGATGCTTATTGAACAATAGGCGAAACGTCTTCAATAAATAGATAAAGTAGCACAGCTCTTGTCTTTTTTATCTCTAAATTGACCGAAAACATGCCATTCACTTACGAGTGCACATTTTTTTATATTAAATTAAACGGTCATATACCTTAAAGATATATACATACATATATATATATATATATATATATATATATATATATATATATATATATATATATATATATATATATATATATATATATATATCTATATATATCTATATATAATATACACATCAAGATTAAGAGCAAACTAAACAAATTCCTCTATTTTATGTTCTTCTATTTAAAATATGTCGCCAAAAAACATCGCTCACGAAATAATCTCCTTGTATAAAGTATTAATTAATAATTACAGATGTGGTGAAATGTTAAATACCAGAATGTGTAGCTGTCACTTTAAAAACTTGTCTATATTCATTAAAGTTGTAATTGGTGATGCAATAAAATGATTGATTTAGTACTAATAGGTGATGTCCGTGTATCTCGATAAAATAACAAATTCTATTACTTAATATGGATACTAAACTAACGGTATTCGTTGTAAACCTTGCACAATTAGCCTATCTCGTTGGATTTTGAATGTTCATAAAAGAGTACAGTTAACGGAAGAAAGATAACGACTGTTGCACAGAGGTGTGCCTCCCAGACACTTAGATATCTTTTCATGCGCCTCAGTAGAGTAATAACTATATTACTTAGTATTATAAAAAAACTAACATGTAATATTTCTTCAAAACAAAATTTGTTGTTTTTTTGATGTTATAAACGATCACTATGAATCCTGTTATAAATTAATACCAAATAATTACAGCTCTAGAAACTAAACTAAAATTGTAAATCACAATAAGCAAAAATCTCAGATTCTAATAAACTCTTCTTCTTCCCGAACTTCTTGTGCCCTATAAGATCTTTGGATGTTTCTAGCGTATATTATTCTTCTTCGACCCATTTCTTACGCCATCCTTATGTTCTCCTGTCATTTCCTATATACATTCTTCATCTTTTCATTCATTTTTCATATTATTTATCACTTAATCCCGATTTCCGAGATTTGTTTCATCCACACATTTCTAGACCTACCTCTTCTTCCTTTTCAGTGTCTTTTAATCGCTCTTACTTTCTTTAATAATTTTTTCGTTCATTTTAACTCGATTGTGACACTTTCGTTTCTTTTTTTTTCCAGCTTCGTCTTTTAAAGTGTTTTTCTCAGTTGCTTTATTTCTTCTGCATTTATGGAACTTTTGAGTATTTTATTTATAACCCACGTTTTTTTGTCTCGCTTTTAGCCCATCTCCAATTCTTGTTCTTTCCAGATCATTCAGGTTTCATCTCCAATATTTTGCTTCTAATGTCCTATCTTCATTTTTAATTTTACAATCTTGCAAATTTAATACTAGTCTTGCAACTAGTGGCTGGTGATACGCAGTAACGACAATCGCCTTATAAACAATGTGTTCTGGGAAAGGCCAGAGGGAAGAAGGTCTGTAGGGCGGCCTAGAAAAAGATGCAGTCAAAGAAGATCTAGAGAAAATGGGAGTGCGACAATGGGAATTACTGGCACAGGACCGAAAACATGAAAGGCAATAGTAAACGCGGCAAAGACTCACGAAGAGTTGTAGCGCCATTGATGATGATGATGAACTAGTGGCTGCATCTTTCTTTGATTGTCTTTTATGGATACTATGTGGTCTGTGGACACTAATAGTTTTGTTTTGAATGGTTTTGGATGTGAATAATCTATTTTTGTGTTGGAGTTCATTTTTCTTTCCATTCTCTGGGCATTTAATGTGTTCTACATGCTTCTTTCATTACTTCCAGTGATTTTTTTCTTCTATCAACTTAATTTCGGAATCAGTTTCATCCGCTTAGTGTCTCTCTACTTTTATTCTACTTATTGCTTCTTCTAATTCCATAGTTATCTTTTGTTGAATTAGGTTTTTATTTTATACTCGTTACTCTATGATTATCTCTGTTTCTGTACGTTTTTAATCTTTCGAATATCTCTTCATAACATTCTTTCCACATCTCTATTATTTCTCTTATATTTGTGTTTTTTATTTGATTATATTTGTATTTTACTCCTTCCAGTTGTTTTATTTTCTTTCCTTTTAGACTTCTTATTTTGGTACAGAAACTCCCGCTATCCCTTTAATTCTGATTTATTGATTCACCAAAGCTCCAGTTCTCATTCTTTTCCATTTTTGCTAGTCCTTAAACTTTAATTTTTTTT
Source organism: Diabrotica undecimpunctata (assembly GCF_040954645.1). Classification (NCBI taxonomy): domain Eukaryota; kingdom Metazoa; phylum Arthropoda; class Insecta; order Coleoptera; family Chrysomelidae; genus Diabrotica; species Diabrotica undecimpunctata. The sequence goes on from NC_092807.1 coordinate 84,847,679, forward strand.
TTTTAGTATTGATTTTTTAGGTTATTTCTCTTTTATACTATTGTATTTTTCAAGCCTTTTTCTTTTTTTATTATAATTTGTTTAATTTTTTCCCATTTTTCTTCCAGCCTTATTCCCTTTCCTGTTTTCGCTATTTTAAATCCTTTATTATTTTATTCATGGTGTCTCCTTTTTGTCTATCTTTTCGTTTTCAATTGCTTTTCACATTTCAGTATTTCCTGTCCAAATTTGTTTTATACTTTGTTTTATTTGCTGAGACTTCTGCTACGAATGTATATATATTTATCTTGTAGTGACTGCTGCGTAGACGACTTCCTTATTAATATATTGTTTTTCTGGAAAAATTCGATCTCAAATCATTTTAATTCCATTTTTGCTTATTTCTTGTTCACCATGTCTTCCTATGCATTCAAATCCTTTGTTTTCATTTTTCCATCTCCTTGTTTTACGTTAGCAATCTTCCTTCAAATTTTTTTCTTATTTTTTCTTTTTTTCTTAATCACATAGTCCTGTCTATTCAATGGTCTTTCTAGGGGTCTTTTTTATTGAATTTATGTATTTTTTTCATTTCGCGATTTTTTCTGGCTTCATTCTGTCGACATGATCTCTTCATTTGCGGCATCATGCTCGTATCGATTTCATCACATTCTGTACTCCCGCTGTTCTTGATGTAGGTATTGCATTACGCATTATATCTCTGGGCGAAATTCTTCCTATGGTTCTCAATGCTTTCATGTCTGTACTTCTCATCAATCTTTTCGTAAGTGACGGTTTAGCTCATGTTTTCTCTGCGTATATTAGTAATGGTCTTACGCTTGCTTTATATATTCGGATTTTTCTCTCCACGCTCATACATTTGTTTCTCTATATGATATTACTCAAGTATTTTGATATTCTGGCTGCCTTATTGACTTGTTTTTAAACTTCTTCTATCATATAATTCATCTGTTCGAGATAGTTGAAATTCATGACTTGTTCTTATGAACTGGGTCTCTTTGTAGGATATAACTTGTGTGCTGGTATATTGATCTATAAAGCAGTGCTGAAGGTCATATTTATTTTCTGCTATGACTTATGCGAATTACGGTGCAGTAACCCCGGAGGTCAGCAAACCCAATCAACAGTTTTGTCAGCATTTAATTTTTATATAAAAGAAATAGTATTGTAATTAAATTCAGTTATTTTCAATCAATACAGCAGTGCAGTATAGTTGTAAAAGTTAATAAAGGGTCTTTTTAAAAAGTACCTTCGTGAGTTTAAACCTTTAAGTGGCACAGTGCAGTAAGATAGTGGGAGAGTCTACAGAAGATCCTCGTCGTTCTTAAACGTTTACCCGCTACGAACCAACCAACTTCCAGGGAAAACTACGGCCGTTCAACCCCAGAAGTCAACGAAAATCCAGAGTTAAAGAGTAGAAATCAATTTATATGACGAAAGACGATAAAAAGAAAGCGAAAGAAGAAAAGAAACCAGTTCCTTCGAAAAGAAATGCACCCAAGCATCATCATTTATCTGGAAGCAAATTTAAAATATTTTCTAATCATAATTTAATTGCTTCACAAGCTTCATCTTTTAAAATTAGTAATTCTCTTTCAACTATTAGTGAATCGATTATCGAACCTGGTGCTGCTTCTATTTCGCAAAATAACTCAGCTTCTCAATTTAGTTTAAAAACCAACGTTAGTTCTTTAGATAATACTTTAAATAGCTTAGATATACCATCTATAATTATTACTCCCGCTAGTGAATAAAATACTATGGCCATGGCACCCGCTCCCGCTCTAGTTTTCGACGTCAATAAAGATCTTTCCATCGTGCCTGATTACGATGGTAACCCTAATGAACTTCACAACTTCATTGAAGTTACTACAATGCTTCTTAATCATTTCTGGAATCACAATAATCCCGATAACTTCCAAAATCACATGATAACTCGAGGTGTAATGAATAAAATTAAAGGAAGAGCTCGAGAAATCATTTCAGTATATGGGTGTAAAGATTGGCCCACGATAAGGACCATACTAATTCAAAACTTTGCCGATCAACGTAATGAAAATTCGCTTACAAGAGACATGGTAAACTTAAGGCAAGGACCCAACGAAACTCCTCAACAGTTTCACGAGAAAGTAATGTCACTTTTAAACACAATTTCTAACCACATCGAACTACATACCGACAATGCAGATGTAAAGAGGAGCAAAAAGGAATTCTTTTAACAACAGGCCCTAACTACGTTCTTAGCAGGATTACGAGAACCAATGGGATCAACCATACGATCAATGAGGCCTACAAATCTTGCTTTCGCTCTTCAATTCATCCAAGAAGAAAACAATATTAGGTATTTGCAGAAAACAACCAATTTTTCATTGCCAAATAAGAATTCTACACACACACAACCCCAGAGACAGCCGCAGTTCACAACACCACCACAATGGCAACAACCCATGCCCAGGCCACAGTTACATCAACCATTTTTCGGAAGTAATCCAGCACCGTCCCGACCAACATTTACCCCAAGATGGCCAATACAACCCGCTCGATTCCAACAACCAAGGCAACAATTCATGGCAAACACACAACCTCCAAGACCTAACCCATGGGCAAGCAGACCACCACAACAGTACAAACCAACACCGATGTCTATAAGTACACGCCAAACGGGACATAACAGAGGTTCAAGCTTCAGAAACTTTAGGCCGCAGCAACCGCAACCACACACGCCAAAGTTCACCGTAGAGGAGCTATTCAATATTGAACAACAAGACGAAAACGATACCGATGCCTACTATGGAGAACAGACATACTACTATCCAAATCAGGACGCATATTCAGATGACTACCACGTAGAAGATTACCAAAATGCCCAATACGAAGAAGAAGATGTAAATTTTCCAAAACTCCAAGAGGAAAACGAAGAAACGTAATCGAACTCAATTCGTATTCAGATAAAAAAGAACTTCCATATATCGAAATTAAAAATCCTCCCCTTAAACTTCTTCTTGATACAGGGGCAACCAAATCATTTCTTAACCCCGAAATTGCATCCAAATTTTATAAAAATTTTATCAAACATGAACCGTTTGTAGTCAGTTCAATATTTCAAAACCATTCACAGGAATATTGTGCTGAAATTCCAATCTTCCCAGAATTTAACTCTAATATTAATTTAAAATTCTACCTTTTTAAATTCCATAAAACATTTGATGGTCTTATCGGCCTCGATAACTTAAAACTTCTAGAAGCAAATCTTAATTTCCCAGCATCCACACTAACTACAGCACACTCAGTTCTCCCTATCTTTTATTATGAAACCAACAAAACACAATTTTATACAATTCAATTGGAACCCAGAACAATCACACAAGTAAGACTTCCAGTAAAACAAACAAAAGGCACCCTACTTATACCAAAACAAGAAATACAAGGGGCAACTCTAAGAGAAACTCTCAGTGAAGCCTGCAATCAGCTAGCCTGAACCGAAATGATCAACAATACTGATGAACCTATTCAAGTAGCACTCACCGATCCTGTTAGAAGCAATCCAATAGATCTTCATGAATATCACCTGTATACCTCGGACATCATTCCAATGGAAACAGAAACAAGAATAGATAGCGATCCTCTCATCAGAACAGATCATCTAAATCCAGAAGAAGAGATGCACATCAGACGTTTATGCAGAAAATTTGCAGATATATTCCATAATCCTGATGATACTTTAACATTTACAAATCAAATAAAACACCACATACTAACAACATCCACACGTACATCGAGAAGAGGTTCAAAAACAGATCACATCAATGCTGGACCAAGGCATCATCAGACCAAGTCAATCACCCTGGTCATCTCCAATTTGGGTCGTACCAAAAAAACCAGACGCCTCTGGTAAAATTAAATGGAGAATCGTAGTCGATTACAGAAAGATAAATGAGAAGACTATAGACGATAGATATCCCATTCCAAATATCACGGACATCCTTGATAAACTCGGACGCTGTCAATACTTTTCCACCCTCGATCTAGCCAGTGGATTTCACCAAATAGAAATGGCAAGGGAAGATATACAGAAAACAGCATTTAACGTGGAAAATGGCCATTATGAATACCTTAGAATGCCTTTTGGTTTAAAGAATGCACCCTCTACATTCCAGAGAATAATGGACAATGTGCTTAAAGGACTCATAGGAGAAATCTGCCTAGTATACATGGATGACATAATCGTATACTCAACCTCACTTCAGGAACACATGGTCAACCTTAAGAAAATCTTTGAAAGACTACGAGAAACTAGGTTCAAGATACAGATAGACAAATGCGAATTTTTAAAAAAAGAAGTTGAATTCTTGGGCCACGTCGTAACTCCTGAAGGAATAAAACCAAATCCAAGCAAAATTAAAGCCATCATAGACTATCCCATACCAAATACTACCAAGCAGATTAGAGGATTTCTAGGACTACTTGGATATTACCGAAAGTTCATTAAGGATTTCGCAAAAATAACAAAACCACTCACCTCATGTTTAAAGAAAGATGCCAAGATAGAACACACAGAACAATTCCTAAACTGTATCAAAATCTGCAAAAACCTGTTAACCAACGAACCACTTCTACAATATCCGGATTTTACGAAGCCTTTCAATCTCACCACAGATGCAAGCAACTTTGCTATAGGCGCTATCCTGTCACAGGGTCCTGTAGGACAAGACAAACCCATTGCATATGCATCAAGAACACTGAACGAGACCGAGCTTAAATATTCTACCATCGAAAAGGAAATGCTTGAAATCGTATGGGCTACTAAATATTTTCGACCTTATTTATTTGGAAGGAAGTTTAAAATTCTCTCCGATCATCGACCACTTCAATGGCTATTCTCTTTAAAAGATCCGAACTCGAAACTTGTTAGATGGAGACTAAAACTCGAAGAATTCGATTATGAAGTCATATACAAAAAAGGAAAATCCAATACGAACGCTGATGCATTATCCCGTGTCGAAATCCACACTAAAGAAGTAAATACCATTGACGAACACGTAGAAGAAATAATCAGTCTATTATCCAGAAAAGAAGATGACAACATATCTATGATCAACCATCCAAACTCAGTATGTGATCCAGATGAAGAAGATCCTATGGTTAACTTAGACGAAATTATCAAAGAAAAACAAACATCCGGCCTAACTGCAGAAGAAATAAAAGTAATAGACGAACTTCTACAAGAAGAAAACCAAAAGATTGACAGTCAGCCAACAAAATCGCTATACCAACAAGACAACAACACAGATGGTACCCAACATTCTACAGAGGAAAACCCAATACTCGGAATTCCAATCAGCGAAAGACCATTGAACTGTTACAACAACCAAATCATATTCAAATTGGTAAATTACAATCCTGCAAAACCTATAACAGAACAGTGCTTCCTAACAAAGAAAAGAATGCACGTCCAACTAGATAAAAACGACCTGAAAAACGATATTTTTAATTTCTTCAAGAACTACGTCGATACAAAAAAGAAATATGCCATCTTATTCGAAACTAATGAACTCTACCAGTCTGTCTGCAACATACTTCGAGAAACATTCAAGAATTCTGCATTTGATCTTGTAAAATGTAACAATTTACTTGAAGATATAAGCAGTCCAGAAAGACAGAAAACCATCGTACAAGACTATCACCAAGGAAAGACAAATCATAGAGGAATTAATGAAACAGAAATTCAAATTAAACAAGAGAAATAGAGGTAGAATAAGAGCAGTAGAAATGTTCCTGAGTTCCTGAGGAGAAGCTGTAGACTTACAAAAAGAGACAGAATTGAAAACGCAGAGATTAAGCGGAGAATGGGAGTGCAATCAGACATAATCGACTATATAGAGGAGAAGAGACTATCCTGGTACGGCCACGTCAGAAGAGCGGACAGAGGACGCTGGATAAACAAAATCACAGAATGGAGCCCGATTGGAAGAAGAAAGAGAGGAAGACCCCGAAGGTCATTCAGAGATGAAATCGACGAGGCTATGGAGAAAAGAACCCTGCGAGATGAAGACTGGAATGACAGGGAAAATTGGAGAAAACGGTTGAGTGAAGGAAGACAGTGAAAACTGTGGAAATCCTTAGTAGTAGTAGTAGTAAATTCAAATTAGAAAACATTATTACTGGCCAACGTTGAAAAAGGATATAGAAGATTATATTAATCTCTGCGATACTTGTCAAACAAACAAATACGACAGAAATCCAGAAAAACCGAAGTTTATGTTAACTCCAACACCAACGAAACCACTGGAAATTGTTCACATAGACCCATTTCAAGCAGCAGGACAAAAATTCCTTACCATCATCGACGCATTTTCAAAATACGGTCAAGCGTACCCAATAGAAGGATCAAACGCGATTAACATCTTAAACGGATTCCTGCTATTCATCACCCACCATGGACTACCACATATAATAATTTCTGATAGTGGAACTGAATTTAAAAATGGACTTGTTCAAGAATTCGTGGACACTCACAAGATCTTAATCCACTACACGACACCTGATAACCCGCAATCCAATGGAATGATCGAACGCTTTCACTCCACAATCATCGAGCATCTTCAAATATTAAAAGAAAAAAAGAAAACACTTAACATAAAAGACCAGATGCTATACGCCATTATGGCATACAACAATTCTATTCACTCAGCCACCAAACAGAAGCCCATCAACGTCCTTAATGGTCACATAGATGCTCAAGATCCATTCGATATTGACATTAATAGAACACTGATAAATAATTACACACAGGAGCACAGATTGAAAACAAAAGAGATGTATAAAGAAATAAATAAGAAATTGCAAGAGAGCAAACAGAAAAACATTGAAAAGATAAATGAAAAACGACACTCTCCGATAACATATAAACCCTGCACGAAAATATACACTCGAAAAACAGTAAAACGAAACAAACTGCTCCCCAGATTTTCACCTAAAATAGTCCAAAACAACAATCCTGTTACTGTTGATACCCAAGATACTACGGTGCATAAGAAAAATATTAAACATCAACCACCAATAAAAACTAACCGCAAAAATACTTTACAGATGTATCTCAGTAACAGCCCAAGAAGTGAAAATCCAGGACCTTCGAGACAATCCAGGGATCCTCCCAGTTAAGCTTGGAGAAGCCAGAATCCAAACCAGCACCCATGATTTCATCCACTATTTCCAATTGGAACCAATAGCACAGGAAATCGAAACATTGGCATATCAATATCAAACTACAACTACAGCTATAGAAAATGGACTAAGTCAGCCGTACTTCGATAGTCTACTCAGTTGTACTACTCAGTTTATCCAGCAACCAGAAATAAAAGAGGTCTTATCAATGGATTAGGAAATATTATAAAATCCATCTCAGGAAACTTAGATCAAGAAGACGCAGAAAGATACGATGCAGCAATTCAGTCACTTGAACTCAATTAACAAAATATTATTAACAACATTAATAACCAATTAAGCCTTAATAAGAAAATAATGAACAACTATAACGAGACAGTGACACTACTAACCCACAATCAAGAGATAATAGCCTCAGAAACCAACAAAATCCGAACAGACTTAAACCAATTCGTCTTTGATTTCAACCATTACATGCAAGTTCGAAACGTTTTAGACCAGATGAATTTAGCCTTACAAACCATTATCCAAATATTAGATGACCTACAGACAGCAATCACATTCGCAAAAATCAAAACTATTCATAATGGACTTATAAAACCAGACGAAATAAGATGGACCATCCAGAAAATGCTAGAACATCATCCAGCTTCTCAGCTACCATACCTCGAAGAAGAAGACCTGATGAGATATTACGAGATAGTAGAAGTAGATGGTTACTACTCCAACCACTCTCTAGTCTTTATCTTACATTTTCCCATTCTTTATTCCAAAGTATTCACATATTTTCATCTATATTCACTTCCAACCATAAATAACACAATAATTATTCCACCTGGACCATATTTAGCTTCTAACTCAGAACTTTTTCAATACATGGACCTACCATGCAGAAAGAGTGAACCAAAGAAATTTATTAGTCCAGAGAAGTTCCCGCAAGAAAATACAGAAACTGACGACTGCATCAATCAAATCCTAAAATTATCCAATGATGCCGCCCAATGTCAAAACGTGCCGATCACAATTAGCACAACAATTATCCAAAAAGTATCGGAGCTCACTATATTGCTGTTTTCTCAAAAGCTACTAAAATCTCCACCCACTGTTCTACTTCCAAAATTGAAGTACTCAGAGGAACATTTCTAATAGAACTACCCCCAGGATGTGAGCTCAGAACCAACAACGAAGTTTACATCAACTCCAAAGCAACAATAAAAGAAGAACCGTTAACCCTGCCAAAAATAAAAATTAGTCCTCAAGGGGAAAATCCAACAGTAAAGCCTCTAAAATTAGATAGAATCCAGTTAGATGAACTACATAAACTCTCAACGGAAGAAGAAAGACTCCAACCCGTGTCTTTAAAAACAATGGACCATTACCATCTATGGACACCATCAATATATATCCTGGCGACAGCCCTTATCATTATTTTGGTTTACAAATTACGAGAGATATGGAAAAAGAAGACAACCGAAGAAGAAGATACAGCCGATCCAGAATCCATACCTTCAGTTTTGTTCATCCCTCACAAAACTTCCCAAGGGGATGGAGAAATTACGGTGCAGTAACCCCGGAGGTCAGCAAACCTAATCAACAGTTTTGTCAGCATTTAATTTTTATATAAAAGAAATAGTATTGTAATTAAATTCAGTTATTTTCAATCAATAAAGCAGTGCAGTATAGTTGTAAAAGTTAATAAAGGGTCTTTTTAAAAAGTACCTTCGTGAGTTTAAACCTTTAAGTTGCGTCATCCGCATAGCAGAGGATACTCAAAGCTTGGTTTACCATTGTGTATACAATTTTGGTTTTATTTATGCATTCTATTCTTGTTTATAATCATGTTAAATAGATTCGGACTGAGTCTATCCCCGAGCCTGATTCATGCTGACATGTTTATTTTTCGGTCGGTCCATGTTCGGTTTTTATTCTTGTTTTATTGAGACTGTTAAGCTCCCTGATTGTTGCTGTGTGTTTTTGTTGACGTTTTTCTGCTTAATGTGATTTGGATTACGTCTTCCAGTTGGACTCTGTCAAACCCTTTTGTGAGATCCATTTGTAGAGCTGTTAGGCCTGAATCGATGTTATTTTTCTGATTTGCCCACGGAGTTAATTAACTTACAATTTTGATCTAGACTAGAGTAGTTTTTAGACCTTTCATATCTCTTTCTTACCCCATTCTTCTCTCTAACCTCCTACTACACTTCATTGTTCCACTACCAAGTTTCTTTGCACTCTTCACAAGCTCTTCCAGCACTCTACCTTTAAAGGCTCTTGCCAAATCCTTATTCTTTACCTTCCACCACTTTACTTTCTAGTATTCTACTTGCTTTTCTTTCCACCTCACCTCTATCTCCCTATCCACTACCACCGGTCGGTGTTGACTAGCTACACACTAAACTTTTATCACTTTACAGTTGGTAACCTTGTTTAGCTGACTTCTTCTACACAGCACAAAATATATCTGACTTTCCCTTCCCCCGCTACTATAGGTAACATACTAGTCTGGAGTCGTCATAAAGAACGTATTAATGACAGCCAAATCCCATGCCACTGCAAAGTCAATCACACTATTTCCTTTATCATTTCTTATTCCTATCCCCAATGTGAACTCTTTCTATTCCCGCTCTTTCTCCACCAATATATACATTCAAATCACTTCCAAGAAAACACTTCTCGTCTACAGGAATCTACAGAATCTCACAATGAAGGGCACCTCAAAATTCTTCCTTTTCCTGTTCTTCGCACTATGTAAGGCTTAGGCAGATATAATGTTCACGTTGGTATTGCCTGAATTCAGTTGGACACTTATTTTTCTATTAGTTCCTTTGGTTGCCCTTATGGATTTTTCTTCCACTCGTTGTTCAAAATAACACTCTCCTCCAGTTCTGCCATAACTGTTTGAACTACTATATATTGACTTGCATCCATCTTCAAGATTTATTGACTTATTACCTTTACAACGAGTTTCCTGCACACAAAGTTCATCAAATCTTCTCTGCATAAAGTTCGCAAGCTCTCTCTCTCTCTCTCTTTACTAGTCATGCTTCCGAAGTTGAGAGTTGCAATTCTCAGTACTAGCTTCTTTAGCCCCTTCCTTCCTATAACTAAGGGGTGGCCTTAGCTCACTTTTCGCAGGATTTCCTGAAGCAAACCTTCCTCCTTTTTCTGGGTCTATGACCGGAGCCGATAGCTACCAAGCTACCCAATTCATCCAGTAACTACCAATGGTGGTGTACAGTCCTTTATACAAATATGCAAAATCTGAAATATTTGCGTTAAAATATGCACAATATGCAAAGTATGCATTTTACATATTTGCCTAAGTCTATGAGTTATATCCCATTGTCAACATCAAGTAATGTTATCTTCGAGATATCTCAGAACGTGTTATTAATTGCAGTATGTAGTAGTTGCAAAAAAATTAAATATATGACTATTAAAGTACGTTAATTTTATGTCTCTAACTTTGGTACAAAAATACTCACCAATAGTTGTTTGCCGTTTGTTCAATATTTGCCAATGTTTGATCATCATCATCATATAACGGGGGTCCTACGGCGATGGCCGCTTCTCGCATTTCAGCCTCCATCTTTTCCTATCTCTCCAATCTCCCTCTTCTAAGCCTTTAGATTGCATTGTTTTTGTAATTTCTCTTCTCCAGGAATTTGGTGGTTTTCCCCTTTTCCTTCTTTCTGGCAGAACATACATTAAGGCTTTTTTTGGCCACCGCTCTTTCTCCATTCTCATCACGTGACCATACCATTGTAATTGCCTTCTTTGTATTCTATCTGAAAGAGTATTTCTAATTCCTGTGCGGTTTCGTATTTCCTCATTCCTGATTCTTTCCATTCTCGATACTCGACATGACCTTTTAAGATAATCCATTGCCACAACGTCTACTTTATCTCGTTCATTCTTTGTCATCGTCCAACATTTGGCACCATATGTGGTAATTGGTTCTACAATTGCTCTGTATACACGAAGTTTGGTATGCATCTTTATTTTATTAGACCACAGTAATGAATTCAGTATTCGGATGCATTTTTCCCTTGAGTTATTCGGTTTTGTACATCTATCTTAACTCTGCCATCTGCTGATATGATGCTTCCTAGATATTTATACTAGTTGCAGCCTTTTATGACTGCGTTTTCAAGCCTCAGATCTGTGGTATTTCCCCCAATTTTTAAATATTCTGTTTTGCTTATGTTTACAGTAACCCCTTATTTGGCATATTCCTCAAATAATGTTCGATTCATATAATTTATATCTTCCTCATCGGTTGCAACCACCACCTGATCATCTGCAAACAACAATGTATACAGAGTTTCTTGTCCCACTTCGATGCCCATAAATCTACATTTATTTCTCCAACTCCTCAATGCTTCTTGGACGTATATTTTAAAGAGTGTCGGTGGCAAACAGCATCCTTGCTTTAGGCCTTTAGTGATTTTAATTCATTTGATTTTCTGGTTCCAATTTTTACACAACTAACTGCATTTTCGTACAGCCAATGTTTGATAATTAACAGTAATAGTCCACTTGGTATTATTTTTATTTTTCCAGGTTTTACGACTTACAATATTCCATATCTCCTTTTCATTTTTTATTAAGATTCTGTTTTCGTAAATAACTTTAATTAGAAACTTTTTGGAAACGAACTGGCGTTGACGATATTATACTGCGAATCAATAAATAAAAGTGGAGGTGGGCTGGACATGTTGCTAGAATGGAAGACGGAAGATGGACGAAGAGATTCTTGGAGTGGAGACCAAGAGCCGACAAGCGAAGTCGAGGCAGACCACCCACCCGATGGACCGACGACCTAAGGAGAATAGAAACAAACTGGATTGCAGCAGCTAGAGATAGAGAGAACTGGAGACGTTTGGAGGAGGCCTATATCCAACAATGGATGTGAAAACGGGGCTGGATGATGATGATGAAATAGGTACACTTAGTTTTAAGATTACTGCAACACACTAAAATACATAAGAAAACATTTTAATACAAAATTATATATTCTAAATTTTAAACTTACTTCTTTTAGAATATTAATACTAAAAACGTCCCGCCATTATTTCTTGTTCAAAATAATCTACAGTCCATCTAATTTACAAACCGTTGCACGTCATCGGCGTCATAGCCCGTGTCGTCACATGATACCAACACGAAATATTTAGGCGGTAGGTGTGTCCTTTTTTAGAATCACTTTGCCGAGTACACTCGCATTACAGCCACTAGACATATTTTATTATATACGCGTAGAACTAATAGTTAAAGATTTCTATTAATGTTAACTTAAAGAAATAGACAACAATATGTTTCATTTAATTTGTATAAATGCATTATAAAGCGTTTTGACGTGACAACGTCTTAAATTAGGTTGTGGCTCGGAGTCACTCATGAAAAAGTGTAACGCCCGCTCACGTCTGTTACGATGAGTCACCGAACGAGAGAGAGGCCCGCCGGACCGGCGAATGCCTTGCGTCTCTCTCCCACTCAAACATGATCGGTCCGCTGCGCGCGCAGCACTAGAGAATTAGGCGCGTTGAATCGGTGCGTGCTTGTGTCTCTGTCTTTCTCGAGCGTTCTTGGCGTTGGAAAACCAAGAAAGCGTCATAATACAAGTTCACACGTGTGGTTAAAGTATCGTCAGCTGTGTCTGTAGTGAAAATGTGGAGTGCTTAGATTCGTCATTTACAACAACTACAACAATAAAGGTAAATAATTGTACACTAATATTTCATTATCGTAAACTATGATTGATTGATTAATTGTTAGATTGACAGAAACTGAGTTTATAGGTTATGTCATACTATTCACAAATGTTGATAGTATTAAGTAAATTATTAATTTAAATCACTCTGCAATCAATCGTAATTCTGTCGATTGAGAAGAAACAGCGCGTTTCAACTGCAAACAACTATTGTGCAATTTAATAATATTCATATCAATAAATATTCTTCCGAGAAAAAGACGTTGTCACGTAAAATCTTCGCCCGTAAAACCGACTTTACAGGCAACCGATTTTTTTATGAAGAACATTTGTTCGGAACACACTGTAACTGTAATCGAACGAAGGTGAAATTTTGGCATAAATTGGTAACACTTATTTGACAGTTGCGGTGTTGACACTTTTTGTACTTTATTATTTTAAATTTTAAAGTGAATACCTAGATGGACTGTATCTTATTTGAAAGCTTATCAGCTTTCTACAGACTATTTAGTTGTTTTGGCATAGCCCAATCACAATACACAACAATAACTAGTTTTTGAAGCTATTAATCTAAATTTAATATGTATTTATAAATATAATTTATTAATATATATATAATATATTATGATCAAATTGTGTAAGAAATCAAAACATAAACAAAATTCTTACTCTAATAAAGCGGCAACAATTTAAACAATTTTGCCACACGCTGAACTGTCAAAAAATTTGAAGTATTCTCGTATCAGTTGCGTACAATTGTCTAATATATTTAATTAAAATTATTATTTTGTGGAATATCAGACTTAAAGAGTTATTTCATAAAATTTATATTATTAACAATAACAAATGTTTTTGGTTATTTAATCAATATAATTCTAAAATTCCCAATATAATGATGATTACATTTTTCTGATTATTATACCATGTTGACGCCTATGAAAAATCGAGCAGTTCCGTATGGGTTTCGTATTATTAGCTGTGTTAGGAAAATGTGAACCCTAAGGTTGACGTTGTGGAAATTTTAAATATAAGTGACGTCACTTTCTATAAATTGTGACGTGCACGCATTTTTATATGAAAAATACTTTATTAAGAATATTTAAAATATCCCTGTTACATAAGATAGAGCTTGAGATAATTAAGTGGTTTTGGTTCTATTGGTATTTGTAAAATTCTGAGAATTAAAATCAACCCGACGAACGAACCATATTATGTCTTCAGACCAGGTAGTTAGTCATGTTTTCAGTTGTTGTTACGAGATGCAATTTATACAAACTCAAAAATCTAAATTTCTTCTTCATTTATTTACACGAATCAAAACCAGTTTCAGTAATAGGTTTATTATATAGGTACAGTTTTTGTAGATTTATTTGATATTTTCACTGTAATTTGAACTTGTTCTTTTTTGATTCTATATATTTTATTTTTGATATGGTTTAAAGTATCAAGACACGGTCACGTGTTTATGTTATTATTATCCTTATTACACACAGATGTATTTCGCGTTCAAGTTTCTGAAAGAGCTAATTTAAGGCAGCGAGGAGGTAGCGAGGAGCAGCTACCCGAATGTGTGGTAAATAACTATATAGAGAATAAATCCTTTTTAAATTTCTGGAAATAGACCACGAGGAGCTTGTTCGAACAGTGAGAGACGCATAGAAAGTCTCCATAGCTAGACAGTGTAATTTCCAGGTATTTTATTTCCATTACTTGTTCAATACTGATGCCATCAATTTCTATTTTACATCTGGTTTGGTTCTTTGCTGACTACTTTTGTCCCAAAAAAAGTGGTTTAATGAAAAGAGCGAATATTGGATAAAACTGAAAAATCAAGCTCATAACAATCTGCTTGGCAAAACACTAGTGCGAATTAAATTACAGAAACTACAACAAAAAGTACAAGCAGTATGCATAAATAAAAACAGGGTTTATCGCCAACTTTATATCAAAAGAATTGAAATTTTAGTAATAGAGGTATCGGCAGCATTTACTATGAAGCATAAAAGGCAAGCGTTGATTATCAGTAGAACATTATTTTCTGTCAGGACATCTGGAAAGGGTAGCGGCAGGAAGGACAAGCAGATGAAACATTTTAAATAGGAACGTCCGCAACTTAACACTTAACACACTCTACAGAGGAGTAGCATTTCTGTATGTAGTATAAAGATATAGAACAATCCTTTTGAGACAAAAATTACCATATATGAAGAGATCATAGTTGGAGAATATCAGGCAGGCTTCTAGAAGAGACCGATCCATACACGCCAGATGTTTACACTACATACTCTAAAATACCAATGCTTATCTTTTGATGACGACATTGTTCTCCTAAAAAGAATAACTAAAATACATAACCAGAAGACTGGAGAAAGCGACAAAGAACAAAAGTAGGTTTATAAATCAATGAATCTATTACAAAGTATATGTGAAAACATAAGTATACAGAAAATTTTACTTATCTGCAGTAAAGATCAATAGTAGAAATGACGAATCAAATCAAATCCAGAAATAATCAACAACAAAAGCAGAATAGCAGAAAAGTGCAATGAAGAAATAAAAAGACGAACAAAATTTACAAATGTAATCAAAAAGAAAGCGAATGGCGATCAAGAGCAAACAGAAGAAGTAGAGGTAGACCTCAAACCAGATAAAGCGAATGCCTGGTCACGAATGGATGCAAAAAACAACAAACAGAAATTAATGAACACATCTAAGGGAGGCATCACATCCGACGATGGATGGAATAGCTGTTGATGATGATGATGAAAATATCTTTTATGGGACAATAAATAAAAGTAAATAGTCCATGTTGTGAAAACGCCCTTGTAGGAAAAATGTTTCTGATTCAGTGTCGTTACGGTTTTTAAACAAATTCCAAAAATCACCTTTTTTGCTCCGAAAAATATTTTTTGATGCGAAGCTTTTATATCTACTGGCATTGTAATCCTTTTTTTCTCTACGGTAAAATGCTGAGGCGGGCGTCACGGAAATAGCACTACAAAATGGCGTCGTCACAGGTAGCATCATTAAATAGCGGTTTTTGATATCGATTCACTACTCTCGATCAATTCGTTTTTAGTCATCATATATTTACTCTAAGCAGGTTTAAATTAAAAAATGCATGAAAAATAACCAACAAAATATACACATTACATAAGAAGTAAAACATAAACAGAATATCTGCCACTAAAAGATTCGATTCGTAACGATTGTCAAAATTCATTACAAGTCATAAATATTGTCCTATTAATAACAACGTTTAATCATCCGTTTAAATTTTTATAAAAATTCTCGTTAGAAAATAATTTCATATAAATATAATAATTATTATTTTTAAATGTATTATTTAGTTAATATACTTAATAAATAAATTTACATTTGAATTCGACAGGTTTGTCATAAATAAATAACGTAGGTATGCTTAGTTAGTAACAGGTGGTGTTAGGAGCAAACATAATAATTTACTGAATTTGTTTAAATTAAAAAAAAAATAAATAATAAAATTATTTTATTTAATTTTAAATATATTTAAATTTTAAAAATATTTGTTAATATTAGTTGTTATTTTTAAACGTGTTATTTAGTTTATATAACACTTAAATAGGCTATCAATTAATATTTATTTATATTTTCATAATTTCATATAAATATAAATAAAATGTTCGATTCTGGCAATTATCATTGCGCTAATAATGGTTATTAATAAAACATTTCATTTTGTATACAGTCACAGCGGAAGAGTCCCTTTGTGTACCTAACGAGTGAGTGGCCGTTAGGTATATAAAATGTCAAAACTGACTATAATTTGGTATTTTGATTTTTGAAAAGTTTCATATTTTTTTTTACAGGAAACGTAAAAAGATCTTACTAACGAATGCTATAAAGCATGAAAAAAGGGTAAAAAAGATACACCTACATAAACTGTTGTTGAATGGAAATTTGATTCAAAATATTATGAAATTCTAAATTGAAACAGCAATTTTGTTTGTTGTCGCTCGTCAACAGTATTGCTTACTGAACCTTTTTTAGGTTCTTCTGTACTTTTAAAGAAAAAAAGGTGTGTTTAAATTTTTTTCTAAGGTTGATAGTTTTTGAGTTATAAGCGATTTAAAATCTGAAAAATGCGAAAATACGCATTATGATATGTAAATTATTATTTTTGAGATTTCTTAGTGCCTAAATTAAAATTTTAACATTCAGTCTTAAGATTCTGAAGAGCAATCGAAGATTACTTCAATTTAGACCGTTGTTTTATAATTGTTAATTATGCGTGTCCACTCGCATTTATACATTCATATTATACGTACTTACGCGAAAAATTCCAAACAAATATTAATATTTACTAAAATTTTGTAATTTATTCTTAAGACAGTTGATTTTGAAATTTATTGTGTACTATTGTCACAAAATTTGAATAAATGTCAAAATTTTTGTTGGGAATTGTTAACGCATAATTTATATATAAATGCGACAGAGACGCTTCATATGGTGCGTATGTAGTGCGGCTTAAAAATCGAGTGGATACGCATAATAATGAAAAAACAAGAGTCTAAATTTAAATAAGTTCCGATTGCTCTTTAGAATCTTAAAATTGAATGTTTAAATTTTAATTTAGGCACTTGAAAACCTCAAAAATAATAATTTACATATGAGTTTTAGACTCTGAAAAATGCGTATTTTCGTATTTTTCGGATTTTAAATCGCTTGCTTATAACTCGAAAACTATCAACTATAATACTGTCAACTATAGAGAAAAATGATGACTTTTTTTGTTTAAAATGATACAAAAAACCTATAAAAATGTTTTTCGGAGCAAGAAACTGAATCAGAAACGTTTTCCTACGAGAGCGGTCTCACAACATGGACTACAACCAAATTTCAGTAAGTGTATAACAAAAAAGAACCACTCATGTATTTCAATAAAAAAAAGCGTCCCGCTACAATAACAGCCTCTTACGCACGCTCTCAACATTATTATGGTTCCAAAACTTGTATAAACCACTACTCAAATACCCGTTATCTACTTTTACTCTTAATGAAAAATCTTTTGTTTGCCTACATTCACACAGAAGTTAATACGATTGGTAGATATATCTAAATTTTTACCGACGTGTAGTATTTATTTTGACTAATTGTTTGAATATTGGTCACATATTCATAAATAAATTACCTCTATGCGGACATATGTGCAGATAGGCCTCATTACCTAGTTTCTCGATATGTGCAGTTTTTAATATATTATTATAGTATACAGTATTTACTATTCACATTAAAAACATTTGAAAGGATGTTTGGAACTTCAAGTAATCCAGTTATCTAATATGTTTTTTAGTTAATTTATACGGATATAGAGAGAAAATATAGGTACACGTTTTCTGCCGAGAATCCGTTGTTGTTTTTTAATTATTAATAACAACTAAGTGTTAAAAATGCAATTTTTTCGAATTGTTTACTTATCATTAAAAAAATAGGAAATTTAAACTAAAATTGTATCCTTTATAAAATAAAAAAAATAAACGGCGTACTTCAAAAGATATGAAATTAATTTTATAAAAACCCCCAACATTTTAGGTCAATGCATTAATAAGTTTTTTAATTTGTTTGTCTCCGAAATCATTTTTGCAATAAAATTAGTCAGAAAATATGAATAATTAAGATCATAGAAGGTGTTTCGTTATTTTTTACCCAGACCAACTTACGGAGCATACACATACACAACAGTTAAAACATCTTTATCTCCCTAACATGTACCCTTTGCAAATTATTGGAAAAAATGATGAACAAGCGATTAATCTGGTTATCTAAAAAAAAACAATATCCTTAACCCTGTTCGATCAGGTTTTAGACATAATAGAAGCACCACTGATATTTTAGTGATTCTACAAATAGATATAACAAATGTTATGGCCTCCAAGCAAGACATAATTGCAGCAATTTTTGATTTAGAAAGTGCTTTCGATACAACATGTAAGTCGGTTATCCTTAAAAAACTGGTAGAAAATAATCTTACGGGCAACGTATTAGGCTTTATAAATAACTTTTTAAATAATAGAAATTTCCAAATCACAGTTAACGGAGTATTATCCGACAACTATGTCACTAAAAATGGTATACCCCAAGGTTCTACCTTCTTTCTACAAGCCATCAATGATATTTGCTCTCATATAAAATCTCCCATTAAATTTGCCCTATACGCAGACGACCTTATTGTATACTGCCGAGGAAAATCCACAGCTGCAACCTCATCTTTATTACAAAATTCTGTCGAGTCCCTTACTACATGGTCCGAGAAAACTGGCTTCAGGTTCTCTTCAATAAATCCAAAATAATTAAATTCACCAGGAGATACAACAGCGCAGAAATACCCAAAATAACATTAAACGGAGTAAATTTAGAGTTAATTGATCATTACAACTTTTTAGAACTAACTCTCGATAACAAACTCACTTGGCGTCGTTATATTGATGAATTAAAAGACAAATGTTTAAGCAGAATGAATTTGTTAAAGACATTGTTCCACTATCAATGGGGTGCCGATGAAAGTATACTACTTACAATATATCGAGCTAAAATCCGATCCAAATTAGACTATGGTTGTATAGTTTACTTGTCCGCATCCAATAATTTATTACAATCGTTAAACTCTGTTCACAACACTGTTCTCCGAATTTGCTTAAGAGCTTTTTCATCCAGTCCCAATAAAGTCTCTATTGTGAATCTCAAAAACTCTCCCTTTACCTTCGGAGGCAGCAACTACTCCTATTTTATGCTATCAGTTTTGTCAAATCTAACTGACTTCGCCAACACCAGGACTCGTAATCTCGCCCAGATGTATATTTTTAATCCCACAGATCCTACAACCCTTATGCCAAGACACAAAATTATCTCAAACAATTGCATCTATAACATCATGGTATAGAATACCTCCTTTTATAAACACTTCCTTCTGTAAATTATTAAGCAACAAACAAATAATATCATTTTTTGACAAGCTTTCAACGATATTGTGAATACATCCCACTATGATAAGGTGCTTTATACCGACGCATTCCAACAAATGTAGCGTGTTTCCAGGAAAACTCTTTAGTGTTTCAAAAGCTCTCGAGTTCACTTTTGACAATCATCAAAATGTAGCTCTCTGCACCGATTCCTTATCCGCAATTTATTCGTTAAAAAATATTTACAATCAACATTACCTAGTGCAAAAATACTAGAATCGATCCATCTTCACACTTCCCGAAGGACTTCAATAACAATAATATGGGTGCCTTCTCATATCGGCATCCAAGGAAATGAGATGGCTGACAGCGCTGCAAAAGAAGCATCTACATCCAACTTACCCGTCTACAACATACAGCTCCAAGAAGATTTAAAATCAAACTTCAAGAAGAATATCCAAGACAAGTGGCAGGAACTTTGGATCACCAAAAACACAAAGTTCAGAGAATTACAACCTAATGTTAACAGCTATTTATCCCTAGCATCTCTGAACAGAAAAGAGAGGATAGCAATACGAAGATTGAGAATAGGACACACACGTTTGACACACTGTCATCTTATGTTCCAATAGACCAACAGGTATGCTCTCACTGCAACATATTCCTATTACCGTTAAACACATCCTCACAGATTTCAACAATACTAGGCCACTCGCATTGCCAACAATATAACCCGCAGCCTAACAGAAATTCTGAACTGTTCAAGCCGACTCAAGACTCAAAACTCACGAGCCCCGACTATGAGACTTTTTAAAGACAACACAATTGTTAAACAAAATATAATTTACATAATATTCCTTATTTATTCCTTACTATTGTAAACTCTGTATCATAACTCTGTAAGTACTATTGTAAACCTTTGCTCCCGTGTCAATAACCTAAGATGTCGAGACACGTTAATTCGAAATAAAAAAAAACTAATATTACATTTTCTTTCAAATTTCTATTATCAATAGGGATGCACGGCGGACGTCCCGTCCTACACTTTGCTCCGCATTTTTTCTCGCGGGACGGAACCCAAAATACAATCATCAGATATTAATTTTTTCAGTCGTATACGCAGTTTGTCAAAAAAACTAAATTTTATGAAGAGTAAAGTGGGTACATTTAGTTTTAACAATATCGACAATCATTATTAAGAACATTTGAATCCAATTAAAACCTACAATTTATATCACCCAAAAAAAATGCGGTTTGTACGTACCTTAAAGGAAAAATATTATGATAAACCTTCTGATTTGTCGGTTAATATATGTATTGAATGTTAATAAAGCTGTCTATATCTTTTATTTTATAAATTCCAATTAGCGATTAGACGTTTGCTCTTAGAAATTCATTGGATTGTCAGTACATTCTAGATTAAATATCGATGTACAGACAAATTGTAAATTTATAATTCGAAATTAAAAATAATTATAAAAATAATAAACACGTTATCAATAATACAGGGTGTCCAGAAACTCTCTAACAAACGAAGACCGGAGATTTCTCAGATAATTTTAAGACAATTTAACCCAATTCTTCTAGTCCGAAAATCCTTCCTAAGGGAGCTAGAGCTCTTTGAAGGTGGCGCCTTGTACCAATTTTTTTTTTAATTCCTTTAGAACGCTTCTAGTTAAAAAAAACGAAAACTGATAGGATTTTTTTTATCCAGAGTTAAATCGATAACAACAGTTTGGGAAAAAGAAAAAATAAATTGTAATACAATTTTATTTAAAGGGTTTTAAAAACAAAGTATTTATTACGATGGAGCGAAACTAACACAAAAGAAGAAAGAAAGTATCAAAAGTAGATAGTCACAAAAGATGCTAGATGTGATGACCATTAGTTTCTAGGCATAAATTTGCCCTTTTGCTTAGAGAACTCCGAATTCTTGCAAAAAAATCCAAAGTTATTTCTAAATACGTTGCAAGCATCTGGTAATCTTAGCCAGAGTTGTACACGATTTAGTATCGGGAAAGTCTCGTACATTCCTCCTAAAGTTGGCCGGACAGCCGTCATATAGAAACCATAAGTTTTGCCGAAGTCACGCAATCTAACAAATCAGGTAAAACATGTTTCTGGAAATGTAAGTAATCAGAATCATTTAAACGAGCAGGCGATTCCACAGGCCCAAGTAGATAATCTTTAACTAGTCATATCCAGACGTTTATGCTAAACCTATGCTCATGCTTAAATTCTTGAACAACGTGGGGATTGTCACCTACGTACAAATAATTGTGCATTATGCATTGTGGATTATGCATTGTGCATTATGCACATTAAAAATTCTATTTTTTATAAATGTAGCTTTGTCGCAAAACAAAATGTATCTGAAAAAATCTTCATTGTTATTTTTCTGATTTTGTAACCATCTAGCGAATTTTTAACGAGCAGGCAAATCTCTTTGCAGCAATGCTTGTACCTTTGTAAAATGAAAAGGATATAAATTTTCGTTGTGTAAGATATTTCCTACGGAAAATTTTAAAATTGTGGAATACGTGTCTTCGAAAGCTAATTTCTGGATTTTCCTCAACTTCCATTAAAATAACATCTTCATGTGGTGCTGGTATATCATCGTGTCGTCCTCTTTAATTATTTTTTAGGACCATTGAACCTGTTTCTCTTTATTGTTGATGAAGAGCTGTAAATGTCTAGTGCGAGGGATTACGATTTGGACATTTTTCAGGGTTACTACGTTGTACTACTTGACAATTACACCTTTCGTCATAAACTAAAGCATATGTTGAAATGAAATTGTTGTATTTGAATGCCACAACGTAAAAAACTAAAAGATAAACTTCGCGAACTGACCACAATTTGATAATGAAACGTCAACTAGTGCAAAAAATATTCATTTAATTTTCCTGAAGAAACAACGAAAAATTTTCAACTCAATTTTTCTAGAAAACGGTGTAACCTATCGACTAAGAGTAAGAGTTCCTTTTAGTATTAGAATACCTGAAAATTCAATTTTAAATCTAGAAATTCGCAGTTGATGAAACTGATTTAACTCTGGAAGATAAATAATCGTACCAGTTTTCGCTTTTCTTAATAAAAGCGTTTTGGAGATATTTAAAAAAAACTAATTACAAGACGATATCTTCAAAAAGTTCTAGCACCCTTAGGAAGCATTTTCGGACTAGAAGAATTGGGTTAAATTGTCTTAAAATTATCTGAGGAATCTCCGGTCTTCGTTTGTCAGGAGAGTTCCTGGACACCCTGTATAATTTAATAATATTTTTCCAAAATTACTCATAAAATAATTCCAACATTACATTTAAAAAAAGAGAGTTTAGAGCGATTTTCAGTCTAACCAAAAGTAATAATTAATAAAAACATATTAAATTAGAGCATCTTTTACCTCCCCTCGCGGTCTAAATTTTTAGAAATATACATACATATATATATATATATATATATATATATATATATATATATATATATATATATATATATATATATATATATTTTATTAAAAAATATTTAAAATTTATCCAAAAGGATTACAATTAATACAAAACGTTTTTGGTCCAGTCGGACCATCATCAGTAAAACATTTTAAAAAGTATTTGAAACTATCTACTGACATAGGTTTAAAAACGTTTAAATTTAGATGACAATCATTGTTATATTTATTGAAGCGATGACACAAGGTCTATGTTATGAGATTTACCTAAAGGGAAGTAAAGTGTTTTTTAACTAGGGTACACAGCCAACTACTGGGATCTTGCCCTATTACTTTATAATTTTGATGTTTAATTGTTAAGACAATTTGTAAAAATAAAATATGCTTAAAAAAAAATAAAAATATTAAATTTGTCTTTATACTATTATTATACAAATATATTTATTTATTTAGGAAATATATTATAAGTTAGCTTTGCGCAACAGCGGGTCATGACAGCAAAAATTGCTGCGGGACGGGACAGGTAGAAAAGATGGGGAACAGGATAAGAGCCTGTCCCGCGTGAAGCCCTAATAATAAACCATATATTATATAAATAATACCAGCTCCATTGCCAGTGTTATTTTCCCGCACATACCAAAATGTGTATTATTTATTAAGTTTATTTCGCCGTTTGTCTTTTAGATGCAATCTTAATGCTCCTTGTTTTAAACCCATCTACTAATTGCATATTCTTATCTTAGATCATTGGATAATATTTTTAATTTTAGCATAATCTATTAAAACTTAAAAATGTTAAAGGAATACGAACATAATATTAAGTATACATAGTATTAGTACTCTTTTACCGTTTGTCGAAAAAAAAACTATTCTGCTAATTTTACTCTTTAATGCACTATGTTAATTCGGTTAAACTAATTATATAGCCATCTAATCTAGATCACTGTGACACTTTCTAAAAGAGGAAAACTCAATGAAACATTATTTCTAACTTTCACTTAATATTTCTTAATAGAGATATATTGATTGATGTATATTAAAGACAGTCATTGATACAGTACAATGTTGGAAAATAGTAATTTAAAGTTGTTCGATTACCCATGTCGGCGTATTTTATGGTCTATTTAAGAATAATTTTTACTTTGTTATATTTTATACTTTTTCATCCTTTCTGTTTTAAAGTTGATGAACTATACGTTGCTAAAAAAAAAGTTTAAAAAGAATATTTTTACAAAAAGAGAACATCAAAGGTTAATAATTATAACAAACATAAAATCAATTTAGTAAAAAAAAATGACTTCATTAGTAGCCAACAAGAAATCCTTATGATTGGCTTGTTATAGGTATATACCTCAACATTAGTAACTCTTTTTACCCATGAAATTCTCAACATTCGTCTGTATATATACATCTCAAAGGCATCTATTCTTTTTCTATTTCAGAGTCCATTGTCCAACTTTCACACTTCACAGCCATACAGTAAGACAGAAAAAACGTAACATCTGATCATTCGGATTCTACGCTGCAGACTAAGGTCTGATCTTGTAAAAAATGTTTTTATGCTCATGAATGCTTTCCTTGCTTGTTCGATTCCTGATAGGATTTTTTTTTTGGATTACATTGACTTGCTCCCAAATATTTTATAGAATTTACCTGTTCTATTATTTGACCCTTGGCATACACATGTACGGTTATTGGTGTCTTTGAAAATACTGAAGTTTTAGTTTTGGAAACGTTTACTTGTAAACCGAACATTTTGCACTACTACCGCACCGAACTACCGCATTTATTATATTTTATAGTTCTTGTGCGTTGCTTGCTATTAAGACGGTATCATCAGCATATCTGATGTCTATGCTAATTCCGTTAATCTTAATTCCGCCTTGTTGTTGCCGTTTGGTGCCAGTATATTTCTGAGATAATTCGCAAGTCTTGTTCGACAACTCCAGTTGTTCTCAGAATTTCGATCATCTGTTGATGGTAAACGCAGTCAAATGCTTTTCGATAGTCAATAAAACATGCATATACATCTACGTGCATGTCTCTGCATCGTTGCGTTAATACATTTAAAGCAAAAAGAGCCTCTCGTGTTCCCAATCCGTTTCGAAATCCGAATTAAGTGTCACTCATCTGGAACTCGCACTTCTTGTAAATTCGTGTATGGATAATTCTGAGAAAAGTTTTAAGGACATGAGACATCAAGCTTAATATTCAATAATCATTTAGCCAGACTGTTGGTATTTTACCTGTGTCATATATCTTATTGAGTAGTGCTGTTATTAAGTCTATTATTATCCATTCTTGTTTTTTGTTGTGTTTTATGAACCCGATGTCTTCTTGTATCTTTATAATTTTTGTTTTTAGAGTAGTCCATGTTACTTCAATTTCTGTCTGTATCTAAGTTTTCGATCGTTTTTATTTCTTCGTCAAGCTTGATACTTCTTTTTTTTGTTTAGGGTTCTTCAGTTGTGAGATGTCTATTTTTCTTGTCACTGTTTTTTTTTGACTTTGAGGAATCTTTTTAATCTAATATCCATTATAACTGGATTGTGATCGCTATGTATATCAGCTCCAGGGTATGTTTTCGTAGATTGTATGTACTTCTTGAAGATGTTATTGAGCAATATAAAGTCAATTTGATTTCTAACAATTCTGTCTTTTCTGTCTGCAGGTGATTTTCATGTGTATAGCCTTCTAGGATGTTGTTTGAAGAAGGTATTGGCTATTAACAGATTGTTTTCTACGCAGAATTGTACAAGTCCATCTCCTCTATTATTTCTGGTACCTAGACCGGATGCTCCTATGTGGTCTCTTTTAGCACCACAACCAATTTTAGCGTTAATGTTATCCATGATCATCGTTATCACACCTCTTTTTGTCAGTCGCATTATTCCATCTATGTTGTTATAAAAATTTTCGATTTCTTCGTCTAACTTGTCACTTGTTGGAGCATAGACCTGAATAATATTTAGTTTTCTGTGAGTTGTTTGTAATTTCAACATTGCTACTCCATCATTTAGAGGGATTAAGTATGTGACTGATTGAGCAATTTTGTTCGACACTACTATAGCAGTTCTATATTGATGTTCTGGGTTGGTTCCACCTGAATAGTGATATGTATCCATGTTTTGGCCATCTTACTTCACTCATCCCTAAGATGTCTATTCTCGTCTTACCATCTCGGCTTCAGTGTTTACCAGTTTCCCGGACATAAATAAGCTGCGTACGTTCCAGGTGGCGATGCGTACTATTTAGTCTTATATTTGTATTCTCTGTCCACTTTCTTGGGTAGTTAACGGTGAGATTTTTCGCACCCTCTCCCCTTTCAGGGGTGCCCCGGACTGAGGGCCATTTTCTTTGTCTCGTCTGCCATTTAGATTTGTGTAAAA
This sequence comes from Diabrotica undecimpunctata, assembly GCF_040954645.1. Classification (NCBI taxonomy): domain Eukaryota; kingdom Metazoa; phylum Arthropoda; class Insecta; order Coleoptera; family Chrysomelidae; genus Diabrotica; species Diabrotica undecimpunctata. The sequence continues at coordinate 84,874,328 of NC_092807.1, forward strand.
TATAATGGGGTGGTTTTCCCGTTGCCTTCCCCATCGCAGTACTACAACCATTTAAAATGCTCCAGTCATACTTGTGATAATCCAGTTTCAAGCCGGTCCAGGATCATTTCCTCTACGCCTTAAACTGGTAATGACGATCCCTGCTGCTCTTCACCAGGGAGAGATAGGAAGTAGGCCTATTTTCCACCAGGATCGTAGTAAAGTTTGTTTGGTTGTTACTAGGGTGGGTTCCTGAACTTCACTTTGTCTCTTAAGGGTCCTTGAGTCCTTTAGATAATAGCCTCCCTCCTTGTTTTTTCCAACAATCTGGAGCAAGGATATGGTTTAATACAGGTAGCCGGTAAAAGAAGATACCTCTTGTCGTGCCTGTGATAATTTTTATGATAGATTTTATTGTTTAATTGCACCTTAAATTTTATTGGTGTAATCGCTGTTTAATCAGAAGTAGTACCAATTAGATAGATAGATAGATTTAGAGAGGTAGCCTTTTTTCCCATTTGACTGCGATCTTTTGAGATCTATTGTGGCTCTTTAGTCCTAGATAACATTTTCTAGCCTAACCCTTTTTAAACAGTCTAATAGCTTTGAGATATGTAACTAGAGTCTAATGTAACTATTTGCCGGTGGATTTTCTTCTACTAATGCAAAGAACCGCACATTTGCCAGACTGTCACACTGACATAGAAAGTGCTCTGCTGTTTCTTCTTCGAGGTGACAGAATCTGCACAGGTCATCATCTGATAATCCCATCAGCTTCAAGTGCCTATTCAACTTACAGTGCCCTGTTAGCAGACCTACTATGGCTTTCACTGTTTTCCTGTCTTTGCTTATTAGGTCTGCCGTAAATTTTGGCGAGTGTTCTGTAATGAACTAGTTCACCTGTCTTTGTCTTATCTAAGATTATCTTTTAGCACTTCGTCTTGATGTACCTATCAAGAAGCCTTTCCAGCATTTTTAATAGAAAAGAAGATAGGCTTATCGGTCTATATGACTTTGGTGTTAGGTCTAATAATTTATTATTATTAGGTCTGCCGTAAATTTTGGCGAATGTTCTGTAATGAAATTATTTCGCCGGTCTTTGTCCTGGTGATCTCCAGAGATTTGTGCTACCGTAACCTTGCTACGGTCTCCTAGTTTATTTAAGGCACACACAAAATCCCATACTTGCTTATAATTGACCTACGGAATTCAGTGCCTTAAGCGCTGCCTGACTATCTGTGAAGATGGCACCTAAACGGAACTTTCTTTCCTGCCTTTCTATTTCTTTCACGCAATACTGGATTGCCGTTATTTCCGCCTGGAAAACTATCACATCCTTAGATAGACTTACCTAACATACCTTAGGCATGTATATGACTTTAACATTTTGCCATATTTCATGTGCTAAACTGGCTTTGAGGAGCTTGCATGGGTGTGATATCAATACCTCTAATCCCATATGCAACAGTATTGGATACATGCCATCTATCCCTGGAGACTTATATGGTCGAAACTTATTAATAGCCCATCTAATTCTGGTTGGTCTTGTGATTGCTCTGGTTATTTTCCAATCTGTAGACCTTGGCCTAGTCAGCCTTTGGTCTATGTTGGTTTGCCTATCTGCATCATTCAAAATTGTTGAGCCCGGAAAGTGCGTGTTTATCAGTTCTCTAAGACTTTCCTCTTTGGTGTCCGTAAATTTGACATTAGCTTTCTTTAGGAAACCGACTTCTTTAATTGTAGCACCACCACCCCTAATCTCATGGCAAAACTCTCTCCATGAATTCCTTTTAGCATTCCGATTTTTTTTAAGGTTGCACCTTAAATTTTATTGGTGTAATCGCTGTTTAATTAGAAGTAGTACCAATTTTAACAATAAATTTTGCTAGACGTTCTTTGTATTAACATTTTATCTAATATGACATCTAGCTACTTTAAAAATCTCTTACTGGTAAATTTTTGGAAGTCTAGACTGATTTATTTTTCTCTTTATTGTTTTTGGATTTAAATAGAAACAGTGTGCGGCTATCTTATTTACATTTGAGTGCAGTGTCATTTTCGAAAATAGCTTTCAAGGATTTCGAGATAAATTGTACTGTCTAGTACTCTCCGGTTCTCTACGTATCCAAACTTCTTAGATTGCATGTTAGGTATATATGTTATGTACAAGCTAAACAAAACCAGTGCTAAGACGTAGCACTGGGGAAATCTATGACTTAATTTCTTCACTTCGCTCTTTTTCAATTTCTCATAATTACTAAGAATGTTATGTTCAAGAACATGTTATACGGTCCTATAAAAAAAACGATCGTTATTTATTAAACTTAGTGCAAAAACTTATATTCTTTTTCTTACGATGCTCATTCGTTCCGAATTTTGGCGATTAACATGGTTATCCTAACTTTGCTTGCAGTTATTCGAAATAGTCCGGTTATAGACATATGGACTCAGAGAAGCTTGAAGATAAGATTAATATATAAAGATGACAAAAGCTTTCTTTTAACATTAGCTTCAATAAATATTGTTTTTGCCAAAACTCATGAACAAAATATATTTTCGAATGCTTACTGACTCCCAAGTTTAAGTGTTGCTATAAATTTACCCTTTCCATTTAATTAGGGATTTTAACTTTGTTAAAATTATTGGAGAAAAATAGAACTAGTAAGATTTGTGCATACATAATATCATGAAATCTGGATATATATGCCGTCAAAATCGTGTTTTTCTTGTGTTTTATTCTTTTTTCTTTTTTTTTATTCTTTAATCTTTTTCTTTGTAAATGTTCTTTTTTAGATGCTTGTTCTGAATTTAGATTATGAATGTTGGCGAAACAATTTTGGCGATAAAAGTACCTAAATGTTGTCTATTTCATCCATGTGCTTCCTGATTTTAAGTAACATTTTGTTAATGGTGAAGATTTTTTGGTCAATCGATTTGGTAGAGGTGTTTTTATAGACTTTAGTTAGTTGTTGACTTTAAAATGGTGTTTGCGTTATCTTTTTAGCTTAGACGTTAAACATATGTAAGAGACTATTGAGTTTGGTGTGATAGTCGTCATTTTACGTTCAGGTTTATTGGGACTCCAATGTTTGTGTAGAAGGGTTTACACTCGCCGATTAGATGTTTTAAAGTCCAGAAATTCGACGGTCTATATTTAACGATGCGCGAGTTTGTCGCAAGTCTCTTGATTTTCATGGAATTTCTGATAGAACCGTTCACTGGTATCACTGCATCAAGGAATATATTTGTTTCATCTTTGAGGTGAATCCAACCTAAGCATTTTTCTAAGTCTTTTGTAGAT